>NC_132920.1:19123894-20373894 GCF_047675955.1 Chlorocebus sabaeus
AGAAATAAATGAGCAGAGCAGAAATAAATGAAACTGAGACTAGAAAAGCATTAAAAAAGATTAACAAAACTGAGTTTGCTTATGAAAAGATAAAATTGAGAAACTCTTAGCTAGAAGAGAAAAAAGAGAGAAGATTCAAATAAATAAGATTAGAAATGAAAGATGATACATTACTAGTCAAGACAATCCTAAGCAAAAAGAACAAAGCTGGAGGCATCATGCTACCCAACTTCAAACTATACTACAAGGCTATAGTAACCATTAGAGCATGGTACTCATAAAAACACAGACACATAGAAAAATGGAATAAAATAGAGAACTCAGAAATAAGACCACACATCTACAACTATCATATCTTCAGCAAACCTGACAAAAACAAGCAATGGAGAAAGGGTTCCCTGTTTGATAAGTGGTGCTGGGAGAACTGGCTAGCCATATGCAGGAAATTGAAACCGGACCCCTTTCTTATACCTTATACAAAAATTAACTCAAGATAGATTAAAGACTTAAATGTAAAATCCAAAACTATAAAAACCCTAGAAGAAAATCTAGGCAATACTATTTAGGACATAATCAGGAGCAGAGATTTTGTGACAAAAACATGAAAAGCATTGCAACAAAAGCAAAAATTGAAAAATGGGATCTAATTAAACTAAAGAGCTTCTGCACAGCAAAATAAACTATCATCAGAATGAACAGACATGGGAGAATGAGAGAAAAGTTTTGCAATCTTTCCATCTAACAAAGGTCGAATATCCAGAATCTACAAGGAACTTAAACAAATTTACAAGAAAAAACCAACCCCATTAAAAAGCAGGCAAAGGACATGAACAGGCACTTCTCAAAAGAAGACATTTATGTGGCCAACAAACGTGAAAAAAAGCTCAACATCACTGATTATTAGAGAAATGCAAATCAAAACCACAATGAGATACCATCTCATGCCAGTCAGAATGGTGATTATTAAAAAGTCAAGAAACAACAGATGCTGGCAAGGCTGTGAAGAAATAGGAACTCCTTTACACTGTTTATGGGAATGTAAATTAGTTCAACCATTGTGGAAGACAGTGTGGCGATTCCTCAAAGATCTAAAACCAGAAATACCATTTGGCCCAGCAATCCCATTGCTGGGTATATACGCAAAGGAATATAAACCATTCTACATGTGAATAGTTCATTGCAGCACTATTCACAATAGCAAAAACATGAAATTAATCCAAATGCCCATCAATGATAGATTGGATAAAGAAAATGTGATACATACACACCATGGAATACTATGCATCCATAAAAAGAAATGAGATCATGTCCTTTTCAGGGACATGGATGGAGCTGGAAGCCATCATCCACAGCAAACCAACACAGGAACAGAGAGCCAAACACTGTTTGTTCTCACTTATAGGTGGGAGCTGAACAATGAGAATACATGGACACAGGGTGGGGAACAACACATACTGAGGCCTGTTGGGAGGAGGAGGCAGGGGGAGGGAGAGTATCAGGATAAATAACTAATGTATGCTGTGCTTAACACGTAAGTGATGGGTTGATTGGTGCAGCAAACCACCATGGCACACGTCTCCCTATGTAACAAACCTGCATGTCCTGCATATGTGTTCCAGAACTTAAAAATATTTTTAAAGAAAAAAAGATGACACTTATAACTGATACTACAGAAATACAAAGGATTATTAGAAACTACTCTGAACAATTATATACAAACAAATTGGATAATCTAGAAGAAAATGAAGCATTCCTGGATACAATCTACCAAGACTGAATCATTATGAAATAGAAAACCTGAACAAACCAATAATAAGTAAGAAGATTGAATCAGTAACAAAAAGTCTTTCATCAAAGAAAAGCTCAGGATGGGATGCCTTTACTGCTGAATTCTACCAAACATTTAAGGAATAATTAATACCAATTATCTCAAACTTCCCAAAAATTGAAGTGAAAGTAATACTACCAGACTTAATTTGTGAGGCCAGCATTACCCTGATAGCAAAGCCAGACAAGGTCATAATATGAAATAAAAATTACAAGCCAATATTCTTGATAAACATTGATGTAAAAATGCTAAATAGAATATTGACAAACTGAAATGAACAACCCATAAAAGACTCATTCACCATGATCAAGTGAAATTTATTCCTGGAATGCAAGAAAGATTCAACATATGCAAATTAACAAATTTCATACACTACATTAACAACATTAGGGATAAAAACCATGTGACTATCTCAAGAGATGCAGGAAAGGCATTTGCCAAAATTCAACATTCTTCATGATAAAAACACTCAACAAATTAGATCTGCAAAGAATGTACCTCAGTACAATAACGGCTGCATATGACAAGACCAGAGGTAACATTGTCATTCTTGGTGAAAAGCTGAAAGCTTTTCCCTTACAATCAGTACATAGGTAAGAATGCCCACTTTTACCACTTTTTTTTCCAATAGGGTACTAGAAGTCCTAACCAGAGAAATTAGGCAAAAGAAAGAAAGAAAAGACTTCCAAATGGGAAAGGAAGAGTTAAAATTGTCTCTGTTTGCAGATGGCATATTATATATAGAGAGAAAACCCTAAGTACTCTATCAAAAAAGTATTGGAACTAATAAATGAATTCAGGATAGAAAATTAATATACAAAAATTACTAGTATTTCTCTACACTAGCAACAAACTACACAATAAAGAAATCAAGAAAACATTCACATTTACAACAGCATCCAAAATAGTAAAATCCTTAGGAAGAAATTTAACCAAGGAGGTAAAAAATCTACACACTGAAAACTATAAAACATTGATGAAAAAAATAAAAAAATACACATAAATGGAAAGATATTTCATGTTTATTGACTGAGAGAATCAATATTGTCAAAATATTCATACTGCCCAAGGCAATGCACAGATTCAGTGCAATTCCTATGAATGGAATTTTATTATAGTTGTATACAATCTATATACACACATAGACGTATGTGTATACGTACACATATACGTATATATATACACATATACATATATGTATCTATAGATTGCATAAAATATATATGTGTGTGTATATATACACACATATATGTATATGTATATATAGATTGCATAAAACTGTAATAAAATAATGTCTCCTGGGATTTAAAATGCACATTGAATTAAAATACAAAAAATAAGAAGCACAGAAGTCAGAAGATAGAGAAAATAAACCGTTCTAAAATTCTTACCTTGTATGAAAAAAACAAAGTTTTCACATAAATAAACTAAAATCCTGAAAATTTTATGGAACCACAAAAAATCCCAAATAGCTAAAGCAATGCTGAGGAAGAAGAACAAAGCTGGAGGATCACACTTGGTAAGTTAATATAAGAGGAAAATGGGCTAAGATAAAATGAGCTAATCTTGATAAGTTAATTTAGGAGAAAAATGGGCTAGATAACAGTAAAATGATATAACCTCAAATATATGTATCAATGATTATATTAAAAGTAAATAGCATGTTTGAATTAAAAGACAAAGGAAATGACTGTGTAAAAATAACCGTGATAGGTTGCTTATAAGAAACTGTGGAAGTCACAGACTCTTGGTCCCCTAAAAGTTCACTGAAAAATCCCTGACATGAGACTGATTGATTAATAGGAGAAAAGGCATACAAATTTATTTAACGTGTTTACATGGGAGTCTTCAGAATGAAGACTCAACCCAACAATAAGATACAGAAGCTTATATACCATCCTGAGGCCACTGAAAAAAATGCAGACTCAGAGCATGGCCCCAAACAGATTATGTGGGTAAATCAGGTTTACTGGAAAGACAGATCATGAGAGGGAGAAACGAATAGGTTTGGCTAGCAAAGTTGAATTTGTTGTGTAGATGAAGCCTCCCTTATAGAGAATAGATGGTAAATGTTTCTTTTCAGATTTTTGAAGGTGTCAGACTCTCAATCTCTCCTAGATCCAAGAGAGGCATAGAAATGGATGGCATGGCTGCATTAATGAAGATTCTCTAGAGATGCAAATTTCCCCTATCTCAGTCTGCTAGTCTCAAGGCAACCATTTCAAAATATATCAAAAAATTACATTTTGGGGTAAAATAGTTTTTATTTCCTTTAATACATACTTTAAGTACAGTGGCAAAAATATTGAAAGTAAAAGAACAGAAAAAACATTCCATACAAACACTAAATGTTATATAGTTATGCTAATATTAGATAAATTAGAAGTTAACGCAGTAGATATTATAGAGATAAAAATTTAATCATTTAATAATGAATTTAAAACAAAGAAATGAGGTTCTAAATTTATATTTACCCAATAATACAGCCTCCAAATATATAAAGAAAATCTCTTAGAGAAATGAAAGAAGCAGGCAAATAGGAGAAGATTTTACTGACAACTCCCAGTTGCTGATAAAATTAACAGGACAAAATTAGTAAAGATATAGATGATACAGATGATTAGGCAACATGATTAATATACTTGACTTCATTTAAACATATAGAATACTATACAGTATAACTGCAAAATACATATTCTTTTCAATTGTACATGGAACATTAATAAAAATAGACTATATACCAGATCATAAAGTGATTCTGAACAAATTCTATAGTATTAGAACCATACTTAGTATGTTTTCTGTGCCAAGTAAGATTAAAGTGTAACAGAGCCTGTATTTTAAAAATCTTAAGGTGTTTGCTTTACTTATGTTCCTTTCTCTTTGTCCTTTTCTTCTTCCATGCATGATTGCTTGCGCTTAGTCAGTTCCATAGAGAGAGAGAAGTCACTAATAATTGATTAACTTCACATCCTGACCCTTGGGAGTTGCCTACTTGATTAATGAACTTGTTTTTCAGAGAACAGTAATTCTTAGGTCATGCTGACCTCCCCGATGGCGTTCAGGAGTTTGATCAGCTGAGGGATGCAAGCAGCTTTGATCACTGGGGACCTCACCTCCTGCATACTTACCTTACTCATAAAAGTCACAAGTTATGTTCAAAGCCATGTTGGATTTGAGAGTCTGCCTCTCCTCTTCTCATGCTTTGGCCAAATCAAATAAACCTTTCTCTGCTCCTAATCAGTGATATGTCAGTGTTTGGCTTACTATGCAAAATGTACTCAAACTAGCTTTTGGGGTTTGACAACAAATGTGGAAATAAAAGGGGACAACTATAATATCTCAAAATATTTAGATACTAAGCAGCATACAAATAAATAACTAATGGATTCAAAGAAGACATCATGATGATAATTTTAAAACATTTTGGAAATTGGAAGTAGCATGAGAAGAAAGATGCATTACATATCAGAGATGCTTAATAAAATTAACAGCAGATTTCTCATCAGAAACCATGGAGACTAGAAGAAAATGGGATGACATATTCACAGGCCTGAGAGACAAAAACTGTGTCAATCAAGAACACCATCTCTGGTAAAATAATTCTTTTAAAATAGAGAAATTAAGACATTGCCAGATAAGCAAACACAAAGAGAATTTGCTACTAGCAAGCAGACCTGCTCCCTAGGAAACATTGAAAAGAGTCTTTCAGGTTGAAGAGAAAGAACACGAGACAGTAACTCGAATACATGTAAAGATAATAAAGAACACTAGTAAAGGTATGGACAAAGGTAAATATAAATGACAGTATAACGTATTTTCTGTTCGTAACCCTTTTTTTTTCTTGTATGTGATTTAAAAGACAACTGCATAAATAAAAAATTGTAAGTCTAAGTTGATGGGCACACAATGTAAAAAGATGAAATTTGTGACAATAACATCATGAAAGAGACAGGAAATAGAACTTTATAAGCAAAGTTTTTGTATACTATTGAAATTAGGTTGGTGTTAATCCAAAATATATTGTTATAAATGAAGTTGTCATGGTAATCCCCAGGGCACCACTAAGAAAACACTATTTAAAAATAACCCAGGAAAAAAAACGTTAAACCTTTTCTACTTTAATGGATACTATCAAGCAAGTGAAAAAGGTAAAACTGGGAGAAAGTATTTGCAAATCATATATCTGATAAAGGTCAAATATCCTGAATATATACAGAATTCTTACAACTCAGTAATAGAAACAAATTTAACCGAGTTTTTAACAATGAGCAAAAGGTGTGAATAGACATTTCTATAAAAATATACAAATGGTGGATAAGCTTATGAAAAGGTATGCAGTATCATTGGACATTAGGAAAATGCAAATTCAACCCAAAATGCAATGCCAATTTGTACTTACTAAGATGGTTATAATTTAAATAAATGAACAAATGTTGGGGACCCTGAAAAGATGTTAGTACCCTAGAACTTAAAGTATAATAATAATAAATAAATTTAAAAAAAGAAAAAAATAAATAAATAAAAATTAGAAAAAAAAAAAAAGAACTCTCATACATTGCCTGTGGATGTGTAAAATCATACAACCACTGTGGAAAACATTTTTTTGCAGTTTCACAGAAAGTTAAATGTAGAATGACCATAAGACCCAGGAATTATACTCCTCAGTATGTACCATCAGGATTGAAAACACAGATTTGCACAAAAATATGTATACTTGGTACATAGCTGGATTACTTATAACAGCCAAAATGTAGAAACAAACCAAGTGTGCATCAACTGAAGACTGGAGAAACAAAATGTTTAGTCATACAACGAAATATTACTCAGCACAAAAAAGGAAGGAAGTACTGATACATGGATGAACCCTGACGGCATTATGCTAAGTGAAAGAAACCAGACACATAAGACTACATGTTGTATATTCCATTTATATGACATGTCCAGTTTGTGCCTGTTGTCCCAAAGTAATATTTAACACATACTTTTTCATGTTCAAAATTGTCCCCATTTGATAAATTGCAAGATAATCCTATTATTGTATAAAATGTGTGGTAGAGTGTGAAGTTGTGTTTGATTAATCTGAGAGAGATGATTTGTGCTACAAAGCAATATTGGATTACACACTTTTCCAGGATGCATTCCAGAGTAAGTTGCTTCAAACAAATTTGGTAAGACTAAGGACTAGGCCAAAACAAGAAACAAGAATAGTACATAAGCAATGACAACTATCATGTGAACTCTCTTCTTCTGTAAGGTACATTTATATATGTAATGATAATGACTCAGAAAGTGCTGGGAGGCAAAACTTTCCAAATAATAATCATCTCCTATTGAATAGAAAATGCATGTTATACTGATGTTTAAAAATAGTACCAGGTGGTTTTGTATTGTGGATTACTGCTCTTCAAGAATGATTCTATCTAGTCCTCTTCATTACTTATAAATAAATACTTTCTAAGGACACTTCTTCCAAATGAAGATTTCATTTCTAAAACTAGTAACAATATTACTTATAAGATTCTTAGTGGAGACCTAGTAAATATACCTGTGGCTATTTCAGGTAGTCTAGAAAATAAAGCACATTTCTTACCTTTCTTATTGATAGCTCTTTGCATCCAGAAATGCACTATTCATTTTAAATGAAACATGAGAAAATTTCTTAATTCTGTGTTACTAAAACAATTTGAATATGCTTCTATGAGTGAAAGAAAGCATATGTCTGAAGTATCCACTTTTACTACGAAAATTAACAAAAATGAAAATTACTTGTATTGAATATTTAAACACCTAATGACAATAAAAATTATTTTCACTAAAGCATTCTAAAATATGATTATTAAATGAATCTCACTGATGTAACAAAAGGAAGTTTTGAAGTACCTGCTTTAGCCCCAAGCATTGTAAAGATTTTTAAGCCTATTTTGTGGAATACTAAGCAGCCATAAAAAAGAATGAGTTCATGTCCTTTGCAGGGACATGGATGAAGCTGGAAACCATCATTCCCAGAAAACTGACACAGGAACAGAAAATCAAACACTGCATGTTCTCATTCATAAGTGGGAGTTGAACAGTGAGAACAGATGGACACAGGGAGGGGAACATCACACACTGGGGCCGGTTGGGGATGGTGGGCAAGGAGAGGGAGAGCATTAGGACAAATATCTAATGCATGTGGGGCTTAAAACCTAGATGACAAGTTGATAGGTGCAGCAAACCACCATGACACGTGTATACTTATGTAATAAACCTGCATGTTCTGCACATATATCCCAGAACTTAAAATGAAAAAAAAAAAATGCCTATTTTGAATACTACTAAATACTTGAAGGACATTTTTTCTAATTAGAACAATATACACATTATATTTATAGTTTTTTAAAAACTGCATTTTTACTTTTTCCTGTGTGACCAGCATTAGGAAAATATACTTCAGGTTTTGTGGAATCTTTTCCTTGCAATATTTCCTTATTTTTGAACTTTATGTAGCAAAGAACGCTTTTCACCAGTCAGTGTTTAAAACTATTTATCCAATTCCTTGTGGTCATAGGAGAGGGTCTGGCCTAAGAAGGATGCATGCTCAGTGAAGCTCATTTGCCTGGCATCTTCCAGGAAGAAAGTGTCTGGAATCACTACAGAAGCATCCAGGAAGTTGGTCTCTCTATCTCTCTCGGTCTCTTTTGTCTTACCCGCCTTGTTAGACCAGCTTCTTCCTATCAGAAGCATTAACAGAGAAATGTTTCTAATATCAAATTTTCTTAAGGTCAGAGAGAAAAAAAAAGGCAGAATACCACTTTGTCAGTTATTCCCAAGACAAATACTGTAGGAAAGGTGAAAAGCTAGGAAGAGAAAAAGAGAATATGGTTAAATGCCTTTGCACTACATTCAGAAGGAATTGGCCTAAAACAGAGCCTATATGGAAGGAGAACAAAGTTGGGGGACTGGCACCATCCAACTTCAAGACAAAGCTACAGTAATCAAGGCAGTTTGGCACTGGCAAAAAAATAAACAAATAGGCCAATGGGACAGAATAGAGAGCTCCAAAGTAGATCCACATAAATATAGTCAACTGATCTTTGACAAATTAGCAAAGGCAATACAATGGAGAGAAGCTAGTCTTCTCAACAAATGGTACTGGAACAACTCAACATCCACATGGCAAATAGTGAATATAGTTACAGACCTTATGCCTTCACAAAAATTACCTAACCATGAACTCTAACCTAAATGTGAAATGCAAAACAATAAAACTCCTGGAAGATAACATAGGAGAAAACCAAGATGACCTTGGTTTAGAAATGATGTTTTAGATATAACATCAAATAAATGATTCATAAAAGAAATAACAAAGGTTAGACTTCATTGAAATAAAAAAAAATTGTTCTGCAAAAGACACTGTTAAGAGAATGAAAAGACAAGCTTGAAATGGGGAGAAACCATTTGCAAAAGACATATCTGATAATAGACTTATCCAAAATGTACAAAGAACTCTTAAATCTCAACAATAAGAAACAAACAACCCAAAGACAATGAGCCAAAGATATACACAGACACTTTACCAAAAAAGATATACAGATGGCAATAAGCATATAAAAAGATGTTTAAAATCATGGCATTAAAGCAACATCATGCAAATTAGAAAAACAATGAATTATCACCACGCACATAGAAGAACTAAAATCCAGAACACTGACAGCACAGGATAGAGTTGGAGTAACAGGAACTCTCAATCATTACAGGTGGGAATACAAAAAGGTATAGCCACTTTGGAAGACAGTTTGGCAGTTTCTTTATAAAACGAAACAAACTTACCATATAACCCAGAAGTGGTGCTCCTTGGTATTTACCAAAATGAACTGAACACTCTATCTACACAAAAACCTGCACACACATGTTTACAGCAACTTTGCTCATATTGTCAAAACCTGGAAGCAAGATGGTCTTCAGTAGGTGAATGATAAATAAACTGTGGTACATCCAGATGATGGAATATTATTTATTGTAAAAAGGAAATAAGCTATAAAAATACATGGAAGAAGTGTAAATGCATATTACTAATAGAAAGAAGCCAATTTGAGAAAAAGCCAAATGCTATATAATTCCGATTATATGACATTCTGGAAAAGATAAAACTGTGAAGGTAGTAAAAAGATGAGTGGTTGCCAGGAATTAAGCAGGAGAAAGGGAGGCATAGGCAGGACACAGAGCATTTTTAGGCCAGTAAAACTATTCTGCATGATACTGAATAGGTGAGTACATGCCATTATACAGTTGTAAAATCCCTAGAATGTATACAACACCAAGAGTGAACCCTAATATAAACTATGGATTTGGAGTGACAGCAGTGTGTCAGTGTAAGTTTATCAATTATAACAAATGTGTCACTGTGATACAAGATGTTGATAGTAGGAGAGGCTGTGCTTGTGTGAGGGCAGGCTGTATGGGGGAGCTCTTTGTGTACTCTGTGTACAGTTTTTGCTGTGAACTCAAAGTGGCTTTAAAAACTAAAGCTTTTTTTTTTTTTCTTTTTAAAGAAAGAGTTTCTAGTTTTTTCCTCTACATTCACCTAGCAATGATAAGGGTGAGCCTGGAGTTGTTTCTCAAGTTGGGGTACTGAAGAAAGAAAGTAAAGGGCTATTGTTGCCTGCCACCAGCTTTCAGATAGCCTGTCAATCAAAGACAGCTTTGTGCTGTACTCAAAGACAGCAACACAGCTCCCTGTGCTGGGGTTGTTAAAGTCGTATCTGAAATTGCACTCACTCCTCTCATAGTCCTGAGGTACCAACTCTATATTTGTGGACTTCAGTTTTACTCTTTCCTAAGACTTTTTCTAGATACTAGAGATATATATATTTTTTTCTGGTCTGTAGTTTTTGTTCTACTTGTAAAGTGAATAAAATTTAGAAATCAAAGGTGAAAAAATGAAGAGAGCCCCTTAGAATTATCTTTTCATACATACATTTAAAAAACATGGCAATGCTCTGTACTTTAGATGATAAAGTTGTTTTCCATGGGAGTATGGGTTATTAATTCTGTTATTGCTATACGGGTACACTGGGATTGAACAATGAAGTAAATAGATGACAGATGATGATAGCTAAGTTTCTCACTGCTGGAGTAGAAATCTGTAGAAAAACAAGGGGAGGAAGCTAGAATAATCCATGTGGTAGTAGTTTAGATTTGGACACTTCAGTATCAACTCATGTTTAGCTTAATATACAGATAGTTATGAATAGAAATATTTATAAATATGTGTATGTATAGGGGTAAGTATACAGACATTTATTTTCCTCTTCTGTCAGTTGAGGCAGCCTAAAAACAACCAGTTAGCAACAAGCACACCTAGCGCCAAGATCTTGGTGTCTAATACCATTCTCTAGTAAAGGTAAGCAGGACTTCTTGGAGAAATGGTTGATTTGAGCACCAGGGCTGGAAATATACAAAATGACCTCAAGCATCATGGCACTTTGTGGCTCAGAAATGAAGAAGTAATAAAGCAAAACAAACAAACAAACAAACTGAAAACCCATAATGATGAATTTATGTTACAAGGACAACAGAAGCAGCTCTCAATGGTCAACCTGGAACAACTGGAGCATAAGAAAAGCAGTATTTATAGCCCAAAGTATTAAATAAGTATTATATCTGTGAGCGCATATAAATAATTCAATAAATCAGTAAATGGAGGAGAAAAGACAAATCACCCATATAGAAGAATTTCAAGTAAATTATTTAGATACTCCACCCTAATGAAGGGGAGCATAACTGTTCACTCCTTAAGTGTGGGCTGTACATAGTTACTTCCTTCCAAAGAGTACAGTATGGAAAGGGGAAAAACAATCATTTTATAATGGAGAAACCTGACAAACGCTACTTGGCTAGATGATCAAGGTCAACATCAGTAGTGATAAGTCATTTTGCTAGTCTGTACTGTGATCTTCCTCTCTAAGAATGTATAACCCTAGGCTAATCATGAAAAAAACACCAGGCAACTCCTAATTGAGGGACATTTAACAAATTACCCAGACAGGTACTTCTTAAAACTATCAAAGTCATCAAAAAAAGAAAAAAAAAAAAGCAAGTCTGAGAAACTGTAGCAGCCAAGAGGAGCCTAAGAAAACATGACAATTCACCAGGTCCGGTGGCTCACACCTGTAATCCCAGCACTTTGGGAGGCCAAGGCAGGCGGATCACAAGGTCAGAAGTTCCAGAGCAGTCTGAACATGGTGAAACCCCACCTCTACTAAAAATACAAAAAATTTAGCTAGGCATGGTGGTGGACCCCTGTAATACCAGCTACTTGGGAGGCCGAGGCAGGAGAATTGCTTGAACCTGGGAGGTGGAAGTTGCAATGAACCGAGAATACGCCATTGCATTCCAGTCTGGGTGGCAGAGCGAGACTCTGTCTCAAAAAAAAAAGGAAAAAGAAAAAAGAAAGAAAGAAAAGAAAAAGAAAACATGACAATTAAATGATTAAATGTAATGTGGTAGCCTGTATGAAATACTGAGATTTTGGAATAGCAAAAGGACAAAACTAAGGAAATCTGTATAAAGTAAGGACTTTAGTTAATATCAAAGTATCAATATTATTTCATTAATGTAACAAATGTGCCATACTATATTTGATGTTATTAACAGGAGAAGCCTGAGAAACACTGTCTGAGCTAAAGGACCAAAGTCAACATCAACAGTGGTAAGTCACATTGATAGTATGTACATTTCATATGATGTGATGTAAATAGCTTTTTACTTCTGTGATCTTTCTGGTATTGGGTATATAGGAACTCTCTGTACTCTCTTGAACATTTTTCTGTAAACATAAAACTATTCTAAAATAGAAAGTTTATTTTAAAATACATGGCATTTTGTTGCTCTAGGAAAAGCGATATATAAAAAAATGTGCCTTAATGTGTCTCTGTCATATGCTTGCAGAAAGAGGAGACTTTGGGACTTGGAAGTGACTCCTTAAATAGAGTGTTTTTAAAACTATGGAACATAATCTCAATAAGATTATTGAGAATGGCTACTTGGCAAATAAGGAAACTTTTGCATCTGAGATTATTTATGATACATCACAATAGCTGTCTTAAAAATGGAAGCAGATTCTCAGAGACCTAAGCACAAACAAATGATAAAGGATTGCAAGTGTAAATCTTAGGCTTCTCTAGGATGAAGAAATCTCCTTGAAAGAAGGCCTATGTTTCAAAGCCTATCTGTGCAGGATGAATGAAAATCCATTTGCCCATGTTAATGAGCAGATTTTCACCAAATACTAATGATAAGAGTGATATCTCAGAGGATAGGGTGGCCCAGAGAATAGTTGAGATTCCTCGGAAATATAGGGCCACAGATAGCAAAACTGAGCCACGATTCGGTGATCAGGCAGATGAGGAACACAGTTTTGCAGCAGAGTGTGACTGAAATATGTTAGAATGAAAGATCTGAGACAGCGCTAATACCTGGATGTCCATGTGAGAAGTAAAAGTCGTTGAAGTTCTAGAAGTAATCTGAATTTAAGAACTCAAGGTTTCGAGTTACAGACCTATCTGTTGCTCTCCCTCACCAGGCAAGAGACAGCAAGTCTTGTAAGCCTTAATTTTGTCATCTGAAAAGTAGGAGTAATGAGGGTGCTTACCTCATAAGGTTGTCATGAATATTAAATAACATGGTTTTAAATGTTTAAAATAGTGCTGGGTATATATATGTAATAAAAGAGGACAGAGAGCTACTATTATTATAATTATGTTATTACTCATATTATTGTAAAGGATGCCTGTGTGGGGTGATAGTGTAAGAGGGAAGCACTAAGACAGTGTCTGGCACAAATTGGGGACACAGTAAGTGTTTGTTTTGGAATCCTCTTCTCTGAAATAATGATGGTTTGGCCATGTGATGTGGCAGATAGGGCTTTCAGTCAGGTTCATGTTCATTGATGTCTCTTCCTGATTATCTGCGTGGTATTTGGATATCCAGTAAAGAGTTCTTCATATCGTCTCAGTTTAGAATTCCTTTGTTCTCTGTGTTAATAAGTTCTGCACTAATTATCATAGTTAACCATTGACTGAATATTTAAGCCCACAATGGAAGCAGTGCAGATCTGCACTCTGTGCTGTAATATATTCTTTTTCTATAGCATCGTCTCTACTGAAAAGCATTTGGTGGATATTATGTACACATACACATGGATGTTGTATGTGTTTCTAAGTTTTCCAGACACTGGTTATTTCATTCTTTTGTGGGGGAAAAAGTGAGTGGTAACCAGTGACACTGGTTTTTGTTTGTTTAATTCTACTTCTAGGTGTGATGTTCCTTAGAGAGATAATAAAATAAGGACATTATAAGTTTTTGCAAAGCTCACACCTTCTGGGCCAGAGGAGCAGAAAATGCATTTAAGTATATAGAACTAAAGTCCAATATTTGGGTCTTCCAACTTAATAGGTATGTGTCTTAGTCTGGGTCTCTGAAAGCAGACTGAGACCATGTCTCATGTGAGGACATTGAGGTTGTATACTGGAGAGTGCCATGGCAAGGACCAAATGTATAGGGAAGAGATAATGAAATAGGAAAGAAAAAAAGCCAATACAAGGAAGCATTATTAAGCTAGCAACCAGGCAGGATAACTAGAATTCCGTCCCACTAGATGTCTTCAGGAGCTTTATGAAATAGGTCTCGTACTGTCCACCCAAGTATAAAAGAGTGAAGCATTTATCTGCTGTCACCTGATACCTGTACAGGTTAACTCCCTTACACTTCTGGCTTACACATAGGTGAGTGCTATATGTGTTTCTGGTATAGACAGGAGACAGGGAAATACTGGCTAGAAGTGAGTGGTTCCCTCACAAAGAACCCACCCTCAAGCCTGAAGACCTGTGGACCTAAATGAGGACAGGCATTTCTGTTTTTGCACCCCAAAAGTTGACTTTTGGCCCACCACGAGACCTCAACAGACACACACACAAGTGGTTGAACGTTGGGACCAGCGCAAAAGACAGTGGAAAAACATGGCAGAGAAACAGAGAAGAGGAGGGATGCCTGGAGGACAAGGGGTGTTCAGCCAGGGGAAGCCAGAGAAGAGTCTGGCCACTGGGTGGCCTGATTCCAGGGGAAGCCCACCTTCCCACTCCATCCCCCCGTTCTGGCTCCCCATCCATCTCACTGAAAGCTGTCTCTACCACTCAATAAAACTTTGCACACATTCTTCCAGTGTGTGATCCAAATCTTCCAGTACACTGGGCAAGGACTCGCGATACAGAAGACTGTCACGTTGACCCCCTGCGCTTGTGATAAGGCAGAGGGTACATTGAGTTGATTAACACATATGCCATCTGCAGATGGCAAATCTGAAAGAGCTTGGTAACACATGCCCACTGGGGCTTCAGGAGTTGCAGACACCCATCCCTAGACACTACCATGAGGCCAGAGCCCCAAAGCACTCATGTTGGCCTCTGCAGCTGCCCATCTGCATGTTCCCCTGGGGGTATGAACTGCAGGGTGACCAAGCAATGACGCTCCATCACACGTCCTGCAAGAGGAATCAGGAAACTCTCTGGTTTCATTTCCATGAGGTGTTCAATACAAGGCATCAGAGAAGTCCCTGAACAGGAACCATGAGGTATGTAGTATGGGTCTCATGTAGGGCTTTGCCTGTTGTGCCTGTGCAAACCTAGACAAAGCCAGCGTGGAAGTCGTCAGAGCATGGTAGTGGCCAAAGCAATGGGTGAACTGATGTAGTGAATGGGAGATGCCAGATACACTGTATAAAGTTACTATGTTGTTTAACTTCTCCAGAGCTCAGTTTTCTCATCAATTAAATGCAACTCAATTTAACCCATCAACCAAACATGGAAATGCCATACTGTCAATAGACACTATGTTAGATAGTTGAATAAGATCTAGGTTTTCAAGCACGGATTCCAAATTTGTCAAATGAAATCTTATGCAACCCTCTTAAATGAATCAAACAAATGTGTAGCTGTATAAATTGAAAAGGGGTATAAAGCCCCATATCCCGTTCTCTGTTCTCAGTCCTAAACTTCACATGTAAGGGACCCTAGAACTCAGAGGAACCCAGTTTAGATGTACTATATCAGGTGCCCCTTCAGTTCACTTGATGCTCTATGTGTTATGTGATTCTGTGTAACCCAGAAAAATTGGCTCCCACAGGGATTAGAGAACAAGCAGTTTTAGGACACTTGCCAGCTGCCATGGAGGCTGACACATATTTCTTATCATCTAACTTAGGCAGCACGGAGGGGCAGCTTTGGCTTAAAGTAAGATCTGTCAAGCTAAAGAATGTTTCTTTAATCACACTTATATGGTATGGTCCTTGAACTTGAATATCAGTGAAGCAGAAAAACAGGTCCGCTCCTTTAAGAGAGTGCATAGCAAGCCACAAACTGGGAAAAGATATTTGTAGTACCTGTATCTAACTAAGAAGTTAATATTAAAATATGTAAAAATGAACTCTCACAAACCCATAAAAAATGATTAAAAAACTCATGGACAAAGAAACTTGAATGCCACAGAAGATATGCAAATAATCAATAATGTAAGATGTTCAATTTCATTTCTCAGAGAAAAGCTTATTAAAACCACAATATGATATAATGCCATATCACCAGAATAATGAAATTAATAATGATTAATTATTAATAATCATAACCTCATCATAATCATGACCTTGTCATGCATTGATGAAGCTACAGAACAACTGGAATTCTCATACACTGTAGTTGAGTATAAATCAAAACAATCATTTTGGAAAACTGTTTAGAAGTATCTTCTAAAGTCTGGTCTATATGTGCTTTGACTCAATTTTTCTACTCTTGAATATATGCCCTATTGAAACGTATGAATGTGTTCACGAAAAGAACATAAATGTTCATAGCAGCATTACCCATATAGCCCCAAACTGAAAACAACCAAAATGTCCATCCACTATAGAATGGACAAAGCAACTATAGAATCTTGATACAATGAAATTCTGTACATCAATGAATATGAACAAACTACAGCTGCATACAACAACGTGGATGAATCTTATAAATGAAATTTTGGATTGTGCATAAAAAAGTACATATTTTAGTATTTCATCTACACATAGTTTGAAAGCAGGAAAATGTAATTTATATGATTAGAAGTCAAGATGATGGTTGTCTCTGGAAACTTAATGACTGCAAGGGAGTATGAGGGAGTTTCTGTGTGCTGTTGCCGTTTCTGTTTCTCTATTTGAGTGCTGGTTACATGGATATACTCACTATAGGAAAATTTACCAAACTGTACATCTGTGATCATTATACTTTTTGCTTGTAGTTTATATTTTGAAAATGTATGCACACTTGCATACAGACAGCATGCATACACACATGCACACAGAGAGAGAAATCAACTGTGTGCACAAGGTCTTTACTGTGGAGCTAAGTGCAAGTCTTAAAATCACTGAGGGAGGGGACATCACTTTTTTCTAATTGAGAATCTGTTTCAATAAAAATGTACAAAACAGTTCTGAGAAATACAGATTTGATGGTTTGAAGTAAGAGAGTGTCTTATTTGTGGATAGAAGAAATTCATTAGGTCATTAAAGCCATGTATTGATTCATTAGATCAATAAATATTGATCTTTTGAGTTTCTTTTTAAAAGGCATTACACTAGGTACTTAGGGTGATTAAAAACAAATCAAACAAAGGTTCTGTCTTCAGAGAGCTTACAGATGTATTGGGGAGTAAAATACGCATGCTACGAAGTGGAAAGTACCCAATACCATAAAAGAGGTACACAGAAAATACTGTGACAGTTTAGAAGTGGAACAGGTCAGTCACGGGAGACTCAAAGATGACTTCATAGTAGAGGGGGCATTTTTACTTACACTTCTATCAAAGTAGGTTGAGGTTAGCCATGTGGAAACTGGTGGGTGGGACCAGCTAAGGACCACGTTGAGATAGATAAATGGCTAAACTGGGGAGAATGAGTCACTTTGTCCGGAGCTACAGAACTTTAGAGTGAATAGGTCCATTTATTTGTTTACAGTGAGTAGATTCATTTATTTGTTAATTTGACAAATATTTATTGGATTTCCCCCATAGGCTAGGACTGGGATATGACTAAGCATTCTGTTCTCTCTGTCCTTATAGACACTTGAAAGACTAAGGGAAGATAAGTAAGTAAATGAGTGTTTGCAATAAAGCACGATGCAGGTTATGATGGAGGGAAAGGTGCTGGGAGAGTTCAGATCAGGGCTACACAACCCATGGGTTCAGAGAGGGACTCACAGAAGAAATGTCATGCCAACTAAGATCTGAATCATGAGGTGGGGTCAAATCAATACTGAATCTTGGATGCCAGCCTGAGAAATGTGAGCAGAACAGGATATTTTGCATGCACAGAAATTTGAAGAAAAAAATGGCATACTCCAATCTAGTTTTTTTTAAAGCAGTTGAATCTTTACTACAGGATGAATGCAAAAGAGGAATTAAGAATAGGAGAGAACAGTTAGCATATTTCGGGTGAGAGACAGTAGTGTCCTGGACAACTTTGGCTAGAAAAAATTAGAGAAAGTGATATATTATATTTAAGAGGTATTAGAACGGCAAACCTGAGAGAATGTGTCAACTAATTTTATTTTGGATTATTTTGGATGAGGAAAAGAAAAAGGATGCAAAGATTGTGAGCCTAAGTAAGTTGTTTCATTTGCAAAGAGGAAATTCAAAGGAAGAGGCATGCCTGGGATAGACAGGACACTGGTGAGGGCTGCCGAGAGAAGAGAGATGTGAGACCTGCTTCAGATGCACGCATTGAATTTGAGATGTCAGAAGGAAACATCCCGAAATCCCGATAGATAATTTTAGACAGATAGAGTGTTAGGGCTTGAGAGAGAATGCTAGAGCGGGAAATATAGATTTGGGAGTCTTGTATTACCTGAAAGTATTTATTGAACCCATGAAATCAATGAGATTGTTAAATGACAAGTCGTATTGACAAAAATAGAAACAGGAAGCCAGTAGTGAGACCCAGGGACAGTGGCAACATTCAGAGTGGCTGAGAAAGAAAACAGAAATGACAGAGGAAGAGTAGAAAACAGGGAAGGAGGAAAGTCCCAGAAAATCATCAGAGCAAAGTTTCAGGAAAAGAGGGAAGTGGCCCACAGTGTCAGATGTGATAGGAGTTTCATGATATTAGAGACTTGCTTAAAAAGAAATGCTACTGTTACATGTACATTGCCTTGGGGGAGGCAACGTGTGAGAAGAACAGATAGAATTGATAATCGTATATTTAATATTTCTCCCAAAGTCAGTTTCCTGTATACTGGAATCACTAAGAGTTTAAACCAAGTGCTGTGAGCATATTTTCACTACAGCCAAGACTTTAAAAACCAAACCATTTGAAAATGGTCATTTGGGTGCAGGGATTTTGCAATTCTGCCTTAGTGTCTATATAAAACAACTCACTTTAATGCCAACCTAAACTAGAAAGGCAACAAATACTTAAAAGCAAAAGGTCCTTGATGTTTAAAAATGCTTGTGACAGCATAAAATGAAACTAAGAGAAAAGTATTAAAATATATCAGGCAAAGGCAAACAGAGGCTTTTTAAGCCCATGTTCATCTGAAACAGATAAGGGGGACTGCCTACCTCGTGATGGTGGTCTCTCTTTTGAAAATGTTTCTATTAAAATCTGGGAGCAGTTGACATATGTTAATGTCCAAGTGCATTCAGACATGTCATTTCCTCTCTCAGGCAGGTGCACGTCTCATGTCAGTACTCTTCTTAGGTAGAGTGGTTTTACATCCTACTTTGTGCTGTCCTGGTGTGATTATCAATAGTGCCTCCTTCCACTTTCAAATATGTCCCTGAGAAGATGTTAAATGATATGTTTGCTCTGCTTCCAGATCTCCCATACACTCAGCAGAAAATAGGAGTTAAATTTAGGGGCTCTGGCACCAGATGGATTAGAATTTGAATCTAGAAGCTGTCATTTTCTGACTTAGTTTTTGGCAGTGTTTGTTCTTGGGCAAGTTTTAACTTCTCTGTCCCTCAGTTTTCTCCGATGATAAAGAATAATTACGGAACTAATTGAATAGAGTTATTGTGACAAAGTCATGTCCATAAAGGGTTGAGCACATTGCCTTGAACATACACAAGCACCCAATAAATGTTATTGGTTATCATTATCATTGTTGGTATTGTCATACCCCATCTAGAGCCCTTCCACAGACTAGAGTTAATTTTGAGCTAAGATGTTTTGCAGCTAATGAACTTCTCACATTCCAAAGGAGTGCCCTTTTCTCAGTGTCAGACTTCCCTGCAGACGTCGTTTCCCTGGTATTAGTGCAGTAAGGGGTGCCCATAATATGTTTCACCCATGTGGGTTTAGTCCAACATTGGGCTCACTATGGGCTATACAGTAATCAGCAATCACTCCTGGGCCCAATCTGAAGACAGAGATAGAAGTAACAAATTATAAACATACTAAAACTATATAACTAGTATTCTGAGTTCATATCACGTAAATTCATAAAGCATTTTGTTATCCTTACATGTATTATTACATATATAACAATGTGAGCCTTGAAAGAATAAAGTATTTTTTCTTTTAGCTCTAAAATTCAATTTAGTGAACCGAAAGATGAGTCTTAATTCTCTACCTTCTACCACTTCAGTGAACCAGTATAGATGCAAACAGTCAAAAACAGAACCAAATTATTTTGTGGATTTTTGCACTGCTTCAGAAGTGAGAAAATCAGAAAATATGCAAAATCCTCTTTTGCCTTATGTAATTTCCACTATCAGTTTGGACCACAAGTCTGGGTCTCATAAATTGTATGGCATAAGTAATGCAATAATACAGTCATGACTTTGCCTTTTTATGTCTTTTTCTGCAGATGGCCTTATTACTAGATTCTCTTTGGTTGATGAAAAAGTTACATCATTAGAGTCATGCTTAATGAAAGTATGCATTGCTTCAGTATCACCAGTTGCCTGCATCTGGTCTGATTTTCAGAGCTGTAGGATTGCATAGATTCTCTGCAGGCCATTGTGTTCAAGGTGTTTAAGTCTGTATATATTTGTGTTTTTGTTTTGTTTTGTTTTATTTTATTTTATTTTATTTTACTTTTTTGAGACAGAGTCTTGCTCTGGCACAGTCTCGGCTCACTGCAACCTCCACCTCCCAGGTTCAAGCGATTCTCCTGCCTCAGCCTGCTGAGTAGCTGGGACTACAGGTGTGCACCACCATGCCCAGCTAAGTTTTGTATTTTTAGTAGAAACGGGGTTTCATCATGTTGGCCAGGATGGTCTCGATCTCTTGACCTCGTGATCCACCTGACTCGGCCTCCCAAAGTGCTGGGATTACAGGCATGAGCCACCGTGCCAGTGCTTTTAATTTCTATTGTATCTCGTCTTCATGGATGACATTGATGTTTGTGGGTATTTGTGATCATCTATTAGAACAGCAAGGCAACAAGTGAACTTCGATATGTCCTCTTCCTAGGAGTAATAACTCTGTTCCTGATTGGTTTCAGCTGAGTGAGGACAATGGGCAAAACCCGTGGGGTTCTGGTTCTCCAGCAGACACAGGCTTCTACTGGCTTTCCAAGGAGTCTCAGCTGACACTCTCTGTCCTCCCCTCTCCATGTGTAAGAGATTTCTGGACCAGAAGCAGATCACAGAAAGAAGCAAAAATCTCTTAAATTTCAGTTTCTAGACATATTTGCTCAACAATATATGATTCCCTGTTCAAAAGACTACAGCAACTTACTGCTCTGAATGAGGCATCTTACCTTCTTATTGCCTGGGACTTGTCTGCCTCAAATGAAAAGTACATGATTTATCCCAAAATATTCATCAGCAGGATGGTGAAGTAATTAGGAACCTATTATTTTGCCAGCAGGGACTGGAGTATGAATTTTAAGCTTGCTGCTGACTAATTAGATAACTTCAGGTATCCAATGTATCTGAACTTCATCCTTAAAATTTAAATTATTATAATAGTAGCCACCATATAAAATGAATGAAGATTACATGAGATAATACAAGCAATGTCTGATATTCAGTGTTCAATAAATGCTGGCCATTATTATCTATTAGCCTTTCATTTATCTGGAGCATTTTGGTTCTTGTAGCAGTATGGTTCCCACCTAGACTGCCTAGATCGTGGTATGTGGTTCTTCCTCATCACATCTGTCAGACTTAGTCGAGAATAAGAGCACAGCACAGAACCTCTTCAGACGACTACTGCCTCTGCCTTCAGATGACTACTGCCTCTGCCTTCAGAAATGTCGCTGCTCTGAAGATAGTGCATAGGGAAGGAGTTAATGACAAGTTACTGAGCTGGAAATAAAGGGGTAGAAAGAATGCCTTTATGGGCACATGAGTTTTCAAAACCTCTCAGCATATCTATGGGACTTTATTTGGAACCAGTGCCATCTGTTTACCGATGTCTGTGACAGAAATGTGTCCATGAATTTGGACCCTTCTTTTTTTTCCCCCTCAGCTGTGCAGTGTGGCCAGATGTTCTTGTGTTTCAGAAGCAACCACATCCATCAAGCTCTTTGCAGGCCTGGATCGTTCATGCTTATGTAACTTCATTTCTCCAGCAGTGAGACTAGTGTGCTTGTTTACCCACTTTTTTTTTCCTTATTTTTTTCTCACATTGCTTTAAATTAAATTAAAAGCCAGCACTGTCACTAATTAACCAAGAGTGGCACATTTGTAAACCTGGATTTGCCTGGTTGCCAGTAGAGAAAAATCCCTCTGCACTCTGCCAAAACCGTGTTTACCAGGCACCATTGGTGTCTTGGCAATGCTGCTTGGGTTTTGTCAGAACATAATGTAGCTGTGTAAAAGATGTCCTTCGGAGATGTTAGCTGACTTGCCTTGTTCCCAGACTTAAATATGCTGTGAACTAATTAACACCAGCGTGAGAGTAAACACTCAAATATCGTTACCTTGCGAATAACAGCACACAAATTTCTGTGCATGGGTTTCTGTCTCCTAAAAAAAGAATGATGATGGTTGTTATCACAGGAAGAGAAAATATTGGGAAAGTAAAGCATTGGCATCTGCTAACCGGCATTCTCTTGTCCCAGTTTCTAGCAATCTTAAATCTCTGGGGTAGAGCCATATTCTTCGAAATGTGTGTCATAAGTATTGCAGACTTGGACACAGAAGAGGGAACTGTGACTTTGGGGGCAAATGTGCTATTAAGAAGGTTTGAGAGGGTAACTTGAATTCATGCTAGAGAGAAGAATTTTCTTGCCTTCTCTCTCTCTTGCTTCTGACAACAGAAGAGCTCTACCAACAACAGGGTCGCTTGAGTTCAGGGACTTTTGACTGAAGATGACTTTATTGCTTGGGAACAGCCTAGGGTTGACACCTTCTGGGCTGTGGAGTAAATAAATATGCTTACTTCCTCTGATCCTTGATCTGAAATGACTGACAGTGGGAATTGGAGATTCCAAGTGCCCAAAAGAAGTGAAGTTGAAGAGGAGAACAGAGACCAGTTTTATTGAAAAATGCTTATTTTTACACATTACAATGAAAGTATTCACTTTTTTTCTTAAAAACTTCATCTTTGTCTAGAAACACATAATAAAAATCACCTTTATATGTATACTCTATTACAATGCTGCCCAGTAGAACTTTCTGTGAAAATGGAAATGCATTCTGTGCTTATGTGGCCATTGAGCCCTTGAAGTGAGCTAGTATGACTAAGAGTTAGATATTTACTATAATCTTAGTTAATTTAAATGTGAATCATCACTTGTGGCTGTGGCTACTGTATTGGGTGGCATAGCTGCTCTACGACGTATGAACTATCGCATTGTTTTTATTTTTGCAAACCTTTTTAATGTTTGGCATAATAGAAGATGGCTGATTCTCATATCTGTTTCTGCATTCTACCTGTTATAATAGTTTTTGCTGAAGTTTGTGTAGAAAATATGACCATGCCCAGATATATGCTTGGAATGGGAGATATAAACTCAAGAATTAAGATTTGATAGTTTCTTTTGGCCGAAACTGCCATCTTCCAGTAATTCACCAAAATGACGAACACAAAGGGAAAGAGGAGAGGCACCTGATATATGTTCTCTAGACCTTTTAGAAAACATGGAGTTGTTCCTTTGGCTACGTATATGCAAATCTATAAGAAAGGTGATATTGTAGACATCAAGGGAATGGATACTGTTCAAAAAGGAATGGCCACAATGTCAACATGGCAAAACTGGGAGAGTCTACAATGTTCCCCAGCATGCTGTAACATTGTTGTAAACAAACAAGAGTAAGATTCTTACCAAGAGAATTAATGTGCCTATTGAGCACATTAAGCACTCTAAGAGCTGAGATAGCTTCCTGAAATGCGTGAAGGAAAATGATCAGAAAAAGAAAGAAGCCAAAGAGAAAGGTCCCTGGGTTCAATTGAAGCCCCAGCCTGCTCCACCCAGAGAAGCACACTGTGTGAGAACCAATGGGAAGGAGCCTGAGCTGCTGGAACCTCTTCTCTATGAATTCATGGCCTCATAGGTGTTAAAAAAATAAAAGCCCTCTAGACTGCAAAAATGTTTCTCTTCATTGAGTAGAAGTATGGTGTCCTCTCCCCCAAAGCAATATTTAAAGCAAATTTTAATTGTGTCCTAATTCATTATGTAATGTCTTTACTATTCAGATTTAATGTATTTCTTGCTGAAAGACGTGAGGTAGCTTACTGTGCAACAAATTACTCAGTTGGTTAGAAAATGACCAGGTATTAAGTATGAAACATTTGTACTGGTTTGAAGCTAGTACCTTGATAGTACCTTCATCAAGGAAGAAATAAAATAATTTACAAAAATTAAAAAAACAGATTTGATAAAATTAACAGCGTTTACTGCCTTATGAAAGACTTTCTGTTGAGACAGATCCTTACTCTGTTGCCCAGGCTGGAGCGCAATGGCACAATCACGGATCACTGAAGCTTCTACCTGCTGGGCTCAAACAATCCTCCCACCTCAGCCTCTTGAGTAGCTGGGACTGCAGGCATGCACCACCACATGCTACTAATTTTTAGAAATTTTTTCATAGAGACAGGATCTCCTTAAGTTGCCCAGGCTAGTCTCAGACTACTGGGCTCAAATGATTCTCCCACTTCAGCTTCCCAAAGTGCTGGGATTACAGGCGTGAGCCACTGCACAAGGCCAAAAGATGTTTTTAAATTAGATTAGCTTTACAAAATATCTTTCAGTGCCACTATCTTCATTCACACAGGCACCAGCAGTTTTACCAACCATTGCATTTGTACCAATAGTACAAATGTCAATGTTATAAGTAAAAACAAGTAACAACAAAGTATTATCTTATAAATGGTTTAGACTTCTCAGGTCCTTTAGAAGAGTATCAGGAACCCCTAGAATTCTGCAGACCCCACTTTCAGAAGTACTCTAGAATCTTCTATTCTTCCCCATCCTGCGCTCCCCTCCTACCCACCCAATCAAACACACATACCACCCTTTTATCTAACAGAACAACTTAGCTCTATTCTTGGAGACCTTGGAATCAACCAATAACAAGGATCTTGATTTTTCCCCCAAGCAATTAAGTTACATTTCCCAACAAACATAATTCCCACCTTAAAAGGAATTCTAGTGCCATTTGTAAGAATTATCATACTCCTTGTTTACCCTCTCCCATACAAATATCTGTAAATTTTTATTTCATCCCCAAGCTAGTACTTCCAACCTGTCTGCTGGAAAAATCCACCAGGATATGTACCTGTAAATAATTATCTGTTTGTTTCCTTTCTGATCTGTTTCTGCTGTAACACGGTGAGTTTATTGCAAGAAAATGGAGTTTATTTTATAAATATTAACTGGATGGATAGATGCATGATATACCAGCTGTGCCTATCGATCCCTCTCCCACAATGACTTGCTTCTCTTCTTGTTTCAGTTTTCTTAATGGTTCTCCCTTCCACGCATTCACTGAGTACTCACTTGAGCTAAGCATCCTCTTTGAACATTTCCTCTTCTTCTGCATAATATATGTGAAAATCATGAGACATAGCTAGTCCTTGGAGAAAAAGAAAATGCATGACTACATGCCATTTGGGTAGATTGTTACCAGGCTATTGTGAGTAAAATATCTGTCAAATTGGTATTTTTAATTGAAAAAAGAGTCACGGTCTCTTTTAGCTTTCTGGTTTTCAATGTAAGACTTGGGTGAAATGAGCTCTACTCATATCACCTGGCAATGGCAATATGCATACTATATTTTAGGAAATTGTCAAAAACTTTAAAAGGATTCTCACAGCTCAGCTCTATTTAAAATTCAAGAGGGAAAAAATTTTTTAAAAGTCATGAGGGTTTCAGATGTCCTCCAAGCCCTGGTTTTCTTCACACTAAAGCTTACAGAGTCAAACATTGTAGACCCCACTTTTGGCAGGGAACCCACAGCCTCACATTATGTGGGGACTCAAGGTACCATATTTTAGCCACTAAATTTATTTCTGGACTCTTGTTAGTGACTGTATGAATTCTTTAGGGCCCCATGGCAGAGCGGTCTCCAGGGATTTTAACACATTCTGAATTTGGGTTGCACAGGAGCCTGGAGACTGTTGCTTTCAGCTGGAGCAGAACAACTGACAATGAAAACTACATTAAAAGCTCCTGGTGACCTCCTGAGGCAATACTGCTACTTTTGAAAATAAACGTGTTTACCTAACAATCACTTAGAAGGAAATTTTGAGATATATGATTAAAACGTATTGAGCTACAGATATGAAAATCTAGTCTTCAAAAAGAAGCACAGTATTGTGGTATAAGAATTAGATCACAAAGAAGAGATTTCTCTTATAGCCCTGGTTTCACCCCCAACTAGTTATATGAACTTGGACAAGTAATTGAACTTCTTTGGGTTTCAGCTCCTAGTCCATATATAACATGTGACATGAATCACAACTTTCTTTCTATCTTTGAATTCTCTGGCATTCTCAATCCATATAATCCTTTGCTTTCCTATTCTGATAAATCAGCTACACACTTGTATCTTTGCCTTTTGTGAACATGAATTCCTAATAACTAAACTGAATTTCATTTTGCTTATAAACTATTTACTACCATACCAATTATAAAATGCAAATGTGAGTATTAGCGTATAAATGATTTGCCTGCCATGGGTACTGAGGCAAGTGTAGTATTAGAAGCCTGGGGTCAAAAGCTCTTCATTTTTCACTCAATGGAATAACTTGTTTTGTCTAACACCTTGGTAAGATCTAGAATCACCTTATTTACAAAAAATATAGATGAAAGTTGCTTCTAAGCTCTCCGATCTTTCAATAGCAGCCATTATTAGCAAATACAGATTCATAAATGTGTTATAAATAAATTTTTGGTGCAGCAAAAGAAATAGCACTCAAACATAAATTCAATTTTCTCAGCAAGGCAATTTTACTTCCATAGAAGGGTATGACTCACGGAAGGAGCAATGGCGAGCACACCCAAACAAGGGAGGGGAAGGGGTTTTTATTCCTGATGCAGGTAGCCCCTACTGCTGTGTCATTCCCCTATTGGCTAGGGTTGGACTACACAGTCTAAGCTAATTCTGATTGGCTATTTGAAAGAAAGCAGGGGTACTAGCCATAGTGCCGCGGTGAGTAGTTTGGTCAGAAGGGCAGTTACAGAACAGGTGACTTAGGATGATTCAGGTCAGAGCAGGTGACCAGGGGTGACTCAGGATGGAGCAGGTGACCAGGAGTGACTCAAGACAGAGCAGGTGACCAGAGGAACAGATGTGAACTACCGATTAGAACTGGTGGGAAAGGTTGTTTACTGAAACTAGGGATGAGGAGAACAAGGAAGTTAAATTTTAAAATGGAGAACAAAGAACAGGGGAGCTGAACATACTGATACATTGGTTCTTTAAGGAGGATCTCAGAACTCGTACTTAACAATTTACAGGCTAAAACCTTTGAAGAGGAATTTATTATATCCTACAAATGCAAGGTCATACATAGGATTAAAATTTTACATGGCAGATACAAGATGTCACAGAGTGCATTATTTTCTAACTTCTTTATTTTATTGAATGGGACATGAAGAATGCCCAGTTATCTTGGTGAAGCTATTCATGCCGAGGTTTCCAGTGTCCAAGTCCACGTATATATCACTAACTACCAGCCCTGGAAAAAGTTGACTTCTAATAACTTTCCAACATTGTTAGATTGGTTACAGAGAAGCATTAGCCACAACTGTAGCATAGGATATTTTCTATATTTCATTGAGAAAGATACCCTATTTCTCCACCTAAATAGAATATGGTTTGAGCCTCTGTATAAACTTTCCATTTACAGTGGGGTAGTTTGATTACTGTTTCTTTATTCATGCCATCATTATTGCTGTGACATATAATAAAGCACTGGTGATGAGGGGGAGGAGAAGAGTGCTCATTCATCTTGGACCATAGAGTGATTTACTCTGGAGCAAGTTAGCATGCAGGATTTGCTCAATAAGAACGTGCATAGATTTTTTTTTTAAAAAAGGGCTATGATTCCAAATATGGGGCTAATTCAGAGACAGTGAACTTTAGGAAGCAGGCAGATCGAAAGAATCAGCTGTTGTCTCTTAAGAGGTGGTGAAAACTGCTGTGTGTATAAGCATGGTTCACTTGGTTATATGAGTTTCTATTGAGGCTGCTTATTACATTTTTAAAATGCAATTTTAGCCACAAAAAATTGTTAGAAATTAAATTTTATTTCCTTTTGAACAGACCTTCTGTGAAATGTCTTTTACTAAATATCAGTTTTTATGTCCCTGTCAGACAACTCCAGTTTATTCCTTGCTAAATTGGAGGAGTATAATTCCAGATTCACCTGTGGTGAGCTATTTGCTGATCACAGTAAATTTCACATGGCTTTGTTAATATCTAACCTCATCTTCAGGTAATTGAAGTCTTCTAAAGGTACATAACCATAGTGGTGCAAACATCCTTAAGTAAAATGGCCAGTGACAACCCATTTATTCACCCTTCATCACCTTCTCAAAGAATTCCTGTTACAACAAGATGTCATCATCCTAATCTCTCAGGACTAGTTTAAGGATGGCTGCTTACCCTCTCATCTCTCACTCTCGTTAGTTTTATATTTTCTTACCTAGAACTTTCAAGCTACATTTAAAAATGCCCCAAGTTATTTTATTTGCATGCCTTTGGGGAAATTGCTTTGAGGTGACTCTGTCTTTATATTTTGATGACCAAATATAAAGTCAGAGCAACAAGAGAAACCACAATGGAATAGAGGAGCAATTAAATTAATATTGTAGGTGATGTATCTGAATGAATTGAAGTTGGCATAGTATTTAAATTTACTAAGGAGGGTATCATTTGAAAAATTAAGGACAAGAATTTTAATCTGGCAATGTCCCCTCAAAGTCTTACTTAAAACATATACTTCCGCTTGCCTGTATGAAGTCACCTGTCTTTTCTCTCGCTCTCTCTCTCTCTCTCTCTCTCTCTCTCTCTCCTCTCTCTCATCAGCCCTCATGAGATCCTGCTTTAATTTATGTGACTAGCTTGCAAGTCTGAACTAAGAAAGGGCTGTTTCTAATATAGTAAATAAAAATAATATCAGAATCACTTCAAACAATGTTTTTGAAATTTAAGTTCAGAACAGGTAGTTCAGACTTCACAAATACTTTTGGCTTCACACTTGCTTTCCTTCTCTACTATGTCTTCAGTGACATTGTGCAAAAGGGCAATTCCATTTCCATAGGTTACATTGACTTTGCAGAGCTGAAGAAGAAGAAAAAAAAAAGAAAAGAATGAAAAGAAAAAAAAAAAAAAACCTGAGAAGACTTGGTTTGGGCCTAGGAACTAAATAAGCACAAGATAAAAATCACAGTGGAAGTGAGTGTCATTGAAATAAAGTGACTTGTTTTTATCACAAGGCTATTTTCAGTTAAGTCCACTCTAATTCTTATCTTTATTCATCCTACAAGTTATAGATAATGCATGGCCATATTAAAATTCTCTTCTTGGCCTGAATCTCCTATCTCCGATAGACAAGCTGGGTCCTTGACAGCTTGATTGTATGTGTGTTGATTTTTAAAAGACAACATGAAATCGTTAAAGTTGGAATTTCCTGATTATTTTAGACCAGGTTCTACATACTGCACTGATATTACATAGCAATTTTAGAGAGCAACAGTAATTGCATTAAATGACTTAAAGTGATTAGTAGAAGCAGAAGGAATAGGTGATCTGGATTGTTTTTGAGAAAGCTCTTAATGAAGTATATTATGCATGTAGAAAAGTGTAAAAATCTCAAGTGCTCAGTTTGATGTATTTGAACAAAGTAAACACACCCCTTTAACTATCAGACTAAGAAATGGAACATTAACACCCAAGAAGCCCCATGCCCTGCCCAGTCACAATTCCCCAAAAAGTAATCACTCTCATGACTTCTAACAACATAGTTTAGCCAGTATTTGAAATTTACATAAATCGGATTATATAGTGTGTACTCTTCTATGTCTGTTTTTTTTCACTCAGTAGTGTGTGCAGCGATTATTCAAGTCATTCATGTGATAGCAATGCTATCAAGTCATTCATGTGATAGCAATTGCTGTATAGTATCTTACTGCAGGTATCAACAATAGATTAAATATCTATTAGTATTTGTGCTCTTACAAATAGTATTTTGGGAACACATGCATATGCATTTCTGTTGAGCACAAACATTTAGGTAATAAACTATGCATATTATATATATTAATGGATACTGCCAAACTTTTGCAAACAGCTGTACCACTTTTCACACCCATTAGCAGTGTGTGAGGCTTCTAGTTGCCCTACATGCTTACAATCTCTTGCTATTGTCAGTCTTTGTTATTGTAGTCAATTTGGTTGTATCGTAGGAGTTTTATGTTTTAGTCAGAATTTCCTTGACAACTAATGAAGGTAGATGTTTTTCATATTTTTATTGGCCATTTGGATGTGTTTCTTGGAGAAGTGCTTATTGAAATCCTTACCTCATTTTTCTACTGACATATCTTTTTGTTACTGATAGGTAAGAGTTTATGTATCCCTAATATAAGTCTTTTGTGTGTGTATATATGTGCGTGTGTGTGCGTGTGTGTGTGTGTGTATGCATTGCCAATGTCTTCTCCCTCTCTGTAACTTGCCTTACCACTCTCCTAATGGTGTGTTTTAATGAAACTGTTTTAATCTTAATCAAAGTTTTATTTATAATTAGTGCTTTTTGAGTCCTGTTTTAAAAAATCATTCTCTCCCCAAGTTTCATGAAAATATTATCTTTTCTTCTAGAGGTCCTAGGGTTTTACCTTTCACATTTGTATCTATGAGCCACCTTAAATTATGATTTAAACTAATTCTTCCTCTATAAATATACATTTCAACTGACATCATTTATTGAAAATAAAATATTTTCCTTCACTGCATTGCAGTTACACTTTGTTATGCCCCAGGAGACTATATATTTATGAGTCCATTTCTGGATTCTCTATTCTGTTGTATTGGTCTGTCATTGAACCAATACCTCATTGTCTTAATTATGAAACTTTGGAACAAATCTTGATATCTGACGGTCTGTCATTGAACCAACACCTCATTGTCTTAATTATGAAACTTTGGAACAAATCTTGATATCTGACGGTGTTAGTGCTTCAACGTTGTGTTTCCACAAGGTAGCCTGTCATATGCATGTATATTTTTAAATAAGCCCGACAATCTTCACACCCCCACCCCACCATTGCAACAGCCCAACAACAGCAACAGCAGCAAAACCTGTTGGCATCTTGATAGGAATTGTAGTAACCATATATGTTACTTTGGAAATATCAGAAAACCTTGAAAAAATTGTGTCTCATGAATTTGGAGTGGACACTAGTTAACTCACTACACTGTTATTAATCATTCCACATGTGTTAGTTCACACCCTTTCTATGATTGGTTATAGGCAACTTAGCAACCCCTAGTATGTTAATTTTGAATATGATTACTGCTTATACCAGATCCTGTCATCATATCCATCTGACTGTAGGTTTTAAAGAACTGCAAATGAAGTAACCCTCATTTTGACACCATTAAGATATAAAATGGTCCTCTCGGGGGAGCAGGTTGTCGTCGGCAGCTGAAATCAGTAAGACGCTGTGGCCAGAACTGGGACATAGTTCATAAAATGTACACTTTACAATTCATCCCCTGACTATGAGAATATTTTTAGAATTTAATTAAAAAATAAAATACTGAGTCATCAGTCCACAACATGGAATATGCTTCTATTTGTAAGTTTTTAAGTGTGTCTGAATACTGTTTTTAATTTTCAGTGCAGAGGTCTTGCATGTCTGTCTTAAGTATTTGATTTTTTTTGAGCTATTTTAAATAGCATATATTATTTTTAAATTTCAATTTTCTACATGTTTATTTGATTTTTTTTTCTGGATCTTAACACTGGTCTGCTATAAACTACACCAAGCTGAAAGCAGAAACGGAGACCTACTTAGATTATAAATAACTATTATGTTAACAGAATTACCTTTGCACATATGAAAAAAGAATGTTGCTTTGCAGAAACACTAGTTATGTTTGATCTGTAGTGATCCTAAAGGTGATTATGAGAAAGAAAATTAGAAAGTAAGTTTTTGGTTTTGTTTTTTGCTCAGTTCTGATAATCTCTTTTACCGTGAGACTATGTAAGTGCATTCTCAGCAGAAATCACAGTAGAGGGTTAAGTGGACTAAATCGGATTTATACTGCCTATGAAGGTGCAATAAATGGGCACAAAACTACCCCAGCATGCAAAACTCTTCAGTGTAAATGAGCCAAACTGCTAGTTATTTGTCAACGGCTCTATCATTATCCTGTGCGCATCCACCCCTAATAGGGGCTGTCAGGTTCATATATGGCTTGTATGTTATGAGTTGTTGTGTCTCTCCCGATAAATTCCTGTCAGTTGTGGATCTATCTGGTTAGGACATTAGAGCAAGGAAAAAACAGTGCAGTGATTGACAGTGATCAGAATGGGGTGATGGAATGTGGGATGTGGAGAGAAATGGAGGGAAGATAACAAAGAAGCATAAAGAATAAAAAATTGTATGCTATATGGTTGAATTCATCCATGTTGGAGCCTGATTGGTAAGCCTCACATTTAAAAAGTAAAAATCCTATTACTATTTTCTTCCTAGCAAATGCACATGGAAAATCAGTATAACACAACCAGTAAAATAAGTCTCAGCCCAGGGGACAACCCTTCTTTAAGTCCACAAAAAGTAAATTCAATATGTAAATACATTTTCCCATACTTTTATATATATTTCTAATAATAAAAGCAAATATGTGAGTTGTGTAATTCTCATCTGATGGGGGAACTGAGAATCAAGGAATTTAATGACTGATACCTTGAAAAACAGCTAAATTCAAGGACTTTTAAACCTTGCTTTAGAATTCTTTCTATAAAACCATACTGATATGTTAATTTTATTCCTTCTAGAAATACCTCTTGGCATCCTAAAATATAAATGTAATGATTCTTAGAGTATTTCTAAAATGCATCAAATTTCTACTCTTTTTTTTTACATTTTATGCATTTGTCCACTTTGAATATTTCATCAATATTTTCATTCGAATCCCCTTTGGGTAGTTACCTCCCTAGGTTCAACATTGTGATTCTTGCTTTATCTCAGGTAGAATTATCTGGAACAAAGAAGCAGCAACCCAACAGTTTGGAGGGCATAATGTGGCTCTTTTTTGACAATTGATCATAATTAGTGGTATAAGCAACCACTTATGTGGTTAGTTAGTGGTTAGTTCGATACAAAGCAACTTCTAAAATGTCAAAAAGAAAATATCAAAACAGAATCAAAGTGAACAAAAGCACAGCCATAATTGACATCCATGCCCTGTATTCCTGACATTGGAAACCTAACTGAAAAGCTAAAACCCTGCTCACACCAACCCTAAATTTTGTTTTCTCTCTCTTACTGTTTTCATTTATTTAGTTTTGGTTTTTTTTTTTTCTTTCTAAAATTGAATTAACCAATATTTGCTGGCCCACCAGCCATAGAAAAGCTAGGATGGGGAGCAATATAACAAAAGGAGAAAAAACATACCAAGTGATAAGTCTGGAGATGTGATTTTTCAGTTTCTGCTTATATCTTATAGTCGTGTGACCTCGATCACCTCTCAGGACCAGCCACTTGCTCAGAGAGTGTTTGGGCTTGATGTCACCTAGCGTCCTCATTAGCTCAAAGGTCACCCTGATCTCTTGACCTAGTGGGGAGAGGAGAGATAGAAGCATGATGACTTTAAAAGAGCCTCCAATGGAATACCTCATTTGGACTTATTTTCCCATTACCAAAGGCTGGCAATGAGGTTTAAAGGCTACATACATGTAAACTGATTTGGGAACAAAAAGATTTTTAATGTTTATATTAAACTGTTTGAACTATTATGAGGGATATTAAAATGTCTGTGACACAGTTCGTGTCATAGAGGAGATTTTTCTTTCAATGGAGAAGACATTCTATACAAATACATAATAATGTTGGAAAAAAATCTGAATAAGCCTAAATGGAGTGCTAAAATTACAAAAGTATAAGCATTAGATGCTATAGAAATTCAGATACGCAAGACACATCTGGAGGAGCACTGAAGATGATCTTGAAGGAGGGGCTTGGGGAGTGGACAGATTTGGATAAGCAGATGTATATAAGGAGGTGCCCATTTTTGATGAGAACAACATAATCAACTGAATACATAGAAATGCAAGAGGAGATATCTTCCAGGAATAGTGAGAAGAAAGTCATCTTGGATCAGAGGACTGCTGGGAGGTAGGATTGGAGGAGGCAGGGAGTATCCATATTTTATAGATGATGTTTAGGTTGAAGAAGCTGGACTTTGATAGTTCACGAGGAGCTAGCAAAGGGAAGGGATTGCAGAGGGAAATTTAATCTTTTAGAAAGATAAAACAAAGGCCAACTGGAAGAATTGATTAAATGAGAGAAGACATTGGTGGCAAGGAGTCAAGTTGGATATCTATGCAACTGCCAGGTAAAGATGAAAACCTAAAGCATTAGAAATGCAAAAAATCACTGGGCACGATGGCTCATGCCTGTAATCCCAGTACTTTGGGAGGCTGAGGCGGGAGGATCACTTGAGTCCAGGAGTTCGAGACTGATCTGACCAACATGGTGAAACCCCGTCTCTAACAAAGAATACAAAAATTAGCCAGGTGTGATGGCAAGCGCCTATAGTCCCAGCTGCTCAGGAGGCTGAGGTACAAGAATCACTTGAACCTGGGAGGCGAAGGTTGCAGTGAGCTGGGATTGCACCACTGCACTCCAGCCTGGGCAACAGTGAGGTCTGTCAAAAAAAAAAAGGGGGGTGTGCGGGGGGGAATCCAATGTTGTCCAACATTGGAGGAACTTCCTCAATAATTCTCTTTTCTCCTTTCCCTTCCTGATCTGAATAAACCTCTAGACAAAATTGTATTTTCACTTATCAAGCCTAAGAAAGCATCCTAGTCCCTACTGGTGGTCTTTGGTTGGATGATATAGAATTGATTTTGTAGTTTGCTTCATGGAGGCCACTGGGAAATTTGTTCGTTGGAATGACCTTTTGTGTTCACCCGATTATTGAGACATGACCGAATCCCCATCCTTAGTTCAAAAAGAAAACAAATCCTCTTCATTACTTTGCTGGCTCCCCTCCCTTCTTGATCTTAGCCAACTTTTTTCCAGGGTATCCTATCTGCTCTTCTCCCATGACGATATTCTTGGATATTTTGTTCCCTTGGAGTCAAAGACACACTCTTTATGTGGTGAAAAAGAGTATGTCTCATCAAAGTCACTCCGGACTAGCTGTCTATAGCCCAGTGATAATAATTCCACTATCTAAAGGAAAAATGTAATTTTACCACAAACATTCCCATGATGATTCAGTCCTAACTCTTGCCAGAGAGAAGGCTACGCCATTTTTTTTTTCTATCCCCAGCACACAGGCTGCTGTGAAGAAGCATCTGCTGTCTAATTCTTTTCTATATTAGGATAAAATGCTTTTTGGCTTGCTGATTTCAGGCCCTTAGGAAAAGAAAAAACAAAGTTTCTCATAAAGTCTTCATTGCACAACAAGTTGGTCTGTGTTCTGGGAACCCCAGGCATGGACTTGTGGACCGAGCCACAAGAGCCATAGCTCAGAGATAATCGGGTCAGGAGCTGGAAGTGATGTGCTTGCTCTGGGGGTATAGATGGTGTCTATGTAGCTGTAATTCTTCCACTGTGGCTGCCTTAATGCCCAGATCATTTTAACTGGCTTCTTATCACATTTGGGAGGGCCAGCATGCTTTTCCTAAAAGCTAACCAGATAGAGAGTTTGGTTTTCTACAGCTCCAACAGAATGAGGCACAGGAATAAAAATCCGCATTCACAGATGAATATGTCCTTGAGAATGTATCTGGAGAGCACCTGAGGAAAAAGCATTAGAGTGCTATTTTCCTACCAGTTCCTTCTGAGCCTCCTCCCCGCAGGGCTGCTTTTGATTAAGACAAGGGCACACTGTTCCCATGAAGACTCCCGAGCCAGGGCAGGGGCAGGAGCCAAGGGAGGTGGGGCTACTGAAGGAAGCATCACCTGTTGAAGGCTGTTGGCCTATCTCATGAGAAGGCTAGATGGGAAAGTCTAGGACACACACCTTGTATTTTGCTCTCTCCTCTCAAACTCCAGCTTTCTGTGTACCAGTGAGCTGGCTCACACTGCAAGTACTGGCCATCTGCACAGCATCCCTGGACACATTCAGAAGTAAACTGGGAGGCCCAAGCTCTCTGCTGGGAAACAATCACATCTACAGGGCTGTGTGCTGTGTTTGTGTTGGTAATATAATAATAATCATTATTATTGCTGTTATTGTTATGATTTTCCAAACTGGCTCATTTTTATGTATTTTCTATGGCCCTCACCCTCATGGATCTAGAGAGATAGTTACTGAACATGCCTTAAACTAGCACATCTCATATGTCTTACTACTTGCAATTATTATTTCAGGACCATAAAGAATGCAGCTTCCTTTTCTGTCCAGCAAGATATATTTCAAAGCCAAAGAGAGCTATATCACGGTTAAAAGGACTAATTGTTTTAAAAAGTCAAGGCGATGAAGGAGGAAGAGTATTTACTAAGTCATAAACATTTGCTTCTTCACAAAGCCCAGATTTTAGGCCTCTAGACATAACATACCTGTTCTCAGAGTTTTAACAATGCAGCTCTCAAAAGACTTCCCTTTGGTTGTAGGCGATTCACAGATTTTTAGCTTCTTACTCTCTGGTTAGGGTTGATGTGCCAGGGAACTGTTTTTATTAGGTTTCAATGCATCTGCGGTGCTTAAATAAGAGACTGAAACAGGCACTTGTTCCATGCTGTAGGGTGATAAGTTGCATTAATTTTTATTTTAGGCTGTCTCCAAACATGGCTTTTATAGACTAATAAAAAAGCAATTTTTATAAGTTCACAAAAAACAATGAACACAGTCAAGCATAAATATCTTGCAACCAGGGCCAGAGGAAAATTATGAACTAAAAAATCTGCTGAAAGAGGCACAAAAAGCACAATTCCTAGATGCTGCATACTCAAGGTAAATTAAACTCTCACCTACATGAAAAAGTGTGTATATATAAATTTCCACTAGTGTTTCTTCCCTGTTCTTACCCTGCTGTAGTCTGGAACTCTATCTCCCTACTCTTCACTAATTTATACCCATCATACTCTTTAAGATCAACCTCAAATATTCAGCTCTTTTGGAGGTAATATTATCCATTAATGCCAGTCTTCTTTGGCATCCCTGTAACACTTACTTTTTTAATATTTTGCTTTATATCAATCCTTAAAGTATTTGTTTTTCAAAACTTAACTAGATTGTAAACTTTTTCAAAAATATGGAATTTGTTTTCTTTCTGTAAAAAGAATTCTGCAATAGCATCTAAGACCAATGGTTGATACCTGCTAACTACTTATTGTTACTACTATTTATATGATGCAAAGGCTATAACCCAGTTAAGTTAACCTCCCAATTCTCCCCCACCATAATAATCCTAAGATTCTTATCTAGGAATCCCATAAAATAAAAAGAATATAAATTCAAGGATTCTATCTTTTCTTTCAATGGATCTTCTTAATAATACAGGCCTAGAGCAATTAAAAGTATCTTGGATTTAAAGAAAATGTAACCTGTCCACAATTGTTGACCACAAATTCTAGTACTTGCATGTGTTTTAGCAAAATTCATATGGAACATTAATGCCAAAGCATGAACCAGGGCAGCCTTAATTTGTTTAGGACTCTACCTGATTTTTTCTAAAACCTCTGAGTCTAGATTCACAGTTGCATTTTTCTATTTTGCTTTCAATGACTGCAGAAAATCATCACTTAGTTGAAAATTTCACATTTCCATATACATGGTTGTTCAGAATATTCTTGGAAAAATTAGGAAATGTTTCAGTAAAATTACTCTATTGTCATATCTCTGGAAGGATATTTTATATGGACAGTATCTATCAGACAATAAAAAATTTAAAGTATATTTTGAATAGCTACCTTACCAAAGCTATAACAAAGGTTTTAAAATAGTGGTAGTACTATATTACTATACAATTTAAAATGTATATTTGAAATATACTATCTCAATTAATATTTAATGTACATACCAAAATAATTTTCTCAAAAGCTAAAGAAAAAATTGTGACTTATTGAAACCTTTTGTTTACTTACTGCCAAATGTCTAAATATTTGAAAACTTCCAGATGACTGACAGCAGTTTTGACTTTTGATTCTGCCAGTCTTAGATCACATGATTACCCTTTCAGTTTAGAACGTAAATCATTGCTTTTACTACTTCTATAAATTTCATGTTCCAGCCACACTATTAGCCTGACATAAAATTGTTTATTGCTTTGATACTCCATGCAAAAAAGGCAAATAAACAAAATATCCAGGAACCTTAATATACAACCTGTTACCTTACATAAAGCATCTTGCCTTTCTTAGTCCTGTAAGTCAGTTAAGGCTTCCTAAGGTAGCACTCAGTGTTAAGGTGCTCATTGTTTTGTTTGCTTGTTAGAAAACTAAAAGGATTACCTAGAATTGAGGTGGGAATATAATATGGATAGGAAAAATCATAGTGTTTTTTTCTACTCACACACCCACTTAACACTTCTGTAACCAGGTGCCTGTGGAGTGTTTCCCACACACCAAGCAATTCTGCAGTGGACACCAGCTGGGTGTCTTCCAATTCAATTCAGTACTGTCACAGCTACCTGGAGATTGCATCAGATCCCACAGGTTAAGGGCTCAGTCCCAAAAAATTGCCCAAACTTAAGATGCCAGTTGTATGCCCCAGGTTGTGACCTATGCTTCTGACCAACTGGCTATAAGTTGGAGTCTCCATGGTCCCCTCCTTTGAGTTCAATTAATTTGCTGTGGTGTCTCATAGAACTCAGAGAAACATTTTATGTTTACCAGGTTATTAATAAAGGATATAATAAAGAGTACAGATGAACAGCCAGATGAAGAGATACATAGGGCAAGGTCTTGAAGAGCCTTGAGTGGAGGATTTTCCATACCTGTTGAGTTGGAGTGTGAGCGCCTCCTGGCATGCAAATGTTTTCACCAACCAAGAAGTTATTTGAAATTAGTCGTTTTGGGATTTTATGGAGGCATAATTACATAGATAAGATTGATTAAGTCATTGACATCAGTGATCAACTCAACCGTCAGCCCCTCTCCTCTCCTCAGAGGTCCAGTGATTTCAGGGTAGGAGATGAAGGTTCCAATCTTCTAATCACATTGTTGGTTCCCTGGCAACCAGAAAACAAAAGATACTGCTCTCACCCAGGAAATTCCAAGGAATGTAGGAGCTCTGTGCCAGATGCTCCTATCACTCAGAAAATTACAAAGGTCTTAGGAGCTCTGTGTCAGGAACCTGGATCAAAGACCAAATATTAGAACAAAAAATTATCCTAGCACCCCTATACATAAGGAACTCTGTATGTCAAGAATCTGGGGCAGAATCCACAAATATATTTCTTTTTTTTTTTTTCTTTTTAAATTTTTTTATTATACTTTAAGTTCTAGGGTACATGTGCACAACGTGCAGGTTTGTTACATATGTATACATGTGCCATGTTGGTGTGCTGCACCCATTAACTTGTCATTTACATTAGGTATATCTCCTAATGCTATCCCTCCCCGCTCCCCCAACCTCACGACAGGCCTCGGTGTGTGATGTTCCCCACCCTGTGTCCAAGTGTTCTCATTGTTCAATTCCCATCTAATGAGTGAGAACATGCTGTGTTTGGTTTTCTGTTCTTGTGATAGTTTGCTGAGAATGATGGTTTCCAGTTGCACCCATGTCCCTACAAAGGACATGAACCCATCCTTTTTTATGGCTGCATAGTATTCCATGGTGCATATGTGCCACATTTTCTTAATACAGTCTGTCACCAATGGACATTTGGGTTGGTTCCATGTCTTTGCTATTGTGAATGGTGCCGCAATAAAACTACATGTGCATGTATCTTTATAGCAGCATGATTTATAATCCTTTGGGTAAATACTCAGTAATGGGATGGCTGGGTCAAATGGTATTTCTAGTTCTAGATCCTTGAGGAATCGTTTACAACAGTGTAAAAGTGTCCCTATGGCTCCACATCCTCTCCAGCAGCTGTTGTTTCCTGATTTTTTTTTTAATTTATTTATTATTATTATTATACTTTAAGTTCTAGGGTACATGTGCATAATGTGCAGGTTTGTTACATATGTATACTTGTGCCATATTGGTGTGCTGCCCCATCAACTCGTCAGCACCCATCAACTCGTCATTTACATCAGGTATAACTCCCAATGCAATCCCTCCCCCCTCCCCCCTCCCCATGATAGGCCCCGGTGTGTGATGTTCCCCTTCCTGAGTCCAAGTGATCTCATTGTTCAGTTCCCACCTATGAGTGAGAACATGCAGTGTTTGGTTTTCTGTTCTTGTGATAGTTTGCTAAGAATGATGGTTTCCAGCTGTATCCATGTCCCTACAAAGGACACAAACTCATCCTTTTTTATGGCTACATAGTATTCCATGGTGTATATGTGCCACATTTTCTTAATCCAGTCTGTCACTGATGGACATTTGGGTTGATTCCAAGTCTTTGCTATTGTGAATAGTGCTGCAATAAACATACGTGTGCATGTGTCTTTATAGCAGCATGATTTATAATCCTTTGGGTATATACCCAGTAATGGATGGCTGGGTCATATGGTACATCTAGTTCTAGATCCTTGAGGAATCGCCATACTGTTTTCCATAATGGTTGAACTAGTTTACAATCCCACCAACAGTGTGAAAGTGTTCCTATTTCTCCACATCCTCTCCAACACCTGTTGTTTCCTGACTTTTTAATATATTTCTTATTATATCACAATACCTCCAGGTCCTATTTGCTAGGAAACCCATTCTATATGGCACCTTCGTGGTGGGTGTATTCTTTCCTGTGAACCCTGTAGTGGAAGTATGTGACAGGTGGGGGAATTGGAGGCTCATCTCTAATTTCTCTAGAGGAGGGATTTGGGGTCTAGAACATTTGCTTGAAAGCTGGCTTTACCTAGCAAGAATATCATTTTACTTAATTTGTTATTATTTTGAGACACTTTGGAAAAATTTCTGGAGATGATAAGAATTGTCAACGTTAGTTAAAATGATGCTAGCAGCTGAAACTAACAAATTCAAAACTTAATGTCTTAACACAATAAAAATTTACTTCTTATTCATGTAACATAATGCATATTCCTGGTCAGGTGGCTTTTCTCAAGTACCAGGTCAAGCTTTCGTCTTCTAAATACCTGCCTTAGAGGTATCAGTGATGGCTATGAGATTCTCTGAAGGCGGCAGCAGTCATGCAGAAGCTCTCCCTCGGAGAGCTTTCCTCAACCGTGCTGTACTATACTTCCTGATTCATAAGTTCACGTCTTTGTAGGGATCAGCAGCTACCAGGGATGACATTGAAAAGATAGGACTCATTGTGCACAGGAGTTTTATTTCAAACCTTCATAATTGAGCCTTCTCATTTCCTTTTTCTCCTGACTTGATATTGATTTTCTTCATGCCTGAATGAGTTTTTAATCCTGCCAAGGTGGAAGTTCATATTTGCAACTTTTATTTCTTATTTCAGAAGAAAATGAAAGCTAAAAATATCTGATTAATTTTCAAAAACTAGAAAAGGTTAGTTCTTTCCCACCCCCATATAACACAAAAATGAATGTGCTAATTTAGCTGAAATGTTATGAAATATGTACTATTGGGTGGAAACCAAGTATGGAAATTCCATAAACATTTCCCACTGTGATATCTCCTCAGAGACACCTGCTCGCTTCCTACCAAACAGATTTCTATTCCAATAATAAAAATGTAAATACATTCAACATCAGTAAAAAGAAATTCACCTACCAATTTTGGGAAGCCTTAGCTCTCTAAGCAAGTTTTATGATCTTTTACAACATCACAGATGACTCCAGTCATGGATCAATACATTATACACATTTATATATGAAAATAATAGTAACTGCCTGGATTCTATCATTATCTTCAGCTACAAATTTCAGTCTACAATTACAATTTCATTATAGTTTTAAATGTTCTCCTCTAAACATTTTTAAGCAACTACTAGCCTCATGAACACTACTGACTCTTAGTGAAATGATTAGTGGAAGGATAATTGCATGTCAGATGTTGTGTAACTTTTTGGGAGCCAGTTTCCCACAGCATTTTAAGTTCTTGGAATTCCATCGATGATGTTCTCACACTATTCATGCTCAAAAATTCACTGGCAACACACATCTGTGTTTACCCTTTCAATCATGATAATGTCCACAATACTTTTCATATTCCTAGAGGATTAAGTAATACCTCCAGAATCTTAGAAGACAAACATGACTTATGTTGGACTTGAAATCATTCTACCATCCATAATAGGAAGAGTCTAAAATTGGAAACCACCTACACACTAGAAGCAGAAGATTGTCATAACTGCCTATTTCTGGCTTAATAGCAAATTAATATAATGAAAAGATCTGTAATGTAATGACAGAAAATATATAACCCTGGATATGGATCCCTTTTCTCGCTCTTCATCTGCAATCCAGATCAATTCTGCTTAAATTGGATAATTTTTTCAACATATGAAATATGCTGTTGTTCATATTGGTACTTTGTTCACAGCAACAAATACACATGGCAGCAATCACAGAATGGAGGAGAGTCATCATTCTTTCCTTATATAGAGTTGAGAAAACTCTTGACTCATCATCACCCTTTCTAAAAGGGTCTTAGGAAAGAAATATAGGTACCATAAGGTCAATTTCCTACACCTCTGGGGTATAATCAGAATTAAAAAAACAGAAAGCTCTTGAAACCAGATATGCTCAGTGCAGTTGCCACCACCCTTCTTCTCACTCTCTTGGCCAATATCATTAATTGATCACATTAGTCTTTCTCACTGGGGCCAGATTCAGGCACAGAATTTTGCTCAACGTATAGTGTTAGCTATCAAGTACCAATTAACCATTGAGCTAAGTTGTAACTCAATATGAAAATCTATTTGTCATTCATGACATAGACGATCCCTGGGTAAGAATTAGAGAGAGAGAAAAGCTACACAGTCATGACCTTGGAAATCCTCTCTGTAGATTCAAGTGATCCTACCTACAATAAAAACTGCTATTTACATTATAGCTGAGGCCATTTTCTTTTGATATGATTTTGTCTTGGGAGGCTTTGTGAAACTTTTCTGGCAGGCATTATCTGTGATGACCATACGCAGGGTATACAGAATAACAGAGAAAAAAGTTTAACTTTCATTATACCTAAAATACCCTTTTTCCTCTGTTGAAGTTTCAGCAGTGATTAAGCTGTAGCTATACAAGCTGTCAAATGCAGGAACTTCAGCCAAATAGACTGGGCCACCTACCATCATGGTGGGGTCCAAGAAGTACTTTCCAGGGGAAGCAGGTCAGGACCACTTTATTTCTTCTCAGTCTTTGAAAAGTAAAATCTCTGTTGGCCCATAACCATTTGGGCAACTGTTTCACTGAAAATTAATTCCGAATCGTAGACAAAACAACACATATTCTAAACCACATGGCCAGTAGTTTTTGTACCAATTGTCAATCTATCTTTTCTTTCTTTCTTTTATTTGCCCTCATTTCCTCACTGAGTTATTTTTAATTTTTTAAAATCATGTTGTGTTGTTTTTAGGCATCTTAAATCATTTGTGGAACAAGGGAAGACATAAATACATAAAAATGAATTAATACATAAATACATCAAAACTTTCTCTGCTAGTCTTCTTATACTACACAACCCCACAAATCTACCGCTGAAGGCTAATTCCTTCTGAAAATTATTTGTTTTGATTTTGTTTCTATTAGCTAAGAGGATCTGTTTTCCAAATCATCCAAGAGAAGTATGTTAAAGGCATTAAAATATACCTAAGAACAATAACACAATACCACTGATATTGTAAATCTTATGGTGACATTTTATCCACTGCTGCAATGTCCTTTATTTGTATATTTAAGATATTATTGGGCTTCTTTTTTCCACATGAGGAAGCCGGAGCTATTAAAGGTATTCCATGGTTTAACCAACCTTTCAGGAAACATCAGAGGTACAAACAGCTATAAGAAGTTGGTTCGTGTCTCTAGGGGGTAATATTTCCCTGAAAGAAGACATTACTCCCTCTCTTTATTTATATCTGTGAAATCTTGCTTTTGACTTGACCAAGCTGAAGAAAATAATGTCTCTCAGGTAACTGATAGACTGTGAAATTAAGTTCAAGAAATCAGATCACTTGAAGAAGCAATCTTTATCCCTGACTCTACCTGCCATCATAGGCTTAAGGAAATCTGGCTTTGAACTCATCCATCAGTTCTGTTTCCTCTACTGGTTTTTGCATTTGGTGGAGGAAACCAGTGGTTTTTAGACTAACAGAAAAGAAAGTTCAGCTGAGAACAAAGCTTTCTTACAGGTATTTTTGCTGGCAGTAGTGTCTTTTTCTCCTTTGAGCCCTCAGAGCATTTTCTAGTTTTGCAAATATTTTCCTTTTGAGGCCTTCTTACCAAAGCTGTCAGCAGGATTTATGATAAATGCAATTTGTAATAGACAAGGACTGTTTCTTTGTATGACATTGGCCAAATATATTGCTCTTTACCTGAGTATTTGTAACTGTTGGTGGTTTCAACTTCAGTGTTGAAATGAACTTGATTTCATGTTAGGGAAGCAGCCTATTGTCTTGTTGACAAGAAGTGACTTCTTATTCTACACAATAAAATTAAACTCACTATTTATTGTGCCATTATTTCTGTGTCAGCTGGTTGGTGTATATTACTTCTGAGTCAAACAAAAATAATATGGAGTTTTTATTATCATTATTATCCTTATCAGGTAGCTTTGAAAACAATGTCAGAGTGATTAAATAGCAAAAAATAGCTGACTGGAAATTAGAACTTAAACCTACGAAAATCTGAATTCCAATCCTGTATTCTACACCATTTTCCTCCCGTCATAAATGTTCTATAAATACATTTCTCTCAGGCTTCAACTTTTTAAAATACAAACTTTATACTAATCACCTTTCATGGATCTCTTGATGATAATCACCTTGGAGTATGTAGATTCCTTCCCATTTCAAGGAGAATTGAAAAATGCCAAAATCCATGCAGCAGCACACTGTATTATATTTGTTTTTTTCCAAGTTTGCAATGAACTGCGTTTGGAACATTCAAGTTGTTATCTGAAGTGTTTAATTTCAATGCTGTACTTCAGGAACCAGTGAAATTAAATCAACAAATTTTATGCATTTTTTTCAATATACAAAAGAAATTGTCTAATGTGATTAACATATTAATGAGATCAGTCGCCTTATTTGTGTTTAAGTCATTCTAAACATTTTCTTTGTAATATTCTGTGGGATTTTAAAGATGTTTCAGGGAATTTTGCCTCACATCCTTTATTTTAATTTTAATTAGTTTTATTGCCATGTCTACCTCCATTTTTTCTTATACTCTATTTTCTTATTGCTCCATTTTTTTGCATTTGTAAAATATGGTTTGATTCAATAAGAATGATATGACACTTATACAAGAATGTATCAGTCAACTGGAAACAAAACTTACCCAATGTAGTTATCATTTTACTTTTCACAGAACAGTTTGGACATTTAATACTCCCACAAGGCAGTAAATAGATCTATGAGTTGTGTTAGAAATATTTTATTTCTGCTAATTTTTCTTACTCTTTTCTAGGCATATGCAGCAAACAAATAAGTCTGTCTAGCTTTCTGGATTCTGAGAATTGTCACTTTTCAGTCCAGGTTCCAATTGTTCATTCACTTAACTAAGAGCTATGTTTAAGTGCCTGTGTGTGTGCCAGGGACCATACTAGCACTAGGCTATGGCAGTGAAGGAGATAAAGCCACCTGGGTCCTCGAGAGATCACAAGTCAGGGAAGAAGACAAAGACAGAACCTATAATCACACATGTGGTGAGGGCTACAAGAGGGGAAGGATGGAGTGTTGTCTGAACCAATGACAGAAGACTTAATGAGCTTGAAAGATTGAAGGATCAGCAATATCTTCTCTGTAGAGGTGACATTTTTAAGAAGAAATAAACGAATCAGCCAGATGTCAATGGCAGGGGAGGGAAATTCAGGCTTTGCAGGCACCAGGAGCCACTTTTGTGAGGAACAGAAGGTAACGTAAGAGGCTGGCTCCTTTCCTTGCCTCATGTTCATGGCAAGGATTCTGAACATACTTTATAGAAGTTTATTTTTCCAATGTCTAAAATGAAACATTTAGAAAAAAAGCTTTTACTACCATGTTTCCCTCTTTTTATACATTGGTTATTTTTCAACTCTTGACACTGATAAGATGGAGATGAAGCCAGAAGACAATTGTGTGCTATTAGCAAGGAGGTATTATCTAGGAGGTATTTCAAGGAATCATTTATTTTTCCTCACCACAGGCATTGCGATAAGTTCTTCTTTTAATTTATAGTTGTTGTAACTCTATGAGGTAGCTATGATTTCTATTTTTGCAATGGAGTAAACCGAGGATGGGGGAGGGTAAGTTACTCACTCTGGGTGAATAGAACTAGAATTTGCAACCAGCTGTCTTTGACTCAAACGTATAATGCCTCTACAAAGTAGCAAAGGCACAGACGGAGCTTATCACGAGCATAATTAGAAACAGTGACCATCCAGTTTAAGTGAAGTTAAGGAAAGTACACAGGAGATGAGGCTGGAAGGTGCAACGTGATTAGGAAAGTATACAAACAGGTATCATGGAAATTCTTGGCTTTCTACTTAGAGTCTAGCTTATTTCCAAATAGGTGTCTTCTCATCATCACCATCCCATGCAAGGAAACCTGACTATCCCCAGCTCAAGGGGCCTTATATTTCTACGGATAATGTTAATTCCCTCAACAGCAGTTGATCAACACTATATGGCAAAGTCAATCACCTTTCATCACTCCCCAGTTCGCTGAAGTTGTTTTAGGAATACACAAACCACCAAAATGAAAGGGGAAGTCTAAGAGGTTCTCGAAGAAAAAGTTCCATTGATTTTCTTTTTTAAAGTTCCTGGAAGAGATGTGAGACCCAGAACTGCAGCAGTCATTTCACCACAATCCTGAAGTGGAAGCCAATTAAAGTGAGGACTCTTAAGTTTTAAAGGAGAACACGAAGAAATTATCAAAAAGTGCTTAAGATCTTTGCTCCTGGAATCACCTGGTGACTTCCCATCCTGGCTCTGCCATATACTGACTGGATGACCATGGGCAAGGTATTTAACTTCTGTAAACCACCATTCTATGATATGCTCCCCGTGGATACTGATAACACCTCATAAGGGTTTTGTGAGGATTAAATGAATATATATAGAGAGACAGAGCTTAGCATCTCACATTCAATAAATGATTACTTCATTATTAGAATTCAAGCCACAGTGAAATATTTATATCTTTGATGAAACAGGAAAATTAATGGCTGTGTTTGAGTTTAAGGATCTTAACAAACATTACCAAATATTTGATATACTAAAGCACGTTTCAGTATAGATTTTCTGTATTTGGTTTAACCAATTACTTTTGTACTCAGAATCAGAGTCGGGAAATTTACTATTTCAACCTATCTTTCATAGTTAACAAAAGAGCAAAGGCAGTTCAATGGATACAAGATAACCATTTAATAAATGGTTCTAGAACAATTGGACATTCTATATAAAACAATAATCTAGACACAGATTTCAGACACTCCACAGTTTACTGAAAATGAATCATAGATCCAAATGCAAACTGCAAAACTTTAAAAATACTAAAAGATAACAGAAGAAATCCAGGTGACTACGGGTTTGGTGACAAGCTTTTAAATATAACACCAAAAGCAGAATCCATGAAATAAAAAGCTGATACACTGACTTTATTAAAAATAAAAACTTCTTCCCTGCAAAAGACACTGTTAAGGGAATGAGAAGAAAAACACACATTGGGAGAAAATATTTGTAAAACACATAACTGATAAAGAGCTTGTGTTTGAAATATACAAAGAACTCTTACAGCTCAGCAGTAAGAAAATAAACAATCCAATTTAAAAAATGGGCCAAAGATCTCAACTAAAACCTCACTAAAGAAGATATATATAGATGACCTGGCAAATAAGCGTACTAAAAGATGTTCAACATCATGTCTTCAGGGAATTGCAAATTAAAATAAGATACCACTGCACATCTACTTGAGTAAAATCCAAAGAACACCACCACCAAATGATGGTAAAGTTGTAAAACAACAGGAACTCTCATTTATTGCTGGTAGGAATGAAAAATGGTAGAGCCACCTTGGAAGATAGTTTGGCAGCTTTCTACAAAGCTTACATAGTCTTACTATACAATCCAGCAGTTACGCTCCCAAGGATGTACTCAATTAAGCTGAAAACTTATGTCCACAAAAAAAACCTGCTCATAAATGTTTATAGTAGTTTTATGAGTAGTCTTCAAATACTGTAAGCATTCACGATGTTCTTCAGTAGAACAATAAATAAATAAACTCTGGTACATCCATACAATAAAATAGTCAGTGAAAAAAAAAAAAAAAGGGGGCCATGAGAAGACAAGGAGGAAACTTAAATACAAATTACTAAATGAAATAAGCCAGTCAAAAAAGGCTGCATACTATATTATTCCAACTGTCTGATGATCTGGAAAAGCCAAAACTGGAGATAATGAAAAGATCAGTGGTTGCCAGGAGGAAAACAGACAGAGGGGAGTGGAGAGGAATAAGTGGGTGACATATGATAGATTTTTAGGGTGATGAGCTGTTCTGTATGATACTGCAATCGTGGATGCATGTCTTTATGCCTCGTCAAAACTCATAGAAGGTAAAACACAGAGTAAACCTTACAATAAACTGTAGACTTCAGTTAATAATAATGTATCAATATTGGTTTACTAATCGTAACAAATACACTGCTCCAAAGCAAGATTTTAACTGGGGAAACTGTGTGCAAAAGAGGGGATGGAATATGGGAACTCTCTGTACTATCATCTCAATTTTTCTGTAAATCTGTATTTGTTCTTTAAAAAGGCAATTAATTTTTCAAAACCAGTGGCCATATTTAAGTTTAAGGAGTTTAGTAAATAGTATCATATATTTAATAGAAGAGTCCATGCCTCAGGGTGTATTTTCTATATTTGCTTATTATTTACTGAGATCCAGAGTCAGTAAATTTACCATTTCTCCAGATTTGGAACAAGGAAGACAATCAGTTGTGAAACTGATCATGTATGTAAAATTATTAAACTGCCTCAACTGAAACTGACATACAGCTCAAGTTTTATACTTCACAGCACCTATGATCCAAAAGAAAAAGGGGATGTTCCATGAAATCGGATTAAATAAAGACTTCAGCCTTGGCCTTTCCCTGATTCTAAAGGTCTGCTATCCACTTCATAAGTCACCTAGGTCTAAAGGAAAAAGAGAGTTACAGAGGCTAATATGTAAAACAGTGAGTTTCTCTTGATTGTCAGCTGGATCCAAGAACAAGGTACTCAATTTCATGTTCAGAAATCCAAAGAGCAGGAGGAACACATTTCACAGACTTCTACCGGCAAAGGAAGCTTGCATATTTACTCTGTGATTTGGCAATTTGAGTTTATTTCTGTCACAGTAAGATATTACAGGGGGAGGAGCAAACTACTAGTGGGTTCTCCTTTTGAATCTGGAATGAATTTACTGATGGTTCATCATCCTGGCCCTGAAAAATACTGTTGTAACAATGAAACTGTATGTTTTTAAAATATTTTTACTGGAAATAACATAGATAACCATAAGAACATTTTTAAAAATTAATTTTAGTTTTTCTGGCATACCTTTGCATTTACTTGTTATATTCCTAGTAGTGGCAGGAGTATTAATAAAGCAATGATGATTTTTGTCGTTATTATTACTCAATATAGAATCATTATAGAACCTGGGAGTAAGTCACTTGTTTAACATTTGGGCTGGGATATATAGGGTAGGCGAGTGACCTTTTTAGCTACAGGCCAACTCAAATCATTGATGAGTAAGAAGAAAGGGTGGTAGATGTGGTGAGTACAAAACATAGCAGACAGAAGACAGAAAATAAAACATGGCAAGAAAAGGTCAAGGTCAAGTGGCAAAGGAGAAGCACATTACTATTCTGAAATGTGAGTCAGGGTCATACCAGTCTGCCCACACTCTATCTCTGCCAAAATGAGGACTGTCCATTCCCTGGTAATGTGGGTTCTTGGCCCTCTACCTGCATTGATAAATTCACTATACTTTGCAAAAAGTGACTATTTTTTTAATCATGCCAAAATGCAATTCTAAATATGTAATTGTAGATACCACTCCCCTCTCCTCAGCAACAGGTTCTGGCATTTAAAGGATTTCCTGGACTCAAAGCTATGGCATCAAGCCATAAAACCCTTTGCGTTACTCTCAGTCTATTCTTGTTTGTTTGGCAACAAAATAAGGTAGAATCAAGAAGCTTAGCAAAACTTTTAAGGAGCTGTAGTCTGTGTTGGATGACCACTCACCACTCGCAATTCCTCCTCCCTGGCAACTTCTCATATTTTCTGTAAAGCAGTGATTTTTTCAAATTAAGGTTCCAGGCTACATAATTCAGAGTCAATTGGCTTGCCTAGTAAATATACAGATTCTTGGGCTCTAACATCCTAGGCATGGTGTCTAGTTGCCTGCATTTTTGACAAGCATTTCAATTAATATGTGAATTAAAGCTTTCTGCAAGTCCTCCTTCCACCCAACTACCTGCCCCAATTTTGCTCTTTGGTGACTGTCAGCTGAGCTTTGCAAGGGTATTAAAAATAACCACTATATTCACAGATACTATTTAAAGAAGTAACTCCTCTCAAGGATGTTTGCATTTTTAAGGTGTCTCCAAGAAGTTATAATCTCTTTCTTGATGAGAAGAGAAAAAGTATAATATTAAAGGAAGCTACCTTGTCAATTTGTGTTATGCACAAATGCTCAAATAATAAGATAATAATCACAAGCAAGACTTATGGAACACTGATTTACTATGTGTCAGCTCATTATAAACATTATTGCTAATTCCTGTCACAAACCATAAGAGAAGTAATTTCTCCTTTTTACTGAAGAAATAACTGAGGGTTCTTGTGAGAAAATGCTTTGTTCCAAGGCCATACATTTAGTAGATACCTAAATCAGCCTCATATTAGGTTGTTTGGGCTACATAATTCTGGCTCTTTCTATTAGACTGTAATTCATTCTGCAAAAAAAACCCAGCTTTTCACAGACAAAATACACGTTAGACACCAGCCTTAGAGAATTCTGGTGACATCGATTTGGCTAAAGTTGTTGGAACTCTCATTATTTTTATGAACGATTAAAGCATTTTACATGTTTCCAGACATTTCTTTAATAAGGTTTAGTACTACCGGGTTGAAAATGTGCCATTTTCATTACTGCCCTGAGATTCTCCCTGTGCCCAACTCTTTTTATTTCTGCAACTTCAGTTTCATTTCTATCACCTTTCAAAAAGCAGCATGTCTCAAATTATTTATCTTTGAGGTTATTTGCATGATTTTGAACTATAAAGAAAGGTTACAGATTTTTAGAGAAGTGTAGGAAGTATGGGAATTTATTTGTGTAGTTCTTGCTTGTTGACTGGGGAATGAATTCCCAGGGTTTATCAACCTGTTCTGTCAGTTTGACATTTAGTTTAAAGTATTTGCCACTCAGATTCTCAAGGTACACAATCTCCTTCCTATGTTCATCTCTCAGATATTTTTGGAGAGGATCTTCTAGGTGTGAAGTCTAGATGCATTTTGCCAACTATTTTAGTTTATTTTTTTAATTTTTTTTTCTAGCAAGAACACAATTCTAAAAATCAAACTTCCAACATGTATTTTGGAAACTTAGGTAGCAATTTATTAAAACCAAATATTAGTTTTACTCAAACACATGACTTGAAGGCTTTGGAATTCTTCTGAACTTGTAGGTACTCTTGAAGAAGCTACATGGAGAGAAGCTATCATTCATTTGCTCTGAATAAGAGAAATCAGTGGAGAATATAAAGCACGCATGATGATCTGCCTAGGTGCATTCATTGCATTTGATGATCCTGGGTGTCCTTGTTTTGGAGGCATTGGTCTTTACTCTCTGTTCCTCTGTGTTATCAGAGCAAAAGCAGGTACCAAGCATTTTCCTTTCTGACTATCAGCCACACTTTGGCTGTGTTTGGTCAATGGTAGACACAGGCAGAAGCTTGTGGGAGGTGAGAGGTAAGGAGAGACGAAACCGAGTGTTTCTTTCTCTTCTTCTCTGCCAGCAGAATTTTGGACACTGGTTTTATACTCTCCACAGGGTCAGCTCCTTCACATCCTTCATATCCAGCACCTTCATAATCTCCACATTGCCACTTCCTGCAGGACACGTCTGCTATGCTTCGGGCTTCCACTCAGTAACCCCAGCCCCTATGCCAGGGGGCACTACCTCCTTCCTTTATCTCTCCAGCCTCAGACTAGGAGTGGTTTCCTGCTGTTTAAATATCTTAGATTACTCTATTGTGTCTTATTTGCATTTTAAATTCCTCCATCACCTGTATAACCAATTCTCTAAGCATAGGTACCGGAACTGGTTTTTATTTTTCTAGTTAAACTCTGACTTATATATCTCTATGCACATGTAATTTATCACGGTGTTAATAACGCTTTTTAGTGCATTGTAATGGCAACATAGAGGAGTGTGGGGAAATTACAACAACTCTATTACCCAAATGTTGATCTATAATCAACTATTGAGTATTTGCCATTATGTATTTTTGAATAGAAGAATGTATGTTTTGCTGAAAGAATATTTTTACTTGGCATGCTAATCCTGCAGTAACCCTTTCTATTTCTACTTAAGGGAAAGCTTTTGGGAGAAAATAACACACCAATTTGGGGATTATTTTCTGCTCAAAATTTTATTTCAGGTACATTACAGATTATAATTTTTTAAATGTATTTTAAATTTTAAGCCAGCAGAAACATAGACACCTATGAAATGTTTTCATGGCAGCATCAATTTAAGATTTAAACTAGTACATAAAACCTCTTCACTTACATTCAAAAAATTAATTACTGGTATGTTTTGTGAATTTGTACACAGTACAAAAGAAGGTCAAATTTTCTTTTACCACATACAGTTTACATGTTTAAAAAGGCTAACCAGAGGCTCCCAAAGCTTGGTTGGACACTCCTCTCTTAGCCAGAAAGAAGTACTACTAGTGGGGAAAGCCATTCCTAGCTCTGGTCCCAAATTATTACCAAACAATGTGGGTTTTCTCCAAATCCTGCTTTTTAAAATTCCTGTTTACACAACTAAGCTCTATTTATAGCTTCCATTACAAACAGATGAAGCCATATTTCTGAATTTTGACCCATGGAATGTTGGAGAAAGTATGCCCCTTATAGTCCTAACCCCTAGAAGCTTCCTGAAATACTCTTCACTTGTGCTTTTCTTTCATTTTGCCCAAAGCAAAGAATATAATTGGAGAACCTGAGTTCTTAAAGATGGCAAGCTACAAGCTGGAGCTAGGTTCCCAAATGACTGTGTCAAACAGAGTATACAGCCCCTCCACTAGCCCCCAAAGGCTGATATGCATGAGATGCTAATGTGTTGGAAAAATTTGCTTTTATTATGTTGAAACACTGAGATTTTAAGATTAGAGTAGCAAGTATTTACCTTCATTAGTGCACAGATAAATTAAGCACCGACAGAACAAAATTTCAGAGATATACTGCTAATCTGAGATCTAAATTTCTCCTTTTGGATTCATTTTACTAATTCTTCCATCTTTTCCTCTCCTCTTCCTTCTCATAATTTCCCTGTGTTCATTTTAATATGGAAAAATAACCTCTGTTCAAATATAAATTTAGGAGGGAATGCTGCCAAAGGCTTATCTTACGGAGTGCCTTGAGAATTTAACTTGTATTTTATTTTTCATTGCTATAGCAAGAAACATTTTTGTTAGGCTTTTGAGGGGTGAAACATCAACAGCAAATAACAGGGATTTGCCCCACCTGTTCTCCAAGCTGGACAAAGAACTCACTCTGTATTTCTAGCAATTGGGTCTTTCTAAATAGGCCATCAATCTCTTCTAGAAAGGATAATCTGCTCCTTTGCAGGAGAAAAGGCATGAAGGATGTCTTCTAATGAGAACCTTAAACAAATATCAAGGGTTGGCAGGACCATGAGCACAAGACAGGAAAAAGAACAAAGAAATGGTTCAGGATACCTGATGATGTTCTAAGGCCAGGGTCATGCTGGAGCCTGTGAACCAAATGAAGCATGCAAGAGGGACTCCATGTTAAGTGCTTAGGGCCAGTGCATGGAGTAGGAAACCTGTCTCATACTCTTTCCCATGCTTCCCTGAGAGTTGACCAACCACCATTTAAGGACTCACCTCTGATGCCCCAAGACAACTGCACACCTAATGGAGTAGTGAAGGAGCAAAATAACCAGTGTTTTGTGATACTGGTAAATCTGTGCCAGTGAGTCTTGAATCTAGATCAGACAGGAGTGGATGCTCCATTACTTAAAAATTGTATGCAACTTTATCCCAGGCATGGACATGTTATATTCTTATTGATTTCCACCCTTCAATATTCTTAACTGATATGGTTTTGTGTAGATTATCCCAAGTAAAATAGGGAACTCAGGGGCTTTAATAATACAGCTGCCACTTGGATCAAAACTTTTATAGTTAGTACAAGTTTACCTCCTCTTCTGTGTGACTTCTTCTCTTAGGTCATGCTGGCTTCAGAATGGCATCCTGGGAGAGTAGAAAGAACATCATCTTCAGAGTAAAAAGTATCTCTGGGAAATTGACATATCCTTCTTTGAATTTTTTTTCTTCTTTGGGCAACTTACGTCATGGAGCTGTGACCAGGTTGAAGTGATCTATGTAAGTGCATCTAGCATTTTGCCTGGCACATGGCAGGAACTCGGGAAATCTAGAGATACTATGCAAGCATAGTTTCCACAAGTAAACGGATGTTTATATTTCTGTATCCAGGGAAACCCAGGGATAACATCTATTTTTCCTAATAAAGGTATAGCCATGCTATTTCCCTCATATCTGCTTGAGCATTTGACTTTCTTCTCTTCATAGCTCCTTTGGGCCTGAAAGCTCCAATGGTAGACGGAGAATGCAGGACATGGGAAACAAAGGCAGTCATCCTTGGTAGGATGAACACCCTGCACTTCACACCTTGTCCCAGTACTAGCCCCAGAATAGCAAGGATTAAATTGGCCAACTTCTGATCCAGGAACAGCCATTATCTCCTTGAATTTTTACAATCCCAAGGAAAAGGGATTTGAATCTTCATTTGAGAGATGAAGTCTGAATATCAGAGCATGAAGTTACTTGACCAACCTCATATAGCAAATCAGAACTTTATCTGGAATTTACAATAAGGACTTTGTTTATCATTTGACATGTATAGTTGATGTAATTTTCTCATTTTCCAACATACTTTTCTCCTGTAGTAGCAAAGGCAAGCAGAGAGATGGATTTTCTTCCTCCTCCCACATCCCCACCTTGTTCTTTTTGTATCATTGACAGAAAACCAGAACATTATCTTTGTGACACTAGAAAACTTGCAACTCTGACACTGAAAGAAACTGAAGCCGGTGCCAGTTTTCCTTATCTTGGTTCAATAATTCCATCCTCAGAGCTATTCACTGCCACTGGCCATCGGAGCTCCTCTGCTTCTACAGAACAATGACCTCTCATTGCACAGTTACCTTCATCCCAAAACACCAGAGTGATTTCTAGTTAGGATAGTGAATTGTGACCAACAATTAAATACTAATATGTCAATCTAAATGACAGTTCACTAAAGATAAGCCTTCTACCTATTTTTCAAAGCTTTGGAGTTATTATTCAAAGACCACTACGGTTTATGAACACTTCAGTCTGCCTTGTAAGCTATTGGGTGAAAACACACAAAAGAAGTCAAAATCAAATTTTTTTGTCCTTGGGGACATGTGTGTAAGATAGGGTACATGTAGTGGTCAGAGGAGAGGAATGAACAGTAAGTAAGTAAGTAAGTAAGCAAGTAAATGAGTAAGTAAATGAGGTGATGGGAAAGTCTTCCTGAAAGAAGTGAAAACTGAGAGGTGATTAGGATTTGAAAACACAAGAAGGGGCCAGGCACGGTGGCTCACACCTATAATCCCAGCACTTTGGGAGGCCAACACGGGCGGATCACGAGGTCAGGAGATCGAGCTAACACAGTGAAACCCTGTCTCTACTAAAATACAAAAAATTAGCCGGGTATGGTGGCGGGCACCTGTAGTCCCAGCTACTTGGGAGGCTGAGGCAGGAGAATGGTGTGAACCTGGGAGGCAGAGCTTGCAGGGAGCTGAGATCGCGCCACTGCACTCCAGCCTGGGTGACGGAGCAAGACTCCATCTCAAAAAAAAAAGAAAAGAAAACACAAGAAAGGTTAAAAAAGAATGATCTAGACCTGGAAGAAGAGGGTAAACAAAAGCACAGAGGAAAAATATATGCAAGGAATGGTATAGACATTAAGGAAATAAATTTCACCAGAGAATTAAATTGTGAAGAAAGGAAAAAAAAAATAAGTTCATAAGTTACTGTCAGAAGCTTGTACCATGTGGAGTGTTACAGAACAGGGCAGGACAATTGGACTTCATCCAATTGACACTGGGGAGTTTCTAGGGGTTGAAGTAAGAGGCCATGATGTAAGGGATGTTTAAAAAAGATTAAAAGGTCAAACAAAGTCAAATGAAAGGAGCAAATTCTAGTATTTGATACTACAATAGAAAAATTATAGTTTATAATTTAATGTATGTTTCAAAATAGCTAGAAAATAAATATTGCAATGTTCTCAACACAAAGAAAAGATAAATGCTTAAGGTGATAGATGCCCCAATTACCCTGATTTGGTCGTTGCACATTGTATACAGATATCAAAATATCACATATATCCAAAAAAGATGCACAATTATAATATGATATATCAATGAAAAAAAAATGAAAATAAGTAACCCCCACCCCTGGAAAAAAGTTCAAGGTGGAGAGGTTATTCAGGGTAGAAAAACAATTGTTAGACATAATTCGATTGTCCAACGAAAATTGTTGGATACCCGGAAAAAAAAAAAGGAATGAAAGAGTGAAAACAAAACACATCAAAAAACAACATAGTTGGATCTAAAATAGTAGAAAGAAACATCACCTCGAGTAAATGGCTGAAGGATTTTGCCAGTGGTTCTCAAACTTGAGTATGTGTCAAAATTTTCTGAAGAATTTGTTAAAACACAGATTCTGGGTTTGAACTCCAGAGTCTGTCCTTAGGGTATAGAATGACAGGCAGGCCAGGCGCAGTGGCTCACACCTGTAATATCAGCACTCTGGGAGGCCTAGGTGGGCAGATCACTTGAAGTCAGGAGTTTGAGACCAGCCTGGTCAACATCGGGTGAAACCCCGTCTCTACTAAAAATACAAAAATTAGTCAGGCGTGGTGGCACATGCCTGTAGTCCCAGCTACTTGGGAGGCTGAGGCATAAGAATGACTTGAACCCAGGAAGCGGAGGTTGCAGTGAGCCGAGATCACGCCATTGCACTCCAGCCTGGCTGACAGAGTGAGACTCCATCTCAAAAAAAAAAAAAAAAAAAAAGGGCAGGCAGAGATATCCTCAAAAGTCCCTAGAAGGTGGGATTATGTATCTGATACTCAACATTGAATACCATATTGTATACATTTCATTTCCCATGGTCAGAGTAGGTGTGCAGTAAAGGCAGGAGATATTGTATTCCTGCTTATTAAATCTCACTTGTCATTTGAACATATAATACCATAAACATGTTTCTTTTCCCAAACACCAATTGCTGCACCCAGGCTCCCTTTCTGAGGCCAGAACAGCAATTTAACAATCACATCACCCAGCAGTGATATGCTATGCATTTTCAGAAATTATCCAAAATGAGAACTCCTGGGGTCCATAACTCAGCTCTCCCCTTCCCACATGTGCATGATTTCCTTCGCCTCCTATTATGCTCTTTGGACCTGTAGTCATGCAAATGACACAAATGAACAGCTGCATTCAGCCAACCGGATGGTCACATGTGGGAAGAGACGGGATGGAGACAATAGAAGTAATAGCCTATGAAGTAAGTTAGTGCTACCGAAATTCTACATTTTTTCTATTAAAACCGAGTGAAAGGTTAATTATTTCCATCCGTATTCACTTAACAGAGGGAATTAATGTCAAAGGCACAGTAAGAAATTTTCAGCAAAATTTCACAACTGCTTATCCCAAAATAGGAGAGGAGAGTGATTGAATGTGTGTTGGAGAGTGTGATGGAAGCAATGAACAGGCTTATGTAAAACTCTGCTTGCTTGAGATATATAGCTAAATTGCTAGGTGGTTGGGGAAGAGAACAAGAAGGAATCCATTCACTCTTTTGAATTAATACTGAACCCTGATGAAACAAAAGATGGTCTTTTTCTTCCTAGGTGCTATTCTTCTCTGAAATCCAAGCTATTTGAAATGACGATATAAACTTTTCTCAGTTCACAACAAAATTTGTGTTTAACATGGGTCACATTTAAAGACTCTATGTACACTCATATTTTGTAGACATAGGAATATTTATAATCTTTCTGAATTTTTCATAGTCATGTTTTTACTTTCCTCTTTCACAAAGTGCTTTCTCGAAGCAGGTTATATGTATATAACAATCTTCATTCATAATAGTACATTTAGTCATATTTCTATATCTGTGGAGACAGAGAAACGTATTCTTATTGTGATGGGTACTACTGCTTTGCAATTTATAGGTTTACTTACTGAAGAACCATAAAGTTTATAAATGGCAATTAAAACTCAGGATGAGGGTATTTAACCCATACCTTCATTAATATAAAAAGCAATATTGTTCTGTTGACTCTATATTCTTTACAGAAGCATCTAGGGCCCAGATCTTTTGTAAGTAGTTACATAAAATAAAGAGATGTTGTATTCCATTGTATATTAGTACTTAAAAAATAATGAAACACACGACATAAAACCATTTTCTTTTTCTTTGTTTGTAGTTATATTAAAAAATAAACATTTGACTTCATTATTAGATATCAAAAGAAAATATTTTCAGTAAAATTAACTGAATAATAAAAGAAAACTGTAAAAAATTTAAAATATGAAAAAAAGAGAGGCTGGATGCAGTGGCTCATGCTTTTAACGCCATCATTTTGGGAGGCTGAGGCAGACAGATTGCTTGAGCCCAGGAGTTCAAGACCAGTCTGGGCAATACGGTAAAACTCCATTTCTACAAAAAATACAAAAAATTAGCCAGGCATGGTGGTACATACCTGCAGTCCCAGCTACTTGGGAGGCTGAGGTAGGAGGTTCACTTGAGCCTGTGGAGGTCAAGGCTGCAGTGAGCCATAATCATGCTACGGCACTTCAGCCAGGGTGACAGAGTGAGATCCTGTCCCCACCCCACCCCACCCCACCCCAAAAAAGGGTAAGAACCAAATGCTTAACCTTGATTTTGTTACATATAAATATTTTAGACCTCTTTTCTGGTTATAAAAGTGAAGCATGCTTATTTGTAGACAACTTGGTAAAGAGCCAAGAGTATAAAGAATAAAATTTTTAAAAAACCATTATTCTAAGGAAAATCAGTATTAATACTTTGCTATATTTTTTTCTAGTCACTTGTTTGTACATTAAACACATATATAGTTATATATGAATGTACTAAAAATATCCTATATTTGAAATAGTCAATGCTCCCTTGAAAAATGCACTATTATATATTATTCCCTTTTCCATAATATTCACATTTTTCAGTCACAGAGTATGAATTATTACCCAATCTAAAATCATATATATCAATATGAAATTTAGTTGCTACTAATAATGATGTGATAAACTTATTTCCTATTATTGGACTTCTCCTATATTTTTGCACTGTGATGAACTGGACAGAAATTTGGCAAGCAACTAATCAGCCAGAGCTAAACTGCACTTTTTAGCTGATTTTATAGAGTATGGAAGAGTCAAGCAGTCATTCATTCAAATAGTTTTTAATAACTACTCTTTTTTTAGGCACCATTCTATGGGGGATATTTCAGTAGATAAAACATATAGAAGTCTCTGGCTTCATAAAGCTTAGATCCCAGTGTTGCCATTTATTAAGATAGAGAAAAGTCAAATAGAAAGTGTTTCGTGGGTTTTAGGTGGGAGGTTGGAGTTGTGAAAAATTCTGTTTCGAACACATTCGGTTTGAGGTGCCCCTGAGGTATACAACTGAAGGAGCTCAGGAAAGAAGTCTGGGCTAGAGATATTGGTTAGGGACTTGTCAGCATACAGATGGGAATTAATACCATGAGAATAGATATAATCATCCAGAGTAAAAGGCTGACCGGGAACTACTGAGGATGTAGGACTTAACACCTATGGAGCACCAACATTTTAAAAAGAGGTATTTGCAAAGAATATGGGAAGAGAAAAGAGGTAAATGAGACTCCTAAAGTTATGGAGCCAAGGAGCCAAGATGAGGAGTGGGTGTGTTGGCGGAAAACAAAAAAAAGAGAGAGAGAGAGAGGCAACATTTTTTGAGAAATCAACAAATATAAAGACTAAGTGCACATTTAGAAACATGAAGTTCATTACTAACAGGAATTAGAAATACGACCCTACTCTGACGGCTATATACTTCTTTGCCATCTTTCCTCCATTGTTCTCACTTTGTTTTAGCCACTTCCTTCTGTCGTTATACCTTGTAATTTGTTCCTTTTGCTGTGCCACTCCTGAAATCAGACATTATACTCTGAGATCATCAGCATCATTTCTCCCATTTCACTCCCTCAAATGCTTCTAATACAAAAATCTATTTGACATTACATCCCTTGGAGCACTGATCTCTTTTCTTTGTATCCATTAGCATTTTCTGTTCTATAGTCCAACACTCTCCCAAGAACATTGATCAGCCTTTACCCAGTAAACCAGGAATACTTTAGGGGCAATGGTCATGTGACAATACTCTTGCACTTGTGAACAAATGGAAATGGGAGATTCAGCATAAAAACAAGGTGCATTCTTTTAAGACTTTTGTTTTAATAAGTGGGAGATGAGTTTTAGCAATCTCTTAATAGCAAAACCCAGTAGGAGGCACTGCTACAGTTCCATAGTGGATTTAACTCAATTCCAATTAGAAACTCTCAACTCTTTTGTGATGTCCATTAAAAAAAACCCACCCAAATACCTGATTTTATCACTTATCCAATGAATTCATGTCATTTAGAAATTTCCTGGAGGAGACTGGTTGGAGCTATGGAAAATGGAATGACTGGGCTAAATGGCTTTTGTCTTGGTTTGGGTTCCCCCAAAATCATGGGATAAGGATTCATGTGCAGTGGTTTATTGATATGTGATACCACGGAGGGGCAGGGGGAACAGTAAGGAAAAAGGGAGTGGAACAGGGAAAGAGGGAAAGAAAGGCAGCCAATAAAGGGGATTTTATTATGCCAGTTAGCCCATTGAGTAACTGGAGCTTAATCCTGCAGGATTCATTGTACAATATGGGACTCAGAGTTACCTCCACTTCTCACTAATCCCCAGGTAGGAGCTGGAGTATTTAGACCTACTAATAATGATCCTCAGTTAGCACAGTGCCCTTGGGGGAAGAAACAGAGAAAGCCCTCAGGAAGGAAGTCCTGCATTACAATATGAAAGCAGCCTCTGCTCCAGCCTGTTCTGATGCCCTCCTCTCCAAAGATGCCCTGAGGGCTCTAACATTCTATTTCTAAGGTATAGGATTCTGTAGAAATGTATGGACCCCTATTTGGGGAAAGGATTTTGTTTAAAAATTGTTTTATAGATTTGAAGAGATTTGAATAATTATATTCAAAGCATTTCTATTATTCAGGAAACTCCTTTTTTATTGAATTTCATTTAAATAAACCAGTATGGAAACTGTCTGGTTTGTCTAATCATATAACTCAGTAGAAAGAGATAGTTCCACAATGCACAGATAGCTGAATAAGCCCTAACTTGAAGGAAAGTTTGATCTTGTTCTCCTAATTTTGTTCTTCTTACCTCTCTCCTTAATCAACATAGGCTGGCTTCAGTTCAGCATGCCAATTAATCTCCAAATCCCAGTGGCTTACCACAACAAAGGATTATTTTTCAATCATACTGTATGTCCATAGTGGCACCATAAACATCTCTGCTCCACATTGCCATTCAAGGACCCAGGCTAACAGAGAGTTCATCTTCTCATAGGTACACCCCATGCAAGAGGCAGCCTCTTTTGTCACTGCAGCAAGGGAAAAAAGTATGAAGAATGTTGGATATAAAAATGCTCTAGGAATAAATGCTCAGTGACACAAAGTAAAACCAGCACTCAGGCAAAAGTTTAATTCTCTCAGCAAGGCAATTTACTTCTGCAGAAAGATGCTACCTGCGTTAATCAAGATTGCAAGAGCACAGAGAACAAAGGAGACCGGGGGAGGCGGGGTTTATCCTTAATGCAGTCCCTATCTCTGTGTGACTCCCCATGGGCTGGGGTCGAACTGCACAAACTGAGCTGACCCGATTGGCTACTTGTACATATTTTCCTAAATATAGAAGGGGAGGGGGACGTAAGGTACAGATGTGGAGCACGTGAGACATGCAGTTTCAGGGGAACAATAGGTACAGGTAACCAAGGGAATGGATGTGAGTTATTGATTAGAGCTGATGGGAAGGGGGTAGGCTGTTTATGGTCACTAGGGGCAAGGAAGAACAAGAAAGTTGAGTTTGAGAACAAAGGATAAGGAAGTTAACAGGCTAAACTCTTGGAAGATAAACTCAGAAAGATTTATTGTATCTTACAAGAATCACATGAGTTTTCACTGTCTTGACTCAGTAATGACAAATCATGTCTGCCCACATTGGCTAGAACTATTTGCATTGCAAAACCTAGCTGCAAGGTGCTGAGGAGTGTAGGGTACAAAGAGTATATGTGATGAGCATTATTGTTTCAGCCATACCTACCAAATAGAAAAGACTTCCAAGATCATCCAGGCCAAAGATTTTCCATTTGTGCATGCCAGGAGCTCTATTGCTCCCAGCATTCATTAGGGATTCTTGAAGGTGTAAAAGTTATTCTGCCCCCTCCCTCATGTTAATCAGAAAAGCTTTTCTTCATTTTTCCCCATATTGATGTTCCTCATACAATTTTGTTTGAAGAAAGGATTTTGTTGCTTTTTAAAAAAACATATATTTGGACTGCACCAAATGTAGTCTAACTTTTTCAAAACCAAGCCACAGTGATATATTTTTTTTAAGGTCATGCAGCTGGTCAGTAGAAAACCTTGTATCAGAACATTGCTAGGACATTGTCTACCATGACGTTATGCCTGTATGATCTCCTCATTGTTGGGAAAACCCGTTTCTAAGAAGTTTGTCAGGATTATCTGGAAAAACTTAAGCCCAATGTGATTTGAAAAACGAAAAAAAAGAAAAGAAGAAGAAAACAAGAGAGAGAAGCACATGGCGGTAGGGAAGAAGCTTTAGTAAAATGAAAACCGGGGTAAAGAAGCAGTCAGAAAGAAGTGCAGGAGGTGTGAAGAAGCTGTGAGCCCAGATGAGAGAGCCACGCTGTCTAGACTCCAGATGTGAGTACATGTCTTCAGTGAGTCCAGGCGTTGGACTCTGTAAACACTTTCCCCAGATGTCATGGCTAAGCTACAAATCCTTGGATGGGTGACAGAATTGGCTGTTGTTCTGTTCAGTGAGTGACTGGTCACGCTGCAGGCTGCCCTGAGGTTACACCACCAGATAACAAGACTGTCTTACAGTCAGTCTTGGATGACCTTGAAGAAGTGAGGCAGAGCACTGAGCCCTCTTGAGTGCCTCCAGAGACAAGTCGGTAGAGCCCAGGCTCTCAGGTATAACCACCCACCCAAATGGAGATCAACCTGACCCCAAAAAGGCAAAATGATAGAGAGAAGCTGAGTAGATAAAGTAGAAATAGGCTACTGTTTGCTAGCAGCAGAATTTTGGGTAAATTGCTGTATCTTTCTGGGATTCTCTTTCCTCTGAGGGATTTAATCAAATGGTCTCTAAGTTCCATTTGAATCACTTGAACCCCAGAGGTGGAGATTGCAGTGAGCTGAGATTGTGCCATTGCACTCTAGCCTGGGCAGCAAGAGTGAAACCCCATCTCAAAAAAAAAAAAAAAAAAAAAAAAAAAAAAAAAAAAAAAAAAAAAAAAAAAAGGTAAGTCAAACAGATAGAGAAGAAAAGTTCTAGGCAACCACTTGAGATACGTTGAGGAAGCTGAAAGTAGTGCATATGACTCTGCCACTTATTGCCTGTGTTACCAAGAGCATGCTATTTAACTTCTCTGTGCCTCAGCTTCCTTATCTGGAAAATAGGCCAATAATAGGTTGCACAGAGGATTGTTGTAAACATTAAATGAGATGGTACCTACTACAGAGCCTACCAAGTAGGAGGTACCCAAGAAATGATATCAAAGTATCATATTATGGTTTGGGGTTTAGAAAGAACAACACAAAAGTCAACACATTGCCAAGCTTTTAGCTTTAGCACTTGGTTAAGTAGTGTTGCCATTCACTCATTTAAGTTATATAGGAAGAAAAGGCAGATGAGGAAGAGGAAAGTTAGCGAGACAATAAATTCAATTCTGGATGTATTGAGTTGAAGGCAAATGTGCAAGCAGCAGATGGAGTGTACAATAAGTGGCTTAATGTATACATCCAGAGTAAAAGAGAGAGATCTGGTTGGAAGATGTCAACACATATATGTCAAGCCGACTGTAAGGCGCACAAAAATAATGCCTTAAATTTCTGCTTTGGTGTCATACTTTGTCCTGAAAAACTTTTTTTCTTTGATCCACATTCCTATCACACCTGTAGCTATCAACAAGTAAATTATTAGCTGAATTGGAAACATTAATAAAACTGAAAACTAAATTGTTTGTTGTTGTTGTTGTTGTTGGTTTTTTTTTTTTTTTTTTTGAGACAGAGTCTTGCTCTGTTGCCAGGCTGCAGTGCAGTGGCACAATCTCGGCTTTCTGCAACCTCTGCCTCCTGGGTTCAAGCGATTCTCCTGCAGCCTCCTGAGTAGCTGAGACTACAGGCACATGCCACTACGCCCAGCTAATTAAAATTTTTAAGACTCTAAGATACAACACCAATAAATAGGTTTTTGAAACCTGACAGTCAGATGAAGTTGAACTATTGGGCCAACTTGGCCAAGCCACAAAGATAGCCACAGGCTCCTAAGGCGTGTGTGTGTGTGTGTGTGTGTGTGTGTATTCCCCTAAACCTGCATTATTTTCTGAAATGGTGAGGGTGGTAGATTCATAAGTGCCATCAGACCATATCTGATGAAGTGAAGACTTTAGATTTTTCCTGACATTTCTTCCTATCCAATAAATCAAATTAGCTACAAAACATCATCAGTGTAGCAGATCTGCCTGCCTCTTCTTTCGGTTTTTCATTTCAAATTAATATCAGATAAAATAATTAATGACTTTCTAAGAATTTTCCAGATCAAAAACACATACATGAGAAAATTGTCCTTTTTAAGAGGAAGAAAACAATTTTATTTAACATAAAACTTACTGAAAAATTCAAAGGCTGCCAACTGGGCAGGAAATTAAGGTGAAGTCTCTGAAAAGTCTCTCTGCTCATCAACAGGAGGGAACAGCAGGAGGCCTGGTGGCTGTTTCCTAGACGTTTTCCACGTGAAGTCCTTGTTTTGTAAGGCTATAAACTGTCCCAGATAGTATCTCCTTCCCTCCCATAGAGTCTAAAACTACCAAACCTCGACTCCAGAATATTCTCATCCTACCAGGCCTTCTTTTCTGCCATTTTCTATGCTCTTGGACTTCCTGGAATCCCAAATTCTGGTTTAAAATTCGCTTTCATTTAACCATTGAGCTCTCTGTCATAGGTGCTGGGAAATTAGTGGCAAGAGAAAGCTCAGGCTTAGAGCAATATATATATATTTTCAAATGGAAATGGGAGGGAGGGGTGCAAGAGCCTTTGAAGATTATTTAATTAATGTTAAATCTGAAATGTAATCCAGCACTCTATCTAGGACAACTCTCCCACCACTCATGATGTAACCCTTATATTGAAGCTGCTACTACCATTTCTGCTTTAAAAGGCAGGAGATTTTGTGTTAGAAAGTGCAAAGTGTGTGCTATCCCCCCACCTACTCTCTCTCTCTTGCTCCTACTCTGGCCATGTGATGTACCTGCTCCTACTTTGCCTTCCACCATAAGTGAAAGCTCCCTGAAGCCTCCCCAGAAGTCAAAGAGATGTGGGCACCATGCTTGTGCAGCCTGCAGGACTGTGAGCCAATTAAACCCCTTTTGTTTATAAATTAACCAGGCTCACGTATTTCTTTATAGCAATGGAAGAGCAACCCAATTCACTGGTTCTATCTTTTGTTTTTTGGGTTTTTTTTTTGAGATGGAGTCTCACTCTGTCACCCAGGCTGGAGTGCAGTGGTGCGATATTGGCTCACTGCAAGCTCCGCCTCCCAGGTTCACCCCATTCTCCTGCCTCAGCCTCCCAAGTAGCTGGGACTACAGGCACTCGCCACACCGCCCAGCTAATTTTTTTGTATTTTTAGTAGAGATGGGGTTTCACCATGTTAGCGAGGATGGTCTCGACCTCCTGACCTCATGATCCACCCATCTCAGCCTCCCAAAGTGCTGGGATTACAGGCATGAGCCACTGCGCCTGGCCTGGTTCTATCTTTAATATCAGTTTGAAATCAGGCAAATCATTATCAGGACTTTAAAGTTCAATTCGCCCCTCAGTGTTCTGGCATCATTTTCTTCATATCTCTGTTTTAGAAATTCTCCACTTTAATTGTCTTAATCTGTTCAGGCTTCTGTAGCAAAATACCAGTATAGGGGTCCAATCCAGAGTGAATGAGGCTAATACAGAAAATCTCCATGAAAAAGAGACAGCAGAAACAAGTAGAAAAATTAGAACTTGTGATCATGGAATATCTAAAAGAAATAAGAAAATCAGTATATTGAACATGATGGTTTAAAAGAAAATAAAAAACATAATGGAAGAATATGATTTTATGGAGAAAAAGTGGATTTATAAAATATCCAAGTAGAACTACCAGTCATTGAAATAAAAATCAATGGGAAGTATAAAGAGCAGGAAAACACAATTGCAGAGAGAGTTAGTGAAATAGATGATAGATATGAGGAAATTATACAGAACACTATAGCTAACATTAATAATAATCATAATCATAAACAGTAAAGAAGGTTCAAAAGATATAGATGATAGAATGAGAATGACTAAAACACAAAGAATAGGTTTTCCAGAAAAAGTAGTTGGAAAAAAAATAGTGCAAACACATTATTCAAAACATTAATGGCTGAGATTTTTTTGGCATTGAAAAACATCATGAGTTCTCAAATTGAAGAAACACACTGAGACAGGCTAAAAAACAATTCTGCATTTAGACAGTAATAAAACCAAAGAAATCAAAATCTTAAGAAATTTTAAAAGCAATCAGAGAAATGTGGCAGGTCCCTTATAATAAACACAAATTTGCAACAAAGAAGTCAAAAGGCATAAGATTTCTCAAAAAACTGAGGGAAATAACTGTAAACTTAAATTTCAACACCAGCCAAACTATTACAAAAAGTGAAAAAATAATGTTGGAAAATAAATTAAGATAATTTATCATCCACAAACCTTTGTTATAAAAATCACAGAAATATAAATATCATTTGGAGAAAAGTTCAAACAAAAGGAGGCAATGAAACCAAGAACCTAAAATGTCCAAAGAAACTGAGAGACAAACTAAGGGAGCATTGGTTCTAAAAAGCCATAATAATTAACATAAATAATTTTGGTATGGTACAAATAAAACTCAAAAATAGTAATCATAAAATGGAAAATAGAAGGCTTAAAGCATTCTAATATCATTGCTTTTGTAGGAGTATTAGAGATAAATTATTTAACTTTAAACGCTGTTAAAAATGTCATAAGAAAATTGAAAGAGAATAAATATATACATAACTTCATCTCAGTACAAAGAGTGAAAGGAAGGAAGGAAGGAAATATAGTTCAGTCAATCCGATAAAATGCATAAGAGTAAAGCAAAGGAAAATATTTAAACATCCCACATATATAGTAGTCTTAATAAAATTAAATAGATTTAAATTGCTTGTTGTTTTGGCCAGTGACCAAAATATAGAATAAAATCCAGCTATATGCTGTCTATGAGACACTTAGGATATAAGTACACAAATGCTTTGAAAGTTAAAGGATAAAAAACACATCTGAGAAAATATTGTCAAAAATAAAGCTTGCTTAGCCATGTTAATAGCAGATTTAAAAAGTCTCTAGAAAAAAAATCACATACAGAAAAGACAATCATTACATAATAATGGAAATAAAATTTTAAGAGTTATGTAGCAAATGTAAGTTATTTTTGGCACATAGCAATGTAACTTTATATAAATCAAAGATTAATAAAATTGTAATGAGAAACTAATAAATGCAAAGTGAAAACTGTTGACTCAAATTCACAAAAAACAAATCAGGAAGCAAATAAAACTAAAAATTCTAAAGAAAAAAGAAAAAAGAAAAAAAGAGGCTGAGCATGGTGGCTCATGCTTGTAATCCAAACACTTTGGGAGGCTGAGGTAGGAGGATCACTTAAAGCCAGGAGTTTGAGACCAGCCTGGGCAACATATAAAACATCTTCTCTGCAAAACATAAAAAAACTTAGCCTCATAGTCTTGCATGCTGTAGTCTCAGATACTGGAGAGGCTGAGGTGGGCTAACTGCTTGATCCCAGGAATTTGAGGCTGCAGTTAGCTATGATTGTGCCAATATACTCCAGCCTGGGTGACAGAGTGAGATCTGCTCTTGAAAATAATATTTTTTTTAAAAAAGTAGAAAAGTAATTTGAGCAACAAAGTAATAAGCTAGATTAGATGGATATATATTGAACTCTGTAATCACTAAGATTATACAGTCTTATCCACCATACCTTGAACAGTTTTTAATTAATCACGTACTAGGTCCCAAAAGACTCAACAAAAAATTATATAGTAGAGACCATGTTTTTGGATTATGCCAGAAAATTGGTATTAAACTATGAAAGATAGCCACAAAGTTACATATTTGAACATTTATAAATTTTATTTGTAAATAATTCTTGGGTCGAAGAGGCTATAATAGAACTTGCACAGTATCTAGAATGGAATGTGAAATATCATAGAGCAAAACTTTGTAATGCTGCTAATATAGGCATGTAAATGTATGGCTGACCTGTATAGATTTATGTAAATGAGTTCCAGTGCCTTCTGGCTTCATGATGGTGCCACAGCAGGGGATCAGGTGGAGTTAGGAAAGTGATGTTAGTGGGTTCATTCTCCTGGCATCCACTCCAAGTGGTTGCCTCCAGATGGCTATGTCCCGCTAACAGTTTATTCTGAGTTCTAGTAACTGCACCCTTCCCTCATCTCTGGGCCTAGAGCTGTGACACACTACCCAGCTGTGACCAGCCCTGGGTTACTGTGCTATCTCTGGTGGTTCCCCTATACTCTCATCTTTCTAAGCTGTCATCTTATAAATAAACCCTCCTCAAATTATGCTGTTTTGAGAGTGCCATCTGTTTTCTGTTGAGACCTAATTTAAAAGACCTGTGCTGTCTTGGAGAAAGGGAGGGAGCAAAGTAACGGTAAAAATGGTGTCACTTTTCTGGTCTCACTGTGATCCAGACATTGGAATGATCTGGATGTGGCAGATGTGCAATTGCTTCCTTTCTTTCCCAGGACACACTTATGGGTTCTTCAGAGACTCCCTATCCTGGAGGTTTCTCACACAACCTTGGCCATGGTCAAGGCATCTCTCCTGCAGGTCACCATTTGGCTACCTTTGACTCCCCCCTCAGACTCTGTGCTTCTGACAGAAGGACAACTCCTCTGCCTTTAAGAGGAGAGAGAAGGAAGAGAAGGAAACATAATCAGATGGATGAAAAGGGGCATTTCAATGGGGTGTGTACGATTTTATTTTTATATTTTTAAAAAGATCTTTATCAAGATTACAAAATATTAGCACTAATAGTAACATATGTTGAATTTGGATGGAGAGTATAGGGATGTCATATTATTTTAAGTATATCTGCAAACATTTACTACTTAGGAAAATGATAATTTTTGAAAAGAGGTAAGTGACAAGGTATATGAGTCTCTCAAACAGGATCTGGAACACAAGGATTGAGCATCCTTCTGTGGCATCCTATTCCCTCTCTATCCCACGACTCCACTGATTCCACCTTGCAGATTTCAGATTCCAATGTGTTCTGACCATTGCATCCCAAAGATCCCTTGCCAGTTTGCCAAATGAGTCCTTTCCAAGTGTTTTTGGTTGGGATCAGGATGGGAATGGAGGAGAGGAAGGTGGGAAAGGATTACAGAATTTCTTGAAAAGTCTGAGCCACAGATTTAGTCACTCTTTAATCTCATAGGTAGTCCTCCGGCTGCTACTGTCCCTCTTCTCTGATTTCTTTTTACTGAACCTGGTAATCTTCACCACAGAAGCCATTGTTCCTCCCTAGGGAACTTCAACTCCTCTTCATTTCCTTATCTCAGCCAAACCACACCCTACTTGTCTTTAATTTAGGAAATCCAGGAGCAGTGGGAGGTATAAGCACTGCCTTCAGGCTCCAATAACAGAACATAGAAAGTGTACTAGGAATGTTTGAAGGTTGAATAAAAGGCTACTACCAGGTTGAGAGAAGACAACTTTGTAACAGTTTATATAATTTGTTCCAAGATTCTTTTGCATTACAGAGACTGTCATGGACTGGAATCATACCTTTAAACTTGGGACCTAACTCTGGGCTGTATTGTCAACAGACTCCAAGATTTTCTTTTGACCATAAGTCAGGATCTGTTTGTTTGTATGTATTTGCATCAGATTATACAATATATAGAAGAGTAGAATGTTCAAGTCAAGTATTTCAATTTGCAGATAAAGAAATTGAAGTCTCAGTAGAGGCAGGTCAGAGGTTAAGACTTGGGTTTCTTTCTGACTGCAGGCTCAGTGCTTTTTCTGATTATTGAGTAAGATATGTAGATAACTTTAAAAGGATGTCATGATTTTTATAGTTCAAAAGCATAATATCTCTTTAAACTAATGCTGGGAAATGAGGAACCATTGATCCAAGTTATACAAACATTTTCACTTGTTAGATTATTAATTTGTCAAAAATTTCTGAGAATCTGTTATCTTCAGACACTGAAGTCCATAGGGGTCATAATAGCTCTTTGAAGGAGCCATGGTGCATCTGCCCATGATAGATGAATTTATATAATGGAAGTGGTTATTTTAGTCACTGCCTATAGGTTTAATTTAACCATTTATTTTTATGAGCACATTGTAATATTCTAACACCCTCTTGGAGGACAATGTTGGTTCAACATCTTGGTGCTCTGATGCTATCTGGGACACCTTCCAGCTGACGCTCTAGTAGTAAATTTTTTAAGAGTTGGCATTGTCCTTTTAAAGTCCCTCCTCTAAAGTAGTCACATACTTCTTTGTATACAGGTTGGGGATTCCTTTAAAATCAATCATGTATGGCACCCCTTATAAACACTCGATAGTTACCAAGAGCATCAAAGGAAAGATGATGCCTGACTGCAATGCACTGACCATTACAGAGAGAAGTAATGTTTTTCATACAGTTGCCATTCCTTCCTACCCATGCACTGAAGTAGAGAAAAACAAAACCAACGGACATGCCTCCCTAGCAGAGGCTCCTGGACAAATCTTGGGCTACTGATGGCCAAATTTATGTGTAAACACAAGAGCAGAAAGGAGATTCAGAAACTAAAGAAGGAGAAAGATGCTGAAGAAGAAACTTGGGCCTTTCTTTTGCCTCTAGAAGGAATACTTATCTATCACTATCACTGCTACACTTACCTATTTTGCCCTCAAAGCTCTACCATATCAAGTGCCTCCCATTTGCATAATACTCTTACTTTTCAAGGCACTTGCCAGTGCATTAGTGCCATTTGGTTCTCTAGAAATCCTGTAACATTGGCAAGGAAATTGAGACTTGTCAAAGACATGCATATCTCAATAATAGGACCAAAACCCTAATCCAAAAGCTTCTGGAACAACGCAGGTAGAAGCTTAGAAAGTTTGAAAGTGAAGTGAAAAGGGAAGACTGGAGTCTTCCTTATATATATATATCCACTCTTGATATAACACTCTTGTAGAGCCATAATAACCCAGTTTTAGTCTAGACTATGGCATGAGGCAGATATAAGGGAACAGGTACAGATGATTTTGGAAAGTAATTCTGTAGATTTAAGAAAAATCATTGCAATACTAATGGTTAAGGTAGTCTTGATAAATGCTAAAATTTGGCCCTGATAATGACTCAAAAATAAAATAAAATAAAATAAAATAAAATAAAATAAAAAAAGCATCCACATGCATTGCTTCCATTGGTTAATTAATCGAAAGCTGCTTTTAGCAGAAAAGGCTCTAATGAGATACACATTTCAGGCGTTGGAGCTTCCTACCACACTTGCCAAGGCAAAATGTGTTCAACTTTTTTCTTTACTAAGCATTCGATCTCTGTATCCTAAGAAAACACCCATAGCCCCTGTCTGATAGCAATTTGCAGAGCCCACCTTACTAGGACTTCTGATCATTAGATCTATAGTCTTTGATGATTTGGTCTGAAGGTCTCTCAAGCTTTTCTTAACTTTCCACCCCCAATGTCAAGCCATATTCTAGAACATGCTGACCACTCACAATTATTACTCTTTTTAAATCTCCCTTATCTAAATTGGCCTCACATTCCATCCCCAGCTGTGGTGATTGACACCGTATGCGTTAAGCTATTTCCTGCTCAGACTATGGATGCCAACCTAATCTTCTTCCTTGGAATTTTTGGTGATGACTTCTGCAGAAAAGGAAAAGGGGATTAATAAAATGTATTGCACATCACTGTTAAATCATGTTCTTGATTAGGTACTTTTCACATTTAATCCTATCGGCAGCTGGTTGATTTGCCTATTAATATACCATTTTCTATATGAGGAAACTAAGGCTCACGTTGCTTAGTAACTTCTCCTCTGTTGCATGGCTAATAGTATCAGGTGAGCAGGACTCACGAAAGTCAAACCATTGCAGTTTGCTAACATGAACATAGTTTAATCATAAAATAATTATTTCACACCCTCATGTAACTGGTGTTTTAAATTTTGGCTGAAGAATTACAAGAAGGTACAATTCTCCCACATCTTCGAGTTATGCGGAACGCATAATAACATTTGCCAAAACAAATTGGTCCCAGAAGCCTCGCCAACAACTCCTCCTTTTCATTTCACTACCGACTTCAGTCTTCTTTCCCAGAGTCTCTGGGTTCAGTGACTTCTGACCCACTTTGCCTTGTATTCAGATTAGTATGATCAGTACATTGAGGCTTCATTTTAGTTACAATAATCTCTCTGTGCATTGATAAGTTTATACTAATGCCTGTGAATAGAATTTTCTTTAGACTTTTGCAATAACATAATGTAACCTACATATCACCTTTTTGGGTTCTTTCAAGACTTTTAAGTGCTTTAAAATGTAAGAAATATTGGCCTAAATCTCTAACTCACGTAAAATGGGACATCCAGCATCCCAGCTACTATCACTGAGAATTATTTGGAGAAGTTGTATTTCTCCTAATTACCTAGTTTTGTATTCTGCTTCTGTTCTTGGTCTCCACAACTGACTTCTTCAACACTTTCTTCCCTTTCAACTCTCTGTCTTATCACTGGAAAAAGCCGTGATGACTTCAATTCTCAGAGTACCACTGGCCTAAAGATAAGTGTGCAGCAGGTATTACTGAAGGCCTAGGGCTACACAATTGTTGCCACGCTGCAGAACAATCAAGAAAGCTACTTGTTCTTTAAAATCCTTTGCCAATCCTACACCCTTGCTCCTAGGGAATGTTCATTATCGTCCTCATCTTCTTGGCTTCAACCATGATGTTCTTCTCCTCCTTTCCCTCCTACGAGTTCCTGTCTTTGCCTTTCTATTTTCCTGAAGGTTATTTTTCCGAAGGTTATTTTTCCAAATGGCCCCACTTTCATTAACACAGGGAGCATCTGTGCTCTGTCTTTATAGAACCTAGAATCTCTTTTCAAGTATGCATGATATTGTTTGTCAGATGACATTCAAAATTAAGACAAGACTATAGCAAATAAGTAGATAACATGTGAATATAAAATAAACTATGTTACCAGAAAGAAACTATACATAATAAATAAATGACGCTATACAGAATAAAGAGAATTCTCATGTGTAATATACAGGGGTTAACATATTTTTAACAAATATTAGAATATGATTAAAATACCATTTCCACTAAAATTACACCAAATACCTTTTGTTTATTCTTGAAAAGCTGTGAAATATTTCAGCATCACAAAGGCCTTCTGCTTTGTATATGTTGCACTTTGCCATTAGAAGAGTACAAAAAATGTGATATCTAATAAATATCTTTAGATGCTAAAGATTTGATAACAAAGTAAGTGGGATAAATGTGTGAGTTAAATATGTATGAAAGTGTCAACCAATGACAATCAGTATACAGATGAATTCAGATGGTTCTCTGTTTACGATGGAGTCACATTACAATAAACGTATCATAAGCCAAAAATATCAGAAGTTGAAGGTATATTTAATGCCTCGATGAACCCATCTTAAGTTTGAAAAATTGAAGTCAAACCATTATAAGTCAGGGACTATTTGTAGTTGCATCTCAAAATAGACAAAACACAGGGACACAAACATTATCTTCACAATGACAGCTAAGTCTGTGGTACATTGACTCTGGGCTTTAGTGCAGGAACCAACCTTAGAACTGAGGAGGAGGAGAGATTGATTGACTGTATAATGAATTCTCAGACTGAGAAGTACGTAGCAAAGGTTTTCCCCCACACTGTACAACAAAGCCACCTATCGACTTTAGCAGACTTGAATCTATTTGATGTTTCTTCTAAAAACTCAAGCCCTGATACCACATTTGAAATTTAGCAGGGCCAAGCCTTGCATGGATATTTTCCCCTTCCAAATGAAGCCCCTGCCCAGTTATTATTTCTCTTTTCACATTTATTTGTATTATATTGTATTGTATTGCTTCAAATCATTTCAAAATGTTTTTAATGCAATATGCTTCAGAAAAAAATAGCTCCGAATTCATATGTAATCCCCATGGCATGTTCTTGACATTGACTGTAAAATTCCAAAGCACCTAATTTATTTGATTGATTGATTTTTCAATGTTTTAAAAGATATCAAGCCCAACAGCATATAATTTTTTTCTTACCAAATGGAATGTAAATGAATAAAAGATAATTGCTTTTTTGTATTCAGCCTTTTTGTCTTCATAAAGTTTTTTTTTTCTCCCTACAGTTTTGAGGTAAATGAAAAAGCATTCTTTTCTTTATACAGCAATAACAACCCACCCTACTATTCCTCATTAAGGTTCCTATGAAGGCCCAGCTGAGAGATTTCGTGTTGTGTCACCTCCACCAGAATGCTGCCTTGCTCTGGTACAAACAGACCATGATACCAGCAAATGTGGCACAGCCGAGAGACTAGGGCTTACTTTGGACCTTTCCTATTTGGTGAAGAGAAGCACCTGCCTTCAAGGCTCTTTTCTGGTTGGAAGATGAAGTTCCTTTCTCTTAAAGTTGCAGGCCTAAGCACAATGCAAAGAGATTAGGTTTTATTTTTCCAAGGGAACAGGTGGATATAGCCCATAACTTAGATAAATTCCTGTATATAATGGCCCTGAAGAAGCAATTCTTTTCTTATCTTCTCTCGTCCCATTTCTATCAGTTTTCAACTTGGTTAACAGTATGGGACTGACCAAAAGAATTGCATTCCCTTATCTTGCTGAGCACTGCAGTTCCTCTTTGTAATCCCAGCAGTAGGGTATCAAGTGATTACAAAGAGGCTAGGAGGCCAAAGGACAGGAAAGAGTATTGCTGAAAACCCACTTCACCAACACTAGCGTATTCACAACCTACTGCTTACAATGTACAAAACCCTCCTTTCCATAGGTCTGGAATCCATAACCTAAGAAGGAAGTTGGACAAAATTAGATTAAATTTTAAGAACACTTTCTAAAGATGATAATAAACTCTGCTTACATCTTTGAAACCTGGAAAGTACTTCAACCAATTATTTGCAGTTTTTATTGTGTTAGTCCATTTGGGGGAGAAGGATGATTGGTGTAGGCAAAATAATTCTTCCTCTAAATCTGTTTCAGACTTCAAATCTGATTATAAGTGTCCTCTTAAATTTGGCTTGTCACATATGCAAAACAAACCAAAATGTGAATTTTTTATTCCAAGAATAATAAGTTGGCTTGCTTTCATTTCTCTAAATCCAATAAAAGAGCACACTAGGGTGAGATTAAGGGAAATGATCCTGTTATTTGTTTTGCCATAGGCTTTTGTGGGGTTCTACAAGGAAAATAAATCAATTGCCAACTATAGACTGAGCACCTACACGGTGCAATATGAGACCACTAATCTTATGGGCTCTCTCATTTTCTACAAGATTAACCTTCAAGCTCCAGCACTTCCATAGGATCTTTATGCAGATTAATCAGTGACCTCCAGTTATGTGACAAGACTGTATTAATGTAGCCTTCCCCAAGTATATTACATCACAACTATGGGAAAACACAGCTGCAAGAATGGGTTTGGGTGTGTTGGGTTTGGGTGTGTTAGGTTTTACCCAACACTAAAAGCTAGAAGTACTTTGTCAGTCATCATGTCAAAACAATAAAAGTAGACTATATCTGAGAAAGCATCTGGCTAATGTGCTTCTGGTGTGGTGAACTGGACACAAAGTGAGGACATCTTCTTGGAGGGAAGAGCACTACTCATAGTGCACTCACTGTTTTCAGTTTTTATAAGTATCAGTACAATGAAGCATATTTCTCAGAGTACCTCTCCAAATTTCATTGGAAATCATTTTCTAATGATCTCTCTTGCTCCAGCTTTATGAAAAAAACTGAATGAATAGAGTTGTTAGGAAAATTTCTAGTGTTGGGTTTAAAGACTTGTTGAAGAAAGGTATTAATACTTCATCATTGGAGTTCATGATTTGCACCTGAACTGCACGGCCCCCTTATTTTGCCTTTGTGTTTAAAGAGTCAGGCACCCCCAGACTGGAGAGCAGGATCCAGTGCAATGGTGACATCTTGGAAGTAAGGATGTGGGAATCTGTTTCTTTAGACAAACTTCCCTTACATCAACTCATGATGAAAAGAGGACCCAAAGCCATAAATGTCAATGAGTAAAAGTCAAGGAAAAAAACGTAGGAGCTTGGGAGAAAGGCACAGTGCAAAAGAGCTTGGCTCTCTTAATCACCACCCTTACCCACAAGCACTGCATTGATAAACCTCAGCTTTCTCACCAATACTCCCAAACCAGACAGATCCTCTTTTGAGAAGATACCCTTATCTGTGACTTCCTTCCTCCTCCCAGGAAGTGGTGACAACAGCTGTTAGGGTAAAACAAATAAAAGTGAGAAGGAGTCAAGGGATTGACTGTTCAGAAGGACGTCAAAGGTCAGGGCCTCATGTCAATCCATGTGAGCTATCTCAACCCTGTGGATATCCCTCTCTGGGATTGGGTGCACCTCTCAATTAGTTGGGGTGAATCTTATTATGGAACATTTACGAGATCCTTATAAGTAATCAAGTATTCTAAGATAGACTGAAAATTAACTCAGATTTCTTCACATAATGTAATTCCATATGCATGTTTTATACTATTTTAAAAGCTTTAATTTGTGTTAAAGAACACAAATTTAGTAAATCCAGAATCAAAAGGAAGGAAGTTACAAGCCTAAGAAAACAAAATGAGGACATAAGTAATATCATTAGAGAATACATTGGAAACAAAACACAGCATACACAATTGATAATTACAAAGAGAAAATGGTTTGGGATAAGCCCAGTGAAAGCTCATGAAAAATATAGAGATTAAAGCAACTGAGAAAAACTAATCGAAATGGAAGACAGATAAGAATGATCCTACATATAGGCTGGGCATGGTGGCTCACACCCATAATCCCAGCAATTTGGGAGGCTGAGGCGGGCAGATCACTCGAGGCCAGGAGTTCGAGACCAGCCTAGGCAACATGGTGAAACTCTATCTCTACTAAAAATGCAAAAATTAGCCAGGTGTGGTGGCACATGCCTATAATCTCAGCTACTTTGGAGGCTGAGACATGAGAATCTCTTGAGCCCTGGAGGCAGAGGTTGCAGTAAGCTAAGATTGGACCACTGCACTCCAGTCTAAGCAGTAGAGCAAGACTCTATCTTAAAAAAAAAAAAGAAAGAAAAGAAAAGAATGAAAGAATGAACCTACATATAGATATTGAACAGTCATAAATTTAAAAATTTAGCAAATTCAGAAGATAAAGCATTTAAAAGTATTCAAAAATTTCCTGAAAATGAAAAAATACTACATTTGCAAATTGACAGAGCACACTATATATCAAGCACACTATACATCAAAACAAACCTTGGTGTATGACACTTACAGGAAAAATAAAGAATACCTTAGAAATCCTAACACAAAAATTACTTAGCTTCCAAGATAGAAGAAAAAAAAAATCTCCTCAGCCACACTGAATAATGGGAGTCAGAGGTTTATGAACAAATTTCTAGATGAAGAAAATTGGGACAGAGAAAATTAAATTCCACAGTGATGTAATTCTAGTCTGAAGGCGATAGGCAGATACCTTAAAATGTTAAGGAAACTCATGAATTATGATCGCACAATCCATATTTGATGCACTGATTGTGATTGTAAGTTAGAAAAAATGAAAAATGAAAACCAAACAAATTGTGAAATTAAGAATACAAGAATACAGCGGATACAATTTGAGGGTCGCATGCATGGAATAATTTTAAGTAGAGAATTAACACTAAACATGAGTGCAGTTTATCATGAAATAGAATTTAAACAGAAGAAACTTTGACATAAAACACATAATTAACAAATTAACAGCGTAAAACACATTAACAGCATAAAACAAAACAAATAATTAACAAAACCAGGAAGCAAGAAGAGAGGAAAATGGGAGAAAGATACACATGTTAATATTCTCATCTGTATAGCAGGGGGTCAATCTGTACAGTGTCAAATGAAAACAGGTTGATTAAAAACAATATTGACTTAAGTCTCTCACAATTTTTCATAAATATTTCTAAACTTTAAATTATTTTTTAAGAAATGGTAAATCTGTTTATGATCTAGGATAATGAAGGAGAATTTCAGCATGCTTTTAAATTCACATCAATTTATCTTTCTTCTATAATTAAATCCTAATAAAATTAAATATAATACTATACTTACTATATATTTTATTTTTCTATTTAACTTTTATCTTAAGTTCAGGGATATATGTGCAGGTTTGTTATACAGATAAACTTGTGTCATAGGGGTTTGTTGTAAAGATTATTTCATCATCCAGGTATTAAGTCTAATATCCACCAGTTATTTTTCCTGAATCTCTCCCTGTTCCCACCCCCTACCCTCATGTAAGCCCCAGTGTGTGTTGTTCCCCTCTATGTGTCCATGTGTTCTCATCTTTTGGCTCCCGCTTACAAGTGAAAACATGCGGTATTTGGTTTTCTGTTCCTGTATTAGTTTGCTAAGGATAATGGCCTCAAGCTCCATCCATGTTTCTGCAAAGGAAATGATCTTTTTTATGGCTGCATAGTATTTCATGGAGTATATGTACCATATTTTCTTTATCAAGTCTACCATTTATGGGCATTTAGATTGATTCCTTTTTTTTCCTATTGTGAATAGTGCTGCAATGAACGTATGTGTGCATGTGTCTTTATATGAGAATGATTTATATTTCTTTGGGTATACACCAAGTAATGGGATTGAAGAGTCGAATGGTATTTCTGTTTTAGGTCTCTGAGGAACTGCCACACTGTCTTCCACAATGACTGGACTAATTTACACTCTTACCAACAGTGTATAAAAGTTTTTATCTACAACCTCACCTCATCTGTTATTTTTTTACTTTTTAAATAAGAGTCATTCTGGGCTGGGTGCAGTGGCTCACACCTATAATCCCAGCACTTTGGGATGCCAAGACAGGCAAACCACGAGGTCAGGAGCTCAAGACCAGCTCCCTGACCAACATGGTGAAACCTCGTCTCTACTAAAAATACAAAAATTAGCTGGATGTGGTGGCGGGCACCTGTAATCCCAGCTACTCGGGAGGCTGAGGCAGGAGAATTGCTTGAACCTGGGGGGCAGAGGTTGCAGTGAGCTGAGATCATGCCATTGCACTCCAGACTGGGCAACAAGAACGAGACTTCATCTCAAAAAAAGAAAAAAAAAAAGTCATTCTGACTGGTGTCAGAGGTATCTCCTTGTGGTTTTGATGATTTGCTTTGCTCTAACGATCAGTGATGTTGAGCTTTTTCTCATGATCGTTGGCCCCATATATGTCTTCTTTTTTTATTTTATTTTATTTTATTTTATTTTATTTTATTTTATTTTATTTTATTTTATTATTATACTGTAAGTTCTAGGGTACATGTGCATAACATGCAGGTTTGTTACATATGTATACTTGTGCCATGTTGGTGTGCTGCACCCATCAACTCGTCAGCACCCATCAACTCATCATTTACATCAGGTATAACTCCCAATGCAATCCCTCCCCCCTGCCCCCTCCCCATGATAGGCCCCAGTGTGTGATGTTCCCCTTCCCGAGTCCAAGTGATCTCATTGTTCAGTTCCCACCTATGAGTGAGAACATGCGGTGTTTGGTTTTCTGTTCTTGCGATAGTTTGCTGAGAATGATGGTTTCCAGCTGCATCCATGTCCCTACAAAGGACACAAACTCATCCTTTTTTATGGCTGCATAGTATTCCATGGTGTATATGTGCCACATTTTCTTAATACAGTCTGTCACTGATGGACATTTTGAGAAGTATCTGTTCATGTCCTTTGCCTACTTTTTAATGGGGTTGTTTGCTTGCTTGTTTTTGTAAATCTGTTTAAGTTCTTTATAGATACTGGATGTTAGACCTTTGTGAGATGCGTAATTTGCAAAATTTTTCTCTCATTCTGTAGTTTGCCTATTCATTCGGTTAACAGTTCCCTTTGCTGTACAGCAGCTCTTTAGTTTAATTAGATCCCATTTGTCAGTTTTTGCCTTTGTTGGAATTTCTTTTGGTTTCTTCATGATTAAATCTTTGCCTACTCCTGTGTTCAGAATGGTATTGTCTAGGTTGTTTTCCAGGGTTTTGATAGTTGTAGGTTTTACATTTAAGTCTTTAATCCACCTTGAGTTAATTTTAGTATATAGTGTAAGGAAAGGTGTACAATTGCAATCTTCTGCATATGGCTAGCCAGTTATCCTAGCACCATTTATTGAATAGGGAATCCTTCTGCATTGCTTGTTTTTGTCAGGTTTGTTGAAGATCAGATAGTTGTAGATGTGCAGCATTACCACTGGGTTCTCTAGTCTGTTCCATTGGTCTATGTGTTTGCTTTTGCACCAGTACCATGCTGTTTTGGTTACTGTAGCCCTGTAATATAGTTTGAAGCTGGGTAGCATGATGCTTCCAGCTTTGCTCTTTTTGCTTAGAATTGCCCTGGATATTTGGGCTCTTTTTTGGTTCTATATGAATTTTGAAACTGTTTTTTCTAGTTTTCCTTGGTTAGCTGTATTCCTTAGTATTTTTTGCAGGGGACTATTTTGACTGGGATTGTGTTCCTGAGTTGACTTATGGCTTGGTATATAGGAATGCCAGTGAGTTTGGCACATTGATTTTGCATCCTGAGACTTTGCTGAAGTTGTTTATCAGCCTAAGGAGCTTTTGCGCTAATGTTATGGGGTTTTCTACATATAGTATCACACGATCTGCAAAGTTTGGCTTGCTTTCTTCCCACCTGGATGCCCTTTATTTCTTTCTGTTTCTTTCTTTATTTCTTTCTGTTGCCTAATTTCCCTGGCCAGGACTTCCAATACTATGTTGAATTGGAGTGGTGAGAGAGGGCATCCTCATCTTTTGCCAGTTTTCAAAAGGAATGCTTCCAGCTTTTGCCCATTCCATATGATATTGGCTGTGGGTTTGCCATAGATGGCTCTTATTATTTTGAGATATGTTCTTTTAACAGCTAGTTTATTGAGAAATTTTAACATAAAGCGGTTTTGAATTTTATTGAAAGCCTTTTCTGCATCTACTGAAATAATCATGTGGTGTCTTTGGTTCTGTTTACATGATGAATCACATTTATTAAGGTGGATATTCTGAATCAACCTTACAATCCAGGAATGCAGCCTACTTGATCATGGTGGATAAGCTTTTTGATGTGCTGCTGAATTCAGTCTGCGAATATTTTGTTAAGAATTTTTACATTGATGTTCCTCAAGGATATCAACCTGTAGTTTTCTTTTTTTGTTGTGTGTCTGTCAGGTTTCGGTATCAGGCTGATGCTGGCCTCATAGAGCTCATTAGGGAGGAGCTCCTCCTTCTCATTTTTTTGGAATAGTTTCAGCAGGAATGGTATCAGCTCTTCTTTGTACATCTGGTGGAATTTGGCTATGAATCCATCTGGTCCAGGGCATTTTTTCTTGGCAGGGTCTTTACTACTGACTCAATTTCAGAGCTCATTATTGGTATCTTCAGGGATTAAATTTCTTCCTGGTTCCATCTTTGGAGGTTGTGTAAGTCCAGGAATTTATCAATTTCTTCTAGATTTTCTAGTTTATGTACATAGAGTTGTTTATAATATTATGTGATGGTTGTTTTGTATTTCTGTGAGGTCGGTGATCATATCCTCTTTATCATTTCTGATTGTGTTTACTTTAAAATCTTTTATTTCCTTCTTTTTCAGTCTAGCTAGTGATCTATCTATTTTATTAATTTTTTTAAAAGAACATCTCCTGCATTTGTTGATCTCTTGAATGTTTTTTTGATTCTCAGTCTCCTTCAGTTCAGCTTTAATTTTGATTATTTCTCATCTTTTACTGGCTTTGGGATCTGTTTGCACTTGGTTGTGTAGTTCTTTTAGTTGTGATACTAGGTTGTTAATTTGAGATCTTTCTAACTTTTCAGTGTGGGTATTTAGCGCTATACATTTCCCTCTTAACACTGACGTAGCTGTCTCCCAAAGATTCTCGTATGCTGTATCTTTGTTGCCCTTAGTTTCGAAGAACTTCTTGATTTCCACTTTAATTTTATTATTTACCCAAAAGTTATTCAGGAGCAGCTTGTTTGATTTCTGTATTAGTCCGTTTTCATGCTGCTCATAAAGACATACCCAAGACTGGGTAATTTATAAAGAAAAAGAGGTTTCATGGACTCACAGTTCCACATGGCTGGGGAGGCCTTACAATCATGGCAGAAGGCAAAAGGTACATCTTACATGGCAGCAGGCAAGAGAGAATGAGAGCCAAGTGAAAGGGGAAACCCCTTATAAATCAGATATCATGAGACTTATTCACTACCATGAGAACAATATGTGGGAAACCACTCCCATTATTCAATTATCTCCCACCAGGTCCCTCCCATAACATGTGGGAATTATGTGGGCTACAATTCAGGATGAGATTCAGGTGAGAACACAGCCAAATCATATCATTCCACCACTTGACCCTCCCAAAACTCATGTCCTCACATGTCAAAACTAATCATGCCTTCCCAACAGTTCTCCAAATCTTAACTCATTTCAGCATTAACTCAAAGTCCACAGTCCAAAGTCTCATCTGAGACAAGGCAAGTCCCTTCCACCTATGAGCCTGTAAAATCAAAAGCAAGTTAGTTACTTCCTAAATATAATGGGGGTACAGGTATTGGATAAATACACCCATTTCAAATGGGAGAAATTGGCCAAAATGAAGGGGCTAAAGGCCCCATACAAGTCCAAAATTCATCGACAGAGTCAAATGTGAAAGTTCCGAAGTGATCGCCTTTGGCTCTGTGTTTCACATACAGGTCACAGTTGCTGCAAGAGGTGGGACCTCATGATCTTGGGCAGCTCCACCCCTGTAACTGTGCAATGTGCAGCCTCCCTCCTGGCTGCTTTCATAGACTGGTGTTGAGTGTCTGCAGCTTTTCCAGGCACATGGTTCAAACTGTTGGTGGATCTACCATTCTGGGGACTGGAGGATACTAGCCCTCTTCTCACAGATCCACTGTCTAGTGCCCCAGTGGAGACTCTGCGTGGGGGCTTCAACCCCACATGTCCCTTCTGCACTGCCCTAGGAGAGGTTATCTTTAAGGGCCCACCCCTGTAGCAAACTTCTGCCTGGACATCCAGGCATTTTCATACATCCTCTAAAATCTAAGTGGAGGTTCCTAAACCTCAATTCTTGGTTTCTGTGCACCCACAGGCTCAACACCACCTGGAAGCTCCCAAGGCTTTGGGTTTGCACCCTCTGAAGTCATAGCCCATTTTTCCCTCCTATGCCTCTGGGTCTGTGATGGGAAGGGCTGCCATGATGGCCTCTGACATGCCCTGGAGACATTTTCCCCATTGTCTTGACAATTAACATTTGGCTTCTCATTACTTATACACATTTCTGCAGCCAGCATGAATTTCTCCCCAGAATATGGGGTTTTCTTTTCCATCACATCATTGGGCTGCAAATTTTTCAAACTTTTTATGCTCTGCTTCCTCTTGCTCACTTGGCTACTTAGAAATTTCTTCCACCAGATACCCTAAATTATTTCTCTCAAGTTCAAAGTTCCACAGTTCTCTAGGGCAGGAGCAAAATGTCACCAGTCTCTTTGTATAGCAAGAGTGACCTTTACTCCCAAGAAGTTCCTCATACCTATCTGAGACCACCTCAGCCTGAACCTGGTTGTCCATATCACTATCAGTATTTTAGTCAAAGCCATTTAACAAGTCTAGGAAGTTCCAAACTTTTCCACATTTTTCTATCTTCTGAGCCCTCCAAACTATTCTAACCTCTGCCTGTTACCCAATTCCAAAGTCACTTCTACATTTTTGGGTATCTTTGCAGCAGTGCCCCCCTCTATTGGTACGAATTTACTGTATTAGTCTGTTTTCACACTGCTGATAAAGGCATACATGAGACTGAGTAATTTATAAAAAAAAAAAAAAAAAGAGGTTTAATGAACTCACAGTTCCACATGGCTGGGGAGGCCTTACAATCATGGCAGAAGGTGAAAGGCATGTATTACATGGTGGCAACCAAGAGAGGATGAGAGCAAAGTGAAAGGGGAAACCCCTTATAAAACCATCAGATCTCATTAAACTTATTCACTGTTATGAGAACAGTATGGGGGAAACCACCCCCATGATTCAATTATCTCCCACCAGGTCCCTTCCACAGCATGTGGGGATTATGGGAGCTATAATTCAAAATGAGATTTAGGTGAGGACACTGCCAAACCATATTGATTTCCATGTAATTGTATGACTAGGAGTGAATTTATTAGTCTTGATTCTTAATTTCATTACACTGTTGTCCAAGAGATTGTTTGTTATGATGTCAGTTCTTTTGCATTTGCTAAGGAGTGTTTTATTTATAATTATGTGATCAAATTAAAGTATGTGCCACGTGATGATGAGGAGAACGTATATTCTGTTGTTTTGAGGTGGAGAGTTTAGTAGATGTCTATCAAGTCCATTTGATCCAGTGCTGAGTTCAGGTCCTGAATATCTTTGTCAATTTTCTGTCTTAATGATCTGTCTAATATTGTCGGTGGGGTGTTAAAATCTCCTATTAGTATTGTGGAGCAGTCTAAGTCTCTTTGAAAGTCTCTAATAACTTGCTTTATGAATCTGAGTGTTCCTGTGTTGGGTGCATATATATTTAGGATAGGTAGGCCTTCTTGAATTGAACCCTTTACCATTATGTAATGCCCTTCTTTGTCTTTTTTATCTTTGTTGTTTTAAAGTCTGTTTTGTCTGAAACTAGAATTGCAACCTCTGGTTTTTTCTGTTTTCCATTTATTTTGTAGATTTTGCTCCATCCCTTTATTTTGAACCTATGTGTGCCATTGCATGTGAGATGCATCTCTTGAAGACAGCATATAAATGGTCTTGGTTCTTTATCCAACATGCAACTTTATGTCTCTTATCAGGGCATGTAGCCTATTTACATTCAAGGTTAGTATTGACATGTATGGATTTGATCCTGTCATTATATTAGCTGGATATTTTTCATAGTTGTTTAGTGGTTGCTTTATAGTATCACAGGCCTGTGTACTTTGGTGTGTTTTTGTAGTAGTCAGTGATGAATGGTCTTTCCTTTCCATATTTAGTGCTTCCTTCAACAACTTTTATAAGGCAGGTCTGGTGGTAACAAATTCCCTCATCGTTTGCTTGTCTGAAAAGGATCTTATTTCTCCTTCATTATGAAGCTTAGTTTGACTGGATATGAAATTCTGGGTTGGAAATTCTTCTCTTTAAGAATATTGTATGTTGGCCCCAATCTGTTTGGCTTGTAGGGTTTCTACTGAGAGTTCCTGTTAGTCTGATGCACTTCCCTTTGTAGGTGACTTGACCTTTCTCTCAAGCTGCCTTTAAGATTTTTTATTTCACTTCAACTTTGGAGAATCTGATGATTATGTATCTTGGGGATAATTTTCTCATGAGTTATCTTACTAGGTTTCTCTGTATTTCCTGAATTTGAATGTTGGCCTCTCTATCTAGGTTGGAGAAGTTCTCATGGGTGATATCCTGAAATATGTTTTCCAAGTTGGTTCCATTCTCCCCAACTCTTTCAGGGACATCAGTGAGTTGTAGATTTGGGCTCTTTACAAAATCCTGTATTTCTCAGAGGTTTTATTTGTTCCTTTTCGTTTTTGTTTTCCTGTTCTTGCCTGGCTGTCTTATTTCAGAAAGGGAACCTTCAAGCTCTGAGATTCTTTCCTCCATTTGGTCTATTCTACTATTAATACTTGTGAATGCATTTTAAAATTTTTGTAGTGTGTTTTTCAGCTCTATCAGGTCAGTTATGTTCTTTTCTATGCTGTCTATTTTATCTTTCAGCTCATGCATTGTTTTATCATAATTTTCAGCTTGCTTGGATTGGTTTTTAGCTGGCTTGGATTGAGTACTTCTGTAGCTCAATTGCTCCTCTCCATATTCTGAATTCTATTTCAGCCATCTCAACCTGGTTTAGAACCCTTGCTGGAGAGGTGATGTGGTCATTTGAAGGAAAGAGGGCACTCTGGCTTTTTGAGTTGTCAGGGTTCTTGCACTGATTCTTTCTTATGTTTATGAGTGTATCTACCTTCAATCTTTGAGTTTGCTGACCTTTGGATTTTTTTTCTTTTATTTTATTTGATGACTTTCAGGGTTTGATTATGGTATAAGGTGGATTCGGCCAAATGGCTTCATTTCTGGAGAGATTTTAGGGGGCCAACATACAGCTCCCAACTTCTGGGCTGCATGCTCTAAATCTGAGGGACTTGTGTTTGGCCGTGACTTTGTCCTCTGGCTCCTTGAGGTTAGAAATCCACTTTGCTGGCAGGCCCAAGGTGCTTCTGGGCCACTGGTCACTACTCTCCCATAGGGTAGTGTCAGACAAAGCATTTTGTAGTGCAGTGACAGTGGAATTCATCCTCACAGCATCAGCTGCAGTAGAGTGCTAGTGGGTACCAGGGTACCTGCCTCCCTGCAGGCATTCACCACACTGGTGGAGGTCACTCAGCTAGGTGGGAGTTGAGGGAGCTCCTCCTGGTGACTGTGTGCATGGTCATACTGGAGGTGGTGTTGGCTTGTAGACAGGACACTGGTGACTGCAGGTCTGGGTGCTTTTTCTCTGCCCCACAAGCAGGAGTGGTTGCTTGGGGCAGTGGAGTATCTGCTGTTCTCTGCACAGTGTTAGCGCAAGGGCAGGGCACTGGCTGGCGCGAGGCTGGCTGGCTCTGTGCCTGTGAAGGCTTTGTCAGCAATGGCAGTTGGCAGGGAGAGGTGGGGCAGACTTCACTCCTGCTTGCTGTCAGGGCAAGGAATGCAAAACGTGCCTGCAGACATGCTCCCGCAAAGCAATGTGGAACGTTTCCTTGGTCCCAGGCAGAAGCTGCAGTATGGAGAAAGGGCAAGTGGGCTGGTGTGTGGTTGCAGGGGCCACCCCACTGGAGCTCTACACCAGTCAATCTTAGTCTGCCAGAGTGGAAGCTATCGTGTAGGTTCCCAGGGTATCCAAAACTGTCCTGCAAACATGCATAGCCAGGCTGGGGACCTGTGAGAAGCCAGCAGACCAAAGGGTGCTCAGGTTGGACCAGCCCCTATCTGCTGGGCAAGAACAAAGAGTTCAGGTCTAACAGATTCACTAATGCTAAAGTCTCCTGTGGGACCAAGTTGAGCCTAGGGAGATGGCCATCTCTGGCCATGCTCTGCTATAGATGCTCCCTCACCGAACCTCTGGGCTTCATGTCAGCTGGCTTGCTGCCCCTACCACTTTTCTAAGCTGCTCTCCATGCCAACAAGAGTATCCATGGTGGTTAAGGGGTCTCCTCCTGCCAGGGGTCCAGAGGCCTGTGGCAGGAGCAGGTTGCTCCTTGCCAGTTCAACAAACCCATTACCCAGGAGCCACTGGGGGCCAGGAACAAGTCTCTGTGTGCAATTACCCCAAGCAGGTTTGCCAGCTTTCTCCCCCATCAGCCCAGCTTCCTGTCTTCCCTCCATCCAGTCTCAGTGCCTTCTCTCTCTGTACTTACTATATAATTTTTTTAAAAAATAGCAAAGTAGTATATTGATATTTTGTTTTCTTTGTTTCATTAGGTATAACTTATATACAGTAAAATTTGCTTTTTTAGGTAAATAAAATTCTATGGATTATTCAAATAAATGACCTCATTTAATCATCACCATAATAAAGATATAAAATATTTCCATCACTCCAAAATTTTTTTAAGGCCCCTTTGTAGTCAATCCTCACTCTAACCTGATTCTGCTGGACAGCCACTGAGTTTTTGTCCTTACAGCTTTGTCTTTTATTGGATTTCAAATAAACAGAATTATATTGTGCATTTGAGTCTAATTTCCTTACTTAGCACTGTGCTTTTGATATTCACCCGAGTTACTGCATGCATGTTTGGTTTTTTGTTGTTGCAAAATATTATTCCATTGTATGGATATGCCATAATTTGTCTACCTATCCACTCACCAATTGAGGGACATCTGGGTTGCTTCCCGATTTTTTGGCTATGAAGAAAGTTGCTGTGAATATTCACACATTGGTTTATGTGTCAACATCTTTTTCTCTCTCTCTTTGATAAACATCTTTAAATGGGTTTTTTGGTCATATAATAAATGCATATTGGTTAATTGACTCACTGAGAAACTGCTGAACTGTTTCTCAAGGTGTTTGTACAATTTTGTACTACATATGAGAATTCCAGTTGCTCTGCATTCTGGCCAACACTTGGTACTGTCATTTTTCAAAAATAACACTTTTCAAAAATATGCCTGGGCACGGTGGCTCATGCCTATAATCCCTTTGGGAGGCTAAGGTGGGTGGATCACTTGAGCCCATAAGATTGGGACCAGTCTGGGCAACGTGGCAAAACCCTGTCCATGCAGAAGTTCAAAAAATGTAGCCAGGAGTGGTGGTACATGCCTGTAGTCCCAGCTACTTGGGAACCTAAGGTAGGAACATCATCTGAGCCCAGAAGGTCAAGGCTGCAGTGGGCTGTGATTGTGCCACTGGACTCTTGCCTGGGTGACAAAGCAAAACCTCATCTAAAAAAAAAAAAAAAAAAAAAAAAGGCCGGGCGCAGTGGCTCACGCCTATAATCCCAGAACTTTGGGTGGCCGAGGTAGGTGGATCACGAGGTCAGGAGATCCAGACCATCCTGGCTGATACAGTGAAACCCCGTCACTACTAAAAATACAAAAAAAAATTAGCCGGGCGTGGTGGTGGGCACCTGTGGTTCCAGCTACTTGGGAGGCTGAGGCAGGAGAATGGCGTGAACCCGGGAGGTGGAGCTTTCAGTGAGCCGAGATGGCGCCACTGCACTCCAGCCTGGGCGACAGAGCGAGACTCCGTCTCAAAAAAAAAAAAAAAAAAAAAAAGAAATACTCTGGTGCTTGCCCACCAACAATGGATTGGATAAAGAAAATGTGGTACGTATATAGAATGCTGCACAGCTGTAAAGTAGAATAAAATATCATTTCTAGCAATATGGATTCAGATGGAGGCCATTATCCTAAGCAAATTAACACAGGAAGAAAAAATCCAAATATCGCATGTTCTCACTTATAAGTGAGAGCTAAACATTGGATACACACGGACGTAAAGATGAAAACAATAAACACTGGTGACTACACGGGTGGGGGATGGTGGAGAGAGATGGGGACAGCAGCTGAAAAACTACCTATTGGGTACTGTGCTCACTACGTGGGTGATGACACCATTTGTTCCCCCAAATCCCAGTGTCACACAATATACTCATGTAATAAGCCTGCACATATATCTGCTAAATTGAAAGTTGAAATTATTTTTTAAAATAAACATAAAAAATAATGCCAATAGGCATCAGTTATCTTCTCTGTTTTTCGTTTGTTTGTTTTTGTCTATTTGCCTATCTATATACCTGGAATAATGCCTAAAAGTCTGTTTTGTTTTGGCTTAATGGTGGGGTAGAGGGAGGTTTGGAAATTTGTAACTTTTTCCTTAATTGTTTAAATTCTTTATAATGCGGAAATATCATTTATTAGAAACAAAGTGAGTTTTAGAAAATCTAAATACTATTTTGATAGCTGTTCAACACTCTAAATTATGAATATTCTAAAAACCATTTAACCATTTATCTATTTGGGGATATTTAGATTGTTTCCAGCTTTTTATAAGATAAGAACAACTGTTCATTTCTGTATATAAATCTTTGTTAGAGAAAACAGGCAATTTTGAAATTTTAATACATAGTTCCAAGATGCTTAGCAAAATATACTCCTGTATACTCCAAAGAAAAATATTTAGGATGCCCATATCCTCATACCTTTATTTGCACTACATATTTGCATTTATAAAAGTCTCTGTTAATTTGCCAAATAATGGATAGTTAAGTGATCTTTCACTGACAAATATTTTCTCTACACTGAAGTCTGCATTTCAATCTATTTGTTCTCTTTAGTAAATCTATAATGTTTTTAAACTTTTATTTTAGGTTCAGGGTATGTGTGCAGGTTTGTTGTATTGATAAATTGCATGTTATGGGAGTTTGGTGTACAGATTATTTTGTAATCTGGGTAATAAACATAGTACTTAGTAGGTAGTACTTCTCCCATGCTCCACCCTCAAGTAGGCCCCAGTGTCTGTTGTTCCCTTCTTTATGTCCATGTGTACTTAATATTTAGCTTCTACTCAGAAGTGAGAACATGTGATATTTGGTTTTCTGCTCCTGTGTTAGTTCGCTTAGGATAATAGCCTCCAGCTGCATCAATGTTTCTGCAAAGGACATGATCTTGTTCCTTTTTATGGCTGTGTAATATTCCATGGAGTGTATATACCACATTTTCTTCAACTAGGCTACTGTTGATGGGAATTTAGGTTGATTCTACATCCTTGCTATTTTGAATAGTGCTGTGATGTACATAGGCATGCATGTGTTGTGACGGTAGAATAATTTCTATTCCTTTAGGTATATACCCAATAATGGGATTGCTGGGTTGGATGGTAATTCTGTTTTGAGTTCTTTAAGAAATCACCAAACTGCTTTCCTCAATGGCTGACCTAATTTACATTCCCACCAACAGTGTATAAGCATTCCCTTTTCTTTGCAACCTCACCAGAAACTATAATTTTTTGACTTTTTAACAATAGCCATTCTGACTGGTGTGAGATGGTATCTCATTGTAGCTTTGATTTGCGTGTCTCAAATGATGAGTGATATTGAGATTTTTTTCATATGTTTGTTGGCTGCATGTATGTCTCCTTTTGAAAACTACCTGTTCATGTCCTTTACCCACTTTTTAATGGGGTTGTTTTTTGCTTGTTGATTTGTTAAAGTTCCTTATAGATTCTGGATATTAGACCTTTGTTGGATGCATAGTTTGTGAATATTTCCTCCCATTCTGTAGGTTGTCGGTTCACTCTGTTGATGGTTTCTTTTGCTGTGTAGAAGCTCTTTAGTTAGGTTGGGAAAGTTTTCATGAATGATATCCTAAAATATATATTCCAAGTTGTTTGCTTTCTCTCCCTTTCTTTCAAGAACACCAGTGAGTCATAGATTTGGTTTCTTTATGTAATCTCATATTTCTCTTATTCTTCTTCATTTATTCTTTTTTAATCTGACTGAGTTATTTCAAAGAACCAGTCTTCCAGCTCTGAGACTCTTTCCGCAGCTTGGTCGATTCTGCTGTTAATACTTGCAGTTGTACTCTGAAATTCTTGAAGTGAGTCTTTTAGCTCAGTCTGATAAGTTTGGTTCTTTCCTAAAATGGCCATTTTTTAACACTTTGTCTCTTAAATCATTTTTATTGTATTCCCTAAATTCCTTGGATTGGGTTTCAACTTTCTCCTGGATTTCAGTGATCTTTGTTCCTATCCATAGTCTCAATTCTATTTGTGTCATTTCAGCCATTTTGGTCTGGTTAAGAATCATTACTGGTTAACTAGTACAGTTATTTGGAGGTAAGAAGACACTCTGGCTTTCTGAGTTGCCAGAGTTCTTGTACTGGTTCCTTCTCATCTGTCTGAGGTGATATTCCTCCAGTCTTTGAAGTTGCCCTCCTCTGAATGGATTGACCTTTTTCTTTTTCTTTATCATCTTTGATTATCTTGGGGGGTTGATTGTGGTATAAGGTAGGTTCAGTTGACTGGGTTCATTTCTGGAAGATTTTAGGGCTCCAGGGCTCCGCTCAGCACTCCTGATGTGTGTGCTCTAACTCTTGGGAGCTGGTACTGGGCCCCCAGCTTTGTTCTCTAGCTCCTGGAGGTTACGAACCTACTGCACTGGAGGGGCTTGGGTGCTGCCATTCTGCTGGTCAAAGCACTTCTTTGGGGCGGTGGCAGCAGGATCCATGCTTACTGAGGTATGCCAGCGGCTGTGGCAGTAAAGTGGGGTACATGCACATTGGCTAGGGTGGTGACATGGCTTGGATTTTGTGTCCCCACCCAAATCTCATGTTCAATTGTAATCCCCAGTGTTGGAGCAGGGGCCTGATGAAAGGTGATTGGATCCTGGGCGCCAGCTTCCCTTGCTATTCTTGTGATGGTGAATGAGTTCTCATAAGATGGGGTTGTTCTGAAACGTGTAGCACCTCCCCCTTCTCTCTCTTCCTCCTTCTCCAGCCATGTAAGACATGACTCCTTCCCCTTTGCCTTCCGCCATGATTATAAGTTTCCTGAGACCTTTCCAGACCTGTACAGCCTACAGAACTGTGAGTCAATTAAACTTCTTTTCTTTATAAATTACCCAGTCTCAGGTAGTTCTTTATAGCAATGCGAGAACAGATTGATGCAGGTGGGGTACTGGTGGAAATGGCCTGCAACTTTCCTACATGTGCGGATGCTGTCAGTGGAGCTCAGGTTGGGAAATGGTTGTCAGTGTTCATGCCTGCAGTTGCCTGGGCAGTGGTGCGGTGCTGCCCCATGTCTGCTAGCTCTGTGTGTGCATTCACACTGCCAGGGGGCAGGGTGGAGTTGCCAGCATTTGTGCGTTTGCACCACTGGTGGTGAGAGTCCTGGGGGAGCATGGCCACTGGTATCCACTCACATGACTGCAGTGGTGGCAGTGGTGGCATGGAGGTTGGGAGGAAATTCTGGTGTCCATGCACACATTCATGCTGGTGGTGGTTTTGGCACAGGTGTGGGGGCATGGCTGCTGGCATCTGTGTGCACATTTGTACCGGTGGTAAAGTGGAGCCGCTGGTGTCCATGAACTCCTTAGTGCCAGTGGCAGTGGCGTGACTGTGTGCACGTGTGTGTGGATCACTGTTGCCAATGCATGTGTTTGTGGCAGCAATGGCAGCATGGCTGGATGGAAACGTTTTGGGGGTTGGGAGGACAGTGAATTGTGGTCACGCTGGCAGCAGTGTCGGGTTGTGTGCATTCACACACACCAGCAGGGGAGAGAATGCCAGGCTCATCTGTGTGCACACACCAGCAAAGCCATGGCGAGGAGTGGGGGTTATGGGTGAGTGTGTGCCAGCTAAGCAGTATAAGAGAGTCTGCACTGGGGTGGGGTGGGGTTGTGCACACTGCGGGGAGGACGGGCGCTGTTCTGCTGGAGCTCTCTGATGGTCAGGCGCCACCTGCTGGTGAAAGAACTATGATGACGGTCTCCAGGAAGCACCCCGGTTGGGCATCGGATGTCAGTGGGTATGGACAGGCTGGGGGCCTTGGGAAGAGGCCGGCAGCCAGGAGGACACTCAGCTGAAACTGGTTCCATTACATGGGCAAGACCGCCCTGCTCTGTCCAGGTCCAACAGTCCCCCTCTGGCCAAAGTCTCCTGGAGGAACATGGCAGGGCTTGGGGACTGGGCATACCTGGTCCACTCCAGTGCTACCCTGCAGACATTTCTGTACCAAACCGTCTGGGCTCTACACAGGCTAAAGTACTGCTCTTACCACCTCTCAAAGCAGCTCCTCCTGCCAGCTGAAGTGTCTGTGGGAGGTCCATGGTGGAGCAGGCTACTCCTTATATTACCCAGTTCCTTTTTTCTTAAGTCTTACAAACTCCATTCATTTCCAGTTACTTAGGGTAGCACCTTTTCTCCCACTCCTTTCAGTGAGGCTGTTTCATACATTTGTAACACAGTTATATTCTGTTGTCAGTCTTCATTCGTTCCTGGGATCCCATGATCTCCTACATGATACTTTTTTTTTTTTCATTTGCCTGTATTATGGTTCAATCTTTGTGTTGTAAAGTTCTATAAGATTTTTGACATATGCATAATGCCAAATATCCACCATCACAGTGTCCTGAAAGATGGTTTTACTGTCCTGAAAATTGTCTGTATTCTACCTATTCTGTCTCTCATACCTTTCCCCCAAAACGATGACAACCACTGATCTCTTTAGTTTCCATAGTTTTGCCTTTTTCATAATGTCATATAGTTAAGATTGGCTTTTTTCACTTAAAAATATGTATTTAATGTTGCCCATGTCATGGCTTGATAGTTTATTTCTTTTCAAGTCATTGAGTAAATTTCTATTGTTTGGATGTAGCACAGTTTATTTACCTAGTGCCTACTGGGGTACATCTTGGTTGCTTCCAAATTTGAATTATGAATAAAACTGCTATAAACATTTATGTGTAAACTTTATGTGGACAGCTTTCAGCTCATTTAGGCAAATACCAAGGAGTTCAATTGTTGAATCTTATGGCAAGACAATGTTTAGTTTTATAAGACTGACAAACTATTTTCCAAAGTAGCTGTACAATTTTTCATCCCCACCAGCAGTGAATGAGAGTTCCTGTTGCTCCACATCCTTGTCAGCATTTGGTATTGTTAGTTTTTTGGACTTAACATTCTTACGGTTTTGTACTGGTATCTTCTTGTTGCTTTAATTTGCAAATCTGATGATATATAACGTTGAGCATCTTTCATATGCTTATTTTCATCTGTATATCTTTTTTGATAAGATGTCCGTTCAGATCTTTATTTGAATTGTTAGTTTTCTTATTATTGACTTTTAAGTGTTCTTTGTATATTCTGGATACAAGTCCTTTGTGAGGTGTTTTACATATATTTTCTCATAGTCTGTGGCTTGCCATTTCATTTTCTTAACAGTGTCTTTCACAGAGAAGTTTTTAATTTTAATAAAGTCAAACATCAATTTTTCTCTTATGCATCATGCTCTTTATGTTGTATTTAAAAGCTCATCACTGAATCCAAAGTAACCTATGTTTTCTTTGTCATATTCTAGAAATGTTATAGTTTTGTATTATGTAAATTGGTCTATAATCTATTCTAAGGCACTTTTGTAAAAAGTGTAGGGTCTATGTCTAAATTCTGTTGCCAATACATATGGCTGTCCAATTGTTTCAGTGCCATTTATTGAAAATACTATCTTTTTTTCATTAATTTGCCTTTGTTCTTCTGTCAAAGATAAATTAACTATATTTGAGGATGTTTCTTATGGAAAACATTCTAGGTGCATTTCTAAATGATTACTTTTCTCATTCCCTGTGCCAGACATGAGGGAATTTTTCATGAGTCTTCAATCCTTGAAAACTTGATGGGATTCCTGGAGGTAAAAGTGTTGTGGCCCTCCTAAGATGAGGTGCCCAAGGAATTTCTTACCCTTAGGCTAATCCATACTCAGTCTCTAACAATTCATTAATATTACCATTTAAGTGTTTCTACCAGTTTATGGCTGCAGTGACTTTTGCCCAAGGTTAGCTTATCTGGGATGTGATACCTCATATTCACCTGTGTGTAGATTGTATAGGGTGGGAGTTTACTCTGGGATCTCAATTATATAATAAATTAAAGAAATGTCCATGATTTTAAGTTTGTTCAGCTCTTTTCTTGTAAGTGTCATGCCTGTCTGTGTGAAGAGAGTCCACCAACAGGCTTTGTGTGAGCAACAAGGCTGTTTATTTCACTTGGGTGCAAGTGGGCTTAGTCCGAAAAGAGAGTCAGCAAGGGGAGATAGGGGTGGATCAGTTTTATAGGATTTGGGTAGGTAGTGGAAAATTACAGTTAAAGGGGGTTATTCTCTGGCGGGGGCGGGAGTCACAAGGTGCTCAGTGTGGGGAGCTTCTGAGACTCATTGTCCAGGAGAAGGAATTTCACAAGGTCATGTCATTAGTTAAGGTAGGAACTGGCCATTTTCACTTCTTTTTTTGTTCTTCAGTTGCATCAGGCCATCTGCATGTATAAATGCAGACTTGGGCTCAGAGGCCTGACAGTAAGGATGAGAATGATGACTTCCAAGCTGCTTAGGTAAAGGAGCTGAAAAAAGAAGTCTCTAAATCTTGTTTTTCATAAATCAACATTCATGGCCTTAACTACCATGTTGTACTTCTCTCTATTCCCTCCATTGGTCTTTGTGCTCTGTTGATTAAATTGTTACGGTGTTCAAATGTACAGCAGTACCTAATATGATTATCCCCTCCTCATGTCTTCTCTAGTGATGCTTTTTCTAATCTATTTGAAACTTTATTTTTCAGAAAGGCTTTAAGTCATTTTTTTCAAAGCCCTAAAGTTAAATATATTTAAGTTTTATTTGGAATAACATTTAAACCTGTAAATTTAATACAGATGAATTGATATCTTTATAATATTCACTCTCCTCTTACAGTAATATATGACTCATCATTTATTATAGTTTCGTTCTAGATAACTCTTACAAATTTTATAGCTTTTCTTTTTTATAAAGTTCTTATATGCTATCAGGTTGAATTTATTAATTGTGTTACATATTCAAAAGCTCTATTCTCTTGTATAATTTTCAGGTACTTAGGTTGATGAAGTTTGAAAGTGGTATATTAAATTCCCTCATTAAAGCTTTGAAATCCTCTAGTTAAGATTCTGATTTTCTTACTATATTTTTAAACTTCTGTGTAGGTTTTTAATAAAATCAACTAGTTACTCTGTCATGAGATTAGAGTTTTAAAAAATCAACTAGCTCTTTTAAAAATTTAATCTATAATTTGCCTTAATGTTTCATTTATTTATTTATTATTATTATTTTTGAGACAGAGTCTCGCTCTGTCGCCCAGGCTGGAGTGCAGTGGCACAATCTCGGCTCACTGCAAGCTCCGCCTCTCGGATTCACACCATTCTCCTGCCTCAGCTTCCCAAGTAGCTGGGTTTACAGGTGCCCGCCACCCCGCCTGGCTAATTTTGTTTGTATTTTTAGTAGAGACGGGGTTTCACCGTGTTAAACAGGATGGTCTCGATCTCCTGACCTCATGATCTGCCTGCCTTGGCCTCCCAAAGTGCTGGGATTACAGGCGTGAGCCACCACGCCTGGCCTATTTATTATTTTTGATGAACTTCTATTATTATTTCATATACATTTTTTCCTATCATATTGAGAACATTAACAGATACATTACAGAATAATTTTCCACTCATTTTATAAGGTATACTTTTTCATAAATTTTCAGAATAATACTACCATTCTCTTATGGTGAGTTCTCTCCTTCGTCTTAACTTTTTCACTCATGTATTTGCTCATCTAACAAAAAGTATGCTGAGATTTAATTCTGTTTCAGTCTCTGGAATATGTGCTTAAGATATAAAGTACTTTGAGACTTTACCCCAGCAGTCATGAAACAGAGAGTATTATAGTGAAGACAGAGAATGAAATAAATAATTACAATGTGATAAACACTGCATTGAAGTAGATCACAAATTGGCTGTTAAATCTTAATTATGTGATATCTCTAAACCTCTACTTCCTTGTGTGTTAAAATAGGGTAAGAATAACACCTCTCTTCTAGGAATATTGTGAGAAAAAAATGAGATCAAGCATTTAACTGGACAATTAGGTTGGCTGGTACGATGCAGTTGTTTAAAAATGGTTAGCTATTATTTTTTTCATGAACAGCCCATCATGAACCCCCTGTCTAAAATTCTGCCATCACTCATTTTCTGTCCCAGTGACCTGTATTATTTCTTTAAAGCACTTATTTCTATGTGACATTCTCTTATTTGTTTGTTTGCTGATTTCTTGTATACTTCCTCCCATAAGGATGTACATTCAAACAGACAGAGACTATTTTTATTGTCACTGCTTGCTTTTGCCCAGCGTCTGGAAAAAAGATGCTCAACCAAGGATTAATACATAATTTAAATGTTTATTTTTCCAATATCTTTATTTTCTCAATTTATGGTAATTACAAAAAATATAGAAACTACAAAACTGTATTAAGAGTATAAAATATCCCTAGTCTCATCATCCAAATGCCACTTTATGCATTTCAGTGAATTTTCTTTCTGGGTTTTTCTATGTAGATACCAGTTAGGCCATATTGTATGTACAATCGTGTGTCCTGCTCTTTTTCTTTTAACTTCACAGTCTGTGCTTTTTTCTCATATTTCAAAACTCTTTTTTTCCATGGATACGTAATACAATATTATGTGCTCATTTAGCAAAGTCTAATTATTGCATAGTAAGTACTACAACATTTCCTACAGTAATCTAAAAGTATAAGAACAGCATTACGTATTTTATATCTATATATATAGATTCATCTATGCAATAAATACTAATTAAATTTTTATTATATGTTGGGAATAGAAGAGTAAATAAGAAAATGGTGTCCTCGCTGTGATGGAGCTTCCGCGCTAGTGGAGAAGACACATGATTTATAACCAATCTCACAATTATTTCTATCATAATTATGAGGTTTTACAGAGGAGATGCATATGATTTTAAGCATTCTTGTCAAATATAAATAAGGAAAATATCAGAGAAAATAAGAAGAAATGACATTTAAAGTGAGATCTGAATGTTGAGTAGGAATTAGGCAGGAGAAGAGAGTGAAGAAAGGAAAAGGAATCAAACGAAGAAATACTCAAACCCCACAGAGAAAAATGAATGAAGGCCATGATGTGGAAATGAGCAGTGGATAAGGAAGAACAAACAGTACAGCATGGGGAGCAAAGGAAAGTGAGAGTGTGACTTGTGTACCTGTGTTAATTTGATGCATTCTACGTACTTGGAACAGTACCAGGTATAGGTACTGAGAAACAGGTAATAAGGTAGAGACTATGGATTTACCAAACGTGGAGCTTGTCTTGAGTTGTTTTGTTGGTAGTTATGATGAGCACTGATTTATCACGTATCCCTTTGTTGATTAGTGGTAGAGCATGTATGCACAAGCCTGATCCCCACGATAAGTAGAACCAATTCATTGAGTATTAATCCATGGGTTTGGCCTAGGGTTCCTAGGTTCTAATGGAATGAACAAACCTATCTCATTATGTTGATATTGATGATATTGATTGTCTTTCTTAAGAACAGTTACTACTCAAAATGGTATCATCTCTTTGTCTATTTGTTTTCGGTGGATTTCAGAGATATGTTACACAGCCTCAAAGTTTTGTTTAAAATTCTGAAAAAGATAGAATGTGAATTGCGTCCTCCTCAAAATTGCAGTGGTGCTAGTAAACAAAAATTGAATTTTAGAGTTTAACATTCAAATGAACATTTACCACTTAGAGAAATAAAGACCAGTAGGGAAAATACTGAGAGGAAGGAATCATGTAGCATTTGCATTTGATCCTTAATCATTGGCAAAGTCCTCTAGAAAATCTGACCTAAAAAGAAACATTCATTAAATTCATCTTTCCATGTATGCCTTGTGAGAATGATCTACATCAAAGCCACATGAAAAAATAGCAGACTCCAATTATTCCATGAATCTCATCCTTTTTGAAAAAATACAAATATTGATTTGCAAGTAAGTTATAGCACTAGGTAGAATTTTCCTTTAATTATATGAGTTAGATGAAGATTTTCTAAATAAATCATTTATACCTTCATCAAGCATTTATTAGGAATCCTGCATACAGAAAGCACTACACAGGTGCTACAAGAAGTACAAAGATGTATAAAACACAGTCTTCATTTTCTTTCAAGGACTATACAACATCTGCAGTAGGATGTGTGTGATTATAGAAAAATGGTGACAGCTTTCAGTTTAATAAAATCCAAGTTGAGCACAAGGCAAGATAAAAATAATACAGTTTGAGTGCTCTTGAGTCTGGTACCAGAACCAATTTTAATCCACGTTATTATATCATACGATTTAAATAAGAGGCAATTATTTGTACCCCAGAATACATGGCTTATCATGTCACCACAATGACTCACTCTACCTGATATGAAATCCCTCCAAGAGTCCCTGATAAGTGAAACAATAAGAACAGGGGGTTGAGTCAATAAACCCAAGTTAGAACTTATTTACATAAGGTACATTTGGTTGAAAAGATGACATTTCAGCTGCCTTTCATTTCAAGGTTCCTGATATCACTAATGTTAATATTGCTTAAATATATTCAATTAGCTGGTTCAGCAAGTCTGTCTGCAGCATTATCTTAGTCAAGAAGTAAAATTTTAAAGATGCTGTGAAGAATGCCTAGTATCCAGGATCTGATAACATTGTTATTTTATTATTATTTTTTACATCCTGAGAGAGGCAAGTAAAATTAAGCTTTAAACTGATCTTCCTCTTCAATTTTTATGCTTGGACCTGTAAAGACAATATGTAATATCTACACTATGAGATGTCATTATCCCTTTAGATGACAGGTGAAATTATACATATACATATATTTGTAGCAATACACATGCAGTACTTCTAATGACACCTATATGTTAGTCGCCTCTTACGCAAGGTTTTACTTTCTATGATTTCGGTTACCTACAGTCAACTGTGTTCAGGAAATGGAAAATTCTAGAAGTAAACAATTCATAGGTTTTAAATTCCACATCGATCTAAGGAGCATGACAAAAATCTCATGCTATCTGCTGCGTCCCACCTGGGATTTGAATCATCCCTTTGTTCAGCATATCCACAAACGCTCCGCACCTGTTAGTCACCTCGGAGCCATCTCAGTTACCAGGGGAGTGTCATGGAATCACATTGCTTATGTTCAAGTAACCCTTATTTCACTTACAAATGGCCCCTAAGCACAAGAGTAGTGGTGCTGCCACATTGTTAGACTTGTTCTATTTTATTACTGGTTATTGTTAAATTCATAAATTAAACTTTAAACTGAATTTATAAATTAAACTCTATCATAGGTAAGTATATACAGGAAAAACATAGTATATATAGGATTTGGTACTATCTGTGATTTCAGGCATCCACTATGGGTCTCAAAATGTGTCCCCAGTGAATAAGGGGGGACTACTCTATGTATACTATGCATCTCTATCATTGTGATACAAGTATTTCTACTGTGCTGTGAAATTTGTTATAAACTCTCACACACGTATATTTTTTTATCAAAACAGTTTATATCCTGACAGATGGTCTATCCACCGTGATACATTTCATAACTTGAGACTCGCATTGGTTCAGTAGATTATTTAATATTAAGTTCATTAGAGATAACATCTCATCACTGTGGCCTCCCCAAGGTCTTGGAACAGATTGATACTGAAACAAAGTAACACCTTGTCGTCCAGAAATCCATAATCGGATTGCCTGGACTCCAGGGATGTGGGTCGGACAGCAGAATTTCTCTTAATAGGCCACTCAAAGAAGTTATCGTCTTAAGCTCCACATTTATCTGGAGGAACTTAACTTAAACAGCAGCAAGGCAGCTTAAGAATATCTGCCTTTTGGCAAATTGTATAAAGGCCTTTTACCAGGAGATTTGGAGACAACAAGAGAGGCAACCAATAAGATGGTTATATTTCTGAACTTAATTTGAATTATTATTATAGTAAAATAAAATTTATCAAGTGAACACTAAATAACATTAGAGTGAGAAAGAAGAAAAGCTTTCGTCAGTAAAATCTGGGACAGCTGCAGCCCCTCACAAGAGTATCCCCTGTGAATTGTACGGCTTTTGTAACATGTGACCTTGTACTATTTATAAAAACGAGAGTATTCCTCTAAGAGCCAAGATCTGAGGAATAAAACACAATTGATGTTTCATAGAGTTTGGAGAGAGTATAATGAACCTCTGATGTTAGAAAATGATACCAATTCTGACCTTTATAGCTCTGGAATGGAATCTGGCAATGGATGAGATGAAAGTTTTCCAAAAAATTAACCTCAGCCTTTCTTCCACTTCAATATTATTCATTAATTCTGGGAATTTGTCTTTGGATTGCATTTTTTCCCTCCTCTTATTTATTGCATGCCAGATGTCTCTGAGATGGGTCATGATGACATAGTGAAAGAAAAAAAATAGCATCTACTTAATTAGCCGCTACTAGTTATTTGCCCAGCATCTCATCATTCTCCCAGTGCCCCTGTGAGCCTGGTATTAGGCTAACAGAGGTGAGGAAACCAAGACAGAGACATGTAGGTAATTCGTGGAGCTGGTATGTAATCTCCAGTTATCTGATTCCAAAGCTTGGGATATTTGTCACTGCACTGTAGTAAGTCAGCACAATCTGCAACCTTAACACATCCTGTTCATTGGCCTTTTTAGAGAACTAAATAGATGTCAGAAAACTTTGATATTGTTCAACTTAAAAAGCAGTGGGTTATATGCAACAAAACTCCAGGTACAGTGCAGGGTAAAGAAGTCACACACCACAGGTCCTCAAGTGTCTGTGGTCTAATAGTATAAGACTTTATTGATTGCAAGAGTTGCATTATGAAAAGAATAATAACTAACACAGAGCCCCTCCTAACTGGCATCCACTCTTCTGAACACTCTCTATGGATTAATTCTAATGAGCACTCTGAGGTAGGTAATATTATAATTTATTTTTTTCCTGATGAGGAGATTAAATGGCAAGGTAAAAAGTCTCTAAAGGTAGAAGCTGGACTCAACCCCAGCAGGCTCCCCCAGAGTCTGGGATCTTCATAGCCTATTGCCTTAGCATCACGATTTGGCTCGACTTCCTATTCTAAAGGAATTGGTGCTAGCTTTCCTTAAAAGTCAAGAGTACTACCCCTATGTGGCTACTTCGAATGTGACTGAGGGGAAAGTGAATAAGCCAGATGAGAAGCTGCCCTCTTGTTTCCTTAAAGCATCAGAGTAGGGTGTGACCAAAAATCAGAGCAGGGTGTGACATCTCCAGTGGTAGTGGGAAAAGACAATTGTTCAGGAGCATTTACCACACTTACCACCTCCTGACCAGGGTATCTTGTAGGGATTCAGTATGTATTTCTTTGTGTCTGACATTTGACACAACAGGTTTTATCACCAATTCTACCACTTGTCCTAATTCCTTGTTTTGAAAACAAATGCTGCTGCATTTTGTTTGTTTTAATAGTTTTGGTATGGTGACACATTTACATTGTTCACAAATAAGAACAATTGAAAAATACAGAAATATATTCAGCAAAATATCTTGATCCTACCTCTGATCGCCATTTACTAGTTCACAGCCCACATCGCCTGACCCCAGGAAAGTCCTTCTAATTATGTATTCTTCACTTACTAATGCTATGCAAGCAAATGTGAATATATATTATTTCTCACCATTTTTTTGACCAAAGTTAGCATATTATATACATTGTTCTTCTCTCTCCTTTTTAAAAAATTAATAGTTTACTTGGAATCTTTCCAAACTAGCACATGATTTTTTTTAAGTGTCACTTCATAGTGTTCCATTGTTTGAATGATCCTAATTTATCTAATCTTTACTGAACTCTCAATGGACATTTGAGTTGCTTCCAGTATTTCGCTATTACAAATTCTGACACGCAGGATAACCTTGAATATATTTCATTAAACACATGTGCAGGTATATCTCCTGGATTAATTCCCAAATTGGAAATGGTATAAATTCATAATTTTGACAGGTAATATCAAATTGACTATAATAGGTCTTCCCAAGCTTTTTCACATCATAAAACTCATCGTAAATACAACCATCAAATAACCCATGGGTTAAACTGGAGAGGATTTGGAGCTGTATAAAAGATGACTTATGGCCAAAGGCAACAACCCTAGGAGCTGTAATTGATCAGGATCCGTCTAGCTGCCGGAGGGCTGAGGTGATCAGGATCTCCCAGGACAGTGGTGGGAAAGCTCCCTGGCAATGCATGCTTCTATCAGTACTGTAGCAGAATACTTCATCCCTCAGCATCACCAAGGGGGGCCTTCTAAACTGTGGTATCTGAATTAACTTGATAGATGAAGAATGGTATATCTATGTGGTTTTACTGTATTAGAAATGAACCTCATCATTTTTTATGTTTGAGCTGTCCATTCAATCTATTTTTTTTCTATACAATTCTCTTTTACTGTTAATTTGGGGAAACTATTTATATATTAGGAAAAAGTATTCCTGTGTCTGTGCTAGAGATTGTAATTATTCCCTGTCCTATGTATATTCGTCTCTTTATTCATTATGTTATTGTTGTGTTGGTTTTTGTTTTTCATTTTTGCTTGAAGAAGTTTCTTTTCTGTTTTCTTATGTCATCTTTTATCATTTAGGTTTTGAGTTGCTGGTTAAAAGGGAATCCCCCACTTCAGATTTATATATGAATTATCCCATTTTACCTACTATTTTAAAAACTTTTCTTCTTTAATTTAAAAAAAGAAATTTGTTTATTTGGAATTATTCCTGATGTTTAGTGTAAGGTGTAGATTCCACCTTTTTTTTTTCCCCCAGATGTGTAATATCAACACCATTTACTAAAAAGTCCATCTTTGTTTTCACATTTGGGAAGTGTTTTAATTTTTCTTCATATTGGTTTCTACATTTTTATTACATGTATTTCTAGAGGTATTGCTTTGCTGTTTTAAATGTTTTCCCATTATGTATTCTAACTCCTTGCTATTTGTACATAATAATCTATTGCTATTTATTAAAATTTTTACACAATAACTTTCATGAATTCTCTCACTCTTTGTAGTGTTTAAGTTGATTCTCTTGGGTTTTCAAATATACTATGATGTCATCTCGACACAGTTAACTGTTTAGTGTTTACGCTTCTAATTTTCCTTCATTGTCTAATCATAATGACTAGTAATTCCAGTACTTTGTGGGATAGTAGAGGTAGTAGTGAGCATCTTGATTTTGATTTTAGTAGTATGTCTCAACTGAGCATGATATTAACTTTTTGGATTGAGATAAATATGTTTCCTGTGCTTAAAAAGTGTATATACATCCTTACTGAACTGAATGTTTTTGTGAAGAATGGCTGTTATACTTTGTCAAATGTCTTTTTGACATATAGGAAAATGATCACAACGTTTCTTCAACATTATAAGCTGTCTATTAACAAATTTCAGAATAACAAACCATCCTTGTACTTATTTAAAGAAACACTTTATGGAGGTATGAATATGTACAAAAAGCTGTACATATTTCACATATACAACTTGATGACTTTGGAGTTAAGAATACACCAGTGAAACCATCACTACATCAATGCCATTATCATATCCCTCTCTTTCAAAAGTTTTCTCCCACCGTCTTTGTTTATCTATGTTTATGATAAGAACACTTAACATAAGATCTACCTTTTAGCAAAATTTTAAGTATGCAATACCATACTGTTAATTATGGACATTATGCTGCATAGCAGATCAGTAGAAATTATTCATCTTGCATAACTAGAACTTTGTACCTTTTGAAAAGTGTCTCCTCATTTCCCCTTCCCCCCAGACACTGGCAACCATCATTTTACCATCTGCTTCTATGAGTTTGACTATTGTAGATTTCTCATATAAATAGGATCATGTAGAATTTGTCCTTCGGTGTCTGGCTTCTTTCACCTAGCATAATGCCCTCCAGGTTCATTCATTTTGTCGCAGATGGCAGGATTTCCTTCTTCTTAAAGGGTGAATAATATCCCATTGTCTGTATATGCCATGTTTTCTTTATCCATTTATCTGTTCATGTACATTTAGGTTGTCTCCACATCTTAACTGTTGTGCGTAATGATGCGATCAATGAACATGTGAATGCCGATATTTCTTAGAGATTCTAATTTTATTTTCTTTGAGTAAATACCCAGAAGTGGAATTGCTGGATCATATGGTAGTTATACTTTCAATTTGAGAATGCTGCATCCTGTTTTTCATAATGCCTGTACCAATTTACATTCCCACCAACAGTGTGTAAAGATTCCTTTTTCTCCACATAGTCACTAACACTTGTTGTCTTTTGGTTTCTTTGATAATAGGCATCCTAATAGATGTAAGGTGATATTGATTTGCATTTTCCTTATGGTTGTACTTCTAAAATAAATTATTCTTTTCAAAATACTGATTCTTTTTACAAGCCTTTGAATTTCATTTGCTAAAAATTTCTTTAGAATGTTTCTGTTTTTATTTATAACTGAGATTAATCTATAGTTTTGTTTGTGTGCACATCTTTATTAGGTTTCATTACCAATTTTATACCCCCTTTCCAAAAAAAATTTGGAGATTTTCTTTTGTCTAGTCTTTTCCAGAACAATTTAAATAGCATTGGCATTACTTGCTTTTAAGATATTTGAATTCCTTTATGAAACTGTCCAAATCTGCCACTTTGCTGGGAATAACCTTTGCATAATTTTGTCTATTGCCTTTCTTGAAGTAGTTCTGTTTAGATTTTCTGTCATTTGTGTTGTCGTTTTGTGTAAATCATATTTTCCTTAAAAGATAACTATTTCATCCAAGCTTTTCAATTTAGAATTCTTATGAATCTTTAATTTCCTCTGTTTCTATGTGGTCATTTCCATTTTACTATCTGGTTGTATGTTTCATTGCTTGTTTTTAATTGCAATTTTTTTGCCTTTTTTCTTGATTAAGTTACCTAATATTTTGTTCTTTTTTGAAAGAAACATCTTTTGTTTCTCTATATTAAATCCATCATTTTTCTAATTACTAGAATTAGAAAATACAGGCCATAGGATCTCTGTCACAACTGTGCCATTATAACATGAAAGCAGCTGTAGATTATTTGCAGATGAGCGAGTATGATTGCGTTCCAGAAAAACTTTATTGTAGATTCTGCATCCTAAATTTTATACAATTTTCACATGTGTGGAACTATTATCCTCTGATTTTTTTTCAACAATTAAAAAATGAAAAAAACATATTTTGTAGGTCATATGAAAACAGGCAGGAATTAGATTTGGCATAAGCTGTGGTTTGCTGGTCTCTATTTCCTCTGCTGTATCTTTAGACATTCATTTCTTTAGACAATATCTATTGGTTCCTTAATGTGAATAATAAAAACTTTCCTGTATTTTCTTCCTGTACCCTTCCTTCCTCAATGTTATCCTGTCGATATTTTCTTGCTTGTTTTCCTTCATACTGTTAAATAAGAATGTACTTCCATTGTGTGAGTTATGAACATTTATTGACAGGCTTTGACCCTAAGTGATCATAGATAATGCAACTTATAAATGTATGCACCTTCTTTTCAATATTTTTCTTCAACTTTTTTGGTGTATAATAGTTGTATAGTCAGAATATACAACAATTTATTTGCCACATTCTACCCACACTTGTTTTATCAACAGGTGGAGTGAAAACCCTAAGAAGCAGACACAATACTATGATGAGGCCATGAACACTTAAAATCTCTCATGATAATTCTAACATGTAAAAAAATATACATCTAAAAATAAGCACCAATGTAGAGACTCTAGGAACCATAGGAATTTGGATAAAGGGAAAAATAAATGTTGACAGGAACTATGACTGAAAGGTTTAGACATGAACAGAGATTTCAAGATTTTCTTGGAGGCCTGAACAATGTTAACTCATGTTCTTCCCTATAATGTTTGCTCTAAGAACTTTGGAAAATCATCTCTTACGTACCATTCTGCCTTGCTGGTTGCTTTTCATCTACCTCAGGGTATCTGAAACTGAGAAGAAAAAGTAAAGAGGTGAAACCAGTTGATGGGGAGGATGAAGCTTTTAGAATTTAAAAAATATATATTTTCTCTGTGTAGTCTCCAGAGTCTATGCCAACTCCCCAGAACCAAGCCAGGCTCCCAGAGGCACTCTGGATCCAGGATTCTTGGCACAAAGTTTCCAAAAGACAGAGGGTCCCTTTGAGCCCTGTCCTGGAACCTGAAACCAAGCCAAAATAGCTTTGAGAGAGAGAGAAAGAGAGAGAGAGAGAGAGAGCGGCGAAGCAGCTTCAGAACATTTTGTGTCATATATTTGCTACTAGCCTCTTTGCTTTATAACCTTTTAAACATTATTTTTTCTTCCTGAATGTTTTAGTCTGTTATTGTTAGTCATTTCAAAGCAGCTCCTATTAAGGCTTTTGTGAGGCTAAACTCTCATTCCTCTCCATGGCTTTCCGCTCAGCACTCTGCCTCTGCTCTCTCTAGTACTGTTTACTTATAAGCTTGGTTTTGGCAGTCAGTTAAGTTTATTTTACATTTTACTGAAGTGTGAGGGGAAATACTGATAGAAAAACTAAACAAAATTCCTCATAAAATGGTATCACCAAAATGAGCAAAGTACCTGAAAGAGTCAAACATCCGGGTGCCCAGAACTCAAAGCCTGATTTTTCTTCCCTATAAGGCACCCTCAGCCTTTCTTCCTGCTCTGGCAGGTGATAAGATCACCTGGAAATTAATCAGTAGTGGAGAAGGGCCTGTATTCATTGTCAACCCACATTGCAAGTCTGGGTCTCTGCTTCCCCATGTTTCTTGTCTGTATTGCCATAAGCTTATCAGAATAGGGTGCACAAACTCCTTTGTTGCTGCTTTAAAGAAATGGAAATGCTAGATCTTCTATTAAGTTAAAGGGAAATGTTTCCTACTCCTGTCCCAGCTACCAGTGATTATTGTAAAATAACATCAAATAATTTATCCCTTAATATAGTCATGTGTCTTACCATAAGATATATGTTTTCAAAGAAAAATTACGGTAGCCATATATAAAACTAAAGGTATACAAAATGATAGTGGACATATAAGTTCACATGATTTTTCATGGCAATTCTATTAGAGTGGACATTAAGCAGACATGAATGTGGAGACATATATGAGCATATATATACACACATGTATGTCTTTAAATATGTCAATAGCTGAATGATATACATTCTTATAATATTTTTGGAGTAATGTGGCAATTTAACACAAAGGAAAAATATAATTTATAAGAGCAAATACAGTCATCTAAAAAGATTATTCCCAAAGGATATAAAAAGGGGCTGAATATTATCCATTAAACAGAGGAGGAAGAACACAAACTTGGAAATATTGGTGAAAATAAAAATACAGACAGACTAAGGGACCCTACATAAGAAAATGGAATAATTGATGTCAAAGATGTTGTACAAAGTAGATTCCAGCTCTGTTTCCATCTTTCTACATCCCTAAGTACAACTCAATGTCTTCATGTGAATTTTAGTGCGTCTTTTTTAACAATAAAATTATCGTGGGTTATCAATAACACATTATGTTACTGGCCTGGGCCTCCCACATTCAGGGGTATTTCAGATGTCCACTGAGATATAGATACCACTGCTGAAGTTCATTTCCCTGAGAAATGCAATAATATTAGTTAAAGTAGCTATATAATAGTGAGGTAACAAACATTCCTAAAATATTAGTGTCTTATAACAACAAAAGTATACTCTGGCTACATGTTCATTTTGAATTAACTGTGAAATCTATTCCACATCTCTTTACTCCAGGTCCCAGGCTAGGAACCCTGTGTGTAACAGGAGTATAGCTAGATCCTCTGATGGCAGAAAGTAGGAAATGTACAGAAAAGAGTCTCAAACTGTCTCCTGGCACTTGTACTCAAGTTTCATTTTCCAAAAACAACTTAAAATAACACGCCCAACATCAAGGAGATAGGGAAATGCAATCTTACCATGTAACTGAAATGAGGAAAGCTACATTATCACTGAGCAGCCCTAATACCTGAAATGAACACTTTGATCATATTTCCATTGTATTTCTTTCTATGTTACTAATAATAACAAAGAAATTTAAACTATTAAATATTATAGTTCATTAAATTTTAGCTATTTAATTTGATCTCCCAAAGTTAAAACTAAAACCTTCTAGGATATATGTTATATGAAAAATGTGGTAACTTCCAATTAGAAGATAGAAAACATATACTGAAAAGATTTGGAGTAGTAAGAGAAATTTTGTCAAGACACTTCTCCCCTATTTTCCCTATGGAACAAAAGCCTTAATCTGCAGAGGGAAGCGGGAAGGGCAACAAGCACCACTGCCTATTGCAAATAGGAAAAGAGAATGGGAAAATAATCTCTATCCCTCAGCAAGGAACAGGAATACAGGCTGGGCTCAGGGCTACATGGTCAGTGGTGAAACCCAGAAACACAAAATGTAGGTACTTGATGGTGACCTAAGAGTGAAGCTTAGTCAAAACAGTGAATGTCCCAATCCTCCATGACAGGCTAACCAGCATGTAGAAAGAAGTAACTTTCAAGATATAGACCCTCTGTATACATGGCATTAAGGAAAGACTAAAAGCTGATAGTTGAGTAGACACTGAAAAAAAAAGAGGGTAAAAACCTTCAGGCAAAATAGTCCCCACTCTAAACACAAAGCATCACTAGAAGAATATGTGGTGCACCGAGGATAACCATTGCAACAGCAAACCTAAAACACAGCTCAGCTTCTAATTAGCTTAACCCTAACCTCTCCACAGTAAAATCCTAGCAAAAGAAAACTATGCCAATTTCCAGGAATAAATGCTGTATACCTCAGCCTTTACTATAGTACACAGAATTTCAAGTCTTCAGTAAAAAGTACAAAGCATAAGGAAGAAAAAAGAAAAAAGCCCAGCACATTCCTAAGAAACAAAGCAATCCTTAAAAGCAGACTCAGATATGACATAGAGATTAGAACTATCTGCCAAGGAGTTTCAATTAAATATGATTCAGCTATTAAAAGCTCTAATTGAAAAGGTAAATAACATGCAATATCAATTGGGTAATTTCAGCAGAGAGAAACAAACTGTAAGAAAGTGTTAATTAGAAGTGTTAGAAATGAAAAATACAGTAATGGAGTAAAGAATACCCTTAACAGGTTCATAGTAGACCTGACTTAGTCAAGGTGTATTAGTTTGGTAAGGCTGCCACGAAAAAGTAGCACAGACTTAGTGGCTTAAAAACAGAAATTTATTTTCTCACAATTCTGTAGTCAGAAGTCTGGTATTAAGGTGTTGGTAGAGTTACTTTCTTCTGAGGTTTCTTGGGGCCAGGGATTGGGGCAGACAATTCAGCTCATAACATAAGAAAGATACAGCAAACTTGAAGATAAGCCCATAAAAATTACAAAAACTGAAACTAAAAATGAAAGTTCAACAGAAAAGCTCATTATGTAATTTTATATTACATAAAATATATGTAATTGGAATCTCAGAAGAAAAAAAAACAGAGCAGAGGAAAAATAATAATAATGAAGAATTTTTTTTTTTAATTAGACAGACATCAAACCTCAGACATAAGAAACTCAGGAAGCCCCTAGCAGGAAAAATATCAAACATACAAGCACACGTGTACACCACACCACACCTACGGCTATAATATTCAAACCGATTTTTTTAAGGCAAAGAAAATCTTGAAATAAGTCAGAGAAAAAGACATTATCTTGACAAGAATGAGGATAAGAATTAAAGCAGCTTTTAGTCAGAAACCATACAAACTAGAAAACAAGGAAGTAAAATATTTAAACGGCTGAGAGAAAAAGAATGCTGTCAATCAATAATTCTGTATTTGGTAAAAAAAAAAAAAAAAGAAAGAAAAAAAAGAAAAGAAAATCTTTCAATTCTTAAGAAAATAAGAACGTTTTTCAGGTTAATAAAAATAAACTAAGAATTTGACAGAATTCTTACTCAAGAAATATTGGATGAAGTTCTTTGGGTAGAGAAATACAACAACAGGCTGGGCGCGGTGGCTCAAGCCTGTAATCCCAGCACTTTGGGAGGCCGAGACCGGCGGATCACAAGGTCAGGAGACCGAGACCATCCTGGCTAAGACCGCGAAACCCCGTCTCTACTAAAAATACAAAAAGAATTAGCCGGGCGCGGTGCTGGGCACCTGTAGTCCCAGCTACACGGGAGGCTGAGGCAGGAGAATGGCGTGAACCCGGGAGGCGGAGCTTGCAGTGAGTGGAGATTGCGCCACTGCACTCCAGCCTGGGCGACAGAGCGAGACTCCGTCTCAAAAAAAAAAAAAAAAAAAAAGAAAAAGAAATGCAACAACAGAAAGAAACTTGCATCTACACAAAGAAAAGAAGAGTGCTAGAGGAGGTAGCATGAAAATGTTTTCTTATTTTTAATTACTCTAAAAGACAATTGACTATTCAAACCATAGATAGTAGGAATATGTATGTCCGTAGCACATAGAAAAGCACAGTGTAGGCCGGGCGCGGTGGCTCAAGCCTGTAATCCCAGCACTTTGGGAGGCCGAGACGGGCGGATCACGAGGTCAGGAGATCGAGACCATCCTGGCTAACACGGTGAAACCCCGTCTCTTCTAAAAATACAAAAAACTAGCCGGGCGTGGTGGTGGGTGCCGGTAGTTCCAGCTACTTAGGAGGATGAGGCAGAAGAATGGCGTGAATCCAGGAGGCAGAGCTTGCAGTGAGGTAAGATTGTGCCACTGCACTCCAGCCTGGGTAACAACATAGTGAGACTCTGCCTCAAAAAAAAAAAAAAAAGAAGGAAAGCACAGTGTATGGCAACAATAGCACAATAAATGAAAAGGGAAAATTGGGATGGGAACATACTGTTATAAAGTTCTTACACTACACATGAAGAGATAATCTTATTTAAATGTAGACATTGATTGATTAAATATGTATATTGTAAACTCTAAGACCACCAATAAACAGTCCTTAAAAGGTATATCAATAAAGGAAATAAAATAAATCATTAAAAAGTACCAAAAAGACAGAAGAGGAAGAATAAACAGAAGGAACAAATAGAAAATAGTTAGAAAGTTAGTGTATTTTAAACCACATGTATCAATTGACATCACCAGAAGAAACAGAAATTGTCAGATTGGATAAAATATCAAGATCCATTTACATATTATCTATAAGAAATTCACATTAAATATAGAACTATACATATGTTAAAATTAAAAGGATAGAAAAAGATATACCTACAAACATTAACCAAAAAAAAAAAAAGATTAAGTAGTCATATTAGTAACAGGCAAAATAGACTTCAGATTAAGGAGTATTATCAGAGATAAAGAGAGATACTACAGAATGAAAAACAGTCAGTTCTCCAAGGAGATACAAGAATGTTAATGTTATCCATCTAACAACAGAGTTTCAAAATAGACAAAGAAACAGCATACAGAATGAAAGGAGAAAGAAATAAATCCACAATTACGGTTGGATACTTACATTCCTTTCTCAGTAATGCATAATACAAATAGACAGAAATCAGGAAGACTACACAAGACCTAAAAAACATTATCAAACATCTTGACCTAACTAGAATTTATAGAAAGTTTTTAGAAATCTAACGAAGAATAGAATAGACATAGAACTTTCAAAAGATAAACAAGAAATTTTTAAGCCTTAACAATGTAAAATAGTAGAAACCATATATTCTCAGACCATAATGGAACTAAACTAGAAATCAATAAAATAAAAATAACAAGAAATTCCCAAATATTTGGGGAAAAAAAAAAAAACCTTCAAAATAACCTATGAGTCAAAGAGGAACTCTCAAGTAAAATTTTAAAATATTTTGAACTGACAAAAAAACCTAGAAATACAATCTATCAAAAGTTTTATGATGCTGTTATTGCAGTACACATATGTGGAATTATATTATTCAGTTTTTATATTGAAAAGAAAAAAAATTTGTCAGATTAGTAACCTAAGCTTCTAGGGTAAGAATCTAAAGAAAGGCAAACTTCAAAATAAGCAAAAGAAAGAAAATACAAATTAAAAAAAAATACATGCAGATGCCAATACATTGAAAACAAAAGAACAATAGAGAAAATAAATAAAACTAAAAGGTGTTTCTTTGGAAAAATTAATAAAATGTATAAAGCTCTAGCCAGAATGACCAAAAATAAAAAGGAATATCATAAATTATTGATATTAAGAATGAAAAATGAGATATCACTAGAGAACCTACAGACATTAAAAGGGTATAAAGGGAATATTTTAAACTACTCAATGCACATAAATTTAACAACTTAAATAAAATCAACAAACACTTGAAAGATATGTTATAAAACTTACTCAAAAAGGAATAATTTGAATAGTTCCATCTCTATTAAAGAAATTGAATTTTTTTTACTTTAAAGCCTTTCAAGAAAATAACTCTAAGATTAGATGGTTTCACTTGAGTGTCCTACCAGATACCAATGGAAAGAATAGTATAAAGTCAATTTAATGTTGTCTAAATAAAAGAATAGAAAGTAATTTTGGAATGCCAGCATGAAGAGCTCTATAAAGCTTCTTCACAATTATAAATCATAATTGTTGAAAATTGTAGAAAGCAACTATTTAAAATTTCTGGAATTTGTCCTAAGGGATACAGCAAGTTAAGCAGATTTATTCAAATCTAATTTTTGGTAAGAAAAGAGAGAGTCTATGGCATTTGATCCATGACCTTCCCATGCCCACCACCAACTCAATGTGATGGAAGCTCTTCTCTAGGAAGATTCAGTGAAGAACATGGAGCTCCTTCTCCCAAAAGATACAGTTTAGGGCTACAGTTTTCCCTGTGTGAGGCAAGCCACAAGAATTCCTTATTTATTCCCCAACTTTGTATTGCAGGAGCTGTATTCCAGAGAAGTGGAACTAAGATGTCTGAGGTTCCCTTTTTTCAGCCAGTTTCCACTTGCAGAGCTATCTTAGGAGCAAAAAACTGAGAATTCTGGACCCCAATCACCCTTGCCTTACAGTATTTAGAGGGTGAAAGTTTCATGCCAGGACAGTCGAGCTGAGAAAAACAATGGCTATCATACTTGCCCAACATCTAATTTGTACAACAGTGGTATCACTCTGAGAAAGAGATCACTGTCCTCATGCCCAGGTCTAGAGCAGTGGCACAGTGAGAAAAGTAGCCCCAAAGAGCAGACAGTTCTATAGCTCTCCCATTGGGGCTGACTTTATTTAGAACACAGTGCAGAAGGTTCAAGCTTCTTAAGGTTGTCAAAATCAATGAATATTTTGCCGATCAGCAATTCAGAGGAGGCTGGTACTCCATGATGACAATAAGCAAAATTGTAAGTAAGCTAGAATTTTAATTCAAAAAAGGAAGGAAAGCTCCAATTAGCCCTCCTGGGGTAAGAGCAAGTCTCGCTGTCTGCTGGCAAGATAGCGGAATAGGAACAGCTCCAGTCTGCAGTTCCCAATGAGACCAACGCAGAAGGTGGGTGATTTCTGCATTTCCAACTGAGACCAGGAGATTCCCTTATGTGCCTATAAGACCAGAGCTCTGGGTTTCAAGCACAAAACTAGGCGGCTGTTTGGGCAGACACCAAGCTAGTTTCAGGAGTTTTTATTTGTACCCACCCCAGTGGTACCTGGAACCCCAGTGAGACAGAACAGTTCATGCCCTTGGAAAAGGGACTGAAACCAAGGAGCCAAGTGGTCTCACTAAGAGAGTCCCACTCCCACAGAGCCCAGCAAACTAAGAACTGCTGGCTTGAAATTCTTGCTACCAGCTCAGGAGTCTGAAGTTGGCCTGGGATGATTGAGCTTGGTAGGGGGAGGGGCGTCAGCCATTACTGAGGCTTGAGTAGGCAGTTTCCCTCACAGTGTTAATGAAGATGCCGGGAACTTCAGACTGTGCGGAGCTCACCACAGCACGGCAAAGTGGCTGTGGCCAGACTGCCTCTTTAGATTCCTCCTCACTGGGTAGGACATCTCTGAAAGAAAGGCAGCAGCCCCAGTCAGGAGTTTATAGATAAAACTCCCATCTCCGTGGGACAGAGCACCTGGTGGAAGGGACAGCTGTGGGTGCGGCTTTGGGGGGACTTTAAGCATTCCTGCCTGCTGCCTCTGAAGAGAGCAGTGGATCTCCCAGCATAGTACTTGAGCTCTGCTAAGGGACAGACTGCTTCCTCAAGTGGGTCCCTGACCTCTGTGCATCCTGACTGGGAGACACCTCCCAGCAGGGATCGACAGACACCTCATACCGGAGAGCTCTGGCTGGCATCAAGTGGGTACCCCTCTGAAATGACGCTTCCAGTGGAAGGAGCAGGCAGCAATCCTTGCTGTTCTGTAGCCTCCAGTGGTGATACCTAGGCAAACAGGGTCTGGAATGGACCTCCAGCAAATTCTAGCACACCTGCAGAAGACAGGCCTAACTGTTAGTAGGAAAACTAGCAAACGGAAAGCAACAACATCAATATCAACAAAAAGGATGCCCACAGAAAAACCCCATCCAAATGCCATCAGCATCAAAGATCAAAGGTAGTTAAATCCACAAAGATGAATTAAAAACAGCACAAAAATGTTGAAAATTCCAAAAACCAGAATCCCTTTTTTCCTCCAAATGATCTCAACTCCTCTCCAACAAGGGCACAAAACTGGACAGAGAATAAGTTTGATGAATTGACAGAAGTAGGCTTCAGAAGGTAGGCAATAACAAACTCGTCTGAGCTAAAGGAGCATGTTCCAACCCAATGCAAGGAAGCTAAGAACCTTGATAAAAGGTTACAGGAACTGCTAACTAGAATAACCAGTTTAGAGAAGATAAATGACCTGATGGAGCTGAAAAACACAGTGCAAGAATGTTGTGAAGCATACATAAGTATCAATAGCTGAATCGATCAAGTGAAAGAAAGGATATTAGAGATTGAAGATCAACTTAATGAAATAAAGCATGAAGACAAGGTTAGAAAAAAAAAGAATTAAAAGGAATGAACAAAGCCTCCAAAAAATATCAGACTATATGAAAAGACCAAACCTACAATTGATTGATGTACCTGAAAGTGACACAGAGAATGAAACCAAATTGGAAAACACTCTTGAGGATATTATCCAGGAGAACTACCCCAAAATAGCAAGATAGGCAAACATTCAAATTCAGGAAATACAGAAAACACCACTAAGATACTCCTCGAGAACAGCAACCCCAAGACACAAATAGAAATGAAGGAAAAAATGTTAAGGGCAGCCAGAGAGAAAGGTCAGGTTACCTACAAAGGGAAGCACATCAGACTAACAGCAGATCTCTCTGCAGAAACCCTACAAGCCAGAAGAGATTGGGGGCCAATGTTCAATATTCTTAAAGATTTTTCAACCCAGAATTTCATATCCAGCCAAACTAAGCTTCATAAGTGAAGGAGAAATAAAATCCTTTACAGACAAGCAAATGCTGAGAGATTTTGTCACCACCAGGCCTCCCATACAAGAGCTCCTGAAGGAAGCACTAAATGTGGAAAGGAAAAACTGGTACCAGTAACTGCAAAAACATAACAAAATATAAAGACCAATGATACTATGAAAAAACTGCATCAACTAATGTGCAAAATAACCAGCTAGCATCATGATGACAGGATCAAATTCACACCTAACAATATTAACCTTAAATGCAAATGGGCTAAATGCCCTAATTAAAAGACTGACTGGATAAAGAGTCAAGACCCATCAATGTGCCGTATTCAGGAGAATCATCTAACATGCAGAGACACACATAGGTTTAAAATAAAGGGATTGCAATCCTAGTCTCTGAAAAAACAGAATTTAAACCAACAACGATCAAAAAAGACAAAGAAGGGCATTACATAATGGTAAAGGGATCAATGCAATAAGAAGAGCTAACTATCCTAAATATATATGTAACCAATATAGGAGCACCCAGATTTATAAAGCAAGTTCTTGGAGATACACAAACAGACTTTGACTCCAACACAATAACAGTGGAAGACTTTAACACCCCACTGTCAATATTAGATCAATGAGACAGAAAGTTATAAGGATATTCAGGAGTTGAACTCAGCTCTGGACCAAGTGGATCTAATAGACATCTACAGAACTCTCCACCCCAAATCAACAGAATATACACGCTTCTCAGCATCACATAGCACTTATTCCAAAATCGACCACATAATTGGAATTAAAACACTCCTCAGCAAATGCAAAAGAATGGAAATCATAACAAACAGTCTCTCAGACCACGGTGCAATTGAATAAGAACTCAGGATTACGAAACTCATTCAAAACTACACAACTACATGGAAACTAAACAACCTGCTCCTGAATGACTACTGGGTAAATAATGAAATTAAGCCAGAAATAAATAAGTTCTTTGAAACCGATGAGAACAAAGACACAATGTACCAGAATCTCTGGGACCAACTAAAGCAGAGTTAAGAGGAAAATTTATAGCACTAAATGCCCATATCAGAAAACAGAAAAGATCTAAAATTGATACCTTAACATAACAATTAAAAGAACTAGAGAAGCAAGAGCAAACAGATTCAAAAGCTAACAGAAAACAAGAAATAACTAAGATCAGAGCAGAACTGAAGGAGATAGAGACTTGAAAAACCCTTCAAAAAAAAAATCAATGAATCCAGGATCTGGTTTTTTGAAAAGATTACAAAATAGATATGCTCCTAATAAAGGAGAAAAGAGAGAAGAATCAAATAGACACAACAAAAAATGATAAAGGGGATATCACCACTGATCCCACAGAAATACAAACTACCATCAGAGAATACTATAAACACCTCTATGCAAATAAACTAGAAAATCTAGAAGAAATGGATAAGTTCCTGGAAACATACACCCTCCTAAGACTAACCAGGAAGATGTCGAATCCCTGAATAGACCAATAACAAGCTCTGAAACTGAGGCAGTAATTAATACCCTACCAACCAAAAAAAAAAAAAAAAAAACCTAGGACCAGACAGATTCACAGCCAAATTCTACCAGAGAGACGAAGAGGAGCTGGTACCATTCCTTCTGAAATTATGCCAAACAATAGAAAAATAGGGACTCCACCCTAACTCATTTTATGAGGCCAGCATCATCCTGATACCAAAACCTGGCAGAGACATACACACAAAAATTTTCTGGCCAATATCCCTGATGAACATTGATGCCAAAATCCTCAATAAAATACTGGCAAACCAAATCCAGCAGCACATCAAAAAGCTTATCCACCACGATCAAATCGGCTTCATCCCTGGGATGCAAGTCTGGTTGAACATACACAAACCAATAAACATAATCAACCACATAAACAGAACCAATGACAGAACCACATAATTATCTCAACAGATGCAGAAAAGGCTTTCAATACAATTCAATACCCTTTCATGCTAAAAACACTCAATAAACTAGGTATTGATTTAATGTATCTCAAAATAATAAGAGCTATTTATGACAAACCCATTGGCAGTATCATACTGACTGGGCAAAAGCTGGAAGCATTCCCTTTGAAAACTGACACAAGACAACGATGCCCTCTCTCACCAATCCTATTCAACATAGTATTGGAAGTTCTGGCCAGGGCAATCAGGGAAGAGAAAGAAATAAAGGGTATTCAAATAGAAAGGGAGGAAGTCAAATTGTATCTGTTTGCAGATGATGTGACTGTATATTAAGAAAACCCCGTCATCTCAGCCCAAAAACTCCTTAAGCTGATAGGCAACTTCAGCACACGTTCAGGATACAAAATCAATGTGCAGAAATCACAAGCATTCCTATACACCAATAATAGACAAATAGAGAGCCAAATCATAAGTGAACTCCCATTCACAACTGCTACAAAGTAAATAAAATATCTAGGAATACAACTTACAAGGGATGTGAAGGACCTCTTCAAGGAGAACTACAAACCGCTACTCAAGGAAATCAGAGTGGACACAAACAAATGGAGAAACATTCCATGCTCATGGATAGGAAGAATCAATATCATGAAAATGGCCATACTGCCCGAAGTAATTTTTCGATTAAATGTTATTCCCATCAAACTACCACTGACTTTCTTCACAGAACTAGAAAAAAGTACTTTAAATTTCATACGAAACCAAAATGGTGCTGGAGAAACTGTCTAGCCATATGCAAAAAAACTGAAACTGGACCCTTTCCTTACACCTTATACAAAAATTAACTCAAGATGGATTAAAGACTTAAATGTAAAACCTAAAACCATAAAAACCTTAGAAGAAAACATAGGCAGTGCTATTCAGGAGATAGGCATGGGCAAAGACTTCATGACTAAAACACCAAAAACAATTGCAACAAAAGTCAAAATTGACAAATGGAATCTACATAAACTAAAGACCTTCTGCACAGCAAAAGAAACTATCATCAGAGTGAATTCGCAGACTACAGAATGAGAGAACATTTTTGCAATCTATCCATCTGACAAAGGGCTAATATCCAGAATCTACAAAGAACTTAAACAAATTTACAAGAGAAAAAGAACCCCATCAAAAAGTGGGCAAAGGATATGAACAGACACTTCTCAAAAGAAAACACTTATACGGCCAACAAACATATGAAAAAAAGCTCATCATCACTAGTCATTAGATAAATGCAAATCAAAACCACAGTGAGATACCATCTAATGCCAGCTAGAATGGTGATCATTAACAAGTCAGGAAACAACGGAGGCTGGAGAGGATGTGAAGAAATAGGAATGCTTTTACACTGTTGGTGGGAGTGTAAATTAGTTAAACCACTGTGGAAGACAGTGTGGCAATTCCTCAAGGATCTACAACCAGAAATATCATTTGACCCAGCAATGCCATTACTGGGTATATACACAAAGGATTATGAATGATTCTACTATAAAGACACGTACACATGTATGTTTATTGTGGCACTATCCACAATAGCAAAAACTTGGAACCAACCCAAATGCCCATCAATATAGGCTGGATAAAGAAAATGTGGTACATATACACCATGGAACACTATGCAGCCATAAAAATGGATGAGTTCATGTCCTTTGTAGGGACATGAATGAAGCTGGAAACCATTATTCTTAGCAAGTTAACCCAGGAACAGAAAACCAAACACTGCATGTTCTCACTCATAAGGGGAGTTGAACAGTGGGAACATATGGACACAGGGAGGGGAACGTCACACACCAGGGCCTATTGCAGGGTGGTGAGCAAGGGGAGGGAGAGTATTAGAACAAATACCTAATGCATGCAGGGCTTAAAACCTAAATGACAGGTTGATGGGTGCAGCAAACCACCATGGCACATGTATACCTGTGTAATAAACCTGCATGTTCTGCACATGTATCCCAGAACTTAAAGTATAATAACAATCATAATATTAAGAAAAACAAGTCTCAATGACTGGCATCAAAGACTATCCCAACAAGCCTCCTTAATTTAGTCAGATGGTGGAGCAACTTATGCCCTAGGGCATTGTTGAAAACAATGGCTCAATTATTGGAGGCTAACAGCTGAGTGTGGTACCAATATAGGCAGACCAGTTAGAAGCTCAACAGAAATAATAAAGAAAAGACAGTTAAAACAAAACTAACTAAAGCCACTTTTATCCATGGAAGTTGGGGGTGGATAGGATGACTGTGCACATACCCAGAGCTGTGACCTCTGAGGTGCAGCATTAGAGGATGCACTCTATAGAGTGATAGACTTCACTGAAATATTAAGTCACTAAATAAATAAACAAGCAAAAATAACAAAAACTACAACTTCCTAGTTGGGAGAAAATAAATCAGTATCCAGAGTTGCAGCAATAAATTATTTGCATGTCCACAGTAAAAACTAAAAAGCTCACAAGACATGAAAACACACAGGAGACCATGACTTATAGATGGAGGAGAAATTAGGCAGCAGAAACTGACTTTGAGAAGGCCCAGATGTCACATTCGACCCACAAAGACTTTAAACTAGCTAAAATGAATATGTTTTAAGAACAAATAGAAGCATGCTTAAAGAAACAAAGAAAGGCCTGATGACAATTCCTCATAACATAGATAGTATCAATAAAATCATAAAAATTATAAAAAGGAAATGAATAGATATTGTAGAGTTGAATAATACAATAACTAAAATGAAAAACTCTCTAAGGGGACTCAACACAAAATTTAAGCTAGCAAAGAGTCAGTAAATTTGAAGATAAATCAATAGAGATTAAGTAATTTGAAGAACAGAGAGAAAAAAGAATTTACAAAATGAACAGAGCCTCAGAGAAAGGTAATATACCATTAAACACACCAACATATGTGTAATGGAAATAGCATAAGAAGGCAAGAGAGAAAAAAGAGAAATAATATTTGAAAAGAAATGAATAAAATCTTCAGAAATTTGATAGAAAACATAAATCTACACATCCAAAAATTCAGTCAACTGCAGGCATGATAAATGCAGAGATTTACCTCCAGAGCCATCATAGTGAAAATGCTGAGACAAAGACAGAGAAAATTTTGAAAGCATTAGGAGAATATTGCTCATTGAGCAAAAGGAAAAGCAATGAAATTAACAGCAGACTTTTAAACAGAAGTCATAGAGACCAGGAAGCAGTGGGATAACATCTACAAAGTTATAAATAGAAAAAAAAAAAACTGCCAACTAACAATTTTATATCCAGCAACACTACATTTTTTCAATGGAGGAGGTAAAACTAAGACATTGTTAGATAAACCAAAATGGAAATAATTTGTTTTCTGCAGAAACACCTAGCAGGAAATTCCACAGAAAGTTCTTCAGGATGAAAGGAAGTGACACAAAATCTACATACAAAATAAAGAGTATCAATAAAGGTAATTGTGTAATTACTAAAGACAATATAATTGCATATTTTTTCTTTCCTTTATTAAACGATTTAAAAGGCAATTATATAAAATAAGAATTATACAATTTGTGGACCTATAAAATATAGAAATGTAACATATGTAACAATAACAACACAAAGGACCAGGTGGTCACAAATTTGTATTGGAGCAAAGAAAAGACATTAGATGTTATAACCACAAAATGATGTTAAGGAAAGCAGAAAGAGTAAGTATATGGTAATTATAACAAGCTCAATAAACATATACTTCTTTTGTTTTCTCAGCCTATTTAAAAGACATATAATCATATAAAGTAATAATTATAATAGTGTATGATTGTATTTGTAACCAAAATAAACATAATATATACAATAATAGCAAAAAAAAAAGAGAAAGAGGAGAAAATACAGCTATGTAGGACAAGCGTCACTGAGGAAGGCTAGATGTTGGGCTTACTAAACATTTTGTTACCTTTTTTAAATATGTTAAAAGAACAAAAAGAAACAATGCCGAATGAACTAAAAGTAAAGTATGAGAAAGGAAAATAAACAAATGCAAACTCTCGATTTAAAAATACAATAACTCAAACAAAAACACACTAGAGGATAGAGAGGCACAATAGCATGTTTTAGTTGGCAAACTTGAAGATAGGGCAAAAGAATCAGCAAACTTGAAGACAGGTCAACTGAGACCATCCAGTCTGAGAAACAGAAGAAGGATGAAGAAATAAAAGAGCCTCAGAGACCTGTGGTACACCATCAACTATACCAAGATATGCATAATGGAAGTTCTCAAAGAAAAGGTGAAAGGGGGATAAAATTAATACTTGAAGAAATAATGGCCAAAACCCCTAGTTTAGTGAAAAGCATTAGTATTTACATCCAAGAAGCACAACACACTCTAGGTAGAATTAATTTTAACAGATTTACACTCTGCTGTATCATATCCAAATTATTAAAAGATAAAGAAGTCTTGAAAGAGCAAGAAAAGCATGCATCACAAGTGATCCTCAATAATATTAACAGTTGATTTCTCATTCAGAGACTATGAAGGCCAAGAGGAGGTGCGACAATGTGTACAAAGCACTAAACAGTCCGAGCACAGTGGCTCATGTCAGTAATCCCAGCACTTTGGGAGGCCAAGGCGGGCAGATCACTTGTGGTGAGGAGTCCAAGACCAGCCTGACCAACACCGTGAAACCCCATCTCTACTAAAAATACAAAAATTAGTTGGGCATGGTAGTGTTAGCCTGTAATCCCAGCTACTCGGGAGGCTGAGGCAGGAGAATCACTTGCACCTGGGAGATGGAGGTTGCAGTGAGCTAACACCATCGCACTCCAGCCTGACTGACACAGCAGGACTCCGTCTCAAAAAAAAAAAAAAAGCACTAAACAAAAAAGACTGTCAACCAACAATACTACATCCAGCAAAACTACTGTTCCAACAATGAACAAGAAATTAAAACATTCCCACATAAACAAAAACTGATTTGTCACTAACCAACCTGCCCTATAATACGAAGTCCTCTACCTGAAATAAAAGAATATGATACATTAACTCAAATCTACACGAAGAAATCAAGAACACTGATAAAGACAAATACACAGGAAAACATAAAAACAGTTAAATGTATTTTTGTTTGTAAATCTTTTTTTCTTTTATGTGAGTTAAAATACAACTATGTAAAGTAGTAACTATAAATATGTGTTGATGGGCATACAATGTATAAAGATATTATTTGTGTGACAATAATAGCACAAATCTTGCAGGTGAGAAGAGAATATAGCTACATAATAGCAAAATTTGTATATACTATGGAAATTAAGTTAGTAGTAATCTGAACTAGGTTGTTATATGTTGACATGTTAATTGTAACCCCTAGGGAAACTACTAAGAGAATAACACGAAGAACATAGAAAAAGAAATAACAAGAGAGTTAAGATGGCATTTTTGGAAGAAAATATGATTTCATAAAAGAAGACACTAATTGAGAGGTAGAGGAATAAAAATAACACAGTACCAGTAGAAAACAAAACAAGAAAATTTAAAAGAATGGTAGAGATGAATCCTATCTTATCAATCATTACATTAAATGTGAATGAATTGAACAAGGCAGAGATGTGCAAAAAGCATTTCTAAGGAAAACCATGATCTAACTATATGCTATGTACGTGAGACAAACATTAGATTCAGACACACACAGGTTGAAAGTAAAAAGATGAAAAATGATATACCATGTCAACAGTAAACAAAAGAGAGCTGATATACTAATATCAGACAAAATAGACTTTAAGACAATAATTGTCACTAGAGGCAATGAAGGACATTCTTTCATAATAAAAGTTTCAATCCATTAAGAAGGTATAGCAGTATAAATTTGTATGCACCTAACAACACAACACCAAAAACTCAAAACAAAACTAACAGGATTGAAGGAAGAAACAGACCATTCAACATTAATATTTGAAGACTTCCCCAATATCTCACTTTCAATAATAGATACACATTTAATCTACATATTTCTCTCTAAGCACTGCTTTAGCTGAATTCCATACACATTAGCATGTTGTATTATACATCCATTCATCTCAGAGTATTTTTTAATGTTTCTTGGGATTTCTTCTTTGACACACTGATATTTAGTAGTATGTTCTCCACCTATTAAAATTTATTGAGACTTGTTTTATGACTTTGTATGTGATATATATTGCATGTGGAGAATGTTCCATGTGCCCTTGAGTAAACTGTGTATTTGTTGTTATTGTTTGGGGTGTTCTATAGACATCTGTTAGGCCTATTAAGTCCATAGTTTTGTTAAAGTATTTTTTATGAAATAGAGAAGTTCATAGACAGACATAAACTACCAAAAATGATTCAAAAAGAAACAGAAAATTTGATTACACCTACAGTAAGTAAAGGGATGGAATTTGTAATCAACAGATTTCCCACATAGGAAAGCCTAGGACCTGATGACTTTGTTGCTGAATTCTACCAAGCTTTTAAAAAGAGTGTCAAATATTTCTCCAAAGCTTCCAAAAAAAAAAAAAAAAAAAAATTCGAAGTGGATAAAACACTTTCAATTCATTCTTTGATGCCAACATTTTCTTGATATCAAAACCAAACAAAACATTTTGGGGGAAAAAACTGCAGACCAAAATTCTTTATGAATATAGATGCAGAACTCAACAAAAATATTGGCCAACCAAATCCAGCAACATATAAAAGACTGAAAAGTTGCCCCAGATTGAAGGAACTAAGGAGACACAATGACTAAACATAATGGGGAATTATGGATTGAATCTTGGAACAGAAAAAGAACTTAATTTAAAAACTGGTAAAGTTAGGCCAGGCGCAGTGGCTCACGCCACTGTAATCCCAGCACTTAGGGAGGCCGAGGTCGGCAGATCACAAGGTCAAGAGTTCGAGGCCATCCTGGCTAACATGGTGAAACCCCAACCCTACTAAAAGTAAAAATAATAATAATAATAATAATTAGCTGGGCGTGGTGGCAGGCGCCCATAGTCCCAGCTACTCAGGAGGCTAAGGCAGGAGAATCACTTGAACCCAGGAGGCAGAGGTTGTAGTGAGCCGAGATTGCGCCACTGCACTCCAGTCTGGGCAATAGGGCGAGACTCCGTCTCAAATAAATAAATAAATAAATAAAAACTGGTAAAGTGTGGATGAAGTCTCCAGTTAACAGCATAGTACCAATGTTAGTATCATTTTGATAATTTTACTGTGCTTGTGTAGGCTGCTATCATTAGGGAAAGCTAGGATAACTAGGGAAAGGTAGATAGGAACTCTACCATCTATAGTATGTCTAAAATTATTTCAAAATAAAAATTTTTAACAGAAAACTCTCCCTAATCGAAATGTTCGTCAGAAGTAGATGAGATAAAAATTATTATAGCTACATTTTGATAAAAGAGAGAAGGTGTAAAGATACAGAGAAGATACCAGGGTAGTTTCTGAGATGCTGTCCATGTTCTATTTCTTGTCTTGCAAGGTGGTTGCAGAGTATTCAGTTATTCACTTTGTGAGAGTTCATCAAGAAGTAATTCAACTGCACTGTTACATTTCAGACATAGCACTGGCTTCTAAATTCAAATGGTTCTATTAAAATCAAGATTCATGAATCAGGTTTAAATCTAAGGCCAACAGCGTTAACTGTATCAGAGAATGGTCTGATGCCTAAACGAAAATGTTATTACAATGTAGCATTTGATTAATGAAAACACAGCCCCCGTAAAGGGGTAAATCTCGAAAACATCCACTAGAGACCAATAGTTTGTGCTGTTTCTCTTGAGTTTTCTACAGGGACAGTTATAATATCTATAAATAACAACACTTTCTTTTCTAAAGTTAAATTTTGTTTTACCAGTTCCATTTAATTTCTTCTAGTTCCAAAAAACTGTTAAATAATTTGGAAAGCATAGGTATTTCAATGACTTCAGCTCTACTTAACAGAAACCCCAAATACACAGGGCTTAAATAAATCAGATTAATTACTTCATTTCATATAACTCTAAAATAGAGTTATTTCAGGGCTAGTAAATCTATCTCCACAACATTATTAAATGATCCAGATTCTATCTTTTCTCTTGGCCATCCTCAGAAGGTTGCTCACTCCTCATGGTTGCAAGAAGGCTGCTGTAGTTTCTGTTTCTGTATTCAGTGAAAACATAATAAAACCATAACACAGTGACTTTTATGCATCATTTATGCCCATTTTCCCAGAAGCCCCACAACAGACATCTCACATTTTATTTTTATAATTTTATTGTACATTCTTTTCTAAGGCAACCTTCGCTTAGGCAAACAGAACATTACCAGGACTGGCTTCGACTTATCAAGATGCATCCTCTGGGACTAAAGAGGGGCCCAGTATCCAATGGAGCACATAGACACACAGTGCCTGAATCATATTGAGGTTCTATTAGCAGAAGGAAGAGGAAATAATTCTTAAGTAGGAATTCACCAGCTGTTAGAAACAGCATCATTTTATTATTCTTTACTGTAATAATACATTATTTACAGGGGATTCAGTGTTCCCCATGAGGAATGATGCAGCTGTTGGTTGAGATACTCTTTAGAATACTAAGGAAGTACCATTCTATTTCTAGTATTCTGAGAATTTTTATTGGCAACAATATGTATGTAGTACTTAGTCAAATCCTTTGTTTTGTTAGTTTCTGTTTCTGTCTTTGCTTTTTTACTTTGGTTGGGGTAGAGTTGGCAGTTGGCCTACAGGCTAATCTTTAGCTTATTGACATGCTTTGTTTCATTAAGAAACTTTCTAATGTCTAATGTTGCATCCTCTTTATTTTCTCAAAATATACCTTCTTCGGGCATGGAAATATTTGATTTTTAATATAATTCCAGATTTTACCTAAAATTGTTCTTCAAACAAGGATCTGAATTGATTTAACATATACATTTACAAAACAGGTTTTATGTAATGGTTTTATGGAATGGTCATAATAATCATAAAATGATTTGAAAGCTTTCTATTTTTCATTTATTCAATGAATTTTTTTAAAAAATTCTTTTCTGTATCATTAGGTCCTAGAACCTTTCTAGATCTTGGTTCTTGGTTTAAGTTTTGTAATTTAGGAAAACAGATCAGTTTTATAAATTTTTTTCTAGAAAATCATGAAATGACAAAAACATAAATAAAGTAGCTTAAAGGCATACAAAGTATTATCTTGTATTTTTTCTCCCAGTAGTTATTCATTTCTAATTGTAAGTATTTACATTATATTATCGTTAGATTTCCCAAAGGGTTTTCTATTTTATTAAAATTTTTAAAAAACCAGCTCTTGGATATATTTGCTAAATCATTAACTATCAGCTTTCGTTTTTGATATTTTTTTTTCTTATTTTTCTTTGAGTTCCTTTGCTGTGCATACTCAGTTTCTATGACTGAATATTTTATTTACATACTTACATTATTCTAGCAAAATGTTGCCACTCAAGTATCTGAAGTGGTGTGTAAAAAATTATTTGGCCACCTGTTATAGTGATGTTTTAATCACATTATGATTACTTCTAAAATACTCTAGAATTAAATATGTTACCTTATTGCTCTTTACTAATCATAAAATTTTAAGCAATAAAGAAATATGAAATAAAAAATACACTTTCTACTGTACCTTACCTCAAACCAGCTTTCTTTCCAATGTTACCAACTGCTAATAGTCCCTTTATTGTTTTAAACATTTTTTACTTACATTAATATGCATTACATTTTTTAAAGGCTGTAAATGTTCATTCTTATGTTCATATCATTGCCTGCATGTACAAATATTTCTTTATAATAGATTTCAGTAAGTGGGTTTCCTGGGTCAAGGTGTATATACATGTTTAATTTTGATAAGAATTCTCAAATTGCTCTCCACAAAAGGCTATATTAGTACACACAACAATAGTATGTATCCATGCCCATTTTCCTACATCCTGGCCAACCTTGATATATAACCAACATTTTAATTTATAATTTGATCACCATGGTTTTTAGCAGATAAGTTTTAATTCCTAAAAGCTTGGTTTTTTTATGTTGTTGGTAGTGGTTGTTTAGTTTTTTACTATTGTTTCAAAATTTTCTTGCAACAGTTCAATACAAGAATGTAAACAATAAAAAATATCTTTTTCAAAATGTATTGAGATTTCCTCTGCAGCTTCTATTGGTAAAATTTGCCATGAGTGCCTAAAAAGTGAAGCATTTTCTTTGAAAAATACACACTTTAAAATATGTTCAACATGAATGTAATATTATTATATTGTTTGAGTTATCATATCTGTATTTTGTATCTAGCTACTATTCTTTCAAAACTAAAAAGTTGTTTAAAGTTTTAATTACTATGCAAATATATTATAGCTTTCATTTAGTTAGAATGTCTGTATATTCCTGAAGTTAAATTATAGAATTCTAGTCTAAGAAAACACATCAACATACTTATAGTTCACATATAAATGATACTGTATATATTTCTAAGCAAAAAGTCCAGGCTTCTGGCTTCCTCCCTTCAACCCAGATTTGGAGATGCCAATGGTAACTCACAGAAAGTATTAATGAAAATCCTAGGGAGTGACAGAAGTGAATTAGCCCCAGTATGTGGGAAACAGCTTCCAGTAGGAGAACTCCAGGGCCGGCGTGCATTTGTGGCCTGGCCTACGGAGAGTTTTCTAGTAGTGCCCTTTTCTTTAATTGCTTGTACCTTTGCTCCATTGGACAGCCAATAGCAATAAATATTTCAATGATCCAGAACATTTTTCTGCATTCCCTGAACAAGCAATAACCTTAAAATGTGCCTACTTTTGGATTAAAACACAACTTGGATCAGAGGCACTGGGGAATTTTCTCAGCAGCCAAGAGATGCCTGGGGAGGTAGAGAGGCATGGATTACAAGGGAGAGGCTCCCTGTTCTGAAGCACTGCTCCCTCTAGTCTCATTGGAGCGAGTGAAAGCTTAAAGCCCAGGCTTTAATCAGTTCCCATAAAGTTGACAAAACTAGTCAATACAGCTAATGATGACAGAGGGTAAAATTTCAGTTACTGTGAAATCAATACTTTTGAGGACTTAAAATGAAAGCAAAATAACAAATTGAGGGAGCTCTACAAAAGGAGACAGACCTAATGAAAAAGAAAGAAGAATTTAAAATACTCATAGATGGAACAGGACATTTGGAACATGAGATAGGAGAAAGCAGCTATGAAGAAAAATCAGTTGGAGGTATTTGGAATAAGAGATATAGTTGTTGAATAATCTCAATGGATAGATACATTTGGTGAGCAAAGGGTTAGGTCAAAGAATATTTCCAGAAGGGATCAGGAAAGGATAAGTGAGAAAGGAAAGGTAACAAACAGGGAAGAAGACAGGAGACATTCAACATCTACCCCTAGGAGTCCCAGAAAAAAAATGTAAACAGAGAGGGGGAAAAATTTGAGATTATAATGGCAATTTTACAAACAGTAAATGTTGTCATAATATTTTGGAATAGCAGGGCTCAGAAAGTGTCACATAGGGTAGAAAAGTACCCTAGCTGCATTTTAGTAAAATTTAAGAACACCATAGACAAAGGAAAACTACAACAGATTCTAGAAAGAAAAATCGGATTCTCTCTAAGGAGTAAACATTGGATTGGCATTAAATAGCTTAACAGCAACACCGACTTAAGAAGATAATCGAATATTATTTTGAAAGGGCTGAAGAAATTAAATTTTAATAAAGAATTTCATATATACCCCAATTTGCACTTAAGATAAAAGAGGATTAAAGATATTCTCAGGCTAAAGGATCTCAAATAGTATTACAACACGATCTACTTTGAAAGAATTTTTAGATGTTGTACCTCAGGAAGAAGAAAAACAAATGCAGAAGGCAATAAGATATAGAGGAAAGACAGATGGATGAACATGTCAAAATAGGCAAAAATTTGTAAAAATTTAATCTGTATAATCTGGTATGAAAACTCTAGAAAATACTTACTTGACTGGGAACTGGAGGCAGTATTCATGGCACTAGTGGAAGATGAGAACATGCCAACTAAATGGCTTGCTGGCCCAGGGTAATATATAGATGTATCTTAGCTTTAGTGTTGCTAAATAATAAATAAGCATGCCTTTGAGTGTTAATGAATTAGAGGTAACCACCAGGAGAATAAAATAGAATGCAGAACTTTAAGACAAGTAAAGAAAAATTTCCTCTACCCACTGGAAAATAGAGAATGTATAGTAAGGAAGCATAAGAAATAAAAAACAAAGTAAAATGGTAGGAATAAGTCCTAGTGTAGCAATAATCACAACAATAACAAAATAGTTTATTTACAGCCCACTATATTCTAGAAACAAATTAGGGTGACTTTAAAAGAAATACTATATCAGCAAGATAAACTAAATCTAAAATACCAGAGAAAGTAAAGCTATGATAGGAAGATTCAGTCATAAGTAAAGTATATACACCTAATGCCGGCTTCAAATAATGCGTCAAATACCAAAAGATTGATAATGGATACCTATTAGAGCAAGTTTATAAATTCAAATACACGATATTACTACTTTCTTGTGAGATGTCACGTCTCAGAATCTTGTCTAATTGGTCTGTGACTCCAACCTCACTTGTCACTCTCCTGTCAGCCAGTGAGAATTGTACAGTATTAACTTCACATGCTAACACCAAAATATTAGTCAGGATAGTTACCTAATTAAAAACATTTTCCCTCTGTTCCCTTTAAACTGATTTAAATCCGCCTCTCTGAAATACCAGTATTGTTCTACAGCTTTTGTCATAATGACATTTTCCTTTAAAGACATATTCTCGTATAGCACCAAAGAAGAGAATTTCCCATTCTAAAAGGTTATTTCATATTTTCCTTAATCACAGATGCACGAGATAGTATCACAGCAAAACCTCATTCAATACATGTCTTGTAACAAGTTAGACCACAAGTCAGACACTCTAATTGTATGACTAAACAAGCCATTTTCTGAACGTACTATTCCCTCATTAATAGACGTTAGAATAAATGATCTTTAAAAGATCCCACAGTTTTCATATTTTACATTTCCCTTCTATATTGACTTTGTTATAATTCATTCATGGAATAATTTACTTTAACATATATTACTTTTTATTTCTATAAAGTGATATTTATTGTAGAAACAAAGAGCTAAAGTGTGAAGAAAAAATCACCCATAAATCTGATCATCTTTGTCTATTTTTTTTTTTTTTTTTTTTGAGACGGAGTCTTGCTCTGTCACCCGGGCTGGACTGCAGTGGCCGAATGTCAGCTCACTGCAAGCTCCGCCTCCCGGGTTTACGCCATTCTCTTGCCTCAGCCTCCCGAGTAGCTGGGACTACAGGCGCCCGCCACCTCGCCCGGCTAATTTTTTTGTATTTTTAGTAGAGACGGGGTTTCACCGTGTTAGCCAGGATGGTCTCGATCTCCTGACCTTGTGATCCGCCCATCTCGGCCTCCCAAAGTGCTGGGATTACAGGCTTGAGCCACCGTGCCCGGCCTCATCTTTGTCTATTAACATTGCTTTATTTATATGGCACTTTGCTTATGGTTTTATATCAGTGACATCATGTTTACATGAAATCTTGTGTCATATTTCTATTGCTTAATATGAAAAAATTAGAATTTGCATGTTACTAAATTTGCTACCATATTTATACAGTTATAAATGTTGCCATGCATGTTGCTCTCTATAACCATGTGCGTTTGGGAAGTTTTATCTTAATATAATTTCTATGTCAATGATACAAATAATGTTCTATTTAGGTAACATTTCTCAAGTGCTTACTAATGTATCAGACATTGTTCTAAGTGCTTCATAGATATTAACTCATTTATCCTTACATCAATTTGTTGAACAAGGTCTTATTATTATCTATCTTCTCTCGAGGCAGATTTTGAGGCACATAGGAGAGGTCAAATAATTTCCTCATGGCTAGATAGTAAGCAGCAGAGTTAGAGTTCAAATCCAGTTTCCAAAGATGGAAACATCACAGGAGCACCTCTGAACAAATACACTCATACTCCTCAGACTGAGTTTTAGTGCCAGTCTTTTCAAGATGATGCACAGGACGTGCTGTGATATCAATTTGCTATTAAAATGGTAGTGTAGTACCTTTATGGCATAGAAAGAACTGGACTACTTCAGTGTCTACATGACTTCTTTAGGTAAAAGGGCACACATCAGTGTCTAAAGGTTTTCTTTTTTTTTCTTTTTTTTTTCTCTTTTTTTTGAGACAGAGTATTGCTCTGTCACAAGCCTGGAGTGCAGTGGTGCAATCTCGGATCACTGCAACCTCCGACTCCCTGGTTCAAGTGACTCTCCTGCCTCAGCCTCCCGAGTAGCTGGGATTACAGGCACATGCCACCATACCCAGCTAATTTTTGTATTTTTAGTAGAGACGGTGTTTCACCATGTTGGCCAGGATGGTCTCGATCTCCTGACCTCAGGTGATCTGCCCGCCTCGGCCTCCCAAAGTGCTGGGATTACAGGCGTGAGCCATCATGCCCGGCCTAAAGGTCTTCTTTAGATAAAAGGTCACACGTGGAGCATTTCCTTTTAGAAGCAGTTTTCTCAGTCTGTGAGTTACCTAAAGGTGTTGAAGAAGTCCAAAATTCATATGCCTACCACCCTCTGTGTGATGGATAAGAAAACTTATAAGAATCACAAGAAACACTCTAGATCTCAATGCACACATTAGTTCTGTAGCAAATACAAATTTGTAAAAGATGTATTTGTTTATGTTTTTGGCTTTCTTTGTTAATATGTTATTTTTAATAACCTGAAATCACAAGTTATTTAAATATAAAATACTCACCTAAAGAAATGAACATTAACTGCCATGGAAAGTATTCCTCGCTTCCTCCTTAACTCCCCTGTGCATGAGTGACATGGCCAGTGGGTAGGCTTGGGAAGCATTGAAGTTCACCATGGACCCAGTAGCACCAAATGCAACTCAGGTTCACTTAAGCAAAACTCCCTAGTATCATTTTTATAAGTAGGTTTAGGATTTAATTAGTCAAGTTTTCATCCACATTGCCTATTTTTCTACTGCACTCTGCCAAAAACACTCTTTGGCAGATGGTAAAATAATGAAATTGTTGGCTCCAAAATCTAAAATCTTGGAGATAATTAGAAGATTTGATACAGGTAACATTTATTAGTCATGAAGAGCTTGACAGCATGGAGAATTTTTCAACCCACACAATTTCTAAAGGGAGAAAAAATATCATTTTTAAAAAATACTGATCAAATTATGTTTCTGTGACAAGAAAGGAGAAATACATTTTATAAGACCTAGCTGGATGACTTCTTCATTCAAGCACAGCCTACACAGAGAAGGAAGGAAAGTCTTTACAAAGTCTATTCCATTACTGAGCCACGAAGGCAAAAACAAACAATGTTTGAAAATTTCTCTCTGTTCTGGTTAAATCAACTGGAACTTCACCAGTTAGAAATGAATACCAAGAATAATCTTGGAAATCATTTAAAGTAGCTATAAGTAAATAAAAATGTCTTCAATTAACAACTTTCCTCCTTTCTTAGCATAAGCATCATTCTTGGGCTGGGAAGGAACCCTGTGCAGGGGCATTTGCTGGTTGTAGCAGCTTACAGTTTTAAGATGTAACCATTTTAGCTATTTAAAGCAAGAAGGCAAGAAGGCAGGCAGAAAGAAAGAGGCATTTGTGTGTGTGTGTGTGTGTGTGTGTGTTTTCTATTTTTCCAGTTGAAATATAATGATCTTTAAAAGAGAGAATTTCAAAAGAGAATGGCTGGCTCTATAGATGTTATCAAAGATTGGGATTAATTCTTCTGGATTATGAAAATGGAATGATAAACTGGCAAAGAATGAAATACAACTATAAGGACTAGGAAAGAATATTTTTCAAAGAAGATTTGTTAACTAGACACTTCTAGAAACAGGGACAGTTAAACTGTGAAACCAGACATTATTGTAGATATCTGATACAATTTTAAAATAACAATAATAGATAGTTTTCAAGTAAACATGACCTAGAAGGTGGTGAGAAACAATTCATCAGGAGCATAAATCATGATAGAATCTGATCATCATAATAGCTGACATTTATCAGGCCAGTCATATGTGCAGACACTGTTCAAAGTACTTTATACACATGAACTCATTGATTACCTACAGTGTTTCAGTGAGGTAGTTTTCAAGGCTTTGGTAGATTGAATTGCTTGACTAAGGTTGCAGAACTGTTAACAGTATAACTGGAAACTGAACTCAGGAAAAATGATTTCAGAATCTGTGGTTTTAACCTCTATGCAATATGACCTTATCCTAATACCAGAATGATAAGGTAAATTTAAAATTTATCTGTAGACTGTTGGCACAATCTTTTATGTAGTAGTGAGACCATTATGAAGGTGTGTATGTTCTATAATAATGAAAGGGTATGCCTCATTCAAAGGAAATTGATCTTAGAGCAAGATGTAACAGCATTTCATGTAAAGAAGGTGTACATCATGTGACAAAAGAAGAAAGAAAGGAAGGAAAGGAATAAAATATCTATGGTCACAACATAGAAGAAATACACAAACATGCTAAAGGGTACTTTTGAAAGCAAGAAAAAATAATGATTTGATTGTAAGAATATTGTAGGCTTTCAGATAATATTCCAGATATCTCAGATGATATCCATGGTTAACATTTTGGTACTTTGTATGTATGTGTGTATAAAGAAATATACATATATGAATTCAATAAATATTTATTGAGTTCCTACTGCCAGACACTGTTGGGTTTTCTGTGTTTAGAGTGAAGAACAAGCCTGTTTTCACACTTATGGGAGAAATCGAAAATTGTAAACGTATTAGTTACTAATAACATATGTTATAAAGAAAAATTTATCATGATGAAAGAAGGAATCAAGGAGCTATTTTATTTGAATGCTGAGGAAAGGTCTTATTGAACTCAAATAAAGAGGGGGAGGTGGGTGAGAAAGAGGTAAGCAGGAGGAGGAGGTGGGGGAGGAGAGGGGGTCAATGATGGTCTGGAAAGAAAATTCTAAGCAAAAGCAGCAGCAGGGTAAAAAACCTGGCAAAAGAACATACTCTGGTTGTTTAAGAATAGCAAGAAAGTCAGTGGAGCTGGAGAGGTTTCAGCAAGAGGTAAGGAAATTATCAAAAAATGAAATCAAAGAAACAGGCAGAACCTTGTCATGTTTATCAGTTTGGGCTTCTTGCTAAAGAGTGTGGGATGCTATTGTAAGGTTTTGAGCAGGAGAGTGAAATGATTTGATTTCCACTTTAGAAATCTCATCCACATCACTGTGCAAAAGAGCAAAATCAGGAAAACCAGTTAGGAGGCTGTGGGAATATTTTAGACATGAGGTGATAGTATGAAGTCTGATATGCCAACTGGACTTCTATGTGAAAAATATCTTGTAGACTGTTGGAAAAACTGGTCAAAACTCAAAGGAGAAGCAGGACAGAAGATATACATTTGTGATGCCTCAATATATAGATAATATTTAAATCATGTGTCCCATAGAAATGAACATAGCTTTAAAAAAAGAAAGAAAGAAGTGTGAAGATCAATACCTGGAAAGTTCCAATACTTACAGTTAGAGAAAGGAAGAAGAATATAGCAAGGGAGACTGAAAAGTAGTAGCTTGTGAGGTAGAAGAAGAATCCAGAGGCCACAGTGTCCTGAAAATCATGAGAAGAAAGTATTTTATGAATAAGGGAATTATCAATGCATTTGATTATAGATAGACAGAGATAGAAACTGAACTATAAATATGTTTGAGCTTTTTAAAACTGGAAATATAGTGAATAATATTTATTCATATTTTAAGCATATTTTAATTTCTGTATAACATTCAAATCAGAAACCATTTTAAGAAAGACTATAAGAGGATAAGATACAGGTCTAGAAAAATATGTTTTCGGTAAGCTACTTTGATTCCCTAAGTGAAAGTCATTAGATAAGGCTCTGTTATGCTCTTATGAATGCAATAATCAGTGTGAACCACATCATAAGAGAGGAAATAATGAGTGGTTCCTCTTAGAATCAGTGTTTTTGTGGGTAATAGATTTTGTGATTAATCAAAATTAAACAATTTAAGTAAATTATCAGTGATTCTGGGGGACTTGGAGAGCCAGGCTGACTATGGCTAAGAGGAGAGAAGAGGGAAAAAAGTGAATCCCCTCTTTTTTCAAAGCCTTGGATTGGTAGATGCTCATATTTCCCCACAAGAGGCTTCCACTTGTTGAGCTAGCTATAAGAAGGTGAAGAATATAGGAGAAAGGTATATGCCTACTGGGTTCATCCCCACGTGTCAAGCCTGTCCAAAATCTGCAACCATAACTTCCATTATATCTCATTGGCCAGAACTTAGTCATGTGGCCATCACTCTCTGAAAGTTAAAGGGGTTAGTTTTTGTTTATTTATTTGTTTGTCTTTAAGCTGAGAATACTGTTGCTCTCAACGAAAATAATATTCTATAGTAGGGAAAGACAGGACAATAACTAATGTCTGATTAAATAGAAGTCTCTGGATAGGAACCTGAACATACACTTATGCTTCTTTTTCAGTCCTCATTTCTCATCAGATTTCTTCCTCCAACTATAACACAATTCTATATTTGTATTTAATTTATTGTGTTTTATTCTGTAGGTCTTTACTCACATTAAATTTACTCTGCCAAGAACACTTTTCTCCCTTCCCTTTCATGTGGCTTAATTCTTCCAGTTTTTCCACTCTCAGCTTAAATGTTACTTCCTAAAATCTGTGTTGCCTTTGTTGTCCTCATTAGCATTAGCATCATGAATATTATTATTATTAGTTTTGCTAAACACTGAGGACAGATTGCCTCTGTCTATTAACCATTGGCTAGTAGTTTCTCATAGAATACCTCGCTTAGTCTATACTCTCAAGGAAGAAGGCAGAGTCCAATGCAGGTGGCTAAATTCCAGCTCATGTTTTCCTCTTTTGAGGCTCCTATCTGGAAGGTGTAGGGTCCATTCTTTACCTAATTTTGGACCATTGTTTCTTCTCCATTTGTTTTGGTTGTTTTTAGAGAGGCAACTATTATACATAGATTGAATCTTCATTCTCTGACCAATGCTAATGAGAGTGCGGTTTAGGTTCCTCAGTGGTCATGTTGTACAGCTGCTCTGAGCCTTGCCATTGTTTGCTTCCGAAAATGCAATCACTTGAATTCTTATCAGATCTTAGTTACAAGGTAGCAAACAAACCGACTGCTCTGCTCGTGCTGAAAGAATTCAGGAGGTCTTTGTGTTGAATCTAACTTATAATCCTTATAAAATAAAGTACCATTCCAGAGTTACTAGTGCCATCACTCAGGTCTTGCTGCTCACCAGTGTGAAATTAGAATAGTTATCCAGGACTTCAGGAAGGTGACTGACGAGGGATACCCGGAGTTTGTTGCCCCAACAAGAAAGGATCAAGACAATGAATAAACAGCTAAGATTTGACTGGAGTATTGAAGGGAGAGCACGGGAGTGCATTGGAAAGATGGAGACACACCAATGATGATTGGGAGTCCAGAAGAGCAGCATGGAGGCACTGGGCCTCTTCTGGCCTCCTGGCCCAGATCAGATCTGATAGGAGTCAGGAAGGATTTTTTGTGTGTGGAAAAAAAAAAAAATGCCAGCCCCCACTGCCACCACAAACACTTACAGTCCTTCTACAGGAGAATCCCAAGTCCTCACAAGCTCTGAATCCAGTTTCCCGGAATCTGAGCTTCCGGGAATTCGTGCAGATGCATTGCCTCAGACTAGGAGCATGAGGTGTGCACTCTGTACTCCCCACCTGCCAGCTGGGAGCCAAGCTGCAGCATGACATCATCTTGAGAACAGAGTCACCTCTGGAGTTCACCCTGCTTTGGCGGCCAGAAGCCACTGCATCCTCTCGAGCACTGGGAGTCCAACTTTATAGTATCAAGCCCATATGGGTGGATGAATGCCACAACCCCAGCTGCAAGGAGCCTAGGCTAAGGATCACCTATGACTTTGTTTGTGTACAGCAGGGATATCAACCCCTGCTGCTACACTTTCAGGCAGAGAAACCATCTGTTAGTTCTCCACAGATTGAATCCACCCTTGAGCTGGCCAAACTGCTGCATGCCCTCCACAGGAGAGGCCCTGAGCCTCTGAGCAGCTGATATACCCCTAGGGTGGCAGAGTGATTGCCCATCCATGCTCGGGACTAAGAAACAGCTCCACATCATTCCCTTTATTCCTACAAACATGCCCCTAGCTGGCCCAGTGGTCCTGGGAGCCCAATAAGGACCTGAGAAATAGTCCCACAGGCCATGTCTGGAAAGCATTCCCACAGGCTGGCCAGGAGCTGTTAGCTCATGGGCCAAACCTGAGAAAGAGCCTCATGGGCCACCTTTGGTGGGTATGTGCCAAACCAACTAAACAGCCTTCCACCCACATCTTGGGCATGAGAAACTGCTCTGCAGGTTGCCTCTGGCAGACACACCCCCAGGCCAGCTGAGTAGCTGTGTACCTACATCTCAGGCCTGAGAAACAGCCCTGTAGGCCACCCCAACAGAAACACCCTCACACCAGCCGTGCAGCCATGTCACAGGCCTGAGAAAAAATGCTGTGGGTTTCCATTGGCAGACATACCCCCAGGCCAGCTGAGCAGCTGAGCACCTGCATACCAAGCCTGAGAAATAGTCCCACGGGTTACCCTTGATGGTAAACATGCCCCTAAACCAGTTGAGCAGCCTTGCACCCACATTCCTAATCTGATAAATAGCATCATGGGCCCACTACCCCACCCAGCAGACACATCCCCAAGCCAACCATGCAGCCTTGAGCCTACATCCCAGGCCTAAGAAGCAGCCCTGTGGGCTACCCCAGCAGACATGCACACAGGCCAGCCAAGAACTTGTGAGACTGAAAACTTGTCAAGTCTCAGAGAGAGATGGACATCTGGGTCTGGGAAGCTCAAAGGATCCCACGTAGATTCAACCCAAACAGATCCTCTTTAAGACACATTATATATAGTCAAATTGTTGAAAGTCAAAGGCAAAGAAAGAATTCTAAAAGCTGCAAGAGGAAAGTGTCAAGTCACATATAAGGAAATTTCCAGTAGACTAGCAATGAATTTTTCAGCAGAAACCTTACAGGCCTGGAGAAAATGGGATAGTACATTGAAAATACTGAAAGAAAAATATGTCATCCAAGAATAGTATACACAGCAAAGCTAACCTTAAGAAATGAAGGAGAAATGAAATATTTCACAGACAAGCTATACCTAAGGGAATTCATCACCACTATATCAGCCTTACAAGAAATCCTCAAGAGGACTGGATGTGAAAAGATGATAACCACCATTATAAGAACATGTGAAATTATAAAACTTACTGGTAGAGCTGATAATAAAGGAGAAAGAGAAAGAAATCAAGCCTTATCACTACAGAATACCCCACCACAAAAATAAGCAATAAAAGAGAAAGTAAGGAAGAAATAATATACAAAACAACTGGAAATAAATTTTTTAAATGACAGGAGTAAGTCCTGACCTATCAATTATAACCTTGAATATGAACAGATTAAATTCTCTATTTAAAAGATATAGACTGGCTGAATGGATGAAAAAATGAGACCCGACAATATGCTGCCTATAAGAAACTCACCTTACCTGCAAAGACATATATAGACTGAGAGTGAAGAGATAGAAAAGGATATTGCATACAAAAGAAAACCAAAAGCAAGCAAGAGTAACTAAACTTCTATTAGACAAAACAGGCTTCAAGTCAAACATACAAAGAAAAAAAGAAAAATAATGTACAACAACAAAGTGATCAATTCAGCAAGAGAATATAACAATTATAAATATATATGTGCCCAACATTGGAGCACCCAGATATATAAAGCAAATATCATTAGATCTAAAGGGAGAGATAAACTCCAATGCAACAGTAGTTGGAGACTTCAACACCCTACTCTCAGCATTGATCAGATCATCTAGACTGAAAATTAATACAGAATATCAGATTTAAACTGCACCATTGACCAAAAGAACCTAACAGTCATTTGCATAACATTTAACCCAACAGCTGCAGAATATACATTCTTTCCATAAGCACATGTAACATTCTCGAAGACAGACCATCTGTTAGGACATAAAACAAGTCTCAAAAATGTTTTAAAAATAAAAATCATATCAAGTATCTTATCTGACCAAAACAGAAAAAAAACCTAGATGTTGATAACAAGGGAAACACTGAAAATCATACAAAAACGTGAAAATTAAATAGCATGCTCTGAATGACCAATGGGTGAAGGAAGACAATAAAAAATGAAATTTGAAAATTCCTTGAAACAAATGAAAATAGAAATACAACATACCAAAATCCATGGAACACTGCAAAAACAGTATTGACAGTCAAATTTATAGCAATGAATACCTACATCGAATACCTAGAAAGATTTCAAATGAGCAACCTAATGATGCACCTAAAGGAACTAGAAAAGCAAAAATGAACCTAACTCAAAATTATGAGAAAGAAAGAAATAATAAAGATCAGAGCAGAAATAAACAAAATAGAGACTATACATTATATATATATATACACACACACAAAATATTGATTAAACAAAAAGTTGACTTTTTGAAAAGATAAAGTAAATCTACAAACCATTAGCAAGAGAGACTAAGAAAAAAGAAGACCTAAATAAGTAAAATCAGAAATAAAAAAGGAGGTGTCACAACAGATACCACAGAAATACAAAGGATCATTAGGGATTACGATGAACAACTAACTATATGTCAGTAAATCTGAAAACTTAGAGGAAACTATACATTCCTGGATACACATAACCTATCAAGATTGAGCCAAAAAGAAGTAGAAAATTGAACAGACCAATAACAAGTAATAATATTGGGTCAGTAATAAGCCTCCTAACAAAGAAAAGCCCAAGACTGATGGATTCACCACCGAATTCTACCAAATATTTAAAGAATAATTCATGCCAATTCTCCTCAAACTATTCCAAAAAATTGAAACAGAGTGAATTCTTCCTCATTCATTCTATGAGGCCAGCATAACCCTGGTGCCAAAATTGGAAAAGGACACAACAAAGAAAGAAAAGTGTAGGCCAATATCCCTGTTGAACATACATGCAAAAATCCTCTACAAAATACTACCAAAAAGAAACCAGCAACACATGCAAAGATAATAAACCATGATCAAGTGGAACTTACCAGGAATATAAGGATGACTCAATATATGCAAATCAGTAAACATCATACATCACATCAATATAATAAAGGACAAAAACCATATAATCATTTAAATAGATGCAGAAAATATTTTGATAAAATTTAACATCACTTCATGATTTTTAAAAATCTCAATAACGTATAGAAAAAAAGTACCTCAACATAAGAAAAGCCACATATGACAAACACACAGTTAACATCATACTGAACAGGGGAAAGCTGAAAGATTTTCCTCTAAGAACTAGAATAAGACAAGGATGCCCATTCTCACCACTCTTATTCAACATGATATTGAAAGTCCTAGTCAGAGCAATTAAGCAAGAGGAAGAAATAAAAGTCATTCAGATCAGGAAGGAGGAAGCCAAATTGTCACTGTTTGTAGATGACATAACCCTATACATTGAAAAACTTTTGAGGACTCTACCAAATAACCTTTAGAACTGATAAATCAATTCAGTAAAGTTGCAGGATACAAAATCAATATACAGAAATCAGTACCATATTTATACATGAACAATAAATAAGCTGATATAGAAATTTAGAGGCAATCTCATTTATAATAGCTACAGAAAAATAAAATACCTAGGAATTAATTTAACTAAGGGGGTAAAAGATCTCTACAAGAAAAATTACAAAACACTGTTGAAATATAGCTAGAGGAAAGAAGCAAATAAAAATACATCCCATGCACACAAATTGGAAGAATTAGTATTGTTAAAGTGACCATACTACTCAAAGTGATCTACAGATTCAATGCAATTTCTATCAAAATGCCGATAACGTTCTTTATTAAGCAGAAGAATAATTGTAAAATGCATATGGAATCACAAAAGATCCCATATAGACAAAGCAATCCTGAGATAAAAGAGTAAAACTAGAGGCATCTGTTAACTTCAAAATCTGCAACACAGTTGTAGTAAGTAAAACAGCATGGTGCTGTCATTAAAACAAAGACATAGACCAATGGAACGGAATAGATAACTCAGAAATTAATTCACACATCTACAGAAAACTGATTTTTGACAAAGGTGCCAAGAACACTCATTGTGGAAAGGACAGTCTCTTCAATAAATGAGGCTAGGAAAACTGAATATTCATATGCAGAAGAATGGAACCTGAACCTCACCACTCACTCAGTACAAAAAAATCAACTCAAAGTGGATCAAGGACCTAAATGGGATACCTGAACCTGTAAAACCACTAAAAGAAAACAGGAAAAATGCTTCAGGACATTGTTCTTGGAAAATATTTTGTGAATGAGAACTCAAAAGCACAGGCAACAAAAGCAAAAATAAACAAATGGAAATACATCATACTAGAAAGCTTCTGCACAGCAATGGCAACAACCAACGGACTGAAAAGACAAATTAGAGAATAGGATAAAATATTTGAAAACAATCATTTCACAGAGAATTAATATTTCAGAATATAGAAAGAATTCAAACATCTCAACAGCAGAAAATGAACAATCTGATTACAAAAGGAGAAAATGATCTAAACAGACACTTCTCAAAAGGAGACATACAAATGGCTAACACATATATGAAAAAACGCTCAACATCACTAAGAATCAGCGAAATGCAAATCAAAATCACAATAGGGTATCATCTCACCCCAGTTAGGATGGCTATTGTCAAAGAGATAAAAAATAACAAATGCTAGGAAGAATGTGGGGAAAGGGGAACTCTTATACACTGTTTGTGGGAATGTAAACCAGTACAGCCACTATGGTGGACACTATGAAGGGTTCTCAAAAAACTATAAGTAGAATTACCATATGATCCAGCAACACCACTACTGAACATTTATCCAAAGGAAAAAAAAATATATTGAAGAGCCCAGATAGGAAATCAACCTAGGTATCCAACAACAGATCAATGGATAAAGAAAAGAAGTTGTATATACACCATGGAATATTATTTGGCCATAAAAAGAAGGAAATCCTGTCATTTGTGACAGCATGGATGGAACTGGAGGGTATTCAGTGAAATAAACCAGGGACAGAAAATTAAATGCAAAGTTCTCATTCATGTGAAAGCTAAAAATAGTTGATCTCATAGAAATAAAAAGTAGAACAGAAGATACTTGAGGCTGGGAAAGGTAGGAATAAGGGAGGGATAAGAAGAGATTTGTTAAAGAGTACAAAATTACAGCTAAATTGAAGGAATAAATTCTAGTGTTTTATACCACTGTAGGATGACTATAGTTAACAATAATATGTTATATAGTTTCAAATAGCTAGGAGTATATTGAATGTTCCCAACAGAAAAAAATTATAAGTGTCTGAGATGATGGATTGATGGATATGCTAATTACCATGATCTGATCACTATGTATAGAAACATCACTAGGTATCTCATAAATATGTACAATTAGCATGTGTGAATTAAAAAATTAAATTTTAAAAATTTATCCAGCTAATGGTTGCTAAGTTCTTGAAAACATCACAGATAGGCCTCTGATGGGTAGCATCAGAGCCATAGTTAGAAGCAAAGTTACCTAGCAGGGTTAAGTTGATTAAGAACAGGCTAGCTTGACCTTTATTTTGTTTTGTTTAATACTAGGATCAAAGCAAGCTGAAACAGTTCATGCATTAAGTCTGATAAGCCCTGAGCAATAAAAGTAAAGCTTACTTAGACAGCACTGAGGTAAGTTAAAATATCTTACAACAGGCCGGGCACGGTGGCTCACGCCTATAATCCCAGTACTTTGGGAGGCCGAGGCGGGCGGATCACAAGGTCAGCAGATCGAAACCATCTTTTCTAACATGGTGAAACCCCGTCTCTACTAAAAATACAAAATATTAGCCGGGCGTGGTGGCAGGCACCTGTAGTCCCAGCTACTGGGAGGCTGAGGCAGGAGAATGGCGTGAACCCGGGAGGCAGAGCTTGCAGCGAGCCGAGATCGCACCACTGCACTCCAGCCTGGGTGACAGAGCGAGACTCTGTCTCAAAAAACAAACAAACAAACAAACAAACAAACCCCCCAAAAAATATATATATATATGTATCTTACAACAGTGGTGATTTCTGAGAAGGATTAAGTGGTGATTTCTGATTCTCGGCTCAGTCGGGAGAAGTGATCAATCATTTGCCTACTGTAGGAAATGATCATCGTTGTGCACTGGGACCCACCGCAGTGCACACAGTGGTGGTGTGGGTTGTGGTGCCTACTGCAATGCTGATGGGGTCAGGAGGTAGGTAACCAACTTAAGTTTATCTACATAATCCTTTTTCTGGAGAATTTAGAAGAAAAAACAAAAAGATAAATCGCTCACCAAGAGTTTGGACATGTAATGTCGAAATCAGGAGATTGAAGTGGCCATGTTTCCTGGAATGGGGCCAGTGATGAAGAGAATATCAGTCTACAGAAATAGAGATGAAGCCACCGTGGAGGGGTGAGTCCTGCATACAGTTAGATACTGAATATCTAACAGTTCAGTTCTAATCTGTTCCAGGGGTCCTTTTGCACTCCTGCCCTTGGGTTCGATGAGACTCTCCACTATCATTTCAATAAGAAGGCTATCTGGAATTGGCTTCTGTCACTTGTGACCAAAAGAGGATGCTTTTATTTGTCTTCATTTAAATATAGCCTAGGATTTTTTTTTTTTTACTTTTATGTTTACAATTTTCTTTGCATGTCATTTTAAATATATTGTAAGTATTAAATTCCACTTTATGTGAAAATAGTAATTTATTATAAGTTTACTTTAATTCACCTCTTCTCTCTACTTTCTTATTTTATTTTCTTGAGACAAGATCTCACTCTGTTGCCCAGGCTGGAGTATAGTGGTACGATATCAGTTACTACAGCCTTCACCTCCTGAGCTCAAGTGGTCCTCTGGCCTCAGCCTCCCAACTAGTAGAGACCACAGGCATGTGCCACCACACTGGCTAAGTTTTCTACTTTTAGTAGAGACAGGGTTTCACCATGTTCTCCAGCCTGATTTCAAACTCCCGGGCTCAAGTTATCTGCCTGCCTTAGCCTTCTGAAGTCCCAATTTACAGGCCTGAGCCACCACCAGGCCGTCTCTCCACTTTCTAATCATGGTCAATATAACCTACATGTAACAACCAAGGATGCTGATGCTATTGAATTAATTTGTTTCTTAATACTTAAATGTTCTCCTTAGAAAGAAATATTTTAAAAACATTTAAATTTGTCATCCAATTTACTAGAATTTGCGTACATTTGTATGTGTTTACTACTTTTTCACCTTTCCTATATTTTAACTTATACTTCATGGCGTCAAAATTAGACTATACTTTGGCAAAATGTTTCAATAATTTTACATTGTGGCATGTAATCTGAATCTTTCTTTTTTTTTTTTTTTTTTTTTTGATGGTGTCTCACTGTGTCACCCAGGCTGTAGTGCAGTGGCACGATCTTGGCTCACTGCAACCTCCACCTCCTGGGTTCAAGCAATTCTCCTGCCTCAGCCTCCCAAGTAGCTTGGATTACAGGAACCCGCCACCATGCCCAGCTAATTTTTGTATTTTTAGTAGAGACGAGGTTTCACCATGTTGGTCAGTCTGGTCTTGAACTCCTGACCTTGTGATCCTCAGTCTCCCGAAGTGCTGGGATTATAGGTGTGAGCCACCGCGCCTGGCCCTGAATCTTTCAGTGACTTGAAACCATATAAGAATGATGTCGTAAGAGTGTAGTATTAGCTATCAGTGCCTGTCCATATTCCTCAGACTGTGTAATTCTAACAACAGACACCTTCCAACTGCCAGAATTTGTATCTCTGTGCTCAAAGAATGTTTTCCAATACAAAGGTATTCTGCCTTGCCTGTGCAGTAGCCTGAAAGTACCAAAGAATTAACAATTCGACAGAGAGGCTCTCAAGCAGTGGCAAATGATGGACATGAGACAGTATAACTACTCCAGCTTCTCCACCTTTCAAATGGAATAATTCTGAAACGTGGTTTTAAAAAATGTTTAGAGTTAAAACTCACATAACATAGAATTAACTATTTACATTTCCAATATAGTGGCATTCAGTCCATTCACAGTGTTGTACGACCAACATCTCTATCTAGGTCCAACACATTTGTCATCACTCCAAAAGGACACCCTATACCATAAAGTAGTCACTCCCCATTCCCTCTTTTATACAGCTCTTGGCAACAAGTAATTTGCTTTCTATTTCTATGCATTTACTTTGTCTGAATATTTCTTATAAGTGAATTAATATAATTTATGACCTTTTGTGTCTGGTTTATTTCACTAAGCCTAATGTTTCTGAGGCTCATCTGTGTGGTAGCATAAATCAGTACATTTCTTTTTATGGCAGAGTAATATTCCATTGTATGGTTATACCACTCTTGTTTATTCATTGATTAGTTGATGGAGATTTGGATTGTTTCCACCTTTTGGCTATTGTGTAGCACTACAAAGAATATCTGTGGGTAATGAAGGTGATATTCATCTAGAATACGACATTATATTATGTTCACTTATTTTCGATTCTTTGGGATCTAGTTGTAGAATTGCTGGGTCATATGGAAATCCTATGTTTAAGTTTATGAGGAATTTCCAAACTGCCATAACAGCTGCATCATTTTACATTCCTACCAGCAAAGTGTGAGAGTTCCACATCTTTCACATCTTTGCCAACACTTACTACTTTTAAAAAAATTCTAGCCATCCTAGTAAGTGTAAATTGGTTTCTCATTGTGGTTTTCATTTACATTTTCCTAATGGTTAATGATGTTGAGCATCTTTTAATGTGCTTAATGACCATTGTATATCTTCTTTGAAGAAATGTCTATTCAAGTCCCTTGCCCATTTTAAGTTGGATTATCTTTTTGTTACTCAGTTATAAGAGTTATTTACATATTCTGAATATTAGACATTATCAGATATGATTTCTCTAATTCTATAGATTGTTTTTACTTTCTTAATAGTGTCCTTTGATGCAGAGAAGGTTTTAATTTTGATGAACTCCAATTTATGTAATTTTTCTTTTGTTGCTTGTGTTTTTGTGATACCTAAGAATCTATTGCCAAATCTAAGGTCATGAAGATTTTGGAGCATGCATACTTGTACTGTTTCCCAATGCTTCCAAATTGGATTAACTCCAGTGGTAGCTGCCTTAATATTTAACATTTTACTGGCTACATTCCTTGTCTTTCTGTTTCACTTCTCACTTACCTCCTGATTTTCTCCACACCTCCAAAGTAAACAACTTGCACACAGGGGCATTGGCTCAAAGTCTGATGCTAGAAGAAGCCGATCTAAGACAACCAGGATTGGGGCTTGACATCTTTTACTCAAAACCCCACTGAAAGATTCATCATTTTCTTCTGGCATTCAGCATTGTAAAGAAAAATCTATGCAGGTATTGTAAGGCTCCTTTAAAAATCCATAAACCAAAAATGAAACTGTATATTCATATTAAGTGGAATTTCTCTTCATTTTTTTTTCTAGATTGTGGCACTACCTTTTTCTTCTCCACATTTGATACAAGCAAGATTACAACAAATTTAGTTTAAAGATGTAATTGGTTTTTAGTTGCAATTCTAGAATTGAGCAACATCTCAAGATATAAAATGGAATAGATATTCTAGTGAGCTGAGAAGATGTTGGCTTTATAGTCAGAAAAAAGGCTGAAGAAAGCAGAAATAAAGAATGAAAAATAGATTTGGTCATTTCAAAGTTACTTTCCTTCTAGAGTTAAAACAAAGGGAACTTTCTTATCATGCTGGCTCAGGTAAACTGGGTCCTTCTGCTTTGTTATTGTGACTCTCCTGATTTTCTGGAAATCTGGCCCATTTCAGAATTCAGTTTAAGTGGCAACTAGCACTAAGAATTCAATTCTGGTTTAGTCTGGTGTGCTGGGGCCTCATACAGGAGCTTGGTCCAAAATAATGGCCTCTCTTGAATTTATTTGAAATGTATTTTGGCATTAAAAGGTTTTATTATATATTGTTGACCATTGTTTTTCCAGTTTTTAAAAAATCATTTTATAGAGAAAGAATTATAAATAAACTGAATATTTAAATTTTGCCCAGTATCATTCTTGTATTACATTTTCTGCCACAGTAATTCTACTCTGAATTGCTTCTAACAAGAATTTTAAGCCTAACATAGTTTTGGTTCGAGTACATTTATTTCTCCTCTGTTAGACATTTCTCATCTTATATTTCACTGTTTATCTCATGTAATCCTAATTTATCATATTTTGTTTAAAACATAAAAGAAATTCATTCTAAAAACTTCTATTTTGCAGAGCAAAACCTCTGTAGGTAGACTCGTTGCTTAATTATTAGAACTATTGTTTTCTTTGTTTTGGAATTGATATACAGGCACTATGCTGTCATTGTTATTTTCATTCTTCTTTAAACAAAAGTAGCTTCATTCAGATCAACAGAATGCCAACAAGCAAGTGCTGCTCTACTTCGAACTTTATGAGGTTCCCTTCTCAAATCTGAAGCTCAAGGGCAAGCTAATTTTTATAGGTCCAAGTAAAATTTATAGTCCTTAGTTTTAACTTACACTTTTTAGACTGCTACCCAAGGTTGAGGTAGGAGCTTCTCTGGCTCCGTTTGTTTGCTTTCTAACAGTGAGGGGGTGTTTTTTTCCTAAGTGATATGAAAGTCCACAGGCTTTTCCTATCTCTTTCCCTTCCTCTTGCTTAGTGCTCATTTCACAAGATAGAGAATGTCAGTATTATTCCCCCCTCTCTACCATGCTCCACCTCAAAGGACTTGCAGTTTTAATCTGTAACATGTCTGGGGGAAAAAAGCAGTTTCTATGTTTGAGTATGGGGAGGAATCAAAGGGAGAGTGAAGAAGGTTGGTGGGATCTGAGAGTTGAGAAAGGTCTGACAAAGTTTCCTTTCCAGAAGTTTGCATGTGAGCTGATTACTTATTCTGACCCATGTGGATTGTGAAAGGGAATTATTTCCTTCTAGAAAAACCTCTGTAGAATGTTGGCTGTCTTTAGCTTTAGTTTGTCTCATTTTGGTGCATTTTTTATGCTTCTCTCAATAGGAAGTTGGAAAGGGTCACATCCCAAAACTGAAAAGCAAAACCAAAAGGCTGCATATGAAACTATGAGGTTGTGTGTCTGTGTTTGGCAGAAAGTGGGAGGTGGATAATGTGTAAGGACTTAAATAGAGTGCACTTTGTTCACTGCTGCCTTCTTCAGATTTGAAGATCACAGATGGGGTTTGATAATGTGGTGCCCCAGCCCAAGAGAAGAAGACAATAAAATAATGAAGGAGGAACCTAAGAGCAGCTAAGCATGCCTAAAGTAGGAATGTATTTCTAGCTCATTTCTTCCCCACTCATAACTATTGAAAAGCAGCTGGCTGTTTCTTTAATTTAATCCTTTGTCTATCTTAGAGTTGACAAAGCAGGTTCTATTTAAAGGAGCCTTTTACATTTTCAAAGGAGAAAAAAATGGGGTGGGGGTGGCATATTATATGAGGAAACTTTAAAAACTCTTCACAAAATATATATGTTGCAGGAGAAAAGTATCAGGGGAGAACCAAATGAGTTCGATGTTTCCTTGTTTCTGCAGTCTCTTGACCTGAGTTCTAATCTTGAATCACCGCCACATGACCTTGGCAGGTCATTTCATTTGTTTGGATCGCAGGTACTCTTCTGATCTTCTGGAATTCTTCCTGGGGCTTTAAATGTGTATATCTTCCACTTTGAATTTCCTCCTGTGACCTGCCAAATTCACAAATAACACGGGAGAGGCTGTCACACTGCATTTAGTTCTGCAGGATCACCAGCATGTGGGTGGATTCAAATCTATGATCTTACTATTTCATTTAACCCAGATGCTACATTTCTTCTGCTTTCTCAGCTTAAGTGAGGTAGAGACTTGGACTGAGATGAACTGGCTTCATCCCAATCTGGAGAAGACAGATACTACCTGGCAAAAGCAAATATCTGGAGGAACAGACACAGTTTGACTGTCCCTTCTATTGAAAGCACATGTCTAGCTTTAGCCGGTAATCTCTTCAGTCTTAAAGCTATATTGAATTCATAATCAGAGCACTGGAAGAGACAGTAAGAATTCATCTCTTATGTTCCTTTGACTTTTATAGACAAATTCTATTTCCCCAGATAAATTGGTAAACCATCCACCCACCTTTGATTAGCCATTATAATGCAAGCAACCTTTGACGTAGATGATCCATATCAGCAAATAACCCATGAGTTCAATATATTAGACCTTGAGATGTATTGTGTTATTTTTTCCCCCATCAGCTTATAGTTCTACTCAGGAGAAGAGAAAATCTGCATATTTCATCCAAATATGACTACTACGTTTTCACATTTTAATATGTCTTAAATTAGAATGCATTTTACAATTGATGTTTTGTCACAATTTTTATTAGCAGGATCTTAGAGGTGATGTTATTAATACGTTAAAAATTGTTACATCTTAAAGTTGATAGTGTCTTATATTATGTTAAATACAGAAGTCGTAATTTCTTGCAAAGTTTTTATCTTGATGGTACATGGTATTGAGGAGGCAATAGAAAGTAAACTTAGGAAGTGAACTTGAGAATTAGAGATTGATTAATTTAAATTACCATTTAAATTAAATGGTATGTGTTTGCCTTATGTCTTGCCTTTGGTCAGCTTTTTGAGTGCAGAATTTAACTGTACATTTTACTGATTCAATATGGTACCTTATTTATTATGAGCATTTTTATCTACATTGTCATAACACAAATAAGTAGTCATTCATTGTGAGAGAAGATCACTGTAAAGAAAAGAGAAGAAGCTAGCATTAAATTTCTAACTTACTATTTGTATTGACCAAATTTATGTAACAGCAATCTTTTGCATTACTTTATGTAGGAATTTTTCTATGATAAACCAAAATATTAGGAAAATTCATTAAGTATATCTGTAATCAAGAATCTCTTATGCCAGTGATTTTCAAACTTGGTTGCACATGAAAATCACTAGGAAGATTTTAGAAAATACCTGTGACGTCTGGACTCCATCACGCACTAAATTAAAGCAGAGATTCTAGGAGTAGGGTCTTGGCATTTTTAAAATACACTTCTCCCAACAATAGAGAAAATGAACAAATTGTATGTGAACAAATTGGATAATCTAGATGAAATGGACAAATTCCTGGAAACACACAACCTACCAAGACCAAATCATGAAGAAATAGAAAATCTGAATAGACCTACAGCTAGCAAAGAAACTGAAGCCGTAATAAAAAACCTTCCACTAAAGAAAACCCTAGGACAAGATAGCTTCATTGGTGAGTTCTTTCCACTATGCAAAGAAGAATTAACATGAACATTTTCTAATTTATTCTATAAGGCCAACATTACCCTGATACCAAAGCCAGACCGACACTATAAGAAAACTACAGACCACTATCTTTGATGAATAATTAAATAAAAATTCTCAACAAAATACTAGTAAACAAAATTCAACTACATATTAAAAGGATTGTACACCATGATCAAGTGGGATTTAATCCTGAAATGTAAGAGTTCAATATTTGAAAATTAATCAATATAACACATCACATCAACAGAATGAAAGGAAAAAAATAACGTGACCATCTCAATTAATATAAAAAAGGCCTTTGACAAAATTCCACACCCTTCCTGATAATACACTCAATATTAAGAATGGAAAGAATTTATCTAAGCATAGTAAAGTCCTGCCTGAGAAACTCATAGCTAACACTATGCTCAATCATAAAAGACTAAAATATTTTCCTTTAAGATGAGGAACAAGGCAAGCCTGCTTTCACCACTTCTCTTCAACACAGTACTGGATGTCCTAGCCACAGCAATCAGTCAAGAAAAAAAATGGCATTTAAATTGGATAGAAACAACACAATTATTATCAGTCACAGGCAACATAATCTTATACGTAGGAAACCCTAAAGATTAGAAACAGACACAACAGCTAGAACTAAAGAATGAATTAAGCAATTTCAACACCCAAAATTAACACTCAAAAGTCAATGGCATTTTTGTAACAATATACAGTCCAAACAGGAAATTAAGAAAACAATTTTATTTATAATAACATCAAAAATAATAAAATACTTAGGAATAAACTTAACCAAAGAGATGAAAGACTTGTAGAATGAAAATTACAAAATGTTGCTGAAGGAAATTAAAGAAACAAATAAGTGGAAAGATATTCCATGTTCATAAATTTGAAGCATTAATATTTTTAAGATATCAATAATACCCAAAGCAATAAAGAAAATGTGGTACATGTACATGGTGGAATACTATGCAACCATAATAAAGAATGAAATCACATTCTTTGCAGCAACATGGATGGAGCTGGAGGCCATTATCCTAAGCAAATTAACACAGAAAAACAGAAAACCAAATACTGCATGTTCTCACTTATAAGTGAGAGCTAAACATGGAGTACACATGGAGACAAAGAAGAAAACTATAGACACCAGGGCCTACTTGAGAGTGGAAGATGGGAAGGATTGATAAACGACCTATCAGGTATTATCCTGGTTCCTCAGGTGACAAAATTATCTGTACACCAAACCCCCATGACATGCAATTTACCCATGTGACAAACCTGCATGTGTACCACTTGAACCTAGAATAAAAGCTGGAAAGGAAAAGCAATACCCAAAGCAATCTACAGATTCAATTCAATCCCTATCAACATCCCAGAATCCCAAAATTCTGTTTCGTACAGAAATAAAAATAAGCCATTTTAAAATTTACATGGAATTTCAAGGAACCCCAAATAACTAAAACCATCTTTAAATTATAGAGCAAATATAAAGGTCTCCTACCTCCTGATTTCAAAACTCACTACATGCCTACACTAATCAAAACAGTGCAGTACTGGCATAAAAACAGACATATAAATCAATGGAATAGAATAGAGCCCAGAAACAAACCCTCACAATATGTAGTCAAATGATTTCAACAAGGTGCCAAAACTATTCTAAAGTAAAACGTCTTGTCAGTTGATGATGCTGGGTAAACTGGATATCCACATTCCAAAGAGTGAAGTTGGACCCTTAACACCATATACAAAATTAAACTCAAAATTAATCAAAGACCCTAATGTACGAACTAAAACTGTATAACTCTGAGAAGAAAACATAAGGAAAAAGCTACATGACATTGGATTTGGCAATGATTTATTAAATATAAAACCAAAACCACTAGCAACAAAAGAAAAAACAGATAAATTGGAATTTGTTAAAATAAACAACTTGGGTGCTTCAAAGGACACTAACAACAGAGTGGCAGGGTGCGATGACTCACACCTGTAATCCCAGCACTTTGGGAAGCCAAAGCAGGCAGATCACTTGGGCTCAGGAGTTCAAGACCAACCTGAGCAATATAGCAAGACCCCATCTCTACAAAAAAAAATTAGCCAGACGTGGTGGGGTATGCCATGATTATGCCACTGCCTTCCAGCCTGGGAGATGCAGTGATACCCTGACTCAGAAAATATATGTTTCTTAACAACAGAGTGAAAATGCAACCCAAAGAATGGAAGAGAATATTTGCAAATCATGTATCTGATGAGGGGTTGATATTCAAAATATATATATTTTAAAAAACTTCTACTCAGCAACAACAGAAAAAGCCAGTCTGATTAAAAACTGAGCAAAAGAACTGGAATGGACATTTTTCCAAAGAACATATACATGGCCAATAAGCATATGAAAAGATGCTCCATATCACTAATCACTAGGGAAATAGAAATCAAAATTATAATGAGATAACACTTCACAGTCATAGGATGGCTTTTTTAAAATTTGAAAACAAAATGGAAAATAATAGGTGTTGGTGAAGATGTGGAAAAATTGAAGCCCTTATTTATTGCTGGTGGGAATAAAATATGGTGCAACTGCTATGGAAAATGGTATGATGGCTGCTTAAAAAGTTAAATGTAGAATTTCCCTGTGATCCAGCAATTCCATTTCTGGGTATATATACAAAACAATTGAAAGCAGTAACTTGAACAGATATTTGTACACCCATGTTCATAGCAACATTATTCACAGTAACCAAAAGATGGGAACAACTCAAGTGTATGTTGACTGACAAACAGACAGACAAAATGTAGAATATACATATAGTGGAGTATTATTCAGCCTTTAAAAAAAAGAAATTAAGAAAAATTTGACACATGCTCCCAGATAGATGAACTTTAAGGACATTATGCTAAGTGAATAGCCCAATATAAACGACCAATACTAGGTGGTTCCACTTATATGAGATATCTAGAGTAGTCACATTCATAGAGACAGAAAGTAGAATGCTGGTGACAGGGGCTTGGGGAGGTGGAAATGGGGAGTCATTTAATGAGTACAGAGCTTCCATTTGGGAAGTTGAAAAAATTCTGGAGATGAATGGTGGAGATGGTACACAGCAATGTGAATGTACTTAATGCCAGTGAACTATGCACCTAAAAATAGACAAAATGGCAAATACTATGTATGTATATTTGCCATAATTAAACATTAAATTCAAAAAAACCCAAACCTCCCCAGGTGTTCTCATACAGTCAAGTTTGAGAACCATGGAGTTATACCAAATGAGCTTCTCAAGTAAGCCTTGACACATTGGGCAGTTGAGTTCTTCTAGATGGAGACACAAACGGTTTTGCTCCATGCAATTCCCTGCTCCTAACACAGAGCTTGTCACAAATTCTAATAATCCTATCTGCTTTATAATGACCCCAATTATGTGTCAGAAATTGTGCAAGACCAATTGTTCTCAAAGATTAGCATCCATCAGAATTACCTGGATGGCTTGATAAAACTTGACCAGAAGAGTTAGGTATAGGTTATTGCATTTCTAGTAATTCCCTAATGGTGTTGGGCTGGGGACCACAGGTTGAGCACTACTTTGCCAGGCACTTTTTATGTTACAATAACATGTACAACAATCTATGGGGCAGGTATCATAGGGAGGCTGAGGCGTCAACATATTAAATAATTTGTGCAACATCACAGGCCAGGAGGTATCAGAGATGGGATTAAATCCCAGGACTCTCTTATTCCCCATCCCCTCCAATTGTTGCCATTTCACTGTGCTCTGCAAACATGTCATTAAATGGATAAATATCTTTAGTAGGTTCTTAGCAGACTTCAATGGAAAACTCAAATTTGCTTAAAAATATTTTTTTTTAAAAAAACTTAAGGTCGGTGGAGGGGACAGTCTTTTACAGACTTACTCAGTAGCAGTCCATGGTGGTGTTTGCAAATGTCATCACCTAACCCATATTCAATCACATGCCATTTGAATCTGGTAGTGAATTTCACTTGTTAGCAACTTAGCTGGCAGTACCCTTCCCCTGTCAAATTCTTTACAGACATGCTCCCTCTTTGGTGTTAGAAATGTCTCCTCTCCTTCTATTTATTTTCCTAACTTATTAATTCAACTTAAACCACTATCCCCAAGTAGACCATTGTCCATGCCCACAGGTTGGCTTTTGTCTCACTGCCCTCTTTAATCTTTATTTCTACTCACAAATAGACTTAAACAACTTCTTTTTTGGCCAAACAGTTCAAACATTATGTTATAAAAATACTGTGCAAAGAAGGACTTTCTCCTTATTAATATATGCAGAAAAGGAGAGAAAAGATCAGAGAAAGAGAGAAAAAGAAAACACATGTAAAGAAAAATAGGAAATAGCAAATAAGTTGGAATTCTCAACTAGTTGATATTCTTTATTCAAATGAGTTTAATTGATAATAGCGACAGCTACCACTGATTGGGTGCATATTAGGTGTCAAACTCTGTGCCAAGTAAATAGCTAAAAAATACTATCTGTTTTAGTCCTGCCAAGAAAAACATTTGAGGTGGCTATTTTTGTCACCATTTTATAGATGTGCAAATAGGCATAGATAAAGTTAGGCAACTTGTCAGATGTAGATAGCTGGTGTGCCTGGCTCTAAAAGTTGACGCTTTCACCCATTATAATCTTTTCTGCAAAAATGAAGGGATAGTAATGGATAAATAGCTTTAGTTCAGCCAGGTGATCTTATTACTTACAATCCATTCTCACGCTGCTAAGAAAGACATACCTGAGACTGAGTAATTTATAAAGGAAAGAGGTTTAATTGACTCACACTTCAGTATGTCTGGGAAGGCCTCAGGAAACTTACAATCATGGCAGAGGGGGAAGAAAACACATCCTTCTTCACATAGTGTCAGGAAGGAGAAGTGCTGAGCCAAAGTGGGGAAAAGCTCCTTATAAAACCATCAGATCTTGTGAGAATTAACTTACTCTCATGAGAACAGTGTGGGGGAAACCACTCCTATTATCCAATTATCTCCACCTGGTCCCTCACATGACACGTGGGGATTATGAGAACTACAATTCAAGATGAGATTTGGGTGGGGACACAGCCAAACCATAACACCACTCAAGGAGAACATGCTGGGATTGTTTTCCACTTTGTGAAGCTTATTTCAAAGTAGATTCCCTGGTACTAACGGCTTGGTCATCTCTCATCCACTAAAGCCTGCTTTGTGTATAAGTAGAGGACATCTAAGGAGGTTAGTCATGTATGGTTTTAGAGAATGGTCTTTGGAGTCAGACTGCCTCAGTTTGGATCCTAATTCTACCACAATATCTGTATGATACTGGACAAAATACTGAATCTCTCTGTGCCTCACTTTCCTTAGTGGTAACACGAGGTAATAATTGTACCTAACTCACAAAAATGTTGTGAAGATTAGCATGGACATCATGTACAGCTCTTAGAATAGTGCCTGGAACATTGAATGCTTAATACACATAGCTATGATTAGTGTTATCATCAAATTTTAAATAGTGGTCTTGTTTTATAATTATTGTCTATTTTATGGCAAGATTTGGAGTGTTTTTACCAATTTCTAGGTTGTGTTTTTCCATCTACCCTCATGGTATAACATGATACCACTAAAGCTATCAGGTGGCAAGACAGATGAGTGCCTTTTCCCATTTGTTTTTCTGTGAGTAATTACATCATAATTCTCCTGGAGGCTATAGCTGTGAAAGAACACCTCAGATTAACCATACCACCAAAATTTGTCCTGCAATTTCATGCAGAGTGACTTCACACAAGAAAAAATGTTTTCCTAAAATATGTATATAGGCTATTGTAATATTTGTGGTTGCAAAATGAAAGCTATTCCTTCCTTTTGCTACACCCTTCAATATTTGCTCAGGTGCAATTTGATTTCCACATGAACTGATTCGGAAAAGTTACCAGAGTTACAGACACGTTGTCATTCCAGCCTCTAGTAACTTCTCAAACAAAATCACATTCCCGAAAAATGGTTACATAAAGTACCTCTAATAAATCTCTTGGTGTATTTGTGCCTGATTACAAACCCTATCGGCAATCTGCCTTTAAGCATGAGCACATTTTTAATCAAGCAGTAAAGTATTTCGAGTATAAAGTTCATCAAAGCTGGAGCTGCAGTGAACTGTTTTGTCCCCCTGGTGAAGGAGCTTGGCTGGAGAGTTTATTGCAGTTGCCCCAAAGTTCTGTTCCCTGTGCGCCTGACTGCGCTTCCCAAGTGGCAGGGAAGAGCAAACTTAAAGGAGATCATATTGATTTTCTTATACTAGGGCCCGTCATTCCAGATGGATCGCTTTTTTTCTTAACAAAAGAAGAGTTCACAAAGTCTATCCCTCAAAGACATCTTTATTCGACAAACATACGAGTAATGAAATAACAAGTAATAAGACAAAGCTCAGTTAACACCAGAAGTAGATTTTATATTTACAAAATATGAGGAGAAGTAGGCATATTATGCAAAGGAGCATGGAACACATGCTGTTTCAGCTCAGGGCCACTGTAGTCAGATTCCTATAGGATGCATGATCACTGGTAACTCCTCTACCAGGGCAGTGGTTTCTGAACTTGAAGCAGTCCACTAGCAATTTTATGTCTCTCTGTTTGCTGATTTATGTTTTAAATAAACAACATGTATTCCTTTAAATTGTAGTTGGAAATGTTTCACTGGTCTTTTTTTCCAAGCCTGCATAAATAATGACACAAAGGGGAATAAAGAGTAAAGTAATTTAAATGTGCTTCTTCACTTGCTTTAAACTGAGATGCGATTAATAAGTGAAGCAAAACATTTTTAAGTAAATACCATTTTCAAATGTACATTATTTTATTTCAAAAATATGAGGTATATCTTCATCTCTATGTTTATATGTATATTACATATATTTTTATTATTTGTATCTATGCTGTTGACTTAAAAATAAATATTTAGACAGAATTTACAGTTAGCAGGTCAATGAGGCACTTAAAGTAGTCCACAAGTTCAAAAGCCAATAAAGTTTAGGACTCTGCAAATCTGGCTGGTATTCCAAGTATAGCCATGTGTTATCAGTGACCTACAACTGATGGTGGTGTTAGTTTGAGGGAATGTGCGAATGATGAACCTGGAGAGAGAAATTAAGAAAGAGAAGACAAGCTGGAATAGTCTAGATGCCACACGTTACTTAATTATGGGATTATGATTGAGTGTCTTGGTCCAAATGCTTAGTATAGTACATCTTCACTTAATGTCATCAATAGATTTTAGGAAACTGATTTAAAGCGAAATAACATATAATAAAACAAACTTGACCACAGGCTAACTGATATAAACAAGAGTTAAGTTCCTACAGTCTACTTCTGGTCATACAAACATCATTAAACTTCTATATAAAGACCCAAACACGTCTAATATTAAACACTGAAATAAATGTGAGTTACACAGTCATTTAAGAAAGATGAACACAAACAAACAAGATAATTATTTACCCGCTGATTCCAGCTTAGGCCTGTGGGTGGCCAGAGCCTATCCTGACAACTTGGGACAGGAACCAGCTCTGGACAGGCCTCCATCCAATCACGGGGCACATTCACACGTACCCATACTCACACTGAGACCATGTAGACGCACCAATTAACAGGCACAGCTTTGGGATGTGGGAGGAAACCAGAGGACCCAGAGAAAACCCAAGCAGACATGAGGAGAGCATGCAAACTCCACACAGACAGTGGCCCTAGCCAGGAATCCATTTTTCTCATCAGCATGATCAAGAAATGACGTTGAAATGAAACTATGTTATTCCGGGACCTGCTGTATTATGCTGCTTCTTACAAGAAAAATACAGATGAAGATAGTTTTTGATCTGATGCTTTAATTCATATCTAGGTCAAAATAAGAGTAGCTCCCACTAATAACTACTATTCATGTCTCATCTCAGCTATGAGGACCTTCTTGCCAGCCTGATGTTTCTATTGTAATCTTTCCCAAATGCTATATCCAAAGTTACTCAACTCTCGTCCTGCAGGACTCCTTAGAACCAGTGTCCTATGTCATTGACTCATCCCAGCTCCCTCTCTTTCACAAAGCCCAATATGTCTTATTTTCTCTCTACATTCCTCTACCATGTTATTATATTTTCCTATATTTTTTAGGCTGTCTAGATGAGTAGTGTCTCTTCCATTTTCTGTGACTTTTGCTATGTCCATGGCACAGAAAAAATTGTTCCAGAAATGCCCTCCCCACCTCTCTCCCAAAAAGCTACAACATGTGCGATCAGATTTCTTAAAACATGGAGGCAGAGATTGTCATTACTGCTTGCTAGTGACCTGGCCTAGTAAAGAAAGGCTGTATGCAAGTTAAAAATGAAGATTTTTTTCCTCAGCAACAAGTTTGAAATAAACTGAATTGAGACACTTCTGTTTGTACAGGTGGAAGGGATCTTAGTGATTATTTAGTCCTACACCTTCATTTAATAAAAGAGACACCTGAAGCCCAGAAAGATGGTGTCTTATCTCTGTGTAGCCACAGCAGACCTGGAGCCAAGTCCCCGGACTCCCAGTCAGGCTCTTGCCACTGCTCCACTCAGCTTCTCTGAGCCTGCCAAGTGACAGATATTCTTGTGCCGAATCACTAGGCATGAATTCTCAAGCCCATGTTCTTACCCATGTTGAATCACAAAATGATGGCAATTTTGAGTAAATCACTAAAATTCTCTATATCTCACTGTTTGTATTTGCGAAATGTGTGGCCCTTCATTTGCATCTGTTCATTCAGAGGGAGAAGTTATAGGTGCGTATATACATATTAAATGACATACAGACGTCTTCTCAAAGCAAGTAGTACTTTTGAAGGCATCATTTAGAAATTGAGTTTTTTCTCAACCAGCAATAGTATAATCAAGGGAGAAAATAAATTACCTTCAGTCTTGAAAGCAACAAGAAGACTCTATCTCTTATCCTCCAAGAGCATCATTTAATTACCCACAGTGATACCAACTCAATGGACCACCTATCCCAATTAAGTGGCAGCGCATGCTAATTATCGTTAGACTTAATTGGTTTCCCAATTCAGCAACTTTCCTGATCAAGTATGCCCCAGTTAAGCAGCGCTTATTGAACCACCTGAATTTTGCTTAGAAGAAAACAAAAGAAAATTTCCCATCTCAAGTTCAGCAAACAAAACCTAGTCTCACCAAGTCACACTAGCCAGTTTCTAATTAATTTTGCAAAGCATACACTAAGGTTGGGTATGGGAAATATAACTTCTTCCAATTAGAAATATTAGTAAGATTAAGCAAGACATTTCAAACAATAATCAGTAAATGTGTAAAAATTAACATGTGCTAATATATCCCCCCTTTCTTTCTTACACACATTTTTGTGACCACAATGCTATAATTATTTCATCCTTTTGGATTTTCCACCCCAGGATACACTGTATTTGGTAATAATATATCCTGAAGAGTAGGTTAGCATAAAGAAAGAAATTATGTTCTTGGGCTCAACATTCCCAGAGAAATTTATGTGCATATTCGTTTTCTAGCTTAAATTACGCTAGTAAAACATGAATGTAAAATTTGCTACTTGAGAACCACTCAGGACAAGGGAGACCTTGGTTGAATGGGCTCCACAATTTGCATAGATCTTGAAAGATAAGGGGTGAGTATACACTGGAAGGAGATATTCCTCCTTCTGGAAAGTTGAACTTTTGCAGTGGCATATACTATCGACACACATGCTCTGGTATTAGAAGTTGTGTCTCTGGAGTAATTATACCAGGTCTGCACAATAACAACTACATTCCCCCATTTGAATACATTAATGGGACTCAAGGAAACAGGTGGGCATATTTGAGCTCTTCTTTGAGTAAAGCTAGAATTCTTACCTTAGACCCTTCCTGCCAGAATGAGAGGGTAGCATAAAGTAAATAAAATAAAATAAAATAAAATAAGTGACTTCAAAATTCCCACTGTCCTCAGGTCACCCTGCAAAATGATGAGAGAAGAGAAAAGGTGGGAAGATCTGGTGAAATCAGGTTGTGTCCTGGGGCCAGTTTTTGCATTTCCTTCCAGGGCAGGAAAACTGTTCATATATATCTGGGAAAGAGCCCTGTGGTTGTAGCGGCCTTGGTGAAAGACCCACTGCACAACATATGTGGCACCAGCAGTAGTATCACCCAGAAGGATGTGTTGGTGTACTGCCCCGTGGCCTTAGCGAGCCTTGCTCTTGGTAAGCCTTGGTGGTTGAGGATTGCAGATCAGCAGTGGAAATAGTGAAAAGAGCAGTGCCATACTGAGTGGGAGGGGGGCTAACAAAATGGCAGCACACAAACCGGAGGGGAGGGGAGTGGAAAAGCCACTTGGGATGGACTCTAGGCCTCTCCTTGACAAGTGTTGTCCCATCTCCTATGGTCACAAAAAGCTCTATCAAGGAATTCAAGGCTAATCAACAAGAAGACTTTAACCTTGCGGAGTTAGAAACAGTCTGCAAGACACATTCTCAGAAGCAAGGAAATTTCTTCAGAAATTGCCATGTAATGATATCACATTGGTCGGGGGGCTTCTTATGTCACTAACAGAGAATAATAATAGTAACAAATAATATTGTCATAGTTGATCTCAGTTTTCTTTGCACTGGCTTAAAATACTTCAGTTTTGGGCTCACAATTCCAAAAAGGAAACAAAATGTATAACTTAAAGTGATTTACTTCTTTTTCAATAATCTAGCACACATTATATAAGAGTTGGTGGAGGCTACCACGACAGTAGAGTCAGTTATTGGCAACATCAAAACATAGGAAGACACCTACATTTCTAAGATGCTATTTAATTAAAATCAGTGTTCCCTGCAATATGGAAAATCACCTCAAATACAATTTCTATATTCTACTCGTAATTAAATTAAGCTGTTTTGGCCTAAAGCAGAGCTGTGAAGCAGAATCATTGAAGGTAGGACTGGAAGGGAATTCCGATATCACTTATTCCCAGACATTCACATTACATCTAAGGAAATGAAACTTTCATCACTAAACGACTTAGCCCAGGAAAAACCAAGTTTCCTGATTATTATGTAGTGCTATTTTTGTTATCCATGTTGGAAGTCTCCTAAGCACTTTCTCTGTGCTTTCTGGTCTTTTCTTTCTTACCAAACTAGGAAGAGATATGATACTAGGTATACACCACTGTGTTTTCTGAAGACCTTTCTTCCAAATCTGATAGAATCAACTAGCAATATATCTTGATAGGTTGATGTTTTCTATCTGCCAAGGGAAACTTCTCTGAGAAAATAAAGAAAAGGTCATTTCAGGATATGGCTGGATAGGTGAGCAAGACCAGAGGAATCATGGCTGTTGCAAATGCTGGGAAATCATAGCAATCCTTGTCAGTAAATAAGTGAATCTGGTTCGACTGTAAGATGAGTGAAAAAAATAAAATAAAGATCTATCAAGTAACTAGCAATACTAGTTATAGTTATTTATGTGGATTGCTAAACTGTTGGCCTGAATTGTCACGGAACAACACATTAATATGTATGTGTCAGATTAACTTTGTTGTAAATTGCATTTCATTCATTTTCTGTCATTGGCAATTATTGAACACATTCTCTACACTAGATTACTCTTTCTTTTCCTTTCTTTTCCCACTGAGCTCCAAGTTTCCCTTTTTAGTATTTCCCTGTCTTCTTCCTTATCTCTGGTGATAACGTTATCCCTGTTATAACTGACTTCATTAGTTGCCTGCCAACAGCTACTCCCTATCTTTGCTAAAGAAATAAAATTTTGTTCAGATATACTCACATTTTTTTTTTTTCTCCACAGCCATATTTTTGAGGAATGCACAGCCCCAGCCCCAGTAAATTTTGGTTTGTTTAAATTAATTGTGGTCACTTCATTTTCTTTTCAATGATCTGTTTAGGAAGGACTCAGCTGTGGGCTAATGAGATATGAAGGTAAGACTACTGAAAAAGCTCCACAGAAAGATTTCTTAGCTCTTAAAATGTGTCCAAAGGGAAATATGAGCTTTTTTTTCCACCATATCTTGAGGCTGAGGAAGGAGAATGGCGTGAACCTGGGAGGCAGAGCTTGCAGTGAGCCAAGATCGTGCCACTGCACTCCAGCCTGGGCGATAGAGCGAGATTCCATCTCGAAAAATATATATATATACACACACACACACACATATATATATATATGTATGTTATTTATTCATCAAATCTAAAAATGCATAATATAACACAGGATTCATTAAAAGAGAGTTAGTTCATAATTAAACAGTGGTTCTGGATAATAGCAAAAATTAACAAGGTAAAAAGGATATTTAGAAGAAACATCAGAGACCATATCAAAAGGCATAAAGCATGCAGCTCTGATCTAGATTTTTTTTAAGTCCAGAATTTATCTTCCCAGAGCATTGAGTCAGAACTAATAAACTTCTAAAAGCTCTGAATATGTCTAGGTTTGAAACACAGAAAATTATTGATTGAAAGAAGATTTTATTGGGCATCTTTTAACGCATTGTCATGCCCTATAGGTTATGTAAAAATGAAGACATCTAAGCAAAAATGAAGTTTCAGAAAATAAAGAACATATAGAATATTTTATCTAAGTGTATATATTTATGTATACTTTAACTAAAGTAGATATAAATCATGCATTCTTAATTCTGTGGTAGACTTGCATTCAGGTTATAATCTGATTGAAAGTGCCTTGAAGACACATAGTTGGTCTAGGAATAGTGGAGGAAGAAGGCCACTTATAAGAGTGAATTAGACAGGGTAAATATCTTAAAGGAATAATTCAGGGGTGTCCAATCTTCTGGCTTCCCTGGGTGGCAGGAAGAAGAAGAATCGTCTTGGGCCACACATAAAATGTACTAACACTAACAATGACTGATGAGCTTAAAAAACAAAAAAGTCACAGAGCAATCCCATAATGTTTGAAGAAAGTTTACAACTTTGTGTGTTGGGCCACATTCAAAGCGACCCTAGGACACATGCAGCCCCACGGGCCATGGGTTGGACAAGCTTGGAATAATTGATGGGTCATACAGCTTATCCAAAAATGAAGGAGTGGAAAAGAAACGCAGTAGGAAAAGGGATTCATTTGTTCAACAAATACTGAATGATCACTACATGGTAGGCAGTGTGACGGGTGCTTGGAACATGTATCTTTTCTCAGAGCTTTCAGTCAAGTTTACCATCCAACCACTCATACGTACCACCCACACATGTCCGATATTAACTTCCAAGGTAAAGTATTAAAAATGAAAATACTAATTATATCTCAAAATTGTTTAAAATATTTATATTGGTTATATCCCAAGAGCGATTTAATAGTTTGAATAAATAAAAATGTATTGTTACTGGAGAATCGCTACTAGCAATTGCTGAAAAAGAACTTGGTTCTGGGATGTTCCAGAGAGCTCTGGCTGAGTGACATTCTCTGCTGATTTACAAAGTGGCATCAGATCATCTTTCCCACACCTGGAGCAGCTCAGCCAACAGCAGCTTGCAGGTGTCACTCAAGTCTGGCTAAAGGCTGGCTCCAGCGAGTCTCGCCAGGACCTGGCTTAGCAATTCCCTGTCCTGGAGGGGCCTACCTCCCGTGAGTGTGGGTGTGAATACATGTATGTGGGTGGCTGGCAGTATGTACACTCCCCCTGTAACTCTCCATCCATCCATTTCAGCGTCTAAATAGTATCAAGCACTTAAAATAACATTAAGACATGTTCCAGCTTGCCCTGCCAGTCAAAAAGGAAAAAAAAAAAAAAAAAAAAAAAAATGAAACCCTGCATTTCAGAACCCCAAGGGCTTTCTGATTTGTTAGGTTTAGCGGTTTAGAGGATTAAAAAGGCAGAAATATTAGGAAGAAAAAAGAAAAAAGAAAGAGCCAGCATATTCACTGAAGCAAATCTAATGAGCTGCTGGGCTACAGGAAAAAAAGGAAAAAAAAAAAAAAAAGATTCTACTACCTGAGCAAATCTTATTTATTATTCTTGCTTTACAATTAAAATTTTTAAAAACTAATAATAATTTCCTAGACATTTTTCTTTTTCTTGCTATGCTAGTCACATTTCCCAAATCCTTTATCAACGCTGCTCTGCATATGAATGGGCTGTAATTGAACTGTCACATTCATGAAGGTCAGTAACCTTTCATTAGGAAGAATGTGCCTTTCTTGATAAATTGTAAAGTCCCGGAGGATTTGAAAGCATATTCAAAAAAAAAAAAAAAAAAAAATTCTGACTACTATACCTTGAAGAACAAAATGCAGATTTTTCTCTGTTATTTTATACATGAGGCAAGAAAGTGATTGCTTGTGTTTTTGTTTAACATGCTTTTTGTGTGGGTTTTTTTTGTTGTTGTTATTGTTTGGGTTTTGGGGAGTTTTTTGAGCTAAGGGAGGGGAATTCTCTCCGCAGCCCACCAACCTTGGCTTTGTGTGTGTGTGTGTGTGTGTGTGTGTGTGTGTGTGTGTGTGTGTTTTGTCAGCAGCACCATGCAAAATTGTCTCATGGAAGCTTTTCCTGAGTCTTTAAGCAAAATGAAAAACTTAAATTTCCTTTCTGAAAAGAATAGCACTATTCTATATGCTGTTTTTAAAAGTAGAAATTATGAATGCTGTTCTTTCCCCTTATAGTACACTTCAGCACTTGCTATGGAAACGACCAAAGTCGTTATTGGAAATACCCACCTGAATGATGCATATTCTGCTAACCCCACCCTATGATTTAGGCAATAATTAATACGGACAAGCACTCAGCATCCCCACTTTTGTGTTCAAGATGGCTGACCCCAGAGTGATCCAGGCCCCACCAGGGATGTCTGCTTGTGCTTCTGCATAATTTGACTTGAGACCCCTCTGGGGATTTTCAACCAAAGCTTTAGGCTCACTGAACCAGCACTAACTCCCAGCTCCCCTTTAGTTCAACCAGTATTTTGTCCCAAACTACAAGGTATATGTACTGTTTAATGTGTGCTTGTATTTTAAATGGGAGCTCTCTGCCAATTTTGAAAACAGTTTCTTTATTCAATTTTATCAACTTTAAATTGGATTCAAAAGATTGTTCTGGCATGATTGAGATTAAAATGCACATAAACTACTTAACAGGAAATCTGAAAGATATTAGTGCAAAGACTAAACTAAAAAGACACGAGGAACACAATGTACCATGGTTTCTGCCATATTGATATGCTCTATGCTTATTTGATACACTTAGGGCTTCAATTCCTTAAGAACTTTCTCAGTGCACAAACATGTGGACAAGCATCTATGCAAAATGTATAATCTGTACATGAAAAATTTAAATTTCTTATAAAAGAAACAGAAAATAGAAGGATTTTAGCAGATAAATTCTTTTTACAAAGAATGTGATCATCATTTGTAGGTCTATGTGGTTGCATGTTGGGAACAGCAAAGGAACTTTCTATCAAAAAAAAAAAAAAAAAAAACTAGCAATTCCCTACAGTATTAGGTAGGTTCCAACTAAGAAAACAAAACCTATACCAGATAATTCAACAGAAAAAAAATGTAATGGTGGGAAATGTTTTTGAAGATATGAAAAGGGCTGAGAGAGCAAACAGAGAAGGTGAGTAACAACTGCAGAAAGTGACTACCACTTTTAGGGCTATAGGGACAGTGAGAAGAGGTGGTGTTACAGGGGCCTCAATGATGACTGCAGCTGCCAATACCTGTGCATTGGGATGTTGCAGCTGAGATGCGCAAGTACAGTTATGAAACATGATTTCAAGGAAATCAAACTAATGATTCAACCAAGTACATTAGAACTGGCCTCCAGACAGCTCAGTTGGTAGAAGCTGGAACTGTGGTAAGCCTGCCTGGTGGGAGCTGGCAATTTGAAGAAAAGAATAGGGTAGTGGGAGTTAAAACCACTGATGAGACCCAGCAGAGACTTTGCTAGGCAGAAAGAAATAGGGAAATCATCTAATGCCTCCTTCCCTCTGGTGCCAATCTCCCACTAGAGCCTTCCCTTGTTACCTGGAAGCAAGCTGGTAAGAAAGCCTGGAAAAGGTTGATGTAGGTTCAACCCCTAGTGAGGCAGGGATAAGGGCATGGAATGCATTTCAGAGCTAAGAGGGATGGTCTGCAGTACCACTGGCTTATTTGTATACATTCTCATAATGGGTCGTCTAGGGCAAATACTATTGTAGGGTCCTACAAATAGGATATATAGGCAGGAAAATAACAGCATTAAATCATGGCATTAAAATAGACAGTAAGTTCTTAAATTCATCCTAAGAGCCAACCAAAACAACTCCTGAGCAATTTTTCAAGAAGTAAAGGAAAAAGAATCTTCATAAAGTAAATCCATTTTGCTAGGGAAATGGCCAAACCTAACCATTTTCAATGTTTTGATTAGGTGGAACTTATCAAAAAGTATAGTCCCTGTTGTGAATCTCGCCAGGGCAAGATCAATACTTAGTTCACCATTTCCTGGGATGGGTTTGATGATTCTTGTTGGGTTTAGTTGGTGCTCACTGCAGCCACCCATACATGTGTGTTCAGATGCTGAGAACCATGACTGTGCTTAAAACCATGATTTCAAAGAATTAAAACTACTTTTTAAAAAAAAAGTGTACCAGAATTCACCCCAAAATACGTTTTTCTTCTTTAATCCCTTTGACAAATTTAAATATTTTAAAATACCAAACTAAAAATCTTCCCACTGCAGATAAAGGTAGAATATTCTTGGATGTACGTAATATTTTATTTTGGATTATTATCATTGTTTTTTGTTTGTTTGTTTGTTTTGTCTGTTTTTTGAGATGGAGTCTTACTCTGTTGCCCAGGCTGGAGTGCAGTGGCATGATGTCAGCTCACTGTAACCTCCACCTCCCAGGTTCAAGGGATTCTCGTGCCTCAGCCTCCTGAGTAACTGGGATTACAGGCATGTACCACCATGCCCAGCTAATTTTTGTATTTTTAGTAGAGATGGGGTTTCACTATGTTGGCCAGGCTGGTCTCGAACTCCTCACCTCAGGTGATCTGTCTGCCTCAGGGTCAGATCTGTCTTCCCAAAGTACTGGAATTACAGGCATGAGCCACTGTGCCTGGTCATATTTTGGATTATTATGTGCCTTTAAAAAAAAAAAAAAGAAATGATTATTCAGGGGATTCAGAGTTGTTTTTGTTTGTTTGCTTGTTTTTGGTTGGAACTTGTTTTTGGTTGAACTTCTAGTCTTCCAATCTTCTTCCAATTATTCTGGGTTACTTTTCCCTGTGCAGTTGAGAAAGAGTTTATATGACTGACTAAAAGGGAAGGAGCTTCTGATAACTAAGCCTTTGAGGTAAGCTCAGAATTTCTAAGCCATTGGAGAAGACTGAGTTACTCAGTCTTCACACCCACGTGATTTCTTGGGTCAGTGCTGTCCTTGCTCTCACAGCGGCTTTCAAATTAGAATTCCACAAGTACCCCAAAAGTACAAAGTAATGTTTGAAGGGAAAAGAGAAATATAAGGTAGGGGTGGTGTGGTGGGGGGGTTGGAGAGGCCGGCGTTCTGTGCCCTCCACTCCTACCTCTATCACAGAAGCTTCACTAATTAGGGTGTAGACATTGTGGTTGGCTTCCTAAACAATTCCATCCCATTCTTTACCAGTCTCTCATCCTGTACAATGAGGAGCTGACTTCAGTCCTTAAGCCAATTCTGTAAACTCATTGTTCCTTTTACTGATTGGTTCAGCAGTTCAGGCAGAAGCCAATCAGCAGATGCCATGCTCCTGTAGACATATGAACCCGGTTGACCCCTTGAGACCTAAAGAAAGGAAATTAGTTCTGTTAGGAGAGAAGTGCTTTCTCTAGCCACATGTGAACAAGGAAGAGTTGCTGCCCTGCATGCACTTGGAGCCATCTGATGACTACTGAGGGAATCATTCTTGGGATCAAATAACACTGGCATGGTTAGTAGAGAGAGAGAGTAAGAACTGGTCCCTTGCAGAATTTATCAAACAGCTGACTCAGTCAACCCTGAAGCTCAAATGTCTTCTTATGTAAGATAATATTTTTCCTTTTGTTTAAGCCTGTTTGAGTTGGATTTTCAGTTACCCGCAGTAGGAACTATTATAATTGATACAATATCCCACCTGTAAAAAGATTTAAAAACACTGCTCTAGGGGAACTTCTAAAAAACCTTACGTTTCAGATAGGCATTTTAACTGATATTTTTCACTTTTCTGATTCTAAAGAAGTATTCTGACCTTTCAAATGGATTTTAATACCGTGAATTTTCATGTTTAGAAGTCCTTCCTTCGTTTCAAAGGGCCTTCTTGCTCTGTAAGTGTAAGGCTGTACAAATAGGCTTAAAAACAAATCTGTGCAGCTGAATAAGGTTTCTGTTGTTGCTAATTTTTTTTCATGTTTACATCCTCTATTTCCCTTTCCTCCCTTGTGACACTTCCACCCCTTCTCTTTAGCCCACACTGTGATCACTGCCCTCACTCTGTCCCTGGGCTGCTCAGGATTTTGGTCTAGGTCCTAACTGGGTCTGTCCACTCTAAATATATATTCAGCTACGTGGTCTTCCCTGCACCCCAATTCTCATTTAAAATGTAGCTACCATGAGTTGTTCTTCTCAAGTCAGCTTGGGGGAATCATTGATAAATTTGTTCATGCTAAATTCTTTATGAGCAATAATGGCAACGGAAACCTTAATTAGGAACCAATGCACCTCGTACACAATAGGACATCTGTGTTTGCTTGGTCAATAGAAAGGTTAGGGAAAATGAATATATAAACCCATCTACAGAGTATTTATGATTGATCAGAGAACTCTTGAAATCACATTATAACCCTCACAAATGAATCTACGATAGACTCTCAGGCACAGTGAGCACTCCTTGGCCTGGTTCTGAGAAGAGGCACCTTTCTCAGGGTTATTGGAATCACAGCGTTTATTTAACCATGTACTTCATGGACAGAGCCAACCCCAGCGGCAGAGGTATTCAGAATCAAAAAGGCCTGACTGCTGCAGACAGGTGTTGGGGGAACCCCTCCCCCGACTCTTAAAGCTAGTGTGAACACCATCCAACATTCAAAGAGCTGCTCACGAGTCTCTGCTGCGGCCTGGCAGCGGGTCCTTCCAACCCTCTTTCCATTCTGTGCTGCCTCATGTTTACACAGTGAAAATGAAACTGTTGCCAGTGTTAATACAGCATAATTTATAAGCTGAGAAGAGAACTCAGCATGCATTCCCTTTTCAAGCGAAACAGACTGTTACTTTCAGAACCAACTGAAGGGTGGAGACATTTCTTGGAAACCAAGGCAACTGCTGATTCCCCAGATCCTTTCCGCCTCACAGGATCTGCCTCTCATGAGGCTGGCAGGACCAACTCACAGAAAAGACGGGCAATGAAAAGCCTCTTCCCTGAATTACAGAAGGCAGATTCATCAGATGAGGCCATTTTATTAGACTCCAAAAAGTCCCTTAAACCTCCATTACAGAAAAGGGACTCAGGGGACTTGAGGTCAGGGGCCTCGTTTATTAGAGAAGGACTATAACACTGAATTACTTTCTCATGTTCATGCATTTAGGTATGATTTCAGAGATGCTGCAAAGCCAGACTCTATCTCAGAAACTGGACAGAAGGCACAATTTCCTTTGGGTTTGGTAAAAGATGCCAGTATCCCTATCATACCCATCCTCCTTCCTTCTAACATAGTAACTGAGATTGTCTCACACACACACACACACACACACACACACACACACACACACTTCCAAACTCCAGGACCAATGGGCAGTTGCTGACCAGTGTTAAATCGACCTTGCTGGGCCCATCCTAAATGGAGAGACAGCGAGGCCTCCCTAAAATTGGGTTCCTATCTTTTCTCTAGGTCTTACGGTGATTTTTATCCGGTCTCCTAATTACTGAATTTATGATACTTCTTTTAGGAATCTGCCTGATATTCCTGAGGGCTTAACTATTGACTTCTCTAAGAGCTTGGGTTTGAACTGGACCTTGTACAATGATACCTGCCTTCTTGCTATGCCTCGATATTTTAGACTTATGTTTAAGCTCACCTTCCTTCCTATCAGCCTGTTCTTGCCATCATTTGCTGCCATGTTTACACCCCTAAGCTCTGACTAGCTCCATGATATCTATCTGAATGACAACTAAACCCCAGTTATAATAGAGTATTGAGCCCTAGATCCCCCTTGGGACATGATGCTCAGGATCATAACGGGTCAATTATGCTGATTATCCTCTCATCCCCACCATTAGGGATAATAAGCCACAGTACTCAATGCAATGTTAAGGAGAGGATGCTCAGGAACAAACTGGAAGGTGGCTGCTGCCTGGGAGGAGTATGATAATAACCCTCACATCACATTCCACTTTCATGGCTCCAACCTGCACAGCTAAACATACATCCCTCCTTCTGTTGAACTTGGCCGTGGTCTCCAAGATCCAACCTGGCACTAGAAAAGCATGTAACTAGGACCCCTATAGCAGCTACTTAGTATGTTTTGAGTTCCTCAGTGTCTAAGAGACTGCCTTACACAATACTTTCCTTCTTCATTTCCATTGCTAAACCACACTGATGTCTTTAGATTGAGATGTGATATCTCCTATAGTCCTATTGCAATTAAAAATGTATGAAGATATAAGCTCCCAATCCATTGCTAGGCTATCAGAACCTTATTGGAGATCAGTCATTCCGTAATTATTATTATTATTATTATTATTATTATTTTTTTTTTGAGACGGAGTCTTGCTCTGTAGCCCGGGCTGGACTGCAGTGGCCGGATCTCAGCTCACTGCAAGCTCCGCCTCCCGGGCTTACGCCATTCTCCTGCCTCAGCCTCCCGAGTAGCTGGGACTACAGGCGCCCGCCACCTCGCCCGGCTAGTTTTTTGTATTTTTAGTAGAGACGGGGTTTCACCGTGTTAGCCAGGATGGTCTCGATCTCCTGACCTCGTGATCCGCCCGTCTCGGCCTCCCAAAGTGCTGGGATTACAGGCTTGAGCCACCGCGCCCGGCCTGTAATTATTTACTGCTACAATTTTCGAGTGTAATATCTAGATGAGAAAGAATGAGACCTGGGACAGATACATTTTTACTGTGGAAGAGAAATAAGCTATGAAGAAATAAATTTGCCTTTGGGTTTTCTGTGGGTGGGGAGTGGAAGACACAGGCTTACATAGACTAGTGGGCTAGGGGTGTGTCTTTGGGATTCACTCAGCTGTAGCACTGCCAGGGACCAAACAATCCAGAACCAATAATAGTCAACACAGAGACTGGACTTCCAGCTCTTTGGGGCAACTGACCTTCCCCACTATTTCCTGTATTTTCCAAATACCCAACTCATCCTAACCCACTTTCAACTAGGAAATATGTTCAACAAACAAACATAAATATAAAGACATTTTGTTCCATGTGTTTTGAAATAAATCCCAGAAGCCTATAAAAGGTAGTTAAGTCAAAGAAAACATAAATACATAAAAACATAAATACAAAAAATACTTTGATTTTCCAGGGCACATTAAATGGTATTAAGGTAACTATTCTCTTTTCCATGAGCTTTCTAAGAGGCATATGAACAGAGACACTGACAATGTAAGGTCAAAGCACATATAAAAGAAAATTAAATTAAGTTTAACCTAAAGTTGCCTCCTTACATATTTCAAATTTGGCATAAAGGTTTCTTCATCCATAGTGAACTGTAACCTAGCTGGATGTATAAACAGACTGTAATCTAGTCTTGTGCTAATCACCAAGTTTTGGCCAAAGGTGGCCAACTATTCAAACCTTGTGCAAATAAGGCAAACGCCAAGCTGGAAGCAACCTACATGTTTCTGTATTTGACTTCTGTTTTCCATACCTCACTTTCCTTTTTCAGTCCGCAAATCTTCCTTGACCATGGGGCAGCCCTGGGGTCTCTCTGAATCTGGTTCACGGGCCGCCCAATTCATAAATCATTTTTTTCTCAATTAAGCTCTGTTAAATTTAATTTCTCTAAGGTTTTTGTTTGTTTGTTTGTTTTCAAATTCATGGCTTAGTTAAGCAAATCTTGTTTATATTTTTTTAAACCCAGAAAGATGTCCAAGTACATGATCTTTGTAAATATCTCAGTTCATACTCTGTCTTGATCTCATCCTGCGTCTGCCTTTCTGTAAGCAAAGGAATCCTGATGGCTCATGGGAAGATGACCTCTTGCGCTTACCTCTGGCCACCTGAGTTTTCTTCAGCCACACTGTCTGATGTTGTTTCTGTGACCTTGGTGTTCCACAGACTGACCAAGTTTTGTCCCCTCTTAAAGCCACTGAGTACATGTGACATGGGGACAAGGGTCCACAGGTGCTTGTCTTAAACACTGGCTACCACATGTAGGAGTCCTTTAGGGTAAAACTTCACTTATGTGGTAGAATAAATTTTAAAATAATATAATTTTTTTGCTTTGTTTTAATATTTCATCTAACAAGACCCAGCAAGACCTTTCTGATCAGCTCAGTAAACCAAATTTGAACAAAATATTTTTTCTTTTTGTTTCCCCAAAAGCTAACCAATACAAATGGGATAGATAAAATTTGAAAATGTTAGACTTTTTCTTAAAAGTATCACAGGCTTAATTATCTTATTATTTTATGAATTAAACTGTGAGGATGAAGGATCAAGATGGCATTGCCCATTACCTTAGAGAAGGTAAGTCTGTGTTCCAACTGATATGTACATTTTTCCTTCCATTCATTCTCTTTCTAGATAGTTTCTTAAAAAGTTTACTTGGACTTGGCTGGGCATGGTGGCTCATGCCTGTAACCCTAGCATTTTGGGAGGCCGAGGTGGGCGGATCACCTGAGGTCAGGAGTTCAAGACAAGTCTGATCAACATGGTGAAACCCTGTCCCTACTAAAAACACAAAAATTAGCTGGGCATGGTGTCATGTGCCTGTAATCCCAGCTACTTGGGAGGCTAAGGCAGGAGAATCGCTTAAACCTGGGAGGCGGAGGTTGCGGTGAGCCAAGATTGCACCACTGCACTCCAGCCTGGGTGACAGAGCAAGACTCTATCTAAAAAAAAAAAAAAAAAAAAGTTTACTTGGACTTCATGAAGGCTTAAGTGAGCATTTTAATAGATTGATATTTCTAACTCTTAAAACTTATAACATATTGAATAGGCAGAACACAGGATTTTTAGAGAAGTGAAGCTCCTCCACATGATACTGTCATGATAGCGACATGTCACTGTAAATTGGTGCATACGTTCATACAGAGAATATCCAACACCAAGAGTAATACCTAATGTAAACTATGGACTTCAGGTAATCATGATGTGTCAGTGTAACAAAGGCACTTCTCTGATAAGGATGTTAACAGGGGAGGCTATGCATGTGTGGGGGCAGTGGTATGGGGGAAATCTCTGCATTTTTCTCTCAATTTTGCTGGGAACCTAAAACTCCTCTAAAAATAAGATCTATTAAAAAATTATAAATATAATATATACAAAAATAATATATTTTTATATGATAACAGGATTCTACTATATTCAGACACCTGACTAGCTTTAACCATCCAGAATAAATAATTGGGAACCATTTTACATACTCATTATTTTGAGTTTCAGCATATTAACATAATGATAAATACCCTCTACTAAAGTACTCTCTAATAGATTGTGTAGCCCTGGGAGATCTTCAATATATCAGGGACACTTTCACCAACTGAATATCTTTTTTTTTTTTTTGAGACGGAGTTTTGCTCTCATCGGCCAGGCTAGAGTGCAATAGTGCCATCTTGGTTCACTGCAACCTCTGCCTCCTGGGTTCAACTGATTCTCCTGCCTCAGCCTCCCCCGAGTAGCTGGAATTACAGGCGCCTGCCATCATGCCCGGCTAATTTTTGGGTTTTTAGTAGAGATGGGGTTTCACCACATTGACCAGGCTGGTCTTGAACTCCTGACCTCAGGTGATCCGCCTGCCTTGGCCTCCCAAAGTGCTGGGATTCCAGGCATGAGCCACCACACCTGGCTCACCATCTGAGTATCTTATACTTTAGATGTCCCCATGCTCAGTTCTTTCACATATAAATAAGAGATATTCTGACTTTTGGTATTTTACAAGGTTTAGTGGATATTAATAAATATATTTAAACTCACATTAGAATGAGCCAGTTATATGTAGTGGCAGGGACAGAAGGCAGCCCTGCCCTTCTTTTGGGAATAGTTCAAAAGGCAGAAGTGTAATGCCTCTCTAATGTATGATTAATTTATTTGAACTAGCTAATGTCTTATTCTTGCTCTTTCCAAACACCTCAGGAGCTTGTAGGTGTCAAACAGTTGGAAAAATTTAGGCATTCAACTCCTCAATTCTCTATTTCTAACAACGAGGAGCATTTTAATATAATGCTCATTTAGCAAACATTTAATAAGCATTAATAGAATGGCCATTTAATAAACATTTATTCACCCATGCTAGCATCAGATTCAGAAAGAATCACAATCTTTTTCTTTACCATCTGAAAAATTAAACTAGATATTTCCTAGATCTCCATCTCAATACTGCTGATGGCATCGAAGACAAAAAGGGCCTAAAAGTCTAAGGGAGACTAAAGAGAAATGACAACTAAATGCTGTGCTTAATCCCTGATAGGGTCTGCTAATGACAAAGAGAAGAAAAAAGCTCTAATGGTCTGTATTGGGACAACTGGGGAAAATTGAATGTTTATTTTATTTTATTTTATTTTTTTGAGATGGAGTTTTGCTCTCATTGCCCAGGCTAGAGTGCAAGGCGCCATCTCAGCTCATTGCAACCTCCACCTCCCAGGTTCAAACAATTCTCATGTCTCAGCCTCCTGAGTAGCTTGGATTACGGGCACCCACCACCACATCCAGCTAATTTTTCTATTTTTAGTAGATATGGGGTTTCGCCATGTTGGTCAGGCTGGTCTCGAACTCCTGACCTCAGGTGATCGGCCCACCTTGGCCTCCCAAAGTGTTGGGATTACAGGTGTGAGCCACTGCGCCTGACCGACTGGTTATTAGATAATGATGTTTTATCAATTTTGAATGTCCTGGGTATGATCATTGTATTGTGGTTATGAGAATGTCTTTGTTCTTAGACAGATGCTAAAGTATTAATAGATGAAGTGTCATCATGTAGACTACCAACTTTCAAATGGTTCAAGAAAAAAATGTGAAAATAGATGATAAATGTAAAAAATAGATGATAAATAGATAATAGACACATAGGTGATGGACATAAAACAAAAGTGGCAAAATGTTAAGACGATGATTCTAGGTGAGGGAATGACATATATTTGTTCTTCATACTTTTTTGGGACAATCTCTTCATAGATTTAAACTGCTCAAAATAAAAAACTAGAGGAAATTAAAAATAACCCAGGGAACAGAGGTATATGCAAGGTACAAATGACAAAATATTGATCATGTGTTGATGACTGATTATGCTGGCTGGGGGTTTATGGGATGTTCATCAAACTAGTCTTTCTATTGTTGCATATTTTAGAAGTTTCTACAATAAGGATGATATGGTTTGACTCTGAGTCCCCACCCAAATCTCATTTACAGTTGTAATACCCATAGTCAGGGGAGGGACCTGATGGGAGATGATTGGATCGTGGGGGCAGATTTCCCCCTTGCTGTTCTCATGTTAGTGAGTGAGTTCTCACCAGATCAGATGGCTTACAAGTGTGTGGCACTTCCCCTTTCACTCTCTCTCTCTCCTGCCGCCATGTGAAAACATGCTTGCTTCCTCTTTGCCCTTCCACCATGGTTGTAAGTTTCCCAAGGCTTTCCAGCTATGCTTCCTGTACAGCCTGCAGAACTGTGAGTCAATTAAACCTCTTCTCTTTATAAATTGCCCTGTCTCAGGTAGTTCTTTATAGCAGTGTGAGAATGGACTAATACAAAGGAAGTGTTTTCCTTTCTTCTTTTTTTTAATGGAATAAGAAGAATCCCCCTTCACCCTATCTCTTAGTTTTCTTCCATGCTCTTTTTGAATGAAAGCCTCTCTCCACTTTAAATAGCCAAAAAACCAACCACAATTATCGCCCTGTTTTCCTGAGGACAGTGGACTATGGAATGAGATCAGAAACTTGTGTTAATGGCAACTAAATTATTGGCCCAATGATTCCCTTTTTCTCCTTTCATTAATATCTACGAGAAACCAGTATTTCCAATGCATTGGCCTCATTTGATGTTAGGACCTGGAAGAAAAAGATAGAACAGCACAATTGAAAAGACAACCTCTGTGGAAGCAACCAAGATGCCCATTGATGGACGAATGGATCAAAAACATGTGGTATATACATATAATGGAATATTGTCCAGTCTTAAAATGGAAGGAAATTCCACCCCATGCTACAATGTAGATGAACCTTGAGGACATTATGCACAGTAAAATCAACCAGTTACAGAAAGATAATTACTATATGACATCTCCTAAATGAGGTACTAGAGGAGTCCAATTCATAGAAGCAAAGAGTAGAAGGGTAGTTGCCAGGGGCTAGGATGGGGGCTGGGGGCTGGGTGGGCATTGTTTGGTGAAATAGTTTCAGCTTAGGATGATGAAAAATATTCTGGAAATGGATGGTGGTGATGGCTACCCAAATTGTGAATGTACTTAGTAGGGTCTAAACTGTATACCTAAAAATGGATAACATGGCACATTTTATGTGATATATATTTTATCAAAATAAAAAGGAAGAAAGAAAGGAAAAAAAAAGGCTCTGTCTTTACATATCTTTGAAGTGTTAAAGCATCCTTGAGTTCAATACTTGCAATGTCCGGAGGGCAAAAATGTGTTGTGGTAAGCGAAATAAACCAGGCACAGAAAGGCAAAGATCACCTGTTCTCACTCATATGTAGAAACTTAAAAAGTTGATCTTGGCCGGGCGCAATGGCTCACACCTGTAATCCCAGCACTTTGGGAGGCCGAGGCGGGTGGATCACGAGGTCGGGAGATCGAGACCATCCTGGCTAACACGGTGAAACCCTGTCTCTACTAAAAATACAAAAAATTAGCCAGTTGTGGTGGTGGGCACCTGAAGTCCCAGCTACTTGGGAGGCTGAGACAGGAAAATGGCGTGAACCCAGGAGGCGGAGCTTGCAGTGAGCCGAGATCGCACCACTGCACTCCAGCCTGTGTGACAAAGGGAGACTCTGTCTCAAAAAAAAAAAAAAAAAAAATTGTTGGTCTCATGGGGGTAGCTCTGGAAGGGTGTGTGTGAGGGGGTAGGGGGTGGGATGAAGAGAGGTTGGTTAATGGGCATAAATGTACTGTTAGACAGAAGGAATAAGTATAATGTTTGACATCAGAGTAGGATGACCCTAGCTGACAACTTACTGTATATTTTCAGGTAGCTGGAAGAGAGGATTTGAAATGTTCCCACCACATAGAAATGATAAATACTCAAGGTAATGGATACCCCAAATACTCTGACTTGATCATTACACACTGAATTCATGTAACAAAGTATCACATGCACCCCATAAATATGTACAAATGTTATGTATCAATTTTTAAAATGAAAAGGAAAGGCAAATCTAAGAAAAAACAAAAAAGTGTTTCCTAGGGCTGTGTAAATTGCAGCTACTGGTAGGAACTCTCCTATTAAAAGGGAACACACACCAGGGTGGCTTGAGGAGGCAGCATCCCAGAAGGGATGGCATTTTGAGCTGCCCTGTGGGGAGACCCTGCTGTGTGGCCCCGGTTCACCAGCAGTTGACTAGGAGTGAAGGGAGAGGGGAAGATTTCCTGGTAGTGCCTCTTGTAATACCTTGTTAGTACTTGTAATCAACATGGCTAGGATGAAAGAATTCTGGCTTCAGAACAGAAACATTGTGCTTTAAATTAAATCAGCTCCCTGCTGGGAGCCACTTACTCCCCTTCTTCACCACAGCCAGGGAAACAATTCAGAGGTTTCTCTGCATGGTTAGCAGCGTGAGTGACCTTCAGTCTTTCCACTTAGAACCGATTCAAGATGATCACGCTGCCTTAAACAGAAGTCTCCATCTCACCCTTCCCGTTTCTCCTCCTCTTCCCAGTACCTCTGTCTCTGTCTCTCATAGAGAGCCTCACGTTTATTTGTCTTAGGCGTGTGTGCACAGGAGGGGCTAAATCCACCCCAAATCTATCACCCTTCCACCTGGCTCAGAGCTGACAGTGAGATTTTGCATCTCCTCGCTCTCCTCTCTCCTCCCTGAAGAACAGCAAGCCAGATGGCCATTCCCCAGTCTCCCAGCATGAGTTTGACTGACAGGAGCCTTTGATAAACCTTGGAAGAATGAAGTCATCTCCGGGTCACCGCGGTTGCCTGGCCTTTAACACCCCACACAGACCACCATTATCTGTTGAATAGGAGACAAAGGAAATTAGCCCTGCTTCCCTATCATCCCCATTATTTCCAGGCTGATTTAAACAAGGAAGCAATGAGATGCCCTTCACTTTTCTCCAAAAGGTACAAATGTCAGCTGTTAAAAAATGCAAACAAGAGGCTTTCCTATGTTAATGGTGGGTTTCTTTGTTATAGCTGAGAAGTGGAAAGTGCATTTTATTCACTGCCTTTGAGGAAAGACTTAACAGGCTTCTAAACAACTTCCTTAACTACACATACCTCAGAGCCACTGATGAGTGCGCCTTCAGGGTTTTAGCTAGAAAAAGAAAGAAGGAAGTGGGGCTTCATTCCCAACCTTTAACATCAAAGAACCTGGACAAAGTGACAGGAGTGTTCTACCCATTTAACCCTTTTTTTTTTTTTTTTTTTTGAGATGGAGTTTCACTCTTGTTATCCAGGCTGGAGTGCAGCAATCTCGGCTCACCGCAACCTCTGCCTCCCGGGTTCAAGTGATTCTCCTGCCTCAGCCTCCTGAGTAGCTGGGATTACAGGTGTCACCAAGCCTGGCTAATTTTGTATTTTCAGTACAAACGAGGTTTCACCATGTTGGCCAGGCTGGTCTCAAACTCCCGACCCCAGGTGATCCACCCGCCTCAGCCTCCCAAAGTGCAGGAATTACAGGCATGAACCATCACGCCCAGCTTTAACCCTGAAATTGAAAAGGAAAAAAAAAAAAGGATTTCTCTCCTCTTTCCCAAAACAATTCTCTCCCACACAGTTAATGTTTAAGTGCCAACAGAGCAAAGAATGAGGCAAGGGTACCACAGAATTGTCATTTAAGGGAATTGTGGCTGATTGTCTCCTGTCATTGTGTTGCAGGAGGCAGCATGTGTGTGTGTGTGTGTGTGTGTGTGTGTGTGTGCATGTGGGCACTTGTGTATACACATTATAGCAGAAAGGCTCGTTATTGGGAAGAAATGTATTCACAACTATTCCATAGTTTCTGACTATTAGGAATTGGGGTAAATAAATTCTCTTTAGATGACAGCCCACACTTTTTCTAAGAAGGCAATGCTCACCATTGTTACCATTTAGGCCATAATACTTTAGAGCTCTGAGTGCTGCAAAACAGCCAGTAGATTTCAATGAAAGGGCAAGTATGAGATGAATCACAACAATGCAGGTGAATGAATGACTCAATCAATAAACACTTGTTGGGCATCAGGGCCAGACATTGCACTAGGTCCCTCAAGGGATACTAATTTGAAGGCATAGTCCCCACAAAAGGTTTCCAGCCTAGTAAGGAGTGAGACTGGACCTCGTTCTTAAAGTAGAACCTACATAAGTGAAAAGGTGAGAGGAGGCCCTCCCAGAAAGAAACAAAAGCCTGGAGAAGAAAGAGAACTAAGTGTTGAGGGGTTTCATGGGAATGGGAAGTACTTTTATGAATGGGGTTGAATTGTTGAGGGGTTGGATTTTCTGGATGAGGAATTTGCACTTCCTTCTTATATTAGTCTGCCCTGACTACCATAGCAAAAGACCATAGCTGGTGGTAGAAGCAATAGAAATTTATGTCTCAGTTCTGGAGGCTGTAAATCCAAGGTCAAGGTGTCAGCAGGTTTGGTTTCTCCTGTGGCCTCTCTTCTGGGCTTGCAGATGGCCACTTTCTCTCTGCATCCTCACAGTACGTCCCTATGCATGCATATTCCTAATCTTCCTCTTTCTCCTTATAGGGACACCAGTCATATTAAATTAGGGCCTCATCCTAATGACATCATTTAGTGTTAATTACCTTATTAAAGGCCATACCTCCAGATATAGTCACATTGGGGATTAAAGCTACAACAGAGGAATATGGGTTAGGACACAATTCAGTCTTTAATACTTCATTAGGCAACAGGCATGCAGGGACTGATGGGAGAGGGGTCCCTCAGGATGAGAAGTTATTTTAGAAGCCTAAGTGAATTAGTGAAGAGAGGGGCAAACTAAGAGACAAATTAGAAGGCTATTACAATAGGCAACAGGTGAAACAGAAAGGACCTGAACTTGATGTTGGCAGTAAATGGATCAGGATGCAAAATAAAAGTGTTAAGAGAAAATCAATAGGACTTGATGACTGATCAGATACGGCAAGCGAGAAAGAAGAAAGATGACTTCAGGTTATTAATTCTGAGAGCCTCAGGAAGTGGTTGAAAGATGAAATGGTGCGGAGGACGTAATGATATCGAAAGATGGCATGGAAAGGTTATGATGTCTGCAACTTAAGCTCAGACACACTATGTTAGAAACCCAAGGTTTGTCATCTTCTATGTGTGAGACCTTAACAATTTACTTAACCTCCCTACTTCTCAATGTACATTTGTGTTGAGTTGGGGTGATAGCAGGAACCTCACTGAGTGGTTCGTGTTTTATGGATAAAAGGATATCTCCTAATTCCACTGAGATAAAATTCAAAATTACCATGACAGATTGCAGAAGAAGCTTAAGAACAACATATCGTTCAAACTGTGGTGAGGTCCTTTAAGGCAGAAGAGTTCAAAATCAATAAGACAAAGAACAACGGTATAGACATAAGAGTCACACTTAACCATGAGATGAACATGGAGGCTGTAATGTAGCTTAGAAACAAGTCTGATCTTGTGCACATGCAACAGAAATGCAACACTTGAGAATCATAAAATAATGATTTGCACTGGAAGGTAAGACACATGTTTTTAAAAAATGGCAAAAGGAAGTTCGGTGTGGTGGCTCACACCTGTAATCCCAGCAATTTGGGAGGCCAAGGCGGGCGAATCACCTGAGGTCAGGAGTTGAGAACTAGCCTGGCCAACATGGTGAAACCCTGTCTCTACTAAAAAATGCAAAAATTAGCCAGGCATGGTGGCAGGCGCCCATAATCCCAGCTTCTTGGGAGACTGAGGCAAGAGAATCGCTTGAACCTGGGAGGTGGAGGTGATCTCAGTAAGTTGAGATGGTGCCACTCCACTCCAGCCTGGGCAACAAGAGCAAAACTCCATCTCAAAAAACAAACAAACAAACAAAAACAAAAAACAAAAAACAAAAAGGCAAAAGGAATAAAAAGAATAGAAGAGTTTGCTAAGGAAGGGAATCATCACCTACAAACTGCTGAAAGGTTATTGTTGTTATATAGTAATCAATTCTCCATCTCTACTGAAGGTGGGAGAAGAAACAAAATGGACTCAAAGCAAAGTAGAAGAAATAGAAATGATTTCTGAGGAAGAAATTCTGACAAAGGGGTGAGCATATCCTCTGGGTTGAATTATGTCCCCCCAGTGCTGACATGTTGAAGTCCTAACCCCCAGTGCCTCAGAATGTGACTGTATTTGGAGACTGGGTCTTTAATTGGGTGATTATGTTAAAATGAGGTCTTGAGGGTGCACCCTAATTTAATCTGACTGGTGTCCCTTTAAGAAGAGGAGATGAGGCTGGGCACAGTGACTCACACCTGTAATCCCAGCACTTTGGGAGGCTGAGACCACCCTGACCAACATGGAGAAACTCCGTCTCTACTAAAAATACAAAATTAGCCAGATGTGGTGGCTCATGCCTGTAATCACAGCTACTTGGGGGGCTGAGGCAGGAGAATCACTTGAACCTGGGAGGCGGAGGTTGCAGTGAGCCAAGATTATGCCATTGCACTCCAGCCTGGGCAATGAGAGTGAAACTCCATCTCAAAAAAGAAAAAAAAAAGAGGAGGACAAAAACAAGCACAGAGAGAAGACCATGTGAGGATACAGAGAGAAGACGGCCATCTACATGCCAAAGGGAGAGGCCTCAGGAGAAACCAGCCTGACTGACACTTTGAGCTAAGATTTTCAGCCTCTGGAACTGTGAGGAAATCAATTACTGATGTTTAAGCTACACAGCCTGTGGTATTTTTTTTAGGATAGCCTTAGAGCCCACAATACTGAAGATTCTTTTAGCATCTCCCTGCTTTGCAATTCTTGAGAACAGACTAATCAAATTATGAGGGGAGATCTCATCAGATCTTCAATTAACATTTTTATTCCTTGATGACAGCTCCCACCATTGTTGGTCTCTTGTTCAGAGACTCAGTGTGATTTTCAAATAGTTCGAGTTTTGCTCAGCACCACAGAAGCAAATGCCCCCACCTTTGCCATGATTGGTTTTCTGGAATCACAGAAAAACAGAACACAAAGTAGCCTTCGAGAGCACTGTCTAAATTCATTATGTAGCTTAATTGGGCCAATTTGAATACTTTCGTAGCAATCCTTAGGTCCCTTGGGATGTAGCACAGTTCTTAAAGTGGTGATTATTTCATTTTTTTACGCTTGCAACTCCAATTCTTTGTAATTAATTATGCAAAAAAATAAGAGAAGTTTGTGGAAGTAAACATCTTGGTATTGCCTAAAAATTAAAAAACTTCCAATTCAAAGCATGAATCCTTTTATACATGTCACCCAGTGGCTAATTAAATGCCTTTAATTGTCAGAAACTCATCTTCATAGAGCTGCCCCTGTGGTTGCGTGAGGGTGGAACTCTGTATTTCTGTGCCTTTCCTTGGCTGATAGCAGCTTATAGTAGTTGTTCTTTTAGTCCACCTGGCGTGTGTCCCCATCCTACTCTTCACCTTGTCCATGACCCAAGCCCAGGGAAGCAAAGTCCTTTCCAAGTATTTTTCAGGCTTAGCTGACGGTAAAGAGCCTTCTTTTCTCTCTGGTTGCTAAGCTTGATGAATGACAGTCTAGGGAAACAGAGCAGTAAGAGAATATCAAGTTTGTTACAAAAGTAAGGTGGGGGGGGGGGGTGGGGGGAGAGAGAGAGAGAGAGAGAGAGAGAGAGAGAGAGAGAGAGAGAGAGAGAAACACCCTGGTCTTAGTTTTCACTATAGCTAGCCTTTTTCTGACTTTTCTACCATTTGGTTATGTGAGCCAATAAGCCCCTCTTGTTTGCTTATGATACTTCCAGTTACATTGTCATCACATGCGAATATGAAACTTGGCTGAGGAAGAAGTGTAATACATCCTCTCCAAATGTTTGGAAGCCATCATTAGAGAGATTATATTTTTATTCTCGAACTAGGGCACTTTTGAGAGTGAAATACAATGCAAATTGCAATTATGCTGGGACAACAGCCGTACACTTAGACCAGTCCTGTAAACTTATTGTTAGTCTTCTTACCCTTACTCTTTCCAGTTCACACATCCCTGATTTTTTCTTACAAGTCATGGTTAGGAATCACTCATCACGCTGATTGATATTCCAGTGTCTCTCTTACAATGTGGTAGCTAGAATTGAATCCAGTGCTTAAGATGTAGTTGACCAGGGCAGCAGATTACTTGGTTTGGAGCATATATTCCCATGAATCCCACTGATGCAGCCTCAAACTGAATCTCCCTCTTGCTGTCACTCTTCTCTTTAACAGCACTTTACACTGTGGCTAGTACCTGGTTGGTGTTTAAAGACCAATGAATAAATGGCTCATTTTGAGATGGAAGTCAACTATAATCCAGTTAACTTTTGGGGATGGAACTTCACATCTCTCTGTCTTAAATATCATCTTGTTAGTGTGAGTTTATATCTCACAATGTCATTGTTTCTCCCAACCTCTGCTATTTGTTAAATTTAATAAGCATATCATCTCTGTATTATTATTATTGATGTTGATATTAGCTAACCCTTAGTGCTTCTTATATGCCAGTCCTTATTCTAAGCATTTTAAACTCAATATTCAGAATAAAATTATGAGATGAATATTATGACTATTCTCATTTTGAGGATGAAGAAACTGAGATACAACAAGGTTAAGTAGATTGCCTAAGGTCACAGAGATAATAAGTAGCAGAGTCAGGTTTCAGTACAGACACTCTTGCTCCAGAATTCATCTTCTTAATGACCTTGCTATTCCTATTCAATTAATTGATTATTGTTACTATTATTATTATTGAGATGGAGTCTTGTTCTTTCACCTAGGCTGGAGTGCAGCGGCGTGACCTCGGCTCACTGCAACCTCTGCCTCCTGGGTTCAAGTGATTCTCCTGCCTCAGCATCCTGAGGAGTTGAGATTACAGGCACCCATCAGCACACCTGGCAAATTTTTGTATTTCTAGTAGAGATGGGGTTTCACCATCTTGGCCAGGCTGGTCTTAAACTCCTGGCCTGATGACCCACCCGCCTCGGCCTCCCAAAGTGCTGGGATTACAAGCATGAGCCACCGCACCCAGCTCAATTAATTGATCATTAAGATGTGGAACAGGACAAAGTCAAGGAAAGAGACTGTGGCATCCTACCATGAATACACAGCACTCAATGAGTTTGTTTTGTTTCATTATCTACTACTGTACATAACTGTATGATAATAAGCATATAAATAAGGCAATCTCATATGTCTTGCTAAAGTCAAGATACGCTCTTCCCATCTAAATGTTTTAAATGCTTACAAAACATCATTTTATTAATCCAATCTAGAATTTTCTCTTGAGCTAATGTCATATTAATAGTTTTTGTTCTTTGTATTATTTTCTTCCTTCTTTCCTTCCTTCTTCCTTCTCCTTCTCTTTCCTTCTTTCTCTTCCCTCCTCCTCTCCTTTTCTCTCTCTTTTTCTTCCTTCCTTCCCTCCCCTTCTTCTCTTCCTTCCTTCTTTCCTTCCTTCCTCCCTCTCTCTTTCCTTCCCTCCCTCCCTCTCTTCTTTCCTTCCTTCCTTCCTCTTTTCTTCTTTCTCTTCCCTCTTTCTTTCTTCCTTTCTCTATCTTTCCTTCCTTCCTTCCTTCTTTCTTTCCCTCCCCCTTCTTCCTTTCTTCCTTCTTTCCTTCCATCCTTCCCACTCCCCTCCTTTTCGTTCTTTCTTTTCCATCTCTCAGAAGAGTTACATTTGCCTGACTTCCTAATTCTAGTCTATTCTCCCATGCTCCATGATTTCGTAAAGATCATAGCACTTGCCCTAGAAGTCCTCTCTTAACCCAAGCCTCTGATTTCTCTGGGTAAAAATTTGAATTTACTTAGGGATGTTAGCCAACTTGTGGCTTTTTCACCTAAGAAATTATAGCTATTAGCAGAATCTGCAAATTTGCACAACTGGTTCAACATAGGCTTGCCAGATCAACCAATGACTTGAACTAACTTTGAAAATCTTTCCTTCTTTTGTGAACATAATTTCACTTTGAGATATTTTAATCTCAACCTAGCCATTGTAAGAACAAATCAAAACACAAGACAATGATGGCAACCACCATAACTGGCACATAATATACTCCCCAACCTACCCCAGACCCCAAGCGATTACTAGGCCAAAGGTTTCAAAAGTAGCAAGACAATTATTTGAATAATTCCAAATGCAGAAAGTGAAAAAATGAAGTGTACAAGAATTGAAGAAATACTTGATGCTGTGGTCATTCTAGACACAAGTTCTTTTGGAGACGGAGAAATAAAAGGTTATAAATGGAATCACAGCTGTGGAAATTAGTCTGAATACACAAACACAGGGCCTAAAATTAATTTAGAAAATCTTGAAGGAATTAAATAACGTCCAGATACAAATAAATATAAAAAACAGTACTCTTGACCGATCTGGCTATTGGATGTCCAACTGCCTGCCACTGGAAAGGGCAGAGCCAACAACAAATACTGCCAGCCAGGAGATGAGTTTTTTCACCTCTCTGCAAGGCTGAATAGAAGGAATTTAATTTGCCTGCTTGGCTCTTATGCAATGCCAGGTAACCTTAGAATAAAGAGGGCTTTGAGGGAGAAAGCCAGACGTCCCCAACATGTTGCTGCAATCATATTCTCCTCTTGTCAGATGCCTGCAGACACAGTGACTGACTTGTCCCAGACTGCTCATTGCTATCACTCAGATCCATGAGGCTGTGTCTCCCACAGAGAAGGATGGGAGATACAAAGGCTCCAACTGCTCTCACTGTGAAAACTCCACAGTGAAATTCCATCAGACAGAAGCCAGCTCTCTGCTGAGTGAATTGGGCCTTTTATCAGTCAGATTTGTATACATTATAGAAAGAGCCAAAGAAGGGAGTTACTGTACACTTCGTATATTTTTAGTTCCCTAGGATTAGTTGCTATTGGACCGAACGTTTGGGGAAGAGAAGTAAAAATGCAACTTCAGTCCTCTGTGTATGTTGGTGGCTTCCTGAGGTCTCCAAGTTTTTCTGGACTTGCCTGTTTGCTTTTCTGATATACCACGGTACGTTCTGTAGCACAGAGGGCATATTATCTATTTCATGTTCCAAATTTTACCTCTGTTTCATTTGTTTTTCAAATAATTTACTAATGAGGGCCACTGTGTGTGTGTGCATGTGCGTGTGTGTGAATACATACTCATGCACACAAATTTTCATTCATCTGATTTTAGATTTGAGCCTAACTCATCCTACTCACCCAAAGCAGCACAATAAACACATTTCTGTTGGCAGAATCAGCAGGGAAACCTTTGCAGTCCTCTTGCTTTCTTCATTGACTTTACTTACTGCAGAAGCAGTTCCTTGTGGTAAAATAAAAACAAAAACGAGCAAATAAGTAGGCTATGTGGGTGTAGAGATAACATTGCTGTCATTAGATTTACAATTAAAAAACCCGATATTGTTGACTTGGTCTTTTACAGAGTTTTGTAAATAGAAACAATTTTTCTACTATTTTATTCACTGGCATAATTTGTCGGTCATTCTTACTTCTCTTCAACTTTCTTTCAATGATCTAAGGTTTCAATTATTCAACAAATATTCACTGAGCACCTACTACGTGGTAGGCATTTACTTGGTACTGAGGATGGGATGGGACAATGAATAAGACAAGCATGGCGCTTGCCCTCCTAGACCTACAGGGTATTCCATTAAAAATATGACACAAGGATTATTCCCATAAAATCCCTCAAATTACATTGTAGACACTATTATTAGGGATCAATGCAGGGAAGATGCCACATCTCTAGGGACAGAAGAAGAGGTAAGGGGATGAAAATTAACCAAAGAAAATAATCTGTTTAGCAAGGTTTGTAGACATACTACTGTATGGCTCTCGAAGGCTGTATACAGAAGACGGAGTCCTTGCTTTCTTCTTTCATCCTGAAGAGATAAATCTGATTTCCAAACTCCAGGCTAGTTTCTATTTCCTCCTAAGCTACTGTGTACACTCCCTTCTAGTTTTTTCACTGATACTGCTGAACCAACAAAATTTCATCAGGCTCTACTTCTTTGGGGTGCAGTTTGAGTGTACTAAGGTAAAACACCTATCTCTTTACATGGAAGTGGCTTCTGGTCCTGGCTCAGAAAGACCCCCAGGCTTGGTTTAAGGCTCTGCTGTTGCTGTCTTAAAGTTCTTGATACTTTCAAACAAGGGGTTCCACATTGTATTCACAAAGCCTTAAAAATTATGTAACCAGTTCTGTCCTTATAATTAATGGGCAACTGGTAGAAAATTTTGGACCTTGTGGGTGGTGAGACTCTGCTTGGATGCTAATTTTAAGCTCTTATTCTCCACCTAGGTTTAATAGATAACCAGGTTTTGGAGATTATGGCACTGGACAATTACTCATAAATGCTCAATAAATAATTCAAGTGATTACTGCCCTAATATGTATTTGACAAATATTTACTGAACAAAGTTCTTACAGAGGGACCAAATGAAGCTTAAGAGTTGCACTGACTAGTGGCTTATGAGCTCTTTGACAGCCATTGTGTTGTTAAAGGAGAAATGAAAAAAAGCCTGTACATGATTGTGAAATCATACCTAACAATTCTTACGTAGAATATGGAACTTGGAATCAAGAGACCTGGGTTCAAATGCAGATTTTCTGTTTTACCTCTTACATGACCTTGTTTGAGCTACTTATGCATTTGGGGGCTTTTACATTTTTTTCTATCTAGAAAACAGGGAGAATAATACTGTGTTCTGGGTCGTTGTGAGGATTAAATTAAACAGCATAGGTTAAAGTGCCTATCAGAGTCTGTGCCGCATAGTAAACACTCAATAAACCGTTGTGCTGGTTTGATATAATTATAACTCTTTACTTAGAATTCCTCTGCATGCATTCATTAAGAAAAAATAATGAGTTATTATTATTAGAATTTAATAGATTATAATTTCTCAAAAAAAGATGATCATTATATTTGTTTTTACTTCTCTTCTTTTTATCTTCTCAATGCTAGCCAACATTACTACCAGTGGCACAAGGATTCTTTTCATTAAATAGGATTTATTTACCGGGACACTTACAGGGACATGAATCTTTAATAAGGTTCAGTCAGATTCCAGGAATTTTGTTTATGTGGTGTGTGTATGTGCACAGCTATGCACAATTAATCAGAGTTTTCAAAGTAAAATCAAGTTAACTTACCACCAAGAGTCCCCCGCCCCCTACCGCTTCACCAAATTACTACTGTCACTCTTTCTAGAATCCAACCAGTAAAGAATTTGGGGTTTCATCTAGAGATGTGTCTGCGGGGATCATTTCTACATCAGAAACAAATAACCATTGTTTTCTTTAACCAGTGCCTTTTTAGCCAACCCACAAAATAGACTTTGTCCATTTTTTAATTTAACAAGCAAAACTCACATCAACTGAGTTGGATTTGGCATAATTTTAAGAAGAAACATTATCATCACATTCAACTCTCTAGTTATTCTTGGCTTTGAAAGGTGAACATGAGGTTATCATCCAGGTTCATGGAAAGCACTAACGATGGTCTCGGGGGAAAGGGCAGTTTAGACAACTCCAAGGTAATGGACGTGGATGTTGTTCAAGAGCTTCTCCATCCAGGGCTGCCAAGAGCACATTTCATTATAACCACAGACCATGGCAACTCTTCAAGAAGTAAATTCCATGAGTTGTGAAAGTTCTTTATATATTTATTATAAAATATTTGGAATTGTTTCTTGACACACTTGAGTGTTAACTATTTGGCTGTATATTTTACATATGTAAACCAAAATAACTCAATGAAATAGCTTCGTTTTACAGAAGGTGAAACTGAGGTTTAGGGAATTTGAGAAGTGCTCCAGATTATACTTGGACCTGGAAAAATCAGGACTAAAACCAAGCCTGTCAAACACCAAAGGTGGTGCTCTTACCCAGAATGACACTCTGTCTTCTATTCTGCCATTTACCCTCCAGCTCTATACCTCCTCCTACTTTCCTCATTTACAACTGAGAACACAGAGAAGTGAGCTCGCCTGCAGGGCTTACCATGGAAGAGAAAAGAGTACGTAGAGAGAAACCAATTACTTAAATATTAGATCCACAAGCTCGATGTTCAGATCAGAGGTTTCCTAAACATCCTGACCTTACAGCTATCCTCATGCAATAGTGTATCACCAAAAAAATACATTAATATACATGCATATGAATGAAAATGATACCTCCCACAAATTATCTTTTTAGAAATAAAACTGGGTTTTAGCTTAGACAATAAGTACTTTCAGGATACAGATGTCTTTTAAACATGTAGCATAATTTTGGTATTTAATAATCTGGAGGGAAAAAATCAATAATCATCATGGTACTAGCTATTAAAAATCTGTATTTTTCACATTCTACTATTTTAAATAAACCATTTGTAGTAGGGTTGGCAAACATGCTCATACTCAATTTCATTCTATGCAAGCATTGCACACATGAGGGACTCTTCGTTTGTTTGTTGATTTTGGCCGAGTTAAAACCTCCATTGCTATCTGAACATGTGAAAGTTTTCAAACCTGCTAACATGGAGTTTGCACCTGACAGAAGGGAAAAACATTTTAACAAGCTTTATTGCATCTGTTGAGAGAAAATGAAATGAAGTTTGCAATGATATTTGCTTTTTAACAGAGCCAGTGAAAAAGCTGTGGAAAGATAAACATAGAAAACAAAAAAAAAAAGAGAACTCACTCAGATTATACTTTTCTTTCTCATTTCGTGTTTTTCTGACTCCCACCTACTTTTCTCTCTAATTTTCTGCCCAGGCTGAAAAGGATAAAATCCTTTTACATCTCTACATGCCAATTTCCACAGCTTCTGCTCCTTGCTAGCAAGTAAAACGTGGTCCAGCCAGAAGACTGCATGCTGGCTGTTATGCCATGAACACCAGAAAATTCCAAGGAAACGTGCAGAGCGCTATTCAAATGGCCACTAAAAGCCCTATACTGGGAGAAAGAGAGTGGCTGTCTCTTACAGTTTTTTAAACTGGGCATCCTTGATTCAAAATAATTTCCCAACCCTTTTACTAGCTTATTATCTCCTGCCCCCTTCCAAAAAATATATAAAATTAACTTTCTGGATTCAACATGTAGGTCACTTCATTCAAGCTTCTGTTCATATGTCACCACCTCTGAATGATCTTTGCCAAACACACTATGTAAAATGTCACCCCACACCCCTGACACCTTCTATCCCATTTTCTCTTGCTTTATTTTTCTTGATAGCAGTGATCACTACCTGACACTGCACCTTTTGTTCATTTATTCATTGCTTTTCTCTCCTTCCAGCATGTATGTGCCATGAGAGTAGATTAATTGACCACTGTACCCCAAATGGGTGGAACAGGATCCCACATCTGATACTCAATATATGTTTGTGGAATTAATTAAATACCTGTGAAAACAAGCTGAATCATATGGAGCTGGCAGCAGTATACTGACATGCTATTTTCTGATGTCATTTGTTCTCACCTAATTCTGCCTGAAGAAAACCTTTTCAGGGAGGCAATCTTTAGTCCAAGTTTCTTCCACTTCTTTCTTCTGTTCTCTGTGTAGTCAGCCCAAAGGATATTTGAGTTCAATTTGCAGAGAAATGCCATAGATAGAAATGATAATGTCGCTTCAACTTAAAAGGGCCGAGCATGTTTTGAAAGTGTTTTATGAACTGGAAACCTTTCTATGAGATATTCCACTGTAGCCCCATAAAACCTTACACCCTGCTGGAATTTCATCCTGTTAAATTTGGCAGTGTTTCCTTCCTCAAGTAATGAGTTCAATTCGTGTTTTCATTTAAGTTCATACCCAGATACAAATCAGTGTCACTGCCACAGGCAACGATTCGCAGAATTCCCAGGCGCCAGGGCTGAGGGATGGCGGGTTCAGAAGAACGAATGCCAAATTCTCTTTTTCACTGGGGGCAGTGTAGTATTTACTGTCATAAGCCCGCCTCATGCCAGGTCCCATGGAGGCAGTTGGCTAAGTGGGCTTCCGGCTTCTATCTCAACGCAAGCTCGTCTTCTAAAGCCTCTCTGGATTTCCTGTGGTAATCCTTCTTTGTGTCCCTCTGAGAAAGAAACAATAATCGTTCAGTTTTTTTTCTTTTTTTTTTTCCCAAGAAGAGAGTTCAAGAGCACAAGTGGTTTTAGTTAAGGATTCAATAAACACTTTGGCAAGAATGAGGAAAGCTGTGTAGAAAAGACCTAGCGGTTCTTCCAGTTGTATTAATAGTTTAAGGGGGTATTTTCCCATGAGGAAAACAGGGCATAGTCAATACTCTGAGAGACCACCTCTGTCCTTTGCTGATACATCAGGTAATTAAAATCTTATGCTTACTCAATGGCTCTTTTAAACATGGTATTATTAAGGAATGATTGCTTTTGCAACAAAGAAGGTAACAATGACAGCAAGAGCATCAGTGTGGAAGTTCTTCTCCACCTGTCAGGGAATCTATTCTGATTTGCAATGACACTATGACTTCTTGCAAGCAAACACCTGGAGACAGGACAGGTAGTGCTGAACTTCAGGACAATGCCATCACGTAAGTCTTCATTTGGGTCACTGCAGCCAGCTCATCCCTTCCTCAAGCCACATTCCCAGACTTCAAAGCGATCGCATCCACTTGAAGGAGAAAAGACAGTGGAGCACAAGGTTTGAAAATAACAGGAGGAAAGTAGTTCGAGGAAAGTAAAAAAAGAAAAAGATATATTGAAAAGTGTTTGCCTTCTTTATATTCAAGAGATCTAGCTAATTTACACAGACACACACGCACACACACACACTCTCATATTTTACTAGCCCTTTTACTCAGCTGTAAATTTGTGACTCTGAGCTTCCACAATCAGAGGATTGAAGCCATTGTACTAAGAACCTCAAATCTCAGTATAAATAGCCCCACTGCTTTTCTTCATGCCAGGTGAGGCAGACAACTGAGCCCACGCTGAGCTAATGGTTGACAGACCCCTCTGAGAGATCTGTCTGTGGAACTCCCTTGAGATGGCTATGCTATGCTGTGAAACATATTTTCTTTGTGTACAAATTGAGATAACATTTAGATGCCTGATGACGCTTTACAAGGCCTTCTCTATTAAAAAATAGTTATTTTTCTACTCTCCCTTTAGAGGCTTCTTCTAAACCCTAATTTGGTCCCACTACTTGGAGATCAGTATGCTACCATTTGTCATACAATTGAATGTCTTCCAAATTGTCCCATAATAAGCTGAAATATACATGTAAGTATTCATTTAATATGAAAGCTTTTATATCAATGTGATGTATTGATTAATCAATTAATGTGTTAATTCATCAATTATTTATTGAACACCTACTAATTCCAGGTATTGCCCTAGAAGCTGGACACTGTGAGAAGGTATAATGAATACAAGTTCTTTGGCATGTATTAAAAATATGAGGCTTATGTGGGAAACAATCAGTCATTAATATACACTGTACATCATGCAGGAGATACCGTATGTAAAAGCTATTTCAGACACTAAGGCATTTGGTCCAAGGCATATTCTCTACATTACAAGCAAATTCTATTTTGCTCATTCAAATAATTCTTGGCATTTTGATATTTTAAGTTGTCATATCTCGACCCAACATGCGGGAAGTGACCTGGCTTTGAAACATTGTGTTTAATCAGGAGCTTTGATCTGGTGTGACATCAGTGTGCCTGTTGCAAGAAACTGTTTTAAGTCCAAGAGCAAAAGCCATTGTCTCCATTATCTGTGTCACACCTAAAGATGAGCTGGATTTCGCCGTGGGATGTTGAAAGGTAGAAGTTCACAACCTGAGGCTTTAGTTCTGAAGGATAGGTTCAGATAGCTGCAGAAATAGAAACATAATTAATCACCCTATAAAGAACTACTACAGGGATCAGAATGTTCTTCTGAAACCATTGGGAAGCAGGGCCTGTCGGACTGTTTAAGATATGCAGCCAGTGATTTCTTGAAAGAAGATGAGAGGAGAGAGGGAAGGTTAGGACGGAACTAGCAAGAGCTGTGAGGGGAACCAGCAGAAGGGAAAACGGCCAATGCCAAGTTGTCAGTGGAGAAGGAGTGTGATGCTCTTACAGAGCTAGAAGAGGTCAATAAATCACCACCCTTATCTTGCAAACAGAGCCTGTGACTTCAAAAATTAGCTCATTTATTCTGCACAATTAAATTTATTGAAGTGTGACAGAAAAAGTTTAGCAGGCAGTGAAGCAGAAAGCCAGCAACAGCCGAGGCGAGCATCTGAGTGAATGACACAATTAGTTGATTTTCATTTTATTTATCAATATAATTATTGAATTGTATTTATCCTTTTTCACAGATTTCTACAATTATTACTGCTCAAGCCTCTAGGGAAAGAATTAGTTCAAATTTTCAGTCTAAGTTAATGTGATTATGGAGCTGCTAATAAAAGGAAAGTTCTTTAAAGTGCTACACAATCTTGTATTCAATGTCACTCCCATCATCGGGCTTAGAAAACCAGTCCCTTTTCATGTGAATGTGGTAAATTGAATTTAAATTTGTATATGTATGGAATTCCCCAGGTAGGAACTGAGCTGAGGCTGGTCAATGCCCTCCTTTCTGGGACTGTAAAGGATTTGTCTTGTATTTAAAATTGGAGACCAGAACTTTTTGTTTGTTTGTTTGTTTTGGTTTTGAATATGATGAAAAAAGAAATCCTCAAGAATTTCCTAATCTTTATGAAGTTTGTAAAAGAAAAAAGGATAAAGGTGATGGAACTGCTTTCTTTTTTGTTTTATCTTGGCTTTATCAGGACCTGGCATTCCACTATGTCCCTGTGAAAGCATGTCAAAACAACAACAACAACAAAAAAGAACAAATATAAGTTGTTAAGACGGTATGCATGTTCCAGAGAAGAGATGGAGCACAGCCTGACACACAGTGTGTGGGAACCTAGTTTATCCCCCTGAAGCAGCAGTGTAGGGACGTACCAGCTGTATGGATCTGAATCGTCTTCCCCCAATACATCAAGACAATGGCTGCCAAAGGACACCCTTCCTGCATGGTACGAAAAATAACCCATTTCCTAGAGAGGGGAACTCAGTCTCAATCATCATCTCCAGGCCTTTCAGTTAAATGTTTTCTTGTTCTGAGAGACGGTCAGTTTCTCTGTGAAGGTAGGGTGAAGACAACTCAAGTTCAACTTCTAATATACCCAACAGAGTATATAGGTTCCCAAGAAATCTGTTAAAGCAGTGATTTTCAAGCTCAGAATCTATAAGGATCATAGGGTACATGTTAAAATGAAGATTCTTAGGTCCTATCTCCAGAGAGGAATTTGGCTTGCATTTCAAAATGAATATTCCATTGGCTGTGGTTTGGGAACCAACTTCAAGAAATATTGGAAATGCTAAAGTAAATCATGAACTTGAGCAGTGGCAGCTCTTCCAAAGATAAACGGTTCTGCCATCCATAAAACTGGGAGAACTGCTGACTCACAGGTGAGGAAGAGAACACTAAATTCTGACCCTAATACAGCACCTAACATGCAAACTAAAGCAGGATTTATCACTGCCACATATTCAGTGTGATCATTTATCTAGTTCTTACTAACGTGGGATAGTACTCATAGAAAGAGCTAATATTTATTGTCACTATTATAACCCAAAATTATTCTTTTCTTTTTTAAAGTTTTATTCCAGGTTCAGGGGTGCGTATGAAGGTTTGTTACATGGGTAAACTTGTATCGGGGGGGTTTGTTGTACACATTATTTCATCAACCAGACATTAAGCCATGTACCCAACAGTTATCTTTTCTGCTCCTCTCCTTTCTCCTACCCCCACCCTCAAGTAGAACCCAATGTCTGCTGTTCCCTTGTTTGTGTTCATGAGTTCTCATCATTTAGTTCCCACTTATAACTGAGAACATGTGGTATTTGGTCTTGTGTTTTCTTTATTTCTGTTTTTCTTCAGCTTTCCAATTTAATCTGTCAGTAAGACCTATCTGTTCTGCATCCAAAATATGTCTCAAATCTATCTACTTTTGGTAACCACTAGTTTAAGTCTGCTCTGTCTCACTCTGGAAGCTCAGTGTGGCTAAAACAGAGTGGGTAAGAGAGTACTGGATGTTCATATCAGTGAGCTGGCCAAGGGCCAGATCACATAGGGCCCTGTAGGGCCCCAACTTTAGACTCTATTCTAAATGTGATGGGAAACCACTAGAGTATTGAGACGTCACAAGCATCAAGATGTGATTCATCCTTTTAAAAGGCTCATTCTGACAGCTAAATGGAGTACAGGATGTTAAAAATATATAAAAATGAATTCAATATGAGATTAAATTTTGAAGTCATGGGACACGATTTTAGAAAGATACTCTAGTCCGTTATTAATTGCCAAATAAACAGATCTCCAAGGGTGATGGGGAAAGTCTCTTATTTTATGACCCATTCCTTTGCAATATATAAACTATCTTTGACACGATTGCACCCAATCTAAGTGATACTATAACTCAATTTTTTGGATACATATTTAAATTAGATTTCAAATGGTCACAAAGATTTAACTATCATTCTTCTCCCTGTGCATTTTGAGAGAGGCTAGCAATGAACTGCATGGTTCAAGATAAAGAAAACACATAATTTGTCAGAAGATATATACGGAGCATATAAATGTCTATCATTCGTAAGTTTGTATCATCCTGGGCTATCAAGACAGAAATTTTTATCAGTGTCACTTCCTACCTACCTATTCTTTTTCAAATGGGGGTGGGGTGGGAGGTAGGGTATGGAAAGGAATATAAAGTATTCATGAGTCATTGGACAAAGGTCTGACTTACCTCTGTTATGACTGGACTTCAACATAAGAGCACAGGAGGCCAGGTGTGGTGGCTCATACCTGTAATCCCAGCACTTTGAGAGGTTGAGGTAGGTGGATCACTTGAGGTCAGGAGTTTGAGACCAGCCTGGACAACATGGTGAAACCCAGTCTCTACTAAAAATACAAAAATTGGCTGGGCATGGTGACACACACCTGTAATCCCAGCTACTTGGGAAGCTGAGACAGGAGAAATGCTGGAACCTGGGGAGGTGGAGGTTGCAGTGAGCCAAGGTTGTGCCACTGCACTCCAGCTTGGGCGACAAAAAGAGATACTATCTCAAAAAAAAAAAAAAAAAAAGGAAAAAAAAGCACAGGGGCTAAAATTATGCCCAAGTAGAATAAAAGTATTTCCTGTAAAGTGAAAAAGAGAGGACCAAATAGTTCACCTCTGGTTAAAAGAGTGGAATGAGATATGAAATTTACAAGTTGATTTTCTAGTGCCTAAGATATACCTGTGACCAAGGTCTAATTGTCAATTTACATGTGTGCACAAATTTCAAACACAGCTTTCAAGCTGTCTGTGAAGAAGCTAAACGAACTCCAGCAGCTCTGTTCGAATATGTTTCCCTGAAATTTTTGTTTCTGTGGCAGACACTTTAGACCTTGAAGTCATTTTCAGTTGAATTCCCATTCACACTCTCTTAATAATACCCAACACCAAATGTACATACTAAAATTTCCAAGAAATTGCCATTTTCTTTGGAGTTGGGCTTCCCAGAAATCTCTCTCATGGATTTTAATGCATGTGCTGTAAATGAACCAGCTTTTGCATTTCATTAGGACAATTGCTTTTATGACACATCCTAGGTGAGGGGCGGATAACTTTCCCCAAAGAGTGGATTATAACTATGTATATTGAGACATATTGTTCATCTTTTCGGAGTCCCTCAACTTATCTCTCTTTCTCTTTCTCATCTTACCAATGAGAACGACCCATGTCAGGTCACCCTTCCATTACTAGATTTTAATAAACACCACACTGTGAGATACAGGATCTGTTTCTGGAGAAATGGGGGATGCACCAGATGTCAGAGCCCAGAGGATAGGGAGTTAACTCCTCATGGAGTGAAACTTGGCCAGTTAGAAGTGAGAGATATGAGATAGCTAGACACATACCTTTCCCATTCTTCCTCTGTCTGTGGGTTACTCTGGAGAGAGGTTCTTCATACAGACTTCCTGCAAAGTGTTCATGTACAGAATTAACAATTCTATTGAGTGACCTGCTGTGGCTTATTATAAAGTAGTAGCCAAAGTGATAAGACATTGCATTCCATTCTTACTTTGCTTCCTGTATCTTTTGCTCTTGACTTCATTGCCATGGTCTTGTGTCCCCACGTAAAATGTTAGCATTGATTCCTTGTCTTAGGATCTGCTTTCTAAAAGACCCAGTAAGACACAGTGTTTTCTGCAGATGTGGAGAAAGGAGGCAGTTCAACCAGTTTAACACAGTCACTAAGACTCACAACCCTGAGTAAGCATCAGAATTATCTGTGATTCTTTTTAAAAAAATACAACTATTTATTTATTTATTTATTTATTTATTTATTTATTGAGACTGAGTCTTGCTGTGTCACCTGGGCTGGAGTATAGTGGCACAATCTCGGCTCACTGCAAGTTCCGCCTCCCAGGTTCAAGCAATTCTCCTGCCTAAGCCTCCCAAGTAGCTGGGATTACAAATGTGCACCACCACGCCCAGCTAATTTTTGCATTTTCAGTAGAGACGCGGTTTCACCATGTTGGCCAGGCTGCTCTCCAATTCCTGACCTCAGGTGATCCACCTGCCTTGGCCTCCCAAAGTTCTGGGATTACAGGCATGAGCTATTGCGCTTGGCCAAAAACACAGCTCTTTCACCAGCCTCCTGCCTGAGCCAACCTAAGACTTACTGAGTTTCCAATGGTAAAGCAGCTACAGACCTAAAAATCTCCTCCAATAATTTTGGTGCACTGATAGGTTGCCTACAGTCTAGGGAACTAATACTACTCTGACCTTTCATAAGACAGGGCGTCAAGATCCAGGAATAGTAGACTATTATATCACTTCTGTCAGGCCTCTGAGCCCAAGATAAGGCATCATATCCCCTGTGACCTGCACGTGTACATCCAGATGGCCTGAAGCAACTGAAGATCCACAAAGAGGTGAAAAAAGCCTTAACTGGTGACATTCCACCATTGTGATTTATTTCTGTCCCACCCTAACTGATCAATGTACTTTGTAATCTCCCCAACCCTTAAAAAGGTTCTTTGTAATTCTCCCCACGCTTGAGAATGTACTTTGTGAGATCCACCCCCTGTCCGCAAAACATTGCTCCTAACTCCACTGCCTATCCCAAAACCTATAAGAACTAATGATAATCCCACCACCCTTTGCTGACTGTCTTTTCGGACTCAGCCAGCCTGCAGCCAGGTGAAATAAACAGTCTTGTTGCTCACACAAAGCCTGTTTGGTGGACTGTCTTCACATGGACACCCGTGACAACTTCCCGCACTAGAACCAGTTAGCTAGATGGGCTTTACAAGTTTAGATTGAAATGCAAATATAACAAAGAAAACAACATAAATCCTTACCAGGATAACGTATCATATTATGTCAAAATGTAATAAAACTTACAAAAACTGATAAATTTCATTTGCCTCTCTAACTCAAGAAACCGAAAGAAGTGGCTTACTCTGTAAGGTCACTTACATAGTTAGTAAGCAACATAGAACAAGAACCCGCCTCATTATTTTTTAGGCCAGTTTTCTACTCCACTTCTGACTGTGATAACAAGGCTGGGACAAGAAATGATTTACCACGAAAGATTTTTTTCTTGTTGTTGGTGGTGTTTGCCCTTCATTTATTTATTTAAAAACTTTTATTTTAGGTTCAGGGGTAAACTTGCAGGTGTGTTACGTAAGTAAATTGCGTATCATGGTGGTTTGGCATACAGATTACTTTTTCACTCAGATGACAATAAGCATAGTACTTGAAAGGTAGTTTTTTGATCCTCACTCTTCTCCCTCCCTCCACCCTCAAGTAGGCCCCAGTGTCTGTTCCCTTCTTTGTGTTCATGTGTACTCACTGGTTAGCTCCTGTTTATAAGTGAGAATATGCAGTACGTGGTTTACTGTTCTTGTACCACAAAAGTTTGAGTGTAAAAAGAGTACCAAAAAAAAAAAAAAAAAAAAAAAAGACCAGAAATAAGAAAAGTGGAAGCAAAATGGAAAGCGAGGCCTGTCCAAAACTATGCTTTTCTAACTTTGTCTTGGGCTTGGAGTTGGCTTAGATGCCGCCTCCTTGACTGAGTCACTGACAGCCACATCCTTGGACTTAATTTGACCTCTGACACACGCATTGTAAACCTCTGATAGGGTGAAAAAGACAGTGAAACATGGTAAACATTTATTTTAGTTCTGCCTTTCTCACTATGTAGGAAACCAAGAAGAAGAAACTAGGGAAAATTTCACGTGTTTGAGTTTCTTCTTTTCTGAGCTGGAGAACAAAAATTGGAACTTTGATGTAATAGTTTTCACTAAGAACAAAATACGGTATTAGATAGATTCATTCACCTTGGATACTAAGATGACATGTTTTCAGTTTATCATTTTAACAAGATTCTATTAGGATACATAGCTATTTAACTGAAAGTATTAAAAAGAAGTTAGTTAATGACAATCCAATAAATAATTTCATTACTAGAAAGCAAAATAGAATTACTATTTATGCCATGATTGTGTGAGCATTATGTAATAGTTACTGTTCTAAGCATTTTATGTGCTTTTAAACATTTAATCACTGCCACAATCTTATATGTAAGGCATTAATATTCTGATTTTACAGATAAAGGAAAAAGGTAGAGTTGGGTAGGTGGGTAGTTAAGAGGTTAAAGAGTTGGATTTGCAATTCAGATCCAACTCCAAAGCCCATTTTCTTTCTTCTATACTGTACGTACCATGGGGTTACCATAAATATTAGATAAACTTTAACAACTTCAGCTACATATCAAATGATATCATTAAGTAAAATCCTCAATTTAGAGATTTGGAAAGACATTCTTTTCTCTTTGCGGACTATCACATAGATAGTAGATTTGCTCCTCATGTGGAAACAAAGATGTTTTGAAACATATTCAATCTTCTTGAAGTCATTTTCAATCTCTTCTCAGGCTAACTAGTGTCAAACCATAAATGGCTATGATCCTCATCCAGCTAAAATTAGCTTTGTTTTAGTCTTGTTATGAAAAACTTTTGGATGTGAAATAGGCTAAGAAAGTTGGATACAGATCACCTCAAAATGAAATAGCATAGGAAAGAATTATTTCTCCACCAATAAGCTGTGCAAAAAATATAACATATTCACCAATGCCAGAGCATGTAAATCACAGGGTAGTTATTGGAATAGAGTCCTGAAGCCCATGTCCCATTATTAATGAGTCCATTTTGCATGAAGAGCTTTCTCCAGCCTCAGTTCTACTCTCTTCTCCTAGAGGATCAATTTCAGTAACTATCACCTTTTGTTAAAAGTTCTCCCCTGATATTAAAATATTCTGGCTTTCTTATCAGTGGATTGATTCTCCCCCAATATTTTTTAATCCAAAGAAACTTTACCAAAATGTATAAAATAAAATGAAGTGTTTTATATATTTTGTTTAACCTTTACGACTAATAATATAACAACTAAAATTTATTGAGGCCGAGTGTCGTGGCTTACGCCTGTAATCCCAGTGCTTTGGGAGGCTGAGGTGGGTGGATCACCTGAGGTCAGGAGTTCAAGACCAGCCTGGCCAACATGGCTGAAACCCTGTCTCTACTGAAAAATACAAAAATTAGCCAGGCATTGTGGCTTATGCCTGTAATCCGAGATACTCGGGAAGCTGAGGCAGGGCGAATTGCTTGAACCTGGGACGTGGAGGTTACAGTGAGCCAATATCATGCTACTGCACTCCAGCCTGAGTGACAGAGCAACACTCCATCTAAAAAATAAATAAATAAAATAAAATAAAATAATTGAGCACTTAGGTGTAAACAGGCACATTTCATACATTTTCGTTTTCACATTGCTCAACACCTGTGCCATAGGCATCATGATTTTCCTCTCTCTGTCTTTTTCTCTCTTGCTCTTTTTTTTGTCTTTCTCTCTTCTCTTTCTCTTAAAAATGTTCAAACTGAGACTCACCAACCAGAAGTATTTGTATAGGATCATAGATGCACGCATGGGAGTCATGCCTACTCAACTCCCAAATCCAGCTCCTGTGCCTATAAGGATTGCATCTGCACGGTGTGGGGCAGCCTGTATAAGGCTGTGGGTCAAAGAAAACAGATCCCCTAGGCTGCTTGAAGGGTGGTGGTGGTATTGGTGGTAATTGCATATTTGCTATCCAAAAATAACTGATATTATTAGATTGATGCAAATGTAATTGCGTTTTTCACCATCAAAAGTAGTTGCCAAAACTGCAATTACTTTTGCACCAATCTAAATGCTTCCATTTTCTTGAAAATTTAGGTAAGACTGAGTCAGGTCCTCACTTTTTCTCAAGAAACAAAACAAAAACATAAAACCATAAAACAACGAAAACTTTAAATTTCCTTTTTTTTTTTTTTTTTTTGCAACCAACCAAATTGATTACATGATTCAAAGGCTTAGTCAGCTCTATTTTTCTCCAAACTACCTCAGCAGGCACTTTTTAACAGAAGACATACTTTTGATAAATATGAAATATTTGTGAGTAATATTAGATTCTGTTTCATCTTACTACATTGAGCACACTTGAAAGATATTTCTATGAGTCTGAACCCTCTGTATTTTAGTCCTTGGTATATGCAACTTTTTTTACATTGCCCATGTTGTACCCAATAAATAAAAGTTAAAGACTTTTCAGAATTTTGGAACCACTTTAGTACGAGGGGTTTGGGGGGAATGCTATTACCCTCTCCCTATTATTTGACTCAAACTCCCATCTGACACCTTGGGCTGAATTTAAACGATGCAGCCTAGCCCTTCTGCTTCTGTGGTAGATGACAAATCTGTCTCCACGAGAATCTGTTAGCTGTTAGAACTCTGTGTTCTCATGGTAGATACTTTAGGAACTTCTGATATTCATTCAAAGCCTCAGGTGACATAAAACTCAGAAGAGATGCAGTAAAGAATTGGGAACGACAACTAAGAAATACTAAAGTATCATTTCACCCAATTTCTGGCCAGGCAGAAAGGAGGGAAGGAAGGGAGGGAGGAAGGAAGAAAAGAAGGGAGGGAAAGGAGGGAAGGAGAGAAGAAGTAAGGAAGAGAGAGAGGAAGGGGGAGGAAGAAAGAAAAAAGAAAGAGAAAGAGAGAAAGAAACAAAAAGAAAAAAAATGTTTTGGTTAGGTGTTTTTGTTGCTAGATCTACATACACAAAGCCAAGTGGAAAGTTGAAATTAATTAGATGAGTAAACTAGAAGATAAGGCTTTGTAATAGATCCAGAGAACTCCGTGATATGACTGACCATCACATTAGTCTTACTGATAATACAGTTGTGTTTTGGCCTAAAAAGCAGTTGAAGGAGGAGTGGTGGAAGCTGGAGATGCGTCTGGAGGAGGCAAGATGCAAATGAAGTGGAAGGCGGAGGCAGAAGGAGAAAGCAAGGAGGGAAAAATAGCAGAGTTGAGTAAGGCCTGCAAAGAGGGAAACAATATTCACCCTGAGAAAATAATTTCTTTCTTTCTTTCTTTTTTTTTTTTAAGAGGGAGTCTTGCTCTGTCACCCAGGCTGGGGTGCAGCAGTAGGATGATCTCGGCTCACTGCAACCATCGCCTCCCGGGTTCAAGCAATTCTCCTGCCTCAGCCTCCCAAGTAGCTGGGATCACAGGCATGCACCACCATACCCAGCAAATTTTTATATTTTTGGTAGAGATGGGGTTTCGCTGTGTTGGCCAGGCTGGTCTCGAACTCCTGACCTCAAGTGATCCACCCACCTCGACCTTCCAAAGAGTTGGGATTACAGGCGTGAGCCACTGCCACCCATCAGAAAATAATTTCTAAGCTTCTTAATCTTTTGAATATTCTAAGAAGCCATAGTGGTTATTTCTTTATTTTCGATATAGGACTTCATAATTTATTAACTCTTTAAGACTATAATCTGAGCCTTATCCGGTCTACCTCTTGAAATCTCTCTCCAAAATATATAACTTAGTCACTTATTTAATAACCAATGCATTATTATGATCTAATGATACTTGGTATCATAAAATATTAAACAACACAAATTTCTGTGTGGCATTAATCAGGAAAATACCTCATCAGGTCCACATATTTATAATAATTTCAAAATCACTTAATGGCCATTGATACAAAAAGTATTTTGAAAAAATAAAACAAGGCTTTCCAACATGGAATAATAGTCACTTGAAAAGTATCTTGCCTTCCTTTCATTCTGGTCTTCCATCTTTTCCCAAGCTAACAAAATCTGATTCTCTAAATAAAATCACAGTAGATATGAACATCAGAACATCAGGAAAGGCTATCTTTCCTCACATCTGTATTCCACGCAGAAAACCTAAGAGGCTGAAATGAAAGATCTTTTGGAAACTCCATCCTCCGTAGCTCGAAATTTTACACCTTTATATTTTCGCAGAAATCTAAATATAACACATTCCCAAACACAATTTCCCTATGCTTCTTTAAATTAGATAAGAAAATATTGTTGTTCATCATCCCAGAATAACAAATCAATTGGTCTAAACACGAAAAATAAAACAATCTAAATGGATATACTTGTTTCTCCTTTGATAATATATGATTTGCTCATAAAGTTATGCATTAAGCTACTTAACAGGTTATTGAAAATCTGATCATGTGAACATTCTGTTTTTGGGTGTTTTCTTGGATGTTTTACAAGAACCTGAGTAAAATAGACACTGAATCTAACAGATCACCTAATGAAAGAGAATCAAATTTAGAAGCTGACAGTTCTGTAGTACTACTATCAGTGTAAAAAAATTCTTCCCATGGCCTACTGACTATGAAAATTTGTTTTTTTTTTCCCCCCAAGAGGTGTTTAAGCAACTAGTTTTAACTAGTTTTGCAGTTTGGCTGTTTCATACTTACTGTAAATTTGTTCACCTCTTTGTAACTACTGATAAATACTCTTGATTTGGATTGTGTGATGTATGTTTTGAAACAAAAATAATGCCCTACACTTGTATATACTTTTCTGTTTACAAAACGCTTTCATACACATTACCAGTTCTCACACTAAATCTATGAGCTAAATTACTTTGCCCATATTACTGAAAAGAAAACTAATGATTAGAGTTACAAAATGACTTTCCCAATGACACAAAGCTAGTCAGTAGTAGAAACAAGATGGCAACCCTCCTTATCTGTGTCTCAGCCCAGTCAGCGTCCTTTTCCTCTACACAACAATTAGCTCCTTCCAAGAACTGCCCATGAACATAGGCACTGATTCCTACCTTCAAGAACCTTCTATCCCAACTGGGTCACAGAACTGTCCAGTCAAGACCAAGTCATCTATCCCTTTTTCTTTCAGTTATCTCTTCTGCACCTGCCTTTGTTTGAAGACAGGTAATAATACCCAAACTCAGGAAATGATTCACAGCCTTTCAAGCAAATTGGCCTGTTAAAAGCATGAATTCATATGCACTGCTGTAAAAGCATAGTAATTAGATTTGTACCTTATGCTCTCCAGCCAGAAATGGATTAAAATGGCTGTGTCCTTTCCAAAACTTCCAACCTCAAAACAGGGATTATCTTTTGCTTCAAAGTCATCTTCAGGTAATTTTCTCTAAGCAGATAAATAAATATAAAGTTGAATTTTAGTTTTTGGATGATTCTTTGAAGTTTTCCTTGAAATGTCAGTTTTTTAAATTTTTTTCATATGTACTATATCCAAATAGAGAAACATACCAAAAATTAAAATTGGCAAGAGACTACTAGACATTCAGAATTTACTTAAATTTACTTGAATTTACTTAACAAATTTCTTAACATTATTTCCTAGAGATGACGAAATCCTTTGCCTTAGAAAAGTCTAATAAAAATGTGTACTTTCACCTTTTGCTAGACAATGCAAAATCCTAAGAACATTTAAATTCCATTTATCACCATCTCTTCTCCTACATTATTATCTTCTTATGTATTTTAATTCTACATATTTTAATATTCCACAGATATTATAATTTATTATTGTCTTATATAGTCAACATCAACTTAGATTTAGGTGCATATTTATCCTTTTTCTTGCTCTTCCTTCCTTTTTGCATCTCTGAATATCTTCTGAGATTATTTATTGTCTTCCTAAAAAGTGCTTTTTATAATTTTCATTAAATGTCTTTAGCGAAAAGTTCTTACCACTCTATTGCCTTACCTAGACTCTGGCGATGTCTTTCTTACCACTTTCACTTTCAAAAGATATTTTCACTGAATATGGAACTTCAGGTTTGTAGTTATTTTCTCTCATTATTTTGAAGCTATAATCTCATTGTATTCTTGCTTCTGCATTTTTTTTTTTTTTTTTTTTTTTTTTTTAGTGAAGACAACTATTAGTATAATTTTTCTCTTCAATGAAGGTAATATCATTTTTCTCTGTCCAGTTTTAGGATTTCTTCTATGATTTTGGCTTTCAGCAACTTTGCTGTGATGTCCTAAATATAATTTTCTTTATATTTATAGTGCTGGAGTTTATAGACCTTTTATAATATTGGGCTTTATATCTTTTACTGGTTTTGGAAAACTCCCAACCATTGTCTCTTGAAATATTGCTTCTACCACATTGTCTTTCTCTTCTCCTTCCAGTATTGCAACTATATGTATCTCAGTCCTTTTCACTATTTTTCTTTCTCTTACAGTCCAATTTTATTCTTTTTGACTTCAATTTGAGGTTTTTTGGTTATATTTTTCAGGACAATATTTCTCTCTTTCTTCAATTTATCTAAGTTAAATATGTTATTGTTTTTAAAGTTCTTGAATTTCCATTCAGTTTTTTCTTTTTAAATATGTTTTAGTTTCAGATAAAAATCTTTTTTTTTTTTTTTTTGAAACGGAGTCTCACTCTGTCGCCCAGGCTGAAGTGCAGTGGCACAATCTCGGCTCACTGCAAGCTCTGCCTCCCAGGTTCACGCCATTCTCTTGCCTCAGACTCCTGAGTAGCTGGGACTACAGGTGCCCGCCACCACACCCAGCTAATTTTTTGTATTTTTAGTAGAGATGGGGTTTCACCATGTTAGCCAGGATGGTCTCGATCTCCTGATTTCATGATTCACTTGCCTTGGCCTCCCAAAGTGCTGGGATTACAGGCGTGAGCCACCACACCCGGCCCAGACAAAAATCTTAATCTGAATTTTGAACATAGTAAGAATAGATATCTTCAAATCCTTGCCTATAAATTCCATTTTCCAGATACCCGCTAGGCATTTTTTTTTATTTTTTGTTTCTCTTGATACTCAGCCTTCAGTCATGTGTCCTCGTTCTCCTGCTTTTTGGTTTTTGGTTTTGTTGTTGTTTTAGGGACGGGGTCTCACTTTGTCTCCCAGGCTGGAGTGCAGTGGCATGATCATGGTTCACTTCAGCCTCTAGCTCCTGAGCTCAGGCAGTCCTCCTACCTTAGTCTCCTGAGTAGCTGGGACCATAAGTGTATGCCACAGATCCTGGTTATTTTCAATTGAGTGCAGGATATTGCATTTTTATAAAATGTAGAGATAATCTGAAACCTAGAATGATATCTTTCTTTAATAGGAACTTATGTTTGCTTTTGGCAGGCAGTCAGGAATACTTGTAATGCTAAGTGATCTTAATCTAATCATGAATTGAAATAACTTGTAGCTGGGGTTTCAACCTCTGCAAGAACCTATTGGTTATTTTTCACCTTATTGTAGCCCTTTGGGATTTCAACTGAGAGTCATGAAGTTTACTACATCACCATGCTTTCCTTGCTGGACTGGGAACTTCTATTTTCCCAAATCTGTAAATCTGGCAAAAATTCAGTTGATCTTCTTAGACTCTCAGCCACGAATTTTTGGAATATATGATGGCCTGAGGAGAAAAGAAACTCTCAAAGGAAGCTTTTGTTATTTTTTTTCCTCTGGCTTTCATTCTTCTTCTTGGTTTTGGTTTCCATAATTCCTCACTACCTTATTAGCTTTCTAATGCATCAATAAGATGTATTTTTATGCTGTGTCCAGGTTTTTCAGTTGATCTTAGCAGACAGTCAGAATTTCCTGATCCACCATTACTAGGAGAGAAGCACTGCACTATTTCAAGAGTAAAACAAATACAATAGTGTGTCTATGGTACATAGGAGTTTTACATTTGCAGCCAGGAAAGAATTTAGAAATCATCATTTAGGGCAGGCACGGTGGCTCATGCCTGTAATCCCGGCACTTTGGGAGGCTGAGGTGGGTGGATCACCTGAGGTCAAAGAGTTCAGGATTAACCTGACCGACATGGAGAAACCCTGTCTCTACTTAAAAAAAAATACAAAATGAGCCAGGCATGGTGGTGCATGACTGTAATCCCAGCTAATCGAGAGGCTGAGGCAGGAAAATCGCTTGAACCCAGGGGGAGGAGGTTGCAGTGAGCCGAGATCATGTTATTGCACTCCAGCCTGGGCCACAAGGGTGAAATTCTGTCTCAAAAAAAAAAAAAAAAAAAAAGGCATTTAATTCAACTCTCTTGTTTTATAGATGAGCAAAATAATGGTAGCTGGTGAGCCAGAAAGGTTGGAGAAAAACCTGTCCCTCTGCATGCCCCAGATTGAATGTGAGACCTTATACACATTTGGAGGAGGCATGAAGAGGTACAACAGGAAGTAAAAGTTGGAGAATAGTGTCTTAGCTTTAAATGTGTTTTCCAATCCATACACAGATCCAGTGGTAAAAGTGGAAACTGGTCAGGCGCAGTGGCTCATGCCTAAATCCCAGAACTTTGGGAGGCCGAGGCAGGTGGATCACCTGAGGTCAGTTGATCGAGACCAGTCTGGCCAACCTGGTGAACCCCCATCTCTACTAAAAATACAAAAATTAGCTACGTATGGTGGCATGTGCCTGTAATCCCAGCTACTCCCAAGGCTGAGGCAGAAGAAGCGCTTGAACCTGGGAGGCAGAAGTTGCAGTGAACCGAGATCACACCAGTGCACTCCAGCCTGGGTGACAGAATGAGACTCAGTCTCAAAAAGAAAAGAAAAGAAAAGAAAACAACAAAAAAGGTGGAAACTTTACTGAGAGAAAATGTTTAAGCACAAGCTCTTACCAATTATTAACTGATGATGATATATAGATCCAAAGGTGACCACTAAAATGATAGGCTTAAAAATGAAAACAGAGATTTCATAAACAACAAACTGAGCAGAGACATCAGTGGCTGTACTATATGATGAGATAGATTCCACAGAATTATTCCAAGCAAGTCACAAAACAAGTAAACAAGGAAGCAAGCAAGCAAAAAATAATAACAAATACAACCAGTAGGAGAGAGGATTTGGAATTCAGAATTTCAACAATGTAGTATCCAAAATGTTCAGTTTCAACAAGAGATTACAAGTCATGAAAGAACTAGGAAGTGTGACTCATACAGAGTGAAGGAGATGTTTATTAGAAACTACCTTTGTGAGGGCCCAAGTTGGACTTAGAAGAAAAAGCAACTATCATAATTACATTTACAGAATATTTAGAAAAGCATGTTTAAAGAATTAAAGAAAAACATGATGACAATTACCTAGTAAATAGAGAATATAAATGAAGCAGTAAAAATTATTTTTTAAATAGAAGAAAAGGAAATTTGGGGATTAAAAAATACATTAAATGAAATAAAAATTCACTGGAGGTATTCAACAACAGATTTGAGCTAGCAGGAGAAATAATCAGAAAACTTATAAGATAGATCAATAAAAATTATCTAATCTGAAGGACAAAAGTGAAAATGAAGAAAAATAAACAGAGCTGCAGAGATATACAGAAAACCATCAAACATATCAAAATACATGAAATGGAAGTCTCAGAGAAAAAAAGACAAAACGGGAAAATTATTACTGAAGGAAGTTCTTCAGGATGAAAGAAAATGACACTAGACAGTGACTCAAATTGACATGAATAAATAAAGACCACCAATAAAGGTAATTACATACTAAAAAGTATATTTTTCTTTCAACTGATTAAAAGCATACATAATACATTTTCTTGAAAAGATCACATGCTAGGAAATAAACAAGATTCAATAACTTAAAAAGGCTGAGAGCCGGGTGCAGTGGTTCATGCCTATAATCTCAGCACTTTGGGAGGCCGAGGCGGGTGGATCATGAGGTCAGGAGATCGAGACCATCCTGGCTAACACGGTGAAACCCCCGTCTCTACTAAAAATACGAAAAATTAGCCAGATATAGTGGTGAGCCCCTGTAGTCCCAGCTACTCAGGAGGCTGAGGCAGGAGAATGACGTGAACCCGGGTGGTGGAGCTTGCAGTGAGCTGAGATCACGCCACTGCACTCCAGCCTGGGCAACAGAGCGAGACTGTCTTAAATTTAAAAAAGCCTGGGGTCAGATCAAGTATGTTCTCTAACTATGACAGAATTAAATTAGAAGAAAAAACTGAAATAAATTTGGGAATCCATAAACATTAAAAAATTAAACCACACACTTCTTACTAACTCATGGGTTCAAGAAGAAATCACAAAGAAACTTAGAATATTTTATTCTGAAAGAAAACAAAGCAACCAATCAAAATTCATGGGATGCAGCAAAAGCAGTGCTTAGGAAGAGAGTCGTTTGTATCTTTAACCTGATAGTAGAATATAAGAAATATATCAAATTAATAACTTAATCTTTCACCTTAAGAAAATAGAAAAGAGCACTTTGGGAGGCTGAGACGGGTGGATCACGAGGTCAGGAGATCGAGACCATCCTGGCTAACATGGTGAAACCCCGTCTCTACTAAAAAATACAAAAAACTAGCCGGGCGAGGTGGCGGGCGCTTGTAGTCCCAGCTACTTGGGAGGCTGAGGCAGGAGAATGGCGTGGACCCGGGAGGTGGAGTTTGCAGTGAGCTGAGATCTGGCCACTGCACTCCAGCCTGGGCGACAGAGCGAGACTCCGTCTCAAAAAAAAAAAAAAAAGAAAAAAAAAGAAAATAGAAAAGAAAACAAACTAAGCACAAATACCCCTGGAGAAAAGAAAGAAAGAAAAATTTAAAAAGAAGTAGAAATCCATGAAATGGAAAACAGAAAGCACTAAAGAAAACTCAATGCAAACAATAGTTGGCACCTTAAAAGTTCAACAAAATTGACTAAGGGGGAAAAAAGAGAGAAAAGATATAAATTACCAAAACCAGGAATTAAAGAGGGGACATCACACAATCTCTACAGACACTAAAAGAAAGAGAATACTGTGAACAAACTTGTGCTAACAAATTAGGTAACTAAGATGAAATGGTCAAATTCCTAGAAAGACACAAATTACTAACACTGACTAAAGAAGATATAGAAAATTGAATAGACTTATAACAAGCAAAACTATTGGATTAATAACTAAAAAATTTCCCATGAAGAAACAACTAGGCCCAGAGGCTGAAATATCTGGATTACTTTCTCCTGTAATCCCCGCACTTTGGGAGGACGAGGTGGGCAGATCACAAGGGCAGGAGATCGAGACCATCCTGGTTAACATGGTGAAACCCCGTCTGTATTAAAAATACAAAAAAATTATCTAGACGCAGTGGCGGGCGCCTGTAGTCCCAGCTACTCGGGAGGCTGAGACAGGAGAATGGCGTGAACCCGGGAGGCGGAGCCTGCAGTGAGCCGTGATTGTGCCACTGCACTCCAGCCTGGGAGACAGTGACACTGTCTCAAAAGAAAAACAAAACAAAAGAAGAAAAAAGAAAAATTAATGCCAATACTTCACAAACTATTCAAGGTAATAGAAGAAAAGGGAATAGTTTCTAATTCATACTGTGAAGCCAATATTACCCCGTTATACAAACTAATCAAAGATACCACAATAAAAGAAAATTATACTGCTATATTTCATGTATATTGACATAAACACCCTCAACAAAATTTTAGCAGTTCAAATCCAGCAATTAAGTAAAAAGGATTATATAGCATAATTGACTACACTGTATCGCAGGAGCACATAATTGCTTAAACATCCAAAAATCGGTTAATGTAATGTATCGTGTTAATAGGATAAAGGACAAAAATACATAACCACCTCAATCAAGTCAGAAAAAGCGTTTGACAAAACTCACTCATTTATGATTTAAAACTCTCAACAAGGCCAGCATGGTGGCTCATACCTGTAATCCCAGCACTTTGAGAGGCTGAGACAGGTGGATCACAAGGTCAGGAGATTGAGACCATCCTGGCTAACACGGTGAACTTCTTTGGCCTAATAAAAGACATCTACAGAAAACCTACAGCTAACATTGTATTTAATAGTATTTTTTCCCCCTAAAACTGGAAACGACACAAGCGTTTCTGCTGTTATCACTTTTATTCAACATATTCATGGAAGTCCTGGCCAATGCATTTAGGCAATGGAAATAAATGGCATCTACATTGGCAATGAACAAGTTGAACTTTTCTTATTTGTAGATGACATTATCCTGTATGAAGAAAATTCTCAGGAATCTACAAAACACTACTAGAACTAATAAATTAGCAAGTTTGCAGAATACAAAGTCAATATACAAAAATCAGCTGTATTTCCATATCCTAGCACTTAACAATCTGAAAATGAAATTACAAAAACAATTCTAATCACAATAGAAACAAAATAATAAAGTAATTAGAAATAAGTTTAACAAAATTGATACAAGACTTAAACACCAAAAACTATAAACACATCTGAAAGAAACATTAAAAACTTTAATAAATGGAGAAACATTCCATGTTTATGGATTGTAAAAGTCAATATTGTTAAGATATCAATTCTCATCAAATTAAAGTACAGGTTTAATGTGGTACCTAACAAAATCCTAGCAAGAATTATTGCAAATTAGTAGTCTTCAAATTTACATGGAAATGCAAAAGAATGAGAATAACCAGAACAGTTTTGGAAAAATCCAACGTTGAAGAACTTCCACTTCCTGATTTTTAAATTTACTATGAAGGTACAATAATCTGGCATAAGTATAGACACACAGATGGTTTGTAACTTATAATGGTTTGACTTATGAATTTTTTTTTAACTTTACAATGGAATGATGTTATGCATTCAGCATAAACCATACCTTGAATTTTGAAGTTAGATTTTTTTTTCCCAGACTACTGGTATGTAGTATAATACTCTCTTGCAATTCTGGGCAGTGGTGGTGGGCCACAGCTCCCAGTCAGGCATGCAATAACAAGGGCAAACAACCAATATTCTAAAATGAACTGTGTTGTCAGCCTTCTTTGGTATTGTATTTTGTGTTTTTGTATCCCATCATATCAACAAAATGTCCATTTTTGACTTAATGACATTTTCAACTTATGATGGGTTTATCACTATGTAACTCCATAATAAGTTGAGGAACATCTGTACAAGTCAGTGAAACAAAATTGATAGTCCAAAAATAAACCCTTACATTTAAGGTCAATTTCTAACAAAGTTATCAGTTTCACCCTAGTTATTCAATGGGAGAAATGATGGTCTTTTTAATAAATGGTGCAGGGTCAGTTAGGTAACAACCTGCAAAAAGATGAATTTAGACTCATCTTACATCCTACAAAAAAGTTAAATTCAAATGGATTATAAACCTAAATGTATGAGTTAATATTAATACTATAAAGGGTTAGGCAGCACATTCTTAGATATGACACCTAAAAAGCACAATCCATAAAATAAAATATTGGTAAATTTGATTTCATCGAAATTTGAAACTTTTGCACTTCAGAAGACATCACTCAGAAATGAGAACACAAGCCATATACTAGAAAAAAATTATTTGCAAATGAGATATCTGATAAATAACTTGTATTCAACATATATAAAGAGCATTTACAACTTAGTAAGACAACTCAATTAAAACAGGTAGGCTGGGCATGGTGGCTCATGCCTGTAATCCCTGCACTTTGGGAGGCTGGGGCGGGTGGATCGCGAGGTCAGGAAATCGAGACCATCCTGGCTAACACAGTGAAACCCGTCTCTACTAAAAATACAAAACAGCTGGACATGGTGGCGGGCGCCTGTAGTCCCAACTACTGGGGAGGCTGAGGCAGGAGAATGGCGTGAACCCGGGAGGCGGAGCTTGCAGTAGGCCGAGATTGAGCAACTGCACTCCAGCCTGGGCGACAGAGCAAGACTCCATCTCAAAACAAAACAAAACAAAACAAAAAACAGGTAAAAGGCCTTCTTCCCCGCCCCACCTCCCCTCCACCCCCAGTGTTGCTGGATCTGTGGGTCTGTGTTGAGCCACAGATGAGTTTCTGTTTCTCAGGATGGGGTTTGTTAAAGTTGTCAAGAGTAAGGCCTACTTTAAGAGATACTAAGTGAAATGTAGAAGACGACAACAGGGTGAAACTGATTACTATGCTCAGAAATGCTTGGAGATATAGGATAAAAATAAGTACACCATGCCTAAATACAGGGTGGTAGTTTGTGTAACAAATAGAGATATCATTTGTCAAATTGCTTATGCTCATATAGGAAGGAATATGATAATGTATGCAGCTTATGCATGTGAACTGCCAAAATATGGTGTGAAGGTTGACCTGACAAATTATGCTATAGCATATTGTTCTGGCCTCTTGCTAGGTTTGGCATGGACAAGATCTAAGAAGTCCAAGTGGAGATGACTGGAGATGAACCCAATGTAAAAACCATTGATGGTCAGCCAGGTGCCTTTACCTGCTATTTGGATGCAGGCCTTGCCAGAACTACCAATAAACTTTTTTGGGGTCCTGAAAGGAGCTGTGGATGGAGATTTGTTGATTCCTCACAATATTAAACGATTTCCTGTTTATGATTCTGAAAGCAAGAAATTTAATGCAGAAGTACATTGAAAGCACATTATGGATCCAAATACTGCAGGTTACATGTGTTACCTAACAGAAGAAGATGAAGATGCTTACAAGAAACATTTCTCTTAATACATAAAGAACAGCATAACTTCAGACATGAAGGAGACGTACAAGAAAGCTCATGCTGCTATATAAGATAATCCAGTCTATGAGAAGAAGCCCAAGAAAGAAGTTTTAAAAAAGAAGTGGAACCATCTGAAAATGTCCCTTGTCCAGAAGAAAGATCAGGTAGTTCAAAAGAAGACAAGCTTCCTCAGAGCTCAGGAGCAGGCCACCAAGAGCTAAACTGAACAATTTTCTGTGAGAATTTTTCAGATAAAGACAATAAACTTATTGACTAAACAAATAAAAAAAAGAAATAAAAAACCAAGCGAAATATTTTAATAGATATTTCACCAAAAAAGATGTAAGAATGCCAATAAACACATGAAAAGATGCTCAGTGTCATTAATCATTAGGAAAATGAACATCCAAATCACAATGAGATATAATTTCATACCCACTAAATAGCCATAATCCAAAATACAGACAGTGACAAGGGTTAACTAGAATGTGGAGAAAATGGAATGTTTATACATGGCTGGTGGGAATGTAAAATGGTTCAGCCACTTCGGAAACAGTTTAGCAGGTTCAGCAACTTCGGAAATAGTTTAGCACATAAATTTACCAAGTGACTCTGCAATTCTATTCCTAGGTATCAGCCCAAGAGAAGTTAAAGCACATGCCCATAACAATATTTTCATGTGAATAACATGGAAATAACAAAAAAGTGGAAAAAGTACAAATGTCCAATAACTACTGAATGGATAAACAAAATGTGGTATATCCCTACAATGGAATATTATTCAATAATGAAAAAGGAAAGGACTGATAGATACATGCAACAACATGGAATAATCTCCAAAATGTTATGCCAACAGAAAAAAAGTAGGCACAAAAGACTACATTTGTACGGATGCTTTTATATGAAATGTCTAGGAGAAGCAAATCTATAGAGACAAAGTAGATTAGTGGTTACCTAGGGCTAAGGTAGGAGAGGACTGAATGAATACAAACACATGCAGAGGCTCTTTTTGGGTGATAAATATGTTTCTAAAATTCATTTTGGTGATGGTTGTAAAACTCTGTAACTTTACTAAAAAGTATTAAATTATACACTAGCATGGGTAAATTTTATAGTATGTAAATTATACATCAATAAAGCTGCTGTTTTGGCCATTCTGCAGATATAAAATGGCACCATCAAAACTTCAGTTTCGATATTGAGACAGATGATGCCATGTACACACCAAGAGGGTATGAAAAAGTTTATAATGCACATAATAAGGCTTTCTGGGGATAGCAGAACAGGCTTTCCAAATTGGTCTGATAATGGCTTGAACAGTGAGAAAGGGGAGACCAGCTTGGGGTTTTTATTGTGGTTAGGTGGCAGGACTCCGGTGAGGGTTCTCTTTATGGGCAGGTCTTGCATGATTTGAAACTCCTACAATTACCAAAGAAGGGGATATCTGGAATTTATTATAGGCTTCTCCAAATGTGGGCTGAAGGGGATGAAAGATGGGTGTGACTTCAAAGCTGTCAGCAGTCAAACGTCAAAGTTGGAGTCAAATTCTTAATTAAAACTGTTTAAAACATTCTTTTCTACTACAAGGTCTTGACTTATTCCTCAAGTCATTTTACATATTCCCCATGCACACCACAGTAAACTCTTCCTGTGGCCCTTGCCAGTCCTTGTTGTCCATTCATTATTCCCCTCAGTAGATAATGAGCTGCTAAGAGTGATCTTCAAAGTTCCAATTCTTTCATAATATGTGGAGTATGGTAGACACCATAATTGTTAGAAACAGGTGACAGACTATGTGGAGTGATTAAAAGCAGAAAAGAAGGGAGCAGAAAAAAATCAAGTGGCGGCTGTGCACAGTGGTTCATGCCTGTAATCCCAGCACTTTGGGAGGCTGAGGTGGGTGGATCTCTTGAGGGCAGGAGTTTGAGATCAGCCTGGCCAACACCATGAAACCCCATCTCTATTAAAAATACAAAAATTACCCAGTATGGTGGTGCCATGCCTGTTATCCCAGCTACTTGGGAGGCTGAGGCAGGAGAATTGCTTGAGCCCAGAGGCAGAGGTTGCAGTGAGCTGAGATCACACCACTGCACTCCATAAGGAAAAATCTTCCTGAAAAACCATACTCCTTCTATTTTCTATCTCAAGCTCTATGGATGGCTGCATCTTAGATTATTTGATTTCTTCTTGTTAAGAAAATGGAAAGTAATAGTTTAATGAAAGTGAAGTTCACATTTTCTTTGTTGCCAAGGAAACAATGTTACATGAACCTTGTTTCTTATTTGACTACTAAGTATATGCTTTCAATATTATGTTTTAATATCCTTAATTCTTGCCCTTTTACTTCATCTCCTTACATTCAGAAAAACATTAATCCTATGATTCTGGGTATTCCTTGTACCTTTCTCTCCAGTCTCTTATCTCCTGATAAATTCCAGGCTCTACAATACAATCTTTAATCATTGCCTGGCTGACTATAAGTCCTTATTTGCCAAAGAAAGTTCCAATTTACTGTGGTTCTGAAGAAATTATTGATAACTGATTTTTAAGTAATTCAGTCTGGATATTAACTTATGTAATCATGCTATACATTATCCATGGATAGACTTCAGGAATTTTTAACTAGGATGGCAGACTGTTCAATTTTAGATCAATCTTGCATAACTATATATAGCTATGCTATAGTGTTGTAAGGATATTTAGCTTTCTTAGATCTTTTTTTTTAATCTGTGTATGTATGTGTGTATATAATTTATAATATAAAGTCATTGAGAAATCACTGACTTAACAGTCTTAATGCAAAAGTGCTAGTCCTGGGTATAAATCATGCCAAAGTAGGTAAATCATATAATCTCTTTGAGTCTCAAATTCTCTGTAAAATAGAAGAAAAATCTTTGTCGTGCAGTAAAGCAAATAATGACATGTGGTTGGAAGCTCTTAGAAAATTTTGTAATTTCACACAATTTTAAGATAGTATTAAACCTATTTGCAGCTCCCAAAGAGATGACCCAGATATAAAATTGTTGGGAACACAAGAGAATTATATACAAATATTATCAAGAAGCCAAGAGCTTGTCCATGCACAGACTGTAAGTGGTTTGCAAGTTTGGATAAGGGAGTGTGTACTTAGATGATGTGATCAAGGATAGTCTTTGAGATGTGTGGCAGATCCTTCTGACTCACTAACTCAACACCCACTTCCAAACCATTCCTCTTTACCTAACTGTATTAAGAAAGTGGGAAGTTTAAGTGTTAATTAGTCATGTCTCTTTGCCCATACATTTGGCAGGCAATACATTTTTTGGTCAGTAAGATACGAAATAATGTCTCTGGAGTCACGTGGGAAAACTTTTGCTAACTTGATAAGAGGACAGATAAGGGGGGGCAACGCTCTTTCCCCACTCCCACTCCTTTTTTCCTTGACATGATGGCCATCAAGTGATGATGCCATAAAAATCCAGCACACTAAAGATGATGCAGTGGATTGCCTCCCTCCAGATCTCTTATTCTGTGTGAAAATTAATGTCATTATTGAGCCGTTCTTAGTTGGGTTCGTTGCAGGCAAAAGAACTTTTTAGTAATTCAAGACATTTACCTCATGAGAGATAAATTATTTCTCTAGTCAAGTACTGGCTGGAAGATAAACACCCATTGCAATGGCCACAGCTAGAACAAGCTGATTTAAACACAAAGGAGACAAACATAATATAACAGGTTTTGTTTCCCTGAATGTTGTTCCAGTAACCAGGGCCCGAATCTAGTGTTGCTGACAGGATTTCTTACAGGTGCTTAGCATACCCTCTTGGTTTTGGTCTCTGTTGTTCAGCAAGTGTTTCTTCAGAGGGATAAGTAGGCAGATAATAATTATGTGGAGATCAATATTTGAGTGGACATGTGAGAGTACTTCCTAACAACTAGGGCTGCTCAACATCACCATGTGGCACTTACACTCTTCTAACAAACCAATCCATTGGAGAAGCCATGGAATAAGCTTCTTGAGTGGAAGGCAGGGTGCTTTTAACTCTAAAAGTCTAGGACTGTCTGATTATGGGTCCTTATTAGATGCTACCCTTGTGTAATAAGAAGCAGCGTCTTCCCATAAGGAGTTTATAGCATAAGCAATTCTCTGGTGAAGAAAGAAAGATATTGACATGATAAGGAAGTTGTCTATATTGCCTTATTCAAACCTTGGTGAAAACTTAGCTTATTTTGTTTTATATGTGAATTGGGGAGTATAAGCTATTTTCAAACAGTCGCCTGTCTGCTTCTGGGGATACCAAGTGACTATTTAGAGTGCTGCCCCAGGCAGCATGGGATTCTAGTTTTCTACTGTTATCTGGCTCAGAAAGCAACTTATGCAGGCCAAAAAGAAATGAAATGATGATTGTACTGCAGACAATGTAACTGATCTCTTCCTTTAAATGCTAAAGGGACAAAAGTCATTGAGGATAATTTTGTCTACATCACTTCTCCAAGTCTGAATAGCCATGGGATTTCAGACATCCACAGTACTAAGAATTTTTACTTAGGCTCTGCAAATTTATTCAAAAGTATTTTATAGGCCAGGCACGGTGGCTCACATCTGTAATCCCAGCACTTAGGGAGGCTGAAGTTGGGGGATCACCTGAGGTCCGAAGTTTGAGATCAGCCTGGCCAACATGTTGAAACCCTGTCTCTACTAAAAACACAAAAAAATTAGCCAGGCGTGATGGCGGATGCCTGTAATCCCAGCTACTTAGGAGGCTGAGACAGGAGAATCACTTGAACCTGGGAGGCAGACGTTGCAGTGAGCCAAGATTGCATCACTGCTCTCCAGCCTGGGCAACAAAAAAAAAAAAAAAAAGAAAAGAAAAGAAAAGAAAAACAAAAACAAAAACTATTTTATGTTAGTCACTTTATATGTATTATGCAATTTAATCCTCACATTAATCATTATCCCCAATTTGCAGCTGAGAAAACTGAGGCATAAGAAGTATAAGTCCCTTAGCAAATTAACGTGGGAACAGAAAACCAAGTAATGTGTTCTCACTTCTAAGTGGGAACTGAATAATAAGAAAGCATGGACACACTGGGGAAAACAACACATACTGGGGCCTGTTGGAGGGTTGGGGTGGGAAGAGTAAGACGATCAGGAAGCATAGCTAATGGATGCTGGGCTTAATACCTAGGCGATGGGATGATCTGTCCAGCAAACCACTATGGCACACGTTGACCTATGTAACAAACCTGCACATCCTGCATATATACCCCGACCTTAAAATAAAAGTTGGAAATTGAAAAAAGAAGGATAGATGATTTTTACAAGATATCAATAACTAATAAGGAACAGAGTAAGATTCAATTCTAGGTTTATTTTGGCTCCAAAACTTATAGTCTTACTATGCTATTTATTTGCTTTGTATTATTTAATGGTATATGTTTGCCGAGTTCCACTCAACATTTTTTCCCATTTGTCTAGACAAGGAGAAACTGCAATCACAAGGCAGCTGCTCAGTAATTCCCTTAGGGTATCACTGTGTGTGGTTAAGATACAGCATGATAAGATAGACAAGCATGGTAAAGTGCCTTGTATCAAAACAGGACAGACAGATATGCATAGGGGCCATTCTGAACCATGTACCTTTAAAGTTATTCTTCATGAACTCCAACCCTTTCATTTTAATGAAGAAAATCATCAAGGTTAGTAGGTGTGGAGGAATATTTTTTAAAAGCAGTGCCAGAGCAGAGAGAACCATTTCTCCTTTTCCCCGGGCCCTTTCTCTTAGTTGCTACTCAATCTCTGACAGTCATGTTTATTATTTAATTTTAAAAGAAACACAACATATTCAAGAATTTTAGATAGTAAAGTTCAGATACTACAGCCATTCTATAGTAAGAGAAGAAAAGGAGTCCATGGTTTGTTTGACGTTTGTACCACATAATATATTCTAGATAATGATGACTTAAGTGCACACAGAAGTATGTATGTATTTGTAAGCATTTTGAAATTCAAGCAAACCCTATGGGTTAATCTTTCTGAAAGAGAAAATGACCCAGACCAGCACACCAACATTCACACACAAGAAGGAGAACACATATTTATCCTTCATAAACTTCTCGCATGTTTTATGGCTTTTGCTGCCTAGAAATTTCCTCTCAGGACTAACTAAAACACTTCTTACAAAGATTTAAACTCACATCTTGCTATGCTATGTTCTCCACAGACAGACAGCAGGTGGGGAGTTTAGAAACAACGTTTCAGGAGGTGAGGGGGTAGGGTTTTAACCAGGGTATATGCTTCTCACAGCCTCCGCATCCTTCTATGAGAAATGACTGAATTGGACTTGAACTCTTAAGTTTGTTATTGGCGCCAAAATACCATAATGTTATGAAAATAGTTGTCAATTGTCCATGCCGAATTTACACTCCTCTAGAGTAGGATTAGAAGACATAGCATCTTCTAAATCTGATGCTTCCATTATAGAACTATTTATCCCAGTCAAAATGGATCAGTAACAGGGTTTATAAAGGCCTAGATGATCAAATAGTTAATCACGCTTAAGCAGAGGGAAGATAATACAGTTTTCAACATTCATTTGTTTCTTCTTATTTTAAAAATTGGCTCCTATATGCCCTCAATCTTCACAAGTAAGGAAGAGACACTCCACAGAGACATTGCTAGGAGCCTAAATGAACCCATACTGCATGTTGAAACATGTACATCAGCAGATGCTGCATCCTCTTCGCTGTAATAACTCACCTTTTTTCACCGAATGCTACAAACTCTTAGCCCTCAACTCTGTTAAACTCATCTCTATGTGTTGTAACCAAGGCGGTCTTTGTGCAAAAAACAGGCATGCATCTTAGGCATGTAAATCCACAAAGCCAAAGATGGGGTGTCTATCTCTTTATTTCTACGTAAAAGAACACCAAGTTTACACTTCCAGTTTATTCTACACCTTTTCTCTATTTGGAATCAATGAGTGACAGCAAAAGGGGCAGAGAAGGGACTTTCTGAGTACGTATATTAGTCTGCTTTTGATAAAGACATACCTGAGACTGGGAAATTTACAAAAGGAAGAGTTTTTTGGACTTACATTTTCACATGGCAGGGGAGGCCTCATAATCATGGAGGAACACAAGGAAGATTAAGTCACATCTTACGTGGATGGCAGTGGGAAAAGAGAAAGAGAGTCTGTGCAGGTAAACTCCTCTTTTAAAAACCATCAGATCTCGTGAGACTTATTCACTGTTGTGAGAACAGCATGAGAAAGTCGTGTCCATGATTCAATTACCTCTCACTGGGTCCTCCCATGACACATGGGAATTATAGGAGTTACAATTCAAGATGAGATTTGGGTGGGGACACAACCACACCATCTCAGTATGCAAAGGCAATAACAAAACAAAATGGAAAACTACATTAGAAATTTACATGCACATAATTATTATATGTATATTTCAAGAAAAGGCTTCTTTGCTATTTTAATTTCAGAACAGCAATAAAGACTACAAAACAAGATTTTAAGCACTTTCCTGCTGAGCTGATGACTTAATTTATTTTTTTAATTTGTTATAACCACACAAAAACATGCATTCTTTGGAGACCTCAGTAGCCTGAGTAATGCATGTATTATTTGCTATAAGAGATGGATGAGGTAGCAGAGGCAATTTCTAATGGAATCCCTTGGTTTTCACCTCCCTACTCCACACCCTTCACTACAAATTTGGTTGCCAATTCAGCGTTATGAATTTATTAAGTGTTCTTGGTGTGTTTAATGGGGAGAGAGAGAGAAGGTATAAACTGTAGGCTAAAAAATAAACAAAAACCAAAAACCTCTACTTTCTACACTTGCCCTGCATCTTTTAGCTCCAGTGTGATAGAGGACTCTCTCATCTTCCATAAGATGTTCTTGTTCATATTTAGCTTGAAGTCCTCAATGTTCCTAGAGGGTTCCAAAACCCTACGTGTTGCAAGAATGTTTCAACCTGTGGTTTTGGATATTTCCAGGGATTAAGTCATGTCCCAGGTCTCCACAGAATACCCATGCCACCAGATTATGAGGTCATCATTATAACCCTTTCTTGATAGTATTACCTTGTAGTCTAGGATTTTTGGTATTTTGACATTTTTAAAAAAAATCTTGCTGTCTAAAAGAATAGTAAAAGGTAGTTCAAAGCTTAGGTAAAAGACATAAAAGTCATCTGTGTTACATATGAGTGTTTGAAGGAGAAGTTAAAGATCTGTCTGCTAGTGGCAATGAACTAAAGCCCTACCTGTGTCCATTTTCCAGAGAATACCCCTGAGTGTAAGCACCAGAAAATGGCATGGATTCCCCATCCTGCCAATGGCACTGCTAGCTCTGTAGTATAAATGAGGGTCAGGTGATAGGAGCCAAGAGGATTTTGACAAAAGCAGCATTTCTCACAGCTGCAGAAGGGCTGCCACAAAAGAAAATTTAGGAATTCAAAACTTTCTCTGACTCTCATTGCAAATTTAGATGGCTACTGTTGTATAACAGTAGAAATGTAAATCGAGACCTAAAAATGTTTCTTGGGTGGAAAAATGTTTACTACACGATATTTAGTGAAATAAGAAAAATGCAAAACTAAATAGTATGAACTCACATTTGGAAAAGAACAGAAATGAAGCTAAAACAAAACATCAGAGAGAGAGAGAGTTTAGAAAGAGAATGGAAGTAATTAGACAAAAATGTTAATAATGGATGGTAAGATGATCTATGGTTATTTAAATTTTTAATACATTTTTGTGTTTACTATAAAATAGCAAAATAGATATTCTAAACATATATTTCGGGGAAAAGAGATGTTAAGAAACTGAATTACAGCCTTAACTGGTTTAACACATAATGATCACATCTTTTACATTTGTGCCATCTTGTCATGAATTATTTCAATTTTCCTCCTCCATAAAAATTTTCATCTTGCCTGTTGGAGGCTGAAAACTGAAGGCACTAATAAGTCAAATGATCTTTCAATTCCCATCTAATTATAACAGCGTTTAGATCGATGAAAAATTTTAAATGTTTATTATGAACAAGGTATCAGGGCTGAAAACAAAAGTTGCTGGACTAGTAAAGCACTGAATGTGTCATCATGAGAAATAAGTTAGAAAAGAGCATAAAGTGGTTAAAAAAAATTTTTTTTAAAGAGACCACTGTTTGCAAGAAAATAAGCAGGCTAAGTTGTGTGATCATATTTCTCACATTAGAGATGAGATCTCTGATAATCAACAGTTTGTCCCGTTTGGAACATAATCACAATGTTTACTTTTCTTTTTCTTACCATGGGGAAGCCTAAAACATGTACTCCATGAGTAACAACTATAACTATTGTTTATTGGTTGTGTGCCATGTGCCAGATTTATCAGGAAATCTGTAATACCATATTTTATATACACTGTTATATTTAATTCTAAGAAAATATCCCATCTTTATAGTAACAAAATTGTGGCTAAGAGGTTAAGCCACTTGTCCAATGACACTATGTCCAATGCCCATAAAAAGTGCATAACCCACACTTGAACCCGTATCTGTCTGACCCTGAGCCTATGCTTTTTCCAACATTCTACAAAATCTTACAACAGGTAATGGGAACACAACATATTATCTAAAACGCTGGTTGGGCTAAGAGAAAGCTAGGATTCCTCTTAGGGAGATCACTTTACCTGTGGTTAGGAATTCACTTCAATTTAATATTTGGTTATGAAGGTTGAATTAGTTGGGATAAGACAATGCTAATTGATTTAAGGCATATAGAAATGTATTTCTCACTGTCATAATGAGCTAGGGTGTCCCAGTTCAGTGTATGGCTCTCCTCCACTTAACTATTCTTGAGTCCAGTCAGAGATCATCTCCACCATCCTCAAGATGTGATTTCCAATATGTAACCACTCCAACCCTTGGGAAGGAGGAAAGAGCACAGAGGAGGAGCACACACATGAGTATCTACAGGTCAAGCTTGGAAGAGGCCCCTGTCAGTTGCACTAGCATTCTGCTAGTGGGAGCAGAGTACCCTGGCAATACCTCCAGAAAGAGGACTTGAGTTGAAGAGACAAAGCAGAGCAGAGGTTCCAAAGGCAGTAGAAATAGGAAATTGTAGCTTGAATCAAAGGAAAAGCCCTAATCAGTCTTGGAGAAATTTGGGCAGACTGAGTTTCCCAGAGTATGGGCTTTGGGGCATCTAGCCATTTTACTGAAATATTCACTGAGAGTAGTCCCAGAATGCTGGAGAATTTGAGGATATTCTGGTTACAAATAGCATGGATAACTGTGGTAGAGAAGAGTTATCATTAAACTTAAAAGCAGAAACTCAGGCATCTTAACCCAGACTTTGCTACTAACTAGTTGTTTGATTTGGGGTAAATCTCTCCATCACCCTAAGCCTTAACTTTCTGTGTCATTAAATTTTAAAAAATGCTAATTACTCCACAGGGTTGTTGACTAATGAAATGAGATAAAGTATGTGCAACACATTGGGACTTGTAAAATGCTATACAAATGGAAGGTAAAACAGCACTACTGACCTAGAAAATGCATTGAATATGACTCTTTCACATGTGTTTGAGATATGTTCATGGTTAATAACAGGGAGAAGAGCAAGGGCTAAAAAAAACACTACGAGGGCAAAAATATACTGACAAAGAAGCTATTTGAGGTTGGAGGAAGATTTGAGTGCAAAAAAAAAAAAACCACAAAACAAACAAAAAAACCATACATCAGTCATGTATTTGAAAGGAATTTTGCCAAAAATTTGATCAATCTCTTCTTCAATATTTCATATTTTTACCCAGTGAAAAGACCGAGACATTTAGAAATGCAATGCACAAGAGAAATTGTGCATATTTTAGATGTAAAATCTAGTCAGCAATTAATTTTGCTTGCGTGTGTGTGTATGCATGCGTGCATGCATGTGTGCATTTAAACGATGCTTTCTAATAGCTGTGATTGCTGCAATTTCCTAGATTTTACTTGCCTTTTGCTCTGTAGAGTTAATTAAACACCAGAGAAATGTATTTACTATCTCAAGTTCCACACACTTGTGAGGATTTTGTCATTGACTTTGGTCCAAAGAGGACACCTTTAGAAACATAGCAACACTTATCTGCTTTTGGGAAAATCTAATGCGTCATTGACATGTCAGTATTGCTATTTCACCTCTTAATGTCCCTGGCTCACCTAGATATCATATATATCAAAAAAATCCTTGGAACTAGGGATTTTTACATAGTTTTAGAATATATTTCCCAGTGAAGGGTGCATAGGGCCTCCTTGTACATTTTCTTACAACTTCCTGTGATCTGTAATTGCTTCAAAAATAAATACTTTCTGCTACATATATAAAAATAAATATCTATTACATATGATATATGTAAATATATAAAAATAAATAAATAAATAAATATATATATATATATATTTTGAGACAGAGTCTTGCTCTGTCGCCCAGGCTGGAGTGCAGTGGCAAAATCTTGGCTCATTGCGAACTCTGCTTCCCAAGTTCAAGTGATTCTCCTGCCTCAGCCTCCCAAGCAGCTGGGATTACAGGTGTGTGCACCATCACGCCCGGCTGATTTTTGTATTTTTAGTAGATATGGGGTTTCTCCATGTTGGCCAGGCTGGTCTCAATCTCCTGACCTCGGGTGATCTGCCCACCTTGACCTCCCAAAGTGTTGGGATTACGGGCGTGAGCCACCATGCCTGACCTTCCTATATATTTCTATTACATATCAGAGTACAGAAAATGTACTTGGAACTCTGGTTAAAGCATTTCTATCACTTTCCAGATGCAGTACTTGAAATACTACCTACTGGGTTTCAGGTAAAAGAGGATTTTCCATTCAGATGCTATCCAAGTTATAGGACAAAAGGGATTTTCTAAAGTTAGGTTTCTTAGTAGAAGGCATCCTTTGATTCAGAAGCCACCATGAAAAAAAAAAAAATCATTAGAACTAGGTTCTTCCTTTTGACAAAACCCCCTAAGGAAAAAAAAAAAAAAAAAAAAAAGGACACACTGTAGGTTGATAAAAATCTGTTGGGTGGGCCTTCTCAAAGCATTGTGATCCAACCAAAGCACTGTTACTTGGCATGTATTTTAACACTTCAAAGAATGTTTACTGAACGTTTTTAATGTGAGAGCTGCTGTGCTGGGCTTGTAGAGAAAAATGAAGACACTAACAAAAAAACTCAGTCTCTTAGGCCATCATCTTTAATCCCTTCCTCATTCTCTGCATCCAAATAGCCTCTAGGTTCTATAGATCCTACCTTTTCCATAACTGCCACATCATTCTTATTCCCATTCCCATTGCTACTTTCTAAAGTCCCAGGACCAGTTCTCCCCACAATAACGATAACTGTGCCTCAGACTTGTCTCTCTCCAATTCTTTTATAACATCACCATCAGTATTATTTTTTTTTCAAATTGAAATATCATGTTGCTCTTAAAATCCCTTATTGACCCACCATTACCTAAGCTAGCTATTTTCAATTCCCATTTTGTACAGTGAGAAACTTCTGTAAAGCAAAGGAAGCTCAACATATTAAACAGTTGAAATCAATTGGTATTGTACGATAATAATTTATCTGTTGAGTCCAAACTAGTTTATTACAAGCTCAGTCAATGAGAACATTGAGATATTGATGTTATCACCAAAATTTGAAAACAGACTTGTGTATAAAATTGTAATCTTGTATCAGCCTCAATATTCAATTTTATTTCTGAGTTTGGTTTAAAATTTAGAGCAGTTAAAAATAAAATCAACCCTAGTTCACATTGATAAAAACTTGAAATTAGGAACAGGTTTCTAAATAGCTACTTTTGAAAACTCATGGCATTTTTCTTTTAAATTAAATAGAATTACAGTTTTATTTTGAGGGTTGTGCAAAAGGATGTGAATTTGGCAGCACACATTAATTGCTGTGTGTGCACACAATAATTGGTCATCTTTAGTGTATTTCAATATGGTTTCTTACATATTCGTGAGGGGTTCTTCCTTTTATTGCAGTTATTAAAATAATTTTAAAATATAACAATATAAAATTCAAATCAACAACCATAAAGCAGCATCAGGTCCAAACTTCTTAGCATATTAATGTGGCCTACGAAACCCTCTATTATCTTGTCCTTGTATATTTTCTCTGATTTTTTCTTCCCATCTTTGTCCCCAGGCTCTAGCCCCTATCAATTATTTTTGGTTCTTTAAAAATGCTGTGATCATCAACCTTTGGTTTCCTGTCTCTCACATTTTCCTCTGCCTATAATGTCGTTAGAGATTTCCCTTCTATAAAATCTCACTTCTCTCCAGAAGTTTTGGCCACTCTCCTTGTGCCCTATCTACTCTAGAGAAAGGAATCTGCGTTATACCCTTTATTGCATATATTTATTTTTACTTGTAACCTTCATCCCCAGACTTGCTGGAAGGACCATGTGTTGTTCACGTTTATGGTAAACTTACATTGTGTCAAGTCAGCTTAGCAGGAAATACAATTACCAGAATCCCCTGTATGGCTTTTCATTGGAGTTGGCATAAGCGAGGATTGTGCAAGATTCAGAGGCATATGTGTATCAGCAGCCATTCATCCCTGGAGGTCAGTGTAAGGCACCAATGGCTGCAGTAGCTCACAAGGATCATTGCTGATTCTGGCTCATGCTATGGTGAGAGAGCAGCTGAGCCCAGAGCTTGTCTAGGCCCTGCCAGATTCCACTCCGGAGTTTCTCCAAGTCCAGGATCAGTCACATTTGCAGCTCCATGGCAAAGGAGAGTAGCTTCTTCTGCAGATCATGCACGTTGTTGATTTCATGCGTTCCAGGTTGCCTTCACAAGTTCTGTTTGTCCTCACTTCACCTGCTTCAGATCCAACTTTTCTTCCCAACTGCTGACCTGCCATGATTTCGGGTCCACCAGACATAGCAGTAACAGTCTTCTGTGGACTTCTTCATGAGTGCCTACAATTGAGTAAGGTCTAATTCCTAGAATAAATTACTTACTCAATATCACTCACAGTATTTCTACTTCAAGATTAAGCCCTACCTTACACGATATTAAACTCCAGAATGTAATTCAATATTTGATCCTCAGCAGGCATTCGTTCAATAAATACTCTTCACCCTCATTAACAATCATCATTAACCAGTCTAGTGGCAAAAGTAGGAAAGCTATAAGCCAGAGAAGAAATTAATGAGAACCTTAAGGTTTGGCTTTATAGATATCAGAACAATAAGTCATCTTAGATATGATTATGTACAAGACGAGTTCAGAGGAGATAAATATGTGTAAAACAATGTCTGCACATTTTTTTTTTCTGGGGAGAGATGAGGCCCCTTGCTTTTTAACAGATTCTGAAAGAACCAGTGTTATAGGTACAGCCCTTATTTTATAGACGTGAAAATTATAGCTGGGAGGGCTCCACAACACAACAGAATAGTAACAGAACACAGGCCAGAACCAGGTCTTCTGATCTTAACTTTTATTTTCCTTGAACTCTATCATGGAAAATGACACTAAAACAAAATTTTAATAATAAAAATGCTGCAGCGGGGGAGAGACAATGAAAGATACTGTAAATGCTTCTGAGCACTCAGCAGCCTCAACCTCACTAATATTCTTATGGGAACCCCCTGACAATTGGCAGTCATCTGTTTATCTTAGAGCAGGCAGGTGAGCACAAAGAGTTTAAAGCATGGATGATGATCAAAAGGCTAGTCTGGATGTATACAGTGGCTTCCAAAGTTTCATTTCTGATTTGGAAATGTTTTTCAAATGGTATAGTTCCCTAAACTATTTTTCCAACTCATATTTCCCTCAATAAATGCACAATTTGTTATTTCTGTGGTAACTTGACCCTATTCTTCTGCCTATTCTGAAGTCCTCTACACTGCTGCTAGCACATATGTGGCGTATTAGTGCCCTTGTACATATAAGAAAAAGAAATACGTGTTTAAATTATCTCCCTTTAGTTTCAAGGAAAAAAAAAAAGAATAAGAAAAGAAAGTAAAAAGGAAGTAGAGACAAATATAGCAGAATTTTCTTGGTTAGATTATCCAGAAGCAGGCTCTGTGGTAAAGATTGTCTGCAGAAGTTTTATTGGGGAGTTTTTGCAAGACAAGTACTTACAGGAAAGTGAAAGAAGCAGAATTGGATGGAGAAAAAGATAGAACTATGATGCAGCTGCAAGAAAAGTCTCAGCTAATCCCATGGGGAGCTCTGAAGCTGACATGCCCCATCAGTATTATCCTGAATTGAGGTAAAGAGAGTGAGACCTTTGTACCCCACCCCCCCCAACAACTAGTCATTGGATGCACGCATAATCTTGAGAATGGCAACCCATCAGCCAAGGGTGTTTCCCAGGCAGGGACTCCACTGTGATCTGTCAGATGCTAACACTCCTGGCAGCTGGAGAAATGAGCACCTCAATCCCAGAAGGGAGTTGGGTAGCTCACCACAAAATTCACTCTAAACCACTACTTATGCCACTCAGATCAACTTGCTTTGTACAATAAGCTTATCCCATCCAGAAGCAGCTCCTTCAAGATTCTGGATGGCCTTGTGTCTTGGGGAAAGTTGTAAGAGGACTGTGAGTGAGCTGAACTATAGCCCTCCCTGCTGCAGCTAGTCCTGTATTTCTGTATCACTCAGAATGCTCTTCTTCTTCTGACCCTAGATTTCCATCCTTCCCCAGCACCACTGCTTCTCATGATGGCTTACCTGATGGAGTAGCAGAGACACTCATTCCTGAGAAGTGAGTCCCTGGTTATCATGCTTTCTAAGGCCATGACTGCTGATTTTATTATTTTAATATCAAAACTCGGCTAAGAAGTACCTGTAGATTACCTACATGCCCAGTGTATCCTTAATTACCTCAATTTTATAACAGCAACCCTATATTTTCTGAGGATCAGGGTCATTTGCCTTTGCCAGCATGTGACACCTCTTCTTGATTGCTAGTCTCTTGGCGTGAATACCCTGGACAGACCAGGGAATAGTTACATCTTAAAATTTAACAGGACTCCTGGAGAAAATGATCCCACTCTGAAAACCTGCATGTCTGAATCTGTAAATCCCACAGTCGTGCAATGAGAAATAAAAATTCACAAGTGAGGCCTGGGGAGTGATCATAAACAAACATACTCTTGCTTCTATGCCCTTAGTTCCTGGGCCCAAGTATTCTATTTATTGAAGACACAGCATTATTTAAGGGCTACTGATTTAGGGAGATTATGGTGTCTTAAGGAATAGCACTCCATCTTTGCAGGGTATCACCTCCCAGTTAGCACCTCAGCTGTCCCTTCATAAAGCTGTTCTGTCATTCTATCATGCCTACAATTCCTGGATGGCTTAGTATATAATAAGACCGGGAGGTCCATGGTCATGTGCCCACCACCATGTCTCCTTTTTCTATGAAGTGGGTGAATGGTTTGAATTAGATGTTATTTAGTTCCTGTGCTGGTGGATCCAATATTCTTTAAGTCTACTGATGTTGTGTTGGCTGAAGCCCTGAAATTGAGAAAGGAAAATCCATAACTGGAGCATATGCCAATTTTAGTCAAGATTAGTGATTGCCTCTTCCAAGGTAGAGGAGGTCCAAAAGTAATCAATTTAATCCTAAATTGCTGGTTGGTTTCCTCAAGATACGGTGCTCAGCACTGGTTTCTGCTGCTAGTAGGTCAGATATCTGGCAGTAGAAGGTGTTAAATCTGTTTCAGTGAGTGGAAGCCCATGCTATTGCATTCATGCAAACCCAACATCTCTGTTAATATGGTTCTTGGTACACAAGCCCATTCCCTCAGCACTAGTAGACTAATAGAGATATAATGGATACCATCAACCTTCATCCTTTAGGTCTTTAAGGTTATTCTATCTCTGCCCCAACATTTATTATCTTCGTTGAGTGAGGATCATTCTCAGAGTCTTCCACTTGGTCTTCCTTTCTACAGTATCTCTAACACCACAGATCAAGGAACTGATGTGCAAGTTCTGCCAACTACTACCATCTCTATTCTAATTATACACATAAGGACTGGAGAAATTGACCACTAGGTAGGTATAGCACTCCATCTTTGCAGGGTATCACCAGGACAACTGTAAGTCCAATCTATGTCAGGATTCCACTTATTACTCAGCCCTCATATACCCTGACTCTAATAGGGAAGCCATGATGAAGCTTCAGATCCCTCAGTATTGGCATCAAACTGAACTTTGTGTGGAACAATCCTTGGAAAGTGTGAGTATTCTCCTTTCTTCAGTGTATGGTTACCCAAGTAAACGGCTATAGGACTCTTTAGGGGAGACCTGGCAAGTTCACTGCGGTATATTATTCTCATGGCTTTACAGAATTCTTCATCCTGGGAATCCAGACTCTCCCTCAGTCAATGGGTTAAAAGTCTAAAACCTAGCTCAGGTGTGGAAATTAAGCAAATGACTTGTTATGAAGGAAGCTTCCCTCAGCTCCCTGTTGCCTGTCATTGATTTCTTTTCATAGACTGAACTGTACTCTTGTTGACTCGCCATTTATCCTTTCCCTAGGGTGGTGTGTTCTACATCCAATCTCCACAACTTTCTGTGGTCCAGGCCCCCCAGCTGCCACTCCAACCTTACCATTCATTAAGATGATTGCATCAATCATTTTGCTGATGGTTAAGTGCTACCATTTGACTTTATCATTTTGGCATCCTATCTGCTTCATTGCTTCCTGGGATCCCCTTTCTGAAACATTTCCTACTATCAACCCTGGCCTACAGGAACTAGTCAAAAATTCTGTACCCCTCTCATCGGCACATTTTTTACCTCTTCAGTGAATGTTGTCTCCTATGAGCCCTTCTGCAGAGCATAGTTGGCTAACGGATTTGCAGGCTATGTATAGCATATCCACTCTTGCATGTCTGCTGCTTTGAATCTTTTAATCTGTTATTCCATCATGTGCCAAGGTAGCTCTGGAGTCCCACTTTATTAAGGGTGGGTTATTGCTATCTCCAAGTTCCACATGCCATCCTACCAGCGTATTAGCACCATTTCTTGGAATTTTACCAGGGTGTTAATTCTGTGTCAGAGGAAAGTGCTATTATAGTAATAAAAACTCTCCCTTATTTAATTTTTTGTTCTAATCCTGTGATTTAGCACCCTCAGGATTCAGTTCCATGATACTCTTTAGTTCTTGCTGGTATATGTTAACTAGGTCCAGTGGCTCTTTCAGAGTATACATATATTTTTCCTTGCCAAGCCCAGAACTACCCAGGATGTTACATAATGACTTAATCTTAATTTATTGCCTAGTGACAAGAAGAGATGAGGAGGGATAGACTCTAACATGGTTGTTGCTGTCCTGCAAGGCAGTGGTGTCCTCATTGTCTTCAAGAAAAAAGATTTTTAATGGGAAGGGTCGGCCACTTCTGCTGGCCCCAAGACTTCATGGGTGTCTGGGATTTTAATATTTTTGAGTGCCTTGATTTAAGTTTTTCGGAGTCTACTCTGACCCAACAAGGGCCATGACCTTGAGAAAGCAGCTTTTCCATGGTTGAGAATTTAACCTTTTGTAGAGCTTTGTTATCCTTATAATTAAGTCTTGGGACTGATGTTTGACTTATTCTGCCCTCTGGCTATAGGAGGTAAGTCTATTTATGCGCTACCAGAGAGACCCTCTGACTTTCACTCTTTGCCTTTAGTTGGTGATTAATCACTCTCAACCTTACACTGTCTTTCTCCAAAGCAAAAATTGTGCTCAGCAACAGCCATTTGAGTCGTCTGTCTTTATAACACTATTACCTCATGTTATCAAATGCCTGAAATATTGTAATCTGCCCAAGCATTCCCTTCCATCAATATTGCATCCCAATGTAAAATTGTAAAGTTTTCATAACTACACAACTACCACATGGCAGGGGCTGTGAGCACTCTACCTACCGCCAGTGATGAGACTTCACTACCTGCCAGTCCATACATAAAGTACACTTCATCTTAGCCAAAAGACCAAGAAACAGTTGGCCCACACATAATCTAGCTCCAAAATCCCACTTTATAATTTGCTTCTTCAGACCACTTCTGGCACCAATTCTTTTAGGTTAGTTTCCTTGAAATACAGACAATGAGATGGAAATTTTCATTACAGAAATATAATCAAGAAAATTAGGTAGCCATGGAGGTGTGCCACACAGATTTACCCACAAGACAACCTGCTGCAAGGAAATAGTTTGAGAGCCTCCTGATGCTACAATTTAAGATTTTTTGCAACATTTACCCTGTGATCACAATTTCCTTGGGCTTTTCCAGGCCAGTGACTGGCAACAGCTGGGATACTAAAGCCAGGACATTTCTGCCTGACTCAGGACTCCTCTAATTATCACTGTTCTGATACACTTCATCAGCCTGATCAAGACTTTCTCAGAGCTATGCTGCAGGTGGTTTGAAGTTTTTCCTACCCAATCCTACTTCCTTCCTTCTTTCCTTTCACAGATGTCAGACCTGTAGCCCAGTTTGAAGGCTCTCTTGATGACTCCTGCCTTCCTCTGCTTTTCGTTTTTCATAAGTATTTTCCCCAATATGTACATATTTGCATGTCTAATTTCAGTTTGACATCTACTTTTTGGAGAACCCTAACTGACACAGGAGTGCTCTCAGGAAGAACTCCTATCGGGGATTCAAAAAAGGAAGAGTGTAAAGGGAGAAGTTAAACTCTAGTATATTTGTAAGAAAGGGACTGTCTGGTTTTATGGGGAGCTCTGGACCTGAGATGGCCCTTCGGAGTTTTCCCAAATTGAGGCAAGAGGATCAACCATTTATACCTTGCATCCATGAGTCATTTAATAAAGGCTCCCACAAGGGAGCAACACAACACTAGATGAGTCAACACCTTTTAGCTGAGGACAAGTCCCAGGGAAAGCCTCAGCTGTGAACCATTAGCAGCAAACACTGCAGTCAGCTAAGGGAATAAGTGTCTTGCCCCCCACGGGGAGAATGTAGCTACACACAGCAGCTACTTCAAAGGGGAAATTATTATTATAATTAAAGGACAATGGTAATAAGCTGCCCCCTTTATAGAGGGAAAACACCACCTTTGACAAAACTCTATAAATTAGTGGAGCACACTTCTGTTATTAGGGCAAAGGTCAAGGGAAGAGAATCCCACAAGCAGAGCAACTGGGAGACAGAGATATACTACATATCAATGGACTGTGCTTTGTATGGGTTAAAGGCATTTCTTCCTGGTATTCTGTGTGCCACAATGGGAAGACATTTCTTCCTTTTCTCCTTATAAAGAGAATGGGAGAGATATGGTCAATTGTTCAGCCAACCTAATGTCAGGCACAAGGTCAGGGTAAAGGGAGTTCCTACCTTTATTTGTGCATACAAATTATTTTCTCACAGTAAATAAAAATAGCAGTAGCTACTCCTAAGTGTCTACTAAGAAGCAGGAATGTTTCTTACAGCATGTATGGCACTTGCCATATTAACTTATTGAATCCCAAATAATCACATGAAGTAGGTATCTCCATTAAATGGTCAAGCCAAATAATTATTAGAACACTGATAGTTTTTCCCAATGTTACACAGTCAAGAATCCACAGACTTATGATCAAACCCAGTTTGATCTTGGCTCCAAGAATAATTTTCTTTACACTCTCCAATGCTTTCAAATTCACTTGGAAATTGGAGTTCCAAATGCAAATGCTTTTATTCTCTATCACACCCTTCACTTTAAAGGAAAGACAAAAGCCAAAGCCTCAGAGGCCCTAGACCGTAGTGATCGAGTCCAATAATTGCAATAATTGCACAGGTGTTTGTTACACCAGTGACAAGTCACCTGAAGGTTGGGAACTTGTTCTGTGAAACACATTCTCTCTTCCAGTTTGCATTCACTCAACAGCATTTGTTCAATAGTACCTCTATTCTTCCACCTAATGGTGCTCCCCTTATTTGGCAATCTTCAACATACAGGCTGCTGTGTGCATGTGCATACACATACACACACACACATAAAGATTCTCCTACTCTTCAATTATTAGGATGCAGCAGGCTGTTAGGGTTTTTCATTCTTTTTCCATATTCAACCCTTTGATGTATTGCCTGTACTATTCTTTCCCCATGAGCTAACGAGGCTGTCTCTAAGGAGGGGTTCAGGGGCAACCAATTAGAGAGAGAATGTGAGGGTGATCAGAATAGTGCAGCCTGCTGAGAGGCTGTCATTTACAGACTTAAAGGCAATGCAATCATTGCTAAAGGCTTGGGTTTCAACAAGAGCTGTAACATTCCAGCCATATTTCCAATCATCTGAATTTGATGGGTTGTTTTTGTGTGTGTGTGTGTGCTTTACCTGGTTTATTTTTTTTTCTGTTTTATAAGTAACCATTGCTTACATTTAAAAATACCTAATAATAGTGGTAATCTCTTTGTAATAAAATATGGATGAAGGTAACCTGCTCATAAAATGCAATGCTGCGAAAAGAATCTAACAACCATTTGAATATATATATGTAAATTACTGATGGTTGTGAATACAATTTCAACATCTACATGAAGAAAATGGAAGAAAATTGTGCCACTCTTTGTGTGTAAAAGCCAGAGGTGATGCCATGTTACAGTAGTAAATGTAGGTGCCCTCAAACCAGCATATGTAAAATGTAAGCTTAGAATAACACAACTAAGTCTCCGTGATAATATTTGCCGCCTTCAAATGTATACAACCAGAGCAGCCACAGAAGAACAGAGTGGGAAGGAGCCTCTTAACTTTACTTTGATGCCTCCGTTTGTTCACAGTAAGAAGTCAATCATGACTTTTTAAAATTTACTTGAATCTTGAAAGAAAAGCTGATCTGATTTTTTTTGAAGGAATTAGAAAGAATAGGAACAAAATGGAGGGGGATGGCCTTGAGAAAAGATCACTCTGTCTATCTGCCACCCCCACCAACTCAATAAATGATAGCCACATTCAGCAGACCACTCCCAATTCCTCCCAGCCAGAGTTCCTAAGTGTCCTGGCTAACTGATGCTGGATTGTGTCTGTAACAATTTCCATCAATTATTAAGGGACACACAGACAGGTTTTGACACAATCCATTGTTAAACAGAAACACAAACAGAAGGATTGTGTGTCTAACCAACATAAACAGATGTCAAGGAGTGCAAAATTATGCCTTTTTAAAAAGTCAGTATGTCTGTGTGTTTGCACTAACATATGCCTAGAACATGTGTATTTTGAAAGGTAAGCATGAGGAGTAATGAGTAAAGAAACAACAAAGCTTCTCCTTGGGAAAAAAAAAGAAAGGAAATTACTGTTGTAGTTTCAGTACATTTAAAGTGTTTTAATATTACATGTTTGCATCCATTTGGAGGGGTGGGAGGCAGTAGGCAGGTTGTTGTGGCTACTGAACTGAGAAATCTGAGAACATGGGGATACTGGCTGAGTTGGTGACCTGTCACAGGGATTCACTCTTTCTCTGGAATGTGAGATCAACTTTCCCTGATATAAAAATGAGCTGATTTCCACAGGTATTCTTCAAGGATGGAACAGAAATGGAGAAATAGATTCAACTGAGAAAGCAAGTTTAAACAGGAAAAGACAGAATTCAGTTAGGAGCTCTTGAAGGGGACTGACATAGAGTTAATAGTTCTGGATATTACCTTAAAAAGGTGGATATTGAATGGGTGCTGTCTGTCAGGTACTGTGCTAGTCACTTTACAAATGTTATTTTATTTTATTTAATCCTTATAACAATTCTATGAGGTAAGGAAAATATTTCACATTTTGCCAAGGAAAAACTTAAGGTAACACAGGATAAATGTTTTCCTGAGAATCACACCACACAGCTGGTAATCAAGCCCAGCTCTGTCTGCCTGACTTTTAAGAACTGGGATCCAAGACAGCTTCAGGAGCAGTAAATACACCTGTACCAGGGTGGTGGATGACCTCGGGGAGTCTTTGGGGGTTCATAATAGAATGTCTTAATTAATGAAAGGAATTAGGAAACAGGTTCTTGAAGGTATTGAACATTCTCCAGAACTTTCTGTAGTGTCAGTTTGAATCTAATGCAGACAGTCTGAGGAGCTTGTACTTACTGAGGAAGATTCGATGGGGAGACCCCAAAAGACTCCAGGGGACTTCTGAGGGTCTTCAGCAGCCATGGAGGTGAACCACTCAGAGCTCCCTTGAAAAAAGAACCTGTGGTGAGGAGTAGACAACCTGGTTGACAACCTCCAGGTCCACTCCTTCAGGATCTGCTGCAGTGATTATGCAGAGGCAATGTTCTCCCAGGGAAGGGTGAGCCAATACGAGGGGAAGCAAAGCAAGCTTGACCCACACGAAGTTGTGGCGATGGTTAATAGAGCATAGCGTCACTGGGGTGAAATAGACAAGCAGCCATCAAGGGTGCTGTTCAAATCTGTAATCCTCAGTAGGAAAGAATCAGGGAGCAGGAGGCAAGAGGACATTTATCCCAATAAAACATCATGAGCTTTTGCCACTGATGTGGTGAATGTATTCCTTTCACGAAAGGATAAGGAAGAGCATGTATTCACATGAAACAGGTAATTGTATTTTTTACAGTTTTACACCCAACTCCATGTTCTTTTTCCTATGTACTATTTTAACATAGTCCAAAACTTCTAGAGTGTGTGGACATCTAGCAGAGCATCACAATGATCCATGACATCCATCGAATCATGCTGATAGGGAAGCAAAGGTCACAGTTGGCTAACGTGCTGTTTGCATTAATAGGAGTCACGCATTCCACAAAGAGAGAAAGAAACCCTACAACAACTCAAGGACCTGTCTCTTCAGTGACATTTTTAGGAGTCCAGTAGTCAGGGGGTACACTGAGATATCCCCTCCAAAGTAATAATTAGTTTGCTGCATCTTATACTCCCTACCATTAAGAAAAAAACACGATACCTGAACAAAAGCTTGTTTGGAGGGAACACATTCTACACTTAGGATACTTGTCCAGCCTATATGCCACGTAACATAGAAGTCTGCCAGATTTGAGAGTTATGTAAAACAGAAAAGAGTTCTGGATCAGGTTTCAGATGCAGTGCAAGGAGCTTTGCCTCTTGGGCCATATTATTCTATAGACCTATTGTGTTGGTGGTATCACTGGTGGGATAAGATGCAATGCGGAGCTGACAGCACACCAAAGAGAGAGCAATCATAAGTTCAGGCCCCTGGGTTTTTTGGAGCAAGGTGCCGTCTGCAGTGGATAATTCAATACCTTTTGAGAAACAGCTCTTGGCATGTTGCTAGACCCAGACAGAAAGAACCTTGACCACTGAGCACCAAGTGGACCTGTATCTGGAACTTCCCATTAGGGGCTAGGTTTCATCAAACCCACCAAGTCATAAAGGTAAACTACTCAGAAACAATCCATTGTCCAGGACCAGAAGGCATAAGCTAGTTGCAAGAATAGATAGCACAGACTCTCACTTCAATCACTATTAATGCTCCTCTCCTTACTCACACCTATGTCTGTATGGGAGTCCTCATAGGATGAGCTGTAAGAAAAGGAAAAAGCCTCAGTTTGTTTTATGAATGGATCAGCCTGGTATATTTGTGTAAGCTGGAAATAGATGGTGGCTGCATAATAGCAGCTTCCAGATGTGGCCTTCAAAGCAGTGGAAAGGGAAGCTCTTTCCAGACAACAGAGCTGCAAGTGGCAAACCTGCCCATCCATTCTGTAAAGAAGTGGTCCAAGGCAAAAAAATACATATAGACTTCAGGGAAGTGTTCAATAGCCTGGCCATTTGGCAGGACCCTGGCAGACTCTAATCTATAAGATTAGAGTCCAGGAGGTCCAGGGTAGGGGCATGTGAATGGGTACATGGGAGTGGGAATAAAGTGTGAAGATGATTTGTTGCATGTTACTTTCCACCAGAAAGCACCCAACACAGAAGAGGCACCGAGGAACCAAGTAGGCAAAATGACTCAGTTCGCACAAGTCAGCCTCTGTTAGTGGATACCCTGGAACCAGCACAATGGCCATAGATCAAGTTATATGCTTGGGTCTATTGGACTTTTTCAGGCCAGTTCAGCTAAAACTGCCTCTGCTAGCAGCAGAGACCAGTGCTGAGTTGCTGGTACAGCACAAGTTGAAGAGACCAACTGGCCACTTTGTGGTATGTTAACTACATTGGCACATACCACCTCAGGGCTAGACAGCTATACTAAGCATAATTTCACCCTTCATACCAGCAGAGCTTCAGCCAACACCACCATCAGAGGCTTTTGGAATGTCTGATTCACACGTATGAAATCCCACACAGCACAGCGTAAGATCGGAGGACACTTACCATAGTGAAGGAAGTGTGAACGTGGGCCATGACAATGGGATCCATTGATCATATCACAAATCACAACATCTAAGGGCAGCTAACCTGATAGGGCACTAGAACAGCTTACTTGAGGCATGGTTGATACAGCAGCTTAGAGCCAATACTCTGCAAGAATAAGGTGCTATCTTCTGGGATGAATATGCACACTAAGTCAAATACCTCCATATGGTACCCTTCCTGTAAAAAATAAAATAAAATAAAATAAAATAAGAAGGATGCAAGGCTTTTCAAACCAAGGAATGGAGTGGCTCCACTCACAATGACCTGTTGGAGGCACTTTGTGCTTCTCATCCCTGCTACTCTGAGTTCCTAAGGGATACATATTCTGGTCTCCTAAGAGGGTGTACTCTTGCCAGGGGACAAGTTTACTGTTGAACTGCCAGGTTCAGATGCTGCCTGGACACTTCGACATTCTTGTATACAGGGATCAGCAAGAATGAAGAGTAGCCATCTTGGCAGAGGTAGGAGGAGATAGAGCTGCTATTATATAACAGGCAGAGGGAACAATATGTGGCACCCAGGCTATCCACTGGACATTCTCAATACTCCTTTGCCAAGTTGTAACCTGATGGACATATGCATGAACCCTGACCTGAGATGGGTATGAAACCCCATATGGAGCTTAGACTCCTTAGAAATGAGGGTTTAGATCATACCACCAGCTAAGTTATTGTGTGGAAGTGATAGCTGAGGGTGAAGGGTGCTTAGAATGAAGAGTGGGTAGTAGAGTAGGCAAATGATGGGTACCAGTTGCATTTTTGAAACCACTGGCAGCTACAAGGGGTGGAGTCTGCCCTACTATCTTCCCTTTTCTAAATTTTCTTTCGTGAAAAGAGGAAGGGAAAGGGGCTCACAGAAGCCAGGAAGTTGCTGCTATGTGGATTTGTGGGGAGGCAGAGCTGAGTGTTTCATGGGATAGGCTGTTTTGCCATAGAAGTGAACTGCCCACATCTCCATTGAAGAACAAACCTGTTATGAGGAGTGTAATGAGTGGACAGGTTCCAGTTGCTGCACCTTCAAGATCTGCCATAGTTTTCACGTTGAGGCCAAGCTCTCTCCAGGCAACTTCTAGCCAATAACTAAGGATGATGGTGGCAGGGCAGTGAGTGCCAGAGGCAGGCCATTTCTGCCCAGGGCAGGACTCTTCCAATGTGCAATCTTTGCTCTAGGGATTCCCATCAGCCTGGTTGAGACTTTTTTGGAGCAGTGCTGCAACCTGAGGCTCTTTCTACCCATCCTTCTTCCTTCCCTCTCTTCTTTCACAGATGGCAGACCTGCATCACAATTTGAAGTTCACCCTCTACCTCCTGTTCCCTCTACCCTTTAACCTTCACAGACATTTCTTTCAAAAATATTTTTTAATTCTGTCTTTGCATCCTTTTCCCAAAGGACCCAAGATGACATACTTTACATACTTTACTTACAGTAAAAATTCCCCAAAATAGAAAGGAGTAGCAGTGCCAATTTTAAAGCGAGAAGAATTTAGAGACTGTGTTCTGTTTTTCTGCTACCCTGGGCAGACAAGAATCCAGCAGGGAAAAACTGCTGGTGGCAGAGGAAGTGATAGTAGGATACTTAGCCGATGATAAGGGGGAAAAACTAAACGTCTATTTAATAACAACTTGGGCCAGGTTGCACACTGTCCCACTAAGATGTATTTGAAGCATTTAAGTGTCCAAGTTGGTTTTTAGTTTTCCTTAAGCAAAGTGCTTTGGATTACAAGGTCATTGGTTTGGCATTTTGGAAGTTTTTGAATACAACCTGATCTACTTTAGTAAGGCTACCAAGAACAAGGATTCTGAGGCACAGGAAAAGAATAAGAGCTATGTTCATAACTGACCAAGCATAAAAAAGGATGGCTGGGTGTGGTGGCTCACGCCTGTAATCCCAGCACTTTGAGAGGCCGAGGTGGGTGGATCACCTGAGTCAGGGGTTCGAGACCAGCCTGACCAACATGGAGAAACCCCGTCTCTACTAAAAATCCAAAATTAGCCAGGCATGGTGGTGCTTGCCTGTAATCCCAGCTACTCAGGAGGCTGAGGCAGGAGAGTCGCTTGAACTGGGGAGGTGGAGGTTGCCGTGATTTGAGATGGCGCCATTGCACTCCAGCCTGGGCAACAAGAGTGAAACTCCATCTCAAAAAAAAGAAGGACACTGGATATTTTCCTAAGGTGATAATTCAATTCCAGAAATAACTTTTACTGTAGTGAGAAGTAACCATGAGATTATTTGGTACATTTGGAGGGGGAAAAAGTGGAGACTAAGGCAACTAAGGAGAGTGAGAGAAAATAGAATAGAGAATACTGGCAAAGATCATGAAAGGGTATAAACGTGAAACTCCAATTGTAAGAGAAAAATCACTAACAAATAATAATAGTTGTGGTGGTAGTAGTAGTAGACACCCTGGTATCAAGTATTGAAATATGTCATTTCCAGGGATTCTTATGGGAAATTTGAGAAACACCTAAAATTAAGTCACTTAGAAATCATTTCTGAAGGTGTCTAACCTCATTCATTTCATTCGAGCCCACCTGAGATTAGCTGAACCCTATCCAGACAAGCAGAACCACCAAACCCACCCACAGGCTTGTGAGAAATATTGAGTGGATTTTTTAAGCCATTAAATTTTGATATGTTTGTTATGCATCAATTGCTGACATATGCATAGGGTAGTGTCAAAAAAAATTTAATAGATTACATTTTCCATTAATATTTATTTTATTTTGCAAAATAGTTTAAAATTATTTTCATCTTTACCTTTTCCAACCCTACCAAAAAAAGAAAAAACAAAATAAACAGCCTCATATGTATCTTCTTCTCACCTTTTTCCATATTCTTAGACTCCCATATACACTGATGTACATTTATCGACTCTTTTCTAAGGGTTTTGTTTAAGAGATCATACTGTATATTTTTCTCTGTCTTCCTTTGCTCATCTAACAGTACACTGTGGAGATAATTCCAAGTCAATGAATCTAGATATAGCTCGTTCTTTTTAAGAGCTCCATAACATTTCATTATATAAATATACCACAGTTTATTCAACCTTTCTTCTAATCATGAGTATTCCGGTTTTTAACAATTTCTTGTCACCACAAACAATGCTATTATAAACATTCTTCTTCTATTTTCCTACAGTTCTTAGTTCTAAGCTTACTCTAAACTTTTTCTATACTTCTAATATTCTTATATACTGGTACGTTTATTTCTATAACATGATGAAGACCCAGAGGAGATAGCTAGGTCAGTAGGCATGTGTATTGTTTTAAGCAGATATTTCCAGAATAGTTGTCTGTAACCAGGAAGAAATTCACATTCCTACCAGTGATATGGGTTATGCCCTTCCCTCCACAACTCACCCCTGCCACCATCTCCTCCTCTCTAGGTCTTGCCATCAATGTTTAGTTTGGCATGACCATATATAGATGCTGATCCCAGTTCCCATGAGCATCAGCACGAGGGACAAAGTTCTTTGCTTTCCACACTCTTCTTTCTTGCTCGTGACATGAAGGTGGGGTTCCATGGCCACCTCGATGGTTGCGTTACAGGCTGGGCTGCTGTCGCCTCCCTTGTGTGATATCCACACATTCCAGTTTCCCTGTTCTCTAGCACATGCAGCCGTCCTCTCCCTGAAGAGGAGAAATGTCCCTGCCTTCCACTCTTCTGGCAGCTGCTTGAGCTCTCAATGTCTTAACAGAGACTTAAGAAATTCTTCATTTTCTCTTTTTATTTTCTCTGGCTTTCTTTTTATTTTCCAGAGCCTTCTCGGCTTAAAGCTCCAGAACAAATCTGCAGGGCAAAGGGCAGGAGTTGAGGATGGCGTAAGCACGATCCCTAAGCACGGTGTCTTCATTTCACTCACTGCACATTGGCCATGCTCTTGGAAAAAGCTTCCTAGATTATTCTGTTCCTTAAGGCTCCACTGATCTTCCAGGATGTCTGCGTTTGTAGTGTGTACAATCTGGGATCCACTTTATAGCCACCGAAGATCTTTACTGCATATGGTATCAAATGGAATTAGCTTTTCTTCATTATCTGTTCTTATCTTACAAGAATTTGAAATATTGAGTAATTAATGATCCTCACAAATGATCCTCACACTCACATTATTTGATCCTCACAAATCAACACACAGCAAAGAACATAAAAGAAATCCAGAGAAAGCTAAAGGAAAAAAGGTAATCCTGAAATGACTTGAAAATCTTTGCTTCTTTTTTCAAATGTAATTTCTTTTCTCTGAGAAACAAGATGGAAAGAATGAAGAAGATGGAATTTCTGAGCAACATCTATAGGGATATGCATGGGAGCACAGGCTAGAAAATGTTCTCTGGCCTCTATGACATTGGAAGCGGCAGGAGAAAATGTGTATAACCACGGCCAAAATAAGCCTTCTTTCTTTCACTCTGTCTTTGACCCTGAATTATTTATTATCCTTAGAAGCACAATAGAGAACAATGTGATTGACATTATAAGAACCAAAGATTTTACTTCCATGGAAACTTACTTTTCAAAAAGTCACTGTGGATGGGTTAACCCAGCTGGCAACATAGATATGATTTTCCTTCTCTCCACATTGTCTTTTTTGACTAGGCAGGCAGTTGAATGGCTCTATAAGCCAGAGACCAGTGAGATATAAAACAAGGTGATGACTCACCTTGAACAGGATGGAATTGACATGCTATCACCTTGTAGAGATGTAAGTGCCAGAAACACAGTTGGAATTTTGATGGGTAATAATTATTAAATCTGAATAATTAAGCATATCTATTCTTAGGGATTATTAGACCTAATAATTATTACCCAGAAAAAAATATGTGTGTCTTTGAAATCCACATTTTATCACCAATGATGAGCCTGTCAATTCCATCCCATTAGCCAGTTTTTGTTACCATCTAATGTTAATATAAGGAAGTCACTGGAAATCACAGTTTATAACAGTATACACTTACATGTACTGTTTAGTGAAGTATAAACTATCAAAAGACTTTACTATTTATGCACAGGACACTTAACATTCTGATTCAATAAAAACAAATATAGTGTGACCAGATAGCATTTCACACTTCTCACTCTAGCAACTTCACCTAAAGAAAGGAAAAGGACAAGGGAAGGATCAACATTTATTGGCCACATATAGATGCTGACTATTTTACATTCCACTTTCCATGTAATACACACAACTACTTTATTATTAGTCTTTGGTTATAAGGAAACTGAAGCTTAGAGAAATAAAGTCCCTTGCCTGGTCCACAGAACTGGTCAAGGATAAAGGTGGGATTTGAACACAGATCAGCCTGACTATTCCTCATGTTCACAACATAAGATGTGTGTTCCACGAAGCATAATTCAATAAAAGGAAAAAAAAAAAAGCAAACCATTTGACTAATAATTTCAAGCTATATACAGAGTGGAATTCAAAAGTCACATGGATTTGTACAATAAACTGATGTTTGTTGTACGAATAAAGGCCACAGATTTGAATCCAGCTAGGTCTGAACCAGGCCTGTCTGATTTTAAAGCTATGTACTCTCCACAACCCTGCTGTATCTCCACCAAAGCATATTATTTACCCCCATTGCTAAGAGAAACAAATGTTGCCAAATGCTTTCCGGAAAAGCAACTTGAATTTTCTTTGAGATTACTATGGGTTTGTTAAACTTGAATTACCCTAATATTGCAGTTGGAAATAAAAGGTTGTTTTCAAAAGCAAAAACTAGGGGTAAAATGGTTAAAAACTTTTTTTTTAAATTGGCACAAGGCAACTTGCAAAGGAAAGTTGAGAACACCAAGCTGGGGCAGAAACAGACAAGTCACTGGGCAGAGGCAGAAGCCCAGGGATTAGCAGTAGCTGGCATGGTGATGCTGGCAGCAGCTGCAGCAGCATTCATTTTACTCAATTCATCTTATTTCAGCTATCAAACCAGGTGGTCACAGGAACAATGAGGGTACGAACTTATTTTCAGGATGTTGCCAAGTGTTTTTCTCAGGAAAACATGATTCAGATATGTTATATCACTGGAGTACTTACAAGGTCAAGGAACACCCATAGCACTTGGTGACACATCGGAAAGGAAGTATTAAATCTGGGTTTAAGAGTTGGATTGACTGTGTGAGCCCCATAAAGTGTGTTCTGTTCTGTTAGGCATCAGGAATTTTGGTAGAAATTAGCCCAGGATAAAGACCATGTTAATTGGACCTCCAAAAGCCTTCAGGAACTATATGCTTTGTAAGTAGTAAAAGTAAACCACAGAGATTTTGTTTAGGGTAACCAGATAGAAACATGAGGCAGAAAAGGAAAAGTTCTGTATTTCAATGTCTTTATTTTCAATATGGGCCGAGCAGCGCAGATCACTGCTTTTAAAATCACCAGTCGTGAAATCAATTCAGTGGCACCGACAAGTATTATTTTAAAATGAACTAGAATAGAAAATAGCAGAGTATATTGCCTATAGTAAAAGGAAGAATTGTTTCATTGAAGTTTCCTTCAGTATATACATACAGGCACACATAAGTTTGTGTGTACTGGGACACAATATATGGAATTTCTTAATGTGTGTCAAATAAATTTGAAAGCCACTGGTCTAGATGACATCTAAAGTGGCTTCTGGCTCTAAAACCACATGATTCTGCGTTCATGTGAGTTGGTGGCATCCGGCACAACTTATTGCAACTCATTGCAGCCTCCAAGTTTCCTGTAGGTTGCTTAGAGATGGCTACAAATGGTCTCAGAGGTGTTGACGTGTCAGAGCTGCAATCTGCCAAATCCAGGGCAGCTCCTCTTTCATCTCCGGTACATAGTGTGTTAAGCAGCAAGGTGTGCATGCATTAAGGGCAAAACAGCCTCTGGAAACAAAAAATAGCTTGAAACTCATGGTCCAGGGATATTCTAAGAAATCTAGAGCCTGTGATTCCCCCACAGACAGGGAAGAGACACGAAAATGTCCCCATATGGGCCACATTATGTATTTTCTGCATTTTAAATTTAATTTTATTTTTTTTGAGATGGAGTTTCGCTCTTGTTGCCCAGGCTGGAGTGCAATGGTGTGATCTCGGCTCACCACAACCTCTACCTCCCGGGTGCAAGCAATTCTCGTGCCTCAGCTTCCCAAGTAGCTGGACTTACAGGGATGCGCCACCACGCCTGGCTAATTTTGTGTTTTTAATAGAGACGGGGTTTCTCCATGTTGGTCAGGCTGGTCTCGAGCTCCCGACCTCAGGGGATCCACCCACCTCAGCCTCCCAAAGTGCTGGGATTACAGGCGAGAGCCACCTATCTATTTTAGTTAATTTCATTTTCGCAACGCTTTTAGGCTATTAGGTGTCTCTTCCCTCTTTGGCTGATATGTCTCTCTTCCCTCTTTTGATAGTTGAATAAAAAGAAGTTTAGAAAAATAAATAAGTGACATGCTCAAGGCCACAGATTTGAATCTAGCTAGGGTTGAACCAAGCCTGTCTAATTTTAAAGCTACATACTCTCCACAACCCTGCTGTATCTCCACCAACACGTATTCTTTATCCTCACTGCTGAGAGAAACAAATGATGCCAAATGCTTTCCGGAAAAGCAACTTGAATTTTCTTTGGGATTACTAAGGGTTTGTTAAACTTGACTGAACCTAATGTTACAGTTGGAAATAACAGGTTGTTTTTTTAAAAGCAAAAAATTAGGGTGAAAGAAGAAAAGGTAAGAATGTAGTGGGAATTATAGACCGAGAAGGTCCCCAATACCAGACAGTTGTTTTTAGAATGAATCTCTGAAAAACAAAGGAGAAAAAGGGAGAATGCTGAATTCAGCTTTCACAAAGTCATGAACAGCTGGAGTGTTTCTGCATGATTTATCCCAATGTAACAAGTTTGGAATTTTTAAGTTTTGGGAAGGAGAGAGGAAATGAAGTTCATGTTAGTTTTGGGCTATCTTTGTAATAGTTACCCTTTGATGCCTAGGAATCTTCAACTTGGAAATCTAGACAATATGTTCCTTGCACAGCAAAGATTTGAGAATCATCCCCTGGACTTGGAACATTAACCTTCCTACCTCAGGACTACTTTACCCATTGAAACCAGCCTCTTTTGTGTGGAGGCATTTCTTGGCTTTCTTGCTACAGTTTAGGACTCTCCACCGGCATTGTGTTAGCATTTCGATGAGGACAACAGTTCACGGGAGACCTTTCTTCAAACACTGAGTTTCTGGTTCATTCAAATTTCTGTTTTGGGCTCCCAGAAAAATACCATGGAGACAGGACAGATGTGCCAGTGAACTAGGAACATCTGGAGAGTTTCACTGAGTGGATCAGGAAATGCTACAGAGGTACAATGACCTCCCCTTATTTGTGGTGACAAGAGCCTCTACTTCAAGATTGGCAGGGTCCCCAGAAACCTGCCAGTTTACATTGCTAGGCAAATAATGAATGGTACTGTTACAGTCAGTGCCACATTTTAAAGACCTTGTTTGGACAGTAAATTGGCTTGAAATAAAACATGAAGAATCTGGCTGTGATTTCAATGCCCAGGTGAGATGGTTTCAAAGCCTGGGGGAAAGGGCAAAGAGGGTGTGAATCTTCAATCAAGAAACTAAATAGCAGCTGTTCCCATAGGCAAGAAGTACAAATGATTCTGCTACTGAGACAGGCTTACAACAGATCCAAACTAATCTTGGTGAAATTGTGCTCTAAATGATTAGTGTTAACAAGCATTTACTAAGACAGTTGCATTATTTTCTCTCCTCAGAATTTTAGAGCCTAACAAACCCCTCCTGCCCCTCTGTTTGTCATTCCATTACAGTATCTGTTTGGTTTTTGGGGTTTTTTTGTTTTTTGTTTTTGTTTTTTGATTGTTGTTGTTGTTTTTCATTTCTACAAAGGAAAAAGGGCACTCCCAAGGATGTTCATAAGGATGGAATCATTAGAAAACAACAACAAACTGTTCATTCTCATTCAGGGCATCAGCTATAGATTCCACCCATTATTATTCCTCCCAACTATTTAGTACATATCAGGAGGCTACTTTGATCCCCAGGAGTTACATAGGCTGATCAAATACTTGAATCTACTCTCTTAATATGCAGGAGGTGAGAATGAACTTTAGAAGTCCAACTCATGGTCTCATCTTGGCCGTAAGTCTTTCTTTTCTTTTTGATAGTGACCTTTTAATCCAAAGAGTGCCCATTTTCCTAAAGGTTTCACACTATTCCCCAAATCAATGTTGAAGAATGCTTCCTCCAGTTTCCAACTTCTACTTGATTTAAATATTGCCCAAGTTGGTCACTCTCAGGAGCTGATAAAGCACTAGGTACAGGCTGTGACAAATATTTGATCCAAAAAAAAAAAAAAATGTGCCAGTTATCTGCCCATAGAATATCAGAGAGGTATTGAGGAATTATTCTTATATATCTTTATCTTGCCACTTTAACTTAAAAATTTCTTTTTGACGGAAACTTCATAGTGAGGAAATAGCAGCTGCATGCACAAGAAACCAGAAGTAGGAAGATTTTGCTAGGGCACAGTGAAGTTTTCAGTGGTCTAGTTGAGGGAGTAGGGGCCGTCAGGGGCCCAGAAGTGAGAATTGCAGACGTAGGATAGATGTTATGTGGGAAATGTATCCACTCTCTTTTGTCTGACATTCCTTAGACTTATGCCAATATTCCTTACTGTTAACCTGTTGCTCTTTTGTTTTTCATCTCTTCTACCCACAAGCAAACAAACAAAATAAAAAGGTAACTTAATTCCAGGCCATTCATGAGAAATGTAGAGTACCTGTCAGAAAGCATCACAGTATAATGCAAAGAAGAGGAGGCTGTGTTCAGACACTTGAGCTGTCATGGATTGAAAGAATCAATATTATGAAAATGACCTTACTGCCCAAAGCAATCTACATATTCAGTGCAATTCTTACTGAAATACCAATGCCATTTTTCACAGAATCAGAAAAACAAATCCTACAATTCAAATGGAACCAAATAGAGCCCAAATAGCCAAAGCAATCCTAAGCAAAAAGAGTGAAACCAGAGGCATCACATTACCTGACTTCAAACTATACTACAAGGCTACAGTAATCAAAACAGCCTGGTACTGATATAAAAGTAGATACATAGACTAGTGGAACAGAATTTAAAAACCCAGAAATAAAACCAAATACCTATAAGCAACTGATCTTCACCAAAGCAGAAAACATATATATACTGTGGAAAGGACTCCCTATTCAACAATGGTGCTGGGAAAATAGGATAGGCACATGCAGAAAAATGACACTGGGTCCCTATTTCTTACCATAAACAAAAATCAACTCAAGGTAGATTAAGGACTTAAATGTAAGACCTGAAACTATAAATATTCTAGAAGGACAACTAAAAAAAACTCTTCTGGACATTGGTTTAGGCAAAGAATTTATGACTAAGACCTCAAAAGCAAATGCAACAAAACAAAAATAAATTAATGAGACTTAATTAAACTAAAAAGTTTCTGCACAGCAAAAGAAATAATCAACAGAGTAACAGACTACAGAATGGGAGAATAATATTTGCCAACTATACATCCAACAAAGGACTAATATCCAGAATCCACACTAAAACAAATTAACCAAAACAGTAATTATCCCATTAAAAATAGGCAAGTGACATAGACAGACATTTATCAAAAAAAGATACACAAATGGCCAACAAACATATGAAAAAATACTCAACATCACTAATCATCAGGGAAATTCAAACTAAAGTCACAATAAGACACCATCTTATACCGGTGAAAATAATCAGAATGGCCATTATTAAAATGTCAAAAAGTGGCTGGGCACAATGGCTCACTCCTGTAATCCCAACACTTTGGGAGGCCAAGGCAGGCAGATCACCTGAGGGCAGGAATTTGAGACCAGCCTAGCCAACATGGCAAAAACCTATCTCTACTAAAAATACAAAAATTAGCTGGACATAGTGACACGCACCTGTAATCCCAATTAATTGAGAGACTCAGGCAGGAGAATCACTTGAACCCGGGAGGTGGAGGTTGCAGTGAGCTGAGATCACGCCATTACACTCCAGCCTAGACAACAAGAGTGAAACTCCATCTCAAAAAAAAAAAAAAAAAAAAGTAAAAAACTGAGAGATATTGGTGCAGATGCACTGAAAAGAGAATGCTTATACACTGTTGTTGCAAATGTAAATGTGTACAACCTTTATGGAAAATGGTACGAAGATTTCTCAAGGAACTAAAAGTAGATCTACCATTTGATCTGGTACTACTACTGAGCCACTACTAGGTAGCCACCCAAAGGAAAAGACATCACTGTACCAAAAATACACCTGCACTCTGTTTTTATTGCAGCACAATTCACAATCGCAAAGATATAGAGTCAACCTAAGTGTCCATCAACTGATGAGTGGATAAAGACAATTTCACACCGTAAAATACTACTCAGCCATAAAAAAGAAGAAAATAATGTCTTTTGCAGGATCTTGGTAGGAACTTGAGGCCATTATCCTTACAAGTAACCAAATAGCACATGTTGTCACTTACAGGTGGAAGCTAAGCTATGGTTACATAGGAATATGTAGAATGGTATAATGAACATTGGAGACTCAGAAGAGAGAGTTGGGGGTGGGGGGTGGTGAGTAATGAAAAATTACCTATTGGGTACAATGTACGCTATTCAGATAAGGAGTACACTAAAAACCAAGACTTCATCATGTAACCAAAACCCACTTGTACCCCTAAAACTATTGAAATGTTTTTAAAAACATAAAGATACCTGAGCTGACATCATTGTTGTGTGTCTGGTAACAGTGTGATATATGAACTCGCAAATAAGTAGAGAGAATGATTTTTCATTCAAAATGCCCTTTCTTCCCACCAGTTTGGCACTATACCTATAGGTAAGGTTGCTCCTGTCAAGAGATGTAAAGACAGTGAAATGGTGTAAGTGATCAGAAACCAAAAATGTTATTTTTATCTCTTCGTTTCAAGGTAAGTATAATATAAACATGGACTGCTTCTCTCATGGGGTTCTCCTATTGAATCTCTTTCATTCATTCTGTGGGGTTTGCTTCATCTCTTTTGATTTAATTTTGTGCCTATGGAGCTCTCCTCTACTTTTCCCAAACTCTTTAAGCATGTCCTCCTATCTGTGGTTTTTGAATCAAGAATGATCTGATGGCTGTATTCACAAACACTGCGGCTTTTCTGAAAGCTGTCAGTACAAGACTTCAACCCAGTCCCTTTTTCCTCGAATTTTTTCCAGAGGTATGATGCTTCTGGGAGCTAAGACTCAGAGGAAGAAACAGATAAAAGACTACATCTATATGACATAAAGCCAGTGACTAATAAATTGTTCATTAAATATATATTCTGGTCAGTGAAGATGTCTTTCAGAAAAGTTGTTTGGCAAATTATATGAAAATAAAAACACCATGTGTGTGAATCTTTCATTTCTCTTATTAGTTGTCATAGTGTAGAATCAAAATTAGAAATATAGAGGTTAGAAATACATGAAAGAAATACGAGATAAAAGAAATGTATCAATTATTAGGTTGGTACCAAACTGATTACAGTTTTGCCATTACATTTAATGGCCAAAACTGCTATTACTAACTAACCCAAATATTTCTTGGGATCTGGAAAAATAAGTTTTCAGTGTACATTCTACAGATTTCATGCATTGGAGATTATGTATTTCATATACATATTTCTTTTTTTTTTCATATACATATTTCTTAATTAGATTTAATTAAAGAAGCAAAATAAAAGGCACACAAACTAAAACAACCTCCTCTTTTACAATGAAAATTAGGTCTCCAGATTTATTTTTGTTGTTTTCCCTATCATTTCCCTGTTTAATCCGTTGCCCCTTTCTTCAAAAAGACAAAGTGACAAAATTACAGAGTCCGGCTGTAACCTTTAGGACTTAGTTTTAACTTAGCCCATCTTCTTTCCTGACATACTCCCTCAATGAAAGGTAAACATCAGCTTTATTTTTTTGTTAGTTCACCCTCAATTAAAACATTCAGGGACTCATTATCCATACAGCATACTGTGCAGGATGTATCTATGTCCTCCCCCTTCCTTTCTTTCCTAACTTTTACCCATTTTTCTTCCCCTTAACAGTTCATTCTCTCCACACATAAAGGAAGGACCCATAAATGCAGTTAAGTGTTCAGGTAAAAGTGTCAATGGTATTCTGATAATTTAAAAGGAGTGTCTTGAACGAGGTAGATAGGGGATTGTCTGTGATTTTTTGCGTGTTTGTAATTGAGAGTTAGCTGTATTTCACCATAGCCACCAGCTAAATGAAGAGGTAAGAACTGACTCTCTAAGCTCCACCATCTAATTTAATTGTAGGGATGCTCCAAGAAAGATCACTGTGTAAAGAGATAAACCAAGGTCTTCCACATTCTCCTTTTTTCTTCACTCTCCTGTAATAAAAGAGTAGCTATTCCTTGTAAATTTTTTAAAGCAAATTTGAATGTTCTGCCTCTACTAATAAGCACCCGGAATGATAAAATACAGGCATTACTCACACAATATGAGCACTGCTGAAACTACAAACACATCATTTTCTATTGCAAGCAGAGCAAGAAATAGCTATTTTTATGGATCTGCAGAGTGATTTGATTGTGTACAAAAGAAGCAAGTGAAAATCACACCAGAGTGAAAATTGTATTACACACATGAGGAAGATAACTTAACAGTCTGTGCACAACTAATGATTAGATATGGAATGAAGTTCGTTTGAGCCCTTAACTGGAAAAATATACTCTAGAACTTTTCACTGGAAATGTATTTTTAAGGAATAAACGTTTCGTTGTTGATGTCATGGTGGTGGTTTTTTGTTTTGGCTTTCTCTGTTAGCTTAGGGCAATTGCTGTTAGGGTTTTCTCAAGAAAAAATATTTGAATAACTAGAGAGTGGTGATTGCTCACCCAGGAATTAATCAATTTGTTGTATAGTTTCTTGATATGCCCCACATTTATTATGGTATTTGAAAAAAAAAATAGAGAACCCAATGGAGTTGTTATTAGGGTTAAATGAAATACTCAGTATTATAAATAAATAAATACTTAAATGAGAGGCACATGTCAGGTGCTCTGTAACTGTTGGCTGTCGGGGATAACACATTTACAAAGCCTGATGCTTCTTACCATATGAAGTATTCCAATTTTTGCTTCTGCATCATTCCTCATTCAAGCAGTTTGGGATGAGTAATTGGTCCAGCCCCACCCTTTAACTTTCTCTGTAGAAAATACAAAGTTCCAAGTGCAAAAAAAAAAAAAAAAAAAAAAAAAGGCTTACTAGTTAAAGAAGAACAATTTCTTGAGGTTGTTAACAGAGAAAAATACACATTCCTCTTTTATTGTTTGACTTACTAGATTTTTTAATCATATTTGGCAAAAAAAAAAAAAAAAAAGAGAAGGAAGCATGGGTAAAAATAGAAAAGTAACTCCCAGGCCATTTGCATGGGCAAGGCCATGAGCTAAAATAACCAAATTATCCATTAAAGTAAAATAAACTTAACTTCAGACAGTGTAATTTCCCCTATTTCAGTTTCCCCAATTTGCTTAAGGTAATAAAATTTTATTAAGTAATATTGGAGAAAAACACATTTATCTTATACCGAGAAGTATCACTTTTCATTTAGGGGTGCCTGGATTTTAATGATAACAGCAAAAACTCTGAGGTCTTCCTACTGTGCCCACATGTTTTTATGGACAAAATTTATTTGACAAAAGTAACCATTTCACTACTTCAGGAGATTACATTCAAATTTAGATATGTACATACATATCTAAATGTATAGATACATCTGTATACACACAACTGTTCAAATATACATTTAAATACATACATGTATCCATAGAAGCATATGCAGACACAAGGAAAATTTTATCAAAAATGTAATTTAGTATCCTTTTTTAAAATGTTAATATTTATCACAGGTCTTAAATGTACAGTTGGTGTTTTTGACAATCATATGCATGTGTGCAAACATCATCAAAAAAAAATAGAGAACATTTCCATCACTGAACAAAGTAATCTAGGGTTCCTTTTCAGTCAACCCCTATTCTTCAGAGGCAACCACTTTTTAAGTTCCATCTCTATAGATTAGTTTTGCCTGTCCTTGGAATTTTAACGAATGGGATAATACAGTATGTTTTCTTTTGTGTCTGGCTTTTTTCACTCAACATAATGTTTTTGAAATCATTTCATGTTGTTGAGTTTATCATAATTTGTTCCTTCTTATTGGTATATTATATGAATAATGCACAAATTACGGAGCCATGTTCCTGATAAAGAACATTTGGTTTGTTTTTGTTTTTTGGCTATTATGAATAAGACTATTATCAACATCTTGTAAAAGATGTTGTATGGTCGTATGTTTTTGATTTTCTTGAGTAAATACCTGGGAGTGCAATTACTGGGTTAAGGGTAAGTACATGTCTAACTTTACAAGAAATTGCCAAACTTTTTTCAGCATGATTGGCCCACTCCTATCGGCAATGTATTACAGTTCCATGTGTTCCACATCCTTGCAAAAATTTGGTATTACCAGCCTTCTCTTTTAGCCAATCTACTGGGTGTTCAGTAGTGCCTCATTATAGATTTCATATGCTTTTTCCTTGTGATTAAAGACGTTGAGTATTCATTATGTTTGTTGGCCTCTTTTGAGAAGTGTATATTCAAGTCTTTTGACTATTTTATAGTGGGTTGTTTGCTTTTTATTGTTGTTTTGTAGGAGTTATTTATATACTTTGGATTAAATTATTTTATGAGATATATGTGCTACAAGTATGTCTGAGGCTTGCATGTTCATGTTTAATGAAAGATGTGACAAAAAGAATATTTTAATTTGGATAAATTCTAACTTAACAATTTGTGTTTTCCTTTCATCTTGTCTGAGAAATATTTTCCTATCTCTAAGTCACAAAAACAGTCTCACATTTTTTCTGCTAATAGTTAGAGTACTAAAAATTAGTTTTCTGCATATGTGTGAGTCTATTACTAGACTCTTTATTTTGTTACACTGATCGTTTTTCTTCTTGACACCAACACCACACTGCCTTGATTACTGTGACAGTATAAGTTTTGAAATCATGTAATGCTCACTCTCCAACTTTGTTCTTTTTCAGAGGTGTTTTGGCTACTCTAGCTAGGTACTGTGCATTTTATACAAATTTCCGAACAAACTTGTCAATATCAATTTCTGCCAAAAAAACAACTCTGAGATTGTAATAGGGTTGTACATACACCATACATTCATTTAAGGATAATTGACAGCTTAAATATTTTGATACTTCTGACAGATGAACAAGTTATAATTTTCCTACATATTTAGGTCTTTAATTTTTCTCAGGAATGTTTTGTAGTTTTTACTGTACAAATTTTGCAAATCTTATGACAAATTTCTTCTTTCAATGCTATTGTAAATGATATAGTAAAAGTCTCATATATTTTAAGTTACTGTAACTAATTTACTTTTAATAATTGTAAAAGTAATTATTTTAATTCATCAGACTTATGCTTCTTAAGTTTATGCTTTCAATTTTTTGTCTTTTTTGTGTCTTTTTTGAGTAACTTTCTGTTTGGATTACAATGAGTTTAATTTAAAAGTTTTGAGGAGATTTTCTGGTATTAATTGTTTTTATAGTTTTTAATGTTTTTTAAAAATTGTTTTGAAATAACTTTACCACTGAATATTAAAAGAAGAATGAAACTGATTACATAACACAACACTACATAGGAGGAGAATTTAACATCCTTTTAACTCCTGTACTCCCATTGTATAGTGTTTAGATGTATTATCTAAAATTTTAAGTGCTATTTTTATATACAGTGTGAATACAATTTCAATAATTAATTTTTAACATTTAGATTTATAATACTTAGAAGGCATTTATAAAAATCATTTTGAATTATCGTCACACTTTAACTGGTTTAAATAATCAATTCTTTGATATCATGATTTGTTCATTTCATGTTTTCTTTTTTGAGTTATTTCCCAGGTAACTAAAGTAGCATATTTCATGACCTTGTTCTTATAGCAAAAAAAAAGATGTTCCATATGTTTTGATTGCCCTCACAAAAGAAAAAATCTTGGCTTCGAAATTATTTAATAAAAACTTTTCTTCCGAAAATTCAGTAGATTCTCTAAAGAAGCCCTTATAGCCTTCTAATTACTCTTATAATAAGTTGTTTTAGAAGAGATATCTAAAATCAGCCATGTTTTACTTTTTTTAGATTATCAATTTGTTTTTCCTTTAGAATACATACAAAATTTTTCCTCTTGATTTCTCTATTTCAGAATTTTGTCCTAATGGATTTTTGTTTGGTTATTTTTTAATTAATTTTACTTGGGATGTAAGGATAGCTTTTGATTGGGAAACATTGATCACTTTTTCTCAAAATGTTTTATTTGGTTATATTATTGATTATTGCACCAATTCTTTTTTCTTCTCTTACTAAATAATATTAATATTATAAAGGTATAAGTTATTTTTACTCATTGTCAGTCACCTTTTTTCCTACTATCTGTCCTATTGCCTAAATTCTTGGAGAGCTTCTTCAGTTTGTCCTTAATATCAAAAAATTCAATCTTACTGAGGATTCATTTGGCACCTTGCTCTCTTTGATAAAGATTTTATTTCTGCCATTGTATTTATTGTGTTCTTTTAAGTCTCACTCATCTCCCTTTCCATCATAATATCTTTGCTTTGTTCTTTGGAATTCCTCTCACATATTTCTCACTGGTGTCATTATACATTCTACTGAGATTACCCAGGGGTTTTCTAAAACTTTATTCTGCCTTCTCTAGCAGAAATCATATTTGAAAATATTGTCATTGTTTTGAATCTTTGTAATGATGTTTCTTTTTTATTTCCAATGCTTTTTATCAGTTGTCAATCAATTCAGGTTGCTATTACAAAAATATTATACAAAAATATAATAGACTAGGTGGCTTAAACAACAAATATTTATTTCTTATAATTCTGGAGGGTGAGAAGTCCAACATTAGGGACTGGTAGATTCAGTTTCTGGTGAGGGTCCACTCCCTGGTTCATAGATGGTCATCTTTCCACTGTGTCCTCACATGGCAGAAGGGACAAGAGTGCTCTCTGGGGTATTTTTCATAAGGGAACCAACCCCATTCATAGGGGCTCCACCCTTATGACCTGTTCACCTTCTAGAGACCCCGAATTCGAATACCATCACCTTGGAGCTTATAAATTCAAAATAGGATTTTTTTTAACTTTTATTTTAAATTATGAGGTATATGTGCAGGATGTGCAGGTTTGTTGCATAGGTAAACGTGTGCCATGGTGGTTTGCTGCACAGATCATCCTATCACCTAGGTATTAAGCCCAGCATCCATTAGCTATTCTTCCTGATGCTCTCCCTCCTCTCACCTACTCCCTACCCACAGGTCCCAGTGTGTGTTCTTCCCCTCTATATGTCCACGTGTTGTCATCATTCAGCTCCCACTTATAAGTGAGAACATGCAGTGTTTGGTTTTCTGTTCCTGCTAAGGATAATGGCTTCCAACTCCATTCATGTCTCAGCAAAGGACATAATCTTGTTCCTTTTTGTGGCTGCATAGTATTCCATGGTGTATATATGCCACATTTTCTTTATCCAGTCTATCATTGAAGAGCATTTAGGTTGATCTGATGTCTTGAACAATGAATAGTGAACAATGTTCATATGTTGCAATGAACATATATATGCATGTATCTTTATAATAGAATGATTTACATTCCTTTGGGTATATATCCAGTAATGGGATTGCTGGGTCAAATGGCATTTCAGCCTCTAGGTCTTTGAGGAATCGCCACACTGTCTTCCGCAATGGTCGAACTAATTTACACTCCCATCAACAGTCTAAAAGTGTTCCTTCTTCTCCACAACCTTGCACCATCTGTTGGGTTTTACCTTTTTTTTTTTTTTTTTTTTTTTTTTTTTAAGACGGAGTCTCTCTCCGCCGCTGAGGCTGGAGGGCAGTGGCATGATCTCTGCTCACACAAGCTTGGCCTCCCAGGTTCATGCCATTCTCTTGCCTCAGCCTCCCGAGTAGCTGGGACTACAGGTGCCCGCCACTGCGCCCAGCTAATTTTTTGTATTTTTAGTAGAGATGGGGTTTCAACGTGTTAGCCAGGATGGTCTCAGTCTCCTGACCTTGTGATCTGCCTGCCTCGGCCTCCCGAAGTGCTGAGATTACAGGCGTGAGCCACTACACCCGGTCCCGGGTTTTACTTTTTAGTAATAGCCATTCTGACTGGCATGAGATGGTAACTCATTGCGGTTTTGATTTCCATTTCTCTAATGATCAGTGATTCAACATAGGAACTTTTACAGGGACACAAACATTCAGTCTATGATATCAGACTTGATGGATTTCATATTCCTACTTCATCCATCCTATAATCAGAAGATTTCTAGCCACAAATGATATTTTCCAATAAAAATGGTTTGTATCTTTCTCTTGTCCCCATTCAATGTCATCTTGGGTATTGGAAGATTCCTTTTATTAATTTTAACCTGGAAGACATAATTGTGGTCATTCTTCCTAGTAAAATTTCTATTATCATGTACGCATTTAACTCATGTTATTCTGTTAATTATTTGGAGTTAATTGTATCTCTCTATTTCTTTCACACTCTAAACCTATTGAATACACAGCAAGAAAACAAAAATGACCAATTTTCTGCTCTCAATGCTCTTTTTGTTGTATATCTGAATTAGCCACGGTCTACCTCCTGGAACCATACATATCAGGGCACAATATACTACAACTCATCCTGTTTCCCATTTACACCAGTTAACACTCCACCTCATGTTGTTCCCTGGAAGTTTCAGTTTCTAAATGAATATACACGAGGAGGTACCGGTGAGGTAAGAGAATATGAGTGAGTACGCTGGTTGCCTCAAGCGCACATTCGTGAAGCAAACAATTAACTTTCAATGGTACAAATGCAAAACCTCAAAACCTTTCTACTATTGTAATTATCGTGTTCTTGCAATCTTTTTTAAAATCTCACTCATCCCCTTTTCCATGATAATACCCTGTCAATGGTGGAATTAGTGGTTCATCTTTTCAGGTTGGTAATTTTTCTCTGTTTCTGGAATGTATTCATCACATTCTCTGTTAAGCTCCACAGTAATCTTAGCTAATGCAATTTGATCTTAGATTTTGCAAAAATGAACTGGTACTTTTTGCTTTTATTTTTGTTGTCGGTTTTTGTTGTCGTTGTGTTTTTTTCCTGTGTCCTCATAAGGGTTTTAGGAAAAAACCAGAACTATTATGTTAGGGACAGATTATCTGACTACATTTTAAACTAGAAGACCATTAGAATCCTTCTTCATTGCCATTGAAAGCCTTCATTCATTTATTTCACATTAATCTGTCAGCAACCACATACATAACATTTGACTTTCTGACCTTCCCTTACTCATATTATCAGTACAAAGCAAAATTAATCACTGTTTCTGAATAAGATAGCCTCTGATTTTTCACTATTCAGCACACCACTGCGGAAGTCTTATAGAGAAAACACTCCCTCTAAAACCATTTCGCCAATGTCAGAGAAAGAGAGAAGACTCTTATTACAGCACACACACACACCTTTGAAATACTACAGGTTCAGTTCCTGACCACTGCAATAAGCTAATATAACAATAAAACAAGTCACGTGAAATTTTTGGCTTCTCATTGCATGTAAAAATTAGGTTTACACTATAACATCTAACACCAGTTAGACTAGCTATTATTAAAAAGTCAAGAAACAACAGATGCAGGTGAGGCTGTGGAGAAAAGAGAATGTTTATACACTATTGGCAAGAATGTAAGTTAATCCAGCTACTGCAGAAAGCAGTTTGAACATTTTTCAAAGAAGTTAAAATAGAACTAACATTTGACCCAGCAATTCCATTACTCAGTGTATAGCCAACGGAAAATAAAAAATTCTACCAAAAAGACACATGTTCATCACAGCACTAGTCACAATAACAAAAACATGGCATGCCATGATGGGCACCCAGGTGCCCATCAACAGTGGAATGGATCAAGAAAATGAGGCACATATACACCATGGAATACTATGCAGCCATGAAAAAGAATCAAATCATGTCCATTGTAGCAATATGGGTGCAGCTGGAGGCCATTACCCTAAGCAAATTAACACAGAAATAGAAAGTCAAATACAGCATGCTCTCACTTATAAGTAGGAACTAAATATTGGGTACACACAGACCTAAAGATGGGACCATTAGACACTCGAGTTTACTAAAGGGAGAGTGGGCACAAGGGCTGGAAACCTACCTAGTGAGTACTATGCTGACTACTGGGGTGGTGGGATCATTTACACCCCAAACCTCAGTGTCATGCAACATACTCATGTGACAAACCTGCACATGTACCTCTTGAATCTAAAACAAACACTGCAATTATAAAAATCAAAACAACAACAACAAACTAACTTACGATTTGATTCATAGGCTACAGAATGGAAGTTATGCTAGCAGGCATGAAAACATTAATCTCCTTGTACATCAGAGGTCTTAGGTGACCAAGTGCATTGTCAATGAGCAATAATATTTTGAAAAAAACCTTTTTTCTGAGCAGCAGGTCTCAAGAGTGGGCTTAGAATACTTCGTAAACCGTATTTTAAGCAGATATGCTGTCATCTAGGCTTAGTTGTTCCATTTATAGAGCACAGGCAGAGTAGCTTTAGCATTATTTTTAAGGGCCATAGGAATTTTTGGATGGTAAATGAGCACTGACTTCAACTTAATTCACCACCTACATCCTCTAACCAGAGAGTCAGCCTGTCCTTTGAATCTTTGAAGCCAGGCATGGACTTTCTTCTCTAGCTATGAAAGTCCTAGATGGCATCTTTTTTCAATAGAGCGATGTTTCATATACATTGAAAATGTGTTGTTTAACGTACCCCCCTTCACCAATTATCTTAGATGTGCTGGATAACTTGCTGCAGCTTCTCCATCAGCACTTGCTTTTATGTTTTGGAGATGGCTTCTTTCCTTAAATATCATGAATCAACCTGCTAGCTCCAACTTTTCTTCTGCAGCTTTCTCACCTCTCTCAGCCTTCATAGAATTGAAGAGAGTTAGAGCCTGTGAATTAGGCTTTGGCTTAAGAAAACGTTGTGGCGATCAGGCACAGTGGCTCACGCCTGTAATCCCAGAACTTTGGAAGGCTGAGGCAGGCAAATCACGAGGTCAGGAGTTCAAGACCAGCATGGCCAACATGGTGAAACCCCGTCTCTACTGAAAATACAAAAAATTAACCGGGTATGGCGGTGGTCGCCCTGTAATCCCAGCTACTCGGGAGGCTGAGGCAGGAGAATCTCTTAAACCCGGGAGGCAGGGGTTGCAGTGAGCCGAGATTGTACTGCCGCACTCCAGCCTGGGAAATAGTGCGAGAGTTCGTCTCAAAAAAAAAAAAAGAAAGAAAACGTCGTGGCTAGTTTGATCTTTAATTCAGACCACTAAAACTTTCTGCACATCAGCAATGTTTATTTTGCTTTCCTGTCATTCGTGTGTTCACTGGAATAGTACTTGTAATTTCTTTCAAGAACTTTTCCTTTGCATTTGCAACCTGGCTAATTGTTTGGCACACAAGGCCTAGCTTTTGGCCCATCTCAGCTTTTGACATGACTTCCTCACTAAGCTTAATCATTTGTAGTTTTTTATTTAAAGTGAGAGATGTGTGACTCTTTCTTTCACTTGCACACCCAGAGGCTACTGTAGGATTGTTTGCTGGCCTACTTTTAACACTATGTCTCAGGACTGGGGAGGCCCCAGGAGAGGGAGTGAGATAGACGAGTGTCCAATTAGTGGAGCAGTCAGAACACACACATTTACCCGTTAAGTTCACTGTCATATACGGGTGTGATTTGTGACACCCAGGACAATTACAACAGCAACAGCAAAGATCACTGATCACAGATAACCAAAAATATGTAATAATGATGAAAGAAAGTTTGAAATACTACCAGAATGATCATAATGTGACATGGAGACAAGAAGTAAGTATACGCTGTTGAAAATTGGCACCAATAGACTTGCTTGAAGCAGAGTTTCCACAAACCTTCAATTTGTAAAAAAACACAATATCTGAAAGAGCAATAAAGGAAAATGCAATAAAATGAGGTATTCCTATATTTGAGTGTAATGGAACAGTTTATGTTCTCTTTACTTTCCTCTCATTGTTTTTACAGTCATTAAATATTTCAGCATTACCAGTAGAAACCTCTTGCCATCTTGGTGAGGTATGGAAGGAACTAGTGTGGCGGACTCAAAAGGACATTGAATTAATATTCTAAAAATTTAAGCTAATCCTGGCTCTGTTACTAACAAGGTTTGTGACCTAGGTCAAATCACTTAATCCCACTGGCTCTCAGTTTTTTCCTATAAAATCAGTTTCCCTTTCAACTCTCCTTCTATAATGAAAGAAAAACATTACACAAATTTTCATGGAGTAAAAGTCATTAAGAAGGTACATCAGATTATCAAGTTATGCCACATATTTCCAAACCTTGCAGTTTATATAACCCCAACTTTCAGATCAACTCTTTCTTCATGTGACAGAGTTTCTCTGAGCTCAGAGGCTCGGTATTAAATTAGCCTAATATCTCTTTCCATTATAACCCTACAGTGCAATTCTAGTTATTAGATTCTTAACTTTTTGGACCAATCTCTGCCTTGATTCATTTTCCTGTCCTAACTTCATGGACCTGTGACCTAAGCATTGCCTGGTGCCCGACATTTGGCTTAATGCTCTGCTGTTGGTGTCCTGAATGTCTTAAGAATTTTATATCTGAACTTGCATTTTGGGAGTGAAGTCCATGTATATGTTGTCTTAGGCGGTTTGGGCTGCTATAACAGATTCTTACAGATTGGATAGCTTGAACACAAACATTTATTCTCATAGTTCTGGAAGTCCAAGATCAGGATGCCAGCATAGTCGGGTTCTTGTGAGGGCACCATTACAGGTTGCAGACTACCAACTTTTCCTTGAATATGTACATGGCAGAAAGAGAATGAGCTAGCTGGGCTGTTCTCACAAGAATACTAATCCCATTCCCAAAAGCACCATTCTTATGACCTAATTATCTCCCGAAGGCCCCACCTCTAAATACAAGCACATAAGGATAAGGTTCCTATCATATGAATGTATGAATCTGGGGGTAACACCAACATTCAGTCAATTCACATATGAACAGAGGAGATACACACAATGTACATGTCCACCATCCCTTGCAGCCCCATTTTCACAGAGCATTCAGGATGTACTATTGACCCAGAATTCTGGTGAGCACATGATCCATGGGAGTTGAGTGAGACCCAGAATGTATAAGGTAAACATGTTACATCTGCAACTGGGTAAGGCAGGGTGGGGAGGTAGGGATCCCTGACTCCAAGAGTCTCTTTCTATTCTAACCTGAACTTGCTTTCAATGCTGAAAGAAGGCAGGGACATGCTAAGAAATGAATGAATAAGGAACCCCCTCATGATCTTTCTTACCTTTTAGTTTCTTGTATTAACCAACCATTTATTCTGAAAAAGGATAAAATTCAAGGAAAGGGAAAAATATAGCAACATGTAGTCCTCTTTCTTTTTTAATCCTTCTTTACTCATTGGTAAACTCAGAGATACAGAGTTTTGGTAGAATGTGGGCATATCAAGAAGTCAAAAGTAGTTTCGTATCGCGTTTCCATTGCCTGGTAAGAACAGAATACATATGCACACGTGAACCTGTTCATAATGAAGACTCTTGGGCCTCACTTTTAACCTACAAAATCAAAATCTGCAGTTTAACAGGCCCCCAAGGTGATTTGAAAGGACTTTAATATTTGAGAAGCATCAGCCTCAGTTTAAAATGAGTTTTAAATGGTGGGATGGAGACAGAGAGAGAGAGAGAGAGAGAGAGAGAGAGAGAGAGACAGAAAGGAAGAAAGGGAGGGAGAGGAAGAAGAAAGTAAAAGAAAAGCAATGCTAAAAGTCTTTTATTCCATCCATGTTTAGTTTGAAGCTGGGGACTTTGTTCCTTCGTTTCCTTTACTCACTTTTCTTCTTTTTGTTTTGTTTTTTCCGAGTCTTTTTGTTGCGGTTGTTATTCTACCGAAGAGCTACACGAGACAGAGAGCTTGGCAGCCTTCCCACAATCCTCAGCATGTGGGAATAGCAAGTAATAAAGTGTTCGCCCTGCCAACTGGTGGTTCCATGTAAATGTCTCTGTTAACAACCAACACTGCTGCTAGCAGCCATCGGAGCAAAGCGGCAAATCTGTTCCTCTCTCCGGTGTGGAAAACACTACCGAAAAAGTCACCTAATTACTTGATTAAGATATATCAATCCTGGAAATTGTTGATCTAGAACATTGAGTCTCTGACATTTAGTTCATTCTTGATTAAACAGAATAGTTTCCACCTGACTCTTTGTGTTATCTCCAAGTACTGTGTGCCATGCCGAGAATTCTAACAGAATAACCTTTTTTTATGGGGGGGAGAGAGAAAGAAAATACAGTTTGTGGTCAGATCCTTTCAGCTGTTTTAGTACAGACCTTCGATAAGCCCCTGTGTTAATAATGGGAAAGATAGATGACCCAGGAAAACTAAGGCTCTCTACAAGCCTCTGATAATAGTTGAGAAAAATCATTATTTCTTTTAAGCATCCTAATTCTCTTATTTTGAAAAACACTGAGAATTTTCTCCCATACCTAGGCTACAAAAACCCAGTCCCACCCCCCACCCTATTGAAATGCATTGTTGAGGAGGATTTCTTCCTGTACATTCTCACACCCAAATTTATTTCCATTTCTTTATCCCCAGAAGATGAAGTTTATCTGATTCAGTCATTATCCACCTGAGGCAGGAGTGGTTGCAATTTAGTGGCAAGCTGCTTCTTTTGGTCATGATGCCGTACCATCACTTTAAGAGCATCAGGCAGCCTACCTTCAGGGATCACCAGCACCAAGAATTGAAAAATAATGAAAAAGTTCTTCCAAAGATTGAATTTGCTTTGAAAGCTACAGTGAGAGAAATGAAGACCAGGATAACACCCGCAAGAAGCCATATTGTGTGTTAGTTATTTCAAAGAAGCGGTTAGTATTTGCAACTAAAATAAATGGGCCTCATTTTACTCCCAGAAACACCTTCCTTAATTTAAGAAGAATGAACATTTGCTGTTATTATCAACTTCTGGTTGACATTCAAGTAGGGCTGTTTACCACAATTCCATGGTTTCTTCTTCATATGACCGCCTGGCTACTGTCACATAAATAAAAACCCAGAGAAGATTGCTTAGAATGATCCCAGCTTTTTTTCTACTTCCAAAACATAATGAACCAGGTAGCAAGTCAGTATCATCTGGAACTGCACATACATCCAGAAAAGTAACTCTGTTTGGCCCAGTGCCAAAGCACCACATCCAATCCATCCATGTGATCTCAGGCTTTAAAGAGAAGTGAGTTTGTTTATTTGGTGCTATCATAAAACTAGAATCCAGTAGAGAAAATGAGCCTTCGGTGGCTCACTTTTAGCACCATGGGACACAAATTTGTTTCAACTGGCACAAAGAGAGATGTATAAGCTAGAATAATTTCCATTTTACCAAAGGAATAGGTAGAGCTTTCAGAGTCAAGTCATTGCTCTCCTATGCCGTATAGAAATGATATAAGAGCAAAGTGTAGTATATCTTGACCACTGCAGTATTAGAGTTCTAATAGAACTAATTATATATTTATAGTTTATATATATTTATAACTATATATTTATAATTTATATGTTTATAATTTATATTATATATAATTTATATCTATATTCTATTACAACTAATAGAATAGTTCTAATTTTGTTCTAATTATCCTTTTTTGTTGACTTAAAGGTAGGAGAAGCCCAAAGTGTCCTGGTAGCAATCTTAATTTCCAGTTTAATGGAATCATTGTTGTGTCTCCTGGTGGTAGCGTTCCTCCCTCTGGAACTAAGACCTCTAGGCCAGCAGAATGTAATGTCATGGGAACAGGAAGCAAAAATGTTGCAAGTGGATCACTAGGGGTAATGGTGAGTAGTGTCACTTCCACTTCCACCCCTTGATTCTTGGACTTGTGAATCCTGGCTATGGGAGAAACAATACCATAGAGTGGGCCCTGATTCAGAGCATACACGGCCTTCTGGAGAACTTTGCCCCAGCCCTGCAAAGTATTGTCACCTAGTTGGCATTATAATTGTGACTTCAAAAGGCCATTACACCATCCTGTCAATCCAGCTGCTTCAGGATGATGGGGAACAAGGTAAGACCAGTGAATTCCATGAGCATGAGCCCACTGCTGCAATACTGTAGCCATAAAGTGAGTGCCTTGGTCAGAGTCAATGCTCTATGGAATACCATGACGGTGGATATGGCATTCCTTGAGTCCACGGATGGTAGTCTTGGCAGAAGCATTGCATGCAGGATAAGCAATCACATATCTGGTGTTTCTATTCCAGTGAGGACAAACCTCTGCCCTTTCCTTGATGGAAGAGGCCCAGTATAATCAACCTGCCACCAGGTAGCTGGCAGATTACCCAGAGGAATAGTGCCATGTCGAGGGCTCAATGTTGGTCTCTTCTGCTGGCAAATTGGTCACTCAGCAGTGGCCATGGGCAGGTCAGTCTTGGTGAGTGGAAGTCCATGTTACTGAGCCCATGCTTAACCTCCATCCCTGCCACCATGGCCATTTTGTTCATGGGCCCATTGGGCGATGACAGGGGTGGCTGGGGAAAGAGGCTGAGTGATGTCCACAGAACGGGTCATCCTATCCATTTGATTATTAAACTCCTTCTCCGCTAAGGTAACCCATTGGTGAGCATTCACATGGGAAACAAAAATATTCGGTTTTTGACCACTCAGAGAGGTCCATCCACATATCTCCTCCCCAAATTTCTTTGTCACCAATTTTCCAATCATGCTTCTTCCAAGTTCCTGACCATCCAACCAAACCTTTGACTACAGCCCATCAAACTAGTATATAATCACACATCTGGGCATTTCTCCTTCCATGCAAAGTATACAACAAGGGGCATGGCTCAACGTTCTGCCCTCTCGGAAGATTTCCCTTCACTGCATCCTTCAGGGATGTCCTCGAAAGGGGCTATAGTGCTGCAGCTGTCCACTTTCAGGTGGTGCCTGCATATCATGCAGAACCATGTGTGAACCAGGCCCTAGTCTTCTCTTCCTCTGTCAACTGATTATAGGGAACTCCCCCATGAGGCCATAGGTGCAGGCTTGGGGAGAGAAAGCAGGGTGGCAAGAGTGGAGACCATGGGCATTTGAGTCACTTCCTCATGTAATTTACTTGTCCTTTCAGTACTTGCACTAGCTCAATAGCATATATACCACTTCCATTTGATGATGGAATGCTGCTGTGCATGGCGCACTTCATGGCTAGATCAGTCAGAAAGCAACCAGTTCATGATAGGCAGTTCAGGTTACAAGGTGACTTAACTGATCCATAGTCAAATGTTCAGTTTCCACCAAAGCCCAGTAGCAGTCCAAGAGCTGTCTCTCAAAAAGAGAGTAGTTATTTGCAGAAGATGGCAGGGCCTTACTCCAAATTCCCAGAAGCCTCCACTGTGATTCATCAATGGGAGTCTGCTAAAGGCTCCAAACAGCATTGCTATCTACCACTGACACCTCAGGCACCATTGGATCTGCTGGGTCATATGGTCCAGGTGGCAGAGCAACTTGCACAGCAGCCTGGACCTGTTGCAGAGCCTTATCCTGTTCTGGACCCCACTCAAAACTGGCAGCCTTTCAGGTCACTCAATAAATGGGCCAGAGTAACACACCCAAATGAGGAATGTGCTGCCTCCAAAATCCCAATAGGCCCACTAAGCACTGTGCCTCTTTCATGGTTGTAGGAGGGGCCAAATGCAGCAACTTCACCTTAGAAGGAATATCTCAGCAGGCCCCACACCACTGACCCCCTAGAAATTTTACTGAGTTAGAAGGTCACTGAATTTTAGTCAGATTTACTTCCCATCCTCTGGCACACAAATGTCTCACCAATAAGTCCAGTGTGTTTGCTACTTCTTGCTCACGGGATCCAATCAGCATAGTGTCATCAATGTAATGGACCAATGTGATATCTTGCAGAAGCAAAAAGCTATCAAGGTCTCTCAAAATAAGATTATGACCAAAGCTGGAGAGTTGATATATGCCTGAGGTAGGACAGTAAAGGTATATTGCTGGCCTTGCCAGCTGAAGGCAAATTGCTTCTGGTGGGCCTTATAGACAGGAATGTAGAAAAAGGCATTTGCCAAGTCCTAATGGCTGCATACCAAGTACCAGGAGATGTGTTAATTTGTTCAAACAATGAAACCACACCTGGTACAGCAGCTGCAATTGGAGTCACCACTTGGTTAAGCTTATGATAATCCACTGTCATTCTCCAAGATCCATCTGTCTTCTGCACAGGCCAAATGGGAGAGTTGAGTGGAGATGTGGTGGGAATTACCACCCCTGTATCCTTCAAGTCCTTGATGGGTGCTCTAATCTCCACAGTACCTCCAGAGATGTGATATGGTATTTGATTTACTATTTTTATAGGTAGAGTTGGCTCCAATGGCTTCCATTTAGCCTTTCCCACCATAGTATCCCTCACTTTACCAGTCAGGGAGCCAGTGTGGGGGCTCTGCCAGCTGTTAAGTATGCCTATGCCAATTGTGCATTCTGGCACTAGGGAAATGGCCACAGGATGAGTCTGGCGACCCACTGGACCCACTGTAAGTTGGACCTGAACTAAAACTTCATTAATTACCTGACCTCCACAAGCCCCTACTTTAATGGAGGATCACAATGACATTTTGGGTCCCCTGGAATCAACGTCAGCTTAGACCCAGTGTCCAGTAGTCCCTGAAATATCTGATCATTTCCCTTTCCCCAATGCACAATTACTATGCTGAAAGGCCAGGGTCTCCTTGGGAGAGGATGGGAGATTCACCACATAAATTATCCGTAATGTAGTGGGGTCCTTCCTCAAGGGCACCTAGCCTCTCCTTCATTCAAGGGGTTCTGGGTCTGTAAACTGGCTCAAGTCTGGACATCAGTTGAGGGGCTGTGGTTCTCTCTTTTTATAATTCAAATTAGTCTTTTGTCAGTTCGATCTAGAATTTTTCTGCTTGTATAAATTAAGTAGGAATGCAGTAGACTTCCTATCAGTTTCACTTTTAGGAACACTGTGGTTAATTATCAGATGCTAGAGCTCTGCAAGAGTTAGACTATTCTGATTGCCACTTTGCCTCTGCTGTCCATTATGGTAGCTACATCCACCTTGTCTTTGATGGTTGAGTGCCACCACTTGGCCCCTGCCATCTTGGGATCCAATTATTCCCATTATATTTAAATTCTGTAGTTGAGAGACTGTTGTTCCCACATTAGATCTGATGCACAGAGAAGAGCGATTACAGGGCTCTTCAAAAATGCAGGTACTGCCCCCTCGCAAATCTATTTCACAAGTAATTGGTCAAGGGTATATCTTCTGGACCCTCCCCACTGGGATGAGTAGGTCTAAAGTGACTAATCCACTCTAGCCTTCCAATCTCCATAAGCCTTTTGATCCCTTCCTCTCCATTAAACCAAGTGAGATCAGGCATTTCCAGCTTGCTCACAGTGGACCATCTTTTAATCCATATTTCAGCTAACCAAGCAAATAAACTATTTAAACCCTTTTTTAACTCCCTGAGCTGCAACATTAAAAACAGAGTCCCTACTTAGTGGGCCCAAATCAATAAATTCAACCTGATCCAACTTTGTGTTCCTTCCACCATTATCCTACACCCTTAATATCCTTTTCTGTGCCTGTTCTCCATATTTCTGTTTATATAAATTAGAGAACTCAAACAGTTCTTTTTGAATGTAGTACATCTCTTCACAGGTCACACTCTCAACCTCACCTCTTGAGGCCCACCAGGACTTTAGTCTAGTTATGGGTCTAGAAGCAAACAGGGGTATTGGGAGTGGCTCCTGAGCAGAATCAACATTATTTTGCCTGGAAGCTGCCTCAGGGAGGCCATCACTGTTGCATTAGGCAGCACAAAGTTTATCCCCTCAGACAAAGGTGGAAAGGCTGATGGCAGCATGGGTTGGGGAGGGGATGTTGTCGCTACTGGAGATGGGGAAGCTATTCCTTCTGGCAAACAAGGTTCATCAGAGTTTACAAGCTCAGTGTCCCCAGCTTCAGCAGGGTCCCACACATCCCCATTCCAAGTTTCAGGGTCCCATTCTTTTCCAATCAATGCTCTCACTTTAACAGTAGACACTTGACAAGGTTGTGCATGCACCTTTCGTTGCAGGTCAGCCACTCACATGATAAGAGCTTGTGTCTGTTTTTCCACAATTTCAGTTCTTTCTCTACAGGAGATAAGATTTTCACTCAGGGCAATCTTAGCAGATTTGAGGCTCAGTATCTTCTTCTGAAGCCGAGAGACAGAATCCCTGAGTTCACCAATTTCTCTCATTATTTTGTCCACTGAACTTAGGAGTCACTAAACTCCTTGCCTCTCACAAGCAGTGAATCAAGAATGTCAAATGCATTTATTCTGCATAACTCTCTAGTTTATACCAAGGACTTTCAGTGTTCTCCATACTATTAGAAGTAGAGTCTTTAGCATTTTAGGGTCCAATCATACTAAACAGCCAACTCCAGAAACCCCAAAAACAATGAAAGAAAATATCTTTAATATTTTGTTCCTCTAGAACCACTCCTGGCACCAGAATTGTATTATTAAGGGCTCTCTTAGAAGAACAGAAATAATAGGAGACATACACACACACAGACACACACACACACACACACACACATATATGTAAAGGGGAGTTTATTAAGCATTAACTTTCATGATAACAAGGTCTCACAATAGGCAGTCTGCAAAGTGAGGAGTAAGGAGAGCCAGTCCGAGTCCCAAAATTGAAGAACTTGGAGTTCCATGTTTGAGGGCAGGAAGCATCCAGCATGGGAGAAAGATGTAGGGTGGGAGACTAGGCCCATCTTGCCTCTTTACTTTTTTCTGTCAGCTTTATATTCTCTAGAGTCTGGTTAGATGGTGGCCACCTGATTAAGGGTGAGTCTGCCTTTCCCAGCCCACTGACTCAAATGTTAATCTCTTTTGGAACACCCTCACAGACACACCCATGATCAAAATTGCATCCTTCAATCCAATCAAGTTGACACTCAGTATTAACCATCATGACCACCATTCAGTCAAAACCTTGACAATCTCAGTTTTAAATATTGTATCCTATTATCACAGTCACTGCTGTTAACTATTATACATCCCTGTCTCTATAAATTTTGAAAATGCCTTAAGTATCCGAAGTACATTTTCTGTATACCTCCCATAATAAAAGAAAATTACTCAAATGTCTTCAAACCATGATCTTATTTGATGTTCAGAAAAGTAGTCACTAATATATAGGTCACTAGAAAAATACCTAGCTGTCTCTTACAGCAGTTCTACCATATTTTAAGTAAAACACAAGGCATATGCACGTCTCGTTTGGGTGCTCCAGCAACACTCAGATAATGACACTTAAAAATACCCGTGATCATTCTAAAGGATAGCAACTGATAACCACTTGATGAAACACACAAATTATTTAATGTTCTATACTTAGTATATAGTATATTTTTCTGAACATGCATTGGGTGGGAAATTACTGATAATTCTGGAATAAGGGAAATTAGCTTCAAAATTTCCAAAGCTATTCCTGGCTGTCACTTCAGATCAAAATCTTTAGCCAATCCGGGTAGTTCCTATCCAAGTAGTTCCTAAATTTGTGATATTATGCTTCACCATTATGTATGAGGTAAGAATTAACCACCTATACTTGGCACATTGAGAAACTTCTAGACAAGCTTTCTCTCTTACGTTTTTTAGTGATGTGTACTCCCCTTCTAGTAGAGGTTTACTTACAGTAAAAGGAGAAGATGCACAAAATGGAATGCATCTGAAACCCTTAGAAGAGAAGAAATATCTCTGGGCCTTGGTATAATCTGCAGCTAATGTGAACATTCTTGCACAGAAGCAAAAATAATGGAAGCTTTTGGTAAACCCAACACAACAGGCAACTCTCTATTTTTTTAATCATTTCTTACCTTCCGCATGGCTGTCTTCTTAATTCTCTGACCACATTTTTAAGACTCATATGTTAGACATTTTTCCTCTAACCAGATATAATGTCATTCCCTAGGGTTCTCTCCTCCAGTCTCTTCTTTTCTATTCGCTCTCCTTAGATAATTTACACCTATGACTAATATTTAAACTCATGATTTTCAAGTGTACACTATCAATTCCATTCTCTTTTCTAGGCCTGACCTCCTATTCATCTTCAATCTTATGACCTTCAGACGGTTCATTCATACAAAGTCTAAAACTAAACTCAAAATCCCATTGTCCTTGAAATTTTACCTTTCCCAATGTTTCCAAGCACAATTTATAGGATCTACATCTAATCAATAAACTGAACTAGAAACTTGAGATCATTCTGTTTATTTTACTAGTCTGTAATCCACATGATTGTAAGAACTTTGCCTCACTAGTCCCGATATACACAACAGGTAGCAAAGCACCAGGCATATGGCAGGTGCTCAATAAATATGTAATCAATAGATTAATAAATCCTTGACTCTTTTCCCTTCTCTTATTATTCAACTGGTTACTAAATTTTGTAGCTCTGTTCTAGAAGCATTTCTGGAATTCATCCTCTTTCTTCTATTTCTCCTGCTCCTGCCACGTACTTCTCACTTTTCTGTATCTTACTCTTCTCATGGTCGTACATCCTCCACACTGCCACAAAGGTTATCTTTCCAAAATAAAATTCTGATCAGGTTGTTCTCCCAAGGGAACATTCCTGTTGGTCTCGCAAACTCTTCAACACGGGCTTCAGTCCAAATGTTTAGCTTCTCACCATCTGGCATTTCTCTAATATAAACCTTATGGTCTACCCAGTTGGACTTGTTTCATTCTTAAACACAGTGCATATTCTTTTCTTTCCCATCAATTTGTTCATACCCTTCTCTTTGTCTGAAATGCTCTTTCACTCTTGTCTCCTGGCAAGGCAAATCACCATTATCTCTTCTGTGAAATTTTCTCTTTCCCATAGATTCTTCCTATCTTGTTTGCCCATTGCCGTTTGCTCAGCATTCTCTCAAGGACTTTCATATTATTTTTATTTCATGTTCATTTTGTCTGCCACATCATAAGATTCTTAAAGAAGGAACCATGCTGAATTCATTTTTACTGCTCCCACTCTCCAGTAAGTATAGCATATAGTGGCCATTCAGTATGTATTTTAAATTGAGTCATTGTGTGGCATATTGAGGAGAAACTCTAAGTCTGTATTGAGTATGAAATGGAAGCTTGGCAGTATGCTTGCACCAAAATTCTGGAAACCTTCAATATACCATGCAAAACTAGTGATTAAAGCATTATTACTACTAAAGACTTAAATCTAAAACTGCTCAAATAAAACATTGGAGAAAAGCTTCAGGACATTGGCCTGGGAAAAATTGTCATGAGTATTAATAGCCCACAAGAGCAGGCAATCAAAGCAAATATGGACAAATGGGATCACATCGAGTTAAAAGCTTCTGCACAGCAAATGATACAAAAAACAAAGTGAAGAGACAACCCATAGAATGGGAGAAAATATTTGCAAACTACCCATCTGACAAGGGATTAATAACCAGAACATATAAGGGGATTAATAACCAGAACATATAAGGAGCTGAAACAACTCTGTAGGAAAGAGTTTAATAATCTGATCAAAAATGGGTAAAAGATTTGAATAGACATTCTCAAAAAATAAGACATACGAATGGAAAACAGGCATAGGAAAATGTGCTCAATATCATTGATCATCAGAGAAATGCAAACCAATTCTGCATTTCATCAGATAAATGCAAAACTACAATGTCATATCATCTCACCCTAGTTAAAACGGCTTACATCCAAGGGACAAGCAATAACAAATGCTGGCAAGGATGTGGAGAAAAGGGAACGCCTGTCCACTGTTGGTTGGAATGTAAATTAGTATAGCCACTATAGAGAACAGTTTGGAAGTTCCTTAAAAAACTAAAAGTTGAGCTACCATAAGATTCAGCAGTCCTACTGCTGGTTATATGCCCAAAAGAAAAGACATCAGTATGTCAAAGAGATATCCGCACTCCTATGTTTGTGCAGCACCATTTATAACAGTTAAGATTTGGAAGCAATCTAAGTGTCCATCAACAGATGAATGGATAAAGAAAATTAATACATATACACAATAGAATACTATTCAGCCATAAAAAAGAATGAGATTCTGTCATTTGCAACAACATGGATGGCACTGGAGATCCTTATGTTAAGTGAAATAAACCAGGCACAGACAAACATCGCATTTTCTCACTTATGTGTGGGACTTAAAAATCAAAACAATTGAACTAATGAACATAGGCAGTAGAAAGATGGTTACCAGAGGGTGGGAAAGGCAGCATGGGGCTGGGCAGGAGGTGGGGATGATTAATGGGTACAAAAAAAATAGAAAGAATAAATAAATACCTATTAATTGAGAGCACAATAGGGTGACTATAATCAATAACAATTTAATTATACATTTTAAAATAACTTACAGAGTGTAATCGGATTTTTTGTAACTCAAAGGACAAATGCTTGAGGGCATGGACATCCCATTTTCTATGATGTGATTATTTCACATTGCACACCTGTATCAAAACATCTCATGCACCTCACAGATATATACATCTACTATGTACCCATAAAAATTAAATATAATTTTTTTAAAAAACATTATTACTACTAAAACTCAGGTTATGCAATGGAATAGGGAAAACGGCTGAGAGAAGAGACAGAGAGCAGTTAGCAGTTTGTTTTTATGTGTGTAAGAATTATGTGGACAATTTTCACTTTTCTGACCTTGAATCATAAGCCTCCAAGAAGTCCACCTACACATGGTTTCCTGATGAGGTCAGCATGAGCCCCACTCCAGTACTTGCTACGGTTGTTTATCTAAGCAGGAGCAAGTAACAACTGGTACAGTTTCAACCTACAGTGAGTGAAATGAAAAATGGTTTGGCACAGACATCAAAACTATGTTAAGATCATCGAGCACTGAGGTAGGGGTGGGGGAAAACTTTATCCTACTTTACTTTCTGGAAATTATCTTTCCTCTATTTACAATACATTATGATTCCCTGATAGGTGCTGATAGATGTGTGAGAGTCTGTATCATTATATGTCATTATATACATATATCTTTATTTCATTTATTCCACCAGCAAAATAAACTGATTAAAGATGTTTCTATATCTAATAGAATTAATATTAGTTTTCAAAAACTACAAGAAATGTATTCTGCTTGAAATAATACTACATTGTTTAAAGATCTCTGAATTGAGTCTTTATGTATAGACAACAAAAGGCCATAGTCATATTTTTGAATTTTAACTTACCTACATTTCACTTTATGTGTAGCCCCTCATGATATCCTCTATCTAACATAGCAAGGGCCTTGAATTTACATCAATATCAGTGGCTTGTTTGCTTTTTAAATACTTAATAAAGATTTCTATTATTTGATCTGAAATTTGCCTATGAAAAGAGCATTGTACTTGGTAGATACATAGCAAAATGTTTCTATTCAAATGAATGATTAAGATAAAGAGGACTGGCATCCTTAGTTGGGAATCTAAGGCCACATATGAGTGGGAACCTTGCGGCCCACTGCTAAGCCACAGACTCCTGCCATGCTGGGGTTCAAGGGGGAAAGAGTCTTACAAATCCCATCAGGGCCAACCTTCTCAGCATCCATAGATATAGATCTTTGCCAAAGAAGATAATCCTCTCTGCCCCCCACCACTATTGGTTTGTTGGTATTAAGTCCTTCAATTTGAGACAGAAATTCTCCTCTCACCATTGGAGGGAGGTATAAAACCCAACTGAGACAGGAACAATAAAACTACACCGATTTAACCATGTGATAAGTAGGAATAAGTAAACAAAATCAAAACTTTTCATAAAGTCTTTTTAAGTTACGTTTTGGATGAGTAACATCTTCAGGGAAAGTAAGCATAAGGAATAAATCTAAAAGGATGACAGAAAGGGAATTTCCAACTTGATGGGGGAAAGCATAATGAAGAAAGACTTAAACAAATGAATATAAATTTGTATTTATTGAAATCACTTGCTCACAACTGATCAAAAAATCATAAAACCAATCGTAGTGATAATAATTGAGTGTTATTATATGTGAAATAATAAGCTAAACACTTTTTATAAGGTTATCTGATTTAATCCTCTAATAGAATCCTGGGAGGCAAGGAGTATTGTCTTCATTTCACAAGTAAACAAAGGTTGTAGGTGTTCATTAACTTGCTCAAGGTCATATAGTTTAAAAAGTTGTGCAACTGAAATGGAATCTTAGGTCTGTCTGCCTCTAAATCCCATGCTCTTTCTTATAAAACACAGGCTATATTTATGTAATCCTTTCCACACAGGTGTTTTTTGTTTCTTTGTTTGTTTGTTTGTTTTTGTGAGACAGTCTCGCTCTCTTGCCCAGGCTGGAGTACAGTGGCATGACCTCGGCTCACTGCAACATCCTCTTCCTGGGTTCAAGCGATTTTCCTGCCTCAGCCTCCTGAGTAACTGGGATTACAGGCACGTGCCACCACGCCCGGCTAGTTTTTGTATTTTCAATAGAGACGGGGTTTCACCATGTTGGTCAGGCTTGTTTCGAACTCCTGACCTTGTGAGCCTCCTGCCTTGGCCTCCCAAAGTGCTGGGATTACAGGTGTGAGCCTTCACGCTCAACCACAGGAAGTTCTTATTTGTGGTTGCTCCTACTCCAATTCCCACTTCAAAGTGGAATAAAATTTAATAACAGTTGTGAAAGATTGGGTTCAAGACAGAAACTGAGTTCAGTCTTAAGGATACTAAAGAAAATAACATTTCATGTGCCTGAATTTTGATACTTGAAAATACTCTACCAGCTTGTGGTCATGATGGAATACTTTATTTGAATTCAATGGATAGGTCAACCTGGAAATTTGCTTTGTAATCTGCTGCAACTCCATTAACCAGTTGACTTCAGCAAAGGAAATCAATGATCCTAACCAAATCTCATGTGACTTAGAGCGGCCGACCAAATACATTCCCTCAACTAGAGGAAGTATCCAGTTAGATTTTGCATTTGATATTAAGCACATTAGATTGTCACTAATGAAGGTCAACTGAACATTTATTATGATTTTTATTATTATTGAAGAGCAAGCTAGATACTGACTCCCTCAGGAAACAGTTACTGAGCTTCTACTGTTGGCCAAACACTGTTACAGGTGCTGGAGAGTCCACAGGAACCATGACAAACAAGGTCATTGCTTGCACAGGACTTTTGCTCTAAGAAGAAAGAGTGACTCATTAAAAAGAAAGAAAATAGTGGAGAAAATACCAGAATTAAAAAGGGTGATGTGAAGGGATGTGGGGCTAGAACATCTTTTGTATGTTCAAAGATGGCCTTTTAATTAAGTGATTTTTGATACACATCAAATGAAAAGATTATCAAACATTCAAGATGATTTTTTAAGTCCCAAATATATTCATAAAGTTTATTAGTAAGACAATCACTTATTCTGGGTAATAAATATTCAAGCCAGTTTGGCTATAATGAAGACATAATAGGTAGGTAGTTACTCCTTGAAATAGGCTATGGAATACAGCTGCCTGTCAAGATGATTTAGAAATTTCAAACTTGTTTCTTTTATTCTCCCAAGATCATTGATTATTAATTGCACATTCATGAATTTTAAAGAAAGAAACAATATTAATTGGGCTTTGTGGGGGACCTTATAAAATTGTGCAAGAGTGAGAGAGGCTGATGAAAGGAAAAGATTAATACCCATGTAGTGCCAGGAGGGTGACTAATGCGATTACTTCCTTATGAGGCTGTAGCTCTCAAACTCTCGATTCCAATTTTAACAGAACAAAGCAGATTTGAAGCTCATGCGCTGACTTTTTGCCCAAAAATATTTGAAAATTATTTTTACTGCAGTTAGAAACTTTATTCCAGAGATAAGAAGAGTTTTCCTATCCAGAATTAGATAATTATCATACTTGTGAACAAATTGACTTTAGCCACAGTGAATAATACAAGTAGGCACAAGCACCAAAAATGTTACCACAGAGTAGTTTTATTTAGTATGGAAATTCTAGTCAATCAAAAGTATAACAGCATAAGGAATTTATTGATTATGGCCTTTTCTTCATATAACATCATAGTTATGAGTGGTCTTTTTTATGATATTTATTATACATTTTTAATTTGGATTCAATGTATCTGCGCTGGATTTTCTTCTTCTTAAACACACATCTGTCTATACTTACATAATACTGACAATGAATTCTTTAATTAATTGTAACATTCTCAATGTGGCCCTTTTATTGTTTTTCTTAAATACAGCAGGAATTACAACTTCACTCTACTAAAATAAGTGTTTAATTTTGAATTGAAAATGCACAAAAATTAACCATGTCTTTCAGCTCTTTCCAAGAGAAGTCACCTGTCAACCTTCAATACAGTCAGAAGGATTCCAGGAGCAAAATGAAGAAAACTGAAAGCAGTGTTTCACTTACAAGACTAAGAGAATTTAAAAGACCCTTTTAAATGAATAAAATAAGCATTTTTAAAATCCCTGTTATCTATAGTCATATAACTAACCACCCTAAAACTTAAATTTGTTATCTCTCACATTTCTGTGAATTCGCTGAGCACAGCTTAGTGGTTCTTGCTTGGGGTCAGTCAGGCAGCTGCAGTCTGACTAAGTTGGACTGAGTGGCCACAGTGGCTCACTGTCATGGCTGGCAAATGATGCTGGCTCTTGGTTGGGAGCTTAGGTAGCTTGTCCATGTGACTTAAGCTTCTCACATCATGGCAGCTGAGTTTCAAAAGCAAGTGTTCCAAGACACTAAAAGAAGAAATGTCCTAGTTTTCCATTAACATGTAACAAATTACCACAAACATGGTGGCATAAAACATTGCCCATTTACTGTCTCACAGTTTCTGTAGGTCAGAAATCTGGGCATGGTTTAGCTGGGTCTTCTGCTCAGTATCTCACAAAGACTGATCAAGGTGTCAACGAGGGTGACTATCTCAATGGAGGCTTAGGATCCTTTTCCAAGCTCACTTGGGTTCTTGGCAGAATTCATTTCTAGCAGTTCTAGAACTCAAGGCAACTGCTTTCTTTGAGACCAACAGGGGAATGTCTCTGTGCTCAGGGAAGACATAAACTTTTTTTGTTTAAGAAAAAAAGAACAGTTGGCCAGCCGCAATGGCTCACGTCTGTAATCCCAGCACTTTGGGAGGCCGAAGCAGGCAGATCAAGAGGTCAAGAGATGAAGACCATCCTGCCCCAATGTGGTGAAACCCCACCTCTACTAAAAACACAAAAATTAGTCAGGTGTGGTGGCGGGCACTTGTAGTCACAGCTACTCGGGAGGCTGAGGCAGGAGAATCACTTGAACCCAGGAGGCAGATATTGCAGTGAGCCGAGATCACGCCACTGCACTCCAGCCTGTTGACAGAGCAAGACTCTGTCTAAAAAAAAAAAAAAAAAAAACCGCTTCACTGAAATATAACTCGCCCATTTAAGGTAGAAAATTCAATAGTTTTTAGCATATTCACAGAATTGGGCAACCTTAATTGCTTTCTAACTTTAGGACGCTTTTCTCATACCAGAAAGAAACCCTGTGCTCATTAGAAGTTTCTTTTTTTTTTTCTTGAGATGGTATCTTGCTCTGTCACCCAGTCTGGAGTGTAGTGGTGTGGTCCTGACTCACTGCAACCTCTGCCTCCTGCGTTCAAGTGATTTCTCCAGCCTTAGCCTCACGAGTACCTGGGACGACAGGCAGGCATGCACCACTGTGTCCGGCTAGCTAATTTTTGTATTTTTAATAGAGACCAGATTTCACCATGTTGGCCAGGCTGGTCTTGAACTCTTGACCTCAGGTGATCTGCCCATCTCGGCCTCCCAAAGTGCTGGGATTACAGACATGAGCCACTGCACCCAGCCAAGCAGTTACTTTCAATTCCACTGCTGCCCCTAGCCCTAGACAACCACTAATCAATTTGATCTCTATAAATTTTTTCCTGTTCAGTTATATTAGTGGAATCATTCACATTCACAAAAGACTTAGTGACTGATTCATAATCATGAGTCACTCTTTTGTGACTTAGCAAATGTTTTCAAGATATAACGTTGTGTTATGTATTTTTATTTTATCCCCTTTCATAGCTGAGTAATATTTTTATGAATATACCACACTTTATTTATCTATCAATGTTGATAGACATTTAGATTGTTTTTATTTGGGGATTATTGTGAATAATGCTACTATAAACGTTCATACAGAAGTTTTCATATGCACATATGCTTGTATTTCACTTGGTTTTATACCTAGGAGTGAAATTACTAGATTATATGGTAACTCTATGTTGAACAATTTGAGGGACTGCTAAACTATTTTCCAAAGCAGCCATACCATTTTCCATTCTCACCAGCAATGTATGAAGATTCCTATTACTCCTCATCCTTTTCAACACTTGTTATTATCTGTCTTTTTTATTATTATAACCATCCTATTGGGTGTGTAGTATCTCATTGTGGTTTTGATGTGCATGTCCCTAATGACTAATAATTTGAAGGTATCTTTTTATGTGCTTATTAGCCACTTGTATACCTTCTTTGGGAAAAATACCTATTCAAATCCTTTATTCATTTTTAAAATTGAGTTATTTTTATTTCAATTCCTGAGTTTCAAGAGTTTTTTTTTTTTTTTTTTTTAAATATATTATGAACACATTTCTTGCTAGGTATGTGATTTGCAAATATTTTCCCAATTTCATGGGTTGACTTTTCACTTTCTTGATTACATCCTTAGAATCATTACAATTTTAATTTTGATGAAGTACAATTTATCTTTTTTGGTCTTTCGCTACTTTGCTTTTGATGTTGTATCTAAGAAATTATTGCCTGCCCCAAGTTCATGATGTTTATCGTATGTTTCCTAAGTGTTTAATAATTTTGGCAATTGCATTTAGGCCTAAAATCCACGTTATGTTTATTTCTGTGTATGGTATGAGGAAGGGGTCCAATTTCATTCTTTGGATATCCAGTTGTTCCAGCACTATTTGTTGCAAAGACCTAGCCCTTTTTAAGAGGATCACCTGACTAGTTCTAACCTAACCAGGATAATTTCCCTTTCATTAATTCAAAGCCAACTTACTAGGGACCTTAATTACATCCAGAAATGCCTTTACCATTGCCATATGTGGTAACATAATTCCTGAAGTGACATTTGTCATAGTCACAGGTCTCATCCCAAATCCAGAGAAGTCTACAAAACGAGGCATGCACTCTATGAGGTAAAATTTTGGAGGACAAAAAATTCCCACTACCATGGATAACTACCAGTGTCTTCAGGCCTGGACTTGAAAACTGACAGAACATTATTGCTATCGTATTTGATCCACAAAGCAGTCATAGGGCCTACCAAAATGCAAAGGAGGAGTAATAGGGTTCTTCTTTTTTCTTTTCATGAAAGGAGTTCCTAAGAACACGTGCCTGTCTTTAATCTGTTGTCAGAAAAAGAAGTTTTAGAGATGGTTGTTTGTTTGTTTGTTTGTTTATTTGTTGGATACAGAGTCTTGCTGTGTCACCCAGGCTGGAGTGCAGTGGCAAGATCTTGGCTTACTGCAATCTCCACCTCCTGGGTTCAAGCGATTTTCCTGCCCCAGCCTCCTGAATAGCTGGGACTACTTGTGTACACCACCATGCCTGGCTAATTTTTTTGCATTTTAGTAAAGATGGGGTTTTGCCCTGTTGGCCAGGCTGGTCTCAAACTCCTGACCTCAAGTGATCTGCCCATCTTGGCCTCTCAAAGTGCTAGGATTACAGGAATAAGCCACCATACCCAACCTAGACATGGTTGTTTATTAAAATATTTTAATTCTAGTTTTCTTTCTTCTATTTTAAGATTCTTAAATACTCTGAAAATCAAGAAGACAAATTGTTGTAAAGAAAAGTCTGAAACAGAATATAATAACTACCTATATTTATTTACTGAAAAGAAATTAGAAACCCAACTATTACAGGAATCTGGCCTCTTCCTCTGTCGATATGTGCTTAGCACATGCCCAGGTGAATCACCTTGGCTGTTTCACACAGTGCATTTCTTCTTTGTGAGCAACAGGTAACCTATGAATGACCTTAGAAAGATGATTCAACTCATATACAGAAGCAGTTTTCTCAGAATTAAAAGTTCCAAAATGACTTGATTAGAACTGAAAGAGAAGGCCTCATATTAATGTTAGTGCTACCAACAACTCTACCCCAACAAATTACTGTTAACTCCCCACTCCAGCTTAATTCTAACAATGTAGAATAAAAACTCCAAGCGGCATTGTCTAATCTATGCCAAATTTGTTAAAGTGTATAGGAAATGGAGACCTATACCAATATGCAAATATCACAGGTATAATCAGCCTGTAGTGGTTAAGCCATTGCACAAAGCTTGTCCTCATGCAAGAGAATGGGCAAAGTTTTTTAAATTGTATTTTAGATAAAGTACTTCATTTCTGCACAAGTGAATAGACCTATCTTAGATACATAAGAAACATACTCCAGAAATACATGAAAACCAACTCTGTCTCTCTGTCTCTGTCTCTCCCTCTCCCTCTCCCTCTCTATCACCCTCTATCACCACCCTCTCTATCTCTCTGTCTCTTTTCTCTCTTTCTCCCAGAAGAAAACTGAAATGGAAATCTGAGGGAGGTTGATAGAATACTATATGAAGGAAGAATCAGGATATTAAAATAGATGTAGACTTTCTTGGAAAAAAAAAAAGTACAATTACTGTATTCGCCTAAGCTGGAATAATTATAAGTGTCTTTTTTTCATGATCACAAGGCAGAAAAAGAAAACACAAAAAAACAAAACAAAACAAAACAAAACAAAAAACTAGAACTCAACATAAAATATCTAGCTTGGTCCCAGAGCAGTTTAGTTTCTAAAACTTATCCTGATTAGCAGGCTAAACAAAAAATCCTCATGTCTGAGTTTGTATCTTCATTTTCTAAATGGTGATAATCATATAGAAAATGATTGATAATCATATAGAATCCAGTAAAATATGTTCATATGTCTTTTTTCATAATTTTATTTTAAATTTAGGGGTACATGTGCACGTTCATTATATAGGTAAAATTGTGTCATGGGGGTTCCTAGAACAGATTATTTTGTCACTAAGGTATTAAGCCTAGTACCTATCAGGTACACCAAGGTATTAAGCCTAGTACCCATCAGTTATTTTTCCTCTCTCTCTCCCACCCTTCATCCTCTGATCAGTCCCAGTGTGTGTTGTTCCCCTCTATGTGTCCATGTGTTCTCATTTAGCTCCCACTTATGAGTGAGAAGATGTGTTATTTGGTTTTCTGTTCCTGTGTTAGTTTGCTAAGAATAATGGTCTCCAGGTCCATTCACATTTCTGCCAAGGATATGATCTTGTAGTTTTTATGGCTGCAGAGTATTCCATAGTGTATATGTACCACATTTTCTTTATCCAGTCTATCATTGATGGGCATTTATGTTGATTCCATGTCTTTGCTATTGTAAATAGTGCTGCAATGAACATATGTGTGCATATATCTTTATAATAGAATAATTCATATTCATTTGGGTATATACCAGCAATGGGATTGCTGAGTTGAATGATATTTCTGTTTTTAGGTTTTTGAGGAATCACCACACTGTCTTCCACAGTGGTTGAACTAATTTACGCTTCCACCTACAGTGTATAAGCTTTCCTTTTTCTCCACAATATTGCTAACATCTGCTATTTTTTTGACTTTTTAATAATACCCATTCTGACTGGTGTGAGATGGTATATTAAAGACTTCTATATTTAAGTCTTTAATCCATCTTGAGTTAATTTTTTTTATATGGGGAAAGGAAGTGGTTCAGTTTCAATCTTTTGCATATGGCTAATCATAGTATCCTAACACCATTTACTGATTAGGGAATCCTTTCCCCATTGCTTGTTTTTATCAGGTTTGTTGAAGATTAAACACTGGTAGGTGTGCAGCCTTATTTCTGGTTCTCTATTCTGTTTCATTGGTCTATGTGTCTGCTTTTATACCAGCATCATGCTGCTTTGGTTACTGTAGCCCTGTAGTATTGTTTGATGTTGGGTAGCATGATGTTTCCAGCTTTGTTCTTTTTGTTTAAGATTGCCTTGGTTATTTAGGCTCTTTTTTGGCTCCACACGAATTTTAAAATAGTTTTTTCTTAGTTCTGTAAAGAATGTCAGTGGTCGTTTAATAGAAATAGCATTGGTCTATACATTGCTTTCGATTTGCATCTCTTTAAAGATCAGTGATATTGAAGCTGTTTTTCATATGCATGTTGGTCACATGTATGTCTTCTATTGCGAAGTGTCTGTTCATGTCCTTTGTTCACTTTTCATTGGGGTTCTTTTCTTCTTGTAAATTTGTTTAAGTTCCTTATATATGCTGGATATTAGAAAATTGCAAAAATTTTCTCCCATTATATATGTTGTCTGTTCATTCTGTTGATAGTTTCCCTTGCTGTGCAGAGGCTATATAGTCAGTATAGCCATTTTAATGATATTGATTCCTCCTGTCCATGAACATGGAATCTTTTTCCATTTGTGTCATCTCTGATTTCTTTGAACAATGTTTTTTAGTTATCTTTGCATAGATCTTTCACCTCTCTGGTTAGCTATATTCCTAGGGGTGTGGGTGTGGGGGTGTGTGTGTGTGTGTGGCAGTTGGGCCAGGAATTGTGTTGCTGAGTTCACTCTGAGCTTGACTGTTGTTGGTGTACAGGAATGCTGTGAGTTTTACACAGTGATTTTGTATTCTGAGACTTTGCTGAAGTTGTTTATCAGGTTAAGGAGTTTTTGGGCTGAGACTACAGGGTTTTCTAGTTACAGGATCACGTTATCTGCAAACAGGGATAGTTCAACTTCCTCTCTTTGTATTTAGATGCCCTTTATTTTTTTCTTTTATGATTTCCCTGGCCAGGGCTTCTAATACTATGTTGGATAGAAGTGGTGAGAGAGGGCATCTTTGTCTTGGGCTGGTTTTCAAGGGAAATACTTCCAGTTTTTGTTCACTCAGTATGATGTTAGCTGTAGCTCTGTCATAGAAGGCCCTTATTATTTTGCTGCATGTTCCTTCAATACCTAGGATTTTTGAGAGTTTTTAACATGAAGGGGTGTTGAATTTTATCGAAAGCCCTTTCTATGTCTATTCAGATAATCATGTGGTTTTTCGTCTTTAGTTCTGTTCATGTGATGGGTCACATTTACTGATGTGCATATGTTGAACCAAACTTGGATTCCAGGGACAAAGCCTACTTGATCGTGGTAAATAAGCTTTTTGATGTGCTGCTCGGTTCAGTTTGCCAATATTTTGTTGAGGATTTTTCATCGCTATTCACTGATAATAATGGCCTGAAGTTTTCTTACTTTGTTGTGTATCTGCCAGGTTTTGGTATCAGAATGATGCTGGACTTATAGAATGAGTTAGGGAGAAGTCCCTCCTCCTCAATTTTTTGGAATCATTTCAGCAGGAATGGTATCAGCTCTTCTTTGTACATCTGGTAGAATTCAGCTGTGAATCTGTCTGGTCCTGGGCTTTTTTAGTTGGTAAGATACTTATTACTGACTCAATTTCAAATCTCATTATTAGCCTGTTCAGGGATTCCATTTCTTCCTGGTTCAGTCTTGGGAGGGTCTATGTGTCCAGGAACTCATCTATTTCTTCTTGATTTTCTAGTTTATGTGCATAGAGGTGTACATAATGTTCTCTGATAGTTGTTTGTATTTCTGTGGGGTTTTGGTAATATCCCCCTTGTTGTTTCTGATTGTGTTTGTTTTAATCGCCTCTCTTTTCTTTTTATCAGTCTAGCTAGTAATCTATTTAATTAATTTAAAAAAATAAAATAAAACCTCCTGCATTCGGTAATCTTTTGATTGAGACTTGATTTTTTGTGTGTCTCAATCTCCTTCAGTTCATTATACTCTTGTCACCCAGGCTGGAGTGCAATGGCATGATCTCAGCTCATTTCAACCTCTGCCTCCCGGGTTCAAGCAATTCTTCTGCCTCAGCCTCCCAAGTAGCTGATATTACAGGCACCTGCCACCATATCCACCTAATTTTTACATTTTTTTATAGCGATGGGTTTCACCATGTTGGCCAGGCTGGTCTGGAATGCCTGACCTCAGAAGATCCACCCACCTTGGCCTCCCAAATTGCTGGGATTATAGGCGTGAGCCACCACACCAGGCCTGGTTATTTCTTGTCTTCTGCTGGCTTTGGGATTTGTTTGCCCTTGGTTCTCTAGTTCTTTTAGTTCTGATATTAGGTTGTTAACTTTCTTTTTAATGTGGTATTTTAGTGTTGTAAATTTTCCTCTTAACACTGACATAGCTGTCTCCCAGAGATTCTGTTATGTTGTATCTCTGTTCTTATTAGTTTAAAAGAACTTCTTGATTTCTGCCTTAATTTCGTTATTTACCCAAAAGTCATTTAGGAACAGGTTATTCAGTTACCATGGAATTGTATGGTTTTGAGTGAATTTTTTAGTCTTGATTTCTAATTGGATTGTTCTGTGGTCTGAGACATTATTTGTTATGATTTCAGTTCTTTTTATTTGCTGAGGAGTATTTTACTTCTGATTACATGAAAGATATCACAGTATGTGTCATGTGGCAATGTGAAGAATGTATATTCTGTTGTTTGGGAGTGGAGAGTTCTGTAAATGTCTACGAGGTCTATTTAATCAGTAGGGCATTAAAGTCTCCCACTATTCATGTGTGGGAGTCTGTCTCTTTGAAGGTCTCTAAGAACTTTATGAATCTGGGTGCTTCTGTATTGGGTGCATATATATTTAGGATAGTTAGAGCTTTTTGTTGAATTGAATCCTTTGCTGTTATGTAATAATGCCTTCTTTGTCTTTTTTGATCTTTGTTAGTTTAAAGTCTGTTTTGTCTGAAACTAGGATTGCAACCATTGCTTATTTCTGTTTTCCATTTACTTGGTAGATTTTCTCCATCCCTTTATTTTGAGTCTATGTGTGTCATTGCTTGTGAGACGGATTTCTTGAAGATAGCGTACCACTGGGTCTTGGTTCTTTATCCAGGTTGCCACTATATGTCTTTTAATGGAAACATTTAGCCCATTTACATTCAAGATTACTATTTGTATGTGGGGATTTAATCTTGTCATCATGATGTTAGCTGGTTATTTTGCAGACTAGTTTATGTGGTTGCCTTATAGTGTCACTGGTCTGTATACTTCGGTATGTTTTTATAGTGGCTCGTAACTGTCTTTCTCTGTACGCCTTTTAGTATGCTTTAAGCTGCTTCGAGAAAACCGAACTTAAACTCACCTGAACAGCCAAATAATTTCCTGTCACATGACTTCCAGGAGTAGGGCAAACATTAGAGTTGACAGCTTCAGTTACTGTACATCATCAGGAGCACATGTTCTTTCCAACTCTCCTTTCTGTTGTCAAGAGATTTGGCACAATCCACGCCAAATCTCTCATTCCCCTAGTGACTATAAAATGGCTACAAGTAACAGTAGGGCCTCCCTGCCTCTTTCTATCCACAGAGAAAATAGAAATTCTTCCCTCCAGACCTTACACCCATTCCTGGACCAGTAACACCAATCAGTGTACAATTTGATGCTTGACTTATACAAGAATTCCTGAAAAGCTCAGGCTTTGATTCATTAGGACCCACTCCTGGAGCTGGGAAAGGGGGAACTTCTCATGAGTTGCAAGAGCTATGTGATGGATATAATTACATATGAACAATATTGGATATCTGTAAAGGGGAAATATTAGAGAGGAAATGAAGGTTGAGTAAGCAATCAACAGCATTCAATATAGACTGGGAAGTCACCTGGAAATAGCACATTTTTATCAATATACAATAAGATATTGTTTAGCTGTATTTCCTTCAAAGGCAGCAGCTCATCTTCCCCTACAACGATACTGAAGTTCTCCTAAACAACTTGATGGAGGGGGTGGAATCTGACTTTCTTGGCGACTATAACTTAATCTACCTTGTTTAAGGTAGATTTTGAAGGTGGATTTTTATAAATTATGACATTAAAAACTGTAATACGAGCAAGAAAAGCCCGAGGCATCAGTATAAAACATGGTGTTAAGAAAAAATTTTGATGAGTTAGAAATATTTTCATATTTTAAGTGAAGAACAGCAGGTTTTTTAAAAAAAGAAATATCCTTACCTTATGCTATATACAAAAATTAACTCAAAATTGATCAAAAACCTAAAGGTAAGAGCTGAAACTATATCAGTCTAAGAAGAAAACAAGGGGGAAGCTTCATGACATTGAATTTGGTAATGATTCTTTAGCTATGACACCAAACTACTGGAAACAAGAGAAAAATAGATAAATTGTGTATCATCAACCTTTAGAACTTTTGTGTATTAAAGGACACTTATCAACTGAGTGAAAGGCAACCTACAGAATGAAATAAAATATTTGCAAATTATATATCCAATAAGGGTGTAATATACAGGATATATGAAGAACTCCTATAACTCCACAAGAAAAGAAATTGATTTTTTAAATGGACAAAGAATTGAATAGCCATCTCTCCAAAAATAAATATATAAATGTCCAATGAGCCCACAAAATAATGCTCCACATCACTAATAATTAGGGAAACACAAATCAAAACTATGAGATACCACTCCATATCTATTAGGATAACTACTGAAAAAACAAACAAAACAAAATAACCAGACTTGGCGAGGATTTGAAGAATTTGGAAACCTTTTGCACTGTTGGGAATGTAAAATCATGCAGCTGATATGGAAAACAGTATGGTGATGCCTAAAATAATTAAAAATAGAATTAATAGTAATCCACTAATTTCATTTCTGAGTATACATCTAAAAGAATTAAAAGTAAAGTGTCAAAAATACATTTATATACTCATGATGTGCATAGCAGCATTATTCACAATACTTAAAAAGTGGAAGCAACCCCATTGTCCACTGACAGATGAGTGAATAAATGAAATGTGGTATATACATATAATGAAATACTATGTAGCCTTTAAAAGGTAGGAGACGTAACACATGCTACAGCATGGATGAAACTTGAACACCTTATACTAAGTGAGACAATTCAGTCACAAAAAGATAATTACTGTATTATTCCACATATATGAAGTACCTAGTATAGTCAAATTCATAGAGACCATAACTAGATTGGTAGTTGCCAAAGGAGTTATTGTTTAATGTGTATAGAGTTTCGGTCTGGGAAGGGGGCAAAGGTTCTCATGATGAATGGTGGTGACGGGTTCACAACAATGTGAATCCATTTAATGCTACTAAACTGAACACTTACAAATGGATGATACGTTTTATATGTATTTTCCCACTTTTTAAAAAAAGTGTACAAAAATGTTCACAATTTTGCTATTTTACTACTAACTATCCAAAATGTATTACTTATGTAACAAGAAAGACACTGATTTAATGGAAATACCTGTTACTTCCTTACCTCTTAGTCTTGAAAAGATTGAATTCCTATTCCACATCTGGTGGAGGTTGAAAATTCTCTCCGAGATTTCTACTAATTCTTAGTTGTAAAGTCTGTCTCTGATTCTCCATTCCTAATTTCACTGAATTACTCTATGTTAAAAAATTTTTAAACACCCTCAAGAAAACCATTTTCCTCTACATTACATTTACATAGACTCTCTTCAATTTCACAAAAGCAAAATGAAGCATTAAAACACCCCATAGACACATGCATTTAAGGAGTTAACTGAAGATTTGAAGAGATGGGAAATGTATATCTACAACCCAGGACATTTCAATTTGAATATCAAGCACTCAGGTCTTACAAGTCATTTCAGTCTCTCTACTTTGGTCGCTTCAAACTTATAACATCCCAACCTCACATCACGTCGACCCCTTATAGCTCCTTTCTTTCTTTTTTTAATCATTCTTCCTCACGCATTCTCTTTTGTATGGATTCTCCTCTTTCTCAAAGCTCAAAATTCTTCTCTATCGTGTAATCAGTTCAGAGCTCTCTAACCCCCTTACCCGCAAATTCAGCTCTAAAACCTCTCCTGGGATCACTAGAATAAAGGACCCTTTTTTATAGGTCTTCTCCTTCTTAAAAGGTAGCTGTAGTCATGATAGGCATTTTCCCTTCCATTCCAAACAGAGGGTCAGAGCCCCAATCTCCTTTTCTACGCCCTCACATCTTTCCTGTCACCTACCCTGCTATAAGCTGCATTCACCTCCTTGAAGACAGTGAGCTGCCATTCTTCTCTGCTGGCACAGTTCGTCTGACCCTAATCAGGTCTAAGGCCTGCTTATATAATTTTGCAAATCACCATTTTCAGGGGCATACATGGAGTCCATTTACCAAGTCTTTCTAACAAGTGCTAGAACTAGTTGTTGTCATAACCCACTGCAATGAACTCTACTGGGAATTGCAAGAGATCATTTTTCTTCTGCATCTTAAAAAGGAACTCCTTGATGCTCTCTCAGGCCTTGAAAATGGAGCGAAAATAAGAAGAAATATTTCACATTTAGCTAAACAAACCACAATGTAAAACAAGATTCATTCATCTTAGGTGCATAGGTTCTTTGAGGGCTTATTAGCTAATGTGTACTATGTATTCGAAGAGAAACAATAGCTCCCTGTGTAAGAAATAATGCTTTAAAAATAAATGGACAAAAAATTTAATTTTCTATTCAAGACTGACTTGGTTTGACTTTTACTAACCACTGACTCTGAAGGAAGAGGAAAATGTTTTAAGTAATGTCTTTTACATTGGTGTAAATTGATGGTTACTGATATTTCGACACAAAAAAAGAAATCCATATTATTCTGATAGTATAAAGGAACTTACTTGTAAAATATTTCAAACCAGTCATTTATTATTTTTTGAAGTCCATTCCATTTATTATTCAGTCCATAAATTGAGTGACTAATCCATATCATTTCACCCATTGACATAACTCTCCAAAGATGTTCACATAATGTTGTGTATGTGAGAACAAGGTAGGAGGAATGTAAACGTAAGTCATAGAAATTACCAGAATGGTAAATAAAAGGGATTCTATAGTTTATCAACTTTAGAAATCAAAGAAAGAGCTCCCAGTCCAAATATAGCCAAATGGATAATTGTGAATAAGTTGCTAATAGGAAACTGTTAAGCGATCAACCCAGAAAAGAGATGAGAAATTTAAGAATGGTGCAGAAATTATCTAGGTGTATGTAACTTTTTTGTTGTGGTAGGCAGATGAATAGTAACATTTTTCCTAATGTTGTCAGTATTTAAAAGTCTGAAAACTATCTACAAGTGTTCAACAAAGTGGATTCCAATCTATGGAAGTGAGGAAAGCAACATGATCAGGTGTGAAAATAATTGAACTAGGTACCAGGAAACCAGGTTCTAAGGTGAGAACTGTCACTGACTCACTAGGAGACTTCAGGTCATAGTTGCTCAGTCCCATCCATCCATTTTTTTCTGGTGCCCATTCAATAAGTATTTCTTGAAATATTTATTGCTATGTGCTAACAAAAAATGATAAGTTCTGAGTTGCAATAATTGATTAGAAATGGTCGGTGGCCTCAGATAGCTCCCAGTCTAGAGGGAAAGACAAATAATAATGATGTTTGTTCTATAAATAAATGTCTTTAGTTTTAGAGTGGTACTATCGACCAAGCATTGTTGTGGCAGAAAGTAGACCACATTATTGCTCCACATTCCTTACTGTTGTGGGAAATGTCAGGCTGCTATGTCTGGCAGGTACTACAGCCACAATGTGAGAACCCAGGAACTTTTCAAGAGTCTATGAAAGTGTTTTCACCCTGGAAAAAACAAAACAAAACAAAAACTGTTGGCTGCAAAATTTAAAAATAAAATTGCAACATGAACAATCATTATTGTTTTTGCTCTAAACAAGTTACTTATTTTTCAATGACTCAGAAAATACGGTGATACATAAATTATGTTTCAAGTTAGGTGTTTATTTTAATATATTTGAAAAAATATAGACTGGGCTTCCAAAAGTAACAGTGCCTGGGACTCACTAAGGTCTTTGAATAGTCACTCCCTATGTAGACAGACATGGGTTCAGTCCTGGATCAGTCACATGTTGGTTGGGGACTTAAGAAACTACCTTGAATGTCTTAAGCTGTAGTTCAGTATTCTATAACATGAAGATAATCATATCCAACTTAAAGTATTATAATAACTAACATATAATGTTTTATATGGAAGTTGCCTAGCATAATGCCTGGCACACACTGGTTGCTCAATAACTGTTATTTTAATTTTCTTTCCTGTATAGTTGGGGCTACTGTTGATATGTTTCTCTTTTTTTCCATAAAGTGACATTTTTGCATTTTTTTTCTTTTAAATTATGTGTTTAGACACCATTGGGATTCCAATGTGATCTCAGTCGTGTAATCTGCCTTTTTCTGAAATTTTATTTTATTTTTAATTGACAACAAAAATATATAGAAAACAATGTGATGTTTCAATACATGTATACTGTGTGGAATAATCAAATCAGGCTAATTAGCATAGACATCACCTCAAATATATAGCATTTCTTTGCAGTGAGAGGATTTAAAGTTTAGCTATTTTGAAATATACAATACTTTATTATCAATTAGTCACCATGCTAGGAAACAGAAACCAGAACTTGCTCCTCCTGTCAAACTGAAACTTTGTGCCCGTTGACCAGCATTTCCCTTTTTCTTGCCTTATACGCCTCACCCGACCTCAAGTGGCAGGAATGGAATCAATCACAACATATGAACTTTAACAAAAAATGTTAAAGCCTACTTCACTCTGAGCATATCTCCTCCCAAACACTGGACTCTGAGGAAACTGTTAGGAAAACAATGATATATTCAGAGACACCTTGACTTCTCAAGGTGATACTGTTGTAATACTAAGAAGAGGGGTTTGTCTGGCTGATACCCTTGGTGGTGTTTACTCAAGAGACACTTTATAGTCTCTTAAGATAATTTCTCACCCCACCCTCAAACTTCTCTCATTCTTCCATCTTTTTTTTCTTTCACTGAACCTCTACGAAAAATAACACATTTTGCTGTTTAAAAAAAAAAAAAAGTCATTCATCTCAATTACTGACATGCTTATTTGTATGATTTCTTTTTAAAATTATGAAGACTGGAATGGTTCTTGGAGAGTTAATTTTTATTTTATATTTGGTATCTAAAATCTGGAAAAAAGTCCCACACTTCAAGATACAGAAAAATCTGCATGAAGAACAGATGAGTGAAATTTTCACAACTCAGCTTGCATTTCTCTGACTTCTCCAAAGGTCATCACTTTTGTGTGAGCATTGTTTTCTTGCCTCTATATCCCAAAGGCAATATTTTATCTTTTCTTAAAGGTTTTATGTGCTTTCTTGTACTTGATATCTTTATTAACTGGTCATGTAGTTAGGTGATCACATTGACTTTATTGATATTATGCAACCAGTAAAAATGTTATTATAGGTAATTGATTAATTCCCTTCCAAACTCACCCATCTTGTCTCTGTCCCTTAAAAATATGATTTACTTTTAGCATTCTGAGTTTTGCATGACCCATAATACCTTTGCTGTCACTAAGCCTACCCAAGAGTGGGAGCAAAGAATCTTCCAGATCTCCCACTTCACCCAGAAATATCACATTGCGCCATCTATGGAGGCAAATGGATTTGGCTCCTAAAGGACAAACTTTGGTCACAACAAATTATTTATTGACGGAAATATCACTAAAAGTGTATGTGTTTTCAATTGCAGTGAAGTCCGTGAGGAATTCAAACCATGTCAGTGAGCCCTTCTTCCCGATGCATTCTTCATGGGTTGAAAGAATCTCTAGGTCCTAGTTATAAAAGACTCATTTTATAGGAAAGGAGATTCAATTTCAGGAGAGTTAGTGAGTTTTCTAAGGTGGTCACTGATTTGATCAGAAGTAGGAATAGAATTTAGGTCTTCTAGGATGCTAGCCTAGTGATCTTTACTTTACACCAAAATGTTCTTGCGCTGTGAGCCTCTGCCCATAACCTTTAAAAGAAAATCTCAGGTGGTTTCTGGGAAAAAAGAGAAAACTATTATCCAAAAATCGCATCCAGAATTATGTGTCTCTGGGCCTAATTAACATGTCAGGGGCCTAAGTTGGCATCTTCTGCCTTTCTCAAGTTCTGCATCTTAAATTTTTATACTAAGAGCAACATGGGGCCAGATACTGTGTAATACTGTTGTTTCTCAGAGAAAAGTGTATTTTTTCGCATATTCAGAGTAATTACACAGTGTTTTTTGTAGAAAAAAATTATTACAGTTTTTAATGCATTCCCAGTTTGTGAACTATTTAGCTGAAGAAAAAAAAAAACTACTATTCCCTTTTGCAGCAATATGGAGTCACAGGATGAAAACTCAGAAAAATTAAAGCACCGATAGCTGCTGCTTAGCACTTAACAGTTATTGAAAAATCTTTTTCGTATACATTCTCTGCTTTTTGTTTTTGTTTTGAGACAGGGTTTCACTCTGTCGCCCAGGTTGGAGTGCAGCTACAGGAACCCAGTTCACTGCAGTCTTGACCTGCTAGGCTTAAGCAATCCTCCCACCTTACATTCCCAAGTAGCTGGGACTACAAGTGTGCACCACCACGCTCAGCTACTTTTTAAAACTTTGGAGATGGGACCTCACTATGTTGCCCAGGCTGGTCTCAAACTCCTGGCCTCAAACAATCCTCCCACCTCAGCCTTCCAAAATGCTGGGATTATAGGTGTGAGCCACCACACTCAGCCTTGCATTGCCTTTCTTAATCCTACCAAGAACCTTAGAAGATGGAGACATAGAAATCATCGTCTCCATTTTGCATATCAGAAACTGAAGCTCAATGAAGTTACATAATTTGGTCAAAGTTACTCAAGTAGCTTTGTAGACTGATTATTTTAATCTTAACACCAGCAGCAAAAATCTGAATATTCCTTTCCATATACATGTTTCTTTATAATTTGTACATACATTGATTAATATTGTTATTAATATTAACATTATTATTATTAACATTATTAATATGTTGAATATGTTATAAAACTTACTATCAAAATGGGAACTTTAAAGGGTGAGATAAATATAAAATAACCATTATTTTTTGTTACATATTTTTTATCAATGAAATAAAAGTTTTTTCACACACAAAAAGTAGTATTTATGACATTTTTAGTACAAAAAGTATGATTCAATATGCTCTGTTTTTTTAAAGAATTTTATTTAATACTTGTGATTTAGCAACATGAAATTCTGGTTCTAAGTTGAGTTTACTTTGATACTTGATTTTATGGCCAGATAAATGGAAAAGCCACTCAACATTAACATATAAATATAAATAGAAGACGTGCATTATTGATCATACTGATTAAATTGTGGAAATTATTTTCAAGTTCATCCACTAATTATGCAATGCTTTCTCTTAAAATTCTGTTAAAAATTTTCCTCTCCTCTGACCTCTGCTAATTATTCTTGCCAACTAATCAGAAGACATTAAGGTAGAGCAAATTTACATTATTAACAAATAAGCTCAGACTTCCAGTTTTAGCTCTGGCAGATAAAGAGCTTGGAAGTCATTACTCTCATTTTCTCAACAAGATAAAGTTGAACCTACTGAAAAATCAATGACTTTTCTTGTACCCATGAGGTAGCAGGGCAAACCACAACCCAGAAATCTCAGCTGAGATCTGCTTATCTGGACAGGAACTACTGGAGCCTTAAACTAGTAAAAACACATATAGTAATTTTGATGACTTAGAGGAGATGAAATGTGTACTAGCTTACAATTGAGAAAATCCTGGCAGCTGTAGTCTTAGAAGGGCCTCCTCACTTTTACGTTTAGAAACCCCAACAAGCCTTCATGGTGAAGAGAAAAGAAAAATCCCCTCATGGTTCTGGTAGGGACAATCATAGTAAAACACCCCAGAGCATTCTCCATGACAAAAGCCTACTCCCCAGTTGGTGGGGGAAACACTTGACCAGAGCTTTAAAAACCACCTGGAGAAAGGACGTTTCTCTGACTTCCTGTCTCAGCTTAGAAGGGAACAAAACTATGGAACCTTTGCAAAGGTCAAAGCCCCAGAACTCAGGCCTGCTGAAAACAGAGATTTTATTATGAGATTACAGAACATTTCCCTTGCCCTACCTTACCACCACACTAGCAGGACTCCACTAGAATAACAGTGACTTACAGCTGAAAGAGCACATTGCTATTTACATGTTTCTGCTAGTTTAAGCCTCCAGTAGTTCCTGTCCAGACAAGCAGATCTCAGCTGAGATTTCCGGTCTTACTCCAGATTCCATGTCTTAGTCCAGATTCCACATCTTAGTCCATTCATGCTGCTATAACAAAATACTATAAACAAAATACTATAAATGTTTAAACACCAAACATTTATTTCTCACAGTTCTGAAAAGTGAGAAGTCCAAGATCAAGGAGCCAGCACATTTGCTGTCCCGTGAGGACCCAATTCCTAGTTCGTGGATGGTGTCTTCTTGCTGGGTCCTCACATGGAAGAAGGGGCAAACCAGCTCCCTTGGGCCTCTTTAATAAGGACATTAGTCCCAGTCATAAGAGTTCTATCCTCTTGACCTAGCTATCTTTCAAAACCCCCCCTCTTCCTAATACTATCATATCGGGGGTTAGGATTTCAACATATGAATTTTGTGGGACCACAAACATTCAGACCTTAGCACACAAACTCTATCTGAGGACTATTTCTTAGGGAAGCCTGAAGCAGTAAAAACATAGACACTAGAGGAATTTGAGACCACTACCACCTATAGCTATAGCTAACATTAAGGTGGGCCCAACTCCTAGCCAGACTGAAACAGCTATGTTGTCTGGGGTATACACCCCAGGGTTTGTCATCACGTGCCAGGAAAATTTAGTACATGGACGCACAGGAGGAGTTTAGGAGTGGAAGTTTAATAGGCAGAAGAGAAGAGAAAGAGAAACAGGTCTCTTCATAGAGAGAGGGGTTTCCGAGGGGAAAGGACTGGCTGGCAGTGAATGGGTCAGATTTTATAGTCAGGTTTGAGGAGGTGGTGTCTGAATTACATAGGACTCACAGATTGGTTCAATCGGGTATGACCTTTACGTAGTGCACAGGGAAGGCTGATCTCCTCACCCTAATCTTATTATGCAAATGAGCTTTCCAATTAATCGGTGCCATCTTGTCTGTTCCTTACTGTACATGTGGCTGGCAGAGAAGGGAAGGTGGAGCCACCATCTTGAATATGTCTAGTTCCTAATTCCTGCCAGTATGCACACTTGCAAGCTTCCAGCTTGCTTATCTATGTCTGCAGCTTGACTTTCGAGTCATGCTCTTCGTTAGAAAATTATTTGGGGCTGCTTTTCATTGAAAAGCAAAGCCTTACCCAAGACTTCTGTACCCTCATTATCTGCCTAAGTGATTTCTTCATAACTCCCATATCAAGATTACCATAAATCTTCACACTAAAGGCCTAATTGCCTCAGTTCCTATTACCTTATATGTCATGCCTTGTTTTCAACAACAAAAGCAAATAGAAGACACGCTAAAAAGCAAAAGCAAAAAAAAAAACCTCAGATATGACATATATTTTGGAATTATCAGGCAGAGAATTTTAAAATGCTACAGTTAATATCTTAAGAGATGTAGTAAAAAAGGTAAACAACATGCAAGCACAGATGAGTAATGTGGGCGGAAAGATGAAAATTCTAAGAAAAATCAATTATATTCAAACCCACATGACAGAATCTATTCTAATTAAGAAAACATTAAAAACACACACACACAATCACATAAGTAATGGCACCACCTTCAGCCTCTCTACGATAGGGAACTACTTCTCTTGTTCTAGGATTTCCTCTCAAATGTGGCAAGGGAAACTGTCACATATCAGTCGAATGAATGAACAAGTATCAGTCTGTCTATTAAATGTATATGCACCCCATTTTGGCAACAACTGCACTATAACCTAATAGCCACGTCCCCATCTACATTGGGCAATTATCTATGAAGGAAGAGCTAATTTATGTTGTAATTCAATTTTCCACTGAGACACTTGGTTGAACTATGTCCTCCAATGATTGCATTTTTTTATATAGAGAGGAATAATACTTTCCACTTAACCTTCCAGATGCCCTGAATTCATATTGAGAATCAAAAACTAGTCACAGTAAACCAGTATTTAAAAGGAGATAAACTGGTTACATTAAGAGTCAATTTAGGCCAGGCATGGTGGCTCATGCCTGTAATCCCAACACTTTGGGAGGCCAAGGCGGGGAAATTACTTGAGGTCAGGAGTTCGAGACCAGCCTGGCTAACATGGTGAAACCCTGTCTCTACAAAAAGTAAAAATATATATAAAAAATTAGCCAAGTGTGGTGGTGTGCACCTGTAATCCCAGCTACTCAGGAGGCTGAGGCAGGAGAATCACTTGAACCCAGGAGCAGAGGTTGCAGTGAGCTGAGATCACGCCACTGCACTCCAGCCTGGGTGACAGAGTGAGACTTCATCTCAAAAAGATAAAATAAAATAGTAAAAAAGAGTCAATTCACCATTCACTTAATTTGGAAATAGAGTTGTCTCCAGTTAACATTTATCAGTTATTTTTACTGATGTTAGTAGGAATGAAGGAGTCTTGGGTTTGACACTTTCTCTAGTTAGTTGTGACAGTTCTATTCATCCAATATTCACCTTCCCCTCTTCACTTCCAAACTCTCTTTAAATAAGGCAGAGCCACCTAACTAGCTCTGGCCAATGGGCTGTGAGCAGAAGTGACAGAAAGGTATGAGCTCTTCATGTACGGTCTCTTATGGTGGAGCCTGCATCAGCAGTATTCCTAAGCTTCCATGAGTAGGAGAGACTCATACCACCTCCCTTCGTACATGCAACTATACTGGATACGTAGCATAAGCAAGAAAAACACTTGTTTAAGTCAACAAGATTTCCAAGTTCATTTATTATCTTAGCATAACTTGGCCAATCCTGAATGATATGGTAATCCTGAGGCAATTATGGTTCTTGTTTTCCTTTTCTGTAATAAGAACGAAACTACAAATGCACTCTATCTGCTCCATGAGTTGTCACACAGAATGAGTTATAGGTTAATTAGTGGGTAAATCCCTTATACATGGATTAGAAAATGCACCCTAGCACTATGTAGGTGAACACTATAGTTCCTATAGACTCTATCAGAAAAACGGGATACATTTTTAGTGCAAGGATAGAGATGGCCTATAATTGTCTTAATATTGGTCTAGGCCCTTCTAATCAGAATAATAAATTCTAACCTCATTTGATTTATCTCAAAGTGTTTTTGCAAATAAAGGCCTTCTATTTGGAGTTTATTTATTCTCCTTTCCTCCATGTGTACATCCATGCACATTGGCTGCTCCATGACCTGTATAACTATAAATGAATAATTAAATGAATAATAAACTTAATGCATTGATCATAACTATTTATTTCTTAAAATAATAAAACAATTTTGACATATCGAGACTCTGGAATGTGTTATTCTCCAATTATGGATGTGTTGGCCCTTTGCAGAAAAAGAAAACTATGTGGAGAGAGATGGGAAAGTCAGAGTAGAATGGACTCAGGCAGAAGCTACCTACACATTTCTTCAGCTCTAAAACTCTGAATATTACATAAAATGTTCATGTATAATTGAAAACTAAAAGCAGAAAATGTATTGTTGAGTGACATTTTAAATGACCCACAAGTTAGTGCTTTCAGTAAGTTAAAAGATAAAAAATACAACAGCGGAAGCCATGTTTTGTGTTAATTTAAAAATAAGCCAATGTTCAAAAAAGAAAGCAAATCAATTTCCTTTTTTTTCTATGTGCACAGCCTAATGATTTATAAAAACAAAAGTGAGAATGTGGTCTACATATTGTGTTAGAAATATTAACAATCCAACTGTTGAAAGTGATATAAATTTGCTCAATTCTCCTACTTTAAGTAAAAGACATTACAACACAGTATGTTGAAATCTAACTAAATGATACTATTGAAATATTGTGTTGTATGTTTTACACCTGAACCATTGTATCTAATACTCAGAGGTCTTTAAAAAAATTTTTTATTATACTTTAAGTTTGGGGATACATGTGCAGAACGTGCATATGTGTTTATCATACTAAGTATTTATTATACTTTAAATTCTGGGATACGCATGCAGAACGTGCAGGTTTGTTACATAGGTATACAAGTGACATGGTGGTTTGCTTCACGCGTCAACCTGTCATCTACATTAGGTATTTCTCCTAATGCTATCCCTCCCCTACTCCCCCAATCCCCAACAGACACTGGTGTGTGAAGTTCCCCTCCCTGTGTCCATGTGTTCTCATTGTTCAACTCCCACCTATGAGTGAGAACATGTGGTGTTTGGTTATCTGTTCTTGTGTTAGTTTGCTGAGAATGATGGTTACCAGCTTCATCCATGTCCCTGCAAAGGACATGAACTCATCCATTTTAATGGCTGCATAGTATTCCATGATGTATATGTGCCATATTTTCTTTATCCAGTCTATCATTGATGGGCATTTGGGTTGGTTCCAAGTCTTTGCTATTGTGAACAGTGCTGCAATAAACATAACATGTGCATGTGTCTTTATAGCAGAATGATTTATAATCCTTTGAGTATATACCCAGTAATGGGATTGCTGAGTCAAGTGGTATTTCTGATTCTAGATCCTTGAGGAATCACCACACTGTCTTCCACAATGGTTGAACTAATTTATACTCCCACCAACAGTGTAAAAGCGTTCCTATTTCTCCACATCTACTGAGAGGTCTTTTTAACCAACATTCTGGGTTTTTTAAAAGAATTTTATAAGTCACTTCTCAATAATTTAACCTTTTACTTTTATACTGGGTGTTAAAGACATATAGTAAGATAAGCACTTTATAATCAATTGACTGGCTAAGTACAAAAAAATTGAAAGAAAAGAAACTTGAAATTTATAATTCTTCTGTGCCTAACTTTAAACATTAAATGTTTAGCATAAGCATCAGTCCTGATCACAAAGGAAATACTTTTAGCATATATTTTATATTTGACTTATCCTGAGACATGGCTTCAAGTGCCTTCTACGAATCAAGCATGGCATTTGACATTAAAGGAAATAGTTTCTGAGAGCACGGAGCTGACAGTCTCGTGAGAAAGATAAGGAAACAGATAACTACAATGAATGTGCTGCAAGAAAAGATCCTTTGGTGAAGCTATAGAAACCCATGGGAAGAAGACTAACCCAGGTTGGAATGGGCATGACTATGAAAAAGTGAGTAGGATTTTAGCTAAGAGAAAGACAATGAGGGCACTCTTCAAAGAGGAAAGAGTTTAAGCAACAATGCAGAAGAAAGTGTGTATCTTTGAGGAACTTCTAACTGCGTTGAACACTGGCTATACGACTGAATCACAGGCAGGGCCGCCCAAAGGAACTTTTTGCATTGATGGGCATATTCATATTGTCTTCACTCTAATGCAGTAAGTGACTGTAAAGCCACCAGTCACAGTGGCTGTAAAGTACTTGAAATGTAATGAGTGTGACTAAGGAATAGAAATTTTAATTTTATTCTGTTTTATTTTAAATGACATTGAAGCAGCCACCTATGGCCAGTGGCTATCCTATCAGCAGCGCAACTCTACATTATCAGTTGCTGAAACATGAGGCAGAACACAAGGCTCACACTTCGAAGAGTTTTATAAGCCAGGTTAAGTAGTTGGGATTTCAGCCCGAAGGTAAAGAGGAGTTAATGGTGAAGAATGTTAAGCAAGGAGGGATGTGATCAAATTCCTTTAGAAATATCATTCTGACCACTGTGTTTAGGATGCAAAGGAGGCTCAAGACTTGAGGCAAAGACAGCAGATAAGTTTATGGTTAGAGTAACACAAATGAAAAATGAGAACCCCACTAAAGACAATAGCAGGGAGCATGAGGAAGAGGAGACAGATGTGATTAAATGTGAGATTAAGGAACAGTAGAAAGAGACATTCTAGTGTCTGGATTACACACATAGGTGGAAGAAAGTGTCAGTCACCAACATGTGCAATAGGAGTTAAGAAAAATGTGAAGGGTTGCTCTATTTAACTGATACTGAGTATGAACCGTCTATGGGACAGTTAGGTAAAAAAGACATAATTAGGAGTTGGGTGAGTATGTTAGCAAATAGAGAAACAAATGAAAATAGCACCTAGACATACTTAGTTCAGTCTTTATATTCATTGGCAGAAATTTCACAATAAGCTGTTAACATGTTTTAACTTCAAAGACTTCAGATTTATACACATTCAATATAAAATATTATTAAAGGTAATGCAATCAGATTCATAAAGTGCTTATAAGTTTCATTTTAAACATCAATTATCATTATGTAATGTTTTGAAAAGTATCTTATTTATTTAAATTTTTGGACTAGTTATATTTTGGATCGACTTGAGATTAGTAATTTCTCAGATATGAAATTAGGGTGTTTTTCCAAACTTTCCAAAGGTGCATTCTGGTGATGATATTCTACATCATATAGGTTTAATTTTAGAATAATATGAATGTTCTTTTACTAGCCAATGAAATAAATATTTGCTTTCTTAAAAAAAAAAAAAAACCTTTCTCTCATAAAGGAAACAAACAAGCTTTTATTATTTCAAAACCCATTCTGGAAACTGACTTAAATCCATTATTCAGGTTTCTACAGATAATTATGGCTCATCTCAAGGTATATGAAAGTTGTGAAATAGAAAATATCATCTCAAACCTACACAATAACTATTTTTGGGTCCTCAATCCACATCTGACCTCTAAAAATAAATCCTGAGAAAGTATAGTCCACTAAATACATTTCAATTTTTGTCACAAATAGTCGTATGATCACTGGTTCCAAGTGCCTCTTTGGGACCTGGAGGTTCCTCCAGTGATTTGTATACATCTTTGTAATTTTCACACTGAATGTTTAGTTCTTTTTTTTATGGTTCCTTAAAAAATATAACACACATCTTCAAACTACCACCTGGCTGTACCCTAAAAGTTTGTCTGGGTAGGCCGTGTGGCACCCAGAACACATGTTTGCCATAGAAAGAGTGTTGTAAATGTTGGAGAGGTTCCCAGGTAACACACAAATGCCTATTAGCCCTGTGGATGGAGCTAATGGCTCTGCAGAATCTTAGGCATTAGGACGTAAGTTGTTCAAGACTCTGAGACCTGGAAGGCAGGAGTGATGAAAAACCTGGGGAAGAGCTGTACATTGAAGAGGAAGAAAAAACATATGCTGAATGGTGCCAAGAAAAAGGACAAGGGCTGAGATTGTAAGAAATGTTTTTTTAAAAGAGCAAACAAACAAACAAACGAAATACTGTTGAAACGAGGAAGAGGAAGAGAGAAAAAGACGGGGAGAGAAAGGCTATATTACAGTTTGATGTTTTCTATTTTGCTTTCACTCTAACCCTCTAGGGGTTAGTGAAGGAGGAAATAAAGAACAGGGGAGCAGCAAAAGGTGAAGGAGAGCTTTCTCTGTCTTTTCCTCTCCCTTCTCCTTCCAAGAATTGGCTCCTTCCAGCCATGCTCATATTCCACCCCCTACATGATGGCCACATCATGTTGAGATAAAAGACTGTATACAAATTCTTAAAACTTCAAAAAAACAAAGGCTGCCCAGTGAACTGTTTTATATAGATAATTATAATATTGGTCGCTGTCTTTTGGAACAATTGCCTGCTGTGGTCACACAGCTGTAATGAAGAGATCACGCTGTGAAGTGAAAAGTCTCCTTTTCCTCTGGGATTAGATGCGTATTTGCCTTCTTACAGACAGGTTTCGGAACACAGGGAGGAGAGAAACAGCGGTAAGGAGCAGCAGAAGAAATTGTCTTGATCTCCCGTTTCACTAGCCTGGAGAAAAGGTGCTTTTGCAGGAAACTCGGTTTGCAAACACTGAACATCTTTTGTGTTTCTTGTTGGCAAAGCAATTGATTCTAGTTAGAGATTGGCTGGGTGCCACCGTGTAACCAGTTTGTCTTTTCTGTTCTGAAAAGTATAGTAGGAAGAGCTACAATTGAGGCTTCTTTTTTTCTTTTCTTATTATAGTCTGTTTATACTTTTTTCTTTCTTTCTTTTTTTTTTTGCCTACTACCCCTTCTGCCATGAACTGCACGCGATTCATAAGTCACAGTTCATAATACTGTTAAAAATATATAAACAACAAAAATATTCCTTTCCAGACATTTTTTAAAACAAGAGGGAGAAGACAGTTTTTATACCAGTATGCCTTCCTCCCTAATATGATTCTTTTACCTTTTCCTCCTGACAAAGAAACCAAGCCAAAACCTTGTGCTATAAGGAGAAAAGGTAACAGAGGGTGTATTGAAACTCGGTAATGCTAACACAAAGATGGACTATCTGTGAGCGTGGCATTTAAGGAGCCGAGGACAGCTGCAGCAACCATTACTTTCCTATTTAATTTCTTTCATAGATAGAAACATTGTAACACTCAGTTCTATTTAAATTTCAATTCAGTTTTATTAAGGAATGAATATCTACTACTGATTATTTATTAGCTCCTGTCTGCCCTCTGTTTAAAAAAGTTCGGATACTTTTACCATGGAAAGTATTATTCAAATGATTTCATGGTAAACATTAATAATTGGCTTTGGTGTAAATGACACTTTGAAAGCACCAGGAGTTGAAGAACTTGCAGAGAAGCCATGGAGGCACTGAGGCCTCAGAAGCACAGCTCTCCTCCCCTCACAAAGGGGACTACAGTGGTGGCAGGGCGGGGATGGGTGAATCCACTCCCTTGAGGCAACTGCGTTCTCATTAGCAAGCTGTGATCTGGGACTGACTCTGAGCAACATCTATTGTATGTACTTGGGTGTCTGGGCTTGGAAGACAAAGCCCGCCAAGAAAGCAGGTCAAGAAGGTAAGCCCTTCCCCTAGAACCCGGAAGACGGAGGCCTTTTGTTTGCTTTCACACATTGAAGCAGACTTAACTGACTCTCCTTCATGATAGTGAAACAGGTTCTGCAAAACACACATCCAAACGTACTCTTCAAAAGGCAATATACACCACGACATCCAAGCAAGAGGCCAAGCAGAAAAAGCCTTGATTGTTGTTGCATGGATTAATTGCTCTCAATGCCAAAGGTTTTAAAAGGAGATACCTTCATTTTAGCAAATGTCTTGATGGCAAGAGAAGAATCTGTTAAAGGGTTAACACTTCGGTGTATTTTATTAAAATGTCACAGAATATCTTAAAAATATACTACCAATCCAAAGAATTTTTCACTATAAGGTTATCAGGTCATTTTTGCATCTTAATCAACTTTAAGTTTGAAAAACATAGTGACCCTACAACATTCTGATGAAAACTTTATTTAGAAGTACACATTAGTGAAACATTCTTGACCAAAAAACTAACCTTTAAAAACTAAACAGTGTGGCTGGGTGCAGTGGCTCACACATGTAATCCCAGCATTTTGGGAGGCCATGTCAGGTGGATCACGAGGTCAGGAGTTTGAGACCAGCCTGACCAACATGGTGAAACCCTGTCTCAATTACACATTCAAAAGTAAGAGGAGCATGGTGGCAGGCACCTATAATCCCAGCTACTCAGGAGTCTGAGGCAGGAGAATGGCTTGAACCCGGTGTTTCCAGAATTGGTGGGTCCTTGGTCTCACTAACTTCAAGAATGAAGTTGCATACCCTCAAGATGAGTGTTACAATTCTTAAAAGATAGTGTGTCCAGAGTTTGTTCCTTCAGATGTATCTACAGTTTCCTCCTCCTGGTAGGTTCATGGTCTCACTGGCTTCAGAAATAAAGCTGCAGATCTTCACAGTGGGCGTTACAGCTCATAAAGGCTGCAGAGACCCAACCACTAAGCAACAAGATTTACTGCAAAGAGCAAAAAGGGAAAAAAAAACCTTCCACCACGAAAAGTACCAGAGGGTTGCCACCGCTGCCCCTGGGCAGCCTGCTTTTATTCCCTTATCTGACCCCACCCACATCTTGCTGATTGGTCCATTTTACAGAGAGCTGATTGTTCCGTTTTGACAGGGTGCTGATTGGTGTGTTTACAAACCTTGAGCTAGACCCAGAGCACTGATTGGTGCATTTACAAACCTTCAGCTAGACACAGAGTGCTGATTGGTGTTTTTACATTCCTTTAGCTAGACACAAAAGTTCTCCAAGTTCCCACTAGATTAGCTAGACACAGGGTGCTGATTGGTGCGTTTACAAACCTTGAGCTAGACACAAAGTGCGATTGGTGCATTTACAAACCTTTAGCTAGACATAAAAGTTCTCCAAGGCTCCACCTGACTCAGGAAACCAGCTGGCTTCGCTTAGTGGATCCTGCCCAGGGCCTCCGGCATAGCTGCCTTTCAGTCCCAGGCCAGGCGCGCGCACTCCTCAGCCCTTGGGCGGTGGATGGGACTGGGTGCAGCTGCGGAGCAGGGGGGACACCCGTCGGGGAGGCTGGGCACATAGGAATCCACTGGTGGTGGGGGGCACTCGGGTATGGCAGGCTGCAGGTCCGGAGCCCTGCCCCACGGGGAAGCAGTGGAGGCGCAGTGAGAATTCAGCCCAGCACAGGCAGGCCAGCAGTGCTGGGGGACCCAGCACACCCTCTGCAGCTGCTGGCCTGGGTGGTAAGCCCCTCACTGCCCGGGACCGGTGGCTCCGGCTGGCAACTCCGAGTGGGGGTCTGGAGCCCATGCCCACTGGGAACTGGCCCTGGCCCTCGAACACCATGCACAGTCCTGGTTCCTGCCGGCACTTCTCCCTCCACACCTCCCTGCAAGCAGAGGGAGCCGGCTCTGGCCTCGGCCAGCACAGAGAGGGGCTCCCACAGTGCAGCCGGGGGCTGAAGGGCTCCTCAAGCATGGCCAGAGTGGACGCTGAGACCGAGGAGGGGCAGAGAGCTAGCAAGGACTGCTAGCATGTTGTCACCTCTCACAGGGAGGTAGAGGTTGCAGTGAACCAAGATCGCTCCATTGCACTCTAGCCTGGGCACAGAGTGAGACTCCATCTCAAAATTGACTAAATAAGTAAACTAAATATTGTGTGGTGTTCTCCTCCTTGTGTCCATGTGTTCTCATTTTTCAGCTCCCACTGTGAAATCGTGGTGGTTGGTTTTCTGTTCCTGCCTTAGATTGCTGAGGATAATGGCTTCCCGCTCCATCCATGTCCCTGCAAAGGATATGATCTCATTCCTTTTTATGACTGGATAGTATTCCATGGTGTATATGTACCACACTCATCTGGAACTTAAAAATTAAAAAAAAAAAAAAAAACACATAAACTCAAAAATGCTTTATATTGTGATGGTAATAACCCCAGTGTTTGGAAACAAGTTTAGGGCAAAAACATGAAGTCACATTTTTGAGTCAAAGTTTATTTTTCAATAGGAAAACAGTAAGCTAAAGGAACGAATAAATTCTTTTAAATGAGGTTGGCACGGTGACTCACGCTTGTAATCCCAGCAGTTTGGGAGCCCAAGTTGGGTGAATCGCTTGAGTCCAAGAGTTCGAGACCAGCCTAGGCAACATGGCAAACCTCATCTCTACAAAAAAATGCAAAAATTAGCCAGAAGTGATGGCGCATGTGGGCAGTCCCAGCTGCTGGAGAGGCTGAGGGGGGAGGATGGTTTCTCTGCATGAGATGGGAGGCCAATGGAGAATGTTGAGTAAAGAACTGACCTGATCTATTCTGGAATCTTGTGTTGAGACAAGCTGCAGAGGGATAAAGAGGATGAGTAGGTTATTGCAATCATCCTTGTGTGAGAGATGGTGGCTTAGACTACAGAGTGAAGAGTGACAGTGATATAAAGAGTTTGCATGTCTCTAAAAGGTTCAGACAAGATTTGCTGATGTAGGGTGTGAGAGAAAGTGAAATGTTAAAGGTGAGCCCACCTTTAGTCTGAGTATGTGTTAGGACATAGCTGCATTTACAGTTGCTCCTCAATTTATGATGGGGTTAAATCCTAATAAACCCATACTAAGTTGAAAATATCCTAAGTAAGAAATGCATTTGATACACCTAACCCACCAAGCATCATAGCTTAGCCTAGCCTCCCGTAAACATGCTCAGAGATTTACATTAGCCCACGGTTGGGCAAAATCATCTGTCACCAGAGTCCACTGTAGAATGTCTAGTGTTTCCCCTCGTGATCACATGAGGAGCTGTCACTGCCCAGCATCGCAAGGGTGTCACACCACATATCACTAGCCTTGGTGATATGGGAAAATATTACAATTCCAATTCAAAGTATGGTTTCTACTATGTATCACTTTCACACCATTGTAAAGTAAAAAAATTGTAAATGAAACATGTAAGTTGGAGACAGTTTGTACTAAGTTGAGGAGGACTAATAGAGGAACAGCTTCCTTGGGAGAGACAAGGAATTTAGCTTTAGACATTGAGTTAAATGGGATATGTGAATCTACATTTGAAGGGAGTGGTCCAGTCTAGAGATAGTTGTTAGAATATTTATGATCTTTAAAGCCATGTGATAGGATGAGATCACAAGAGGAGTGGCAGGGGAGGAAATTGACTCAGGCAGAGAAAAGAGAGTTTTACAAGAGTGATTAACAAGATAAAATCTGGTACAGCAGTCAAATAAAATTTTATTCAGTCACAGGCCATCCTAAGGAATGAATAATCCTGTGACTTTGGATTTTAAAATCTTAAGTGAACTTTTCAGAAAATAACCCTGGCTTCTAAGTTGTCTAGATAATATAGCAACACATATGGTATGCAGACCTCTGAAAGCACCTAAAATAGTACATTGGGGAATGGAAAGAAAGCATTAGAGTCTACGGCCATACTACCCTGAACGCCCCCATCTTCTCTGATCTCAGAAGCTAAGCAGGTTTGGGCCTGGTTAGTACTTGGGATGGAAGAAAGCATTAGACATCAATCTTGTAAGAATTTAAAATTTAATATATTATTATAATATATATTTTTTTGAATTGACAATAATTCGTGTGCACGTGTACACACATCTAAAAACATTTTTAGAGGTGGGAGATGTGAAATGCTTGTAAAACACTGCACTATAGTGAAAGAATTAGCAGAAAGCTGAAAAGGCCTTTTTGCTACTAAGTTGTGTTATGGTTGATCTAGAATCAACCTGTGTTTGGATACATCCTTATATATGAGTCAAAAGGCCACTAAGTGACCAACTGCTTAACTCTAGTTAGGGGAGGCTCTATAATGCCAGCTCTAATGTTCTTGTCCAGCACACTCATGCTGGAGGCCCTGCGGTCCTAGTGCCTGTTCAGCATCCACTCCTGCCACCTACACTCATCACAGTAGCATGCAGAGCTGCGCTGGGCCTCAGCCACAGCAGCCAGAGGAATATTGGTTGCATCGTGAAATCGAAGGGCTTGAGAATATTGCCCTGCTTCCTTTGTTCTGCTTTTCTGCAATTATTTTATCTGAGAGAGACCCTCTGGGGTTCCTGCATTTGTCCTCTGAGGAGGGGGCCTAACACAGCAAAGTCTGGAGGCTGCTTAAAAACCCTGCGTGTGGCACTGTGATCATTTCTCGTCATTTATTTTTGCTGAAGCTATGTACCTTTGATTAAACCTGGCACGGCACTTTAGAAGTCACTGATACACATCAAAGAAGTTAGCGCTCCTAGATCAAAATAGACTGAAGGTTTGGACCTGAACCAGCGCTGCTTGAACACTAAGAACAGACCACAGCAGGAGGCAATTGCTTTTGGACAAGAATCAGGAAATAACCAAATGGATTTCCTCTATTTCTTCCTTTATTAGCAGCATGGCAAATGCCTTCATCCTTTTAGAAGAGAAATCTTTATTGGATTTTTATCCATAAACCAGTTTGGGGGTAAAATTCGAGGTGGAAAACTTAAAGAACTTCCTAAACTATAAAACTTTGTGATAAAGATGAAAATAATTTATGCTAGATGAATGGAATAAATACCCCAATTTTTCTTTTTATTTTATATGCAATTGTTGATAGAGCTCAAATGCATTTGAAGAATGTAGACTTACTTTGTTTCCATTTGGTGATCTGGGAACAATTAAAAAGATCACACAGATCGATCAAAAATAGGATCAAGTGGAAAAATTACACATGTCGATAAGCCTTTGAGGAGTTTTTTCCAAAGACATTTTGAGAGAATGGAGGAGCTTCATTTTTATATAATCTCTCCTCAAAGGTGAGTACTTGACTTGTAATAGATATCCAATAAGTATTTGCGTAAATTATTTTAAATGCCAATTTCTAAATCATATCTAATATAAATAAATTTATTAAATAGATCATAAATCATCTATTTAAAAATAAACTCAGTTGAGTTGGTAGAAGGATAAGAATAATTATTAGAGCAAAACATCCAATAATCAGTAATTTCATTTTGACTTTTTTGACAATGAGATTTCTGAGTGCTGAGATTAACAACCTCATTTGTTCTTCACAATAGTTCTGTGATGTAACTATGTTATTGATCCCTTTCTACAGACAAAGCCATTGAGGCTTTGAGAGTAAATTAATGCTCCTATGATCAATCAACTATTTATAACAGTCCATTGGCAAACGTTTCCTGTAAAGGACCAGAAGGTAAATATTTTAGGCTTTTTTTGCACCATACAGTTGCTATTGCAACTACTCACCTCTGCTGTTGTAGCATGTAAACAGCCATAGCCCATACATAAATAAATGACTGTGGCTGTATTCCAGTGAAACTTTAATTATGGGCTGAAATTTGAATTTTGTGTAATTTTCGTGTCATGAAATATTATTATTCAATTGATTTTTTCCCAGATCATGTAAAAATGTAAAACACATTCTTGTTTCACAGGTTGCACCAAAAGAGGTGGTGAGCTGGATTTGGTGCACAAGCAGTAGTTTACCAAGCCCTGATAGAAGGGACAGGCTCAGGAGTTAAACTTAGATTTTCTACCACAGTCCATGTTCTTTCCACTACACCATATGGATTTGTTTCATAGTTGAGGAGAGGCCCTAGTCAGAGACTTGAAATCTGGAGAGTTTTACTGCTGTTCCTACTTTTAAAATTAAGTATAAGACTCAAACATTTTAAGCTTCTGCATCCAAAAAGAAAGATGGAGTAATCACCGGCAGTAGAGTAATTACCAAAGAGAGAGCCAATAGCAAGCCCAGCGAACACTTCATTGTCAGCTAGAGGGTTTGGCTAAAAGTAAATTTAATACTCATTAAGAAATGAACATTGCATTAATGCCACTTCAGAGGCTGGTAAATTGTAGCTAGCTCTAAGCAATTCAGGAAGCTGGCCCATTACTTTGAGGCTGACATGTACTTACAAACAAATCCTTCAGAAGGCAAGAAGATCGGGAGAAGCCCCATAGTGGAAAGATGAAGTGTCCCCTGAAACAGCCCAGACCTGGAATTCTACCGCTTACAAAAGCAATAGGCATGGTCATAAGTAGAAGAGGGAGTGTTGACTGTACTGAAAATATGGCACACAAACTTCATAAAGTACAGCCCCACAGAGGAAAGATTTTGAGAATTGCACCTGTCTATGAAAATAGTGATTAAAAACACACTCTTATCAAGGTACATTTCATCATTTTTATATTTGTTTTCCTCCTCCCATATCATGATTTATTACAACCCCTCTGAAGCATGAAGCTGAAATTCGCCTCCTTAAACCTCTCTTCCCTGAGTGATTTTGTTGGGATAGAGTGGTTCATAAGAACTTAGCAATTGCTAGTGTGCTATGGAATAAAACTGTCAGTGTGATTTAAAAATACATATTGCAGAAAATAAGAAAACACTATTTAAAAACCTTGTCATTTCATCTTCTATAGAAGACAAAGGCAATAAGGGAGAGAGTTCAAATAATAAAAAAGACTTTGTTAATTGTGAGGCATTTACAACCTCAAAATCACGTCACAGTGCCATGGGAACTAGCAGGTATCCAAGTGTCTCAGATCTAAAATAACACGAGCTAATTGCCCAAGTGATAGATGACTTTAGAGAAACGTACTTAGATAAGTAAATTAGTGAATGAAAGAAGGTAATGAATGACTAACTACATATATGTCCTTACATATACTTTTTGGGATACTTTGGATTTTGTTTTTGAATTTTGGAATGCAAGGAGTTAATCATCTTGAATATTCCCCATTTCCTTTTGTTCTGGCTCTTCTGTGACATCATGAAATTAAAATGTAGAAATTAACCCAAAATGCTGGTGTTGTCTTTAAGTTGCTTTTGGTTTTCTGTTTGCCTAAAAGTTATACTTAATGAGCTTCCTCATCTATGGGTTTGGTAGGTGCAACATATGAGCTTGTGGGAAAATATTTCATCAGAATAGCATTAATATATCTTTGCTCAGAATGAATATTCTCTGCTGCACTACCCTTTGAAAGGAAAATGCATATTCATGCAGTATTGTGAATGGATAAAGAGAGGAAGAAGGATTCTATGCAGAAGAGAGATGATTTTACTCCTGCCACTTAGCTAAATAGGTACAGAGATAAATAGATATTTAAGTGCATCCTTTAAGCATATAGACAGATATTTAAAATTTTATAGACAAGTTCTTGCCAACCTTTTTCTTTTCTTTTCTTTCTTTTTTTTTTTAAGACAGAGTCTCACTCTGTCACCTATGCTGGAGTGCAGCGGCGCTATCTTGGCTCACTGCAACCTCTACCTCCCAGGTTCAGGCAATTCCCCTGCCTCAGCACCCCCTAGTAGCTGAGATTACAGGCACACACTACCACGCCTGGCTAATTTTTGTATTTTTAGTAGAGACAGGGTTTCACCATGTTGGCCAGGCTGGTCTCGAACTCCTGACCTCTGATGATCCACCCGCCTCGGCCTCCCAAAGTGCTGGGATTACAGGCGTGAGCCACCACGCCCAGCTGCCAACCTCTTTTTAATGAAACATATAGTAAGTGTTTATTTGTGATAACACTGTGGCAAACAGCAAGGAGTGTGAAAACAGTTATTTGGAATTTGCTATAAAATATTATTTTACTGACATTGTAAAATTTTGGTAAGAAAAAGAAAATGCAACGTATTAGGAAAGATATAGATTATTTCTAAAATAAAATTTCAAACACTTAAAGAGAAATTTGAGCTTGCTTTTATAATACTAGGTTTTAAGGTTGAAATGGTTCTACTTGATTCCTAGCCAAGGTGTTACAATGATGATTTCATCAAATTTTCAGTATTTGCTCTCTGAAATATTTCCATGTAAGTAAATAGTGTATATTTTAAACATTTCTGAAACCACTCATTTATAATAATTGGTTTTTTTAATCTAATAATTCTTCCTTTTCTTAAATTATCAGCTACATTATTGAAATTTCCTGAGATCATGTATTTGGACTTTAAACCCAAGTGAATTTTCTTTTCATATTACATGTTTCAGAAATAATGATGAAGTTTCAATCTGCAAAGCGTGCATACATTTGCTAGGACACCCACTTGGCAGCTAGCTTGTATGCTAAAGAGCAGATCCAGCCAATGAACATCAAGCATATCGTTTATGTAAAGGTAAGGATTCAGGGGCTGTATAGCAATGCATTCACTGTAGCTCCCCTCCTCCCATCCCTGATTTCCCACCCTCTACCTACAGGACACCTTTGGGCTGAGTGCCACGTACTCTGTCTGTGCACTTTGTACATGAAATCTAGAAGGCCTTGTACCCTGGTTAGTAGTGGGCTACCACAGACACTGCAGCTGGTATGAATATCTATGTCCAGGTGCTTAATCATCTCCTTGTCTTTGCTCAGCTGTCATGGTGGACTGGAATGATGGATGTTGCTCATGATCTTCTCTATAGTGGGACTTTTCTGGTGGGCCTGTAAAGTGTTCCATTGAAGAGTTCAAGAATACAAGGAAGAGACTGCATGTGCTTACCCAGACCAGGCCAGGGCTCCATCTATATCCTCTAGCTTCTTGATTTCCTAACCAAATGGACCAATGTCTAGCTTTAGAACACCGCTTTTCTGTCCACAGATAAACTTGGGACTCTGAGGGTCTAGAAGCCACCTGACAGAGTCTCTGTAGAAGAGAAGTGCTTCCAGCCAGCGTTAATGGGAGAGGAAGGGTTTTCTGTGCAGCCCGCAGACCAGGACCTTTTTTGTGTGTAGGACAGGTCAACTCCTTTCCAGCAATTACATCTCACACTTACCCCAACTGACCACAACCTCAACCAGGAAAGCTGGTTACTTATTCCTGAGATTTTAGTTACTTATTCCTGTTACTTATTCCTGAGATTTCTCACCTGCCTGTCCCAAGCATGAGGCAATTGTAAAAACAGAAAAACAGAGCTTGATCAACATCAGATATACAACTTAAAGAACCAAATATTACTTTTTGCTTTACAGGTAAATAAATGTTAATGTTAAAAAATTCCCTTCTGTAAATCAAAAAAATTTTTTTAACTTACTGTCATAAAAACTGTGATCTTGGTGAAATCACTGAATGATAAAGAGCTTTAAAAATGTTTCTGAAATAAATCACACCTCTTGCCTAGATTTTGCTTTATCCTGAGATTTTTCATAGAAATTTTACTTTGACTTTGGTTAACATGTTAGGATTGGCATTGAAAATATAGGTTTTGCATGAGATAAAATTAGATCACTTGTAATTCCAATTTTTAGTGTCGTCAAAATAATCATTAATATATGTAAATTACTTGTTAAAATGGTCCCCATTCTTTAAGGTATCTAAACACCTAAATAGTCTGGTGGTAGAAAATTTAAGGTCATTTGGAAAGTATAATATTTGAGGTACAATTCTATGAGACCAGGGCAATTCACAGGCAACAAATCAAGCATTACAAAGTAATATTTAGATAGCTACTTGTCATGTCTGGGTAGACATCACAGGTACCATGAAAAACAGAAGAAAGAGCCAAGACTACAAGGCTGCATTCTAGTTATTTGGTTACATAGATACAGCCATGGTCTACCAATATAAGTGGTAGTATTTAATAAAAGAGAAAGCAAATTACAAAATGAGTTGTATTGATAAATGTGATTAACTCAATTTAAATTTCAAGGCTTTAATATTTTAATAGGCTTAGTCTTTTGTTCTTAGTCACATGCATAATTACTTTTCCTCATTCTTTTGATTTAGTGACAGAAAAATCTGAATAATCTCTGTAGAAAAATATACAGTGGGAAAAACTGATCTAAATGAGAATAAACGTTGCCAAAGCCTTGTGGTTATGTTGTGTATGACCAAGTGGAAAAACAAACCATTATAATCCTACTGATTGTGGTTAAAAATAAATACTTCATTTCTTCTAAGTGTGATGAAGCAAGAGAAAGTTTATCTAGTTAGTTTTTAACTCTCATAGTTTATGTCAAAATTGAAACAGGAGAAAAAAATTTCCAGCATATAAATCCCAGGACATAGGCTGGTTGCCACACAACTCTTTGCTTTCCCCTGTTTTCTTAAGCACAAGATACACTCAAATTCCACAGAACAGGCAAAATTCAGTGGCTTCATAAGCAGTCTTTGAGAATATACTTCAATGGTTTATTATTGTCAAATTCAAAAATTCTCAATAAAAGCATATCAGAATCACCAGGAGATGTCAAATTAAAAGGTTCTCAATAAAAGCACATCAGAATTACCAGGAGAATAGCTTCAAAATACATATTTCACAAAAGATAAATTATGCAAATCAATAAATAGTAAACTTACCTCCAATCCACTCTAGTTTGGTGACCTCTTAAACTCAAAAAGACCAATACAGGAATGCTATTTATGCAGGTATATTCTGAGATTGTGTGTGTGTGTTTGTGCACGTGTGATGTGACACACATACATATACCAGCTTCTGCAGAGATCCCAGACCCTGCCTTTATGCAGAAGGCATGATTAGAATGCAGATTTGCCAAGCATACTTTCTTCTGCTTCCTGGTTGTGTGATCATCACTCTGGCCATGTTTCCCTCTCATTCTGCCATGGAGTTTATAAGAGCCCAGACTGGCAAAGACAGAACCAGTATTTGCCCATAATAATTTGGGAAATTCCATGGCCTCATTCAACATTCATGGGTTTTGGTAGCCTAGAGAGTGGAGTATAGGAAGGGGCCGAGATTTCTCTGAGCTGTTTTCCCAGGAAACACGGGTGTCTAAATATCAGAAATGGCAATACTGTCTTAATAATACCTCCTGTTCGTGGACAAATTCTGTAAATTTTTATTTGTCAGAATAAGTACAGTCTATGAATACTTAATTATTATGCAGTCATACTTTCCTGTTTTTTTTTTTTTTTTTTTTCCTTTTTCCTTTTCTTCTAACACTCTCCTCCAGGGAAATCAATCACTGCACTAAACATTTACTAACAGGATCTCCCACTTTGGCTACATATTGGGATCACCTAGAGAGCTTTTTAATATACTGGTACTTGGGTCCCACTCCCAGAGGTTTTACTTTGATTGGTCTGGGATGGACCTGGGCATCTGGATTTTTTTATATCACCAAGGACCTTTTTTTTTTTTTTTTTTTTTAACTTTTATTTTAGGTTCAGGCGTATATGTGCAGATTTGAAAGATAGGTAAATTGCACGTCGCAGGGGTTTGGTGTACAGATTATTTTGTCACCCCTTGGTAATAAGCGTAATGCCCAATAACCAAGGAGGGGCAAGGCCTCTACAAGGAAATTTACAAGACACTATTCAAAGGAATTAGAGAAGGCAGGTAGTTTTTGGATCCTTACCCTCCTCCCACCTTCCACCCTCAAGTAGGCCCCAGTGGATGTAATTCCCTTCTTTGTGTCCATGTGTACTCACATTTTAGCTCCCACCTATAAGTGAGAACATGCAGTATTTGGTTTTCTGTTCCTGTGTTAGTTTGCTTAGGATCATGGCCTCCAGCTCCATCCATGTTGCTGCCAAGGACATGATCTCGTTCTTTTTTATGGCTGCATAGTATTCCATGGTTTATATGTAACATCTTTTAAAAGTCCAGTCTACCGTTGATGGACATTTAGCTTGATTCCATGTCTTTGCTATTGTGAACAGTGCTGCAATGAACATATGTGTGCATGTGTCTTTTTGTGGTAGAATGATTTACATTATTTTAGGTATATACTCAACAATGGGATTCCTGGATCCAGTGGTAATTCTATTTTGAGTTCTTTGAGAAATCAACAAACTGCTTTCACAATGGCTGAACTTTACATTACCACCAGCAGTGTATAAGCATTCCTTTTTCTCTACAACCTTGCCAGGCCAGCATCTGTTATTTTAATAATAGCCATTCTGGTTGATATGAGATTATTTTCATTTCTCTAATAATTGGTGAAGTTGAGCATTGTCAACAAACTACGCATGAAGGAACATACCTCAAAATAATCAAAGTCACCTATGACAAACCCATAGCCAACCTCATACTGAATGGAAAAAAGCTGGAAGCATTTACCCTGAAAACCAGCATGAGACAAGGATGCCCACTCCTACCACTCCTATCCAACACAGTACTGGAAATACTAACCAGAGTATTCAGGCAAGAGAAAGAAAAAAGACATCCAAATAGGAAAAGAGAAAGTCAAACTATCCCTGTTTGCAAACAATATGATTCTATACCTAGAAAACCCCATAGTTTCAGCTCCCTGATCTGATAAACAACTTCAGCAAAGTTTTAGGATATAAAATCAAGGTACAAAAATCAGTAGCATTCCTATACAGCAGCGTCCAAGCTGACAACCAAATCAATAATGCAATCCCATTCACCATAGCCACAAAAAGAATAAAATACCTAGGAATACAGCTATCCAAGGGGGTGAAAGACCTCTACAACAAGAATTATAAAATACTGCTCAAAGGAATCAGAAATGGCACAAACAAATGCAGAAATATTCCATGCTCACAAATAGGAAGAATCAATATTATTAAAATGGCCATACTGCCCAAAGCAGTTTACAAATTCAATGCTATTTCTATAAACTATCAATGACATCCTTCAGATAATTAGAAAAAAAAACTATTTTAAAATTCAAATGGAACAAAAAAAAAGAAAAGAGCCCCCAAAACCATGGCAATCCTAAGCAAAAAGAATAGAGCTGAAGGCATCACATTATCCCACATCAAACTATACTACAAGACTACAGTAACCAAAACAGCATGGTACTGGTACAAAAACAGACACATAGACCAATGAAATAGAATAGAAAGTTCGGAAACAAAGCCACAGACCTATAGCCATCTGATCTTCAACAAAATTGACAAAAATAAACAATGGGGAAAGACTCCCTATTCAAAAAACGGTTCTAGGATAACTGGCTAGCCGTATGCAGAAGACTGAAACTGGATTTCTTTCTTATACCATGTACAGAAATCAACTCGAGATGGCTTAAAGACTTAAATGTAAAACGTAAAACTATAAAAAAAAAAAAGACCTGAAAGATAACCATTCTGGACATAAGATCAGGCAAAGATTTTATGATGAAGTTGCCAAAGCAATTGCAACAAAAATTGACAAATGGGATCTAATTAAATTATAGAGCTTCTGCACAGCAAAAGAGTAAACAGACAACCAAAAAATGAGAGAAAATATTTGCAAGCTATACATCCAACAAAGGTTTAGTATCCAGAAGGAACTTAAATTTACAAGCAAAAAAAAAGTCATTAAAAAGTGGGCAGGAGACATGAACAGACATTTTTCAAAAGAAACATTTAGGTGGCCAACAGCATATTAAAAAAGGCACCTGGATTTTAAAAAGCTTTCTAAGTAATTATAATGCAAAGCCAAGATTGAGAACCACTGCGCTAGAGAGAAAATATTCTGTCTGGGAGTGCAAGTTTTTTTGGTTTTTTTTTTTTGTTTGTTTGTTTTTTTAAGCGAGTAAATCAAGATAATCCTGCATTCTATTTCGGAAAGAGAAAGACACCTATTGCTCTAGGGGTAAATGATGGCCTAGTCACCTTAATTTAGAATTTGCAGCTTTGTTCACTGTTTTACAGTCTCCATGTTATTAATTTTCTGTTTCATAAACCTGACAAACATAATTGTTAATTACGTACCACACACTCCACCCTCACAGTAATGGTTTCTCTCAGAACCCTCATCTGATATAAAGCTATAGTACAATGCCCCACTATATTAAATTTCAATTTAATTATCTTTATTACAGCATCACCTCCTTGGAGGAAATATTAACTCTGAGATGGACCTATAACAAGAGAGAAAGGTAATGCAGGGAGCCTTGCCCTAAAGCCTTGTGCTACTATATAGGCTACAGTTACAAGCTCAAGAGCCACAATAAAATGGTTGAAAAAGGAGCTTCTCTGCCATATCCTCGGCTCCTTGTGATGTGACCCCTCAAAGGTCCCTACTGGCACACACAAAGTGAATGGCATAAGAAACAGGTCTTACACACACACACATGCACAAGTCATTGTGTGTGTGTGTGTATGTATGTGCACACTTTAGTTGAAAACAGAGAATAATTCACAAATAATTAGCCCAGGTGAGACCAGGAAACTGTCCATGGACAGTACATAGGCATTACACCATAGTTAATCTTTTAAGAGTTAAACTTTACTTAGCACCATGTACTTAAAAAAAAAAAAAAAAAAAAAAAAAAGCTTAGGGTATTTTGCCTTAGAACATTACTTGAAGTGACTTTCAATGACTCTCTTGAAACTTGGTTTGAAAGTTAAAAGAGCTAGAAGCCAGCAAGCTCCCCAAAAGTAACTGAGTCCCTAAAAAACACTAAGGGGCTTGAATCCCATGCAACAATGATATTAGGTGACTGAGAAAAAATGAACTAGAAAATTGGATCACAGAGCTTTGAGGCTGTGTTATTAAAGCAAAATAATAAAATAAACTTTATTATCACTTATTCAGCATTTAAATAATAGGTATTTACGAGAAGTATTTTGGGATCAACTGCTATCAGGAGTGAACTGTCACCATCCCATATACATGCCTCACCACTCCTGTTTTTGTTCTTTTTAAACATGTCAGGAAGTTTAGGCACAGAGAAATTGATTTGTCCAAATTTCAGCCAATGAAGTCCAACATAAACACAGACAATACCAGTGACACTTGAAATATTCAGTGAATTGGGCGATCAGTATATAGCTAGGACACCAGCTTTAGCCTAAGTTGAACTTATCATAGGATATTGACATCTTTTGGGGCACCGGAGACGTGGTGGGGAGAGGGTTCAAACTAAGAATGCTCCTTGATAGAACACATTGAGGGAGAACATATTGAGACGCTTAAGTGAACAGCCAGAGGGGAAAGGGTATTTTGAGTACATGCTGTGCCTTTTATTCACATAACCCCACCCTCTGCTTAGGGAGAGAGGGTTGTAATAAAGAGCAAAACTTCAATGAGATATGATACTAAAATTTCGTGACCAATTGGGGCAAAAGCGCCTTATCTATTGGGGGTTCTAACAAAGTGGAAATTAACAGAAAGAACTCTTTCCAGAATTAGTAAATATTGGAAGCTAGAGGAGGTAGGAAGTGGCTTCATGGAAACGCTGCAGCTGTGCATTTCATGATCATTAATGAATCTGATGGAATGAGACAGTGGAAAATGGTCAGTATTGGGCAGTAGCTGAGAGTTCTGTATTAATGGGGGAAATGTGAGGGTATGAGATGTGCTTGTTCTTATGATCAAATTGGTGTGAACTGAGTAAAGACAGCTGATTATTTAATATTTAGAATCCAAGGAAGATTCTTCCTGAATTGTAAATTGGCAGCCTCACTGGGCACACTGGCTAATGCCTATAATCCCAGCATTTGGGGAGGCCTAGGCAGGCAGGTGGCTTACGCTCAGGAATTCAAAACCAGCCTGGGGAACATGGTGAAACCTCATCTCTACAAAAGAATACCAAAAAATACCCAGGCATGGTGGTGCACATCTGTAGTCCCAGCTACCTAGGAGGCTGAGGTGGGAGGATCACCTGAGCCCAGGAGGTTGAGGCTGCAGTGAGCCATGATTGCACCACTGTACTCCAGCCTGGGTAAGAGAGTAATACCCTGTCTCAAATAAATGAAATAAAATAAATGAAGAAATAAGTAAACTGGCAACCTACTTCGCCAAAATATACAATCTTTCTATTCTTTATTATTATTACAACTTTGTGCAACACGTTGCCTATAGACATTTAACAATATTTGCTCATTAATTGACACCTATCTGAACAACTACTATCAAGTTCCCATCGTTCCTTATTTGGGCTATTTTTTGCTGTGTGCAAAGGTTCTATATGGTTTTACTAGATCCATCAGTCAGAGCTCAGTCAGGAAAACTGAAACAACTTGAGGAATTTCTAATGGAGGTAGCAATGTAGGAAACTGGTTACTCAATATTGGAAGGCCCAAAAGAGCAAAAAGGAGAGGGTTTGATCAGTAACTGCAAGATGATACTTCTATCCTGTCAGTGACAAGACTAAAGGGGAAAATACTATTCAAGAGCCCATGATCTCTGCCATTAAAGTTGCTGGATAATCTCCTGCTGTGGTCAGAGCCACCACTGCCACTACTTGGCAAGACCATAGAAGTAACCTGCTTTTGCTGCTACTCTGCTGATATACTGCCTAAAGCCAAGAGAGGAAAAAATGCCCACAATCTTTTTTTAAAAAAGCAACAACTTTATTTTAAGATCAGAGGTACATGTGCAGGATGTGTAGGTTTGTTACACAGGTAAACCTGTATCATGCGGGTTTGTTGTACAGATTATTTCATCACCCAGTTATGAAGCCTAATACCCATTTGTCATTTTTCCTGACCTTCTCCCTCCTCCCACCCGCCACCCTGAAAGGCCCCAGTGTATATTGTTCCCCTCTATGTGTCCATGTGTTCTCATCATTTAGCTCCCACTTGTAAGTGAGAACTTGCCATTCCTGTGTTGGCTTGCTGAGGATACTGGCCTCCAGCTCCTTCCACGTCCCTGCAAAAGACATGATTTCGTCCTTTTTTCTAAAATGCTCTCAATCTTATTCCCACCTTCCAATTTCCTGTTAGGACTTTCCACTAGGAGAGTATAAGAAAGCTGCTTAGTAAGGAGCGAATCTTGTTAAAAATAAAGTTCGCAGACTTTCAGCCTGCTTCTAAGAGAGAAACACAGATGCATGAGCATGGAGCTGACAGCCAACAGACAAGTAACCAGCCCATTGGGTTACCCAACTTAAAGTTAAGCAGGAAGCCAACAATATTGAAAAAGTCCTGTTAGATTAAATTCCTTTGCCAATGAGAATTTGTTTGATAAAAATTATACATGATTGTCTGCTACATTAGTGTAACAGGCAACCATCAATTTTCTCCTCTTGTTTTGTGATCCATAGATTTAGCTGTAAAAGGCTTGCTTCTATTTACAAAAATTTTAGTTGAAAAACATTTATAAAAACAAGAAAATATACATAGTATATTACAGCTAATAATATACAGTCAATATACATAATATATGTTTTATTAGATTAAGAAAAAGTACAAAAAGGAAATCTAATGCTTGTCACAGGGCCAAATACAATATCTGAGGATAAAATTTGATGAAAATAGCATTATGAAAATTCACTCCCATTAGATGATGGCTTTTTTTATGTCAGCTTGATAACTTCCAGGAAATAAATGAAGATATTTTAAAAATCAAAGCGATATAATCACATACGTGGTGCCTTATAAAAATTGTTAATGGTACAGTATACCAGCTCCAAACTATGAGAACATTAACCACAGCAGGAGAAAGTAATGAATTTCTAATAAGTTTGGAGACAAGCAAAGAAATAATTAATATCTCTGAATCGATTTTGTGGAGCTATTATCTTAATTTTGTGGTATTTTGAATAGAATAAAAAATATTGAGTCACAAAAGCAAGATATTAATTAAGCAGGGATGGTTCCTGAGACTTGTTGGTACACAGGCTACATTTTTTTCTTTTTATTGGAGAGTGGAGTGTTACATTTCATTTTTGGAGAAAGTAATCATCTACTTTTCCAAAGCAGGTTAGCAGTCAAGTAGAATCTAAATGACAAATACCATTTCTCCTCAAAGGTGATATCTACAGACCACACATTTTATAAAAGAAGGATCAAGTCCAAATTATTACAGTTTCTTTATTCACACTGATAGCCTACGCCACACACTAATAGGTGGTTCAAAGCAAAAGCTATATAATTGGTTTTGGATATCCCAACTTCCTTTATTTCTAATAAGTATCTATTGTTCCTAGACCTAGGATCCCATCATATGAGGAAGCTAGTAGTATCACTCCTCCAAGCCCCAGAGATGACTCTGGTTTGGTGGAGACAGTGGATTAAATATCTGAGCAGACAAGACAGGCAGCCTCTAGACACACTCCCCATACAGGAGTTTAAGGGCCTGAGGCTGGGAACAGCTACCAGCACCAGCAGCGATGCCCTGGAGTCAGTCTCACGAAGCTTAGGAACTTTGAGCAATGTCTATCGTTCAGGTGATCCCCTGCAACAAAGAACCATGATGTGCAGAGAGGGAAGGCGCTGTAACTAGAAGAGAATATTGGATACACTTGCCTTATTATGTAGTCTATTAGTAATCCTAGGACAGCCTCTAGCCAAAAAAAAAAAAAAAAAAAAAAAAAAAAAAAAAAAAAAAAACGAAGAAACATGTCTTAAAGCTTGGTGTACTTGATTTGGTATTTCACCTTTCCTGTGCCTGCCTCCCCAGTCAATCTAAGTGTTTATCCTGATTTCCCCTAAGAGAAGACATGTGACTACTCTTTGCAACATTTGCTATGTTTATGAAATACACGGTGCAAATTATATATTTCATAAAGGAGAGATATGTTTGTATTAACAGCATGAGCTTATGCTTATAATCTCTTTTTAATCTGGATGTATCTTACTGCCAAAGTGATTTCATAATTTAAGTTGATTTTTTTTTTCTGTCTTACCGGTACACAAAGTGATGGCATATTTTACAATCTTTGGTGTCATAGATTAGATAAAATATGTAATTCACTTAGTAAATGTGAAATATTGGACAAATTTCAGACCCCTACTGCATAAAATGTGAAGGTCAACACTTAACTAAAATGATTTCTGAAAGTTTCTTCCACCTTCAAAAGCCGTCAAACTATTTACTAGATCTTCAGCAAAAAAAAAAAAAGGCATTTGGTAAAGAAATTGAGATACCAATGACAAATAATATATCAAGGAAACTTAAATTATTATTCAAAATTAATAGGCAGGAAATAGTTTAGTTGAGGACAAGACCAGTCTGCCAAAGACAGAGAGCGAGCAAGTGAGAGAGAGAGAGAGAGAGAGAGAGAGAAAGCTTAAAAGCCCAGAATAAAACTGCATACACAATATTTAACATGTTTTTCTATTTCTTAAAATGCACACGCCATATTACCTGAGCTGCTGAAGTGTGTAGTAGCAAACACAACCCTTCTCCACAGCTCATATTTTAAAGAATTGAGAAGTCACATTCATAATTTATAAATCAAATTAGAAATTTTCTGATTGGAAAAAAGAAGAAATTTGACCGCCCCCCACCCCCAAATGCCTGAGAATGTATCCCTGTGGACATTGACCTGGGGAAAGCCACTTCGTCATTTCATCTATTGAAGATATAATTATTTTGATCCTCTAAGCTATCTGAAAATTTGAATGTCTTCTGTGTTATGATAAAATGCCCTTTCCCGTTAGCCTTCTGAAACAGAGTGCACTCAGAAGGCCTGCTAGATGCATTATAGGGACACATCAGGCATTCTGCAAGCTGAAGATTCTCCACTTTGATCTCCCAGCAAGCTGACTGTGGCACAGTGTCCCCACAGAGTTGAATGCACCACAGAGGAAGGTCTTTTAACTAAAGTGCACACAGGGAAAATTTCATGAGGTTCTTATGAAGTGGTTTGTTTTAGCTCTGAATAGAGGAAAAGAAGTAGAGAGGAAAAGGGGAAACGGTCTTGTGACATAAAGATCCAGCTGGACCTGGTGTGATTTTTATCATCTTAAAGCCTGTTTGAGAAGACTAACCTCAAAGTGTAAGACTGTCTCAATACAGCACATAAAAAAAAAATGGAAGGCAAAAAGTAGCTGGTCTGTAAACAACCCACAAAGCAAATCGCCAGTTGATATTTCCTGAACTAGAATTCTTTGAGTTACAATGGGAACAGCTTCTCGGTATATAAAGAGCATGAGTCTTCTCTTTGGTTCCAACGGAGCTTTGTCATGACTTGTAATGAGCTGAACATTGTAATGCATGTTCTAAAAAAAAAAATTGACTATGACTGTGTGTGCAAAAATACAATGCACATGCACCAGGATGTTAACAAAACAGCACCTGCACAAACTAAGATTGCAACTCTATTCTCAGCTTATCTTTGCTTTTCACTCACTGGGATCATTTCTGTTTCAATGGGAAGGAAAGCCGCACACGCAAGCAGAATTCATACATTAAACTGGAGCTACCACTTTTATGTGAATCAGAGCTCAGTAAACAAAACAAAAATCTGAAAAATTTTAAGTCCAAATATTATCTGTCACATAAATACAATAAGCTTCCACAATGACAATGTTAATAGCAATAGATGATAAGTAACACAGGCTTTTAAACCTGAGGTTGGAATTTAAGAGAGGTACTACACAATTATAGGCTGTTTAAAATTGTTTTAAGTTGACTATACACATAAGAAGTATTTGTTCAGACTTTAAAACTGTTCTTAAAAATAACATCATTAATAGAGTTATAGAAATTAATGTACAGATGAGTGAAAATACATAAATAGCAAAAAATGATTATATTTATTTGTCCTTTAAAAATGCCAATAGTTAACATAGTTCTCTAAATCTAATCCAATCCAACATCTGTTCATGGTTTACAAGTGACAGGTTTGCTGATTAATTGAGATAACCCAGGTAAACAATAAAAACCACCACAACTAACAAATAGTGAATACTTATATTTACCAGAAGTACCATGCCTTGTGCTAAATACTTATTTAGTCCTTCAACATTCTGTTAGGTAGGTACTTGTTATGCTTTGAATTTAGCAGATGATCTACCTCGGAGTTCAGGTTTATGAACCTTGCCCCTGTCGCATAGCTAGTAAGCAGCAGAGCTAGGCAGTGTGGTATCGCACTCCTCCCCTAGATCTAGTCATGACACATTTCTCAGTCGCTGTACCTATAATAGGAAAGAGCAAAACAACACCGAGGATGCTGTTATTTGGGCAAATGTACATTTTTCAATTGTGGGAAGTGAGAGCGCTTTCTATGGTAAGGCCAGTTGAAAGTGAACAGCGAGTATCCCTAATCTGAATCATTACAATATTACAAAATGGAGACTTGAAACAACCAAAGAACTTCATATTGGAAAGAGTATTAGAAGGCATCATATTACCCAACATAGGGGTTCTGTCCAGTGCATTCCTGACAGATGGCTGCATTTGAACACTTTCAGTGATGGGGCGTTCACCACCCACTAGGCAGCTTATTCCAATTTTAAATGACTTGAATTTTTAGAAAGGGCATCACTACATGGAGCCAAAAATCAGAGCTGCTATCACTTCAAGTAATTACTGCGTGCTGTATCACTTGATCGTTGAAGAAACTATTGTCTCACTGTAAAATATGGGAGCATGTGGGAGCTAAAGTATATACAAGGGGCAGCATATTTAATTGAATAAGTGGCATGTCCAGGTTTGGACCTCTTCCTCAGCTGTGTCAACATCAGTGAAATCCAACGGCAAGCCTGGATTATACTGCATAAACCTAAATAAAATTTACCAGCAAACCAAGAGCATCCCAGATCACGTAACTATTGCACTTTGTTGTATCAGCTTTATGTCCATTGTGTTGGTAAAGACACACCAAATTTCTGACTGAAGCAAGATTCAGAACTGGGCATGGTAACAGAAACATGCAGTAGGTCTGTGAACAGGTAATTGCCACTATAAACCCTCTGAGTGAGGCGCGAAGGAGGACATGAGCTATAATTCATACGTGTAGTGTATAATGGAGGACACACACACAGCTGATGGGTGACTGTGGCTCCTCACACTACCAGCTTGCCTTAGAGGGTAGGGCTGCTGATGGAGCAAGGCATGGTGCCCATTGCACCTGCCCACTCCGCACATCCAACCAAAGAGACTAAAATTCAAGGAAAATATTTGCTCTCAAAGCAAACAGAATCAGCATACACTTTAATCTGTTCTATAGATACACAGTGCCGCCTCTTAACCAAATGCCTCACTCTTGAGCAGTTCACTGCACTCTGTAACCGAACATCAGACAGGACAGGAGAATGTAACTCCTTCATTTCTAGAGAGAAGTGCAAAGTTTACTCATATTGCCTAATGTTTTACATCCATTGTGTCTAAAATTAAAATCCCAACAGTGACCAGGCTTGACTGTATTCTAAACAGAAGCTACATCAAAAGAGCTTATGAATCTGGCTTCCTAAGCCGGGGTCATGAATTGATACTTCACTGCTGACTTCTTCTGCTCCAATCTCTAAGAGAAGCTCTAGCTAGCCTCTAGAATTGGCAAAAATCTGTGATGTCTCTCTAAATTGAAAATCTATTGTTAAAAACAAACTTCTTAACAGGTTGACTGATTTTAATGAGTATCCATAGTTTTTATCAGCATCCATAGACATCCAATGTCTTCTGACATTAATTTTACTGAGTTTTTAACTCAAAAGTTACATTAAATGCATGTTTGTGTCCTTTTGCATTTCAATCTATTTTAAAAAATATTTGAAAGTATTTGAATTTCAAAATAAGCTGTCACCTATTACAGGTTATCCCAGAAGTTTTAGTGGAGTTTCAAGCTGTCATAACTGAGGCAGAAACAAATGCTACAAACTTCCAAAGAGCACAGTTTGTAATATTTATGGTTACCTTTCCTCTAGGCTTATGCAGTTTTGTGAATTTTTCAAAATCTGTTTTTAACTTTTTCCAGTTTCTCTTACAGAAAATGGTACACACTGACTAGAAAAAGAAAAAGAAAAAAATCAGTCAAGAATTACAAAATTGCGTACATATTAAAAAACATAAATAATTACTATTTTAAGAGACACTTGAACAAGACAGTACATTCACACTTCTGAAATAGTTAAAGCTCAAAAGTGAACTAAGGGTTTTTGAAGACTCTGTAGAATGTTCCGGTTCTGGAGCCCTGCAGAGACAGCCTATGTCAGGCGGGAATATAGCAACCCAAAAGCCATCTCTGTATTTATGCTTCTTTACCCACTGCCTGAAAATGAACAAGCATAATATAGAAAGAGGACCTCTATCTTTAAGACATCATTTCCACTTTGTGAGTGCATAAATTAACGGTGGAGAAGTTTCAAAAAGAGCATCTTCCCCAGGTCAAACCCGGGGCTCTGCCCCGTGGCACATGATTCAAATTTAGAGAGTAACATTTCACCCACCATATCGCTGTAGAATCTAATCATAATTAGAAGAGATTTTCTTACCTGAGCACTTAAAGTCAAAGCTTACCAAGAGTCTGCTTGGAGAAATTTGGGCATATACGCAGACTTGATTCATTCTTTCTACTCTTTCTAGAAAAATCTAAGAAAGTTGAGGGTTGCGCTCAAGTTTTTATTCTCCTTCTTTAGGCCCCTTTTCCGCCTCCTGCCTTCCCAAATCCTCAAAGAGACAATGAATGTCACCACCACGGAAAAATCAAACTAGACTGTGAGAAAGCCAAAGAACTCTTTATCACTCAGTTGATATGAAATAGTCAAGCAGAAAATAATCTTCCATCCTAGTCGCACTGACTTATTTTATGAATGAGAAAAATAAAGGGAAGAACATTTTATCATACTGTGTTTTATCAATCTTGGGATAAAAGTCTGAGCTGCAGCTTAAGCTCCCCCTCTTAAAAGTGTATGGTGTCAAAGACACCACAGAGATAGCTTATGTTAACCACATAGACTGTAACCTAGTTTCTGGTAGGGACCATTCTATTCATTGTCCAATCACTACCACAGAGCTGGCACATGGACCACAATCAGCAGATGTTTGTTTCACAAAATGTAGCTATCAGGACAATATAAATTTTTATATTTTAAAAAGCTATTAGAGTATATTAACCTTTTCCTTCCTGCCTATTCTGGGTTGGATAAAAAAACAAGAGTGTTTTTAGAGTAAATGGATAATACTGTATTCTAATTTTGATGGAAAGAACAAATTCCAGGAAAGAATTGCAATCATTCTGGTTTGAATTTTTAAAGGAGGAAGATGAAGGGGCACACAGGAAGACAAAGTGTGCTGAAACGAGAAAGAAGCCTAGAAAATAGCACAGAATACTGAAAGACACAGAAGAGAACACGAAGAGATTGCAGTGGGACTGGGACTTGGAACCACTTTCTGTACATGTTGTTTTAAGTATTAATTTTTGTGTAAATGGCATATAAGATCCTCATCCGCCATCTACATAAAAGATTGCGGTGCCAAACAGGACTGCCCCGTGTGGGCTTTGTTTCCAAGTCAGCTTTCTCACAAGCGTCTCTCTGTTTTCTGACAAATGAAAGGAACAAGTTCATTGGAACAAGGAGGGTGTATTGTCTCTATTTGCCGTTGACTTGTTTGCTTCCTTGGGGTACTTAATGAAGGAGCAGCATTTGGGCAGCAGGGAAAGAGCTTTGGAGTTGTCAAAAGCACTAGCTAAAAAGCTTCAAACTGGGTCTTGCCGGTGTGTAACTGCTGTGGAAGAAAACATCTGAAAACAAGACATGCATTTTTAATAAATGGAGACATAAAAGTTATTTTTATTTGATCTGAGCCTGACATTATTCTGTGCTTCTAAATTCCTTTGGAAACACTAGAAGTTTCAGTTCCCATGTCATCTTCAGAATGCTTTGAGAAATGTGAATATTGTGCAATTATCTGTTGGATGAATGGAAAGAAAAGGTAATCTTTCCTTGAATGATAACCTTTACTCAGCCTTAAATACACAAGAAATGCTTCATTTCTCACCTTCTTTATCTGACACACTGAAACAACACCAATAATTGTTTAGGCCCCTTGCAGAGATTCTCTGCTCCCTATTTTGTATCAGAAGATTTTATAAATGTTTCTCACGTGAAGTTTAAATTGATCAGCATTTAACTAGGTAAACTGGAGACTTCTTTGTTTGTAATTCTTTCTCAGTCTTTTGCCCATAAATCAAGAAACTGAATGGACTTAAAGACCTCCCATTATTTTATAGGTGATGAAACTGAGACCCAGAATGTCTGATATTTGCGCAAGACCATCTTGTTGGTTCTGCAGACCCAGAACACACCGATTCTTCAAGCCTTCCACTATTTCTTCTGCTTAATAATAAAACATACACCATAAAAAGCAGCTGCTGCTTTTTGAGGCACAGTGCTAGATGCTTTAAATATATTAGGATATTTTTCTTCATTATCTCCTTACAAGATAATTATTATTCTCTTCTCTTAGATAAGAAAGCTGAGAAAGAAAGTTGATAAAAATCCAAAAAGGTAATGTAACTCACCCAATGTTACAAAGCTGGACAGTGGCAAAACCTGAACTAGAACACAGCTCAGACTGACCCCAAAACCAGAATAGCTAAGCTAACATATGCCTGAAATTCAAAATAAAATAAAAACCTGAATATGAAAATAGAAATAGAGGCACATGTCTCCTTGGGTACCATAACAACAACAACAACAAAAGTGAAAATCAGGCTGTTTCTTGAAGTAATGGGAAGAAGTCCAATCTAGACATTGGAGTCCTAGCCAGTTCCATAAATCACCTAACTGAGGAATATTGGTAAAATTCAGCCTCACTGAGCCTTGGAGTCATGCTCTCTAAGGGCAGTGTTAATGCTACCTGGGCCACCTCCTTCACCAGACCACTGAGAGGATCAAACGAGAAAGATAAATATGATGACACTTCCAAATATTTATCAGAGAATTATAATTTTAAAATCTAAGCCCCACTGGAAAGGGTCTCAAAATTCTGAATTTTTTTATTAATTGCAGAAATAAATAGATAGAAGAATCAATAAAAAAGTAAAGAATGAACATTTTCTACCTTGTTGCTTAGGGGAAAAATTACAGACAAGATTTGCTTCTCTGATTTGAGAATCTTCTTGCTATTTATATGATCTCGAGAAGCATTGAAAGCAAATGAGGGTGTACTTGGTTGATTAGTGTGCTTCCCCAGTCATATCTACCCAGAACCTCAGAATGTGACTTTATCGGGAAATAGTACCTTTATAGATGTAATTAGTTAGAGATCTCAAGTTGAAATCATTCTTGGATTTAAGTGGATGATTTTCCTAAAACCAGTGACTGGTGTCCTTATAAGAAGAGGGGAGCACACAGAGAAACACAAAAGAAGGCCATGTGAAGATGGAGGCAGGGATTGGAGTCATGTTGCCACAACTCAGGGAACACCAAGAGCCACCAGAAGCTGGAAGAGGCAAAAGATTCTCTCCTGGAAACCTCAGAATGCCCGTGGCTCTGCTACCACCTTGATTTCAGACTTCTGGCCTCTAGAACTGTGAGAGAACAAATTTCTGTTGTCTTAAGCCACCTAGATTGTAGCTGTTTGTTCCAGCCCTGGGAAACATATAGAAAAGGTAATGCACCTTTATCAATTATGTTCTTAAGTCACCAGGGAGGTGGCTTCTCCTCCACACCCATCCTTGGATGCTCCCCTGAATGGGTGAGGCTCTTTGGACAGTACTATACCAGTTGTTCATAGGCAATTTCCACTCCAATTGATCAGGGCTCAACTACTAAATAGGATAAATATCTTAAATATGCCCCCAGCTCACAGGTATTATAGGGAAGCAGTATTCAGTTGTAAATATATGATTCACTCTAGCAGCTTATCTATTATTATGTTTGATATAATTTTGTGTTCAGAGCTCTTCATGAATAGACTGATGCTGGATGGAACTAGAAGCTCATCTGAGTCAAGAATGAAAATGCTGGTGATAAAAATTGCACATTATAGATTTGGGCACATCTTATGGTCTCAACAGAAAAGGTCCTCAGGGAAGATAATTACTTTTACTTTCCACCTTTGTTACAAAAATAATATAAAAGACAGGAAATGGGAAAGAGCTGCTTCAGCTTATTAAAAAAGAGACAGTGGGCATACTTTTTAAACTCTGTTTACATATTAAGGGGCTTGAGATTACCACCGTGGTCAAAGGATACTGGGACTCTGCACAGAAGACCCTCAATTAATATTTGATGGAAGGACAAACAATAAATGATTTTTACATATAGCTTACTTTAGTAAAATTACTATAGCACATGCTACAGTATGTGATCATACAGACTGAAATATTTGGCAAATTATAAAACATTTATCTGTATATAGGGCAGTAGGAGGTAGACATTTCTTAGGCAGGATCAGCTCCGGGAATACCCTGCTCTTCTTCCCTTTTCTTCCTAAACAAGAATGAGTTCATGTCCTTTGCAGGGACACGGATAAAGCTGGAAACCATCATTCTCAGCAAACTAACACAGGAACAGAAAACCAAACACCGCATGTTCTCACTCATACGTAGGAGTTGAACAATGAGAACACATGGACACAGGGAGGGGAACATCACATACCGGGTCCTGTCAGAGGGTGGAGGGCTAGGGGAGGGATAGCATTAGGAGAAATTCCTAATGTAGGTGACGGGTTGATGCGTGCAGCAAATCACCATGGCTGGTGTATACCTATGTAACAAACCTGCACGTTCTGTACATGTAGCCCAGAACTTAAAGTACAATTTTTTTTTAAAGGCATGTATTTGTATATAGGGCAGTGGGAGGTGGACATTTCTTAGGCAGGGTCAGCTCCAGGAATACTCTGCTCTTTTTCCCTTTGCTTCCTAATTCCTCCTATATCACCAGTATTAACAATATCTTAACCAGACAGATTAAACGGCTAAATAACCATGAGGGGCTGTTGAGGAGAAGCATACAGCTTAACTGTAATGAAATTATAATGTTTAACACTCTTCACCTCACTGATCCTGTGAATATACCCTAAGGCCCCACCCCACATATGTCTTTCCCAGCAATAATGAAGGCAAAAGAATAGAAACAGGTGTTCCCCATGAATGCCTGGACCCCGAGGGCACCACCTGTGTCCACATAAATCCAACACAAACAGTATCTAGCACAGTTGTGAGCAAGGTTATAGGACTCATCACACTCCGCTGCCAAGGCAGGAAAATGAGGACAGGTAATTTGGCTCTTTTAAGCATCAGAGATACACTGCCAAATACATGGAAGGGGACAAAATTCTCTTCCTTGAAATTCTTAGGGAAAGAAGTAGAACTCAGCCAATACAAAATGAAACTTCTAAAAGTGCATTAACGATATCCGGCTGCAGCTACTTGGGAGGCTGAGGCAGGAGAATGGTGTGAACCCGGAAGGTGGAGCTTGCAGTGAGCCGAGATCGCGCCACTGCACTCCAGTCTGGGTGACAGAGCAAAACTCCGCAAAAAAAAAAAAAAAATTGGCTGGGCATGTGGCTCATGCCTATAGTCCCAGCACTTCGGGAGGTCGAGGCAGCAGGATCACTTGAGCCCTGGGCAACACAGTGAGACTCCTTCTCCACAAAAAATAAAAAATATTAGCTGGGCGTAGTGGTACACGCCTGTTGTCCCACCTCCTCAAGAGGCTGAGGTAGGAGGATGACTTGATCCTGGGAGGTTGAGGCTACAGTGAGCGGTGATGGTGCCACTGCATTACCTGGGTGACAGGGCAAGACCCTGTCTCCAATATACATATATCAAACAGTTCTCAGAGTACACATGGCTTTATTTTACCATGTGGCTCATTCACAAGTATATGCCAAATTATGCTCACCAGGAATTGAGGACACTATCAGCTCCAGAAATGGACATAGCAAGTTGCTGGTTGGGAGTCCTGTATTTCACAGGGCCCTTTTGTCCCCTGGGTTAGTGGTAAAGCTCCCTTTCCTTGGCAACAGAACTACAGGAGAAGTGGCTGGACAAGTGTAGGTTGTTTCTACCTTCAGTAAGGGAACCCCATATGAAGATGTGCCAAATCTCCTTTTTTTAACACAGCTGGCAGCCCAAAGCAGCGATGCACGTGGATATCTAAGAGCGGGCAGACATTCAGGGAAGACAGGGCTAATGGAGCCACAGGGTGAAGTGGCTGATCTGCTCTAACAACCTTCTCAGTAGCAACCGCAGCTATTTCTCCTCCCAAAGCAATCGCACATGATTAAAATGCCACGTTCTTCACAGTGTTCTGGGGAGTCACATTTACTGTGACTCAGAAATTTTGCGTTTATTGGGCAAAAGTGAGACCTATTGTATCCCAGGCTGCCTGTTGAGTGGATGCTTGGGGGCTGCAAATCTGACAGCCTACTTGGGGGATGGTTACCATACTTTCACATGTTGAAAGTACACTGCCAAGCTAGATGTGCCGAAAGAGGCATTTGGAAATGATGCGCTAAGAACCAGAGAGCCTCCTTGATAACAGTTAGTCTCAGAATTGCCGGATTCAGGCTACTGTGAGTTACAGTTACAATTTCCCCAGGACAATGTTTCTTAGGAAATGTGTCAGATCTTTGGTATTTTTGCATGATGGATTTTATTGACATAATGCTGGACCCAATACCTGACCCTCATCAGCCCCATTGTTAATGATTTGTGAATGCTTTGTGGTCTTTGGGCATATAAAGGTGCGCCCTCAGGTACACTGTCTCTGTACACATCACGCCCTCAGTGCACAATCGTCAGAGTGTGTGGGAAGTTCCTGGGGCCTCTCCCCCAAATGCTGTATGAGAAAACAAGATCTGGTATCATAAAAAATTTTTTAAAAGAACTCCCAAACTGTAGATCCCTTTTAAAACTTCATTGTAGTGGTTCAAATCTGTGCTAGTATATATAATGCTTAATATACTTTGTTCATTAAATTGGCTTAATTGAAAAATATTTAATTCTTTTAGATACTGGCAAAGATCCATTTTTTTTTTAATTTACAAAATCCCCTTAAAATATAGTCTCAGTCTGTTTCGTGCCTACAGGTTTACCTCAACAGCTAAAATATCTTTTGTCATTTCCCCTGGTTTTCAGATATCTCTTTCCCATAACCAGGGTGTCAACACACAGAACAAGCAGGTCAGTGGTTTTCAAAATGACTTCTAGCTGCACATTTTTTGTTGTTGTTGAGGCGGAGTTTCGCTCTTGTCGCCCAGGCTGGAGTGCAATAGTGTGATCTTGGCTCACTGCAACCTCTGCCTCCCGGGTTCAAGCGATTCTCCTGCTTCAGCCTCTCAAGTAGCTGGGATTACAGGCACCCGCCACCATACCAGGTTAATTTTTTTTATATTTATAGTAGAGACAGAGTTTCACCATGTTGGCCAGCCTGGTTTTGAACTCCTGAACTCAAGTGATCTGCCCGCCTCAGCCTCCCAAAGTGATAGGATTACAGGCGTGAGCCACCGGGCCCAACCTAGCTGCACTTTTATAGCAAATAGGATGCTTGGATGATAATTCCAATTGCACAGGAATGTTACTTTGCAAAATGTGTGCAGATTGAAAAACTAAAAGGGAAAAAAATGCTTGCCAAATGGTCATTGAAAATTGCAGAAATTAAATGCACAAGACAAAATTCCAAGCATTTAATATAGTCAAGTGGCAGTGGGGTTTGTCTACCGCACTGCCACAGACTAATGGCTCAAGTTCCTGCTTTGCAAATCTGATTTCTTGCTCAGAATGTTGCTCATAATTGGCTTCTGGGCCAGGATGCCCATTGAGATGTAGGAAATAGCTGTTGTTGATATTTTGATGCGGAAAAGGGTCTGTCAGATTTTTCTTTCCTGTAACCACTCACTTTCTCTTTGCCTGTTGTCACATTTCCCCCCCCCCCCGTCTCCTGCTCATTTTACCCACATTAAAGCTGTAAGTAAATAAATGACAGGCTGTGGCCTATCATCAGGTGACAGATCATCCTGCCTGGGCTCTGAAGAACGGAGACGTTGTCATCTGTCTGGTCCCCCTCACATTCCCTGTCAGCCTCACCGCATCCGGGTGGCATGTCACAGTCATCGGAGCAAGATGAATACAGCCGTGTAAACATCAGCTTGGGAGCCGAGTCAATCAAACATGGGACTCTAACTGCACAGAAGCCCTTCGCTGCCAGAAAAGAAAAGCACTCAGAGAGAAAGAAACGCCTTTCAGTGGCCTGTTTCTGCTTCCACTGCTGCTACTTCTTTCTTAATTGAATTTAACAGGTTGTGGGTTTTGTTGTTTGTTCTTTTCCAAGTTGAAAGGGAAAAGTCATAATTTTTCCCCATCAAGAGTAGGGGACTTAATACAAATCTCGCTGTTTTAGAGCTGATCAATAGTTACTGGATTTGCCTAATCAGCCACAGCAGAGGCAAATCAAAGCCATAGCCCACAAGGACTCTTACAGAGCTTTATAGCCTCCACCAAGATGAAAGTTAGGCAAGTTGCAAGAAATGACAACAAAGGAGATGATGAAACATCTCCTCGGCTAAGCTCAAGTGGCATTTGGAAGAATAATTTGGAGGGTTGTTCCAAAACAAATAACGAACCATGTATTAAAATAAACAAAGTCATAAAAATGTCAGGAGGAATGCCAGCATAATAATGACTTCCCAGTGCGAGAGAAAAGTCAAAGGAGGATAATGCAACTTCTTCCTGAATGAAAACAGCCAGTGCGCTCTGTCCCCATGGACGTTCCATCTCCTTCTGGATACGGCTTAAGAAGCTTTTGGAGCTGCCATTTTAGAAACTGTCTTTCATGGTACTTAAGGAGAAAAACTGAATGGATCCTTCCTTTGTTCTGTTAAAAAAGTAACTGTCAACCACCACATAGCTTTCTCATGTATTTGCAGTGCATGTGGAAAGACTCCTATGAGGAGGGTACCTTCTGCTGAGATTTCCTGAACATCACCTTGGGAGCAGCCATTGACAAAACTTGTATCACAGGAGGCCCTTTGGCTAAGCATTGGTCATTTCTGAAAACGGGGTAGTTTTGTTGTTTCTCTGTCAAAAAAGAACTTATGTAGCTATCCAGCAGTATAAAGCACCAGAGTAATAGTGCCGATGACTCCAGAATTATCCCAAACCGTAGGGATTCTGAGGCAACGACACTTGCAGAGTCTGTATGTAGCATCAAACTAAAAGCCATTGAACACTGCATTGATATCCTGTTCCTATATTCCTTGATCTACCACTGAAGACCCTGAAAGTCCTGGTCCCAGCCTAAATTTTCAGCCATATTTCTTTTTCTTTTATTACTTCCCTTTTGCCCTATTCTTTTTCTTTTTCTTTTCTTTTTTTTTTTTAGATGAAGTTTCACTCTTGTTGCCCAGGCTGGAGTACAGTGGTGCAATCTGGTCTCACTGCAACCTCCACCTCCCAGGTTCAAACGATTCTTCTGTCTCAGCCTCTCAAGTAGCTGGGATTATAGGCACCCACCACCATGCCTAGCTAATTTTTGTATTTTTAGTAGAGACAGGGTTTCACCATGTTGGACAGGCTGGTCTTGAACCCCTGGCCTCAGGTGATCCGCCCATCTCGGCCTCCCAAAGTACTGGGATTACAGGCCTGAGCCACCACAGCCGGCCTACACTATTTTTAGGAAACTATATTACTTTCCTACACTTGGGGTATTGCTTTTATTACCCCCACCCCTGGAATATGTCTCATCCTTTCATGTATCCAACAAACATACACACTGGCCTAGAAATTCCATTTGTAGACATTCATCTACAAGAAAACAAATTTCCTTCAAGATTCTCTTTTCAGTATGCTTACAATAAAAAACAAATAGCAACCCCAAATTCCCACCATTATATAATACTTAAATAAGTTATAATATATCCATATGTAATAATGTAGTATTCAGGCAATAAAAAAAATGATACCACAGATTAATACTGATTCTCATGGAATAATATTCATGATATATATTTTTGATGGAGAAAAATAAGCTACAAAACCAACCTGTACAAATAGTTCTGCTTTTATAAAAAGCAACATATTTAAATATGTATATATTCATTTATATCCATATTCATAATTTTATTGAGTGTGTAGAAATACACACCAATGTATGCATATGTTATTTATGGATCAAGAAATTGTTTTGTATGTATGCATGTCATTTATCTGTATTCTACAACCTTTCAGAAGTAAAAATGAATTGCCTTGATATAGAAAATAATTGTAATGTAAACTATACTTCAAACTCTAGCTCAAATGGCTTTCTTCCCACACAAAGCTTTTCCTAAAACTTCATCAGTAAGCTCTTCTTTTTCTGAACTCTATCTGTATCTATTTTATATCGTTTAAATTTCATCTTGGGTTAAATACATTTGTGTATTATTAAAATATAAACTGCATGAGAGTAGGAGTCCTTTCTAATTTATTCTTGCATGTAAACTTGTAGCAGATGTTTACAAATATCCATTGTGTGAATAAATATTGTGTGCCTAATCAGTAATTCTAAAATGTAGCTGCATATCAGAATTACTTTGAAAGTGTTTTAAAAGCACAGAGTCCTGGGCCTATCAATGCTTTTAGGTCTTATGTGGACCTAAAGGGGTGGAGAATTATGGTCCTACTGTTCCTCCTAGACAATTCCAGTTTAATCTAGGAAATTATCCTTCCACCTGGCATGCTCATACTACCTGTCCACATACTTGGGCTTTGGGTCGTTAATGCCGTGAATTAATTCCTGCCCTTGCAAAAAGTGTATAAGCAATTATTAACTGATCAGACTTAATAATCAAAGTGCCTGGAATATTACAAATGTTTTAACAAATGTTTGTTAAATGAATGGTTATATCCTCCTGTCGCGTTCCTAAGAGCTTATACTTGTGACTTCCACCAGAGTTCCCTCTCTAATTCCCTCAATTTTCTCCTTTTCTGTCTCCACGATACTCACCTAATTGTCTTCTTGAGAGCTGATTCACCTCTTAGCCTGATCATAATATTTTTGTAAGTACAGATTTTTCAGCCAGGTTGGCACAGGAAAATTAGCTGTGCACAAGAAGGAAGCTTCAAGATCAACATCAAAAGTTCTTGGGTGGGTAACGGGATCTGGGGTTGAGTATTTAGTAATGGGATTAATCCATGATCTGAGAGGTGAGCCGGAGCAGTTAGGAGCAATGAAAATCATTGTCTGGTGGTAGAGAGATGGGAAGAGAAGGAAATCTAAACAAGGATATTCCAACAGCATTAACTCAGGGAGAGAGCTGCACATTGGGTACACAGCAATTCCATCCAGAAAATTTAAGTAGGGAGATGGTTCAAAGAATTCATCCACATACTTTCTCTGCCCGTTTGTCACTGTCACTTATTGTCACTGTTGCTTATAAGCTTTGTTCTTCACTCATCATTTCTCCTAACCTCTCACTTGCCTGGTCCTAAGTCCCAGGCTCCCTTCAATCTTCTGGCATTTCTTAGTCAGTCCAGTCCTAGGAGTCATTGTATGTATCTGACTATAGAAAAGATTGAGGTAGAAGATGCTGATGGGAAGAGAAACAAAATATGAAATTGAAGCTGAGTAGGCCCTTTAGACCATTGCATTGCTATAAACCACCCTTCACCTGTGCAATCATTATACTGAAACAATATAGCACATACAGTGTCATGTATCGCAATGTTATCAAACTGGAAATCCTCCGTAGAGGTCAAATTTACCCTTTCTGGGTACTCATGAATTGTAGGTTTTTAAAAACCCATTAGCAAGCACTAAGATCTGTTGTCTCAAGTTTTCTATTTCAAACCAATATACGTGGCAAACATACGTTCCAATTTTTATTTTTAGTAACAATGAATAAGATAATTTGGTAGTTAGAATGTGTGTGGATGTGCGTTAATATCATTACCGCACTTTTGACTTTCCAAATGTGCCCTGTTTTTAATAGAAATAAAACCACTACGAGACACTTCAGAAATCACTTTCGAATAATTTTGAAGACATTTGTTCATAGAAAAAAAAAAAACGAGTCTCATTATCATATGATTTAAGTATTTAAAAACAAAGTCTAGTAACTTTTAGGGAAATTAAGTAATTTTAGCTTCGAGAGCCTCTTTCTCCATAAGCTAGTTATCTGGGAAATAAAATTGCATAAACCACCATTCTGTATACTTTTTCTTTTGCATGCTTAATTGACTGAAGGATGTAAGTTTTTCCCTAAAAAATCTGTATATTTACCTTGAATTATCATTTGATGCCCCTTACTCCAGACCTCTGTCTTTTTGAGCATCTGGTCTGTGGTCTTCGGTCTCAGTTTTGTTTCTGGATTCTCTGTGGAGATCTGTCTGGCATTCAGATTTTCACAGTAAACATACTAATACCTTTTTTTTCTCTTTATGAATTGTATTTTATAAAAATCTTGAGTTTTCTCAAATTTGTCTACCACCCTTCCCTTTCCCTTACCGAGATACAAAATATGATGAATCCATGGAAACAACATCAACATTAATTATAAATTTGTAATTTTCCTGCTTCTCAGGTGAAAAGACAGGCACATAGAAAAGCATCTGTTTTAACCTTTACTGCATGCATGGAGAGGGTCAAGTGTAGAGGTACTGTGTACACACAACCAAGGCAATGAGGGGGAGTGTGAGAGGGATATAGAGACGGCGGGGGGGAGAGAGAGAGACGGAAGAGAGAAAGAGAATGAGAACAACGAAGAAAAAGAATGTAGCATACATATGAACTCTAAAACAGAAGTGAACAAATATGCCATTTAAGAGTGTACACTCTGAAGTCCGAAGTTCAAAAGAAGGAAGTCCAAGGGACTGTGATGGTCAGTGAGATCATATCTGTGCTATTACAGAGGGTCCACCTCTAATCTTTTTACAAATGTTTTTATTTCTCCTGCCTACTCCTGCCCATTCACACACACACACACACACTCCCACAGACACACACATACTCACACATACACACACACACTCATACACACATAGGTGCATACAGTCACACACACGCACACATTCACACACACAATCACACACATACACACATTCACACACTCACACATACACACCCTGACACACACATTGGCACACTCACACATGCACATTCACACACTAACACATACACATACACACGTTCACACACACACACATGCATTCACACAGTCACACATATGTACACACACATAGACACACACGTTCACACACATTCACACACACAGTCACACATACGGGCACACACATACACAGACTCACACATACACATTCACATTCTCACACATATATACACGTTCACATACACATACACACACAGACTCACACAGCCACACATTCCCACACACATACATGCATACACACATTCACACATATGCACACATTTACACACACACACACGCACACTCACACATTCAGTTCACTCACACACATATATGCATACACACACTCATACACACACGCTCACAAACAGAGGTGACCATTTCAGAAAAACAGAGTGCACCCCTGCACCTGGCCCACTTCTCCCAAGATGGAGAACAATTTGGCATGAGGAAACGTTTAGGTCTAAGAGTCTCCTGCTTTGAGAAAATCTATTATACAAAAATACAACCACACAGCACATATACATGGGAGTATCTGATGACTTAACCCAAAAATTCTTCATATTTTAGAAGGATCTGTTGCAAGATTTTTTTAAGTAGCAAATACCATTAAATCATTTATTTAAAAATAACATGTAATCTATAAATAAACGTTACAAAAGCAATTCCAACATCATAAATTCAGGCATGGCTCTCCAGATTTTGGGGGCACCTTCACTTTCAAACCATATTTCTTTGTAATTTTATACAAAACTGTGAAAAAATAACTCCCATGGGAGTCCCACATAGCCTTATAAAGATTCTCAAATGTCGGTTCTGGATAAGTACTTTGGCTCTAATCTGTTACATTTCTCTTCCACTTTCAGCTAATGTAAAGTTATAAAAGTTTACTCTAAAAATTGAAATAGTTAATAGAGAAAATTTCAAGGAACTTTGCTAAGGAACAGCAGCATATGTATCTCTACAATAAAGCCCTTAATGAATAACGTTATCAGAGTTATTTGGTCTAAAATTAATTAACCCAAATTTTCAAATTGAATCCCAAAAACTGTGGATGCTGCCTTTTGTGTTGAGCAAAATTGAGCCTGCATCTGTTTCCATTCAAAAGTTCCATCAATGGGCACTTTCCGTTGGCTTGCTCCGTAAGTAATTCAGAAGGTAGAACAGCAAAAAGATAAGAGGGTTCATTAAGTGATTAAAGTCACTGGAATTGATAAATTTTTATATCAAGAGATTTCACAAAGAAAATGCAACTGTAGGAAAGTTTGAATTAATTTTTTTTTTTACTTTGGGGGAAAGGGAGATAGTAAAATTAAATTAAGGGAGATTCACAAATTGTGTGGGAAGTCAAGATTCTAATTTATATGAAGCACTTCAAGTCCTCATAGGGGTCATAATAACCATGATTTGGTGGATAATCATTTGATCTGAGTTGACCAGAATTAACTTGCTAGAATAAACGGAGACTGAGGCGTTCCTAGCTTCTGCTTGGGTGGGGAGCTTGTACCATGATTTGAATGAGTTACGCATAGCCTGAGAGTGCTTTTTGAATTTGACAAAAGGCGTCTTCACCAAAGTGCCCACCCAGTCAACGTATCCATGCTTCCAAAGTCTTATCATCTCTGGTGAAAGAGAACCCTTCTGCACCAGCACTGCAAGGGATGAGGACAGCATGTGTTCAGGGGAGAGAAGCAGTCGGTGGCTCCTACAACAAGAGGCAAAGGACAAACACTCACCTCAGCATCTCAATCTTCACCAAACCATGAGAAAATTCTCAGCGCCTCAGAGCTTCCACTTTCTTTTCTTAAGGAAGCCTATCGCTTTACAGATATTTCCTAATGTATTTCTAGGAACCCTTCGTGGGTTGGGAGGGGGGGGTCTATGAGTCATGCATCAGACCTATCTTTTACACAAATCTGTGGTTGGCCAAGTCAGGGCTCTGCTGCGGTAGAATGCAAGAGTTTCCCAAGGAAGCTGGGCTGCACTGGAATTCTTCCCTCACTGCCTGAGGCACTGTCATCATCTTTGAGTAAGTAAAGAGAGACTAGAACGTTATTATCTCTGTATGCGATGAACCTCACCTCCTAATACACTCCATGGCCGTGGTGAGTCAGAACGCCACTGCAGCTTGGCACCAGTGAGTTTAATGATACAGATCCATATCACTACTTTTGTAAAATAAGAAATGCATTTCCTCCATTGCAATTAGGAATTAGGATAAGGGAACCAGAAAACACTGGTTTGGGGACTCAAGCTCCCAAACTTTATCGAAAACTTACTAATAAAATAATTTTGTCCCTAGGGTGTAAAATGCTGTTAGAATGACTGATCCAGAAAAATTTTATTTTTCAGTCACCACACTGTACCTAGTACTATCACATTCCTCCAATTGGCGGGGGCAGTGAGATATATATATATTTTTTTCCATATTTTCATCGCTGGGGATAAACTCAGTAGGCTAGAGTATAGAAATAATATTCAATATTTAAACTGATACACATTTTTTAAAAATAATATCAATCACACTGAAAAATACAAAAAGAGTTTGGGCAGAGAAGTGACACAACAGACACAATTTGATTCAGGCTTTGTTTTTAATCCAGCCCTACAGTTCCCAAACTGTGTGCTGAGGGCACCCTGGTGCTGTGGTGATTCATATGGGCACTGCAGCATGGACGTGACGTTTGTCAAATGCCACATGAGCTATTATTACCATGACTTTTCTTGGACCTAAATCAACTTAATAAGCAAGCTTGGACCTAAACTCAATTAATAAATGGAACTATTATGTTTAGGGTGTTTTTGATTTTGTTTTGTTTTACTTTAGCTAGAAGCACTTTGAAAAAGAGCTAAGACACTAAAGATGCTGTGAATGGAGTAAGTTTGGGAATCCATGGTCTAGCCAAGTGATGATGGCTGGCATTCCTGTGCTCAATGTCTGGCAAGAAAGACAAATATGGCCAAGTCCTATTGCTTGGAATGGTTTGGAAATAAGGTAATACTTTTGCAAAAACGAATTTTCCTAAAATATGGGAAATTTTGACTTACTTGTGTATTGATATGGTTAGGCTTTGTCTCCCCACCCAAATCTCATCTTGAACTGTAATTCTCATGATCCCCGTAATCCCCATGAGTCAAGGGAGAGACCAGGTAGAGATAATTGAATCATGAGGGTGGTTTCCCCCATGCTGTTCTCATCACAGTGAATTCTCACGAGATCTGATGGTTTTATAAGGGGCTCTTCTCCATTTGCTGGGCACTTCTCCTTCCTGCCACCTTGTGAAGAAGGTGCCTTGCTTCTCCTTTGCCTTCTGCCATGATTATAAGTTTCCTGAGGCCTCCCCAGCCGTGCCAAACTGTGAGTCAATTAAACCTCCTTCCTTTATAAATTACCCAGTCTCAGGCAGTTCTTTATAGTGGTATGAAAACAGACTAATACACATACATACATTGTAAAGGTAGTTTAATATAGATGAAAAATACAGTCAGTCAGCACATCTTCCTTTTTTCTTATTCCATAAGTTAGAACTTAGAAAAAGTTTTGAGTTCACAGATTGCCTAAATATTTTCTTCATGCATCATTCAAAAACTGGTGGTTCGTGAAAATGGTAGTATGAAGGAGACATGTACACCCATGAGAAATCATGTTTCTTGGTATAATAGGTCATGATAGGAAACTAATCCTAGGTAGGAAGACATGTTCCTCGATATATAATACAGGCTTCTCAGAACCATTCACATGAAATTTGACCCTAAAGCAACAGTCCTCAACCTTTTTGGCACAGAGATTGGTTTTGTGAAAGACAATTCTTCTATGAACCAGGGTGGGTGGGGGTATTAGTCTATTTTCATGCTGCTGATAAAGACATACCCAAAACTGGGAAGAAAAAGAGGTTTAATTGGACGTACAGTTCCACATGCCTGAGGAGGCCTCAGAATCATGGCAGGAGGTGAAAGGCACTTCTTACATGACAAGAGAAAAAAATGAGGAAGATGCAAAAGCAGAAACCCCTGATAAACCCATCAGATCTCATGAGACTTGTTCACTATCACAAGAATAGCACAGGAAAATCTGACCCCTGGCCCCCATGATTCGATTTACCTCCCCATGGTTCCTTCCACAACACATGGGAATTCTGGGAGATATAATTCAAGTTGAGATTTTGGTGGGGACACAGCCAAATCATATCATTATGTCTCTGGCCCCTCCAAATCTCATGTCCTCACATTTCAAAACCAATCATGCCTTCTCAACAGTCCCCCAAACTCTTAACTCATTTCAGGATTAACCCAAAAGTCCACAGTCCAAACTGTCATCTGAGACAAGGCAAGTCCCTTGCGTCTATGAGCCTGTAAAATCAAAAGCAAGCTAGTTCCTTCCTAAACACAGTGGGGGTCCAGGTGTTGGGTAAATACAGCCACTCCAAATGGGAGAAATTGGCCAAAACAAAGGGGTTAAAGGGCCCATGCAAGTCCCAAATCTAGCAGGGCAGTCAAATTTTAATGCTCCAAAATGATCTCCTTTGACTCCAGGTCTCACATCCAGGTCACGCTGATGCAAGAGGGTGGGTTCCCATGGTCTTGGACAGCTCCACCTCTGTGGCTTTGCAGGGTATAGCCTCCCTCCCAGTTTCTTTTGTGGGCTGGCATTGAGTGTCTGTGGCTCTTCCAGGTGCACTGTGCAAGCTGTCAGTGGATCTGCCATTCTAGCGTCTGGAGGATGGTGGCCCTCTTCTCACAGCTTCCATTAGGTGATGTCCCATCAGGGACTCTGTGTGGGGGCTCTGAACCCACATTTCCCTTCTGCACTGCCCTAGCAGAGGTTCTCCATGAGGGCCCAGCCCCTGCAGCAAACTTTTGCCCAGGTATCCGGTGTTTCCATACATCTTCTCAAATCTAGGTGGAAGTTCCCAAACCTCAATTCTTGACTTCTGCATACCTGCAGGCTCAATACCACGTGGAAGTTGCCAAGATTTGGGCCTTGCATCCTCTGAAACCATGGGCCAAGCTGTACCTTGGCCCCTTTTAGCAATGGCTAGAGCAGCTGGTATGCAGGGCACAAAGTCCCTAGGCTGTGCACAGCATGAGGACCCTGGGCTCAGCCCATGAAACCATTTTTTCCTCCTACACTTCCAGGTCTGTGATGGGATAGGCTGCCATGAGACCTATGACATGCCCTGGAGACATTTTCCCCATTGTCTTGAGGATTAACATTGGGCTTCTTGTTACTTATGCAAATTTCTGCAGCCAGCTTAAACTTCTCAAAAAATGGGTTTTTCTTTTCTACTGTATTGTCAGGCTGCAAATTTTTGGAACTTTTATGTTCTGTTTCCCTTTTGAAATGGAATGCTTTTAACGGCGCCCAAGTCACCTTTTAAATGCTTTGCTGCTTAAGAATTTCTTCCACCAGATACCCTGAATCATCTCCCTCAAGTTCCACAAATCTCTAGGGCAGGGGCAAAATGCAGCCAGTCTCTTTGCTAAAACATAACAAGAGTCACCTTTGCTCCAGTTCCCAACAAATTCCTCATCTCCATCTGGGACCACCTCAGCCTGGACCTTATTGTTCATATCACTATCAGCATTTTTGTCAAAGCCATTCAACAAGTCTCTAGGAGGTTTCAAACTTTCCCACATTTTCCTGTCTTCTTCTGAGCTCTCCAAACTGTTCCAATCTCTGCTTGATACCCAGTTACAAAGCTGCTTCCACATTTTCAGGTATCTTTTCAGCAACACCCCACTATACTGGTACCAATTTACTGCATTAGTCCGTTTTCACACTACTGATAAAGATATACCCAAAACTGGAAAGAAAAAAAGGTTTAATTGGCTGGGTGCAGTGGCTCACACCTGTAATCCCAGAACTTTGAGAGGTCGAGGCGGGCGGATCACAAGGTCAGGAGATCGAGACCATCCTGGCTAACACGGTGAAACTCCATCTCTACTAAAAAATACAAAAAATTAACCAGGCGTGGTGGTGGGTGCCTGTAGTCCCAGTTACTCAGGAGGCTGAGGCAGGAGAAAGGTGTGAACCTGGGAGGCGGAACTTGCAGTGAGCCGAGATCCAGCCACTGCACTCCAGCCTGAGCGACAGAGTGAGACTCCATCTCAAAAAAAAAGAGAAAGAGGTTTAATTGGAGTTATAGTTCCACATGGTTGGGAAGACCTCAGAATCATGGCAGGAGTTGAAAGACACTTCTTACATGGCAGTGGCAAGAGAAAAAATGAGGAAGATGCAAAAGCAGAAACACCAGATAAACCCATCAGATCTCATTAGACTTACTCACTATCACGAGAATAGCACACGAAAAACTGGTCCCCATGATTCAATTACCTCCCCCTGGGTCCTCCCACAACATGTGGGAATTCTGGGAGATACAATTCAAGTTGAGATTTGAGTGAGCACACAGCCAAACCATAACAGAGGGGTGTGGGGGAGGAATGGTTCCAGGATGATTCAAGTGCATTACATTTATTTTTCACTTTAGTTCTATTATTATTACATTATAAAATATAATGAAATAATTATACAACTCACCATAATGCAGAATCCTTGGGATCCCTGGGCTTGTTTTCCTGCAACTAGAAAGTCTCATCTGGGGGTGATGGGAGACAGTGACAGACTATCAGGCATTAGATTCTCGTAAGGAGTGCACAACATAGATCCCTCCCATGCACAGTTCACAATAAGGCTTATGCTCCTATGAGAATCTACATAGCAGTTCTACAAGGCAGTCCTACATGGCAGTTCGTACTTTATTGAACCTAAGCATAAAAATGGACAGTTTCGCCTGCACCTTTGTGTATTCATTCTGAAGGCTCTCATGTCATATAAAACTATGACCAAGTAAATTTCTATGCCTTTGCTCCTATTAATATGCCTTTTGTCAATTGATTTTTAGAGAACCTTTAGAGGTTGAAGTGGAAGATTTCCCTTGGCTCCTTTAATACTTTGAGTGTCATCTGTCAAAAAGGTAAATACTATATAACATTGTGAGCTATGGGGTTTTTGTGAAGACACTATTTAAAGGCTGTTGAAAATATCTAAAACCTTACCATTATTTTTTCCTAAGACAAATCTTTCCAAGGCATTTTTTTGCAGGGAGGAGTTAATAATACAGAGTAGAAATAACCCTTTTCTCTAGGATGTCTCTGTTGTCTCAGTTAGGTTCTGCTGGAGTTTATGGTGGGTGAACTTGAATAAGATAACACCACAAAGCCTTGAATCCCCTTCCCTGTGTAATTCCAGTTTCGAACTGACTCCAAGGAGGAATCTGCATGAGATACGGAGCAGAAGTGAGGCAGCGGCCAGTACACTCTGAAAGAAATGGTGAGAAGTAGTGACAAGATCGCAGATGCTGGTGTTCCCAGCTCATCTTCACTCTTCTCTATTCTGTGTCCAGCTCCTCTGTCCCAATGGGCACTGTTGACCAACAGCAGCGTGGGGCCCACCAGCAAATGCTTGGCAGCAAACTCACAGAGGCAGCTGCCACACAGAGGCAAGCTCCCCAAGGCCTTCCATGGCCTCCCCTTCCCATCCACCTTGGATGGGCTTTGCTCAGCTTATGACTTCCTGACAGCTGACTCTTCTGATGCCCCCACTCCTGCCTACCCCCAGTCCCCCAGCTCCTTCTACACTGGAAAAGCTCTCATTCCTGTAATACACCCCTGGTCCTGTGGCTCACAGTGGTTCCCTGACTGATACAAGTATATACTGTAGACATCCCAAGTGATAAAGAAAACTTGAAAAATGATTCTCCCGTAAATGTGATTTTTCTTGTAAGTAATTTCCTTTTGGGGACATTGAAGTGGAATACAAAGTATCTGTCATTAATCAGTTCTGTTTTTAAAAAACTTCCTAGACCATTGCTCCTTAAATCCTTTTATTAATACCAAAGAAGACTTGGGGGTGGGGAAACAACACATATATGCATAGATTGTCTAAAATGCATTAAAGTTACTCAAATTTCTTATGGACTTTTCCCCCCCTGAGGAAGAAGAAAATGTTTCTACAGTCAGGGAAATAGTCCTATTTGGTGTAGCTTTCTCTTTCAGTCAAGCAGTTTCTTTCCAGATTTAATAAACAGCTTTCAAAAGGGGTATAAAAGTGTCTGCTCAAAAGCCTGCAGTCTGTTATTTGTGGAAGTGCCTGTGGATTCAGACCTGTTTCCAGAGGAGTGGATTATCATCTTGTGATAACTCATTGCTCAGCACTGAGTAATACAGTTCTGTGGGCAAACAAAAAAGCCATTCTTTTTTGGTGACAAAAGATGAAGCTAGTTATTAACAATTTGATACAAAAGAAGTAAAAAGGACTGGAAATGAGGAGTCAAGCCAGGTTTGGCATCTATTATTCACACAAAACCTTCTAGTAATGACAACTACCCCAATCATAGAAAACTCCTATTCAGAGGCCTCATTATCTTGCTTCACTGTCAAAAGTATAGATGATAGATAACATCCAATGACTGTCAAAATTAAAATCAAATCAATTTTAATGAAAGAAAATAGACCATTTCTGTTTGTTGATTCCAGGGAAAATGTAGGAAGATTAATTTCTGAAACCTTTAATTTATCATTTCACCCTGAAAAGTACCTGTTTTTGCAAATACTTTCTATATTGTCAACATCTTTTTTTTTTTTTTTTTTAAAAAGAAAGAAATATATCTGCTTAAATGCTGAGCACTATTTCTCTGAATTCCAGTCTACTGAGTTCATGCCCAGAGATTTTTTTTTTCTATATTATCTCAGAGTTGCAGGCTTCATCAAAGGTCATCAGATCTACTGATTTTTGTCAAATATCCCCATGTTATTTCATCTGATAAACTATAATTTGTTATTGGCCTTTTGAAATTTTAAAGAATGGGAAACAATAGCTGGGTTTTTTTTCTAAAATAAACAACAATGTCCACTAAAAATTAAACTGAAAACTCAAATAAAAATCAAAGGAAAAAATATGAGAAGGCTCACAATTCAGAAGGCTTAATCTCATTTAATAGTTCATCTGTATTTCTTTTTATTTATTTTCCACATGAATATGGGGCCAAATTCTCCATAAATGTTAACATAATGAGAACAAAGGAACACATGTGACAATTTCCTTCTGAAGTTAATATTTTTAAAATGAATTTATCTCCTATCACAAAGATCACACGCTATTTACAAACACTGGAAGGCTGAAGCCAACCATGTCTATTAGCCAGATGTTATTTCAGTGTTCTTTTAAAGCAATGCTTAATCTTATGACACCACTGTGGCCCTTCAGAACTGTGGAGGACATGAACGTATTAATATAACGCATTTTTCTGTTTCTTGAAATATGTAGAAAACAAAACACCAAAATAAGTGAGTATCAGATGGCTGGGCCTGCGGTTCCATGTGCCTTACCACAGCTGATCTGAACCCTAAGCAGCATTTTATTGTTTAGTATCATTACGTTATTTATCCCTAGTACAGCTCAGGAACCAATACTTTGATGCTTTCACATTTCCACTAGCATGGTTCTTATCAAATGAAAGGCAGTCAGTACATATTGGCCAAAAAGAATGGATCTGAGAGAGAAAGCAACCAAAATAAACTAATTTGAGTAACACCCTACATTGCTCCCAGCCATCTCAATATCTTCGTTTTTAAAAGGGCTAGTACCCCATCTTTGGTAACTGCAGTCTATGTCTCGATATCCTCCATCCCTGAAGCTTCAGACAACCTTTGAAGCTACTATTTACTGCGAGCACTTTGCATACATTAAAGATGTAGCAAAAGGTTTGGCTAAAAGTTTATCTGAATCAGCTATTTTAGAAATAATTTATGAGTAAATGCCTACTCTAATGTTTGTGTAATAAAATGTATATATATATTTTACATGTTAGAAGCCTACCAAGGGCATCAATGCTAGTGATTTAGAGACCTTGAGCTTCAGGAAGCTCCTATAAATCGGTTACCGTGACACTAGGACTTCAGTAGGAAAATGAGGCAAGGGCATTGACGGACTGGTTACTGAGAGTGAAAAAGTACAGTGTAGTTTCCATATTACTTTTCTGTGCAAACGCTACATATAAAATGAAATAGTTTGACCAGTAATAAAAATCATAACTAAAAGCAAAATACAATTCTTGAATAACAGAATAGCAAAGTGTTTCTTTTCTCTTTCCCTTCTTTTTCCTCCTTCCTTCCTTCCTTTTTTCCTTCTAGATTTTTCTTTCTTTTTTGTTGGTAGATGGAAACTAAGTTGGTTCAAATTTTCTGAATAGTCATTTAACATCTTCCAAAAGCTTTTAAATGTTCATCATTATAGGTGAAAATGGGCATTCTAATACCCTATTCATTGGAGAATAATGTAAAAAAAAATTCACAAATGAAAATTTAGAAATATATTTTAGTATTTCAAATGTTTACATCTATTGAACATTTCCACTTATATTAGTTTTTTCTGAAAGAAAATAGTCTCACGAATGTGCAAGGGTACATAATGGAGAGAATTTGATAACAATCCCAACATCGATCAGTAAAGGAAGTGTTAAATGAAACTTGAGTTCATCCATATAATGTAATAGTAGGCAGGGATTATTAAACTAGACACATCTGACTATATTGATGGGAACATTGTTCAATATATAACGGCAAGTTGAAAAATAAAAAGTAAATTGCAGAATAGTATACTAAATGTAGTCTAATTTTTAAATTTTAATATTAATAATATATAGTAGCATGTCTATTTCTGAAACATTTAAATTTTTAGAAATTTATATTTCATTTATTATTGGGGGAAATGTGTGTTTGTGTGTGTATGTGCTGAAGAATTTGACTCAGAAATTCCATTTCCAGAATTTTTTTCCTAATAATGAATAATATGCTTCTTACAACAAATTATTTAAGTTGAGAATGAGTTGAATATTGCAGGCATATACTCAAATTCTATTCAGTAAATTTCAGTGATGTTTTAAGGTTTTTTTTAAAAATTAAAAATAAATTTGAAATGAAAACTTTTTTATATATATATATATATTTTTTTTAGATGGAGCTTCCCTCTGTAGCCAGGCTGGAGTGCAGTGGTACGATCTCGGCTCATTGCAACCTCCATCTCCCGGGTTCAAGTGATTCTCCTGCTTCAGCCTCCCAAATAACTGGCACTACAGGCACGCACCATGATGCCCAGCTGATTTTTGTATTTTTAGTAGAGACGGGGTTTCACCATGTTGGCCAGGATGGTCTCTATCTTCTGGCCTCATGATGCACCCGCCTCGACCTCCCAAAGTGCTGGGATTACAAGCGTGAGCCACCATGCCCGGCCTAATATATTTTTAATTTAGGTGGGTTATAAAGTTTACATATACTGTGACCTCCTTTTTTGCAGACAACTTCTATAAATGTTCCTTATGTTTGTGAGCAAAATACATAGGTGAACATAGACAAATGTACATACACATGCAAATAAAAACATCTGGCAGAATATGAATAGTGCTTAATTTTTTTGTTGTTCCAATTATGAGTACTTTTTCCTCTCTTCGTTTAATGATAATTCCATTTTTTCCTCAGAAGGCATAATTAAAAATATTTTAAAATATTTTTTAAACACACGGATAGAAACTGACAAAGACAGTAATAGAAATACATGTCTAATAAAGAAATAAGGTATATTTATTAGGATAATTAAAGAAATATAAATTAAAGCAATAATGACATGCAAATTTTCACTATGAAATTGGCAAAGATTTCTGAGAGGACTCACTGGTGGCAAGAGTTGAGAGACGGCCCTTGCATTGCTCGTGAAGGATAGATTGCTCTGACCTTCTGGAAAGCAATTCAGCAATAGTTAGAAACCTTCAAAATGCTCATAAGTTGGGCCACTAACTTTGCTTCTAAGAACGTATCCTAAGAAAGTAATCAGAGTTAAGGGTAAAGAGGTGTGACATTTGGCCATTTAAAATTGTGAAAAATAAGAAATAAATAAAGTATTCAATCATGGGGGACACAGTTAAACCATATTCATAATTATATCTGACATATTTATAATTAAGAGAATAATTATATACGTATGTGTGTTAAACCACATATACGTATGTGTGTTAAACCACTTAACACGATTTCAAATAAGTTGGATAATGATCATGTTACAATAATGCGAAGTGGGAAAAAAAGAGCCAGGACTCCAAATTATACACACAGCATCATTTTTTTTAAATGCAAGAAAATACATTAACATGTACTATTTTTCTCACTCACTATTTGTGGAATAATTGAAAGTAGTTTGCATGTCTATCTTTTTATTCTTTATGTTTTTAAAAACCGTGTCGTTAAAAATTACTTGAAAATTCATTGAGTGAAAGGCATGGGCAAACACAAAAATTTGTACACAATGCAGGGTCCAAGAAACATATGGGCCAAAGGTTTTCATGACACACACTGGGCTAGGCTCTCGCCATTCCACGTAGAGCAGCCCTGGGCCAGGTATGGCTGCATACACCACATTTTGTGCTCCTCTAGAGCAACCCTAAACCCTTGTGTGATAAAGAGAAACAGACATTTCATCTTCATTTCTTGGCCCACAATTCCTAAAATCCTTGGAATATGCCAAGCGACAAGGGGCTTTTTGTGTACTAGTGAGTTGACCAGTGGCTAGAAGCCCCTAGATATCTCCAGGATGGTGGCTTTTCACTGGAAAGACCACGACAGGATTAGAGGGTTGGGACTTTCAGCCCCACTCCCCAACTTCTGGGATGATCACCAATGGTTTGATCCCCAGTGGTTTAATCAATCATGCCTGCATAATGAAGCTTCCAAAAAACACAAAAGGACTATTCAGAGAGCTTCCAGACAGCTGAACACATGGAGGTTCCTGGAGCAGGGAGCCTGGGAAGGACACAGAAGCTCTTCTTCCCTTCTGTATACCTCACCCTATGCATCTCTTCATCCGTATCCTTTGTAATATCCTCTGTAATAAAGCGGTAAATGTAAGCAAGTATTCACCTGAGGTCTATGAGCCACTCTAGCAAATTAATCAAACCCTGGGAGGCATTATGGGAATCCCAATTTATACCTGGTCAGTCAGAAAAACAGGTAAAACAACCTGAGGCTTTTGATGGGCAGCAGAAGTGGGGGTTAGTCTTGTGAGACTGAAGCCTCAACCTGTGGGGTCTGAATGCTGTCTCTATTGGAATTGAACTGGAGGATACCCAGCTGGTGACTACTGCAGAAATTGATTGCTTACTTGATATAGAGGGTGAAAATCCCCACACATTTGGTCGCAGAAGTCTTCTGTGTTGATTATTAAGTAAGGGTATAGGAGAAACTGAGTTTCATTTTTTCCCTGTATCGTCAGCCCTTGCCACCTCACATGTCTGTACAGGAGTTGTAAGGCGCAGCCACAACCAATCAATGAAGAAGAACTGGAGGTTTACTATTAAGGTTTCTGTGATCAGAAGTGTGGTCCCTGGATCAATAGCATCAGAATCACCTAAGGACTTATACATGTAAATTCTCAGGCCCCACCCCAGACCTATGGAATCAGCCACTCTGGAGGTGGGACCCAGCAATCTGTGTTTTGAAAAGTCTCACGGAGATTTGGTGCATACTGAAGTCTGGGAACCCCTGGCCTTGCTAGTGTGAGAAACCTCTGTCCTCAGGAGGACAGGGCTGAAATTATGCATATCTGTGCTGGTTTTGGCTGCAAGCATTGAAGCTAGAGGATCTGAAGGAGAGTCTGGGATCTTTCACTGGGCAAATTGCTGGTCTTGCCACAAACGTCATGGCTTCAGATGGCTTTAAAACCAAAGGTGGAAAGTTGCTTATTGTGTTTGCAGAGCTTTGGTTCTGAAAAGGAATTGGGAAATGGTCTGATTTCTACATTTTTAAAGAAGAGAAAAAGACATTCAGCAAGGTGAAGTGATTGGATGAGGACTCATCATCAGACAGAATCTGTACCGAAGTCAGCTATCAGTTTTAAATCACACTGTTGTCTACCAAGCAAAAAATCATAATGGGAGTCTTTCACATTTTTTCTTCTAAAGAGTCGATATTCTTTTATATCCCAAATAAATGAATAGAAACATTTATTTTATTTTATAATATCCCCAATGTATCTTCCAGTCATGCTGTCGAACATCTGTCTATTTTGAATGGCCCTGGGATATTATCTATTCAAAATACAGCTAAAGAGAAGCTGTGAGTTGGAAAAAAAAAACTGGGAGGCCAAATAATTCATAGTTGAGAAAGCTAAAATACACAGAGATTATTAAATTATGTTAATATTTTTAAATTGTGAATCCACTAGGATCTTGTTATTCCTAGTGTGGTCACTGGTGCAGGTAGCATTGACATCCTGTTTAGGATGGTAAAAAGACAAGAAATAGCCATTGTGTATGCAACTGACAGTGTTGATTTTTTGGGTTTTTTTGTTTGTTTTTTGTTTTTTTGAGACGGAGCCTTGCTCTGTCACCCAGGCTGGAGTGCAGTGGCTCTCGATCTCGGCTCACTGCAAGCTTCGCCTCCTGGGTGACAGTGTTGATTTTAAGAGGCATTGGTAGAAGTTACCAGCCCTGCAGGTCCGGAGAGTGCTGATGAGTAGTAACCACTGTCCCTAAGCCAGGAACTCTCAGCCACGTGATGAAGACCTGGGTTCATGATTAACACCTCGGTAACCTCTGATGCTTTAGTAAATATAATTGTTCAGTGTCAAAACGGCCTTCTCTTCTTAAAATGATGGTGATAGTAGATAATAGATGCAGCTTTCCCCCATTCCTTGGAAATGTAAAAGCTAGCCACCCAGTGTCAGCCCCTCATATTTTCATTAATAATTTCACTGGCCAGTGAAATTTCAAAATCAGGGCACAATTTTGTAAGTCTCAGTTATGACATTGACTGTCTCTCAACTAAAGTGTTTATTATTAACATGATTATGAAACTTTCAGAATGGAAGGAAAAGTTTTGAGAGCAATATTAAGGAGGTTTTAAAGGTGAAAAGTAAATCATGTCAACTTTCTGCATCTAACATAATAAATAATTTCACATGGATATTCCTTTCCAGTCTTTGTTCACATGATTACATATTTTAACACAGATATAATCATGGTATAACTGTAATTTTGAGTCCTGTTTTATTACTTTAGCACCATATTGTAAACATTCTCATTAGAATGCCATTCATACAAGAAGTGTTCAGGTGAAAGATATTAAAGCAATGAACCCCCTGAAAAACTGACAACCACATGAAAATTTTCTGTTCAAGTCCATATATTTTATATCACTCAGGAATTGGAGAAATTGTTTCTTTTGCTTTAAATTTAGCTTTTATTGACAATCCAAAATCAGTAATCATGCACTAAAACCCCTAAAAAATATGGCGCTGATTTTCAAAGGGAAGATATGCATTGCAAGAGGCAAATGGGCCTTTTGGCTAAAGAAGAAATTCTCTTCATTCTTTGCTCTTATTAGGGATTTTGTGATTATGCACATTCTGGTATTTGAAGATGTTTCATGGATCTGTAGTATTAAAAAATTAAAATAGAGGCAACAGTTTAAACGTACCCCAAGTCCAACCACCCACAACCAGTAACTACATAGGCAAAACTTGTCATCCTGAAAAGCCAACTCTAATTATAAACAAAACACAAAACATAAGCTTTACACCCTTGTCAGAATGATTCAGTGAAATGAAACCAATCAGTTAGAGACAAATCAGCTTAAACAGCTCTGCTTGCCTTACAAAGAATGTTAATGTATAACAGCCAATTGCAAAAAAGGTCAAAACACTTCCTCCTTTATGCTTTATAAACTGTGCTGTAACTGCCATAAGCAGAGCTTCTAACCATCTTCACTTCAAAGTCTCCCAGTTGGCAAACATCCCTTTTGACTACACAATAACATTTTCTAACTTGATCAGGTTTTATTTTTGACAGTAGAAATATTTGACACATTAGGCTAAAATGAGATGTGTGTCTATGTTCTAAATGGAAGAAATACTAACTATATCCAGTCATTCCAACTGATGGTCACGAGTGAGAAAGATAAACAGATAACAAGAGACTTGTGGCAAATGACATTTCCCTTTCTTTCCGTGCTCAGAAGTGCACAGGGCATGGTTCCACCAGGATGCTGTATGTGGAGGAAAGAACCTCACATATGCAGTACCGATTCTGCTGCCCAGTTCCTGAGCTTCCTCAGGCTATCATCCTTAACATCTTATTCCCCAACTAGACCGTGAGCTCCTAAATCACATGTGAGTGCTTTACTCTTCCTTGTACTCTAAGCTCTAACCATAGTTGTGAACAGTGTGGTGCTCACTAGATACTGACTGAATTTCTAAATTAATCATGAAACAAATTCCATGATATATTTTAAGACAGCAATACAGATGGCCCTCTGTATTTGTGGGTTCCACATGCATGGATTCAATCAACTGCAGATCGAAAATATTTGGGAAAAGACAATAAAAAATAATATAACATTTTTAAAAATACAAATAAAAATAAAGTATAACAACCATTTACATAGCAATTTCATTGTATTATATGCTGAGTATAATCTAGAGATGATTTAAAGTATATGAGAACATATGTGTACATTATTTGCAAATACTACACCATTTTATGTAAGGGACTAGAACATTCATAGATTTTGGTATCCTTGGGGTCCTGGAACCGATCTTCCATGGATACCAAGGAACCACAGTATTCACTGAATGTTTTTTAAACCTGTGTTTTCTACCTACGGACCCTCTCGAAGATGCTTCCTTCATCAAAGGGCATATCTAATAAACTGCCTCTCTGATTCAATGGGGCAATTTGTTAAAGCAGAAGAACACTTTGAGACCACGAGGGCACCATTTCATCAAGTATCCCTCTGCTTCCACTGTGAAAGCTTCAATGAGCATACTTACAGGCGTCATAAAACACCAAGTGTGTGGCTTCACTGGGGAGCTGTGCCATTGTCTCAAAACTAACTAGTCTAGATTAATTGTTGTGTGATAGGAATGGAGGAAACATTTTCAGAGGAGCAGTCACTCACAAACACCAATGATGAGAGTACTGACTGACACAACCTTTCTGGGGGAGCTGGCAATATGTCAGAAAACATCTTGGCGGGCACACACACACACAAAAACGCACTTCCAGGAATTTGGTCTCAAGGAGTATTTGGGGAAATCCATAAAATATTTTAAGTAATATTTACGGTAGTAAAATTTACAAATCTTTTATGAGAATACTGATCATTTTAATATGTGCATGACACTGAGCTTCCTATAATCATAGAAACTCAGTGGGGTGGAGCGTGTACCTTTTCCATCCTAAAGAGGTGTTTTCTATGCAAAGGGGGAATCTGATAGATGACAGAGCCCTCATGAACCAGGATGTATCAAATGCTGCATTTGGGAAATATGAGGGAACACTGGGGTTTTCAATTACCAAAGCAACAACTTTTTCTCCTCTAAATTTCCAGACATCTACTTTTACCTAATAGCCAGGAAGTTACATGTTAACAGGATATTTGTTTGTTGCCATTAGACAAATACATACTATGCATTATAAATCAACATAAATATATATGTGTGTGTGCATGTGTTACTGTGTGTGTGTGTGTGTATATATATATAATATAAAACTTCTTTTTTTTTTCTTTTTTTTTGAGATGGAGTCTCACTCTGTGACCAGGCTGGAGTGCAGCAGCATGATCTCGGCTCACTGCAACCTCTACCTCCCAGGCTCAAGCAATTCTCCTGCCTCAACCTCCCAAGGAGCTGGGATTACAGATGTGCACCACCACACCTGGGTAATTTTTGTATTTTTTGTATTTTGTAAATTTTGTATTTTTAGTAGAGATAGGGTTTCACCGTGTTGGCCAGACTGGTCTCGTACTCTTGACTTTAGGTGATCTGCCCACCTCAGCCTCCCAATGTGCTGGGATTATGGGTGTGAGTCACAGTGTCCACGCTATATATAGCACTTCTGCAGGCAATTAAAAATAACTTTAAAAAGAAATAAGAAATGTATCTCTTTCGCATTATTTAAAGTTCTATGAGAATGGAACGTTTCTGACAGTCCAAACATTTTAACACCATTTTAAAACTAGCATCATCTTCTTTTATGTTTCTCTTTAAAATATTAGTTATACTATTACTTTCAACTTCTCTAATTGCTGTATTCAAGCTATGTTTGTGGTAACTATGATCTATAAAGCACTATATATGTAAGATGTTTTCCTGAATATATAAAAAGACCTGATTTCCATATCGAGGATTTTGCCATCTAATTTGCACAAATAAAACACTAGAAGAGTTTAAACCATACCTCCCCTACCCCAAAAGGAAAAATCAAATCATAGACATCAACTTGTTTATTGTGAAACCCAAGATTTAAAGAAAAACAAAAAGCAAAAACAACAGAAAAGCTGAAATAAATTTTGTTAGATGTTAGACATAATAGGTGGGACTCTATCAACAATTCCATTGCAAGAGGAAAATCAAATTGGATGTATTTTTGATAAGATTTTTTCATTCTTAAAAGGCTTATAGTCACTTCACCCTATGAAGGTTTCAATGTACTTAATGAACATAAAACACATTTAATCATTCTTCCTATCTACTTCCAACAGTAAAGCATTACCTCCTCCAGCCATTAGGCCCAGAGTGCTTTCTCTCCACAATATTTTCCCTCTAATGTGGATACAGAATAGTCCAGCAAATTCCCCATTTTTCAGCCTAAGACAACTTAAAAGAATTGACAAACCAACATTTTTGTTTCATGGTCCCTAGTAGCCACAGAAAGCACCCATTGTTCATCTTTGACTTTTCCTTCTGCTTCAGCCACGGCTGATCCTCTGCAGGGGGCAGTGAATGATGGTCCTCAGGCCAAATCTGGGGAATAACCTGCTTTTAATAAATATTTTGCTAAGAAAGCACATAACATAAATTCTATCATCTAACAATTAAGGATATAGTTCAGCAGTGTGAAGTATATTCACACTGTTGTGGAACACATTTCCAGGTATTTTTCATCTCGCAAAGTGGAAACTCTATGTCCATGAAACAACTCCCTGAAAAACTAAAACTCTGTATCAATTAAACAACTCCCCGTTTCTTCATTGCTCCAGCCCCTGGAAACCACAATTCTACTTTCTGTTCCTGTGAATTTAACTACTTTCAGTGCCTTGTATGAGTGGAATCATACAGTATCTGTCTTCTTGTGACTGGCTTATTTTCAAGGTTAACTCAGGTTAGAGCATGTGACAAGATTCCTTCTTTTTAAAAGATGAATAATGCTCCATTCTATATGTATGCCCCATTTTCTTTACTCTTCCGCCCATGAACATTTGGGTTGCTTCCACTCTTAGCTATTGTGAATCATGCTACAATACACATGGCTATACAAATATCTGAAATCCTGCTTTCAGTTCTCTTGGATATATATCCAGAAGCAAGATTGCTGAATTATATGATAATTCTACTTTTTGTTTTTTGAGGAATCTCCATAATATTTTCCATAGTGGCTGCGTCATTATACATTCCCTCCAACAGTGCACAGAAGTCCCAATTTCTGCACATCTTCTGCAACATTTGTTATTTTCCATTTTTTTCTTTGTGGGTTTCTTAGTTTTTTAATAGTGGACATCTGAACAGATGGAAGATGATACCTCATTGTGGCTTTGTTTTGCATTTCTCTAATGATTTATAATGTTGAGAGCATAATTTCATATGCTTGTTGACAATTTCTTTGGAGAAATATCTCCCACGTCTCTCACTCAAATTTTCAATTGGGTTGCTTTTTTGGTTGTTCTTGAGTTGTAGGAGTTTTAATATATTCCAGATACTAACCCCTTATCAAACATAATTTACAAGTATTTTCTCTCTTTTTATAGGTTGCCTTTCACTCTGAAAATCTAAACTTAATGCCATGAAACTTCTCTACTGTTTTCTTCCAGGAGTTTTATAGTTTTAGGTTATACATTTAGGTCTTTAATCCATTTTTAGCTAATTCTTAAACATAATGAAATATAAAGTCCAACTTCATTCTTCATTATTTTGCATGTGGCTATCCAGTTTCCCAACAATATTTTTTTAAAGAGACTGTACTTTCCCTACTGAGTAGTCTTAGTGCCCTTGAAGAAAATCATTTGAACATATATATGAGATTTTATTTTTGGACTGTCTATTCCATTAGTCTACATGCCTGTCTTTATGCCAATACCATATCATTTTAATTACTATAGCTTTATAATATGTTTTGAAATCAGAGAGTGTAAGGTCTCCTACTTTGCTCTCTTTTCTTTCAAGATTGTTTTTGTTATTTGTGGTTCCTTATGATTCTATATAAATTTTATAATTTTTTTCTATTTCTACAAAAAATGCCATTGGTTTTTTATTTGTGTTTTTTTATTTGTGGTGCTGAATTTGGATTGCTATTATTTGGCTGAGAATTCTTATATCAGTATTTATTAGAGGTATTGGTCAGTACTTTCTTTTTCTTGTACTATGTTTGGCTCTAATCTCAGTGTAATACTGGTCTCATATAATGAGTTTGGAAATGCTTCCTCCTCTTCAATTTTTTTAAAGAGTTCCAGGAAAATCGGTATTAATATTTTTAAAATATGTGATAGAATTCTCCAGTGAAGCCATCTGATCTTGGGTTTTGTTGTTGTTGCTATTGTTGTTGTTGCTTTGTTTTGTTTTGCCAAGGGGAGGCTTTTGATTATTGATTCAGTCGCACTACTAGTTATAAATCTATTCAAATGTTTTATTTATTCATGATTCAATCTTGTTAAGCTGTGTTTATAGGAATTTGCTACATTTCTTCTGGGTTATCCAATTTATTAGCATGTAATTATTCATATGTTCTCTTATAATTCTTTTGAATGCTGAGGCATCAGTAGAAGTGTGTCCCTTCATTTGTTTTAGATTTCAGTCTTTAGTCTTCTTTCTTTTTTCTTTGTTAATCTAAGGGTTTGTCAGTTTTGTTCTTTTTGAATAAACAATTCTTTGTTTTGTTGATTATTTTCTATTGTTTTTCCATTATTTCTTTTATTGTCTATGCTCTAATTATTTTTCCTTTCCTTCTGCTAGCTTTGGGTTCCATTTGTTTGTATTTTTGTGAATTATTTTTCAGAGTTCTCTCTTCTTTTTTATGTGAGCATCTATGGCTATAAATTTCCTTCTCAAAAGTGTTTTCACTGTCTCTGATAAGTTGTGGTATGTTGTGTTTTCATTTCACTTATCTCAAGATCTTTTCTTTTTTAACTTTTATTTTCAGTTCAGGGGTACATGTGCAGGTTTGTTATATAACTAAACTCATGTTATAGGGGTTTGTCGTGCAGATTACTTTGTCACCCAGAGTACCCATTAATTATTTTTCCTGACCCTCTCTCTCCTTCCACTTTCCATAATCAAGGTCAGTCCAGTGTCTATTGTTATCCTCTATGTGTCCATGTGTTCTCATCATTTAGCTCCCACTTATAAGTAAGACCATGCAGTATTTGGTTTTCTATTCCTGTGTTAGTTTGCTAAGGATAATGGCCCCCAGCCCCCTCCATGTTTCTGCAAAGTACATAATCTCATTTTTATATGGCTGCATAGTACTCCATGATATATATGTACCACATTTTCTTTATCCAGTCTACCATTGATGGGCATTTAGGTTGAACCCATGTCTGCTATTGTGAATAGTGCTGCAATAAGCATACACATGCAAGTGTCTTTGTGACAGACTGATTTATATTACCTTAGGTATATACCCAGTAATGGGATTGCTGGGTCAAATGGTGGTTGTGTTTTTAGCTCTTCAAGGAATCACCATATTGTTTTTCACAATGGTTGAAAGCATTTACCCTCCCACCAGCAGTGTATAGGCATTCCTTTTTCTCCACATTCTCCCCAGTACCTATTATTTTTTGACTTTTTAATGGTAGCCATTCTGACTGGTGTGAGATGGTATCTCATTGTGGTTTTGATTTGCATTTCTCAATCAGTGACGTTGAGCTTTTCTTCATATGATTGTTGGCTGCATGTATGTCTTCTTTTGGAAAATGTCTGTTCATGACCTTTACCCACTTTTTAATGGAGTTGTTTGTTTTTTTCTTATAAATATAAGTTTATTTATAGATGCTGGATATTAGACCTTTGTCAGATGCATAATTTGAAAACATTTTCTCCCATTCAGTAGGTTGCCTGCTTACTCTGTTGGTAGTTTATTTTGCTGTGCTGAAGCTCTTTAGTTTAATTAGATCCCATTTGTCACGTTTTGTTTTTGTTGCAATTGCTTTTGCCTCCTCATTCATAAAATCTTTGCCTGTTCCAATGTCCAGAATAATATAATTTAGGATGTCTTCCAGGTTTTTTATAGTTTTTGGTTTTATATTTTAGACTTTATCTTGAGTTAATTTTTGCCGAGTGTAAGTAGGGGTCCAGTTTCAATTTTCTGCCTATGGCTAGCCAGTTACCCCAGCAACATTTATTGAATAGGGAGTCCTTTCCCCATTGCTTTTGTAAGGCTCATTGAAAATCGATAGTTGTAGGTGTGCAGTCTTATTTCTGGATTCTCCATTCTGTTCCATTGGTCTATGTGTCTGTTTTCATACCAGTACCATGCTGTTTGGGTTATTATAACTCTGTATTATAGTTTGATGTCAGGAAGTGTGATGCTCCCAGCTTTGTTCTTTTTGCTTAGGACTGCCTTGGATATTTAGGCTCTTTTTTGGTCTGAAGAATGTCAATGGTAGTTGGATAGGAACAGCATTAAATCGTAAATTTCTTTGGGCAGTATGGCCATTTTAATGACATTGATTTTTCCTATTCATGAGCATAAAATGTTTTTCCATTTGTGTCATCTCTGATTTCTTTGGACAGTGTTTTGCAGTTTTCCTTGCACAGATCTTTCACATCCCTGGTTAGCTGTATCCATTGGTAGTTTATTCTTTTTATGGTAATGGTAAATGGGATTTCATTTCTGACTTCACTCTCAGCTTGATTGTTGTTGGTGTATAGGAATGCTAGTGATTTTTATATGTTGATTTTGTATCCTGAAACTTGGCTAAGGTTGTTTATCAGATCAAGGGACTTTTCGGCCAAGACTATGGGGGTGTTTCGATACATGATCATGTCATCTGCAAACAAGGATAGTTTGACTTCCTCTTTTCCTATTTGCATTTGCATGCCCTTTTTTCCTTTCTTTTGTCTGATTGCTCTGGCCAGGACTTCCAATATTATGTTGAATAGGAGCAGTGAGAGAGGGCATCCTTATTTTGTGCTGGGTTTTCTTTTTACCTTTCTTTTTTTTTTTTGGAGATGGAGTCTCGCTCTGTCACCCAGGCTGGGGTGCAGTGGCGTGATCTTGGCTCACTGCAAGCTCCGCCTCCCGGGTTCATGCCATTCTCCTGCCTTGGTCTCTAGAGTAGCTGGGACTACAGGTTCCTGCCACCATGCCTGGCTAATTTTTTGTATTTTTAGTAGAGATGGGGTTTCACCATGTTAGCCAGGATTGTCTCATTCTCCTGACCTCAAAATGCGTCCAGCTTTTGCCCATTCAGTATGAAGTTGTCTCTGGGTTTGTCATAGACAGCTTGTATTAGTCAAGGTTCTCTACAAGGACAGAATTAATGAATATATATATATATATATATATATATATATATATATGAGTGTATTAAGTTTTAACTCACATGATCACAAGGTCCCACAATAGGCTGTCTGCAGGCTGAGGAAGTAGGATTTCCAAATCCAGTCTAATTTCCAAAACTGAAGAACTTGGAGTCTGATGCTTGAGGGCAGAAAGCATCCAGCACAGGAGAAAGATGTAGGCTGGGAGGCTTGGCCTATCTTGTCTTTTTCACATTTTTCTGCCTGCTTTTTCTATTCTAGCCAGCTGGCAGCTGATCAGATGGTGTCCACCCAGATTAAAGGTGGGTCTGCCTTTCCAAGCCCACTGACTCAAATATTAATCTCCTTTGGCAACTCCCTCACAGACACATCCAGGATGAATACTTTGTATTCTTAAATCCAATGAAGTTGACACTCAGTATTAACCATTACACAGCTCTTATTGTTTTGAGGTATATTCCTTCAATACATAGTTTGTTGAGAGTTTTTAACTTGAAGTGGTGTTAAAATTTATCAAATGCCTTTTCTGCATCTACTGAAATAATCATGTGGTTTTTGTCTTTAGTTCCATTGATGTGCTGAATTATATTAACTGATTTCTATGTATTGAACCAACCTTGCATCCCAGGAATAAAGCCTACTTGACTGTGGTAGGTAAGCTTCTGATGCATGGCTGGATTTGGTTTGCCAGTATTTTCTTGAGAATTTTTGCATTAATGTTTATCACAAATATTGGCCTGAATTTTGTTGTTGTTGTTGTGTCTCCGTTGTTGTGTCTCATTTTTTGAAATCATTTCAGTAGGAATGACACTAGCTTTTCTTTGTACATCTGATAGAATTTGGCTATGAATCCATCTGGTCCCGGGATTTTTGTTTGTTTGTTTTTGTTTTTGTTTTGTTTTTGGTTGGTAGGCTATGTATTACTGAGTCAATTTCAGAGCTTATTGTTGAATTGTTCAAGGATTCAATTTCTTCCTGGTTCAGTCTTGAGAGGGTATATGTGTCCACGATTTCATCCATGTCTTCTAGATTTTCTAGTTTATGTGCATAGAGGTGTTCAGAATATGCTCTGATAGTTATTTGTGTTTCTCTGGGGTCAGTGGTAATATCCCCTTTGTCATTTCTAATTTTGCTTAGTTGGATCTTCTTTTCTTCCTAATTAGTCTACCCATTTTATTAATTTTTTCAGAAAATCAACTCCTGGATTTGTTGACCTTTTGAAATGTTTTTCATGTCTCCATCTCCTTCAATTCAACTCTGATTTTGAATATTTATTTTCTTCTGCTAGTTTTAGGATTTGTTTTCTCTTGGTTCTCTAGTTCTTTTAGTTATAATGCTAAGTTGTGAATTTGAGATCTTTCTTTTTGGTGTGGGCATTTAGTGCTACAAGTTCTCATCTTAATATTGCCTTAGCTGTGTCCCAAAGATTCTGGTATGTTGTGTCTTTGTTCTTATTAGTTTGAAAGAACTTCTTGATTTCTGCCTTAATTTCATTATTTACTCAAAAGTCATTTGGGGCAGGTTATTTGATTTCCATGGAATTGTATGGTTTTGAGTGAATTTCTTAATCTTGATTTCTAATTTCATTCCACTGTGGTCTGAGAGAGTGGTTTTTATAATTTCAGTGTTTTGCATTTGCTAAGGAGTGCTTTGTATGCAATAATGTGATCAATTTTAGAGTATGTGCCATGTGGCGATGAGAAGAATTCTGTTGCTTTTGAGTGAAGAGTTCTGCAGATGTCTATCAAGTCTATTTGATACAGTGCTGGGATCAGGTTTTGAATATGTTTATTAATTTTATGCCTTGATTATCTGTCTAATAATATCACTGGGGTGTTCAAGTCTCCCACTATCAATGTGTGGGAGTCTAAGTCCCTGAAGGTCTCTGAGAACTTGCTCTATGAATCTGTGTGGTCTTGTGTTGGGTGCATATATATTTAGAATAGTTAGATCTTCTTGTTGAATTGAACTCTTTACCATTATGCAATGCCTTTCTTTCTCTTTTTTGACTTTTGTTGTTTTAAAGTCTGTTTTGTCTGAAATAAGAATTGCAATCCCTGCTTTTTTCTGTTTTCCATTTGCATGGTAAATTTTTCTCCACCTTTTTATTTTGAGCCTATAACTGTCCTTGCATATGAGATGGGTCTCTTGAAGACAACATATCAATGGATCTTGTTTCTTTACCCAGCTTGGCACTCTGTGTCTTTTAATTGGGGTGTTTTTTGCCATTTTGCCATTTAAGGTTACTACTGATACATGTGGATTTTATCCTGTCATCATAATGTTAACTGGTTATTATTCAGACTTGTTTATGTGGTTGCTTTATAATGTCACTGTTCTTTGTATTTAAGTGTGTTTTTGTAGTGGCTGCTAACGGTCTTTCCTTTCTGTATTTAGTGCTTCCTTCAAATGCTCTTGTAAGGCCCATCTGGTGGTAACAAATTCTCTCAGTATTTTCTTGCCTCAAAAGTATCTTATTTCTTCTTCATTTATTAAGCTTACTATGGCTGGATATGAAATTCTTGGTTGGAATTTGTTTTTTGTTAGAAGGTTGAACATTAGCTGGCAATATTTTCTGGCTTGTAGGATTTCTGGTGAGATGTCTGCTGTTAGTCTAATGGGCTTCCCTTTGTAGATGACCTGAGCTTTCTCTCTAGCTGTCTTTAACATTTTTTCCTTCATTTCAGCCTTGGAGAATGTGTTAATTATGTGCCTTGCAGATAATCTTCTTGTGAAGTATGTTACTGAGGCATTCTGCATTTCCTGAATTTGAACGTGGGCCTCTCTAGCTAGGTTGGGGAAGTTCTCATGGATGACATCCACAAACATGTTTTCCAAGTTGCTTGCACTCTTTCATCTCCTTCAGGGACATCAATTAGATTTGGTATCTTTAAATAATCCCATATTTCTCAGAGGTTTTATTTGTTCCTTTTCATTCTTTATTCTCTATTCTTGTCTGCCTATCTTATTTCAGAAAACTAGTCTTCCAACTCTGAGATTCTTTCCTCAGCTTGGTCTATTCTTCTATTAATACTTTTGATTGCATTATGAAATTCTTATAGTGTGCTATTCAGCTATATTAGGTCAGTTACATTATTTTCTATACTGGCTATTTTGTCTGTCCACTTCTGTATCATTTAATTGTGACTTTTAGCTTCCTTCAGTTGGGTTTCAACATATTCCTGCATCTTAATGATTTCCATTCTTATCCATACTCTGAATTCTATTTCTGCCATTTCAGTCATCTCAGCCTGGTTCAGAACCTTTGCTGAAGAGGTGGTGCAGTCATCAGGGGGAAAGAAGGCACTCTGGCTTTCTGAGTTCTCAAAGTTCTTGCACTTGTTCTTTCTCATGTTTTGGGGCTAATGTTTCTCTAACCTTTGAAGTTGCTAACTTTGGAAGGATTTTTCTTCCTTTTATCCTATTTAATAAACTTGAAGGTTTGATTGTGGTATAAAGTGGATTCAGCCAACTGGCTTTGTTTCTGGAAGACTTTAGGGGGCCAGTGCTCAGCTCCCAAGTCCTGGACTACATGCTTGAACTCTGGGAGACTTGTATAAGGCCCCAATTTTGTTGTCAGGCTCCTATAGGTTAAGAATCCACTGTGCTGGGGAAGGGGGCTGCTGACAAGGTGCTCCTGGACCAGTGGTCACTACACTCCAATGAGTGGTGTCAGCCAAAGCATTTCAGAGTGCAGTAGCAGAAGAATACATCCTTGTTTGCATGTGCCAGCAGCAGCAGCAGCATGAAGAGGTACATACTCATTGGCTGCAGCAGAGTGCTCGTCAGTGCTGGGGTGTCTGCCTCTGTGTGGTCATTCACCACAGTGGAGTGGGCAGCAAGGTTGCAGGTTCCAGGGGGCTCCTGTCAGGGACCGTGCACTCGATTAGACTGATAGTGGTGTTAGCACAGGAGTAGTGGGGTGTTCAATATTTCCCAATTTATCTTGTGATTTCTTTTTTGACCCATTGTTTTTCAAAGAAAGTGTTTTACAATTTTTTCATATTTGTAGACTTTCCAGTATTCCTTCAACTAGTAATTTCTAGTTGCATTGCAGTATAGTTGGAAAAGACACCTTGCATGATTTCAGCTTTCTTAATTTGTTAAGATTTGTTTTGTGACCTAAAATGTAGTCTATCCTGGAGACTGTCCCACATGTGCTTGACAAGAATGTGTATTCTCCTGTTGTTGGAAGAAATGTTCTGTACATGTCTGCTGGGTACAATTGGTCCACATACTAATACTCTTCCACTTTACATCTCTGCCTTCCCACCCTACACACTTTATGTTATTAATGTCACAAATTGCATCTTTTTATACTCTGCATTCATTAACATCAATTTAGAGTTATTTTATGCTTATCATTTAAATTTTATATAAGAATTAAAAGTGTCTTATGCACCAACATTATGATACTACATGAGTGAATATTTGCCTATATATTTATCTTTACCAGAGAGCTTTATATATTTGTGTGGTCTTGTGTTGCTATCTTATATCCTTTCTTTTCAACTTGAAGGACTCTCTTTAGAATTTATTGCATACCAGGTCTACTGGTGATGAACTCTCTCAGCTTTTGTTTATCTGGGAAAGTCTTAATTTATTCTTCATTTTTTGAAGGATAGTTTGTATGATGTAGTATTCTTGGTTGGCAGGGTTTTTTCTTTCTTTCTTTCTTTCTTTCTTTCTTTCTTTCTTTCTTTCTTTCTTTCCTTCAGCACTTTAAAAAATTCATTGGCAATCTTGTAGAAGCTCCTTTGTGCAAGATAGTCATTTTTCTCTTGTTGATTTCAGTATTCTTTCTTTGTGATCTTTGGGAGTTTGATTATAATCTGTCTTGGTGTGGCTCTTTTGAATTTTTTGAGTTAGAGTTTGTTGAGCTCCTTGAATTTCTATGTTCATTCCTTTCCTCAGATTTGGGAAGGTTTTGGCCATTGTTTCTTCAAATAGTTATCCATTCCTTTCCCTCTTGCTTCTCCTCTGGGATGCTCATACTACTTGACAACATCCCTTAAGTCTTTTAGGCTCTTTACTTTTCTTCATTTTGTTTTCTTTATGCTCCTTTGACTTGGTACTTTGACCTCTCTGATAGATGCCCTGCTTTTGTAAATTAAAACTTTCTTAGAACACAGCTGCACCCATTCATTTATGTATTGCAAACCTTTTTGTACCTTTTGTGCTACATTGCCAAACTGTATCATTGCAATGATATATTGGCCCACAAATTTAAGTATGGCCTACAAGCATAAAATATTCTGGCCTTTTTCAGAAAAAGCTATCCTGATTCCAGCCTAGAAGAGTATATCTTGTTTACAAAATGACAGAGTATCTTTAGTAGAAAGTAAGCATTATAAGGATTCTGCTTCTTTCATCCCCAACCCATAGGCCATGGACCAGTACCAGTCTGTGGTCTGATAGGAACTGGGCCACACAGCAGGAGGTGAGTGGCAGGTGACTGAGTGAAGTTTCATCTGTATTTACAGCCACTCACCATCTTACATGATTTGGCCATGTCCCCACCCACATCTCACCTTGAGTTACAATAACTCCCATGTATCAAGGGCAGTTCCCCCATATTGTTCTCATGGTAGTGAATAAGTCTCACGAGATCTGATGGGGAGTTCCCCTGCACAAGCTCTCTTGCCTGCCACCATGTAAGACATGGCTTTGGTCTTTGTCACCTTCTACCATGATTATGAGGTCTCCCCAGCCATGTGGTACTGTGAGTCAATTAAACCTCTTTCCTTTATAAATTACCCAGTCTCTCAGGTTTGTCTTTATTAGAAGCATGAGAACAGACTAATACAGTAAATTGGTACTGGTAGATTGGGGTGCTGCTGTAAATATACCTGAAAATGTGGAAGTGACTTTGGAACTGGGTAATAGGTAGAGGTTGGAACAGTTTGGAGGGCTCAGAAGAAGATAGGAAAATGTAGGACAGTTTGGAACTTCCTAGAGACTTGTTGAATGGCTTTGACAAAAATGCTGATAGTTATTTGAACAATAAAGTCTAGGCTGAAGTAGTCTCAGATGGAGATGAGGATCTTGTTGGGAACTGCAGTAAAGGTCACTCTTGCTATGCAAAGAAACTGGTGGCATTTTGCCCCTGCCCTAGAGGTCTGTGGAAAGTTGAACTTTAGACAGATGATTTAGGGTATCTGGTAGAAGAAATTTCTAAACAGCAAAGTGCTTATGATGTAACTTGGGTGCTGTTAAAAGTATTCAGTTTTATGTATTCACAAAGATATGGTTTAGAATTGGAACTGATGTTTAAAAGGGAAGCAGAGCAGAAAAGTTTGCAGGCTGATGATGCAATAGAAAAGAAAAACCCATTTTCTGAGGAGAAATTCTAGCTGGATACAGAAGTTTGCATAAGTAACAAGGAGCCAAATGTTAATCGCCAAGGCAATGGGGAAAATGTCTCCCAGGGCATGTCAAAGTCCTTGGCAGCAGCCTCTCCTATCACAGGCCCAGAGACCTAGGTAGAAAAAATTCGTTTCATGGGCCAGGCCCAGAGCACCCCCTACTCTGTGCAGCCTAGGGATTTGGTGCCCTGCGTCTCAGCTACTCATGGGTAAAAGGGACCAAGCTACAGCTCAGCCAATGGCTTCAGAGGGTGCAAGCCCCAAGCTTTCATGTGGTGTTGAGTCTTTGGGTGCATAGAATTAAAGAACTGAGGTTTAAAAACCTCTGCCTAGATTTCAGAGGATGTATGGAAATGCCTGGATGTCCAGGCAAAAGTTTGCTGCAGGGTCGGGGCCCTCACGGAGACCCTCTGTTAGGGCAGTGCAGAAGGGAAATGTGAGGTTGGAGCCCACACACAGAGTCCCCACTGGTGCACTGCCTAGTGGAGTTGTCAGAAGAGGGTCACCATTCTCCAGGTATGATCCACCACCAATGGTAGATCCACCATGAGTTTACACCATGCACCTGGAAAAGCCACAGACACTGAACTCCAGCCTGTGAAAGCAGCCAGGAGGGAGGCTGTACCCTGCAAAGCCAAGGGGTAAAGCTGCCCAAGACCACAGGAACCCACGTCTTCCATTAGCATGACCTGGATGTGAGACATGGAGTCAAAGGAGATCATTTTAGAGCTTTAAGGTTTGGCTGCCCATCTAGATTTTGGACTTGTTTGGGGCCTTTATCCCTTTTGTTTTGGCCCATTTCTCCCCTTTGCAATGGGAGCATTTACCCAATGCCTGTACCTCCAGTGTATCTTGGTAGTAACTAACTTACTTTTGATTTTACAGGCTTATAGGCAGAAGTGACTTGTCTTGTCTCCGATGAGACTTTGGACTGTGGACGTTTTAGTTAATGCTGAAATGAGTTAAGACTTTAGGGGACTGTTGGGAAGGTATGATTGGGTTTTGAAATGTGAGGATTTTGGAGGGGCCAGCAGTAGAATGATGAGGTTTGGCTGTGTCCCCATCCAAATCCCACCTCATATTGTAATAATCCCCATGAGGAGATTATTGAATCATGGGGGCAGTTTCCCCCATACTGTTCTCATCATAAAGAATGAGTCTCACAAGATGTCCTGGTTTTATAAATGGGAGTTCCCCTGCACAAGTTCTCTTGCTTGCTGCCATGTAAGATGTGACTGTACTCCTTATTCACCTTCTTCCATGAATGTGAGACCTCCCCAAACATGTGGAACTGTGAGTCAATTAAACCTCTTTATAAATTACCCAGTCTCAGGCATGTCTTTATTAGCAGCATGAGAACAGACTAATACGCCATTGCTCAAATTACTGCCTAAGCTCCACTTTCTCTCAGATCAGGGGTGGCATTAGATTCTCAAAAGAGCACAAACTCTATTGTGAACTGTGCATGTAAGGGATCTAGGTTGTGCACTCCTTATGAGAATCTAATGCCTGATGAGCTGTCACTGTCTCACATCACCCCCAGAAAAGAGTGACTAGCTGCAGGAAAACAAGCTCAGGGCTCCCACTGGTTGTATATTATGATGAGTTGTATAATTATTTCATTATATATTACAATGTAATAATAACAGAAATAAAGTGCACAATAAATATAACATGCTTGAATCATTCTAAAACCATCCCTTCCTCCATGGGCTGTGGAAAATTGCCTTCCATTAAACCAGTCCCTGGTACCAAAAAGGTTGGGGACTGCTGCCCTAAGAGGAAATGAACAAAACACAGTGAAAACAAAGAAGAATTTGCAGGTAAATGCTGAGCTTCAATCATCCCACAGGATTTGGACAAAAACTGGTTCAAGGGTGTAGCTCTTCTGGTTAATAAATGTGTTTTACTCTTTACTCATCATATTTTGGAAACTTTCAGATAATGATAGATTAATTGACCCTATGGCATTTAAGTTAGATATGGAACCACAGCAAAGAAAATTCTTAATGTAATATATGTAAGTTTTTACACCGTTTATTTGTATATAATTACTTCTAAGTTTCATGACAGAAGTCCTTCAAAGAAATCAAGCTAGTTGAAACATTGCATGGAAAAATTCTCTCGAGGCCTAATGGGTTTTCATTGACTTCAAAATGATTTACAGATCAAATTGCCTACTTTTCAATATTGGATACTTCCCTTTTATTACACTCACTTTTCTCATTTCCATACCTTTATCTCTTTTCTTCTCAATGTGTTATTCTTCTGTTAATTATCCTTAGCATCAATTCTTCTTCTGTTAATTATCCTTAGCATCAATTCTTCTCAAATGATGCTATTTCTACACTTGTTTTCCTATATGCTGCATTAATTTATTTTTTCCCATTCACTTCCCCGTCTCCAGACATGATGTATATAAATCACTGAATGGATAATGAAAGCCCAGGTTCTATTCTTGGTTTTGCCACCATCTATCTTGGTAACTTAAGGATATCTTATTATTCCACGAGTGTTAGATTCACCTGAAGCAGAGGAGATTGACCCAGTATCTCTAAAATATGTCAAAAATGTGTGGATAAGATAAACTTTACACTATTTGCTTCTCAGCAAGGAATGTAACAAGTAATAGGTGTTTTAGAAGCTATGAGTGCAATGCTTCACAGCAATATACCAGATGTATATGGGCAGATTATCTTCAGAGCTGCCAAGAAGATGCACAGAGGCATTTCCATCAAGGACTACAAACTGTGCACTAAGCTCTTCCAGCCATATTGCCAAACATGCCTCTAGAGCCAACAAAACTGGGTCTGATTTAACATAATTCATCATCCTTGTTTTCTAAGAAAATATGTGCTGTAGACTATAAAAGTAAATATATGGAATTTATATAAAATATAATTTTATTAATTTTGTATAGAATTATATAGAATTTATATAAAATGTAAATCTTGATTTTGGATTATTAAATACATTATATGATAATGATAATTATGTAATGTCACATACAATAATTGTATATGTTTTACTTCAATTACTTACAATTGGTTTGTAGTTTAATTTTAAGAATACAGAAGAACTGCAGGCACATCACTCTCCAGTTCCTGCCTCTGCCCTCTCTAATTGATATGTCCTTGTCCTGAGCTTCTAGCTCATAGAACCAACTAATTTTCCTCTTCACAGATATGGCTACTAATTATACCAATACTTAACACTGGATCCAGGAAGGCCCATCCACATTTCATCCAGCAACTCATAGGGTAGCCTGATTAAAGGTAATTCGTTAGCTAGTCGATTTACTTGCATTGCTCTAGAACTTCAAGTAGAGAATACAGCCATTCTCAAAGAAGAAGGAAACAGAGAAGATGAACAGCAAGAGTCACTGTTGCTCTCAGTGGGGCCCTATGAGTCATGAAAGGAGGTAAAAGAATTAGTGTGTACTACTTCTCTACAACCCTTCAATGATTTCCCACAGCTTCTTAGAAAACTCAAGCATCTTTCCTCTGACAAAAGGCTGCAATACACTTGACATTTGTCTATCTCCCACATCTCATCTCTGTCTATTCTTTCCATTGCTCCTTACACTCCAATCATACTGTTTTCTGATTTTTTTGTTGTTATTGTCTTTCTTGTCTTGAATAACTGTGTTTGTTATAACTTCTACCTAGAATAAATCTCCTTGCATGGTTGACTCCTTCTCATTATTCAGAACTTAGCTTATATGGCACTTGTTCTCTTACTATCCAAGCTACATTAGAATCTTCCTAGTCATTCCGTAACCCATTGGCCTGTGCTTCCCTTCTGCTAAATTAGATTTTTTCCTTTTTTATTGTCTATCTTCTCCTACCAAAATAAAGTACAAGAGAGACGATGGGCCCTTAATTGTCTTATTTTTTGTTGCATCTTCATTGACTAGAACAGAGAATGGCATTAATATTCATGAATTACTAATAGAATAAATACATGAGTGAAAATATAATAAGATAATGAGACCCTAATACTGCCATGTATCCGATGGATTTCTGATTTCAGTTCCAGGTTACATGTATTCTTACAATAGATTCACATTTTTTTAAAGTGACTTCCATTTCTGCTCCTTGCAACCAAAACCCATCATACACATGACACTCTGTATGACTTTGAGTGACAGGTCATCCACCACCAAACCCCCACACTGGAGCCTTCTCCCACAGTGGGCACATTCCCAAAATAGCCCTGTAGATTCCCCACATGTTTCTATAACTGGTCATACAGGATTTCTAATTAATTTGCACAGACTTTGATTTCATACAATTTTTGGAGGACAGAAAATATGCTTTTTATAATCATATTTTTGCAGTTGGCTGAGTTTATATCCTGACATTATTGGTTTTCTAATTTCATTAATTTGTATTCTACCACAGCTGGGAGTCTACTGGGAAGTTTGTTTTTTAACTTTACGAACTTTGTTAAGGCAGAGAGATTTTAAATATGGCAAAAAATTACTTTTTAAAATAATATATTCATTTAGTAACTTAAAGTACATAGTAGTACAAATAACGAGTTTCAATATCCAATTGTAACTCCCTGTGACAACGAAAATTGTGACTAATTGAAGATATACAATGAGGTGTTGATTATCTTGAAGATGCCCTTATGGGAGGAATAAGGGCTAGAGGCATCTTTTTTATTTCTAAGCCCTCATAACTATCCTCAACTATTTTTAGGTTTTAATACTGTGATCCCAAAGGGTTCCATTCCCATCTAGATGTGATCAGCATCTTTAACTACACTGCCCTCCACCTGCATAGAGGTGAGGCAACCAATACCTAGAAAAGTTCCCTTCTCTTCATGTGCTAATAATTTCCAGGAATTTCTCCAGAATCTGGTTACTCTACCCTCAACTACTCTAGTTGCTTAGGATCTGGTTCTTGCTGGTTTTTTACTTTTGGCCTGCCCCTTCAGACTTAATTGGTTCCACACCTTGTGTTCACCCAAATTTTTATTTTTAGTTTGTTCTATACCTTGCAGCTAAGAGTCATCCCTCTCCACTTCCACACAAAACCCAGCTTCCTGAAGCCCAGCAGGGACCCAAGGCAAGGCCCACCAATTACTTGGGAGAGGAGTTCAGATAAATGTTCCTGTATCCCATTACAAATCATTATCAGATGTAATTGCTTCAAAGTAATAGAACAATTGTGTAATACTAAAAAATTTACAGTGAAACACTACTCTCACCAAATTTCCAGGGTCCATTCCATTTATTCACTACTGGGAGGATAGAAAACATTTTATTCATGTCTCTATGGGTAACTAGATAAGTTGAAAATAATACAGGAATGGACTAGGGGGCTGGCAATGGAAATGTAAAGGAAAAGATAGACGTGAGGCATGCTAGAAATGAAAATGTGATAAGGACCTGGCTGTTGTATATACATTAGGTGCAAAGGAGACAAAAGTTTCTACAATAATGACAATTTTTCCAACTTGAATGACTGAATGCTTCATATCAGTGGCAAATAGGCAAGTGAAAAGGAGAACAAGAGCAGAAAGAGTTGGGCAATTATTTAAAAAGTAAAACACATAGTCAAAAATATACTTAGTTGCATATTTTTAACTAATGTGGCAATGGTCAGAGACAATGATTAAATCAACTCATTTATCCCTGAATGAATGAGTTGTATATGAAAGAGACAAATGAGAGATAATCTCTCTCTCTCTCTCTGCTGGCTCTGCGACCCTGCACCTCCTATGAGCTTTCCTTTCCCAGACTACAACTCATATTTTAACGTATACCTTGGGCTCTGTTAACTAAGATGAGCACAAGGAAAAAGAACCCAGAAATTAAAGTTAGAAAAGAAGTGCTCAATGAGTTAAAAGAATCAAGCGAGTGCGAGGTTACCCCAAGCCAAAATATAAAGGAACTTCAAGAGAAAGAGGGTATAAAACAATTTGAAATGCTAGAGATTTCAAAGCAAATGCATTTGCAGCTTGAAGATTACTAGATAGTCAATAATTAGATATAGCAGGAAAGGGGGGAAGTATTGCTACATAACCAAGAACTGACTGCATTTGCTTTTTCATTCTGTGGTGATAGTGTTCATTTTGGGAAAAGGTTCTACATATAAGAAAGTACTTCAGCGATCATTTTGAGTGCATGTGTGAACAAAAAGGGCACTTTCCACCCTTAAAAGAGGGTAAAAAAACAAAAAAACAAAAAAACAAAAAACTTAATTTCTATGCAAAACAGAGTGGAAAAAAAATATTGCTGAAAGAGGATCGGCCAGGCACAGTGGCTCACACCTGTAATCCCAGCACTTTGGGAGGCCGAGGCAAGCAGGTCACTTGAGGTCAGGAGTTCAAGACCAGCCTCGCCAATATGGTGAAACCCCATTTCTACTAAAAATACAAAAATTAGTTGGGCGTGGTGGTATTTGCCTGCAATCCCACCTGTTTGGGAAGCTGAGGCAGGAAAATCAACTGAACCTGAGAGACGGAGGTTGCAGTGAGCCAAGATCAAGCCACTGCACTCCAGTCTGGGCAATAGAGTGAGACTCCATCTCAAAAACAAACAAACAAACAAACAAACAAAAACAGAAAGAAAGAGAGGATCAGGAGCCTAGAGATAAAATAAATAAATAAATAATAATAAATCTGAAGATGAGCTAGGTAAAGAAAGAGCCCTAATGCCAAGTTAAAGGCCTTAAGAAGAGAGGAAGCTAATGTTCTATTTTCAGCAATGGCTGATAAATTTTTGAGACTGTAATGTGTGATAATAAATTAATGTCCACACGGATTTTACTGTAGCTATTCAAAAGAGAATGAAGAAATTAGAGTGGTGTCCACCATAGGGAAGAGTCAGACAGCAAGAGAAAGAATCTCCAAGTACTGAGAGTGATGATTAAGAAGAAAATTACTGTGTGGTCCAATAAACAGGTATCGATCTCCCTGAAATCCACAAGAATATCAGGGATAGTTTCAAAACTTTGTACAGTGTTGCTATAGATGGAATGTTTGTATATCCTCCAAAATTCATATGTTGGAGACTTGATCTTCAATGTGATGGTATTTGGAGGTGGGACTTTGGGGGATAATGAATGGAATTAATGCTCTTATAGGAAAGAGACAAGAGCGAGATGGTCTCTCCACCATGAGAAGGCATGGAGAGAAGGTGGAGGTCTGCAAACTGGGAAAAGGGCCCGCCCCAGATACTAAGACCATGATGCTCACCTGATTTTGGACTTTCATCTTTCAGAACTGTGAGCAATAAATGTTTGTGGTTTAAGTCACCTAGTCTATGACATTTATTATAGCAGCTGAAGCTCACTAAGACAGGAATAGAGTCTTGTGCCAACATATTTGGATATTAAAATAAAAGGTGATCTTCAAAGTGTAGAGAACTTGATGACACCAAGTCAGCTGACTCTTGGGCTATAACAGTCTCACCGTTTGCACTTTTGTTTTTGTAATCAGTGTTGCCAGCAGATGCCCGTACTGAGCAGGTAATGGCTTACTTGGTGTCATTTAAGGAATTACTCTGTGCTTCAAGTTATCTCCCTACACCTTCTGAGTGTTACAAGTTATAGATTAATGTGTATAGGAAAATACCAGTCATTTTCACATCGGTCTAAAAATCAGTTAAAACAAACTCTCCTTCTTCTAGAGGCTGGCTAAGATTATCTGAAAGCTTTCATGAGAAGAAAGAAGGGAAAGAAACAAGACACTGGGAGATGGAAACCCAGTCCCTGGCAAGGAGAAACTTTCAGGGCCCAACAAGTGGCACTAATGCCTTGGATGCTGGAACTGATGAGGTAGAGTGAGAGGAGATGGGTGTAATGGTGCCAAAGATAATTCCAACTGTTTAGAAATTTTACCTAGAGCATTGCATTTTTAAAAAATAATAATTCAAATTGTCATTTTCCCCATCATTTGTTTTTTCTTAACCGTTTCTGCCTCTTCACGTTCTGTTCTTCCAAAGTGATCTTTAATTATTTGTTTTAGCTCTCTCCCCTTTGTTTTCTTCCTCTAGATGTTGGAACAAGCTGAGAAATGGTTAAATTCAAACTACAGGAAAAGGAGGTGAGACTAACAGAGTGACTTGTCAGCTAGTTGGCATTGAGACGCCTCAAATCCCTGAATCTGACAGTTTTCCTGGATTTTGACCATAGTGTCTGTTTAGTTCACGGACAACCTAGCCATATATAGTCAACTCTTCAGTAATTACACTCAGAAGATAGACTTTGAGACTCATCCAAGAAGTAAGGGTCACATTGTCTTCTGAGTTTAATTTCTCACCTCAGATGTTTATTTGCTCTGAATAAAGCCTGTGGGATTAGAAAGGGAATCAGTTACATATCCCAAAGCAGCTCTTTTAGCTATAGCAATCAGTCTGAGTTCCTATCTTGAGTTTTAATGATGATTAACATCTCTATGATCTTTGGTGTTGGACTGAATTCTCTCTATCTAAGGAGAAAACCTGGTAAAATATTTTAAAGCAATCACAAAGCTATTGCTTAGAACAGGTGTGAGTAAATTATAGCCCACAGGCCAAATCTGCCCTGTTGCCTGTTCTTATAAAGTTTCATTGGAACACAGCCACATTTATGTGTTCATATATTGTCTGCTGCTGCTTTTGCACAACTGCAGCAGAATTGAATAGTTGCAACAGAGATCATCCGATCTTTAAAGCCAAGAATATTTATCATCTGGTCCTTTATAGAAAAAGTTTGCCAAGCCCTGACTACAGCATTACATCTTCCAGTATAGGCCTCCTTAAATTTGTATGGTTCTTGTTCATTAATCATGCTTAACTGATTTACTACTAAAAGGATATGAATAGCATGGGAACTAGCAAAATCATGTATTAAAAATAAATATTTGAAGTATCCCCAAAGCTGCATGTGCCACAGTCAGTTTGGTGATTCTCTAACTCTCTTTGACCATTTTGAACAGAACACAGGGCTTCCAGAAATCTGCACATCTCCAGCGAAGCATTTTCCAACCCTTATACAAGTTCTTCAAAGATTTTCAGCTATTACTTAGTAAGCTTGAAGCAACATACGGTTATCAAGAGGTAGAATTTTGATTTATGAAATAGTACAGCAGAGCAAAAGGTATTAGTCACATCTGTACTAGATGAGATATTTATAACACAACTGCTATCAGTTCCCAAATTTCAAAACCTTTTAAACCACTTTAGCTTACAGTACATTTCAAACACATTTTCAACTAAAGATCAACATTCAAAAGTACTTTAAAAAATACAAGTTAGAGAAAACATTCAAACTCTTTAGTATAAATATAGCATCTTAATATCTCTAATTATACTTGGTAGTGTGAGATTTTCTCATTATTTAATATTTCCTAGAAGCAACTCCCCTGACCATAATCTCTAAAACCTGCCCATAAAGTAAAAAAGAGTAACATTCTTAAAAGAAGTATTCTTCTTTTATAGAAAATACCAATGGTGTGAGCTTGGAAAATGTGTGATTTTACAAAACAAAAACATAGTTGGACCATTTTGTATATAAAACAAATAAAATTTGAAAAATATTTTCATATCCCAATTGGCATATTTCTCTCAGGTTTTAAGACCTGTTTGTCTGAAATTTTAATATCTTTTCTTTTTTTACTCAAAATAGGCACTGCTGTGTCTGCCTTTTTCTTAAGTTCTCTTTGTTTTTAAGCTGTTTCCAAAGGCTGTTTCAGACCAATATTAATGGGTAAGACAATCCTTAGTTTGTAACTTTTGCACTCATTACATGTTGTAACAAATATATTGCCAGGCTTCAACAATCCAGAATTGCTTAAAATTCTAAGAAACTGACTTTAAAATAATTTCCAAACACTAAGTTTACAGAACATTCAGGCTTTAATTTGATGTGTCTCACATATCTAAATTTAGCAAACTATAAAACAGCAGTTCTAACTGGTTCCAAAGATGATCTAGTTCAGAGTTGGCTATCTAACTAAGATGATACGCCAAATCCTAATGTTTTCACTCCTTGCTTGAGGAGAGTGTTGTCATTGCGGTTTAAGGAGGATTTTTTTGTGTTTAAGAATCTACTTTTGACTGGTGCAAAGCAGTGATATCCTGTTAATTTTTTTTTTCCATAAGTTATTGGGGACACAAGTGGTGTTTAATTACATGAGTAGGGTATTTAGTGGTGATTTGTGAGATTTTGGTGCACCCCATCATCTGAGCAGTATACACTGCACCCTATTTGTATCCCTCGTCCTGCCTCACCCTTCCCCAGAAGTCTTCAAAGTCCATTGTATCATTCTTATGCTTTTGTGTCCTCATAGCTTAGCTCCCACATATCAGTGAGAACATACAATGTTTGGTTTTCCATTCCTGAGTTACTTCACTTAGAATGATAGTCTCGAATCTCATTCAAGTCACTGCAAATGCTGTTAATTCATTCCTTTTTATGGCTGAGTAGTATTCCATCACAGTTTCTTTATCCACTCAGTGATTGATGGGCGTTTGGGTTGCTTCCCCGATTTCACAATTGTAAATTGTGCTGCTATAAACATGCATGTGCAAGTATCTTTTTCGTATAATGACTTCTTTTCCTCTGGGTAGATACCCAAGAGTGAGACTGCTGGATCAAATAGTAGTTCTACTTTAATTCTTTGAGGAATCTCCACACTATTTTCCATAGTAATTGCACTGGTTTACATTCCCACCAGCAGTATAGATGTGTGCCCTGATCACTGCATCCATGCCATTATCTACTGGTTTTTTGATTTTTTTAAATTATGATTATTATGGCCATTCTTGCAGGAGTAAGGTGGTATTGCATTGTGGTTTTGATTTGCATTTCCCTGATCATTAGTGATGTTGAGCATTTTTTCATATGTTTATTGGCCATTTGTATATCTTCTTTTGAGAGCTGTCTGTTCACGTCCTTAGCCCTCTTTTGATGAGACTGTTTGTTTTTTAATTGCTGATTTGTTTGAGTTCATTGTAGATTCTGGATATTAGTCCTTTGTCAGATGTACAGATTGTGAAGATTGCCTCCCACTCTGTGGGTTGTCTGTTCTTACTCTACTGCCTGTTCCTTTTGCCATGCAAAAGCTCTTTAGTTTAATTAAGACCCAACTATTTATCTCTGTTCTTGTTGCATTTGCTTTTGGGATCTTGGTCATGAAATCCTTGCCTAAGCCAATGTCTAGAAGGGGTTTTCCAATGTTATCTTCTAGATACATATATGTTTTTTATATATTTTTATTTTTTTTCCTGAGACGGAGTCTCACTCTGTCGCCTAGGCTGGAGTATAATGGTGCAGTCTTGGCTTACTGTGACCTCTGCCTCCCGGGTTCAAGTGATTCTCCTGCCTCAGTCTCCTGAGTAGCTGGGATTACAGGCGCCTGCCACCACACCCGGCTAATTTTGTACTTTTGGTAGAGACGGGGTTTCACCATATTGGCCAGGCTGGTCTCGATCTCCTGACCTCGTGATCACCCACCTCGGCCTCCCAAAGTTCTGGGATTACAGGTGTGAACCACTGTGCCAGAATTTTTATAGTTTCAGGTCTTAGATTTAAGTGCTTAATCCATCTTAAGTTGATTTTTGTTCCCATTAATTTTAAATGTAGCAGAAGCAGCTTAGTGTTGATTTGCAAAATTCTCCTAGGTATCAGATCTTGCAAAAAGAACAAAGGTAATTAGAGTTTGGACAGATATGAGAGGTCAAAGCAGGCCAAACAGGTAAGCAGTGCTAATCTCCAGGATAGTCTGGGTATGACAGCAGTTGGAACCTCTGCAAAGTCAGGGTATGCAGTGGATTCAAAGCTATGAAGACAAGGATCATAACAATATAAATACTAGGAAATGCAGTAAAACAGAAGACCCAAAATATAATGGGAACCAGGGAACCCTCAGAAGCTGAAGAGGAAAGCAAAGTTGATGACCAAAAGTCCTAGCAAAGAGTCAGCAATCAGAAAGTTACAGGAATTGGACCAGGCATGGTGGCTCACGCCTGTAGTCCTAGCACTTTGGGAGGCTGAGGTGGAAGGATCACTTGGGTTAGGAGTTTGAGACCGGTCTGACCAACATAGTGAAACGCCATCTCTACTAAAAATACAAAAATCAGCCAGGCGTGATGGCACATGCCTGTAATCCTAGCTACTCGAGAGGCTGAGGCAGGAGAATGCTTGAACCCAGGAGGTAGAGGTTGCAGTGAGCCGAGATCATGCCATTGTACTGCAGCCTGGGTGACAGAGCACGACTCCGTCTCAAAAAAAAAAAAAGGCGGGCACGGTGGCTCGCGCCTGTAATCCCAGCACTTTGGGAGGCCGAGGCAGGCAGATCATGAGGTCAGGAGATCAAGACCATGGTGAAACCCCGTCTCTACCAAAAATACAAAAAAATTAGCTGGGCACAGTGGCAGTCGCCTGTAGTACAGCTACTTGGGAGACTGAGGCAGGAGAATGGTGTGAACCCGGGAGGCAGAGCTTGCAGTGAGCCAAGATAGCGCCACTGCATTCCAGCCTGGGCAACAGAGCAAGACTCCATCTCAAAAAAAAAAAAAAAAAAAAAAGAAAGAAAGTTACAGGAATTGAGGAAACAAGAGAAAGCAGTAGAGAAACATGATTTCCTCCATTTATTCATCAAGACTTTATTGACTATTTGAGTTCAGGCACATTGCTATGCTGAGAATGCATTCAGCATTATCCTGGCTCTCCAGAGTTTGATAATATTGTAGAAAAGATTAAAATACAACCAAGTTATCATATTCTTTTTTTTTTTTTCGATTCCGTCTCACTCTGTTGCCCAGGCTGGAGGCAGTGACGTGATCTCAGCTCACTGCAACCTCTGCCTCCCAGATTCAAGCGATTCTCCTCTCTCAGCCTCCCGAGTAGCTGGGATTACAGGCATGCACCACCATACCCGCTAATTTTTGTATTTTTAGTAGAGACGGGGTTTCACCATATGGGCCAGGCTGGTCTGGAACTCCTGACCTCAGGTGATCTGCCCACCTCGGCCTCCCAAAGTGCTGGGATTACAGGCATGAGCCACTGCACCCAGCCCCAAGTTATCTTCCTAATACCACTAGAACGTATGCTTAAAAATGGTTAAGATGGCAAATTTTACGTTGTATATATTTTAACACAATTAAAATAAATTTAAATATATGTTTTAAAAAGAGTAAAGATATATAAGTACATAATTACTATATGGTATTACGAATCCTAGCAGGAATGTCATCTATAAAATTGTGTAGGAGCACAAAGAAGAAATCACATACAGCCCCAATGACAACAGATAATCTTAATAACTGCTTCATAAGCAAAAGCTTTCATATCAATCTGGGAAGGCTGAATTGAGTTTTGTAGAGTAAAAAGCTTGAGAGCTCTTGACTGATTTATGGATGAAGAAGGCCAATAGGAATATAGTTTCACCAACATTCAGCAGCAATCTATTGATAAACAGTCGAGACAGAATAAGTGAAAATAGCACAGAGGTTGAAAGACCCAGGAGATGCAAAAGTACGTCCTCAGAAGAGAAGAATGGAGGTGACCTGATAGATGATGCAAGAAAGGCGCATGGACTCCTCCTGCTTCACAGTGTTGCTTCAAATCAATTCTGGGGCTAATTAATTAGGGTGACTATACAATGCATTGACCAAACCTAGTAGTGAGAGTAAAGTGCATGTCTATTAATAATTATCCAGGGCAACTGGGATAAATGGTGATCTTATATATTTGACTCTGGCTGTGGGAATTTGGCCAAGTTCCCTTTGTGAGCTTCCATTTAAATGGGAACTATAACTACTCCAGAACTGTGAGCTTTTAATTTAAAAATATGCGTGTGTGTGTGTGTGTGTGTGTGTGTGTGTGTGTGTGTGTGTGTAAAATGCCAGTTCATTTGTAGACAACTGAAACAATATTATTGGTAAGTAATTAATTAAAATAATCTAGGATCTACCCCAATTCCAACTTTGGCCTTATGCCATTAATATACATTCATTAATGGAAAGTAGAAACGACAGGGTAATCACGACGTTTAGAAGCTGATTGGGTGGGGAAATCTACCTGCACGAGAACATTCTTGATCCATTTCTGCCTGCCAGGGGGCTTCTGCTGCAACTGATGTAAGACCGTAGACCTCTGCATTGCAACAGAGGTCATCCTAAGGGAGTTATCACAGACACAGAGCCAGACAGGGCAGACACATCAGGGAATAGCTTTATGTAATTTGTAGGTAATATCTTATAATTTGTATACCAAGTAATTTGTATGTTCTTAGGTCTGAACATCGCAAGTGATCCCTTTTTCCATCGAATGGTTTCCTTCACCCCTGCTCCTTGTTTATAATGGCTGTGTGGAGTGGACCTAGGAGAGCAACTGCTGCAAATGAGCAGATCTTACATTTGTTTTACTGTTGTTTTGTCAGAGGGTCCAAGTGAATGCTGCAAAATTATAGCAAAAAGTAGGTGGACAGTTCACCAAAAATAAGGGATAATATTATCTTTAGTATTGTAGGTGATGATCAGGTCCTTGGGAGGTCTTGCTATAGACAAGCCAGAAAACATGTACCCACCTCTATTTCAATTTCATTTAGTGTTTATGTATTAATAGCTCAGTTTCAGTTTTCAATATGGCTTTAGGGCTGAAGGCACGATGTAGGGGAGAATACAACAATTAGTAATTTTCTCAATCTGTACTGGTCCTAAAAACCCAAACTTGTAGCCCAAATGTATCTTACAATTTACATGCAGACTTCTCTCCTTGTATATACATTACTGTTAAAGATTTTGTTACTGAGTATCTGATGACCTTGACTTTGAATCACTTGATCTCTCACTGTCTCTGCTTTGCTTAATCTTAATGGAAACAGTAAGTTTCCTACTCTCTAGGACAGGTAGAACATGTTCTTAAAAAAATAAAACCCTTTATAAGTAAAAAATGGTAATGAAGTAAACCAGAAATAAGTTTCAGGTTTTGTTACTTCCATTAAATTACATGACCTTAGACAAATCACCTTATTTCTCTGGGCATTGTGTTTCTCATCTATATAATGAAGGGACTAGGCTAAGTCCCTTCTAGTTCTAATGTCCCTTAAAATCCCTTTTAGTTCTAATGTCCTATCATTCTATCATTCTAAAGCCAAGTCCTTCAGACAACCAGGGTATAAGGAAGAAGGTAAGTATTTCTTACACCCTGCAGAGATTTTTAAAAAGAAAATAAAAAGACTGTTGTTATTTATTCTTGAGATAACTTTAGGTCTCTGGGAAAGCAGGACTAGGCAGATCTTCTCTCTTATGGAGTAATTTTTTTTTTTTTTTTTTTCAAGAAAAGATGCTATGTGCCTCTCTTGGGTGAACACTTAATTTCCAGAATTAGAATCAATCCCAGTGAAATGAAACATTCATCACAAGTGATAAAACACAAAGGTATTTGTCCCAGTGTTAATAATATATGGCTATATTTAAAGCAACTCTATCGACCTGGCAATGACAAGGTGCCATTCTGAACAGCTATATAAAGTTTCCAAAGCAACAAGCAAACACTTTCACTTTATACTGCAGTAGTACATTTTGCACATTTATAAGGCAAACACACACACAAAAGAAGGAGAAAAAAGATACTATGTATGATGGTTGATTTTAGGAGTCAAGTTGACCTGATTAAGGGATATTCAGTTAGCTGGTAAAGCATTATTTCTGGGTGTGTCTGTGAGGGGTTTCTGGACGAGATTGGCCTTTGAATCAGAGGACTGAGTAAGGAGGATCCACCCCCAATGTGGACAGGCACCATTCCATTGGTTGAGGGTTCAGATAGAACCAAAGCAGAGGAAAGGTGAATTTGCTCACTCTCTCTACTGAAGCTGAGATGCCCTTCTGCCCTTGGACATCAGAATTCCAGGTTCTCTGGCCTTTGGATTCCAGGACTTGCACCAGTGCCTCCTTGCCCTCCCTCCCAACCCCCATGCTTGATTCTTGCACCATTGACTTACACCATTGACTTCCCTGGTTCTAAGGCTTTCAGACTTAGACAGAGCCACTCTAATGGCATCCCAGGGTTTCCAGCTTGCAGATGGCCTGTCCATGGGTCTTCTCACTTTCCATAATCACCTGAGCCAATTCTCCAAATAAATCCGCTCTTATCTCTCTATCTGTCTATCTGTATATATCCTTTGGGTTCTCTGTCCCTGGAGAACCCTCATTAATACACGAGGTAATTTTCTTTAAACCCTCAATGAGAAACTAAAGTAAAAATTTTATGCCTTACACATTTTGAAGAAATAGATAACTTATATTTTGATTTAATAAATATGAATTCAAGTTTTGCAAAGGTAAAATCCTTTTTTAGATTTGAATATCCAAAGTAGGAAGAAGCCTCCAGAATTATTTAGCTTGATCTCTTGCTACTGTGAACGATTCCAGAATCTGCTGCATAAAAAGCACCTCGGTGTTGGTGCTTAGGAACTGAAGTTTTTGTCCTGGTACCAGCCAAGTGACCTGAGAGAAATATAGGCTTAATTCCTTATTTGCAAAGGAACATGTTTGAATGCCAAATATTATACATTATTAAAGTCATTCCAGATAGGTAGGGATCTCTCTTGCTGAAACAACTGTAAGTACAATGATGATGACAACAAAAGCAACAGACATCCAGAGAAACAAGCTGTGTAAAACGTAACATCAGTAGTGGATGGAGTCAGAGTAAAAGGGCTTTCTTAAACTAAATTCTAATCCCTCAATTTAGTTGAAGTCCATTTCTGTCCTCAGTGAAGACATAATTGCTAGTCCTCCTTAACTTAAGCCAGAGTTTTCCACATACATAAAGATAGTTATTAGTTACGCTTTCACTTTCCTTCATTTGCTTCTAGTGTCAAATAGAATTTTTTTTTTAAAGTCACACTTCCCTATTTGGGGGATGGAAGGCAGAGGAACTGCACTTTCTAGAAATGCCTTCTCTATTTCCAAAAGAGCATTCTTAGAAATGCCAAACTGACTCTGATTAAGAAAGCAAATTGACTGCCAGGTGCGGTGGCTCACGCCTGTTATCCCAGCACTTTGGGAGGCCAAGGTGGGTAGATCACGAGATCAGGAGTTTGAGACCAGTCTGGCCAATATGGTGAAACCTCATCTCTACTAAAAATACAAAAATTAGCCAGGCATGGTGGCACACTCCTGTAATCCCAGCTACTCCGGAGGCTAAGGCAGGAGAATCACTTGAACCCAGGAGGAGGAGTTTGCAGTGAGCTGAGATTATGACACTGTACTCCAGCCTGGGCGACAGAGCTGGACTCTGTCTCAAAAAAAAAAAAAAAAAGAAGAAAGAAAGAAAGAAAGAAAGAAAGAAAGAAAGAAAGAAAGAAAGAAAGAAAGAAAAGCAAACTTACATCCCAATAAAGTAGAATCATGCGACCAAATTGGTAACATCATTTTTAGATCTATTTGTTTTCCTAAGTATTCTGTACAGTTCTTGCGATTCTTCATACAACATTACCCGACAGTGTCTGGGACCTTTGTCTATAGCTCCCTTTCCTTTCCTACTACAAATTAAGCATCCCTCATCTGAAAATCCAGTATATGAAATGCTCTGAACTCCAAATCTCTTTCAGCACTGATACAACTCCACAGGTAGAAAATTCCACACCTGACCTCATCTACAAACTTTGTTGCATACACAAGATTATTTAAAATATTGTATAAAATTACCCTAGCATATGTGCATAAGGTATATAAGAAACATAAATGAATTTCATGTTTGGATTTGAGTCCCATCCCCAAAGTATTTCATTATGTATTTTCAAATATTTCAAAATAAAAAAAAAGAGAAGAACAGAAATCCAAAACAGTTTTGATCACAAGCATTTTGGATAAGGAATACTCAACCTGTATTGCTACTTAGCCATCAGTCTAAGGGAAAGCACTTTTCCATCAGGGAAAAGAAGAAAAAAGAAGCTATTGGCTAGCCTGACCTTGCTCTTTTATTTCCACACATTTTACTACTGTGATCCCTAAAATGTCGAGATGACATTGGTTCCACCAAAGGTAGAGTGTATTGGTGGAAATACCAGGTAGAAACAACTATCCAACATTCCTGCCTCACCCCAACCCACACATGGCCTCCCATAGGCCCTCTGAGGCAGGATGACACAAGGCAAATATTTTCTTTAATCAAAGAAATTGTCCCAAACCTTGCTGCCAAGAAGTGAGCCACAACTTTTAGGTAAAAGTAAGAAAACAAACGAACTAAACTAGCCTTTTCAGCAAAGCTACAAATATATTTTCAGGCAATGAAATTCTAAAGATTCTATCAGCAAAGGAAGCTGGACATTTTCCTGAACACAAAGTTGTGGATATTTTTGGATGGTGGAAAACATGTGATTGCCTAGGAACACAGAAGTATGGCATGCAAACGTCCCGGGCCCACTGGAAGAGAAAACTCTGTCAAGTCTACAACTGCGATATATTAAGATACTTTTACAGAATGTACCTAATTATGTCATTCTAAACCTTAAGCCTACATGAAATGTATCAGAGCCAACAGCTTTACATCATGCACACATGTTTAACATCTCACTAACGCTTGTGAGCAGGAGAATAAAGTCTTTGTGTTAGTAACAAAAGCATCATACTTCTTCCTTCAGACAACACCCACTTTTGTATAGCCAGACCCTCCAACTCTGAAGCTTTTAATAAGCCACTTGCCCACAAATTAAAAGAGATTCTCCAATTCCATCACTAGAAAAGAATGTGATTTCAGCATCAGAAGAGTAAATAAAATAGTAATCCTAGTGCCATAAATTATGCATCTTTCATCTCAAAGGACAATAAATAAAGCATCTTTCATCCCTATGAATCCTGAAGCAGTTAACAATTTATACACTAACATGTGAGACTCAATTGATTCATCACTGAAAGGCATCCTGCTCTGGGATGATGTGGTATTCTGTTAATAGCACACACAAGTCTTATTGAAAGATGAGAAGCAAGGAAATGTTACTCCAATGGTTTACGTTTGAGAGATTTGAGTAGAGGTGACAGGACTCTAATTGCAATTCCCTCACAGTAAGAGTTCTCTCTCATTTGAGCTCAAGACTTCCCAGATACGAAGGTATAGTTCTTCAAAGGTCATTGCTAGTGTTCCCATTTTTTCTCACCTGGATTATTACAACATACTTTTTTGAAGCAAATATTTACACACATCATTCACCTGTTGAAATACCTTGTCATTCTTCTTTGCCTAGCATGGAACTTCTTAGTGTGGCATGAAGGGTTCTCGACTTCCTAGCTGTTGATTTTGAAAGATCCTCTACCATTCAATAACCCTGGATGAGTTATTCTCAACTGGTGGGAGAGAAGGATCCAGGGTAAAGATGAGGTGACCATATACCTCACCATTCAAACTGGGTCACATATGAGAGTGCAAGGAACATGCAACAGTAATATTTACATCAGAACAAGAGTAAACTGGGAATGTCCAAGGCACACTGGACTATGGCTCCCCCAAGTGAAGGGAAACATCTCATCAGAGTTTCTAAAAGGTTTGTGTAGGGGGTCATAAGCAGTTTGATAAAACTTGTTTAATATTCCTGGTGCCTTTGCAACAGAATCCACAGCTGAACGACACATTTCTGGCTGACTTGGCTTCTCCAGAAGACAGAATGAGAAAGCATTACAGGAGTTTTGAGTTTCGAAAGGTTGGAGAACACTGTTCTAGAATCAGCATGGCAAAATTCTTTCTGGAAATCCACCAAGCTCTGTGAGCTGCACTTGAAGACATGTGATCCCACTTCAGCGCTCCTGAAGAGAGCTGGCATGATCAGAAAGAGGAGCTCTTCTCCCAGGCCCTTGTCTCTGGCACCGAATGAACCTCTGGATGGTTGCCAAAGGCTTACAAAGGTTGTATTTTCCTCATTCACACATTAGAGATATAACATCATTGGTGATGACTAGTACTAAGGGCCATATTTTTACATTCCATGCCAAATATGGCATCTCATTAATGAACTAGGCATCTCTCCCTATATTTTAGACCCTGGAGTTAGTGATGATCAAATTGGAAACATTTCATCTACTGAACTATTGACATCACTCTACAAGTATTTACATTTTTCTTTAAAAAACATATTTTCACTGTAATCCCAGCACTTTGGGAGGCCGAGGCAGGCAGATCACCTGAGGTCAGGAATTCAAGACCAGCCTGGCCAACATGGTGAAACCCTGTTTCTACTAAAAATACAAAAAAATAGCTGGACATGGTGGCAGGTGCCTATAATCCTAGCTACTCAAGAGGCTGAGGCAGGAGAATTGTTTGAACCCGGGAGGCGGAGGTTGCAGTGAGCTGAGATCGCACCATTGCACTCCAGCCTGGGCAACAAGAGTGAAACTCCATCTAAAAAATAAAATAAAATAAAATAAAACCCATAACCCATATTTTCAAGTACATATTCAACACTGAGACTCTATAGTACCACAATGCAGCAGCAGATTGACTTGGCTTCTGAAAATTACCTTAAAGCATCCTTTCCCCAGTCTTGGACTCTGTCTATGTGAGAGTTGGTTTTAACTTTAAAAAAAAAAAAAAAAAAAAAAAAAATGTGACCGGGAGCAGTGGCTCATGCCTGTAATACCAGCTCTTTGGGAGGTGGAGGTGGGTGGATCACCTGAGGTCAGGAGTTCGAGACCAGCCTGGCTAACACAGTGAAACCCCGTTTCTACTAAAAATACAAAAAATTAGCCGGGCGTGGTGGCACGTGCCTATAATCCCAGCTACTCAGGAGGCTGAGGCAGGAAAATCATTTGAACCCAAGAGGCAGAGCTTGCAGTGAGCCAAGATTATACCATTGCACTCCAGCTTGGGTAACAAAAGCAAAACTCTGTCTCAAAAAAAAAAAAAATTATAATATAAACTCAAATTGGGCTGCACTCTAAGATACATGAAAGCACATACCCACAGAAAATAAGCTGCCTCCAAGTCTGCAAGTCTTAGACTTTGCAAATATTGACAATGTCAGCCTGTAGGAGCCTTTACACATGTATGCATTCAATCAATACATGGATTGATACTTAGGATGGATCTAGAGGCAGTTTAAAAGAGCAGTGTTCAAAGATAGTAAGGAAGAATGACTTGTTTGCAGCCCTGGCTTCTGAACACACTGCAGAGCTCAGAACAGAGTAGGTGTTCAATAAATATTTGTTGAATAAGTGTTGAAAGAATACCTATAAATCTTTCTCTTCTCACAATGACTCAAACATATAAAGCAGAATGATAGCCCTTGGGCTAGGAAGGTTGGCCTGTGTGATCCCCCGTTAGCCTGCCTGATTCCAGGTGGGAAGAAAACAGCTTGGCTGTCTCTGCTTAACCTCAAGCTCTTAGCGTTCCCATAACTTTATTAGATAACTCATCTTTTCCTCACCCAAGACAGATTCAGGAACATACGCATACGCTATGTTGAAAAAGTAGTACTCTGCACAGGAATGACTCAGCTGTAATGACAGGCCATGGATCGGAGAGGGCAGCTGATTTCCAATATTCACCCTTCTGTGGCCCTGACGAACCTACTGAGGCCAACTCCAAAAATGCTGACTCTTACACATTGAGCCTATCTTTGCAAATTAATTGCAGTCCAGGACCACCACAATGTACGACCTATTCTGCCCTACACAGTGACACTGTGCCTATCCACTCACATAAAGCTTTCTTGATCAAGTAGAATGAAAGAAAGATCCCTAAGAGTACACAACTTGACCAGAAACAACTACTACCACCAAAAGAGAAACCAGCATTAGCTTAGGCGAGGAGTTCTTATACATCTGGCATTATTTGGGAACAAGGTGTTCCAGATTTATGAATTTGCCAGAGTTTAGGAAACGGCAGACTCTGTGTGAAGAACCTATGCAATGGACATGCGATAACTAAGGATGGAAATTAATTACATCTGTGCAAGAAGGAAGTGGGGGCCAGAGAGAGGGCAAGGGAATCAAGCCCTCAAGAGTTCATAAAGAGACTGAGGGGAATTCTGGGTTTTTCAGGACACGTAGGGATTTGTGCTGATTTCATGTGAATCTAAAATGACAGAGTGACTCCCCACTAACACAGGGGAATCAAGAAACTTGCAAATTTAGGGCCAGAACCCAGGTGTTTTCAACCAGTCAGCAGCTCTTCCCAAACATCATTTTGCCCTTCACATATGTGATAACATGCTCTACAAAGTTGCCCAAGTTTGAGAGGAATTTTTAGAATATAACTTTTTAAAGGACAGATGTGTGTTTTATATTTATATTTATGTAAAACACACGTATATGTTGTGAGAGAGAGAGAGATGGGGGGCTTTATATAACACGCAGCATGGGTTTTATTTTCTCCCTTCTGCATCTGTAAGCTCATTTCTAATCAGAGAGCCCTTTCACAACACAGGCAGCTGAGGAAGAAGATCAGCCCTTCAGGGCTTCAGGGCGAGCCGGCTTGTTTCCACTTGCTACAGAGGTGAGGAGCAGTGGTGCTGCCAGCTGCCCTGACAGTGACTCCGTCTGCCCTGCCCCCACCATCGCCCCAGGCTGTGCCCACACCTCCCCAAGCCAACTGCTGGGCTTCTGAAGGCACCCTGAGATCCCAAGCGTTACCTGGCAACCGCGCACCTGTGAGCCGGGTCAGCCAGGCAGGTGGTGCTAACCTGTGTGTTCAGGTCTGAGGGCGCCCAATGCGTTTGTGTGCTCCCTCATTACAGCTCACTCCCTTGGCCCAGAGAGAACAGAGCTGATTGTTTTCCTTCTCGGTTTCCTAGAGACAACAGATCCACTGATTAGCTTTCTCCATCAAGCGTTCAAAGAGGCCAAGCTACACACCATAGCATTAACCTCGAACATGGAACTCTTAAGAAAGTGCCCAGTTTTATTTGGGGAAAAGATCTCTGCCAGCAAAGCCGATCCTTAATTTGGGAAATTTAAGGAAAGAACTCAGAGTAGTTCATAATAAATTATAATGCATGTGTGTAAAAAAAGAAAAAAAATATAGGTAACAATTATGTTTTCATTTTGTTTGGTTTTGCTTTGCTTTGATCTGTTCTTCCCCACCCCATTGCCACCAGAAGAGGTTCACCTGTCTGAGGAGAGATGATGGCATGGCTCTGGGATGGGCCTCTCTGGCCATTTCAAGGAGCAAGCAGTTCAGGGTTTGACCAGCTGTGACTCTCCACTGTATCCAGAGCTCCCGCTGCTGGCATGGAAACCTGACATTGACCTCACTTCCTGTCTGCTGACCTTGCTCATCTCAGGCACCATTTTCTGGAAGCAGACGAACAACTGTAAGCACAGAGAACTAGGCTGCTGCAGTGCCTCCTCCTTCCATCGCCCCCAGGGGAGTAAGTCTGGGCAGGGCAGGACCCAGCCAAACGTGGTTGTCTGTACGCTGCTGGGGCAACCCCAATAAATATTTTGTAAATGTTTCTTTAGTCCCCCTTCGTTCATTAAGAAAAAAAAAAATTCTGTTCTCATTTTTGCATGTACCATATCACTAGCTTTGTAGTTGTAGGCGTAGATTAAGTTGTATTAGATATCCGACTTCCTTTATTACATTACTCTAGTTATCTCTTCTTTTCACTGCCTTTATTTGTTCCCCAGTCGTTTCTGTCCTCTCTCATTCTCCCTGAATGCTACTTTTTGTCTTAACCCATTACTTTTTGCTGTACTGTCTCTTGCATCCCATCCAACCTTATCCCATGGACTGTGTGGCCTGAAAATGTCCAAATTAGGTGTTTATACCACTCTAAAAAGCGTTTTCTGAATCACCCTGCCGGTTCAAAAAGGCACAGTATAAAGGAAGCCAAGCAGTAAAGTCAATCAGGAGCCCACTGGCTTCCAAAGACTTTTTATGAGTAGGCAATCTTCGATTTAAAGATGCAAATACTGGTTGCTTTTGTTCTAATCAGTTCCGTTTTTTGTGTTCGGGCGGTCATTTCTGAATCACCTTATTCCCTTAAATCTTTCATTGTTAAACTTCGCCCCTGAGAGTGCTTGTTCTCCAGTTACTTTACACATACTAATTCCAGGTTAAATCCTCACGGGCTCCGAGCTGCCAGAGGTAAGGTGAGCGGCTCCTCAGAGCTCCTTTAAAGGATCTGAGCACAGAGATGTGAGATTGCAGGTGACTTTGAGATTCTTCCACTTTTCTTGCTTCCAGACTTCTTACAGATACTCAGATACTTTCTTGTAGTCAATAAAATTCCTGTGCTGCTACTGTTGATTTTTCAAATGTGTCACTTTTTAAAAATTTTCAATGTGGAAATGGAATACCAAACAAGTTGTTTTTTAAGAAAACTAAATCTCTCCCTTCAGGGATCTTTTATAATTTACTTTGTTTCCCAACACTGGAATTTTACAAACCTGTTTCTGGCTTACAATCTCACTTGGAGAAAGAAAATCTCCAGCTTTTGTTGATAAGGTTGATTGTGTTTTGAGTTTTCTTGTTTTAATAAGAGACATTTACATATTTTATGTGCCATATATATATATATAAAAAACAGAAATCATTAGCAGTGCCCAAAGTTAATAGCCTAAGAATGTGTAGCATAATATACTGCAGTGTCACTGATAGAGTGAAAAAGATTTAACATAGGACTCGGGGAGAAAGTAAAAACAGTATGAAACTATTACTACTCCAACTAGTTCTGAAACAGCTCAATGTGAAACCAACCAGAAAATGATCATCCCACAACCATAAACATAAAGCACTAAAAAAGACAAAAGCTCTCCGGCATTGTGAAAAAATCCATAAATAAAAAGCACCCCCAAAGCATTTGCTGGCAAAAGTATTTAGTGAGGCAGTAAAAAAGAGTATTTGTTTTCTTTATATTAAGTGATTTTTTATGGAATCTGTACAATTAAACACTACATAAGAACACCAGAACTGGAGTTTGCGTTTGCACCTAATTGAGTATAGAATCAGGAAGATGCAGAATCTGAAGAGGTGACGGGCCTTACATTGGACAGTCAAGGTTACTTGTAGTGTTTTGTTAAGTAAAAAGTGTCCCATACTAAAAAAAAAAATCATTTTTTGAATGTACATATATACACACTGACACACAATATGAAAACGAGGTTCTCTTTTAGAGCTTTATATTTAAATATAAGAGTTGCATGCTGAGGTTGACAGCTCTACTCCAAAAGGCAATCCTATCAGGCCTATCTTCCTATCAGATATCTTTTAGTTAAGGAAGATATGATCTTATTTCATTTTATTGATATTTATTAGGCTACATAAGAAAGGGAGATTTTTCTTAAAGATGAAGTTGTCAGCTGAAAGGAAGCCACAATAGACCTCAGCACTAAGCCCTAAGCACTTAGAATAAGTAGCAGCAAATTAAAGAATAGATGTGATAAATTATACACAATACCATCTTCATTTAGTAAGTTAAAGACTTCCACATCTTAATAAAACATCAGGGACCTTGATGTCGATAATGAACCTAATAATGCTAATCATAACAGTAGTATTACCTTATATGTGTTTTGTCCCTTGATGAGTCCAAATGACTACAGTGGATGGATCAGCAGTTCCACCCCTCACATTCATTCTGTGGTGTACAGAGGTAATTATGGCCCCCAAATGGACAGAACCGCTGGTGATGAAGGCACAGTGACAGAGGCTGGTATAACCTTTGCCTCCACCCCAGTATCATTCACAAAGGACTTGCTGGTGCAATGTCAAGTGGAACCATATGCACTTCCAATGACTAGACTCTCCTGAGGGAATGCAAAAGGGAGGTATTATCACTGCTAGTTTGGACCATATGCAGTTTCCAATAACTGCCTTAAAAATTACCCACGTGGACCAGGCAAGGTGGCTCACACCTGTAATCCCAGCACTTTGGGAGGCAAGGAGGGCAGATCACTTGAGGTCGGGAGTTCGAGACCAGCCTGACCAACATGGAGAAACTCCATCTCTACTAAAAATACAAAATTAGCCAGGTGTGGTGGCACATGCCTGTAATCCCAGCTACTCGGGAGGCTGAGGCTGGAGAATCACTGAACCCGGGAGGCGGAGGTTGCGGTGTGCCAAGATTGCACCACTGCATTCCAGCCTGGGCAACAAGTATGAAACTCCATCTCAAAAAAAAAAAAAAAAAAAGAAAGAAGGAAAGAAAGAAAAGACAAGACCCACAGAGATAGCAATGTCATGTGGGTGTAAACTAATAACTGACAAACTTAATACACGACTGGATCCATTGAGAACAGTTTGCCTGTTGCAAAAGGGGGGTTCTTAACTGGTCCAACCCTATTTGGTTTTTCTTACAAATCTTTTCTCTCTGAGAATGAGGGCAATTTGGGGAATATACACCTGGTTATACCAAAGATTAAATCAAACTGTGTCACTTTAGAATTTACAAAGAACTTTTATGATATTAGGCTCTGTAACCTCACAACAATCCTTTGATATCATTATTGCTATCACCTTTTTGGAGACAGGAAACTGAGGCAAAGAGAAGTTCAGTGACTTGCCAGAGATCACAAAGTTACTTAATGGTCAAGCCAGGATTCAAGTACAAACCTCCTGTTTCAAAATGCAGTGTTCTTTCCACTTTATTCCAGTGTCTATATCAGTCACTGTGAATGCCTTTTAAACATCTACAATGTGGAAGGCACCATGATCTGTAATGATTGTACATGGAGGGAGGTGGATCAGGGAAAGTGCACATTGAAAGTTGATTCCGGGCCGGGCGCGGTGGCTCAAGCCTGTAATCCCAGCACTTTGGGAGGCCGAGACGGGCGGATCACGAGGTCAGGAGATCAAGACCATCCTGGCTAACACGGTGAAACCTCGTCTCTACTAAAGAATACAAAAAACTAGCCAGGCGAGGTGGCGGGTGCCTGTAGTCCCAGCTACTCAGGAGGCTGAGGCAGGAGAATGGCGTAAACCTGGGAGGTGGAGCTTGCAGTGAGCTGAGATCTGGTCACTGCACTCCAGCCTGGGAGACAGAGCGAGACTCCGTCTCAAAAAAAAAAAAAAAAAAAAAAGAAAGTTGATTCCCAGGTTCCAAATCTATGCATTGGAGAGGATTTCCCCTGTATCAGCAAAAATAGGGCATTCTTGAGGTGAAATGGGGTTTAGAGGGAAAGACCCTAAGTATAAGTTTAAGCTCAGTGTTTGAAATGGTATAGCCTATCTTGGAGGTGGCCAATAGTGAGAGAGCTCAGGAAGGAAGTTGAGAATTGGGATGAGATTACCACAGGAAACTGGATGAGATCAACCACAGGAAAAAAAAAAAAAAAAAACAAGGGGAGGAAGGCTGTGAATAAAATATCAGGGGAATATAGATGTTGGGGAGGAACACATATATTCAGAAAGACAGAAAAAGTGAAGTCTCATTTCAGAGAGTGGAAAAATTAGTCTTGAGATGGGACAGGACACTACATCCCCAAAGATAAAAAGAAAAGACGATGGAATGTAGTAACCGCATAAGGAAATTGTGACCCTGAAGGAAGAAGAATTGAGGACATGCATGTTGGATAATCCCAACTTTCTCATTAACGACAAATGAAAGAGATGGATTTTATGTTCTCAAGAGTAACATTTTGGGACGGCTACTGCAGAGGAAATTAGAAGGAACTAGAGATAAATAAAAGCAAATCTGCTCAGTAGGGAGGACCTAAGTGTTTTGAGCAAATTTGAGTATGTAGTGGAGAAATGATCATAGTTACTGGGAAATTATCCCAAGGGTAGAGAAATAGAAGAATTTAACCAGGTTTAGGAAATAAACAAGAAACCTACACTATAAGGTAAAAAAGAATGAAAGGAATTTTAACATGACTTGACAAGTTAGCTAAGATGGCTAAACATAAAGTCTAAGCTACGTAGGTAAGAGAGAATGGAAATTTTAAAAAAGATTTCAATAAATCAGGTTCAGTAGGTATGGGAGGGGGCAGAGTATGGAAATACAATCTGTGTGTTGATTTGGTAGTCTGGACATGTAATCTCAAATTCTCCACAGTTTTTACCCCTCCCACTTTCATTTTCAGCTATTTATTTCATCTGCCTGTCCCGTGAGAACATTTGAGTTTGTAACTATTGGTCAAAACTTTCTCCATTCTTTACTCCTCATTATCTCCTAAATACCCTTTGTATTAGCTTCCCGTAGTAGCTGTAAAAAATTTGCACAAACTGGGCAATGTAAAACAAGAGAACTTTATTCCCTCACAATTCTGGAAGTCAGGAGTCAGAAATCAGGGTGTTGGTAGGACCATGCTCCTTTTGGAGGTTTAAGGGGAAAATTGTTCCTTGCCTCTTGTCAACTTCTATTGGTTGTCACAAGGATGTGTCTTCGGGGCCACCATTCAATCCACTTCATACTTCAACCTATCTTCTAACCACATCCACTCCAACACACACACACAATGCCACTTAACCAATCTTCACTAATAGCACTGATGTCTTCCTAATTTTTCGTTATAAAGCTTTGGTTTTCATGAGGTTTTCTACAGTATTGCACATCATTAACAATTGCAGATGTCTGCAGACATCGCCTTGCTACTTTCTCTGCTTTCCATTCTTCATGCCATTCCTGTTGGGCTCATTTGTTAATACCATCTACTCCCCCATCCTCTTAAATGGTGATGTACACCAGAGGGCTCCCTCTTCTCTCCTCATTTTTTACTCTCTGAATAAAGCCACACTCACAGTTTCAACTACATATCTGTGTTCATTATGCCCCATCTACATCCAACCCTGACTTCCTGCTTGATTTTTACACTAGCACCACCCAATGGAACTCGCTGTTATGATGGACAAATTCTGTATCTTCACCATCCAGCATAGTAGCCACTAGCCACATGTAGCTATTGAGCACTTGAAATGTGATCAGTGCTTAAATTTAAGTAGCCACATGTTGTATTGACTACCTTATTGGATAGTGCAAATCTAGTCTCCTCTACCCTATACGTCAGTTCTAGTGAATTTGTTGCCAGTCACACTATATATCTTTCCACATACTCTTCTCTTTGCTTGGATAAGTCACCATTTATCCTTCAGGACTCAGCTCATCTGTGAAGTCTTTTTAACAACTCCAGGTTGAATTACTTGACCCTACTTTTGTCTTTCCACAACTCATTTTCAATAACGTATTTATATATAAATACATAATTTTAATTTTATATGTTGTATCCATTTCCCTCACTACACCATGAACTCCTTGAAGAACAAGGGGCTCTATCTTAATTTGTTCGGCACTCTTTACAAGCCAACAAAGGACCTGGCACTTGTTCATTAAATTGGTAAAAGAAATGAGTGACTGCATTTTGCTTAGAAGTCACCCTGCATTGTCTTAGAGATAAAGCTTACCAAGTTGCAAATTCTAAAATACAAGGGGCTTCCACCCCCTTACATAAACTCCTCATGAGAATGGCCAGGTCAGGACAGTTCAGGAAGCTTTTAAATCCGTGCATTAGATGATAGAGAATCTTGTTTTCCTTTGTTTTGGTTTGATCTTAGTTTTAGTTTTTAGTGTGTCACACTTTTAGGAGACTTAAAAACTAGAAGTTAACATGGCTAACTGGGCACATGAGCCATTTGGCTGTCACTCTTCATGCTTAAAGTGCAAATCATTCTAGGAATCACCCTTCTGTGGAATCTGAAATACAGTCATTCGGAGAATTCCAAATAGTGATGCATGATTTTTCAAAACTATGCTTTTAAGAAAACAGAGCTGACATTTTTTTTTGCTAGAGGAGGAACGGAGAGAAAAAGAGAAATTCTGCTCTCATTTTGGCCATAGGATGTGCACGGGGGTGTGTGCATCTGTTAATGGGGTGAAGGACAGCATTAGTAAAGGGTTAGGCAGGCATGCCGACTGTAGAGAAGGCAACTCATGGAGGCTTTTTCTGTTTCTGTGCATTCAACCCAGCCTTCATTGCCTATGGCTGCTCTTTTTATGAAAATTGGCGCATATTTAACTGCTATAGCTGTTGGCATCTAGGCTTAGTTTTACCCACAGAGGAGGCATTCATTCACATTTTAGCTATCATTTCCATTAAAGCTTGCAAGTACAAATGGTACCCAATCTAAACGGGTAAGGCACGACCAAATAAACATATCCCCTGAATGCCCCAAACATGGGGTATCTAGAAACATAGTGGTGGTACTTACTGAAAGTGACATTAACTAGAAACTTAAAATTTTCCTTCCTAAGTATATAGAAAAGCCAAATAATCTTTGTGAAGAAGGTAGGGAGTAGCAATTCCATTAAGATATTACATGGAAAAAAAAAGCCTTAGTCCTGTTTTGTCTATTTCAAGCTCCATTTTATTCATATTGTAACTTAGAGAATCATTCAGTGAAATGGAGTGGGAGGAAGAATATGGGCTACATTTCCTTGGAACTTTAGCTACATTTTTCTTTCCTGTTTTATCTATGCATGCAGGCGACATCTCCTTAATGAGAGTCTTCAAACTTCTTTGCCTTTTAGAAGTATCTCTGCTGTGCCCTGAGACACCAGTCACTGATTTTAGCTTTTAAATGTGCTCATGATATAAAGTAATTTTTTCCTTAGTGCTATTCATTGTTTTACCTGTCTTAATGGGAATTATGAGTTTGATTAATGGGTGGAAAGATTTGGCCCTTGTTAGAGTCCTTATCTCTATTCCTCCCTGCTGCATGCTGCTTCCAACAGTCTCTGAATACTTAAGAATAATATCTGCAAATGAAGACTAAAATAAGAGTAAAAATAAAAGTTTATCCATGGATTGTTTATCCATGGTCCTGGCATTAGTGGTGACCGTTTATATTAAAAGAATTCATAAATATATGCATACATTCAGTCATACATTCATGTATTCATTCAACAAACAATAGACATTGTGCTTGGCACTGAGAAGAGTCTGGAGTGATTTTAGGTTCTACTAAATTAAAATAAGACAGTGGGCAAACATTTAGCTTTACATTATATGATAATGAAAATGGATATGGGGAGGGAAGTAAGCATGGAAGGTTCTATTTGTTCTGTTTTAATTTGGTTGCTAGCCATGTATACTTAATCAAGTAGATAATCAGGAAACACCTGTGTTCAGTGAATTAATAAAAATGTATGACACATACTTCTGATGAAACAAATGACCAATCTTAGAATCCACAGGTGCTATAAAAATAACCACAAATAACCAGGCAACTAGTCCCATCATCACTGGGAGTGCATGCTTTGAGTCAAACATGGATATTTATCTCCCGAGTAGCTCTTAAAGGCGAACTAATGCTTGTGGGTTTACTCATGAGCGCAAGGAAGGATTACTTAAAAACACTAAGTATTTAGGTGTGAGAAGTAAAATTAAAACACAAGATTTCAGTGAGAGCTTTGACTTGATTTACCTAATGAGTAGAAATGTGCTATTTGGGCAGGTCTATACCTTCATGTGCATGTATGAAACCAGACAAGTATGTGAATTTCTTTTGTCTTTGGAGTAATCAAGTAAAATAATACTCTATCACTAGAACGGCACTAATACTAACTCTTTGGAAAACAGTGTATTTTTTCTCCACTTGGGCAAAATACGAGTAAGTTAACTAAAATAAGCTGGAAAATATTCCTGACTCGTTCAAATGCAATCTGTGAGCTCCAAAAATAAATAAAGATTGCTCCTAAGAAGTCTAGAACATGATAGGATGCAAAGCAGTGGTAACAGATTAAGTACTCTGATGCTTCCAAACATCTGAATCAGCCTGTTCTGCCTGGTTAACATGAAAATAAGATGTGAGCAAAGATCTTAAATTGTAACTTTTCTCACAGGTCCTCAGATTGGAAATTTTAAAAATACAGTCGATGAAATTTAAGTAGTGATCATTGGTGTGTGTGGGAGAGGGTCATTGACAAATGAAACATATTACAAATTAATATTTCATACTTGCTGATGGACATCAGATGCACTTAATAGTACTGCTATTAAAGGAATAAAGATTATGCTTAATTATAAAATAAATATATTCTGCTTAATCATACACATGCATAGGTACCTACACATAAAAAAGATTCGTGCACGTGCTGTCTCTCTCTCTCTCTCCTCCCAGCCCCTCACCAACGTCTCATCTAATCCCTAATAAAGAGGAATTCGAGCCCAAATGACAGTGAGTATAAAATTGATTACAAAGCAAAATTTTCAGGTGATGCAGCCCGGGAAGATGTAAATGTTTCGCAGGAATTATGATGTCATTTATGTTTCTGCCCAAAGGAGGGCCCCATTTCAGCTCAATCCCAATCAGGAAGTTATTCTTCACATCAAAGGAACATATTTTATACATGGCTGGGTAGAACACAAAGCATTTAGATGCTAGAGAGCTAGAGCAGAAGGGCCTTATATACTGAGATGAGCAAATTTCTGTGATGATAATTTCTTCCTGGAAAAGGATTTTATCACATGGCCCTGGAAGAGGAAAATGCCATTTTTAAAATATTCTTAACAACGGACTTTGAGTAGATGCAAAAGCTGAGACTTGCAATTTTGTGGAAATAGCAATAAACTGACCCCAGCTGGAGAGTGAGAGCTCATGTGAACCTATATCAGCCTAGACAGCTGCAATAAGCTGAACCTCAGCCTACTCTCATATCTGTAAAAATAAATGCTTATTTTTTTTACTCACTGAGATTTTTATGATTATTTGTTATGCAGCAGTAGCTAACTGATACAGAGAGAATAACTATCTTCAAGTATATGAGGACATTTTCTTTCTTTCCTGGAGATGAGAAAATGCTAGAAAAGATTCAGGTTAAAAATAAGAAAGATTAGTATTGTCAGTACCTTTATATGAGAGTTTCAATAGTGGGAAAGAGAAATGCTGAAGCCTTAGCATCTAGAAAGAACAAATGAAATGATCTTTGTTCCTTCATATGTGTTGATTTCAGACATAAAGTCACAGATAAGTTTATGAAAATAGAAATGTCATTTGAAACTCTGTCAGTTTCTAAAAATAGATAAGAAATGTGTCCTTTACAGTGAGCTACTCTACCACAGTATAGAGGGTCGAACTAGTACTTTTGTTAAGACATATGGTTCATCTTGGTCCTCATTAACTTGAATCTAGTTTCTCAGAATAAATATTCTCTTAAGAAATGACAGACAGGCTGGGTACAGTGGCTCATGCCTGTTATCTCAGCACTTTGGTAGGCCGAGGTGGGCAGATTACTTGAAGTCAGGAATTTGAGACCAGCCTGGCCAACATAGCAAAAGCCTGTCTCTACTAAAGATACAAAAATTAGCTGGGCTTGGTGGCGCATGTCTGTAATCCCAGCTACTGGGGATCGCACCACTGCACTCCAACTTGAACAATGGGGAGTGAAACTGTTTAAAAAAAAAAAAAAAAGAAATTACAGAGAAACATCCCAAAACTAAAATATTAAACTTTTAATTAAACTAAACTTTTAGTTAAATTGAAAGATTTTACTTTTTCAATTTGTATATTGATAACAACCAAGAATCTCTGGCAAATAAATTTGCTTATATTTGCAATATATAGAGCATATTTGTTAAGGCTGTTTCTAGAGTCAGATAAAATAAATTCAGATCTCAGTTCTGACATGGATTACTCATGGTGCCTTTGTAGGAAGTTGGTTTCTGAGTTCCGGTTGTCTATGAAGTAAGAAATTACGTGTAATAAGTAGTTAACAAAGAGAAGCCCCTCCATTGTCATAATCAATGCCATCATCATCATCATCACCACGATCATCAGAAGTTTAGGGGAAGATGAGATAGAATCAAAGCTGTGCCTTACAAGATGAATTTAGCAGGAGTATGCAGAATGAATTGGACCGAGTGAGCAAACTAGAAACACTAATGGTTTTATTTAGAATATTCCTACCTTTGTCTTCACCCTCTTGAGCTATCCCACACACCCACACACATCAGAGGTAGAGTGGAAATCCTAATAGTAAAACACATATAAGGCAAGGCTGGCACTTTTGCCTGAAGTACATCACAGCCAAAGATGCAGGCTGAAACACTCCCTATGCCCACTTTGCTCAGGAGCTCAGCATTGGCTAATGGACAGACAGACTCCAGGCTTGTGCCTAGAGCTCTCACCCTCAGCACTCCCTTGTGATGCTCCCACATGGTTTCTTTGCTGCCTATGCTCCTGGCCATCTGTTACAGTGGCATCATGCCAGCTTTCAGGATAGCTTGCTGGCTTTGCCGAAGCCCAGAGGCCAAGGAAAGGGTTTAGACAAGGAACCCTTACAAAACTCTCAGGAGTGCCTGAAGAGAGCTCCAGGTTGCCTCTCCCTTTCCCCATACGCCAAGGCTGAGAGTGGTTTTCTGCTTCACAACATTTTATCTCACCTGTTGATTTAACCAGTTGGGTCTCCAATCTAAATCTTGAAATCTGGAGAGGAGAAAAACATGAACCATGTGTAGGTACCTGTGGCTGCCAAGCAGACAGGTGGTGTTATTGCCTGCTTCTTGGCAGGGCTAACGGGAAGCAGCAGGGTTTCCATCAATACTCCACTAGAGCCTTCTCTAATTCCCCAGTGTTCTCCTTTGTTCCCCATGATTCCTCCCTCTTTTCCTCAGTCATTACACTATCTATAAGATCTAGCAAAGATGTCTTTGTTTGACTTGTGTTCCAGCTCTATGCCTACTAATTTATATGAAATATATTAAAACCTATCTACATAAGTTATTCTTACAAGACGTGAGAAAAGACATTTAAATGCAACCGGTGTTTTAAACTAATACTTTATGTGAGACTGAAAGATGTTTTATAACTACATTTAAAGTCATACACTGCTGCAGTGAATAGAACCAAACGAGTAAAAGTCAATTGGAAATTAATACAATAAAACTCTTCAACCTAATGACCAAGAACATTTTCAGTTCATATTCAATTATTTATTAGCTTTTTTTAAAAAAAAAATAGGCTGGGCATGGAGGCTCACATCTGAAATCCCAGCACTTTGGGAGGCCGAGGTGGGCAGATCACCTGAGGTCAGGAGTTCAAGACCAGCCTGGCCTACATGGTGAAACCCTGTCTCTACTAAAAATACAAAAATTAGCTGGGCGTGGTGGCATGTGCCTGTAATCTCAGCTACTTGGGAGGCTGAGGCAGGAGAATCACTTGAACCCGGGAGGTGGAGGTTGCAGTGAGCTGAGATCATGCCACTGCACTCCAGCCTGGGTGACAGAGTGAGACTCCATCTCAAACAACAACAACAACAAATAAATAAATAAATAACAGAAAATTCACTCAAATGTCTAGAGCATGTGGTAATAATAAGTATGACGAAAACACTTTGGATAGTCCCAATAAGAGATATGTGCACCTATGTTACGGAGAAAACATAGAGACAACTGGAGTTTAAATCTTACCTGATGATAGAAGAATGTTGATTTTCTAGGCCAATATACACTCATTCATTCATTCAGCAACTAGGGACTGGGCATCTACCAGATGTCAGTCACTGAACTAATGTTTAATAATAGGAAAGAAATCATTCAAAACATCTCCCATCAAGGATTTCATGATCTAATGTCATATGTGATTATGTGACCAGACAAACATAAAGCAAAGAACAAATGTAGTGATTGAGATATAGACAGGTATTATGAGAGTGCTTACTCCATCCCAGAGGGACCTAGAAAAAACTTCCTGGAGAAGATAAAAGACAGTTTTTGTTAAAAATTTGAATACATAAGGCACAAGAAGAACTAGATATCACTAGTCTTTACTTAACAGGTTGAATAATTCTGCACTATTCACTATTCAAATGTTGCAAAATTTCTGGGTCAGATTAAAAAAGAATCTATGAAAAGGGAATAATTCTTGTTCTCTGTTACCAGAGAGTGGATGTAAAAACCAACAAAGATAAAGGATGTGAAAATACTTAGGAAAGCATACAGCACTGTATAACTGAACGTTATGATTACTATTTACCTCTGGTATTCTTTTTTATCTACCTGAGAATCAAAACACAAACACAAAAACCAACAAAAAAACCTGCAATAAATGTGCAGAGTGTTCTTTGCTTATCCATTTCAGAGGTGTAGTTTTCTAAAGATTATGAAATCACAGCACCAGCAGAGGCTTTGCAGGAGGATGGGGGTCTGGTTGTTCATTTCCCTGGCTTCAGAGGAAGGACAGAGTCCCACATAGCGGCCAAACTATCCCATTTATCCCAATGCTGGCAAGGCTATTTTCCTCTCCAGAAAACTCCTCCATGCCAGAATGCATCATTGTTCACATTAAGAGTGGGATATACAATATAGGAAAAGTTGCAGATGCTGACTATTGCTCTGGCTTCTCAGGAAACAAACAACAAACAAGACTAAGTTTCAGGTTCTTGAATGCAGATGATTACAGTTGATATACTTTCTTCTAAATGAGCCAAGTTGCCTCCTGACACTCAGTTTAGAGTCAAAGAATGAGTCCTTTTGAAAATACGTCTAGTCTTTCTATGAGTAAAAGTCACTCAGAGGTTTATAGTGGGTAACGGAGAGGAAATGGACAAAATAGAAAACAGACATAATATTGTATAGTATATTGCTACTGGCCACAGGGGCAGAAGATTTAAATTCCAGACCCAACCTAGTCACTGCTTTGCTGTGAAAACATCTATCTATAAAACATTCAATGGGAACTTCATTTCTTCATCCATTACATAAAGGGAATAGACCAAGGAATTCCCAGGCTTCCTTCCAGCTCTGGATTCTAAATCTTGAACCAAGAAATTCCATCCACAAGCTCTACCCATAGGAGTAATGGTTTCTCCTACCAGTCTCATTGACCCATGAAGGCTTTCTAATGCTTATGAGAAGCCCATAAGGGTCTATAAATCTCTACGAATAATATGACAACTTTTCAATTTCTGTCATTTATAAACTTTTAATTAACTCTCATCAATAAGGATCTTATGTAAAGATTATTGCCTCTTATTTAAAGAGGTGAAATGATTAACTTTCCTAAGATGTCTGATTTTTTGCTTCTTTCAATTACTGCCTAGTACTATTATTATTAAGTTTTCAGAAGCAAAATAAACATAGCACTTTTCTTCTTTAGAATGTCCAAGAAAAGTTAAGTTTTGAATTCTATTCGACTCAACATTTAGGATTAGCTATTTCCCAGAAGGTGGGAGGGAGGTGGTATTTTAACATCTAAATATTTGAAACAAAAAATAAGTGAGTTGATTCACATAGAGGTATGTATCATTCGCAAACATGTACATATATTTTCCCCGATGCACGATCTCAGTAAAATATCAGAGAGAAAAAATGTCAGACATACGTAGCATAGCAATCAAGGGCTAATGAAGATCCAGGTATTAAATCAATTAAGAAGTATCAAAAGCTACCTAATCATCAAGGAACAAAATTGGCACCACAATATGTAGTGAGTATGGGAAAGCCTAATTTACTAAACATACCCTGCAGTCACATAATTGCATGTAATTTTACCAGCATAATTAACTAATTTAATTACCACTTCTCAAGTGCATCAATTATTGACATTACAGAGTTTTCAGACAGCAGAATTACTGTGTGGTACATCCAGAGAATGCAAAATGCTTTGTACGCCTATTTTCCCAGTCACAGTCAACTACTGAAGAGGAATGTGAAGTCGGAGGTGGAAATAAGTCCTATCCTGGAAGACTCAGTTGGAGGGCAGGTTTAAAGATGGAACGACTCAAATGGGTCTGGCAGGAGGCAGAGAAGGGGAGGAAGTCCCAAGACTACGCTCTTCAAAGCAGTTCTTTGCAAGGATGCAGACAAAATATGCAAAGCTCAGTCAGAAAAAGCAATAGAAGGCTCTAATTTAAAAAATATATATATGCAACAGCAATTCGAAATGTGCCTAAGAATACTTTCATGAAGAAAAGGAAATAAAAGAAACAGAAGTTTGAAGCAACAGTTTGTGAAAAAACAGAAGCTTGCTCTTGAGAATAAGGTTTTTCTATTTTATATCTTTTTTTCTGTAATAAGTGTTGCTCAAACTTATAATATAAGGGATCTTCCTGGAAAACTGCTTGAGCTTATCAAGTCAGAGAGATGTCGTTTCATGGCAGTTTTTTAAAAAGGTGGGGGGCAGTATCAATCGAGAAATGTCATCATGTTATGAAAGTTGTGACCGTGAATGGCTGAAAGTTCTAAGCGCTATGGCATGGTTTTCTGTTTCTTTTCACATTGCCCTCCTGTACCTGACCTTTGTACAGCTGCTTCATACTGTGTGGAGGTGGCTGAACTGTGAAATAATGTGCGCATTAGCAAGGCATTTTAATGAGACAATTTAATATGGAGTAAAGGATGTGAGACTAACATGTCTTTCTTACCTTTTGAGTCCTTGAATATCTACATTGTCTTCAGATTTAAATCAAGATTTTTAAAGTCCATTATTAACTCTGGAAAAAGAAAGAATTTCTTACTTCCATCTTTAAGGGTTTACCTAATTTTAAATGACTTAGTCAAGAAATTTAGAGATGAACTCAAAGAAAAGAAAACTGGGCCAGTGTAGTGACTCATGCCTGTAATCCCAGCACTTTGGGAGGCTGAAACAAAAGGTTTCCTTGAGCCCAGCAGTTCAAGACCAGCCTGGGTGACATAGGGAGATCCCATCTCTACAAAAATTTAAAATACTGCCAGGTCTGGTGGCATGTGCCTGTGGTCCCAGCTACTCAGGAGGCTGAGGAAGGAGGATCATTTGAGCCCAGAAAGTCAAGGCTGCAGTGGGTTGTGATCATGCCACTGTACTTCAGCCTGGGCAACAGAGCCAGATTCTGTCTCAAAAAAGAAAAGAAAAATATGTTTTCACTCATGGTTGGAAATCAGGTTATATTTTAAAGACCTGACCCATATATTGAGAGAAACTTTCAGAGCTTGGGAATAAGTGGTTGCAAAGGAATCAGGCTGGGTTTTCCAAGGATAATTTCTGCGAATTGTGTTTATTTACCTTATATAATAAACTTGTTGAAACTGAAAGTTGGTGACCTAGAATTATTACTTCACCCTTGGTGTGTGTCATTAAGAAGGGTAAAGTTGTCAATTGCATGAAGTTCTCTACATCCCCACCACCTACGCTATATTTTTTCATAACACTTCTTCCTCCCTCACCACCTCTGAACGTCACAGAGCTCTTTTTCATCTTCTCTTACCTTCTACTGTAAATTGGCTTGACTTTAAGTCAATGTATTATCTCTCCTAGGGGTATTTAATGTAAGCTTCCTCCAAAATTTTATATGTAAAATTTAGGCCTTTAGAAATGATTATGACTTTTTAATACTATTTCTAGTATTAATAATCAAGTAAGAAAATGTAATTTGGGGGGTGACAGCAGATAGGTGGGGAGACGAACTTATCGGCACAACTAACACCTTATTAGATTAGAAATTCTCTTCTTCTGAAAAAAGTTTTTTCTAGTCTCGGGACACACCCCTGTGAATCAAGCTTACTGATTTTCTTCAGTCCTGATACAGTTCTCTACTAAATGTATTAATATAGTCCACAAAAGAGTCAGTAGGCCCAGTGCAGTGGCTCACACCTGTAATCCCAGCACTTTGGGAGGCCAAGGTGGGTGCATCATTTGAGGTCAGGAGTTCGAGACCAGCCTGACCCACATGGTGAAACCGTGTCTCTACTAAAAATACAAAAATATTAGCCAGGCATGGTGGCGCATCCCTGTGGTCCCAGCTATTCAGGAAGCTGAGGCAGGAGAATAGCTTGAACCTGGGAGGCGGAGGTTGCAGTGAGCAAAGATCGTGCCACTGCACTTCAGCCTGGGTGACAAAGCGAGACTGTCTCAAAAAAAAAAAAAAAAAAAAAAAAAGAAGGTGTCAATAAAATGTGTTCTGCATGAGAAACAGCCTTTCTATATCAGGAGTGACTGTTTTAAGAAGGGTATTAGCTTAAGTATAGTCTTCTATACTTTTTTCCTCTAGAGAAAACCTCCAGAAAGCTAATTGGGCTTAAATTAACTTCAGTCCTCAGTTCACCCAAAATATTGGTATTTTCTCCTCACTTCCTATTATCCTTACCCACCGGACTTTAATTTCTGTACCATGGATCTCTGTGCACAATGATTCAGGAAGACCAGTATAGAGGAAAAAGAGGCCACTCCAGTCAGCTGGTGCTAACATAATTCAATTCGACCATAAACACCCCTCACCATCATTAAGGAGAAGATATGGACCATAAGGAAAGAAGCAATAGTTTCTTAGAGACAGCAAATACATATAAGGCATATTTCCTTCTAGTGGCATTCATAATCTGGCCGGGTCTTCAGACTAGTACATACATTAGAACAACGCAAAAATAAGTCATGTGTTTTCATAGCTCAGTGGGAGAGAAAACTTCTAGAAAGGGTGCTCTGGAAAGTCTTCATGGAAGACATAATATTTTAAATAAACCTCAAAGGAAAGATAGAACTTAATACAGAGAGGTAAGAGAAAAGAGGAGAACCAGCATAGGACATATCTTGATCAAACACACAGAGACAAAAAGCTTATGAGGGATGGTCAGTATTCACAGTATTCATGAAGCACAAGGGCACATACAAAATCAGGAAGGAAGTAGGAACAGAGGGAAGGAAATATTTAGGGGAGTTAGGTCCCAGAGCTCTAGTTTCGGTCCTATTACTATCTAGTCATAAGACCCAGAAAAGTAACTTCACCTTTGCAGATGTAAATTGAACAGGTTTAATTGGGTGATCCCTATGAACTTGCCCAAGTCTCCATAAATCTTGGGAGTTGAATGTTAAGTTTGCCATTTTACAAACTTACAAATCTTTCTTTTCTCTTTTCTTCTTTGACACGCATTGATGGTCTTCTCCATGCCTACTACACTCTCTAATTTTGTCTCCCATGCTGAGTCCGTTTATCTTAAAACAATCAGATACACAGTACATCTCCTGGCCACATATTGGAGGTGGAATTATAGGGCTTTGTATTAGGCAGGTGATATGGTTTGGCTCTGTATCTCCATCCAAATCTCATCTCAAATTGTAATCCCATGTGTCAAGGGAGGAACTTCATGGGAAGTGATTGGCATGGGGGTTGTTTCCCCATGCTGATCTTTGATAATGAGTGAGTTCTCACGGGATCTAATGGTCTAAAAGTGTTTTGACAGTTGCCCTCTTACTTGGTTTCTCTCTCCTGCTGCCATGTAAGATATGCCTTGCTTCACCTTTGTCTTCCACCATGATTGTAAGTTTCCAGAAGTCTCCCTAGCCATGTGGAACTGTGAGTCAATTAAACTTCTTTTCTTTATGAATTACCAAGTCTCGGGCAGTGCTTTAGAGCAGTGTGAGAATGGATGAATACAGAAAAATTCTCCAAAGGGACAGAACCAAGAGGGCTATATATGTGTGTATTCTCTCTGATAAACATATATATATATATATATATAGATATATATAGATATATATATATATATATCTTTTTCCTCCAGACCATCCTGAGTTGGGTTAAACTTTTATATATCATATATATATATATATGTTCATCAGAGAGAATTGGCTCATACGATTACAAGGCAAAGTCCCACAAGAGGCTGTCTGCAATCTGAGGAAAGAGAGAAGCCAGTAGTGTGGCTCAGTCCAAGTCCAAAAGCCTCAAAACCAGCAAAGCCAACCATCCAAAGTCTGAGGCCAAACACCTGAGAGCCCCTGGGGGCTGCTGGTACAAGCTCCAGAGTCCAAAGACTGAAGAACCTGGAGTCTGATGTCCAAGGGCAGGAGAAGAAGCCAAGTGTCCAGCACACCATGGGAAAGACAGAGAGAGCTGGCTCAACAAGAAAGCTACTTATCCCCCTTCTTCCACCTGCTTTGTTCTCCTCTGGCAACACCCTCACAGACATAGCCAGGAACAATGCTTCACCAGCCATTGAGGCAATCTTAACCCAGTCAAGTTCACAATCTTAACCATCACAGGCTCCCTGCGGAGGATATCCAAATAACAGTCAGGTGCATCAAGGATGCCTGCAGATTGTTTTGGTCATCTAGCTCCTTTCTTTTCCATCAACAGTTTTCAAAGTGGTCTGTCCACTTGACCTCTATGTCCTCAAACTATAGTGTCATTCCTTAGACTCAGAATTGGTTTCTGCCATCACACATTTTACTGAAACTTTATTTTCAAAGATTATTGCTGATGTCCTAATCACCATTCTTTGATAATTCTCTACAGAATTTTATATTGCTGACTTATGGATACAGGAAAGTGGCATTCATGGCCCAGAGCTATAAACACTTCCATATTTAAGAAGCTGATTTGGGGTATGGTCAGGACAAAGTGGAGAATGGTGAATTCCCAGGACTGGTAAATATTACAGATCAGCTCAGCTTCGTCCAGAAACACTGAGAAGATTTTTCCTCCTAACACTAAATAAGTAGCATATTCTCCAACATCAATCAATTTGTTGGTTATTCCATGCCACATGGGTGGCCAGCAATTCAATTCGATTCTGATACTAACTCCCTGAGTTAGCATCAGACGCCATGGGTCAAGGCTCAGTCCTACAACGTTGCCCCACGTAAGATGTCAGTCACAATGGGGTATTCATGAGATAGGTAGGCTGGTTGATTGCTTACTTTAGGGAATAAGATGGTCTGGAGGAAGAGGATAAAAATCCTTCACTCAAATTCTAGCTTACCCCAATCAGTAACAAATGACCCAAGAAGCTATTAACTGTAAACTCCTGTTACAGAGGGTGGGGACTTCCCCAGAACCCCACATACACAGTTAGGCTTACACTCCAATGTGAAGTTACCCCTACCTCATTTTAATCTAAAATTCATGCCCAGGGGTGGATATTAAAAATTCTAATGCTACAAATGATGTATGAATAAACATGCTGACCACTGCACTAGTGATGGAAAATCCCTCCTGTACATGCCCTGACATAACCCTTCCCTATAGAAAGACCCTATAAAACTAACCCACACACTACCCTCTGGGAGTAGCTTACTCCTTTTTTCTTTTTCTTGGTGCTGGCTCCCTTGTGCACAAGCTGAAAAAACTTTCCTTTGCTATTATGTTTGGTGATCTTTCTTGATTTCTATCCTGGGATGTCACAAGAACCCAGGGCAGTGGTAACACCCAGGCTTCCCACACTTCTGCCTGGCTAACTACAATTTCATGGGTTCTCATGACCCTCCCCTTAAGTTTGATAATTCACTAGAATAACTCACAGAACTCAGAAAAATGCTTTCCCTGCTATTACTTATTACAGAGCTAAAAAGCTTATGAGGGATGGTCAGTATTCACAGTATTATAAAGGATACAACCCAGAGACTTCCAAATAGAAGAGATGCATAGGACAAGTTATGAGGGGAGGGATGTGGAGCTTTCATGCCCTCTCCAGCTCTCCAGGTGCACCACCCTGTCAGCACCTTAACATGTTACCAACCTAGAAACTTTCCAAACCCCATTGTTTAGGGGGTTTTATGGAAGTTTCATTATGTAGGATGATTACATAATTGGCCATTGGTGATTGAACTCAATCTCTAGCTTCCCTCCACTCCTCAGTGGTGAAGAAGGCAGGGAAAAGCTGAAATCTCAGACTCTATAATAGTGGCTTGGTCTTTCTGGAGACCAGCTTCCATCCTGAAGCTATCCAGGGGCTCTCAGTCACCCGTCATCTTATTAGCATACAAAAGACACGCTTATCACCCAAGAGATTCCAAGGGTTTTAATGCGCCAAGAACTGAGGCCAAGATCAAATATTTATTTTTTTAATTATACCACAACCACCCTATCTAGTGTTAACAGGGCATGTCATGATTCTACCTCCCGGTTCTTGAATAAGAGCTTCCTGCTTTTGGTACAGAAGGAATGTCTAGAATGACCCAGAAGTGATGATACTTCTTACAGTGATCCCTCTGTCCAGGACTGTATTCATGAGCTACTTGAAGCTAGTAGAGGCATACCACAGGCTATGTCAGCACATCTGAAAGGTTGAGGATGAATCAAAAAGAGATAATATTTTTAATTTTTTAATTTTTAATTTTTGTGGGTATGTAGTATGTATATATATTTACGGGGTACATGGGATATTTTAGTAAAGGCATGTAATGCATAATAATTATATCATGGAAAATGATGTACTCATCCCCTGAGCATAATTATTCATCAAAAATCTATGGTGGTTTTCACAGTGTTTAGTCATTTGCCCTTTGTTTCATACTCCGCATGTCCCCAGATGCCCTTTGTTTCATACTCCTCATGTCCCTCAGATCTCATCAAACAACAAGCTTTCCACTGGAGATCACATTTTTGGAAAAGCCTTTCAAATCCACATGTCAAAGTCTCTTCACTGAATCCAGGCCTTCAAAATCAGCTGACAGGTGTGTATTTCTTATTGAATATGACAATATCACTTTTCTCCCAACACATCCAACCTAGATATACCATCTCCCCCTGAAATAAGATTCCTACCAATTCCTCCTACTTTCTTTTTCTTTGTTTTCTTTTTTGTTTGTTTGTCTTGTTTTTCCTTTTTGTCAGTAGGACAACTATTCATTCTCAACTTCTCAAGTTTACAATTTGGGACACAAATTCAATGTTTTCTTTTCCCCAAACCCTATATACAAGTAGTCATCAATCCTGTCACTTATTTCTCAGGAAAAATTCTTATATATGCTCATTTTGTTCCACGTCTCTGACAACCTCTGGTCATGAAGGTCAACTCTACTCCCTAAGTGTTGGAGCAAACATGTTTATTACCTCATAGCAGGATAGTGGCTACTCTGTTGCCAACAGTTTCTCCATCTTGAGCTAACGCTGCACATTACCACAGGATTAATTTGATTAAGAAATTTCTTTCTTTACTAAAATTCTTTCATTGAAAATGTAATGGTTCCCATTGCCAAATTTCTTAGCCTAGTCTTTTAAAATTGTATTCTATTTTATTTTATTTTAAGTTCCAGGGTTCATGTACAGGATATGCAGGTTTGATACATGTGTAAACATGTGCCATGTGGTTTGCTGCACCTATCAACCCATCACCTAGATACCTAAGTCCAGCATGCATTAGCTATTTTTCCTGATGCTCTCCCATCCCTAGCAATCCCCCACCAGGCCCCGGAGTATGTTATTCCCCTCCAAGTGTCCATGTGTTCTCATTGTTCAGCTCCCACTTGTAAGTGAGAACATGTGGTGTTTGGTTTTCTGTTCCTGCATTAGTTTTCTGAGAATAATAGCTTCCAGCTCCATCCATGTCCCTGCAAAGGACATTATCTCATTCCTTTTTATGGCTGCACAGTATTCCATGGTGTATATGTACCACATTTTCTTTATCCAGTCTATCATTGATGGGCATTTGGGTTGATTCCATGTCTTTGCTATTGTGAATAGTGCTGCCCTGAACATACACATGCATGTGTCCTTATAGGAGAATGGTATCTACCCTTTTGGGTATATACCCAGTAATGGGATTGCTGGGTCAAATGGTATTTCTGGTTCTAAATCTTTGTGGAATTGCCACACTGTGTTCTGCAATGGTTGAACTAATTTACATTCCCAGTGTAAAAACATTCCTATTTCTTCACAACCTCACAGGCATATGTTGTTTCTCGACCTTTTAAAAATTGCCATTCTAACTGGTGTGAGATGGTATCTCATTGTGGTTTTGATTTGCATTTCTCTAATGATAAGTAATGATAAGCTTAAGCTTTTTTTTTTCATATGTTCGTGGGCTGCATATCTGTCTTCTTTTGAAAAATGTCTGTTCATGTCCTTTGCATGCTTTTTAATGGGGTTGTTTTTTCTTGTAAATTTGTTTTAAGTTCCTTCTTAGCCTAACCTTTCAGAGCTTTCACAGTCTTAGCCTTGCTAAATGTTTCAGATGCTTTTTCTTTTCTGCTGTACATGTAACCCTCTCTCCAGTTATATTGCTCTATCTATTCGGGTGTATTGGAGATGCTAGCAGACCTGAAATTGAAAGACCAGAGATCAAGTCCAACTTCAGCCACCTGATTTTTATGGGACTTAAAAAACCCACTTATCTCCCTAAGAATATTTCATAGGAATAATAAATACCATCATCTTAAGGTTGTATTGATTAAAAAATTAAATTAAAACAACAACAACAACAAAAAAAAAAGGTTTAACAAATCCCACCATACTATACAAGCTAAAGTATTTATCAGCTATCATTGAATCAGGAAACAGAAACTGTGTCCCACTTACTGCTTTATTTCTGGCCCCAGACATAATGACTAACACATAAGCCATCAATAAATATTAACTGAGTAAATGCACAAATGAATGATATTATAATTGGCTTTGCTGTCTCCTGAGATTTGTGAAGAACTTTTTCTGACACCATAACTTACTTCCTCTGACTCTTAAGCCTTTATGAGCTGTAAAATTTTAGCTACATTTTTATGTGAGTCAGACTTGTCTTCCCAGCTAGACCTTAGTTGAATTGAGGACAGAGATTTTATTATGTCTCTTTGTATTCTTGCATAGTATCTATCATCTTGGCAATAACTTTACACCTTTTAGCAATAATATAAAACATTGGTATTATTCCTAACACAATTATTTAAATTCTCAAGAGTGTGTGTGTGTGTGTGTGTGTGTGTGTGTACATAACAGATCTAACTAGGCCAGAGAGCTATAATCACTTCTGAATTAACTGGACTCTGAAATCAAACATCTCACCCTTATTAGCAGGTGTTTCCAAATTTAGTGTCTCTCTCTGCTACTAATTTGGGGAAAATACCTTCCACGAACACACCTTCATTCCACCCACCAAAATGTTACCTAAGATGTCATCCTTGGACAAATACGTTCTTCATCAAAATTTTCTACTTGACATGTGTTTCATTTCGTTTCTTTTCATCCCTAAATATCCAGAATATTTAATTTTATAGAAACACGAGTACCTCTTATGCATATGACCTTAGACTTTTTGTTTGCTTGTTTAAAAATAAGTCTATTTGAAAGGGCTAATTGACAAAACATTCAAATAGCTTTTTTGGAGCTTTATGGCAATGAGAAGAAAAAGTGGGCTTGAGGAATAAAAGTAATAACCATCAGTATTTCATCTCACAAACTGAAATTTTATTTCATGCAACTGACTTCTTCACTTTGGCTTTTTACCATCAACATGAGGGATCTTCCAGTAGAATCTGAACAATTTACATCGCGTGTCATTGTAACAGCTTTTCATTTTGTTGCAGTTGAGGCTGGTAGAAACCTAAGAGTTAATTTTAATAAGACTAATCAGCCAATCTTGACAATAGAGGGGAAGGAACAGGGACAGGTAGATGACTGTATGTTTTGACATTGGACCATTAACATGCAAATCATATGCAAAATCATATGCTAACAACTTTGCGCCTTTGTTTGTGGTTGGACACTTTTTCCCCCAAATGGACTACAGCCCTGATTCAATCCTACACAGAAAGGCACTTAGCAAAGCATCTGATATGCACAAGAAAAATGTAAAATGCTCTGTGAGTGCTTGTTTTGACCTCTTTGGAAGAGTGGAATTCCTTTAAATTTGACTTTATTGCCTGTTCACTGGAAGGGAGCACCGAAGCATGGCAGGGAACAGAAGCCCATATAATGCCCATACCCACCACACACAGTAAATAACAGTAGTGAGAATGCAGGTCAGCCAGCACAGGCAGCGTCCTCCTCATCATCCAGAGGCCACGGCAGAGCTCCCAGGAACAAGCGGCATTAATTATAGACTAATGATTCTATTTGCATGCACATTTTTAAAAACAGTAGTGAACGTAGTCCTAATAATTGAGGATGAGTGAGATGAGGCGGCATTAAAATGCTCTACTGAGTCTCTTATCTCTTTTTTTAAAAAGACCTGTGTCACCTTGGTGCTCCTCGGTACACATTAATATTGGGTAACCATGCAGTATGGAACATTATGCTGGGTCTTTACAGATTCAATCACTTCATCAACCTGTTTTTGAGGTGTTTCCCTTCTCTACAACCTCTTATAGTCATAAACTCAAGATACTAGTGGGGGATAAAAAAATACATCATAATTTTGTATGTAAGTGGATAGACAATGAAATATAAGAAATTTTGAAGTAGGTAGGATAGAAAGATTGTACAATTAAATAGTCAGACATTTTGTATGTATATTGGGATTTTGTTCTGGTACAATCAAGTATCAGTTTACATAGTTCAGGCAACCATGCAGCAGGAGGACAGGAGGGGAAAAATCAATTTAGCAGAATAACTCATCACTAGCCTCAAAGTCATGGAGGCTGTTCAGACTATTATGGACTCAAAAGTATACCTTGTGCCCTCAGGAGAGTACATCAGCCAAACCAAGAGCTAAGACTTGCAGCTTATGAGAGCCAGAGGCCAGGGATGCCCTAAGCTGGACTTTGTCTCCATAGGCTTCCTCCAGCCATTGCCAGAAGAGCTGCTGGTCATCCAGGAACTGTTTTATGCAGAGTGATTTGTGTTCTGAATTTAGAATAGCCAAGCAGATGGCAACTCAAGGAGATCTGTGTTTCCTCTTAAAGTTTCTCCTTTTTAGAAACTGATTTTCATAAGATTTGTTATATACACTCTTTGTTGCTTTATGTTTTTGTTTTTTTCATTTCATTCATATTCAGATTTTGGGACAGAAGCATTTGAAACAAACTTAACTATTGGTTCTAAACCCATGTGAGTTGAATCTCTCACTTTGACTTCCTAGTCCCCACAATTTCTTGACAGCACAATTTTTTTTAAATTTTTCTTACATGGAATAAAGATAAATTTCATTTAGCAAAAGAAAAAGAAATGACAACTCCTCATTCTCCTCACAACAACTGTCAATACATTCATGTTCTCCCAATATTAGGAACATTGAAAACTGAACTGTGGCACCTTAAATATTTAAAATCTACAGTTTCACTAAGGCCTCTTAATATTAAAAGTCGTGGCATAAGGAATGAAGACCTTTGATGTGCTAGAGTTTGTATACCATGTGCTAAATAAATGCCTCATGTCACACTGATTGTCCAAGCTCATGGTTAAAACAAGGCTCGGGTGATCAAAAATCAAAGGTCCTTATAGAAAGGCTCTAAGAAAGTAAATACTTGCATAGAACATTTGCAACTGAGAAACGCTATCAAGATCATCTCCTTCTATGTCCACAATTTGAAGATGAAATAACCACAGTTTGAAGATGAAATAACACAGAAGTTATTGCGTACCATTGATTGCCAGGCTTGTTAGTAACAGAACTAGAATTAAAACACAAGTCATCTGGCACGCATTCCAGAGTTTGAAGTGGTTTTTACACTCCCATGTATGATGGGTTATAATGAAACTTTTCACAGGAAAATGGAGACGGGAAAGTTTGTGTCTCTTCATTGTTTCATGGTATGAACGTGGTATGGGCAATTCTCACAAGCCTTCTAGGTATGTTTTTCCATTCATAGCAGATAAGCATTAGAACCTCACCTTAGAAGGATCTTTTAGCCTTATTATTATTAATTATATCAATATTAACTTTTTATATTGCTATAGATTTTTCCCTTTAAAAGTTCTTTTACAAGCTTCATTCATTCACTCAATCATTGTTTCTTAAGTACTGTACAATCAGTTGTCTTTTACCGACATTATTTTATTTAATTATTAGTTTGTTTTACAGGCTGAGAGAGATAAAGTAACATGTCTCAGATTATTGTTACTGGTCAGCGTCAGAATCATGTTTCAAATCCTGGTCTCTCTGACTCCAAAGCCCAAGTTCTTACAGATGATTTATTCACTTATTCATTCATTCATTCATTCAAAAAAACATGCATGAAGTCCTACCATTGGTAAGCACTCTCTAGACATCAGTTTAAAAGTATGAACAAGATGGACTGAGTTCCTGTCCTCATAGAGCTTACTTTGTAGGGGAGGGAAACAGGCTATACGCAAGCAAATTTGTAAATAAATGACACAATTTCTGATAAAAGTCAAGAAGAAGAAGCTAAGCAAAGAAAGAGGGATGGAGTGGTATTAGGGTGTATATTTTAAATAGAGAGGGAAGGGAAGGACATTCTCAGCAAATGATATCTAACCAGAACCTCTATGATGAGAAAGAAAGAGCTACAGAAATCTCTAATGAAATGAAGACCCAGAAAATTAAGCCAAATCATAGAAAAATGAAATCTCCCTCCCTGAAGTCACACAGCCAGTAAGTGACAGAGTGGGAATCAAAGCCGAGGCTCCCACTCCTGCCTTCTTTCCACTACAACACACGTGGTTTTCTGCAGCTCAACCTTTAACAAATCAGTTGTGTCATTTTATTTTTCTTATATTCTCCTTAAGTGTTTCTAAAAGTTTTTTCACATAGAGACAAACAAGGGAAAGATATGTCTTCCCTTTGCCTGGTAGTTAACCAATGAATTTACTAAACACCTTCTAAGAAGCAGTTCTCAGAGGATATCAGGCATAAGAATTCTTCACTTTTTCTAAAGGCAGAGGGGAACAAACATTCTCATACTTAATGTGTCTTCTTGAATAATATTTCTTCTACTGATATGACTAGGAGTGGTTTCTATAATACATTCGTGTCTATTTCATTTATTTTTGATATTGTACTAAGTCTTGTTTGTTCCCCACTGGCCAAAATTGGAAGAAAATCCAATATGAGGCAAATTACAGGGATTGGACCCTACTGTGCTGGGATTATCTGAAAACCCTGGGCTGTACAGTCCAAGAGTCCTGGGAGAGGGGCCTCTGGCTTTCCATCCTTGGTAGTCTCCCCAAGCAATGCTCATTGTCCAAGCTCATATGGCACTCAGATAGGTGGAATGACTCTACTAGCAGTGCCCAAGCTTTCCAAGCCAAAGTCAGCAGCCAGGATCCTCACTGTCACTCGCAAGGCCACACATGTGATGATCGATCTCCAGGCATTCCCATGGAATGGAAACTTGCTACCTACAGAGGAAATCCATGAGAATAGATGCCATTTGTCACCTACACAGCCCACTGCCTTCTACCTTCCAAATGCTGAGGTCTCCAGCCCTCTTTCTTACATTGTCTCCTGTCTGTCTCTTACCTTCTTCTCTCTGAGACTATCTAGACGGTGTATAACCAGAAAGATTATCTCCTGCCTCCCCATTCCTTCTCAAATTTAGACTTCATAAAACTCACTTGGAAAATGTATCAAAACACAGGTTGCTGGTCCCCACCTCAGAGATTCTGAATCGGTAGGTCTGAGGTAAGGCCTAAGAACTGCCATTTCTAGCAAGTCTTTAGGAGATACTGCTGCTGCTGGTTCCTGGACCAGCCTGTGAGTAGCTCTTCTTACATTTTTCTTGCTTAAAAGGGAGAAAAAATTACCTTTTTAAATTCTTTTTGTGAGGTATAGGGCAGCAAAAAGGACAGGACCCTAATTAATTTTTCAATAACTCACACCGTTACACTAGCAAAGACAGGAGTGGGAGAAATTAACAAAGGATATTTTATTCTCTGAAACACAGGTGTGGAATGCTTTTCTGAGGGGGACTTCACTGGCAGGACCTCTTAACCACTGCTGCCACCCCTCACCAGAGCTTGGCTCATAAACCCACTCTCAGGTAGACCAGCTGCAAGGGGAACAGTTGGGTAATTTCTCCTAGGCAAGTCTAGGCATTTCCTTTTCACTACCAATTAGCTAGCCACACTAGAATGCTCAGCCGCCCCAGCCCAGAATGCAATCCACACAAATACTCATTGTGTGACAGATAGCGTCTCTGGCAGCATCAAGAATTTCATATTAAAAGTTCAGGGGGAAGTGACGGGGGAAAAAAGAAAAAATATACACGTGTAACACATTTCAAAAACCAAGAACTTTATCCTTTGCCACTGTGATTCTTCCACACTTTTGATTTCTACATTACACTATAATCTTGTGTACGGTTGGCCTCTGCCTTCTATTACAATATCCCACTGAGGCTATCTTCTTTTACCTTGGTGTTTTGCTGGCTTTGGCAGAGGAGTAGCCTGGACTCTTAGAGGAGAACATTTAAACCTAGTATCTCCTTTCATAGTCTGCACATTTACCCAACCTCATTTTAAAGAATGACCCCTGGATTCTGCAAGAAACGCTATAGACGTGCACCACTGTGCAAAGAATCAAAGAACTCAGGCAGAGAGTATATGATATTGTGTGGAAAGTTTTGCTTCCCCATGATATAGCTATACTTTCATAACAAAGCTGGGCAAACCAGAACGAAGAGTGTGTTCTGGAAGCACTTTTAAAAAGCCACCTCTAAATCAGCTCTGTCTCAATTTGCTGTTTTCTCTAAGGTAAAGTAATATTGAGTTGCTTGTGGGATCCTAAGGTACATACACTCTGTGGATATGTAAAGAAGCAGCCTGGTAAAAGCTAGCCCAATGCCTGTGTCAGGGTGCATGCCACAGTTCTGACAGGATGCCTTCGGTATTGCCAGAGAGCCTTTAATGGGGCAGGAGGAAGTCGAGAAAGGTCCCCGCCAACAACACCGTTCATATAGAGCAACTTGATGTTGTTGTGGCAGCATAGTTCTCAAATTCAATCTCATCATGGTCACAACCAAGAAAGACAAAAGTGAATTACTTGCATTTTTCCTATCCTGAGGCTACGCTCAATTTAGGTATCCTGTCAGGCAAATTTTGCCTCGCCCCTTCTTCAGCAGCCTGTAATATGAGAGCACCAGACATCACAATGCATCATTCATTCATTCATTATTCGACCTTTCTCTCGCACATTCTCTGTTTAAGTCAGGACTCATCAGGGTGACAGCGAAATTCTTGATGGGAAGGGTTTGCCGAGGAGCCCCAAGGTAACTCAATTTCCCTCAACAACCAGGAGGAAATAGGCTGATTATCGATTCAAGAGAAAACAGAACGTTTGTGGATTTAGGGTCAATAAAACAACCTCCGCAAATGTTAAAGTAAACAAGGAAAAATATAGCTTTAAAAAATGGACAACTAGAATTTCTTTTCACATAGCAATGTAATTTTCTCCTCACAGTGATAGTCATAATTTCATACCCTTTCTATATGTGAGAAGAGAGAGCTGGGCATTTTAGCCATCTATTTGCTAATTAATATTCCAACCAAAAATGCTGTGCTATAGATACTGGAAACCAAGTTTCCCACAGGACTGTCACATTGTGTTTAACCCAAAGCAATGATGTTTCCGCTTATGGCTCTGAAGGTTTCATGACTGTCTGCTGTGTCTTCATTCTCCTTTGGAACTTCTCCAATTTCCCCAGAAACACAGGTGGTCTTTTGAATAAACAGAACTAACATATTGAGCTCCATAAGCTCTATGATGATATGCATTTCTCTCATTCACAGCTGTTGCTAGCACAGTTGGAATAATATGCAACTATGAGGTGGCTACTTAGTGAACTGGAGGTTCCTATTTAGAGTGTGAATTCCTAGAAAGGCATCTTCAGGTAAAGAAGAAACAGAAAATAACAAGTGATGCTCCACAGGGATCTGTACACTTTTCATTATCGGTGTGAGGGAAATGAAAACGTGTTTAGGAATCCATCGAAGAAGTTGATGGTATTCATTCTATTTCAGAGGAATCCCATGCCGAGAGGATTTCTTTCCACCATAAAAATAATTGGTACATAAGGCCCTGAGCAATCAAGTTCTATACTTCTGGCATTTAATAGAACTCAAATGTTAGCTGTAACAAAATATTTTACCACTTCTCATTCATCTAAGACTAAAAAGAGCGAGGCATTCACAGAATTGTTTTATAAAGTCCATTTTACAATGATGTCGCTGTCAGTGTTCAAGGGTTTAAACAACATAAGCAGAATCAACAGCCAAGCAAAGACAATTACGTTTATACCACAAAGTTGTGACATTTCTCTCGGTGCAGCAATCTAGAAATTTTCTTAGCTATAATTCCTCTTCGGAAATAAAGTTAATTACGAAGGCTTTCAATAGCTTTACTAGTTAAATGGCACATCATATTCGCAGCTACCCAAGGAAAGGTTTTAGCAGATGAGACAACGTCACTATACGCCTAAAAGGTAAAAGAAAATTTCTAATTAAAAAAAAAAACTGTTGATAATACATGAATATATTTTATATCAGAAGTTTGAAAATGACATACGAAATTTAAACTGAACTTTCCATTTAGGATGGCAGAATAAGCGTGAAATGAAATCTCATCCTTTTTCACTAAACTCAAAGAAATTATAGAAAATAGAGTAACCTAATCAATACATATTTATGCTTGAAAACCAAAGAAGAATATCTCCATAGATTAGAAAGACACATTTCAAAACAGGAAAAAAACAGAAAACAAAAAACAGAAAAAGTGATAAAAAGAGGCGAATGGTTTAAAAAATACTGTTATACGTGTGTGTGTGTGCATGCGCGTGTGTGCGCGCGCGTGTGTGTGTGTGTGTAGTGTGCAGATTTGCAACCTTACGAAATATACCATCTAGTTATTGACACCCTAAGGATCATTTAAAACTTGAACTTTAAGTTGTCAAGATTTGAGTTGGTGCTGCTACAAGATGGTCTCCTAAGGAGATCATCATAATCCATAATGAACAAGGAAAAGCTCTTTCTTAGAAAATGAAAACAGAACTGCAAGACACCAAGCAACTGGAAATCTAACACTTGAAGGGGGAGAAACAAGATCCATGTATGGAACCATTTAAACTTGAAGGAATATAAATAATGGAATAATCTGAAAAGGGTTTTTAAAAATATGTATGTTCACTATCCAGGGAGATAATAACTAAAGATGGAAATCGTTTTTTGGTTTTTACAGAATGTGGAAAATATTGCTATTGAGCAATGCTTGACATATATTAAACAGTCTATGAATGTTAGCCATTATTGCCTTTCACTACAATATCGAATCTATAAAGGCAGAGAATTTTCTGTTTTATTTACTGCTATATTCTACGGCATCTAGAAGAATTCTTATACAAAGTGAAAATCGAACAATTAATTTTTAGGGAAAAGAATAAATTTGGTATTTATATATTTAAAAATACAATAAATTATTAAGAGTAGTGGTTGTGAAAAAAGAATAGGTTTGCATTAAAAATGATTAGATAACCTAATTATGAGTAGAATAGTTATTGAAATAAAAAACATGAGATTCAGAATGTATCATTAATCATTATTGCTATGGGAGACTGACCTTCTTACAATAACTAGACCCTGGGGAAAAAAAAACAAACTTACTCTTGGAGGTATTGTTGATATTACAAAAGATTGAAGAGTTCCCCAAAAAAAGCTCTCAAAGAAATAAACATGAGCACTACCAGGAGTACAGGGCTAGGGTTTCTGAAGCTAACATCTGAGATGGGAGAACTCAGGAATCAGGTTAGGAATACACAGGAAAAGTAGGCTAGGGTAGGCATGACTCAAGGCCACAGAGTTGAGAAGCTGAGCTAGGGCAGAAGAGACTTACAGAATTGGGAGCTGGAGTGAAACTAATATAATGGAAATCTATACTATGTAAGTCTGCAGAAAGAGAGAAAATGTTCTGAAATTTGAGTATTGTTTGAGATGTAAAGGTATTAATTTTAGATTTTGTGATATTAACTATGCCTAATGAAAGTTCAATGGTAACTAATAAGAGATTAAAAGAAGAGTGTATAAATTTGAATGAGAAAAAAAGTTAAGTAGATCAAGCAGAACAAAAATATTCAATCTAAAAATAGTAAAAAGGGGGAAAAAACATGGGATATATATAACTTAATTTTTAAAAAGGCCTCTAACACAATAATCAGGATAATCAAATGGACTAAACTCATAGGTTTAAGAAAAACGAGAGTCACATTGGATTTAATAAATATGTTAGTCCTGAAGGACTCACTATGATTAAGAACAAGTAATCAACTCACAAACAAAATTAGCAAAATTACTGCTATTAGCATCAGTATGCATAAATAAGAAATAACAGATTTAGACTCACAAAAACTGCAGATGTTTAACTTGTTGGATATATGTCATAGCTATATGAAATGTTTTAAAAAGTAAAATATACAATGTAAAGCATTCAGCAAGAAGTTATTGGGAGTAAAAATAAAACTTTAGGGGAAAAAGGGGCTTTTAGGAATGAAAAATATATTTGTAGAAATCAGAAATGCTGGGGATGGGTGAAACACCAGCTTGATGCAAGAAAGAGAGAAATGGTACACTGGAAGACATATCCAAATGCTATCCGCAATACAGGAAAAAAAGAAATAAGAAAATGAGAAAATATGAAAAAGATTTTAAGAGATCTTGGAGGATAGTGTGATAAGGACCAACATAAGTCTACTTGCAGACTCATGTAGGGAGCATAGGGGGACGGGGGAAAGGCAATACCTAAATCTTTTAGAAAGGATAAAAAATCTGCAGATCTTCAGATCTGCTAAGTACAACTTGTTCTAAACAGGATAAATCAAAATAAATCCCCTAAGATGTATCTTAGTGAAACTAGAAGATACCGAGGACAAAAAATATCGTGCATTCAGAGAGGTAGGACAAGATCATGTCTTGTTTAGGAGGAAAGCAAAGATATTGTTTAACTTTAGATTTTGTTATATTAAAACATATAACAAAGTAAAAGTCCAATGGTAATCAATAAGAAATTAAAAATAGAGTATGAACATTTGAGTGGGAGAAAACATTCAATAACAAAAAAATCAAATTATTAAATCCAAAAATGGTAAGAAAGACAAATGGCAGAAGTAGAAATTAATTGAAAAAGTCCAGAATATTTCAAGAATCAGGTTAACCAAATGGATTGCACTCAGAAAATGTTTTCTAAAAGTCAATCACATTGAATTTAGTAATTGTGATTTACGTCTCTCATAGCTAAAGACAATAGTAGTTGTGTAATAATCTCTCATAAATTTCTTTCCTAAAATATAATGAAACAACTGCATAACCAGGAAAATCCTACACAAAAACGTGGCCTCGCCATTTATATCAGTTTGCTTGGGCTGCCATAACAAAATACCACAGGCTGGGTGGCTTAAACAAAATAAATTTATTTCTCCTTGGAGCCTGGAAGTCCCAAATCGAGGTCTGGCGGGGTTCCATTTCTGGAGAAAACTCTCTTCCCCGTTTGTAGATAGCTACTTTGTCCTCATATCTTTTTACTCTGAGTACACGTGAAGGGAGAGGGAGTCTTTTCTGCGACAGACACTAAGCCTATTGGATCTAGGCCCCAGCCCTGTAATCTCTTTTAACCTTACTTCCTTACTCCAAATATAGCCACACTGGGTGTTAGAGCTCCAACCTATCAACTCTGGGGTTGCGATGGAGGAAACATATACATTTACTCCATAACCTTTTGCCCTGGTTGCCCAAAATTCATTCTTTGTCACATTCAAAATATACTTATCCCATCCTAGCAGCTCCCATAGTCTTAACTCACTTCAGCATCAACTCTGGGATCATATCTAAATATGATCTCAAATCAGATGAATGAGTCTGCAGGTAAGATTTATCCTGAGGCAAAATTCACTTCCGGCGATGAACCAGCAAAACTAAGTACAAGTTACGTGTTCTCAAAATACAGTGGTGTGACATGCATAGGATGGACATTCTCATTCCAAAAAGAAGAAATGAGAAAAAAAAATGAGAGTGATGAGTCCTCAACAATTAGAAAACCTAGCAAGACAAATTCTATGAGATCTTAAGGATCCAGAGTAATGCTCTTGAGTTCAATGCTCTCTCCTCCAGGCTTACAGGAGTGGTAGTGATGCAGGGCAGTTAAGCCCCAAGTTGGAGCTTAGCCCAGGAGAGTTATTTGCTTTGCCCAGGAGGGTCATTTGCTTTGCCCAGGACGGAATTCAAGGGCAAGCCACTGGTGGAAGAAAACAGTTTTACTGAGGTGTCAGGGTTGCAGCTGTGGTAGTGTTGCAGCTCAGGCAGTGTTACAGCTCTGGGACAGCTCCTGCAGAGCAGGGCTACCCCATAGGCAGGGGAGAGCAGTGGCTCAGGGCTGTTCTGCAGTCGTCTTTATACCCACTTTTAATTTCATGCAGATTAAAGAGCAGTTTATGCAGAAATTTCTAGGGAAAGGGTAGTAACTTCTAGGTGGTGGGGTCATTGCCATGAAAAGGGGTGGTAACTCCCAGATGTTGCCATGGTAATGGCAAACTGACATGGCACTCTGGTGGATGTGTCTTATGGAAAGCTGCTTCTGCCCCGTGCCTGTTTGAGCTAGTCAATTTGGTCCAATGCCTGAGCCCCAACTCTTGGATTGAGTCCCACTTCTGGAGTCAAGTCTCACCTCCTGCCTAAGTAGCATCACCCCAACAGCTCTGTGAGGGTAGCCCCACCACTGAACACTAGACCATGGCATCCTCGACCCAAAAAACAAAAAGGCCCCAACCTTTGAAACAAGCCCTACCCCCTGGGCCTCAGGAGGGAATGTCAACCCTGCCATTCTCTGAATTGCCTTCAGGGTTATTCTTCCCTTTCCTTGAAAGGTGAAAATAGAGATAGATAGCATACAGTCCGGCATGATCTAAATCCTTTGACAGCCTTCTTTCATTCTGTCCCATTTTTAATGTCGAGTTGAGTCCCTGCTGGCACTGTTTTTGCTGATATAATTCCACCTCTGTTCCTGAATTCAGCTGAAGCAGCTACTTAAATTCATGGTTCACACACAAACTAAACTCTTCGTTGAATGGGTGTTCAGCCACACTCTTGGGGTTCTCTTCAGAATAAGCTTTCCCATTTTTCACAATATGTATAAGATGAGAATTTTCCAAATCTTCATGCTTTGCGTCAATTTTTGCTTAAAAATTGCTTCCATTTATTTCTCTTCTATCTCATTTTATCATAAGCAGTCCGGAGAATCCAGTCCATACCTACAACATTTTTGTTAAGAACATTCTTCAGCTAAATGCCCAGTTTCACTGCTCATAAGTTCTGCTTGCCACAAAACACTAGCACACAATTTTTCATGTGGCCAGCACCAGTTTTTGCCACATCATAACCAAGATACCTTTCTTCCAGTTTGTAATACCTGTTTCTCATTTCTGCCTGAGACCTCAACAGAATGACCTTTAATGCCCATAGTTATAACAACATTCCATTCATAATTATTTATGTATTCTCTAAGAAGATGGAGGCTCTCCTCTTTTCTTTTTGAGTCCTCACCAGAATCACCTTTAACATTCATATTTCTCCTAACAGTCTTTAAGAGCAATTTAGGCTTGGTTTAGTATATATGTCAAACTCCTCCAGCCTCTGCCCGTTACCCAGCTCTAAAGCTGCTTCCACATTGTTACAGCAACATCCCACTTATTGGTACCAAAATCTGTATTAGTCAGGATTCTTCATAGAAACAGAAGCATATATACATATATGTTTATGTGCTTCTGTATGTACTATATACAGAAACAATAGTATATGCATATATACTGTTGACTCTTGAACAGTATTTGAACTGTGTGTGTTCACTTATAAGCAGACTTTTTTCAATAAATACATTGGAAAAACTTGTATTTATTGAACATGTATTTATTGAAACTTGTATTTATTGAACATTTGCAATAAAACTTGTATTTATTGAATATTTGCAATAATTTGAAAAACTCAGATGAAGTGTGTAGCCCAGAAATACTGAGAAAATTGAGAAAACTTCAGATGTCACAACTGCATAAAATATATGTAGATACTAGTCTATTTGATCATTTACTACCATAAAATATACACAAATCTATTACAAAAAGTTATACTTGGTCAAACATGCACACACAGACCACACATGGCACTATTTTCAGTCAAGAGGAATGTAAACAAATGGAAAGATGCAGTATTAAATCATAACTGCATAAAATTGACTATAATACTCACTACAGTACTGCAATAATTTTGTAGCCATTTCCTGTTGCTATTGTGGTGAGCTCAAGTGTTGGGAGTATCCTCTTAAAATGCCACGTGACACTAATCACTAATCATCTCCACATGAGCAGTTTGTCTCTTCAGAAAATTGCATATTACAGTAAAAAGTGTTCTCTTGCAGTTCTCAAGCATTTTTCATCATGTTTAGTGCAATGCCATAAGCCTTGAATAGCACCATGGGACCCATACAAAGTGCCATGAGTGATGCTGGAAGTGCTCCCAGGAAGCAAAGTCATGACATTACAAGAAAAAGTTGAATTGCTTGATATGTGTGCAGCTTTGCTTGATTGAGGTGTGCAGCTGTGGTTGCCCACCATTTCACAGATAAATTAATCCAGCATAAGGAGTGTTATAAAAAAAGAAAAGGAAATTCTTAAAGCCATCACTGCAGCTACCACAGCAGGTGGGAAAACCTTGCATTTCTTTTGCAAAATAGCTTTTTATCTCATATTGAAAATGCAACTTTTATTTGGGTGCAGAATTGCTATAAGAAAGGCACACCTATAGACTCTAAAACGATTTGAAAATAGGCAAAGTCATTATATGGCAAATCAAATTAAAAGGAAGGTAAATGATCTAAAGCTGGAGAATTTAATGCCAGCAAAGGATGGTTTGATAATTTTACAAAGATGTTTGGCTTTAAAAAACACAAGTTAACAAGAAAAACACCTTCTGCTGACCCAGAGGCAGCAGACAAGTTCCCAGATGCCATTAAGAAAATCACTGAGGAGAAAGAATATCTGTCTGAACAGGTTTTAATACACACAAAAGTGCTCTATTCTGGAAAAAAATCCACAAAGGACATTTATTAGTAGGGAGGAGAAACAAGCACCAGGATTCAAGGTAGAAAGAGATAGGCTAACTCTACCTTTTTGTGTAAATGCAGTCAAGCTTATTATTAGGAATGCCCCCATCTATAAAGCTACTAACCCCTAAGCCTTGAAGGGAAAAGATACATACCTACTTCCAGTCTTCTGATTGCAGAAGAAGGACTGGACAACAAAAATCATTTTTCTGGATTTGTTCTACCCATGCTTTGTCCTTGAAGTCGGGAAATACCTTGCCAGTAAAAGATAGCCTTTTAAAGTTCTTTTGATATTGGACAATGTCCCTGGCCACTCAGAACTTTATGAGTTCAACAAGCAAAGTGGTCTACTTGCTCCCAAACACAATGTGTCTAACTCAGCCTCTAGATCAGGGAGTCACAGGACCTTTAGGGATCATTACACATGGTACTTTATTGCCAACACTATGGAAGATAACCCCTGTAGAGAGAACATTATGAAAGTCTGGAAGGATTACAGCACTGAAGATGCCATAGTCATTACAGAAAAAGCCATGAAAGTTATCAAACCTGAAACAATGAATTCCTGCTTGAGAAAACTGTATCCAGATATTGTACATGACTTCTTAGGATTTACAAAGAGCCAATCAAGGAAATCATGAGAGATTGTGATGGCAAAAAAAAAAAAAAAAAAAGTGGAATGTGAAGGGTTTCAAGATACGGATCTTGGAGAATTCAGGAGCTAATACACGCCACACCAGAGGAATTAACAGAAGATGACTTGATGGAGATGAGTGCTTCCAAACCTGTGCCAGATGATGAGGAAAATGTAGAAGAAGCAGTGCCAGAAAACACATTTACATTAGACAATCCAGCTGAAGGATTCTGATTATTCAACACTGTTTTTGATTTCTTTTACAACATGGACCCATCTATGATGTAGAAACATTTTTAGAGGAATGAAAAAGCAAAATGTTGGACAGGAATTATTATATATTCCTGTAAAGTTACACTAAGTGTGTCTGACTCTCCTGATTCTCCTTCCAACTCCTCCACCTCAGCCACTCCTGGGAGAGCAAGATTAACCCCTCATCCTCCTTCTCCCCCTCAGCCTACTCAAAGTGAAGATGATGAGGATGAAGACCTTTATAATAATCCACTTACAGTTAGTGAATAGTAAATATATTTTCTCTTCCTTATGCTTTCTTAGCAGCACGTTTTTTCCTTTGGCTTACTTTATTGTAACGATAAAATATATAATACAAAAAACATAGAAAATATTGTTGATCAACTGTATCTGTTAACAGTAAGGCTTCCAGTTGATAGTAGGCTGTTAGAAGTCAAGTTGTTGGGAAATCAAAAGTTATACATGTATTTTTGACTGTACAGGAGAGTTAGCACCCCAACTCCTGCATTGTGAAGGATCAACTATATATAAGAAATTATTTCATGAGATTATGGAGGCTGACAAGTCCCCAGATTTGCAGTTGAGAAACTGGAGGCTTAGGAGAGCCAAGGGTATAGTTCTAGTCCAAGAACTAGGAAGAACTGATGTTTCAATTCTAGCTCAAACTCAGGAAAAATGGATGCCCTGGCTTAAGATAATCAAGCAAGGAAAAATTCCCTCTTCTTTGTGAGAGGGATTATTTTTTTCTATTCAGACCTTCAACTGATTGGATCAGGCCCACTCTCATTAGAAGGGGCACTATGCTTTACTCAGTCTATTAATGTAAATGTTAAATTCATCACAAATACATAATATACTTCCCATAAATACCCACAATAATGTTTACCACATATCTGGGCGTTCTGTGGCTCAGTCAAGTTGACACATAAAATTAACCATTACATCATTACTTAAAGGCTGAGAACGTCAAAATTGTCCAATTCACCAAATCCCAATCTGCAGTCTCTCATACTTGGCCCTACTGCCCCCAGCTAGCTGCAAGGCTTTACAGGGAGCAAATGCAAAGCAAGAAAGAAAACAAAACTAACCTAAAAAACTTAAAAAGATTATATTCATGGAAGAATTGAAGAAAACCATATGAAAAGGCACCAGACCCAAATGATTTCACTGTGGTATGCTATGACACCTTCAAACATCAAATAATCCCAATGCTGCATGAATTATTCAAGAGTATTGAAAAAGAAAGAAAATTCTCAAATTCCTTTTTTGAAGTAAATATGTTATCAATTGATACAGCAGATAAAGGGAAGAAAAACAGAGACTAATCCCACTAACAAATATCAATGCAAATATACCCAAACAAAATATTAGCAGACAGAATCCAACACCACTTTAAGAAAGTAATATGGAATGACCACTGGGTTTTATTCCCAGAATATAAGTTGGCTCAATATTAGAAACCACATTAATATATTTCACCATAGTAATAAATATAAAGGGGGAAACATGATTATCTTCATAAATGCTGACAAAAACCTCTGACCAAAATTAACACTCATTCATGAATAGAAAACACTCAAGAAATAGGAATGAAGAGATACTTTCATAACATAATAATCTCTATCTATCTAGAGATAGAGATAGACAGAGATAGAAATAGAAATATAGAGATAGAGATGGAGATGGAGATAGATAAAGACATGTAAACGCTAAGGCCAGAATCTTATTTAATGGAAAAGCATTAGCTGAGGAACAAGGCAAAGAATTTTACTATCTCTGCTATTCAACTTTGCACTAGACTATTAACCAATATGATTAAACAAGAGAAAGTAATTAGTGACATAAGAATGGGTAAAGAAGGAATAGAAATATCTCTATTTGCAGATGGTATACCTAGAAACCCCCAGAGAATCAATGATAAATCTAACTTAAATTACAAAAGAATTCAGGAACGTATCAAACTACAAAATCAACAGCCTTTATATACACAAACAATAAATAGTTAGAAGACATATGGTAGAGAGAAGCTCTTTCACTCTCGCAACAAAAGAGATTAAAGACTTAGGATGACATTTAAGACGAAATGTGCAAAACCTATATGATGACAATTTCAAATCATCCCTAAAAGACACAAAAGTAAGTTTGAAAAAATAGATAGACAGCCCCTGCTCTTGGATATGATGATTCAACATTGTAAATATGTCAGTTTTTCCTAAATTAATTTATAAATTCAATGCAATCTCAATTAAAATACCAAAGAGTAATTTTAAGGAGATAGGCAAGTTCATACTAAAGTTTGTATGAAAAAAGCAAACATGCACAAATGTTCAAGAAAACAATGCAAAAGAAACAACTACAAGAAATAACTAGCCCTACCAAACATTAAAATATATTTTAAAGAAGCTATAATTAAAATATTATGGCACGGGCACATAAATAAGCAAATAAATCAGTAGAACTGAATAGAAGTACAGAAATAAACATAAATACCTATGAAAATTTAGTATATGATCAAGGTGCCATCTCAAATCACTGGGAGAAAGGATAGAAAATCTCAGTAAATGGTCTTAATAGCTGAAGAGTGAATCAGTCACTTGAAAGATTGGACAAAAATTATTTTTAATGAAGCATAAAAAGATAAAAAGCCAAGATCTGGTAGAGACACAACAAAAAAAGAGAATTTTAGACCAATACCCTTGATGAACATCAGTGCAAAAATCCTCAATAAAATACTGGCAAACTGAATCCAGCAGCACATCAAAAAGCTTATCCACCATGATCAAGTGGGCTTTATCCCTGGGTTGCAAGGCTGGTTCAACATACGCAAATCAATAAACGTAATCCAGCATATAAACAGAGCCAAAGACAAAAACCACATGATTATCTCAATAGATGCAGAAAAGGCCTTTGACAAAATTCAACAGCCCTTCATGCTAAAAACTCAAGAAATTTGGTATTGATGGAACGTATCTCAAAATAATAAGAGCTATTTATGACAAACCCACAGCCAATATCATACTGAATGGGCAGAAATTGGAAGCATTCCCTTTGAAAACTGGCACAAGACAGGGATGCCTTCTCTCACCACTCCTATTCAACATAGTGTTGGAAGTTATGGCAATCAGGCAAGAGAAAGTAATAAAGGGTATTCGATTAGGAAAAGAAGAAGTCAAATTGTCCCTCTTTGCAGATGACATGATTGTATATTTAGAAAACCCCATCGTCTCAGCCCAAAATCTCCTTAAGCTGATAAGCAACTTCAGCAAAGTCTCAGCATACAAAATTAATGTGCAAAAATCACAAGCATTCTTATATACCAGTAACAGACAAACAGAGAGCCAAATCATGAATGAACTTCCATTCACAATTGCTTCAAAGTGAATAAAATACCTAGGAATTCAACTTACAAGTGATGTAAAGGACCTCTTCAAGGAGAACTACAAACCACTGCTCAGCAAAATAAAAGAGGACACAAACAAATGGAAGAACATACCATGCTCATGGATAGGAAGAATCAATATCGTGAAAATGGCCATACTGCCCAAGGTAATTTATAGATTCAATGCCATCCCCCTCAAGCTACCAATGAGTTTCTTCACAGAATTGGAAAAAACTGCTTTAAAGTTCATATGGAACCAAAACAGAGCCTGCATTGCCAAGACAAACCTAAGTCAAAAGAACAAAGCTGGAGGTATCACGCTACCTGACTTCAAACTATACTACAAGGCTACAGTAGCCAAAAGAGCATGGTACTGGTACCAAAACAGAGATATAGACCAATGGAACAGAACAGAGTCCTCAGAAATAATACCACACATCTACAGCCATCTGATCTTTGACAAACCTGACAAAAACAAGAAATGGGGAAAGGATTCCCTATTTAATAAATGGTGCTGGGGAAATTGGCTAGCCATAAGTAGAAACCTGAAACTGGATCCTTTCCTTACTCCTTATACGAAAATTAATTCAAGATGGATTAGAGACTTAAATGTTAGACCTAATACCATAGAAACCCTAGAAGAAAACCTAGGGAATACCATTCAGGACATAGGCATGGGCAAGGACTTCATGTCTAAAACACCAAAAGCAATGGCAACAAAAGCCAAAATTGACAAATGGGATATAATTAAACTAAAGAGCTTCTGCACAGCAAAAGAAACTACCATCAGAGTGAACAGGCAACCTACAGAATGGGAGAAAATTTTTGCAATCTACTCATCTGACAAAGGGCTAATATCTAGAACCTACAAAGAACTCAAACAAATTTACAAGAAAAAAACAAACAACCCCATCAAAAAGTGGGCAAAGGATATGAACAGACATTTCTCAAAAGAAGACATGCATGCAGCCAACAGACACATGAAAAAATGCTCATCATCACTGGTCATCAGAGAAATGCAAATCAAAACCACAATGAGATACCATCTCACACCAGTTAGAATGGCAATCATTCAAAAGTCAGGAAACAACAGGTGCTGGAGAGGATGTGGAGAAATAGGAACACTTTTACACTATTGGTGGGATTGTAAACTAGTTCAACCATTATGGAAAACAGTATGGCGATTCCTCAAGGATCTAGAACTAGAAGTACCATATGACCCAGCCATCCCGTTACTGGGTATATACCCAAAGGATTATAAATCATGCTGCTATAAAGACACATGCACACGTATGTTCACTGCGGCACTATTCACAATAGCAAAGACTTGGAATCAACCCAAATGTCCATCAGTGACAGACAGGATTAAGAAAATGTGGCACATATACACCATGGAATACTATGCAGCCATAAAAAAGGATGAGTTTGTGTCCTTTGTAGGGACATGGATGCAGCTGGAAACCATCATTCTCAGCAAACTATTACAAGAACAGAAAACCAAAAACTGCATGTTGTCACTCATAGGTGGGAACTGAACAATGAGATCACTTGGACTCGGGAAGGGGAACATCACACACTGGGGCCTATTAGGGAGAGGGGGGTTGGGGGAGGGATTGCATTGGGAGTTATACCTGATGTAAATGATGAGTTGATGGGTGCTGATGAGTTGATGGGTGCAGAACACCAACATGGCACAAGTATATATAAGTAACAAACCTGCATGTTATGTACATGTACCCTAGAACTTAAAGTATAATAATAATAAAAAAATTGAAACTTTTGGAATAGACACCCAAAAATGTGATACTCCCCTAATGATATTTCTGGAAGCAAACAACAGAAGAAATGAAAGAGAAGCAATACTAGAACAAATAACGGCTGAGAATTTTCTAGAACCGAGAGAAAAAAAAATGAGTCTTTAGAATGACAGTGCTCACTAAGTCCAATAAGGAAAAATATATAACTTTACTCAAAATACCATGAACACAAACGTAACAACAGAGAAAATTATAAAATCTACCAGAAAAACAAAAAAGTTTCATCTTCAAAAATAAGAATCATAATTACATCAGAACTTTTATCAGTACCACAGAATGCAAGAAAGCAATGGAAAAATATTTCCAAATCCTGAGAGAAAATAATTTGACCCTTGAATTCAATACACAATACAACTTCATGAATAAAAATAAATGAACTCTTCAAGAGAAAAAGTAAAATATGGGTATGCTAACATGTTAGCATATTATACTACCTATAGATTCTCCCAGAAGTCAACTTTGAAAGACAATGTTTTAACAAGAAGAAAAACAAATCCAAAAAGAAGAACTTTGATAAATAATTCAGTGGAAAGTTAAAAATAAGTAGTAAAAACTTATTGGTGATACCTAAATAAAAATATATGAACAATTAGTTGAAATTAAAATTCCAGATGGTAATATGGTTTACTTGGGATTTTGTGCGGGGCAGAGGAGAAGAGCTTGTGAGGGGAACCTTAGAATAAAAACTATTCTAACATTTCTAACACTCTTATCTTCTCCAATGGAACAAAAAGGTAACTGAATAACACAAGACATTTTAGAAAATTCTAAGTTCAATAAAGTGTTAAAAATGTAAAGGTAATCATAGAAGGATAGAAATTGAATGTATAGCTTTTAAACCAGAGGAGGAAAAAATGGAGGAAAACAAAAATACTATATCTCAAAGTGCTGAAGGTAATGTGGTTCCCAGAGGAGCATTTATGAATCTTAAATTATTTATTAAAATAAATACAATAATTTATTAAAAACAAGAGGAATTAAATAAATTATTTTTTCTACAGAATGTGCTAGAATAAACCCAAATAAAGCAAAGGGAAAAAATAAAGAAACCTCTTCAACCATTGTTGAAAACAATGTGATGATTCGTCAAGGATCAAGAACTAGAAGTACCATTTGACCCAGCAATCCCATTACTGGAAATATACCCAAAGAGATTGTAACTCACTCTACTATAAAGACACATGCACACGCATGTTCATTGCAGCACTATTTACAACAGCAAAGACTTAGAACCAATCCAAATGTCCATCAATGATAGACTGGATAAAGAAAATGTGGCACATATACACCATGGAATACTATGTACCATGGATATATTCATACCCTTTGCAAGGACATGGATGAAGCTGGAAAGCATCATTCTCAGCAAACTAACACAAGAACAGAAAATCAAATACCACATGTTCTCACTCATAAGTGGGAGTTGAACAATGAACACATAGACACAGGGAGGGGAATATCACACACTGGGGCCTGTCAGGAGGTGGGGGGCTAGGGAAGGGGTAGCAATAGGAGAAATATCTAATGTAGGTGACGGGTTGATGGGTGCAGCAAACCACCATGGCTCATGTGTATACCTATGTAATAAAACAGTACTTTCTGCACGTGTACCCCAGAATTTAAAGTATAATAATAAAATAAAATAAAGAAACCTCAAAATCACAATAAGGGTACCAAAAAACTCAGAATTGATTAAACAAACAGGAATAAAGTGCTTCTGTGAGTATGTTAAGGATAAAAAACATCCCAGCACTTTGGTAGGCTGAGGTTGATGGATCACTTGAGGTCAGGAGTTCAAGACCAGCCTGGTCAACGTAGGGAAACCTTGTCTCTATGGGATATATAAAAATTAGCCGAGCATGGTAGCAGGTGCCTGTAGTCCCAGCTACTCAGGAGGCTGAGGCATGAGAATTGTTTGAATGTGGGAGGCAGAGGTTGCAGTGAGCTGGAATCTCACCACACTCCAGCACTGGCAACAGAGAGACACTCTGTCTCAAAAAAAGAGAAAGAAAAGAAAAGAAAAAGGAAAAACACAAAATAATAATAAGTTCAAAACAAAGAAAACACAAGTAATAAAAATAGCTACAAGTGAAAATATTGTAATTATATTTTTTATAATTATATAAAATCCATTTATATAATGGATTTATACTATCTATTATATTTTTCAAATGCCAATAAACTTGAAAACATGGGTGTAATGGACAATTTTCTAGAGAAACATAAATTACCAAGGAGTAGTAGAAAGCCTGAATAGACTAATTCAGGCAGGATGAATTTAAAAAAAAATTGCCAGTGTTCTACTGTTTCAATGTTACTGGTATCATATAAAACCAAGTTTAATCTACTTGTACTTAACTTGTTACTGTGCTAATTTCTTTTATTTTGCGGCGGGGTTGGAGGGATGGGCAGGGGAATGGAGTCTCGCTCTTGGGGCCCAGGCTGGAGTACAGTGCCATGATCTCGACTCACTGCAACCTCCACCTCCTGGATTCAAGTGATTCTCCTGCCTCAGTCTCCCGAGTTGCTGGGACTACAGGCACCCGCCACCACGGCCAGCTAATTTTTGTATTTTTAGTAGAGACGGGGTTTCTCCATGTTGGCCAGGATGGTCTCGATCTCTTGACCTCCTCCCAAAGTGCACTGTGCTAATTTCAAAGATAAGACTTTGTTGACACTAACATGAACTACGGGAGGAATTTAAGCAGCTGTCATAACCCATGCCTACAGGCAGTTAGCATCTGGTTATATTTACAAATATGGAAACCTTTACTAAATTTGTTCTGTTTTTTTAAAAATTAAATACTGTAACAATGGATATAATAAAGGCATCACCTTCACATTCAGTGGTGTTCTTAGTTAATCACATTAAGTGTATAATTTCCTTTGCCTTGGAATGCTTACTTCATAAAGACCATGCTTTTCAGGTTTCCCAGATATAATAATAAATGTCCAAGTTGTACTTGATTAGAAAATATGGGGGGGGGGGAATCCTATAGGAAGTAAAAGGAAAGTTCTTTTCTTTCAGTATTCCAGGCATCTAAGTGAAAGAGAATTAGAGAGAGAGACAAAGAGAGAGAGAAAGCAAGAGAGATACAGAAAGAACTAAAACTCTCTTAAAGTACAGTTAACAATAATAATAATAATGCAGTTAATCCAAAGCTATTACTAATAATACATAGTGAATAAGAAACTATTAATCCTGATTGTCACTGTGGTTGGCAAAATAATGCCCACCCCCTCCAAAGATGTTCAGCCCTAATGCCTGGAACCTGTTGATACGTTACCCTACACAGCAAAAGGGCCTTTGCAGGTATAATTAAGGTTAAGAATCTTAAAATAAGGAGATTGTCCTGAATTGCCTGGGTTGGCCCCATCTAATCACATGAGCATTTAAAAGAAATCTTGCCTTGGCTAGAGTCGAGAGATACAACAGAAAGGAAGGTCAGAGAGACACCAAGTTTGAGCAGGATTTGACACCACATCCATTGCTGATTCTAAGATATAGGGGACAATATGCAAGGGCAGGCAGGGAGAACTCTGGGAGCTGAGGGCTGCCCCTGGACTACAGCCAGCAAGAAAACAGGGGCCAGGATCTCACAACCACAAGGACCCAAATTCTGCCAACCACCTGAATGAACCTGGGTGTGGATTCTTCCCCAGTGCCTCCAGAAAAGACTGCAGCTCTGCCATCTTGATTTTACTCTGGTGCAACCCTAAGCAGAGAAACTAGCTGAGCCACACTGCATCTAGACTTCTGACCAACAGAAACAACAGGTGCTGTTAGAAGCCACTAAATTTGTGGTCATTAGTATCACAGCAATAGAAACCTACTACAACCACCAACCAAAATAACAAATACAAAGTCAAGATGACCTTAATCTACGCACACCAAAGAAAGCCTTCAAATGTTCCCAAGGCTCCAAATCATATCCCCATGATTTGGAGTAGGTATTTTCCAATATTGAACTCACCAATACGAAGACATTTTCCATCATGTCAGCCTCATCTTTACTCCCATGTGTTAGCACATTATGATGACATGAAACCACTGCTTCGTTCTACTGGCGTTTCACCATATGGTAGTGGATCTGTGTTTGCCATTATGTGCCAGATGGCACTGGGACACCAACCGCTTACAGTGTCATCTAAAACATAGAGACAAACAAAAATTGAGGAATCCCTGCTGTAAAAATTGGAGACAAGAAGTTTCATGAGTATGTTAGCATTCATGATATTTAATTTGAACTGACCATGAGCCCATTTTAAGACTTCTGTCCAAGAGTGAGTCTGACCCCTAAATTATACCACCACAACACAGTGCTGAAACCTTCTTTGTTATGTGTGATACCTTTACCAATCAGAGAAAGCAATTTAAAATACTCAGGTTCTCAGCCATCTGTCATTATTAATGCCCAATTATATTATGTAACTTCCTTGGAAAGTTTTGATGATATAAGATCTTTCTAACACACAGCTACAAACCGATAAAAGGGCACATATTTTACCATGTGACATTTCATATCGGTTTGCATGTGATACCAAGTGAAACATCTGGAGGATCGAGAAAAGTCCTATCATAAGCTATTCACATGCTATTTAGCTATCTAGCTACTTAGCATTAGTTATTCGTTTATTGCCAACATGAATTATTTGCCATAAACATGACTTTTTTATTGTTATAGATTTCTATATCACATGTGCTGGTGACATCACATGGAAACCAACCAGGAATATTTTTTAGCTAGATGGGAAGGGTCTTGTCCTGGAATTTAAGGTGAGGGTACAAGGATAATAATATAAGCCAGTCACAGTGACTCATGCCCATAGTCCCAGCTACTCAAGAGTCTAAGGTAGGAGAATCCCTTGATCCCAGGAGTTCAAGTTCAGCCTGGGCAACATAGCAAGACTCTGGCTCTAAAAAAATAAAAAGAAAGAAAAGAAACAGGATAATACAGACAAAAGACGTTACAAGGTGGTCTGTTAGAGAATGTCAAAGATCCGTATGTTACTCTATGATCAAGAACAGGAGTCAGTCCTTCTAAATTGACTTATGAGTCTTGACAGTCACCATTGAAAGAAAGCTGGGGGGTTATCAGAAAATCCTACTCTGATAATTTTTCATAATTTTCCTATGTTAATTAAGGTAGAATAAAAAAGGATTTCTGTGTCAGTACTTAAGCATGCCAAGACTGTCATTATAGGTCCAGAACACAGGACTTCTAGACTAATGTATAACCTCTCAAGAAAATTAACTGCAGGAGACATCCTTCCCGACGTAAACAATCACAAGAAGCATTTTCTGTTTAATCATCTGGCGTTAACTTTTTTTCAGCAACACCTGTTGAAGACTAACTAAGAACCCAAGGTGAAGGCAACACATATACTTAGTTCATTTTAAGTTAAGAAGTAGAGTCACTTGGAATTTCTATACTCACACACACAGGACAGAAATAGCCTAACAACCAAGTTCCAATTAAGTGGTTACAATTTGATATGACTTTTGGGAAAAAAGGGTGCTAAGAAATGCTGTGTGTTATAATTTCTTTTGTGTTTCTTTCTCTGTGTTGATTACCCCAGAGCAATTTTACAGCAAGAAAGTGATGACTTGTTAAAGAACCCTTCTTTCCTTTTCTGTTTATCACTGTTCTCAGCAAAGGTGAGAGACGTTTCATATGGGTACTAGAACCTGACAAACTCTGTTCTTTTTTTTTTTTTTTTTTTTTGCATGTAATTGAATTTTTTTTATTATACTTTAAGTTCTGAGGTACATTTGCAGAACTTGCAGATTTGTTACGTAGGTATACACGTGCCTTGGTGACTTACTGCTCTGTTCATTCTTTTACAAAACCAAAATTTTTTAATATTTACTGTGTGCCAAATGATGCAAGAAGAAAACTGCAAAAGATAGAGTTTCCACTTAAAAAGTAGGATCTCACAGCTTATAAAAAGATTCTTGCATATAAATTTATAATGACTAGAATATCTACAACAAATATCATGTCTCTATTTTGTGAATAAGTTCACAAGGGGAATTTATTATGGGCCAGTCCATGTTTCTATATTTCATAATTTTTTAAATTACATCATCCAGCCTTTCCACACACTTCTAAAGCATTCTACATTGGAAGTTTTATATTTATTTCTTTCATAGCACACATTTTAAATAAGCTTATACTAGAGAGGGAAACACATAGTTTAGTCAGAACACTAACTCTCAATCATACTATAAAATAGATTCTTTCTATGTAAGTGTTTTATAGACTTTCCCCGTCCAATATTGTAGCTACCATGAGTTGAACATTCATAATGTGACAATCCAAACTCTGAAATGCTCCAAAATTCAAAACCTTTTGAGCATTGACATTACAATGTCAGTGGTAAATTACACACCGCATGTACACAAACTTGGTTTCATGCACAAAATTATTAAAAATATTATATAAAATTGCCTTCAGCTTACATGTATAAGATGCATATGAAACATAAATGAATTTTGTGTTTTGACTTGGGTCTCAACCCCAATGTATCTCAGTATAAATATTCTAAAATTCAAAAAAAGTTGAAACTGGAAATACTTCTAGTCTCAAGCATTTTGGATAAGGGATACTCAATCTGTAATGATACATGGCTATTTAAATTTAAATTATTTTAAATTAAATAAAGTTAAAAATGTATTTCCTCAGTTGCTTTTACAGTAATCACATTTCAAGTGCTCAATAGCTAGCAGCTACTATGATGGACTGCAGAGATCATTATCTTCATCACAGAAAGTTCTACTGAACAGCACATTTACGGTTGTCACTTATAATTATCCTTACCCACAAAGGATAATATTTTCTTGGCCTAATGTCTTAGCCTTTTTGTACAATTGTAGGCTGCAAAGGAGGTGTGAGAACATATACACCAACACTTGTTATTACCTGAGGGAACTGATGCTTAGAAAGTTTTAGGTGACGGAAAGATCACTCTTGAGGTTTTCCTCTAGATTCAGAAGTCTGTCTTGCATTAAAATTTTTAGCCTTTTGTTCCTTGACAGACGAATGGTGGCTGATTGAAATCAAGGGCTCAGATGATCAGATTTGATCTACTATGACAGTGCTTATTGATTTGTAATAGCTGCTTGATTCACGCTCTTGAGCTCAGAGAGAAAAAGTGGTTTGATATATTAATGATGACTTGCAGGTCAAGAGTTGATGTCACGCTTGCCAGGCATTTTCTATCACTACAAGTATGAGCTAGAAACTAATATAGCTGGCAACTAATATGTACACATGGAGTAGTTAGAAGCACATGCAGAAGTAAGACAGTGTGGAGGCAGGCCCTGGTGTATTTCATATCCCCTAATGGAAAAATCATTCTTCAGTTTGGGCTTTTGTATTTTAGAGGGATAAAGAGAGAACTCTGGTGATAAAAAGAAAAACTTTAAATTACTCTCTTACTCATTCCCCAAATCCTGAATAACCCAGTCCACCTTCTCTCCATCTTTTGTAAGAGATATGAGTCCTGTCTGAAGCAAAAAGACAGAAAAAAAAAAAACACACACACACACACAAACCTCTTTGGAATAGGTCTAAGAGACAAACTATAAAATAACTTTCCAAGAGAATCTTTTATGGAGAACATAAAATGTCACCTCTTTTTGTAGGAGTCCAGAAATGTGTTTTCCTGAAAAACAGAAGACTTCTGAAAAGACTGTTTCAGGGCACATGATTCTGCAGTAGTCTCTAGAGAGATTTATGAAATACAATTTCTCATTCTTAGAATGTTGCCTATCCATTGTGTAAGTTCCTAGTGCACTCTATCCCTAGAAAAATAATGTATCATTGGCTGGGCATGGTGACTCATGCCTATAATCCCAGCACATTGGGAGGCCAAGGTGGACAGATCACCTGAGGTCAGGAGTTCAGGATCAGCCTATCTCTACCAAAAATACAAAAACATTAGCTGGGAGTGGTGGTGGGCACCTGTAATCTCAGCTAATGGGAGACTGAGGCAGGAGAATTGCTTGAACCCGGGAGATGGAGGTGGCGGTGGGCTGAGATTACGCCACTGCACTCCAGCCTAGGCAACAAGAGCAAAACTCTGTCTCAAAATAATAATAATAATAATAATAATAATAATAATAATAATGTATTATTTTGCTCACACACACACAAAGGCAGTCTGAGCTCTGCTTTACCTTTTTCTATTTGGAAGGTTTGCTTTTATAAATTTCAAAGCAAATTTCCAGCCTCTTCCATATAAAGCTCCTTGTTGAAAGCTCTGGTTCAGCCACTGTGAAGTTACTCAGAGGCTGAATCCAGTCTAAGAGTTGACTGGGAGCTTAGCTTCACTTTCACTATTCTATAGATTTTTGGCTATTATACTATGGATCATACATTCACAGAAAGAAAAAAAATGTAAATCTCCTTTTTCCTCTTCGTTAGCAATGCTTATAGAATATATTGGTTAAAACAAGTTTCTTTGATAAACTGTGGTTTTTCAATAATCTGTATAAAATTGTTCTCTATTTTCTGGGATAACAAAGAGTTTGCAGTATGAATATAGAAGTAATTTCTAAAGTAGGTATTTAAAGAAAAAATTCTCTAGAAGCCTCAATACATAATGGAACATTTGCTTCATTTGCGTGATCAGAAGCATATATATATACACATTCATATAGAAGAAACACTAATATATATATTATATGTATTTTATATATTTTATATATATATATATTTTTAAGACAGAGTCTCACTCTGTCGCTCAAGCTAGAGTGCAGTGGCAAGATCTCAGCTCACTGCAACCTCTGCCTCCTGAGTTCAAGTGATTCTCCTACCTTAGCCTCCTGGGTAACTGGGATTACAGGCATGCACCAGCCCACCCAGCTAATTTTTTGTATTTTTAGTAGAGATAAGTTTTCACCATGTTGGCCAGGCTGGTCTCGAACTCCTGACCTCAGGTGATCCGCCCACCTCAGCCTCCCAAGTGCTGGGATTACAGGCATGAGTCACTGCGCCCAGCTGAAGAAATACATCTAAGGAAAAGAATTTAATCTGGTTCTTGTTGAAATGTTTACATTATTAAGACTTTTTTGCTCTAAGTTATGATTTGGCTTCACAGTTCATGTTGGCATCATTCTGACAATCTTATTGCAATTAATTAAAGGCAATTCACCATTTAATAACAAAAATATCTTTGATGGCCTAAATCAAACTAGCAGGTATTAATCCACAACAATGTGACTGCTAGATAATGGCCCTCTCCATGTTTCTTAAACATACACACACACTAGTTATAAAACAAGAACAAGAGTGACATGGAATAATGCACAGCCCTTCTACTAGCTAGACATTTCAGCATGCACAAAAGTGAATGTCTGAGGATGTATAGGTGTACTTTAAAAATTCAAAATATAAAAAATAGAAGAAAATATAGGAATTTTTAATAATCTTGGAGTGGAGAAATAACCAAAATAGTCACTAAAGAGAGGTGGTTTTTTAAAAAGTTATACATCTGGTCTATGCAGTGCTATGCAGCTTTTAAAAAGACTACAGGAGGTATAGTATTGTGTGAGAAAACATCAAAAATAATAAATATAATATGGTCCTACACAAAATATATATGTAGTGTGTCAACATATATACACATATATAATATCTGTCTATAAAGCTTATATATAAAATGAAGAACGCCTATATGAAGAGTAGTTTTAATATGACATTTGAATGTTTTAATTACTAACCTTTCTCCAAAAACATGTATTAAAAAAAAAAAAAAAAGGCAAGAGTTAAAGATTTAACCTGGAGATGCAAGTGGAATGTCCAACTTTTAACCTTTACTGAGAGCTTGTAATGTGGTAAATGAACATGTAAAGGGTGAAAGATTGTATTTCATGTAAATAATTATATTTATACAAAATGTAAATTTGTTCATTTCATCCTTATAGATCTGCAGGGCACAGTTAACAGTTATGTTTCATATATGAGATAACTAAGATTCATAGTGGCTGGCTAATTTGTCCACAGTTACACAGCTGATAAATGCCAACATGGATGCCTGATCTATCTGACACCAAATTATCCCTCTTTTGTGATGAATAGGTAAGAATTATTTTATATTAACATATCAAAGCACCAGCTTATGAGAGTTGGTGTCTGCTTACTGAATTATGGTGTTTTATATTTATATGGTTATTTCCAAAGTACTTGAATATGATCATTTAATTCAAGTATATCAACTCATATTGAATGCTTACTTTGTATTAGGCACTATGCTGGGTCATAAGAACAAAAAGATGACTAAGAGGTTGTTTAGGTCCTCAAGCAGCTCAGTTCAGCGGAAGAGAAAAGGAAATAAACAAATATTTACAAAAACGCCATCCTAAATACCATGTAGTCGAAGTACACAGCGCTTTGGGGGAAAGAAGGTGGCCTATTATTTGGGGGAATACATGCCAGTTGAAAACCTGTTTATAAGATTTATTTACTTAGCAAGCTTTTTCTACATACCGTTTGGAATAGAATCTTAATATAAATTTTAATCAATTCCCAAATAGTGGATTTAAAATTTTTTAATGGTATCATCATTAAGACTAACATTTAAGTGTATTTCACAAACAGTCTAACACACATTCTAGCTATTCTAAAAGGAAATAAGACCAATCATATAACACAGATAATTTTTTTAGAAAAAAAAATTAGGGGAGAATGGGGGGGACATTCTTCTTTTAGTCATATGTTCATGAAATTCTTGAATGGTTATATAATAATTTATTTTCCTGTTAGTTTGGTTTTACAGGAAAGATTAAGAATAGAATATGACTGATTAACTCCTATCTGGAGTCTCCTCTCCACCTACAATTTCATGTGAACATCTATCAGACTCCACAATATGAATTAAATTAAGAATCATCAAAAAGTGTCTTTTTTTGCACGTTTTGCTCAACAAAATAAAGAAAGTTGAGAGTTGTGCCCACCTTATTAAAACGTGATAATATTTTGAATGCTGAGATATAAGTTACACCATATTAAAATATTTTATAAATAATATTAGGAATACTTAAGGTTCTAATTAGTTCTTCTCATAGACAATACATATATTTTTCAAAATTAAAAACAAAATCTTACTGCCAATAAAATGACAGCACTCAAAATTCTGTATTTTCTTAAGAAAATTTTAATTAAAACTTATTTTTATTCCAAACAAAATGATGATAGCTCCCCAAATTGGTTTTACCTTAAGGAAATTTTGATTAAATTTTTTGTTATCTGCTTAAGGTATCCTTTGTAGAGTAGTGTATAAACATACTACCATACTACCAGGAGACAAAAGGCAGGACAAATGATTCTTCCTTTGTACCACTCCAACTGGCCTTTCTTTGATGGGCAACTACAGGACTGACTCTCAACTATATCTCTGTTCCTGTCTACTCTGTTCCTAATTCAGTGGTCCCACAAACTGAAGTTGGACAACCTAAGAGGAGGGAGGGGTAAGTGGCAGTGGAAACAAATGTGTTACTTAAGAAAGTATGTTGGAGATCAGATAAACCTCTTGATTAGTACATCATTGCAGATTTCTCTTAACTCCATAAAATAGAGGACTTCACAACCATTCTTTTACTGTAACTTATTTTTAGATTTGAGCTAAAAATCATCAGGGAGTAATCACTAGACCATAAGAATGAGACACAGACTTTTCATGGACTAATTTTATCTGTAAAGTGGGAAAGCTAAACTTGATCATCTTTAAGGACTGGCTCTTAAATTTGTGAGCTCTTGATGCTCAGGAATTAGATGAAACCTTTGTCTGCTCTTATGTATCAGGAATGTTTCTCTTCTTTATGCAGAAAGTATACAATTCTAAGCATTTTAACTTCTATTTTCATAAAAGAGCCAGGTAAATAGTCCATTAACACAGTAGAAGATTTAGAAGATTATTGGGCAGATTCCTATGACTTTCTATGCCCCTCATAAAATATTAGCAAACTGTATGAGACAAAATAATAAAGACATACTAAACAAGCTAGGCTGTGTTTGTGAGCTGGTGAAGCAAATAGCAACCTAAGATTTATTGTTTGAGAAAACCCACACAGTCCCTCTTCCCATCTTCCTCTCTATAAATAGACACGTATAGGTGCATAAATATATTCATATACCTCAAATATGTACATTGCAAAAAGATGGGAAGCACATGAAACAATTTGTCAAGAGTAGTTACCCCTGGATGGTGAACTACAAATGATTGTTATCTGGTCCTCTCTACTTTTTCTGCACTCCCTAAATTTCCCGCTATTTATAATTTTTAAAATATATTTAGATACCACTAATTTGTTTCTACTAATAGCCCCCAGATGTGGGATGCTTGAAATTTTTAGCAAGAAATAATTTTAAATAATTTTAGCATACGAGAGCATCTATGGCTTAAGTGCCTATGAGCAAGAAATGTGAGAAGTTTGATTTAAATACAGAAAAAGCTAATTTCACATGCCACAAAGGGGCACTTAGAACAAAAAGAAAAAAAAAAAGTGTACTCTGGTCCAAAGTGATGGTTGGTGGGCAGTTTACACTTCATAGTTTATATCAAGAGATTAGCTTATGTCAATTTTGTAAGACCTATTCATTGCACGATGTGATGAACAAAGAGATAAAAACTATAAATCATCCATTGACTATTTGTGGATATTTAGAAGGAATTAAAGTAGAAATCTAAGGCATTTATTTTAATGTCATATTTTAGACTCCAGATTCACAGAAGCCCAATTCCTTGGAACCCTACTGGCCTTTAAAAAAAGATTACACTTATTGATGTGACAGGGTGTCTATACACATTGATGTGACGCAACGAAATGGAAACTATCAAGAAGCAGAAACATACGATTGGGTTTCATAAAGATGTGAAGGTGTTCACACTCAACATGGACGCGTGGATTGAGCTGGTGTCCTCTACTCCCTCCTCTCATTGCTGCACTTGAGATAAATAGAATCACAGAATTAGGAAAATTGCAGAGCTATGTTATGGAGACTAATTTGCAATTTCCAAAGAGAGTTACAGAAGAAAAAAAACGTTAACTGCTTCTTCAGCCTTCCATAAATTATGAGTGCTTGATTAGAGAAGCAAGAGGCCAGAGAAACAGAGGAGTAAAGAAGAGGACTCCACAGATGAGCTTCTCCAGGAAGGTGAATGATGCCCCGTGATCTGGAGAACATTATGGATTCTAAACCAACAGTTGTGGGAACATTCCGTGAGAACATGTGTCTTCTTTTGGACAGATATAACTGACCAAAAAAAAAAAAAAAAAAAAAAAGTGTCAACCTTCTGTTGCGATATGTGCCATAGAAGGCTTTTGAACCTTTTACCTCATTATTACTGAAGATCTTGTCTGGGAAAATCATCAAAAGAAGGCATCCATGCTACTTGATTAATTGGAGGAAATGTTGAACATTTATTGACTTCATCTAAGTTTGTGTTCAGATATTTCCTGTTTTTTTCCATGTTTGGGTGAGTAAATCTTTAGAATAGGTGATATTGTATTAAAAAGCAATCATTTATGAAAGGTTGAATGAATATGTTAAATGATTTACATGTATTTTGCATCATGTTAATCCTCCTAAGATAGTCGTTACTAGCTTCATTTTTAACATGAAATGACTGAAACCAAGAGAGTAAAATGACAGGCCTAAGGTTTCACAGACTGCAAATGGAGAGATTGAAATGTAAAGCTATGTTTTCTGGCTGGAAAGTTCTTTTTTTATTATTATTTTATTTATTTATTTATTTAGAGACATAGTCTCACTCTTGTTGCCCAGGTTGGAGTACAATGGCACAATCTCAGCTCACTGCAACCTCTGCCTCCCAGGTTCAAGTGATTCTCCTGCCTCAGCCTCCCGAGTAGTTGGGATTACAAGCGTGTGCCACCACGTCTGGCTAATTTTTGTATTTTTAGTAGAGACAGGGTTTCACCATGTTGGCAAGGCTGGTCTCGAACTTGTGACTTCTGGTGATCCACCCGCCTCGGCATCCCAAAGTGCTGGGACTACAGGCATGAGCCACCGTGCCCAACTTCTGGCTGTAAATTCTTACTCTGCACATATAGCATCAGATTTCCATCTATCTAATGTGACTCATGTTAATGATATATCCATTATTCCTATTTTATGAAGTGCTCTTTTAAAGAATGGATAAAAAAAATTGCTGTTTTTCATTAGTGGGAAAGTTTATATGATTTTTTTCTTCCAGTTTAAAATGTGAGAATTATTTCAGGATTTTTCCTAATATTGAACCATTTTTTAATTGCTGGCATGGTGTTTTGTTTTGTTTTTTTTATCTTTTTATTTTGTTTTTTTTTCCCTCTTAATGTGTTGCTAGATTCAGTCTTCTCATTTTATCTTCTATGTTTGCATTTATTCATAAGTAAAATTGCCCTGTGGTTTTATTACAATATGTTATTTATGTGTTTTGTTTTCACTGTTCTTTTTATCTAAAAAAAGAATCTTTGTTCATGCTTCACAACATGTCAAATAGTTGTGGTATCATTTATTGCTTAAATTTGGGGAGACAATTCACCTAAGAAAAAAATAAAAAGTAAAGTTTCTCACATCTGAAGAATATGAAAATTGTCTCATTCTTTTTAGAGACAGACGGCCAGTCTCAAACTTCCGGGTTCAAACCGTCTTCTTACTTCAGCCTTTTGAGTAGCTGCGACTACAAGTGCACCACCAGGCCAGGTATCCTGTGTGTTTGTTTGTTTGTTTGTTTGTTTAATTTTTTTGAGGCAGAGTCTTGCTCTGTCGCCCAGGCTGGAGTGCGGTGGCGCGATCTCCGCTCACTGCAAGCTCCGCCTTCCAGGTTCACGCCATTCTCCCGCCTCAGCCTCCCGAGTAGCTGGGACTACAGGTGCCCGCCACCACGCCCGGCTAGTTTTTTGTATTTTTAGTAGAGACGGGGTTTCACCACATTAGCCAGGATGGTCTCCATCTGCTGACCTCGTGATCCGCCCGCCTCGGCCTCCCAAAGTGATGGGATTACAGGCATGAGCCACCGTGCCTGGCCCAGGCCGGGTATGCATCTTATCTTTAGTTTCCACAGCTGTCTTTAGCAAGCAAACTTGTAGTGGGATCCGGATCATGAAGCTTTTGTCTTAACCTCTCAGCCTAATCTGAGGAGTTGATTAAACTCAAAGGGAACAAGGACCACCAAGAAGGAATATTATCTGTCATATTTTAAAAATGAGTATAATCATCTTAGAGCCTGAGATTCCAGACTACTTGGCCAAACTACTAAACACCAGCTGTCTCTGTAAAAATACATTGTTTTCAATCTACAAAACGCCCCAGGAGTAGGGCAGCTCACTACCAAGGACCCAGGGCTCTCATTGGTCCACTCTTCCATTCTCCGTGTGTTATCAAGACACGGTCCCAGGTGTCACAGGCTGACATGTTCCTATCCAGAGAGAAAGAGAAGGAATCCCTCCACATGTCTGTCTTATTAGGTAAAACATTCCCCAGAAGCCCCTAGCAGGCATCTCCTCCAGTCCCTTTTACCAGGATTGGGTCTCACACCTATACCATAAGGACAAGGGAGATGAGAATGCAAGTATAAAAGGTTTCAGTATCTATTATGGGAAAAAGTTCTTCCAGCGATCAAGAAAAAAAGATAAAGAAATAGCTGTTTTGGAGGCAACCAAGAGTTTTGCCCCAGGAGAATAGAAGAGGAGGGGTACCCAGGTGAGACCCACTCGGGAGGGTTAAAAGAGCAGCAAAGAAGACAACGCGTGGATACAAAAGGCAAACCAGTGTTTTCTTCCCAACATTGACTAAGAATTGTATAGGAGAGAGTATAAGAGGGAATTGTCTTTTAGTATCTTGCATGTGATAGGCTTTTAATACATTTTGAATTTCCCCATGAGGTTGAATGGATTGAAACATAAGGTTGATGGGGCTAAGACATAATTATGGTAACTCAGGATAGGAGTATTTGGGTGCAAATCTTATTTTTTACATTGAAGTCAGAGAATACAGCACTGCCTTTTACAACCATCCTGGTGGCAGTCAGAGACAGTGTCTATGACCTGGACACTGCAGGGGCTCAATCGTTATACACACACAGGTTTGCTTTTCACATGGGATCCAGGCGAGAGAGACTATTACTTTCCTATATTCTTCTTCACTTTATCAACCCATTAATACTATCTTTCACCACGGTGATGAGAATGACTGACACACGGGAACAGAGATTCATTTTTCATTGTGAAAGAAAAAAATCCCGCCTCCAATATGGCATTAAAGAGTACCAATTCCTTATCCTTCTTTGTGTTAAGTGTGTGTTACTTAGTCTTAGCTCATCTGTGTTTAATCGGCTTCCTTCATGCTCTCTCCATGAAGCCAGAGATGTACATATTAAACACAGGAGTTTTTGACAGCTTCCCCTTCCCTAGGGCAAGATTGCTCAACTAATAATAACTAAGATATCTTTTGACAAGTGCAGCTAAGAGCTGGGAAAGCTTAGTCAATCTACATCAGCCTTGTTGGCACTTTCTTTCCATTTCCTACCTGCATTTTCTTGAATGATGGAAATGCAGAATGTAGAACCTACAAAATCCAGGAGACGCAGCGGATGAAATCAGGCCTGGAAGGTTAGGGAGGAATGAATGCAAAACCAGACTCATATTGATCAGGGAAAGGAAAATACTTTTTCCCAACTACAATTGCAGCTGAAACCCATAAATTAGATGATTGAAGCAATAAGACACGTGAAATGGCTTTTAAGTCCACTACCCGCTCTGTGTAATAAATTTCAAATGACATCGAGGCTTTTAGTGGAAAGAATGATTTATTGCCATCTGCAAGAAGGAAGCTTTCAGGGATTATCTCTAACGTGGCAAAACACTATTCCAAATTTCACAAAATTAGCAAAGCTTCATGAAGCTTGGTGACTGAACTGACAAGCAAGCTAGCTCAAAAAAAATTTTAATGGAACAAAAATATTGCAAATGTGCATTCTTATATACCAATACTTAGAGGTGTATTACTTCCTCAAAAATCATCTAAATTCCACATTAAACGAAAACCTCCTTTGATTTGTTAGAAAAAAATTCTGAGGATATTTAATTTTTTAATTACTTTTAATATATGTGTATATCCCAAAAGAATAGATACATAGAAAAGTATAAACCTATTCCTGCTCACTTTTGGCGTGAATTAATTCTAAATTGATTTACTTTCCTTGCCTCAGGCAACACCCTCCATTTATCTCTTCATTTGGAAGAAGCTGAGACAGTTTAGCAGTGAACCACCTGAACAGGTGAGAGAGGAAACAATCATGGAACTAACTTTACATTGCAGTGTGCTCTTACCTCTGTGATTAGGTTCACACCTGTAATCCCAGCACTTTGGGAGACTGAGGCAGGAGGATCACTTAAGGCCAGGAGTTTGAGACCAGCCTGAGCAACAGCGTGACACCCCTTCTCTACAAAAAATTATAAAAATTAGCCAGGTATGGTGGTGAGTATCTGTAGTACCAGCTACTCAGGAGGCTGAGGCAGGAGTATCGCTGCAGTCCAGGAGTTCCAGATTGCAGTGAGCTATGATCGCACCACTGCACTTCAGGCTGGGCGATGGAGGGTGACCTTGTTTCTATGGGGAAAAAAATGTTAGTAGGCAATTCAGGTAGAATCTGAGAGGTTCTTCCAAAAATGCATACTTGTCAAGCAGAAGGGTCTAAAAGAAAATGACAGGGAAATCTGCGTATTGTAACAGGAAACAATAAGAATGATGCTATGAAGGCTGAGACCTGAAAGATTTCCTACACTTTGTGCTTCCCTCTTGTCCACCAAGTACTTTTATTCTAGGAAGTTTGAAAAGAATTGGAAAGTGGGAAATTAAGAAGCATGCTTTCTCTACAGACAATAGGCTTTCACTGTCAGAATCTTGGATTTCCAGTGTGCAATGTACCCACTAGGTTTTCTGGGTTTTGTCCCTGTCCAGGTCCAGCAGCATCTGGCTACTAAGAGGGTGCACCTGCAAGCTTACAGGCATGGTTTCTCCTCAGGCTCCAGCTCTGCCTCTTCTAACTAGTCCTCTCGCTTTCTGAGGACACATTCAATTCTAAGATATAATTGGCATCCATTAATTAACCATATATTGCACTTCGTTGTTTTCCTTCTATGTCACCTATTTTACCACTACAGAGACTCAGATTTAATTATCTCATCTGTCAAGACTATAGTCTAAGAAAGAAAATGTTTTGGATATTAACACAGTCTCTTTTCTCCCCCTGTAAATTTAATGGAAGTGTATTCCAATTTTTAATGATTTCTCAATTACTGTAAGATAGAAAAATAGCCAAAAAAAGTGCCTCTTTCAATTCACATAATTAAAATGAATATCTTCCTTAGATAATTTTCAAGTTGCCATTCTTGAAACTGAACATGGTTTAATTGTTCATAAGTGGTAGGACTAATGACTACAATGGAAGAGAACTTTACAGTTTAATATCTCATCTTTCCTCAACTACTCTTCATATAAACAAATTCTTCCTATAAATGATAATTAGTGATAAAAGCCATAAAACACATTATATTTGAGGTAGCCAGTGTCTTCACATATACCAAGGCATACTCTCCCAGTTACCATTTATAAAAATGTTTTGTCTCACAAATTTATGATATGAATATCAGATAAATGAGTTTTCCAACATTTATAATTCCACTAAATCTGAAGATAAAGAGAACTAGTTCCTACCTGAAGAAATGAAATATTCCTCAAGCAAGTAGACCCCTAATTTTACACATGATGGAAAAGTATTTTAGTCATGGATAAGCTCCCAAAACCCTGTGATCTGAATTCAGAAATTAATTAAAGAGTAAATTTTTTCTCAGTTTCCAAGTTAACTGAAAGACCTGCATGCAGGAATATTGGAGCCTCAGCATAGAAAGCATTCAAAAATAATATGATTCATTGTAAAGTAGTTCTCTCTTGAACTCCATCTGTTCTAATTATCTATTGCTGTGCAACAAACCACTCCAAACTCAGTGACATAAAATAGCAACCATTGTGCTCACAGGTTCTGTGGGTTGGGATTTTGAACAGGGTACAGTGGGGAGGGCTTATTTGTGCTCCAGGACATCTGGGGCCTCAGCTTGGAAGGCTCCAGTGGGTTGAGGGTGACTCAACAGTCAGGGGCTGGAATCACCCGGAAGCTTCTTCACTCACAATCTTTTATTTTAGGAAGTTTATTCTAGGAAGTGCCTGAGCTGGGGTAACTCAAAGGCTGAGCCCAACTTGGACTGTCAGTCAGCATGCCTGCACATACTCTCCATGTGGCTTGAGTTTCTCACAGCATGGCAGCTGAGCTCCAGAAACAGCCTTCTGAGATGGAGCATCTGGAAAATGAGTCTTCTAGAAGACCAAGGCTCACACTACTTGGTTTTTTTCCTGCCCAGCCTCAGAAGCTATACAGTATCACTTTCACCAAATTCCACTAGTTACAAGCGAATTCTGAAAGGCGGCCCAGTTTCAAAGGGAGTGCAATGAGACTCTTCCCCTTGATAATAGAGTTGCAAAGTCACATTGTCAAAGAGTATATGGGTTGGAAGTTATTGTTGAAGCCATCTTTGGAATACACAGCTTGGCCAACCATCAGGGGAAGAGGATTGAATGTGAAATGCTTTTATTATCTTTTATATAACAATCTATGCTAGGTAATTTACACATAATATCATTGAATTACCAACAACTTTATGCTTCAGTTCTAACACGAGCCACATTATATTAACGATATCTATTTTTAATCTGTCTCCTCGACTGGTTGATAAATTACTCCAGAACAATAATTTTATTTTTATCTGTTCCCAGTGCCTTGCATGATACCAGGCATGTAATAGATGCTCAAATATTCGTGAAATAAAAACTTATCTGCAATAGATCTGGTCATAATTATTCATTTACATACATGTTCCCTGTTCAACTCTCTGCCTCTTGCTGGCTTGGACTTTGTCTTGCTTATCCCCAAAACTTAACACTATGCCTGGTACACAGTAATTTCCCAAAATATATATATTTAGAGCTGAACTAGTCTTTGTTAAGAAGATAGTCCCACTATATTGAAACCAATAATGGAACTGCTGTGAGGTTAAAGATAATTAACTACATCCATGCCCCTACAGTAATAGAAACCAAAAGTACGTATTTTCCTTATCAAATAAACAAATTAATTTCTAACAAACTACTCCAAAAGCTATTGGGTTAACACAACAAATGTCTTATTATCATTTGAGATTCTGCACATTGACCAGGCAGTTCTGATATTGGCTGATTCGCGGTTACCCAAGCACTCAGTTGATCTGGAACCACCAAGAAGACTCCCTCCCGTTGCTGGCAATTGATGCTGGTTGTTGGCTGAGAGTTTAGATTGGCAGCCTGCTAGAAGTCTTGCAGGAAGCTTCTCCCTGGGAGACATGAGCATCTCACAGCCATGGGGGCTGTGTTCCAAGAGGGTGGACCAAGAACAAGCATTCTAAGGGAGAAGAAATGGAAGCTGCCAATCTTCATAAAAGCTAGACTCAGAACTGCCACAGTATCCAGTACTTAGCCATATTTTATTGGTTAAGCTGTCATAGCACCAGTGAGATTCAAGGGTTGAGAAAATAAGTTTCATTCTCAAAGGAGAGTGATCAAGAATATGGAATCATCTTTAATCCACCACAAAATGGGAAAAAGGAAAAACAAATACAGACTACTTTGGTACAACTTCTTTTGTTTGTGAATAAGTAGAGGAATCCAACACTACACCAATGGTTAAGCAAAGCTCAAGGTGAAGATTCTAAATTGATTCCTGCACAGTTCAGAAACAGAAAACCTGGCCTTTTCCTGGTTGTTAGTAAGACTTGGGTGCTCCAAAGAAGGGATTTATGTTCTCTCTTTATAAATCATTTGAGATAGCCTAAGTGAAGAACACAAGCCAGTTGGACATATACCAGCTAACACCCTGCCCACTTATTTTAACCAATGCTAATTAGGGAAAAAAGTTTCCTGGGAAAACAGTCATAATTTTAGCTAAAAAAGAAAAAAAAAGAGTTACAAACTTGTATTTATAATATCATCCCAATTATATTTTACTTGTGTGTAGTAAGTTGAAGCATGTTAAACAAATTTTATGGGAAGCCACTGTTTTGGGCTGAGCTCCTGCATTAGACCCCTATAGACTAGACCAAATCAAAATGGAGTCACTTGTGCTAAGTGCCACATAATCAAATTGAAACTTTAAGCATTAGGAGATATATCTAATGTAAACAATGAGTTAATGGGTGCAGCACACCAACATGGCACATGTATACATATGTAACAAACCTGCATGTTGTGCACATGTACCCTAGAACTTAAAGTATAATTAAAAAAAAAAGAAAAGAAAAGAAAAGAAAAAGAATTCCCTGGCTTACCAGGCCAAAAAAAAAGAAAGCAGGTAGATCACCAAACAGATTAGATTTTTTCTTGAAAACAAGATGCTCACAATAACCAATTGGAATGGGCCCAGTCAATCTGAGTCAGTGTAATAGGGAAGTCCCTTCTGCTTTAACCCTTATAAGATAGGTAAAATGAAGTAATGAGATGTTAACCAATCCACTTTTTCTAGTGTGTTGTTTCCTTGTTCCCATCTTTAAAAACCCAGCTCTTCTGTCATACCCTGCAGAATACATGGTCTATTTTATACAAAATGCTGTCCAGATCTAGGATGTCAAATAAAAGTCAATTAGATCTTTAAGTTAAACTTGTAATTTTGTCTTTTGGCAGGTGTTGGGCATTTGTTACAACAGTATATGAAAACTCAAATTTGTTATCTTCTGCTGCTTTTAGACGAAGCTTCTTGTGCATACTTGGAGGATGAGTTTTCAGGTATTGTATGTCAAGACTGGAACCGCCTTAGCTCCTGGTAAGTTAAATGGTCTGTGCTGGGTCTAAGGGCCTAGAATCTGGCCATTTCAAAGAGAAAGGTGTTTAGGTGAGTTTTTAAATACTATGATTCAAATGAACAGGAAATAAAGGCTGAGTATTTCTCAGGGTTGAAGGAGAGTGTGGCCTGATTTGGGATGAACAGATCAGCAATTAGAAGAGTAGAGGAATTCCTCAGGAATGTGAGGAAAGAATAAGAAGGTTGCCAGTACCTTCAATGAGACAGCCTAGATGGCAAGTTTAAGTGTTCTTGTCTTAGTCTGTTTCGTGTTGCCAGAAAAGAATACCTAAATCTGGGAAATTTATGAAGAAAAGGGGTTTATTTAGCTCATGGTTCTATAGGTTGGGAAGTTCAAGGGCATGGTCCTGGTTTCTGGTGGGGACTCTCCTGCTGAGTCACAACATGACAGAGACAGTCAAAGAGAAGCAAACATGTTGGAAGAGCTAAAACCCAAAGGGCATCCTGGCTTTCTAACAATGCACTGTCTCAAGAGCTAATCTATTCCCAAGAGAACTAATCTACTTTCACAGAGTAAGAACTCATTGTCAAGAGAACAATGCTAAGTCATTCATGAAGAATCCATCCCCTGTGATCTAAACACCTGCCACTAGTCCCCACCTCCCACCACCACCACATGGGCATCAAATTTCAACATGAGTCCTGGTGGGACAAACCAAACCATAGAAGTGCTTGAAAGGCAAGCTGGAGGTGTCAGGACCTCCACACGCAGGTGCATGGGAGGGCCTCTGAATGCAGAACGCTAAGCTCAGTGGATTTGGGAATCACAACAGGTCCCCATGTGGAATGGGGCAAGGGAACTGGGAGGTGCAGTCTTCAGTTCACTAGATAAACCGAAGAACAGAAGTCCACCCTAACTTCTTGGATTGTAGAAATGCTGCCAATCTGTCCTAGCCTAAGAAAGGAGGAGGAAGGCACTAAAAATAACTAAGAGTAAACTGCAACATAATAAACAAGAATGCAGTTGATGAAATTTGATTGTACCCAGTGTTAAGAAATGTGACACAGTGGCTCACACCTGTAATCCTAGCACTTTGAGAGGCCAAAACAGGAGGGTCACTTGAGCCCAGTAGCTTAAGACCAGCCTAGGCAACATAGTGAGACCCTGTCTCTACAAAAAATTAAAAAATTAGCCAGGTATGGTATGGTGGCTTTCACCTAAGTTCCCAGCTACTTGGGAGGCTGAGGCAGGAGGATCCCTTGAGCTTGGGAGATTGAGGCTGCAGTGAGCCATGGTATGCCCCCTGCATTCCAGCCTGGGTGACAGAGCAGGACTCTTGTCAAAAAAAAAAAAAGAGAGAGAGAGAGAAAACAGAGAGGGAAAAGGGAAGGAAAGAAGGAAGGAAGAAAGGAAGGAAGGGAGGAGAGAAGAGAGAAAGAAAGAGAGAAAGGAATGAAAGAAAGAAGAAGGGAAGAAAGAAAGAAAGAAAGAAAGAAAGAAAGAAAGAAAGAAAGAAAGAAAGAAAGAAAGAAAGAAAGAAAGAAAAGAAAGAGAGAGAGAAGAAAGAAAGAAAGAAAGAAAGAAAGAAAAGAAAGAAAGAAAGAAAGAAAGAAGGAAAGAAGGAAAGAAAGGAAGGAAGGAAGGAAGGAAGGAAAGGAAGAAAGGAAGAAAGGAAGAAAGGAAGAAAGGAAGAAAGGAAGAAAGAAAGAAAGAAAGAAAGAAAGAAAGAAAGAAAGAAAGAAAGAAAGAAAGAGAAAGAAAGAGAAAGAAAGAAAGGGAGGGAGGGAAGGGATGGGGGGAGAAGGAAGGAAGACAGAAAGAAAGAAAGAGAGAGGGAGGGAGGGAAGGAAGGAAGGAAAAAAAGAAATAAAGGAAAGAAAGAAAGAAAGAGGAAGGAGGGAAGAAGGAAGGAAGGAGGGGAGGGAGGGAGGGGAAGGGAGGGGAGGGGAGAAGACGGGAGGGGAGGGGAGGGGAAGGGAGAGGAGGGGAGGGGAGCAGAGGGGAGGGAAGGAAAAGGGAAGGGAAGGATTAGACTAGATTACTATTTTTTTTTTTTTTTTTGAGACAGAGTCTCACTTGATTGCCCAGACTGGGGTGCAGTGGCACAGTCTTGGCTCACTGCAAACTCTGCCTCCCAGACTCAAGCAATTCTCATGCTTCAGTCTCCCGAGTAGCTGGGATTACAGGTGTGAGCTACTACGACCACCTAATTTTTGTATTTTTAGTAGAGATGGGGGTCTCACCATGTTGACCAGGCTGTTCTCGAACTCCTGGCCTCAAGTGATCCGCCCACCTCGGCCTCCCAAAGTCCTGGGATTACAGGCATGAGCCACCGTCCTTGGCCGAGATTACATTAAAGAGCAATTTAGACCTATTTTCTCCCTCTCTCACAATTTCTCTCTCTCACACACACACAAAGAAAACATGCTATAACTTAACAATTGTTATTTATATGCTGTTAAATTATGGCTGGCACTGTTTAATTTTTCAAGTCTTTTTCTTGCAGTGAATATGCATTGACTTCAAAATTGCAAGATATACACAGGAAAAAAGAGCATAATTAGATGACAAGCCAAAACCCAAAGTATATCCTACTTTCCAGCAGTTCCTCTTGATCTGTAATAAGACACATGGCTCCAAGCAAAATCCAAGGCATGAGTTTATATGGTCAAAAGCAGAGCAAGAAGAATGAAGCAAAAATAGTTCTCCTAAGTAGAGAAGAACTAGCTGCCTAGAGTTTACAAATGCTGGCATAAACCGCCTAACAGCTCTTACTTTAGCACACTTACTATCTATTTTCACTATTTCCAAAAGGTAGGAGATTACTCTGCAGTGGATTCTAGGAAGGTGTCTTTACTCTCATTTCAGTGAAGTTAAGCTTTCTATGTTGCTCCAGAATAAAAGAATAAATAAAACAATATTTCAAAACAGTATCCATTTTACTTTCACGTGTCTGGATGAAGTGAGTTCTAGAGGGAGGTGAGAAGGAGAAGGCAACGAGAGAGCAGGAATAGTCAAGACACAGGTTTCAAAAAATAATAACTAAAACAAAAAGTATGAGAAAGGATGTCACTTTCATAAGAATGGTATTTCTAACATATGTCATACTAGACACCCCCAAAATATACATTTCTTTCTCTAAGACTCAAGGAGTGACTAACAGAAATGATGTGGAAGAAATACACACTCTCTTTCATCAAGCAGTTTAAGGTTGAGACATATGGAATGGGACTAAGGCAGAAAAACATGACATGACACAGCGACTTCCAAGTTCATCAACTATCTCTTTAAAATATTGCATAAAAACCCAGCTACTCGGGAGGCTGAGACAGGAGAATCGCTTGAACCCAGGAGGCGGAGGTTGCAGTAAGCCAAGATGGTGCTACTGCACTCCAGCCTGGGTGACAGAGCGAGACTCTGTCTCAAAAAAATATATATATATTACATCAAGAAACTGAATAGGGTGTGTGTGTGTGTGTGTGTGTGTGTGTGTGTGTGTGTGTGTGTGAAGGGGGTAGAGAAAAAGAGAGAGATTGATTTTTAGGACTCAGCTCATATGATTGTCAGACTGATGTATCTAAAATCTGCAGAGTAGTCCAGCAGGCTGGAGAACCAGGGAAGAGCTGATGTTGCGGCTTGAATCCAAAGGCAGTCTCCAGGCAGAATGTCTTCCTCCTCGGGGAACCTAATTTCCTTTAAGACCTTCAACTGTTTAGATTAAGTCCACCCACATTGTGGATAGTGCTCTGCTTCACTCAAACTCTACCAATTTAGAAGTTAATCACATTTTTAAAATACCTTCATTGCAACATCTAGATGGGTGTTTGTTCAAACATCTGGGCATCATAACCTGGCCAATCTGACACATAAAATTAACCATCTTGAAACCCAAACACTTGAAAAAACAGAGAGAACTCAGGAAAAAAAGTAAAAGATGACTCAATCAGATGATTAAGTGCTGTCATAATGGATATAATTTTTCTAAACAGACTACTCATTAACAGAATTCAGAGCATCAATTTGAATGTAGTTATTCTACAGTGGTTGGAAGTCAACCTCCCTGGTTAAAGAAAAAGGTATCAGATTTCATCTGTTTCTCTGAATCAGGTGAATGTTTCAAAGTACCTTGTCTCCAAGTCAGTTTTCACTATGACATTGTTTTTCAGAAAGCACTATTGATTCCTATGGCTATCTTGTGGTTGATGCAATAAATCTAAATTATCCCTGGGTCTCAAGTGAGACTCTCATCATCTGGCCACCACACTTAACCTTATTTCCTTTAATTCCCCAGCTGCAACTTCAGCTACAATCAACATGTCTCTTCCTTCTTCTACAGACTCTATACTATTCATGCTGTGTAGCTTTTATTTTCTTTTAGTCCACAATGACTTCCCCATTTTTCTCTGCCTATTCACCAAGCATAACTATCCTTCACAGATCAAATTAAGTTCTACCTAATCTATCAAATCAAGTTCATCTATGAATTCATCTCTGACTACTCTTGCCAATAGTAAATAGCCAACCTTCCTGGTTAAGGAGAAAAGGATCAAATTCCATCTGTTTTTACCAACAAGCCTTTCTTTACTGAATACTTTATAATATAATAAAGTAACATAATATCATTGATACTAGTGTAATAAATTCAATTCCATTAATTTTTTTGAAAATTTTGCTGATATAAGGAAGAGAAACAATAAACATTGTTCTAAGGAACTGCATCATTGTCCAAATGATTTATACTTATATAAGCATAAAATTTTATTTTCAGTAAAAATATTTATTGAACCTCTCAATAAATAAAACTAATTATATATAGTTATATATAATATATAAAATATTATGTATATTGAGGGGGTGTGTGTGTGTGTGTGTTATGTGTGTGTATAACATATACCAAGGCTAGGCTCTTGAGATAAATATATACTAGGCCAGGCTCTTGAGATAAATTAAGAAATACAATCACAGTCTGGTAGGGAAGAAGAAACAAACCAAAGATCAAGCTTATTTTCAATATATCATGATCCCTGTGCAGCAGATACATGAGCAAAGTACTAAGAAACCACCTAATGCAGCTGCATTGTTTCAAAGCTGAAAATACTGAGCTCATAAACAGCATATATATTTAGGTAGTGGAATCTGGGACTGGACTCCAAGCTGTTCATTGCTTGCTTCAATCTAACTAAAGTCTACAAAGAGAAAATTATCTACAGAGAAAAGGTTTACTCAATAGCATAGCAAATCAGCAGAGCTCTGGATTTCACCTGGAAAATATCTCACCACGCTCTCAAGCTCTCAGGCCAGAAATATGTTTGTTTTGTTTTTTTTTCTGGTTATAGAGAAATGGCCCAGCCAGGGAGTGGTAGCACATTAATCTCACCATTAAGGCTCTGACATTGCTGAGGTCTTTACCACCAGTGAGTAGCAATTATTTTTGTAGTAGAGGTCCATGTACAGAGAATTGATTCTCCAGTGCATATGAATATCCCCTATTAGCCCCACTTGATAAGTGGGAGCTGTGCTTTCGCCTGCCGTGGAGGGCTACGATTGCCCAATCGAACACTCTCTCTTCATGCATAAACATCACTCCTGCTATCACTAATGGGAAAGGGTTCCACAGGGCTGTGGAAAATAGAGCCCACAGTCTTTTGATAAATCTGTCAAATGTGACATGTTCTATGTGAAGAGCAGCACCACGGCTGATTAAATGAGCAACCCAGTGTACAGCACAATAATGTGTCAAAGCACTTCAGTGCAGATAGCTGTTTGCAGTTCTGGGAGAAATTCAGGACTTAAAATAAGAGTCATTAGCAGGAACCCAGGTAAAAATGTCCACACTGCCAACATCACAGACCTCTCTCATTAATAGGCCCTTCACCTCCCTTCCCTCCCTTACCTTGTTTTGGTCACTTTCCTAGGAACAAATATGTACACCTGGACAAGGAATTCTGTGGTACTGAGGTGACAGGCTGCAGACAAGAACACAGCTTACTTGTCATCTGTGTGGATGCAGCACAGGCCTACGACCTCTCTCTTTCTGTCCTTCAACATAGTGGCCACAGGACATGTTGTGCCTGGCAAAATTCTCACCAATCAAAGCTTTCCCTTGATGGTCCCTGGTCTTCCTTCTGCATTCATGCACCCAAGACCCTCACACCGCTCCACAAGTCCCATCCAGTGTCTACCAGGATCCCCCCGAGCTCCCACCTCTCCATCATCTGCCTTGGGGCATGCAAGGAGTTTCTAAATTCAGTAGAATAAAGGCTATAGTGTTATCCCTCTTTTTTGTATTTTAAGTAATTTGATAAAAATCTTACATGAATTGGTTGAAAGCAGGCCGATCCTTAGAACAATAAAATTAGCAGATCCCCTCTTAGGCTGATGAAATGGATTTGTAAATGTCAGCTAAGGGTAACATTAAGAAATAACTGTACCTGGGCCTTTAATGGCAAGATGGCCGAATAGGAACAGCTCCAGTCTCCAACTCCCAGCTCGAGCCACACAGAAGACCGGTGATTTCTGCATTTTCAACTGAGGTACTGGGTTCATCTCACTGGGGAGTGCCAGACGATCGGTGCTGGTCAGCTGCTGCAGCCCGACCAGCGAGAGCTGAAGCAGGGCGAGGCATTGCCTCACCTGGGAAGCGCAAGGGGGAAGGGAATCCCTTTTCCTAGCCAGGGGAACTGAGACACACAACACCTGGAAAATCAGGTAACTCCCACCCCAATACTGCGCTTTAAGCAAACAGGCACACCAGGAGATCATATCCCACACCTGGCCGGGAGGGTCCCACACCCACAGAGCCTCCCTCATTGCTAGCACAGCAGTCTGTGATCTACCGGCAAGGCAGCAGCAAGGCTGGGGGAGGGGCGCCTGCCATTGCTGAGGCTTAAGTAGGTAAACAAAGCTGCTGGGAAGCTCGAACTGGGTGGAGCTCACAGCAGCTCAAGGAAACCTGCCTGTCTCTGTAGACTCCACCTCTGGGGACAGGGCACAGTAAACAATAACAAACGCAGCAGCTCTGCAGACGCAAACGACTATGTCTGACAGCTTTGAAGAGAGCAGTGGATCTCCCAACACGGAGGTTGAGATCTGAGAAGGGACAGACTCCCTGCTCAAGTGGGTCCCTGATCCCTGAGTAGCCTAACTGGGAGACATCCCCCACTAGGGGCAGTCTGACACCCCACACCTCACAGGGTGGAGTACACCCCTGAGAGGAAGCTTCCAAAGCAAGAATCAGACAGGTACACTCGCTGTTCAGAAATATTCTATCTTCTGCAGCCTCTGCTGCTGATACCCAGGCAAACAGGGTCTGCAGTGGACCTCAAGCAATCTCCAACAGACCTACAGCTGAGGGTCCTGACTGTTAGAAGGAAAACTATCAAACAGGAAGGACACCTACACCAAAACCCCATCAGTACATCACCATCATCAAAGACCAGAGGCAGATAAAACCACAAAGATGGGGAAAAAGCAGGGCAGAAAAGCTGGAAATTCAAAAAATAAGAGCGCATCTCCCCCAGCAAAGGAGCGCAGCTCATCGCCAGCAATGGATCAAAGCTGGACAGAGAATGACTTCGACGAGATGAGAGAAGAAGGCTTCAGTCCATCAAATTTCTCAGAGCTAAAGGAGGAATTACGTACCCAGCGCAAAGAAACTAAAAATCTTGAAAAAAAAGTGGAAGAATTGATGGCTAGAGTAATTAATGCAGAGAAGGTCATAAACAAAATGAAAGAGATGAAAACCATGACACGAGAAATACGTGACAAATGGACAAGCTTCAGTAACCGACTCGATCAACTGGAAGAAAGAATGTCAGCGATTGAGGATCAAATGAATGAAATGAAGCGAGAAGAGAAACCAAAAGAAAAAAGAAGAAAAAGAAATGAACAAAGCCTGCAAGAAGTATGGGATTATGTAAAAAGACCAAATCTACGTCTGATTGGGGTGCCTGAAAGTGAGGGGGAAAATGGAACCAAGTTGGAAAACACTCTTCAGGATATCATCCAGGAGAACTTCCCCAACCTAGTAGGGCAGGCCAACATTCAAATCCAGGAAATACAGAGAACGCCACAAAGATACTCCTCGAGAAGAGCAACTCCAAGACACATAATTGCCAGATTCACCAAAGTTGAAATGAAGGAAAAAGTCTTAAGGGCAGCCAGAGAGAAAGGTCAGGTTACCCACAAAGGGAAGCCCATCAGACTAACAGCAGATCTCTCGGCAGAAACTCTTCAAGCCAGAAGAGAGTGGGGGCCAATATTCAACATTCTTAAAGAAAAGAATTTTAAACCCAGAATTTTATATCCAGACAAACTAAGTTTCATAAGTGAAGGAGAAATAAAATCCTTTACAGATAAGCAAATGCTTAGAGATTTTGTCACCACTAGGCCTGCCTTACAAGAGACCCTGAAGGAAGCACTAAACATGGAAAGGAACAACCGGTACCAGCCATTGCAAAAACATGCCAAAATGTAAAGACCATCAAGGCTAGGAAGAAACTGCATCAACTAACGAGCAAAATAACCAGTTAATATCATAATGGCAGGATCAAGTTCACACATAACAATCTTAACCTTAAATGTAAATGGACTAAATGCTCCAATTAAAAGACACAGACTGGCAAACTGGATAAAGAGTCAAGACCCATCAGTCTGCTGTATTCAGGAGACCCATCTCACACGCAGAGACATACATAGGCTCAAAATAAAGGGAAGGAGGAAGATTTACCAAGCAAATGGAGAACACAAAAAAGCGGGGGTTGCAATACTAGTCTCTGATAAAACAGACTTTAAACCATCAAAGATCAAAAGAGACAAAGAAGGCCATTACATAATGGTAACGGGATCAATTCAACAGGAAGAGCTAACTATCCTAAATATATATGCACCCAATACAGGAGCACCCAGATTCATAAAGCAAGTCCTTAGAGACTTACAAAGAGACTTAGACTCCCATACAATAATAATGGGAGACTTCAACACTCCACTGTCAACATTAGACAGATCAACGAGACAGAAAGTTAACAAGGATATCCAGGAATTGAACTCATCTCTGCAGCAAGCAGACCTAATAGACATCTATAGAACTCTCCACCCCAAATCAACAGAATATACATTCTACTCAGCACCACATCATACTTACTCCAAAATTGACCACGTAATTGGAAGTAAAGCACTCCTCAGCAAATGTACAAGAACAGAAATTATAACAAACTGTCTCTCAGACCACAGTGCAATCAAACTAGAACTCAGGACTAAGAAACTCAATCAAAACCGCTCAACTACATGGAAACTGAACAACCTGCTCCTGAATGACTACTGGGTACATAACGAAATGAAGGCAGAAATAAAGATGTTCTTTGAAACCAATGAGAACAAAGACACAACATACCAGAATCTCTGGGACACATTTAAAGCAGTGTGTAGAGGGAAATTTATAGCACTAAATGCCCACAAGAGAAAGCAGGAAAGATCTAAAATTGACACTCTAACATCGCAATTAAAAGAACTAGAGAAGCAAGAGCAAACACATTCGAAAGCTAGCAGAAGGCAAGAAATAACTAAGATCAGAGCAGAACTGAAGGAGATAGAGACACAAAAAACCCTCCAAAAAATCAATGAATCCAGGAGTTGGTTTTTTGAAAAGATCAACAAAATTGACAGACCACTAGCAAGACTAATAAAGAAGAAAAGAGAGAAGAATCAAATCGACGCAATTAAAAATGATAAAGGGGATATCACCACTGACCCCACAGAAATACAAACTACCATCAGAGAATACTATAAACACCTCTACGCAAATAAACTGGAAAATCTAGAAGAAATGGATAATTTCCTGGACACTTACACTCTTCCAAGACTAAACCAGGAAGAAGTTGAATTCCTGAATAGACCAATAGCAGGCTCTGAAATTGAGGCAATAATTAATAGCCTACCAACCAAAAAAAGTCCAGGACCAGATGGATTCACAGCTGAATTCTACCAGAGGTACAAGGAGGAGTTGGTACCATTCCTTCTGAAACTATTCCAATCAATAGAAAAAGAGGGAATCCTCCCTAACTCATTTTATGAGGCCAACATCATCCTGATACCAAAGCCTGGCAGAGACACAACAAAAAAAGAGAATTTTAGACCAATATCCCTGATGAACATCGATGCAAAAATCCTCAATAAAATACTGGCAAACTGGATTCAGCAACACATCAAAAAGCTTATACACCATGGAATACTATGCAGCCATAAAAAAGGATGAGTTTGTGTCCTTTGTAGGGACATGGATGCAGCTGGAAACCATCATTCTTAGCAAACTATCACAAGAACAGAAAACCAAACACCGCATGTTCTCACTCATAGGTGGGAACTGAACAATGAGATCACTTGGACTCGGGAAGGGGAACATCACACACCGGGGCCTATCATGGGGAGGGGGAAGGGGGGAGGGATTGCATTGGGAGTTATACCTGATGTAAATGACGAGTTGATGGGTGCAGCACACCAACATGGCACAAGTATACATATGTAACAAACCTGCACGTTATGCACATGTACCCTACAACTTAAAGTACAATAATAATAAATTAATTAAAAAAAAAAAAAAAAAGCTTATCCACCATGATCAAGTGGGCTTCATCCCTGCGATGCAAGGCTGGTTCAACATTCGCAAATCAATAAACATAATCCAGCATATAAACAGAATCAAAGACAAGAACCACATCATTATCTCAATAGATGCAGAAAAGGCTTTTGACAAAATTCAACAGCCCTTCATGCTAAAAACGCTCAATAAATTCGGTATTGATGGAACGTACCTCAAAATAATAAGAGCTATTTATGACAAACCCACAGCCAATATCATACTGAATGGGCAAAAACTGGAAAAATTCCCTTTGAAAACTGGCACAAGACAGGGATGCCCTCTCTCACCACTCCTATTCAACACAGTGTTGGAAGTTCTGGCTAGGGCAATCAGGCAAGAGAAAGAAATCAAGGGGATTCAGTTAGGAAAAGAAGAAGTCAAATTGTCCCTGTTTGCAGATGACATGATTGTATATTTAGAAAACCCCATTGTCTCAGCCCAAAATCTCCTTAAGCTGATAAGCAACTTCAGCAAAGTCTCAGGATACAAAATTAATGTGCAAAAATCACAAGCATTCTTATACACCAGTAACAGACAAACAGAGAGCCAAATCAGGAATGAACTTCCATTCACAATTGCTTCAAAGAGAATAAAATACCTAGGAATCCAACTTACAAGGGATGTAAAGGACCTCTTCAAGGAGAACTACAAACCACTGCTCAGTGAAATCAAAGAGGACACAAACAAATGGAAGAACATACCATGCTCATGGATAGGAAGAATCAATATCATGAAAATGGCCATACTGCCCAAGGTAATTTATAGATTCAATGCCATCCCCCTCAAGCTACCAATGAGCTTCTTCACAGAATTGGAAAAAACTGCTTTAAAGTTCATATGGAACCAAAAAAGAGCCCGCATCTCCAAGACAATCCTAAGTCAAAAGAACAAAGCTGGAGGCATCATGCTACCTGACTTCAAACTATACTACAAGGCTACAGTAACCAAAAGAGCATGGTACTGGTACCAAAACAGAGATATAGACCAATGGAACAGAACAGAGTCCTCAGAAATAATACCACACATCTACAGCCATCTGATCTTTGACAAACCTGACAAAAACAAGAAATGGGGAAAGGATTCCCTATTTAATAAATGGTGCTGGGAAAATTGGCTAGCCATAAGTAGAAAGCTGAAACTGGATCCTTTCCTTACTCCTTATACGAAAATTAATTCAAGATGGATTAGAGACTTAAATGTTAGACCTAATACTATAAAAATCCTAGAGGAAAACCTAGGTAGTACCATTCAGGACATAGGCATGGGCAAAGACTTCATGTCTAAAACACCAAAAGCAACAGCAGCAAAAGCCAAAATAGACAAATGGGATCTCATTAAACTAAAGAGCTTCTGCACAGCAAAAGAAACTACCATCAGAGTGAACAGGCAACCTACAGAATGGGAGAAAATTTTTGCAATCTACTCATCTGACAAAGGGCTAATATCTAGAACCTACAAAGAACTCAAACAAATTTACAAGAAAAAAACAAACAACCCCATCAAAAAGTGGGCAAAGGATATGAACAGACATTTCTCAAAAGAAGACATTCATACAGCCAACAGACACATGAAAAAATGCTCATCATCACTGGTCATCAGAGAAATGCAAATCAAAACCACAATGAGATACCATCTCACACCAGTTAGAATGGCGATCATTCAAAAGTCAGGAAATAACAGGTGCTGGAGAGGATGTGGAGAAATAGGAACACTTTTACACTGTTGGTGGGATTGTAAACTAGTTCAACCATTATGGAAAACAGTATGGCGATTCCTCAAGGATCTAGAACTAGATGTACCATATGACCCAGCCATCCCATTACTGGGTATATACCCAAAGGATTATAAATTATGCTGCTATAAAGACACATGCACACGTATGTTTATTGCAGCACTATTCACAATAGCAAAGACTTGGAATCAACCCAAATGTCCATCAGTGACAGATTGGATTAAGAAAATGTGGCACATATACACCATGGAATACTATGCAGCCATAAAAAAGGATGAGTTTGTGTCTTTTGTAGGGACATGGATGCAGCTGGAAACCATCATTCTTAGCAAACTATCACAAGAACAGAAAACCAAACACCGCATGTTCTCACTCATAAGTGGGAACTGAACAATGAGATCACTTGGACTCGGGAAGGGGAACATCACACACCGGGGCCTATCATGGGGAGGGGGAAGGGGGGAGGGATTGCATTGGGAGTTATACCTGATGTAAATGACGAGTTGATGGGTGCAGCACACCAACATGGCACAAGTATACATATGTAACAAACCTGCACGTTATGCACATGTACCCTACAACTTAAAGTATAATAATAATAAATAAATTTAAAAAAAAAAAAAAGAAATAACTGTACCTGGAGGCTAATTGTTACCAGAAATAACAGTTTAGCATTAGCCATGATAAAATGAAATTATTGTATGAAAATTTCCAAATTGGAGAATATTTTTTAAAATAGGTCAATTCATTCAGATACCTGGAAGAATACTTTTCACTTAATAATTATAAATAAGAGTATTAAGCACCTACCACATATTTAGCATTGTGCTAAGTGTATTGCCTCATATCAGTCTCACAACAGCATCCTGAACTGTGTAGCACTCTTGTGCATGCTTTGTAAATAAGAAAATTTATAATTAAAAGAGTAATTTGCCTGAGATCCCACAGATAATAAATGATGGAGCTGGGATTTGAAGTCAGGCTTATCTGACTTAATCATGTCTGGGGCTGATGGCTAAACAATATTGTTTCTCATGAGCCAATTTATGTCCATGAGCCCAAAACAAAGGTGCCGCGTTCTTCTAAAGTCAGTTGCCCTACAGGGCTCTTTGATGGTCTAAGTGTCTAATTGGTAATACCAGTGCTTGCATTTTTTTCTTTTTTAAGGTTAAAAAAAAAAAAAGCTTCCTTTCATATTGTGTGTCCAGAATGCTAGAATCTTCTCTGAGTATTTGCTCAAACATGTAAGGAGATTAAACTCCATTTTAAGAATAGTAATGGCTTTGTTTATAACTATTCTTACAGCCTACCTCCACAGGTAAGGTTAAAATTGACATCCGAGTAACTTACAACATTCGAATTTCTTTTTAATAAACAATGAAAAATATTCTCCCTTTAGTCTGATCACATAATTTAATCATGAGCTAACTTTGATACTAAAGGTGATTGGAACTCTCATCTTTGAACCAAAGGAGCAGGAGGAAACTCACTGAATTAAGTTTGATTATCAGAAACATGTGATCAACTACAGTTGATCATCAATTCTAGTAACCCAGATTTTAGAAAAATGCTTTCTATGAGTTACAATTTCATGTGACAACTTCAACTTTTATAGTCAATACACACTGCTCTCGATTTGTGGAAGAACTGTGTATCTTCTACAAAATAACTGAGCATAGCATTTATCATGTTACCCAGTGTCCATTCCATAAAGATACAAATGACAGATCCCTTCCAGAATTTATTGCAATTGTCTTTCCAGAATAACTTGTAGCCTCCATAATTACTCTTCAATAAATACCATCTAACCCACTGGATTTCCTGTATTGTTTTTGTGCCAAGACTATATTGTGCTTTGTCCTTTGTGAAACATGGAGCCCAATATAATCTTATCAATAGCAACTAACCAATCATGAGTTCCTGTCAAATTTCTGCTGTTTCTCTAAATGATTTTTGATATATCTACTTTTTTTTCTTTTTAATGTTTATCTTTAGTGTCCAACTCTATTTATTGTTTAGTTTCATAAATTGTTGCTTATATTACATGGGTAAAGTCAATAGATAACTGTAAATTAGATAGATGAATGGATAGCTATACACATTTACATAACATACATAAATAAATACATACACTCAGTCGTTGGCAAAGCCTGAGTCCTGTCCTCTCGCTCTCTACTCACTCCTCCCCCAACCCTGGAGAGCATGAACTTCACCACTGGCTCCACCTTCTCGACCAACTACTGGTCCCTGGGCCCAGCTATGGGTCCAGCCAGTCAGCAGGGCAGCCAGCGTCTATGCAGGCACTGGGGGCTCTGGTTCCTGGATGTCCGTGTTCTGCTCCACCAGCCTCCAGGATGGCATGGGGTCTGGGGGCCTGGCCATGGGGATGGCTGAGGGTCTGGCAGGAATGGGAGGCATCCAGAACAAGAAGGAGACCATGCAAAGCCTGAATGACCACTTGGCCTCCTATTTGGACAGAGTGAGGAGCCTGGAGACCGCAAACCAGAAGCTGGAGAGCAAAATCCGGGAGCACCTGGAGAAGAAGGGACCCCAGTTCAGAGACTGGAGCCTTTACTTCAAGACCATCAAGGATCTGAGGGCTCAGATCTTCACAAATACTGTGGACAATATCCGCATCTTTCTGCAGATCAACGGTGCCCATCTTGCTGCTGATGACTTTAGAGTCAAGTGTGAGACAGAGTTGGCCACATGCCAGTTTGTGGAGAGCAACATCCATGGGCTCCTCAAGGTCATTGATGACACCAATGTCACTCAGCTGCAACTGGAGGCAGAGATCGAGGCTCTCAAGGAGGAGCTGTTCTTCATGAAGAATGGAGAGGAAGTAAAATGCCTACAAGCCCAGATTGCCAGCTCTGGGTTGACTATGGAGGTAGATGTCCCTACATCTCAGGACCTCGCCAAGATCATAGCAGACATCCTGACCCGATATGATGAGCTGGCTTGGAAGAACCGAGAAGAGATGGACAAGTACTGGTCTCAGCAGATTGAGGAGAGCACCACAGTGGTCACTATGCAGTCTGCCAAGGTTGGAGCTGCTGAGATGACGCTCATGGAGCTGAGACGTACAGTCCAGTCCTTGGAGATCAACCTGGACTTGATGAGAAATCTGAAGACCAGCTTGGAGAACAGGCTGAGGGAGGTGGAGGCCTGCTACGCCCTGCAGATGGAGTAGCTCAACGGGATCCTGTTGCACCTGGAGTCAGAGCTGGCACAGACCCAGGCAGAGGGACAGCTCACCAGGCCCAGAAGTACAAGGCCCTGCTGAACATCAAGGGCAAGCTGGAGGCTGAGATCGCCACCAACTGCCTCCTGTTGGAAGATGGCAAGGGCTTTAATCTTGGTGATACCCTGGACAGCAGCAACTCCATGCAAACCATCCAGAAGACCACCACCAGCCAGATAGTGGATGGCAAAGTGGTGTCTGAGACCAATGACACCAAAGTTGTGAGACATTAAGCCAGCAGAAGCAGAGTACCCTTTGGGGACCAGGAGGCCAATAAAAAGTTCAGAGATAAATATATAGATATAGATACACACACACACACACACACACAGAGGTGGTACAGTAAATGAAATTGAAGATGGGGACTTAGATTCTAATTCAAGATGGCTAACTAGAGACAGCAGACATCCACCCTCTCCAGAAAGAAGAACCAAAATTATGAATAGACAATCATACCTCAAATAGAATATCTAGTAAAGAACACCAGAATTCAACAAAAAACCCACATGAAACATCTGAGGCACTGAAGGGGAAGGAAGCAAGTGACCACTCAACCAAGGCTGGCCAGGAGCCCCAGGGGCCTCAATATTGCAGGTTAAGAGTTAGCAAGAGAGCTTTGTTGTCCCACATCCCTGCCATGGACTCCTGCCATCTGAACTGCAGGAGAGCTCCTCTACCCATATGTACAGTGATCCGAGTACGAGTGGCAGTTTGGAGACCCTGCGAGGTCATTGCAGCAGACAGGAAACTCACACTGAGCCACTTATTCCCCACCCCGATACTTGAACAGGTGTGAGAGAGTGCCATTTGGAGAGTGCGGCCATCATGGGACTTCATCTTGCCCTGAGAACAACAGCCCCCATATCTCCATACCCTGGGAGCTCTCACTGACATTTCCCAGTATCTAATAGCAGGGCTACAGCAGCACAGAGCTGGCTGGTCCTGAAGGTGTTACAGGGTCCTCAGTTCTCTAGCCCACAGGGAGTGCTACTCACTGGAGAAGAGATGGTAGAAGTGTATGAAAAAGCAGCCGTCGAGACAAAGCAAAACAAAGCATGTACTTTCCAGAGCCCAAGAGCTGTCTGTCTAGAACTGTGAGAAGTGACCCCACCCCCAGTGGCAGCACAAACTCTGTGCTTGCCTTTGTAAGTGAAGGGTAAAATCTACTCCCACAGATGGGGTGACCTCTGTGCTTGGGCACTCAGGTAGGAAATAGGATCCCTACCCTTCCTCCACACACCCACTTCTGCTGCTGTCAAAGGCTGGGGCAGATGAGCTAGAAGGCTACCTGTCTGGGGGAGAAGTGGCAACTGTGACACCACTGGCAGAGTAGCCTTCTTGCCTTGGCTCATGAGTGAGGCTGGTCCCTCACTCCCTGCAACATGGCACTACAACACTACTGCTACAGAGATCAGGTGAGCCTGAGAGCAGAGTGTCTGAGGCTATTGGGTGTAAATGAACCACAGACCCCACCACCACCACTCAGGACCCAAAGTATCATCTCACCACTGCTACTGCCATTGCACCCACCACACTAGCTACCCAGAGGCCTGATAACTTGCTCAGCCACCCCCAGCCCACCACTGCCACTACCAGTACCTGAGCAAACCACCTGGAGTCCCAAGAATTGGCCCACCATTAACTGCCAATGCACACTGCCTTGAGGCTCAAAGTCAGGTATGCATAGCCCACCACTGCCAACACTAGCGCCTGAATATTGGCCCGTCTAGCTTCCCAGTCCCCCACAACTTCACCACAACCTCCATCAATGACTGCATACTAACCCCCATAAGAAAATCACAGAAAGCCCTAACACTGTTTGTAGCCAAAGAAATCACACAGAGGTTACACTATTAGTTGCATCCAGAATCAAAGCTAAAATGCTGCACACAACCAACACCATATATATATATATCTTTAGGAAAAGTTCTATTCTACAAAAATAAATTCGAAAATAGGAAGAAGTGACTTTACACAAGACAGGTAGATGTCCACATAAGGGCACAGAAAACATGAAAAAGTAAGGAAATATGACACCTTTCAAAAATACAGTAATTCTCCAACAATAGATCTCAATCAATAGAAATCTTCAAAATGCCAAATAAATAATTCAAAATATTGATCTTAAAGAAGTTCAATGAGATACAAAGGACTTCTGAAAAACAATATTTTAAAAAAATTCTAATTAAGGATACAAATGAGAAATTTACCGAAGTGATAGATATTTTTTAAAAGAACCAAACAGAAATTTTAGAAATGAAAAATTCACTGAAAGAAATACATAATAGGTTTGAAAGCTTCAACAATAGACTAGATCAGGCAGAAGAAAGAATCTCAGAACTTAAAGACAGGTCTTTTGGAATAACTCATTCAGGTTGGGCTGTGCAGCAAACAAGCATGGCACATGTTTACCTATGTAACAAACCAACATATCCTACACATGTAGCCTGGAACTTAAAATAAGTGTTGAAAAAATAAAAGAAATAACCCATTCAGACAAAAATAAAGAAAAAATAATAAAACAGAATGAACAGAGGCTTCATGACATTTGAGACAACATGAAATAACCAAATATACAAATTATCAGTATCCTCAAGGACAAATAAAAGCAGAGGAAAGATAAGAAAACCTATTTAAAGAAATAACAGATGAAAACTTCCTAAGTTAAGCAAAATATTTAGTCATTCAGATAGAAGAGGCTCAGTGATCCCCAGGCAGATACAATGAAAAAATGTTTTTCTCCACAGCACATTATAGTCAGATGGTTTAACATCAGAGATACAGAGTGAATTCTGAAAACATCAAGAGAAAGCCCGTAGCCACTTGTAAAGGAAGTCCCATCAGACTAACAGCAGATTTCTCAGAATAATTCTTACAGACCAGAAGAGAATGTGAAAATATAGTCAAAAAGAAAAAAGAAAACACCTGTCAACCAAGAATACAATATTTAGCAAAATTATTATTCATAATTGTCTTTCCCAGAAAAGCAAATACTGAAGAAATCATTACCACTAGACCAACCTACGAGAAACATTCATGGTAGCACTATTCCTGAAAGCAAAATAACAACATTTACTATCATGAAAACACACAAAATATAAAACCCACTGGTAAAATGATCACACAAAAAAGGAAGAGAAAGGACTCAAATTGTATCACTACAGAAATCAAACAGACCACAATGACAAACAATAAGAGAAAAAGAAACAAAGAATATATAAAACAACTGGAAAACAATATATAAAACAACTGGAAAACAATTAACAATATGACAGGAATGAAGTTGCAACATCAATAATAACCTTGAACATAAATTAAATAAATCTCCACTTAAAATATATAGAATGTCTGAATTAATTTTAAAAATACAATCTAACTATATGCTGCTTACAAGAAACTCACGTTACCATTAAAGACACATATAGCCTAAACGTAAAGGAATTAAAAAAAAATATTTCACGGCCAGGCATGGTGGCTCAAGCCTGTAATCCCAGCACTTTGGGAGGCCGAGATGGGCGGATCACAAGGTCAGGAGATCGAGACCATCCTGGCTAATACGGTGAAACCCCATCTCTACTAAAAAATAGAAAAAACTAGCTGGGTGAGGTGGCGGGCGGCTGTAGTCCCAGCTACTTGGGAGGCTGAGGCAGGAGAATGGAGTAAACCTGGAAGGCAGAGCTTGCAGTGAGCTGAGATCCGGCCACTGCACTCTAGCCTGGGTGACAGAGCAAGATTCTGTCTCAAAAAAAAAAAAAAAATTTCACACAAATGGAAACTAAAAGTGAAGAGGAGTCACTATACTTATATCAGATAAAACATACTTTAAGTCAAGAATAGTTTTTTTACAAAGGACAAAAAAGGTTATTATATAATGATAAAGGGATTAATCCAGCAAAAGGATATATAAAAATTCTGAACATATATGCACCCAACACTAGAGCACCCAGATTCATAAAGCAAATATTGTTAGTAGGGTACTTCACAAAACTAGTGGGGTACTTCAATACCCCACTCTCAGCACTAGACAAATCATCTAAATTAAAAAACCAACAAAGAAAAATTGGATTTAAACTGTATTTTAGATTAAATGTGCCTAACAGACATTTACAAAACATTCTATTCAGTGACTGAATATATGAAGTGTTTTCTAGGACAGACCATGTTTGGCCACAAAACAGTCTCAACAAATTTTCAAAAATCAAAACCATATCAAGTATCATTTCAGACCACAATGGAATAAAACTGGAAATCAATATCTAGAGGAACTTTGGAAACAATACAAATACATAGAAATTAAACAATATGTTCATGAATGACGATAAGGTCAATGAAGAAATTAAAATGAAAATCAAAGAGTTTCTTAAAATAAAAGAAAATGGAAAAACAGTGTACCAAAACCTGTGGAATACAGCAAAAGCAGTGCTGAGGGGAATTTGTAGCAATAAACCCCTAGATTAAAATGTAGAAGTGCTACAAATTAACAATCTAATGACACACCTCAAGAAACTAGAAAAGCAAAAACAAAATAAACCCAAAGTTAGCAGAAGAAAAGAAATAATGAAAATCAGAATAGAATTAAATGAAATAGAGACTTAAAAACACAAAGGATCAATTTTTTAAAAAGTTGATTCCTTTAAACCAGTAGCTACACTAACCAAGAAGAGAGAAGACCCAAATAAACAAAATCAGAAACGAAAAAGGAGACATGAAAACTGATACCACAGAAATATAAAACAATACAGAGACTATTACAAACAACGATATGCTGACAAATGGAAAACCTAGAGAAAATGAACAGATTCCTAGAAACATACAACCTCCAAAGACTAAATCAGGAAGAAACAGAAAACCTGAACAGACCAATAATGAGTAGCAAGATTGAATCAGTAATAAAAAGTCTCCTGATAAAGAAAAGCCCTGAACTAAATGTATTAATAGCCAAATTCTACCAATCATACAAAGAATTACTAATATTAATCCTCCTGAAACTCTTCCAAACAATCAAAGAGGAAGGAATTTTCTCTAACTCATTCTATGAGGCCTGCATCACCCTAATGCCAAAAACCAGAGAAGGGCACAACAAGAAAAAAATAATTACAAGCCAATGTTTCTTTTTTTTCTTTCTTTCTTTTTTTGAGATGGAGTCTCTCTCTGTCGCCCAGGCTGGAGTGCAGTGACATGATCTCAGCCCACTGCAACCTCCGCCTCCTGGGTTCAAATGACTGTCCTGCCTCAGCCTCCCAGGTAGGTGGGACTACAGGTGCACTCCACCATGCCCAGTTAATTTTTGTATTTTTAGCAGAGATGGGGTTTCACCATATTGGCCAGGCCATTCTAGAACTCCTGACGTCGTGATCCGCCCGCCTTGGCCTCCTAAAGTGCTGGGATTACAGGCATGAGCCACTACGCTCAGCAGGCCAATGTTTCTGATTAACATAGACACCAAAGTCCTCAATAAAATACTAGCAAACCAAATACAACAGTACATCAAAAAAATAATATACCTCAATCAAGTGGGATTTATACTGAAGATGCAAGAAGGGTTCTGCATACATAAGTCAACAAATATGATGCATCACATAAACATTATTTAGGACAAAAACCATATGATCATCTCAATAGATGTGTAGAAAAAGCATCTGATAAAAATCCATCATTTTTTCATGATAAAAGCTCTCAACAAATTAGACATAAAAGGAACACACTTCAAACTAATAAAGACTATGTTCAACAAACCCACAGCTAACCTCATGCTGAATGGGAAAAACTTGAAAACCTTTCCTCTAAGCACTAGAACAAGACAAGAATGCCCACTTTCCCCACTCCCACTCAGCATAGTACTGAAAGTCCTAGCCAGAGCAATCAGGCAGGTGAAAGAAATAAAAAGAATCCAAACTGGAAGAGAGGAAATCAAATTGTTCCTTTTTGCTGATGGTATAATCTTATATGTAAAGAAAAAAAAAAGAAAAAGAAAAACTAAAGACTTCACCAAAAGCTCTTAGATTTGATCAATGAATTAAGATGCGAAATACAAAATCAACATACAAATCTCAATAGTGTTTCTATAAACCAATAATAATTTAGCCAAGAAAGAAATCAAGAAGGCAATCCCATTTACAATAGCTACAAAAAAATACTAAGGAATAAATTTAACCAAGTAGGTGACAGATCTTTACTAGGAAAATTGCAAAACACTAATGACAGAAATTGAAGATGACACAAACAAATGGAAAAACACCCCATGTTCATGGATTGAAAGAATCAGTATCATTAAAGTGGCCATATTGCCCAAAGCAATCTACAGATTCAGTTCAGTCCCTATTAAATTAATGGCAATATTCTGTACAGAATTAAAGAAAACAGTCCTAAATTTCATATGGAACAAAAAGCCTGAAGAGCCAAAGCAATCCAGAGCAAAAAGAACAAAGCTGGAGGTATGACATTACCTGACTTCAAAATATATTACAAGGCTACAGTAACCAAAATAGCATGGTACTGGTATAAATATATATATGTATATATATATATATATGTAGACCAATGGAAAAAAATAGAAAAAAATCCCAGAAATAAAGCCACATATTTATAGACAACTGATATTTAACAAAGCCAAGATCTCCGGGGAAAGGACACCCTCTTCAATAAATGCTGCTGGGAAAATTGGATAGCTACATGCAGAGAATGGAACTGAGCCCCTATCTTTCACCATATACAAAATTCTAATCAAAATTTATTAAAGACTTAAATGAAAGATCCAAAATATAAAAATACTAGAAGAAAATCTAGAAAAAAACTGTCCTGAACATTGGTCTAAACAAAGAATTTATGATTAAGCCCTCAAAATCACAGGCAACAAAACAAAAATTGACAAATGGTACTTAATTAAACTAAAAAGCTTCTGTACAACAAAATAAATAATCAACAGAGTGAAAAGACAACTTATTGAATAGGCAAAATATTTGCAAACTATTCATCCAACAGAATACTAATATTAAGAGTACACAAGGAATTCAAACAACTCAAGAGGAAATAAACAAATAATCCCATTAAAAAATAGACAGAGGAAATAGACATTTCTCAAAAGAAGACATACAAATGGTCAACAGGTATATGAAAAAATGTTCACAGACACTAATCATCAGAGAATTGCAAATCAAAACCACAATGAGATATCATCTTAACCCACTCAGAATGGCTATGGCTAAAAAGACAAAAAAAAAATAGCAGATATTGGTGAAGATGCAGAGAAAAGAGAATTCTTATACACTGTTGGTGGGAAGGTAAACTAGTACAGGTAGTATGAAAAAATAGCATGGAGTTTTCTCAAAAATATAAAAATAGAATTACCATTCAATCCAGCAATCCCACTACTGGGTATCTACCCAAGGGAAAAGAAGTAATATATCAGATGGATATCTGCACTTTCGTGTTTATTGAAGTACTATTCAGAATATAGCAAAGATATAAAATTAACCAAAATGTCTGTCAATGGAAGAATGGATAAAGAAAATGTGGTATATATACATAATGGGATACTATTTAGCTGTTTAAAAAGAATGAAATAATGTCATTTGTGGCAACATAGATGAAACTGGAGGTTGTCTTACAAATGAAGTAAGCCAGGCACAAAAGAAAAATGTCATATGCTTTCATTTGTATGTGGGAGCTAAAAAGTCTGATCACATGGAGGTAGAGAGTGAAAAGACAGAAAACAGAGACTGGGAATCACGAATGGGGGAGCTGATGTGGGGAGGATGAAGAAAAATGTGTTAAAGGGTACAACCATAAGGTAAGATAGAAGGAATATATTCAATGTTTAATAGTGAGTAGGATGAATATACTTAACAAAAATGTATTGTGCATGAGTGATGAACACCTTAAATACCCTGACTTGATTACTATGCATTATATACATATTATAAAGTCACATGTACTCCATAAATAGGTACAAATAAAAAAAAGAAGATGGGGACTTGATTCATTAGTAAGCAATTATCCTTACAAGGAAAGAAAAGTTCTTCATCATAATATTCTATTTGCTTAAACATTGGCCAGCCATTTGCCACAGACAAGACAAAAATGTCTGGATGAGTCTCTCCAAGTCATTACTTCATTGGAAAATCAACTTAAAATGCGTATCACACCATGAGTACCCAAGGAAAACACATTATAAGACAGTAGATGGAGAACCAAAAACTTTCCTATCCAACTGAGAACACTAGAGTTGGCCAATAAATAGAGGATAATGATGGTGTTATCAACACCTATCTGTAGCTCTGTGAATATAAGAATAAATATTTTCTACATATATAATACATAACCTTTCATAGATTATTCAGTCAATGCTCAGGTCATACCTGCCAGTCCTTATTCCCTTATATTATCTTTAAATAAGGGCCAGATATTTAAAATTTTGAAAAAATTATAAATCAGTGTTTTACATTTGTCACTAACATAGAAGAGAGTTTTAAAATATGGCTAACCTACACTTCAGGTCACCTCTTCCAGGCTGATGGTGGTGCCTATTTAGAATAGTAAAATTTCACCAAGTAGATTTCCTCCAGTTGTAGATAATTGTGAAAAGAATAAAAAATTAAGTGAGCAAAGAACATGAACAGACACTTCACAAAAGAAGACATTCATGTGGGGAAAATATGAAAAAAACTCATCATCACTGGTCATTAGAGAAATGCAAATCAAAACCACAATAAGATGCCATCCCATGCCAGTCAGAATGGCAATTTTTAAAAGTCAAGAAACAACAGATTCTGGTAAGGTTGTGGAGAAATAAGAACGCTTTTACACTGTTGATGGGAATGAAAATTAGTTTAACCATTGAGGAAGATGCTGTGGTTATTCCTCAAAAGACCTAGAAGCAGAAATACCATTTGACCCAGCAATCCCATTACCAGATGTATACGCAAAGGAATATAAATCACTATAAAGATACATGCACACATATGTTTATTGCAGCACTATCCACAACAGCAAAGACATGGAATCAACCCAAATGCCCATCAATGATAGACAGGATAAAGCAAATGTGGTATATAGACAGAATGGAATACTTTGAAGTCATAAAAAGGAACAAGATCATGTCCTTTGCAGGAACGTGGACAGAACTGGAAGCCATTATCCTCGGCAAACTAATGCAGAAACAGAAAACCAAACTTTGCATGCTTTCTCTTATAAGTGGGAGCTGAACAATGAGAACACATGGACACAGGGGAACAACACACACTGGGGCTCTCGGGGGATGGGGTAGGAGGAGCTAGACATCAGGAAAAATAGCTAATACATGCTGGACTTAACACCTAGGTGATGGGTTGATAGGCGCAGCAAACCACCATGGCACACGTTAACCTATGTAACAAGCCTGCACATCCTGCACATGTACCCTAGAACTTAAAATTTAGATTAATTTTAAAAATTAAAGCATATTATTAAGACAATTATACATATTTGAAATAAAAAATATTACATCTTGGGTAATATTAATATAGCAACATAATTAGGCAACTCTCTCAAATATTGATGAATAAAGAGACATATTCATGAAGATTGAAAAGTTATCAAAATGACTCAGCATAAAGCTGTAATACATTAAAGTACAATGGGGCACTGCCTCCACCCAACTATTTTCTTCATTTATTACATTAAAAAAATTAGTAAGATACTGCTGTATATAAAGTACTATTCTGGACATGAGAGGAACATAAAAATTAATTAAGCAGTCTCTACCTTCGAAAATTTCATGACTTATTTAGTGTTCAAATACACTCTAATTTGGGGGTTAGAAGCCTCAAAATCTGTGTCTGGCTCTGTCCATCCTTAGTTGCATGTTGCCACCTTATCACACTTTAACTTTGATTTATCCATCCTACTATTTTAGGATTTTATGAGACTCTATTCCTATTTAAGGTGAAAAGCTTTGTGTTTCATTCTCCATTTCTATATTTTTTTCTCTCTTCATTGACAGTTGAAAGAAAAGCCTCCAAGAAAATCTCCCTGCCCATGGGCTTCACTTATGTAATTGGCTAGAGTGACTACTACTCAGCTACTCAGGAGTGAATTCTCTACAGAAGATTCTCTTTGAAGGTCAGGTAAATTACACTGCATTGAATGGAGCTAACATGTTTAACGTATTAATTACTGAATTGCTGCTGACTCTTCAAAGCGTTGGGGTAAAAACTTTAAGAACCATTTTAAAACAAAAGTATACAGTGGTTATTTTGGATGGAGCAATGAGCAACTTTTTTGCAATTTCTGACAACTAAAGGCACGCTTGAGACTCCAGTCCTGTATCACAGGCATGAGGGTTACCATTACGAATAGACAATGCAGCATTTCAGGGTTTGAGTAAGATGAGTTCCTACACTTCTTTTTTCTACTGATCAGATTAAGTCCTATTTAAATCATTGTCAGCCACCTGTCAGATTATCTCAGAAAGAGAACATACAGGAAAAAAATAAAGAAAAAAAAGACAAGAATTTTCCAAACCCTGGGTTAGCTAAAAGTATAAAGTGTGATAAATGTGATGGGTTCTTTCTATTTGCTATGACTCTAAATTATTCAGCAGCACTCTTGGACATAGAGAAAAATACACAAATCTTGAGTTTTTATGTTTGGTCTACTTAATGTCACAGGTTCTGTACAATGTGACAGCATTGCATAATGTACACTGGAAAAAATGCATTGTTCTATTCATTTCATTCTCATAAAGCTTAATTTCAAATCTTAGAGTGGAGGTAAATTTAGTGGCATTGTCCTAAATGCTATTATTTGAATCTCTGCAACCTTGGGCATGTAGTATATGACTATTCATAGCATATGACTATTCACTAATAAAGTTATTTAGTCTACAGGTCAGAAGGGTGTTCTGAAATCTATTTCAGGACAATTACTATAGAGTTTTCAGTTAGGAACATGGCAAAGTCTGAGGACTCTCTTGATACAAACTTTTAGAAACAGTTAATAAAAGATAGCCAGACTCCTTTTAAATGTTTAGCTGAGCTTTCAGGAATTAGAGGGTAATCTCTAGAAGCCAGAAAGAAAAAGGAATTTAAAAATCAGATAGTAGGACTTGAGCATACTCTGTGGCTGTCTTGCTTGGGGAAAGGGGAAGATTCTATCTTGGTCACTTATGGGCTGGTTTTTAGTATCCACGTGATGAGCAAACGTAAGGCCACCCTCTATGTAAAAAAAAGGGAAAGAAACCAGCTCATAAAACCAGGATCCTTGAAAAGCATATAAGGCAAAGAGGACAAGGGGGAAAATTTGACAGTAGGCACAGGAAGAGAACAAGAAAGGCCAAAGAATCTTGTACTTTTCTGGGCTCTGCTGGAAAAGAAAAACACGCAAACAAAAAATCTCCCTCGAAAATTTTGGCCGGGCATGGTGGTTCACCCTTGTAATCCCAGCACTTTGGGAGACGGAGGTAGGCAGATCACCTGAGGTCAGAAGTTCAAGACCAGCCTGGCAAACATGGTGAAATCCCGTCTCTACTAGATCCAAAAACATTAGCCAGGCATGGTGGTGCATGCCTGTAGTCTCAGCTACTGAGGCAGGAGAATCGCTTGAACCCAGGAGGCAGAGGTTGCAGTGAGTCAACATCACGCCACTGCACTCTAGCCTGGGTGAAATAGTGAAACTCCAACTCAAAAAAAAAAAAAAAAAAAAAAAAAAAAAAAAAAACAGGGAAAAGAAAATATCAACCGACATATATTTTCTCCATGGTGAGATACTACGATGTGGTCTAGGAAACTCCAAGTTGATAAGTAATACAGAACTTGGTCCTGAACCATTGACAGTCCCGGAGCACCTAGACATTTCCAAAGCTCAGACCCAAAGGATTCTCATAGAAAGAATAAGTCCTACCTAAAAGATGTGATAACAATGAAAAATTGCCAAACACAAAATAAATCAATCCAACATGCACAAGCCTAAGCAAAGTTTGAATTGGAAGAACTTCAGATGATAAAACAAAAATCAGAAAGTGAATAAAGAATAAGTAAAATAATTAAAAACATAAAAGCCAGCTGTCAAGTTGCTTAGGCTAAAATAAGACATTGGGGGGAAAAAAACTGGAGAAAAAAAAGTCATATAGAACTTATACAAATAAAAAATATAATCATTGAAATTAAAAAGAGAAAGAGATTGCAGAAGCAACAACAACATCCATCAACAGATGCACAAAAATGAATAAACAAATATGGCATAGCCATACCCTGGAATATTTTTTGTCAATAAAAATAAATGAAGTACTGATACATGCTACAACATGGATGAAACTTGAAAACATTTGGCTAAAAAATTATGCTAAAAATTCAATGCACAACTTAAAGAAAAGATTAGACACAGCTGAGAGAATTTGTGAACTATAATATGGATCTAAGGAAACTGCACAGAAGGTGGCAGTGAAAATCACAAAATTAAAAAATATAAAGCAGTGATAAAGAGACATAATAGATAAAAATGAGGACTTTCAATACATGACTAAGATAACTTCCAGAAGAATAAAGGGAGATAATTTGCAAGGACACAATAGCGAAAATTTCTTAGAAAAAATGAAATACATAAGTTTTCAGATTGAAGATGCATGTCCAGTGACTCTAAAAGAGCATTAAAAAAAAATAAATCCACACCTAGACACATTATTGTGATACCAAAGAGTAATAGAAAAGAGAAATGAATTGGCCAGGCGCGATGGCTCATGCCTGTAATCGCAGCACTTTGGGAGGCTGAGGCGGGCAGATCACAAGGTCAGGAGATCGAGACCATCCTGGCTAACACAGTGAAACCCCATCTCTACTAAAAATACAAAAAATTAGCCGGATGCGGTGCCGGGCGCCTGTAGTCCCAGCTACTCTGGAGGCTGAGGCAGGAGAATGGCCCGGGAGGCTGCAGTGAGCCGAGATCGCACCACTGCACTCCAGCCTGGGTGACAGAGCAAGACTCCGTCTCAAAAAAAAAAAAAAAAAAAAAAAAAAAAAAAAAAAAAAAAAAGAGAGGGAGAGAAATGAGTTTAAAAGCCACCAGAAAGAATAGTAAATTATCTGCAAAGGGACAAAATTAAATAGGTAACAGACAATAGAGGCTACATGACAATGGAATTACATGCTGAAAATACTTACAGAAAATAATTGTCAAACAAGAATTTGTCTCTAACTAAACTATATTTTCTTAAAAGTGAGAAAAATAAATGTTGGCAAAAAGAAAGAAAATCAAAGGAAATATACCACTTACAAATGTTCACTAAAAGAAATGCTAAGTAAAGCCGGGTGCGGTGACTCACGCCTCCAATCCCAGCACTTTGGGAGGCCGAGGCAGGTGGATCACGAGGTCAGGAGATCAAGACCATCCTGGCTAACATGGTGAAGCCCCGTCTCTACTAAAAATACAAAAAATTAGCCAGGCGTGGTGGCAGGCGCCTGTAGTCCCAGCTACTCGGGAGGCTGAGGCAGGAGAATGGCGTGAACCTGGAAGGCGGAGCTTGCAGTGAGCAGAGGTGGAGCTTGCAGTGAGCGGAGATGGCGCCACTGCACTCCAGCCTGGGCGACAGACCTGAAACTCTGTCTCAAAAAAAAAAAAAAAGAAAGAAAGAAAAGGAAAAGAAAAAGAAAAGAAAGAAATGCTAAGTAATATTTACTGAAAAAGATAATTGAGGTTAAATTGAAGGGGTAAATGTGATAAACAATACTAAACAAATCAATCAATAAGCAAGTATGGACTTCATAAAATAACACCAGCTAAATATAAGACAACGTGTAAATTAAAATATTAAACAAAATTACTCATATATGGCATAAGAGATTTGCAGATTTAAAAATTTAGCTTCTTTTGTCTTGAAAAAGTTAAAGATAACTAATACTTAACTTTAGGTTAAGTTTAGGATTTCTTATTCAAATTTTAAGTATAGCTATTAAGAAAATACAAACAAAATCTTTATTTTCAAAACCATTAGAAAAGGGAAAAAAATGAAGACACACAAACTTTAATACATTTAATAGATACCCATAGAGAAGATAAAAAGCCAAGAAAAATGGAATAAATTACAGCATAAAAGTAGGAAATAGAAACACAAATTGAAATAAATGTAGATAGACACAAACCAACAGCTGAAAAACAGGGGTTCTCAGATTGGATTTAAAAAGTTAAACCTAGCCATAGACAAATTCGGCACTGTTGATACCCCCCATTTCACCTGAGCTCCCCTACAGCTGCTACCTGTACCCTGACAGCTCCCCAAGTGTCCAGTACCTGTGTCTCTAATATCTCTGTGCAGGATCTGTATGCTAAAAACTGTGAAACACTGATGAAAGAAATTAAACATGCCTATATAAAATGAAGAAATATATCATGTTCACATATTTAATAACTTGATATTATTAACATGAAAATTTTTCTCAAATTGATGTATAGATTTAATATGAACCCAATCAAAATCCCAAAGGGAAAATTTTGAAAAAGAACAAAGTTGGAGGATGCATACCATGTGATTTTACAATCTACTATAAGGGTGTAGTTATCAAGACTAAACTTATAGTATCAGAATAAACCCTCACAAACATGCCCAACTGATTTTTATAAAGATACAAAGGCAACTTGTTGAAAGAATAGGCTTTTCAACAAATGTTACTAGAATAATTAGACACTTGTATTCAAAAAGCTACTCAACCTATACTCACACCTATTACTGTAATTAAATTAGAATAGATCATAGGTATAAAAGCAAAAAAATGTAAAACTGTTAAAACTTTTCAAATAAATCCGGAAAAAAAAAAAAAACTTTTGACCTTGGGTTAGGCAAAGAATTCTTAGCCACAATACCATAAGCACAACCAATAAAAGACAGAAAAAAAAGATCATTTGGACTTGCTCATAATTAAAATTGTTTGCTCTGTGAAATACATAGGAGAATGAAAGGCAAACTACCAACTGAGAAAAAATATTTGCAAATCACATGTCTGACAAAAGACTTGTATCCAGAATATATAAAAAAACTATTAAAACTCAACAATAAGGAAACAAACCAATAAAAGAATGGACAAAAATCTGAATGGACACATTATCAAAAAAGTTACAGATGGCAAACACCTGAAGCACAATGAGAAACTGCTACACACTTATTACAATGGCTAATGTTAAAAATTCATAAATAAGTAACTGACCATGCCAAGTGCTGGCGAGAATACAGAGCAACTGAAACTCTCAGAGTGCCTACGGGAATGCAAAATTGTACAGTCACCATAAAAAGCTGTTTGATAGTTTCTTATAAAATAAAACACACTTACTATACAGCTGAACAATTCTACTCCATTTGCCCAGTTAGAAACAGACTATTGTAGGTATATGAGCTTAGGATATGACAGAGCTGCCCTTACAAATCACTGGGGAAAGATGAGCTATTCAATTAAATGGTGATAAAATAATTACTGACGTATGGTAAGAGATGCAACTAGATCCTTACCTTGCACTGCAGACATGCATATGCACACATGCAAACATGTACACACAGACAAATGGATTAAGACCTAAATGTGAAGAGTTAACTCTGAAATTTTGGAATAAAATATAAAGAATAATGTACGATATTTGGGTCAAAGAGAATTTTTTTTTTAGGTTTTGCTTTTTATTTTTACCAGGAGCTCACTCTGTCACCCAGGCTGAAGTGCAGAGGTATGACCTCGGCTCACTGCAGAAGATTCTCCAGCCTCAGCCTCCCAAGTAGCTAGGACTACAGGCATGTGCCACCATGCCTGGCTAATTTTTGTATTTTTTGTAGAGACACAGTTTTGTCATGTTCCCCAGGCTGGTCTCAAACTCCTGAGCTCAAAGCAATCCACCCGCCTTGGCCTCCCAAAGTACTGGGATTATAGGTGTGAGCCATCGCATCTGACACGAGGATTTTTATACAAACACCATACCACAGTAAGATAAAAGAAAAGATGCTCAATCTGACTATTGCAACTAAAAAATTTCAATGTGAAAAGCATTCCTTAATTAAGGAGAAACAAACAAAAATGATCACAGATTGGGAGATTTTGTAGTACTATTTTGTAGAAGTCTGTTCTGTATTATACAAATACAAATGACTAATACTATCCAGGATGTAGGAAGAAATCTTAAAAAAAAAAAAAGAAAAAAAAAAAGAAAAAAAATTTCAGTCAAACAGTGAGCAAAGGATATAAATTAAAATGTTCTACAAGCTTGAATAGCTGTTAATTTATAAAATACACTGATATTTTTATTTAGTCCTTCAAGGAAAAAATTCATGAAAAAATCTGTGGTTTATTAATACAATGGAATACTACATAGCAGTTTAAATAAATGAACATATATCTACACAAACCTTAAAACATTTTGTTGAGTGAAAAAAATAAGTTGCAAAAGGACACTTTCAGGGGAACATAAAAAATAAACATTTTTAAATCATACTGTAAGTTTTCATGCATTTATAGTTTCAAAAACATTTCAAAATGCCTGGGAAAAGTTCACATCAATTTCTCAAAAGTGTGTTCCTCTGAGGGTGAAAATGTAGATATAGCCATAGAGTGCTGTTTGTATAAAAATCTGTGTGTGTCTGTGTGTGTGTCTGTGTGTGTGTGTTGTGAAAACGAAGAGACAGAGAGAGAAAAAGAGAAAGAGTTGAACTAAACATGGCAAATGTTAACAACTATTTATACTTGGTGTTGCATACATTTTCTGTGTGTTTGAATTTTTTATAACTTTTAAACAATTTATTTAGAGAATCACAGCATTTCATACATGTTTTAAACAATGTCAAAATTATTAGAGCACTCATTTGTCCTCCCAAATAGCTCCATAAAAGGGCAACATTCTTATGTGTTTCTGAAAAATAATCGTTATTCCTATTTCACATGTCACTCTTGTTTAAAGACTGAAGTAAGCCTGGCACAGTGGTGAGTGACTATAGTACCACCTACCCGGAAGGCTGAGGCAGGGGAATCCTGCAACCCAGGAGTTCAAGACCAGTCTGAGCAACAGAGGAAGATTTTGTCTCAAAAAAAAAGAAAAAAAAATAGATTGGAGTAAAACATTGAGCTTTAATATCATTAAGAATTAAATTCATATCATTAAGAATTTCCAGCCAGGCATGGGTGGTTATGCCTGTAGTCTCAGCATTTTGAGAGGCCAAGGTTGGAGGATTACTTGAGGCCAGGAGTTCAAGGCCAGCCTGGGAAAGAGGAAGACCCTGCTTCAAAAATAATAATAATAATTTCCCAGGAAGAAAAGGGGTATAGTTTCAGACTAAAGCTGTATCACTTATGACCTGTCTCTTCAATGCTCTTATCTCTATTTAATTATTGGCATTGTATATTTTCTCAGTAAATATTAGAGTAACATTCTAAGAACATTTCTTCCTTTTGCCTGAGGGGGCAGAGCCTTAGGTAAAGCAATGAGATTAGAACTGGAAACTAAGGAAAGTCAAGATTTTAATTGTATGCCCCAGTCTAGCTGCCCCCACTGATGCCCACAATTTACAAGAAGTTGTCAAAGCTGCACCCGGGAAATGATATTCAGAAAAGTCTTCATGTTTCCTCCACTTCTTGCAGGATTTCATGAATTATTTAATTTTCTAGAATTCCTTAAGCTTCTTTTTGCAAAAAAAAAGTTTTCCCTCTACTTTGACAGTCATATCACTTTTTCCTCTTCCGGTGTCTTCATGAAACTCGTGATGTGAAAACCTTGCCTTCCTAGACAACTGCTATTTGAAATGAAAAGCTGCATGGGTCTTGTCAGCCTCCATCTTACACTATTTAATTTTCACTCTGGAGTTCACAAAATGGCCATTTCTATAATGCATTTCATGTTTCCGGATAGAGAAGATTGCTAGCACAGTAAATATCCATCTAAGCCTCTTTCTCATCAACAAAACATGTCGTTTGTAGTACTCACACATCAACAGAACTTCCTCAAGCCTGCCACTATTGCTTTTTCATAATTATATTTTATAATCCTCCTTTACACACGAGAGCTCAATTCACTTCCTCCTACAATGCATTAGCATCCTCTTCAAATCCATTAGTGGTATCACAAGCTCCACAGCATCATTCCCTCTTCAAAATATTTTATTATTAAGTTACTGTACTGCGAGTTGGGAGTCTATGAATATTTAAGCAAGGCATCGTATGTTTATGTACACTCTGCCAAGCCAAAAAAAAAAAAAAAAAAAGCCTATTCACCCTAATATTTTGGCAGTGGATTAAAAGCTGCTATGTACCTTAAGAAAAATGTTTGCTGAAGTTGCAAATGATTGTTAAAAATAAGTAAATAATTTATTTTTAGAAATTCTTTATGATTTAATCCTTACCTGTTCTTCATTCTGCAAACGAAGTCTCAGTGCGAGCTAGCAGCAGGGATAGGAACAGGCGAACTGACTCTAGTATTCCAAGAAACGTGGACAGTCCTTAGCACTGAAAACTCATTTCAGTTTTGCTGGCTCTGCTTTACTTTTTAGCATTTGAAACTCATCAGCCCTACGTATTGTTGGTTATGGTAAAATAACCAACATTATTGTTTATAATTTTCTAAGCTATACTACTCTCTTGAGTTAATTTGGTACATGGATAGCCACTAATATCCATTAACTTCATCCGGAATAATTATATGATTTGATGCACTGCATAGTTGAGATGCAAAGATACAAAAAGGAGAAAGAGACTGCAGAAGTAACACTCATCCATCAATAGATGAAGTAACACTCATCCATCAATAGATGAGCAAAAATGAATAAACAAATACGGCATAGCCATACCCTGGAATATTTTTTGGCAATAAAGATAAACGAAGCACTGATACATGCTACAACATGGATGAAACTTGAAAACATTATGCTAAGGAAAAGAAGCCGGTCATATACACAGACACAAACACACACACACACACACAGAGAACATGAATTATACAATTAATTCATAGGAAATGTCCAGATTAGGAAAATCTATTAGTGGTTATTTAGAACTATGGGTCTCAGAGTGGGGGATAAGAGACAAGGGGGTGATAGCTAAAGGGTAGATGGTTTCTCTTTGCGATGATGGAAACATTATAAAATTGACTGTGGGGATGGATACACATATCTGTAACTACACTAAAAACCATAGAATTGTCCAGTTTACATGAGTAAATTGTATCATGCATGAATTATATCCCAATACATTTTTTTTTTCAGAAAATGAATTTAGTAATCAACTTCATTTTCTGAACAAAAAAGCCATGAATTAATTCATTAGTTATACCATCTTGGACCCTTGCCATCAGGTTCTCAAGGTGTGTGTGGAAAGGAAGGTGAGATAGGAAGAGTATTGATGTATGAGATGGCAAGGAAGGGATGACCTAGAGCAGAATCACTGTGCAGATTATCAAACTACATGCATCTCTTTTTCCTACAGATAGAGTGCGGTTCCCCACCCTTATGTCAGGAACTACTGCTCCATGAGGAAGCTGTTGAAGGTGATGAGTCATCTGTCTAAAAAAGAGTGATAGAAAATGTCTGTTCGACTGATGGTATCTATAAGGTGCTAACAACAATAAACAAATGCAGTGATCAACATTAGAAATTTATTTAAGGAAACGTCGCTACCATGCTATCATTTAACAAAGATAACTGGCAACTTCTTTCTCTTTAGCAATGTTTGACCTTATTCCACGCAGGTTAAAGCGCACAATAAGGCGGCGGGGGGATGGGAGGCATTTTTTTAAGCCAAATCAAGCTGGCAATACTTAGGTCAGCCAGATCCGCAGTAAAAGTTTCCGAAGGAAACATGATGTGGAGAGATGAAATCATTGTGTAAAATAAATAAATGCTAACTTTATGAAGCCCTGAGTATTAGGTTTCCTTCCCTGTTTGATTTTTTTCCTTTTAATGCTGAGAGTCTTCCTGAAACCATCCTCCCTTTGTTCTTTTGACACTGTGTCAGCTAAGCTACTGCTGCTTCTTTCCAAACGATACCTAACTCTTGCATAGTATTTATTATGTGCCAATCACTGTTCTAAGGGTCTTATTTACCCCATGTAATCCTCTCAACAACTCTGTGATATGGTACTATTAACCCTATCTCTCAACAACTCTGTGATATGGTACTATTAACCCTATCTTTAACCATGAGGAAATTCAAGGACAGAAGTTTGAGTAACCTTTCACTTATACTCTTTCTGCCCCATCTTGAAGTGGCTTCTGACTCCTTCATGGAACATGGGCCAGGGGAAATAGAAGTTTTCATTCAACTGATAATTGTCGTGAGTTGGCATCCCACACTGAAAGTCAGGAGGGTGGTGAGAAGTATCCTCTCTCAGGGTTCCTTTTGTGGGTTCTTGGAGACTCCCATCACTGGGAGAACTTTCACCTGCCGTTCCCTTGAGGCAGGCAATGCAATGATCCTTGGTTACTACTGCCTCTGCTCCTGCACTCAAGGAATTAGACAGATTGGGTCTGTTTGGTGAAGTCTGTTTCCTTCTTCAAAGATGATTTGACCTTAGAATCTGAGATCATCTCAAGCTGATGTTCTTTCTCTTACTTGTCTCACATTTAATGCACAGGAAACATTCACTTGTCTCAGCCGCACCTGCTAATCCAGGCTTTATAACACTGCAGTCACTTCTTGCTCAGCTTTTCCAATGGAAGTCAGCCAGTGGATCCCATGCCTGTTACATGTCTTAGGCAGGAGTTGGACTGTCCCCGGGGTCTTCTCACTTTGAGGAACATGCATCAACCCTCAGGATTATCTCAATGAGTCCTTTCTTAATAAGTTGAGGAACTGAACTCAATTAATATCTTTTATTGTGATGAAGTGGGAAAGAAGAACTCACAGAACCCATGCAGGTCTCCCTAAAAATTCTCTCTCTCTACATGATCCCCTTTCTGGACCCTTTTAAATCCTTTATTTTTAGGGAGGGAGTTAAAAGTTTTCTACATGGTTTTTGCCACCTACTTGTAAAATCTTAGTTTAGTACCACTTCATTTTAGAGACATAAAATGGTGTCTGAAACATCTATTTTATGTATATGTTCATATATAATATAAAGATATGTTCATGTTTATTTCTGTTTCCTCTATAGAACTATTTGTTCACTGATGGCATGAACCAGGTCTATTGTATTCACTATACTAGGTGAATACCTACATAATAGGCATTTGTACAATATTTGTGCAGTGAAGGAATGCATAAACACGTATTTTTTACTTATTCATACAAATATAGAGAGATAGCTCAGAAAGACACACCACCCAGCTCTAACCATGAAGCCATATGGTCCCAAAAGCAATTATCATTGTTTCTACCAAAAAAATGTTTTTTACATTTTTGAGCCTTTCCTGGAAATCCATCAGTTAAGTAACAAACATTATTTTCAGAGTTCTACACAGTTCTGCCAAAATGTCAATCACGCCGTGACACAAACGGGCACTTTTTAAAATAAAGCAATTTACAATACAATTGTATACTAAGTGCCATGAATTCTCAGCTGTACAAAAATATCTGGCCTCTCTGCTAATGAAATGAAGGAAAATGTAATTGACAGTTATCTTATGAGATTTCATTGTAATGCACATGATGTTATAATAAATCTGGTTACTGGAAATTCTGTGGTACACTGTTTAAAGGATATTAATTGATTGCCTTGGAGTCAGCTTATTTTGAAATTCCTGTTGGCAAGCTTTGATACGACTGTACTATACATATGAAGTAGGTTATAACAGGTCTTTTCTAAGCCCAGTGCATATGATCAGTGAAATAGGAGTTTTATAAAAACCTCTGTTACCATCTATGGCCAACTTATAACAGATGTGGCAATAAAAATTCCAATGTAAAACTAATAAAAAGATTCTCCATATTAGCCTTTCCATGGTACCTTTTCTGGGTTAGCAATTCTAGATCAAATAAAGGAAAACTAACTCTCTGCAAAACAAAACCACCCAAAAATTTAAAAAATGAAATAAAATAATTTTTAATATGAAATAATCTGACAATTGTGTCATGAGTGAGAATGTGTTTAACTTTTAAAATGTAGGGGCTTTGGACCGGGTATGGTGTCTCACGCCTGTAATCCCAGTACTTTGGGAGGCCAAGGCGGGCGGATCACAAAGTCAGGAGATCGAGACCATCCTGGCTAATACGGTGAAACCCCGTCTCTACTAAAAATACAAAAAATTAGCCGGGCATGGTGGCAGGCGCCTGTGGTCCCAGCTACTCAGGAAGCTGAGGCAGGAGAATCACTTAAACCTGGGGGGAAGAGGTTGCAGTGAGCCGAGATCACGTCACTGTACTCTAGCCTGGGCAACAGAGCGAGACTCTGTCTCAAAAAAAAAGACAAGACAAAACAAGAAAGAAAGAAAGAAAGAGAGAGAGAGAAAGAAAGAGAGAGAGAGAGAGAAAGAAAAGAAAGAAAGAAAGAAAGAAAGAAAGAAAGAAAGAAAGAAAGAAAGAAAGAAAGAAAGAAAGAAGAAAGAAAAAGAAGGAAAGAAAGAAAAATGTAGGGGCTTTGTTGGTTTAATTTTAAGAAAACAAATGGGAGGGTATTGTTTTTTCCACTGTTGGTGTTTTTACAGCAACACCCTAACAAGATTCATTAACATAAAAGTTGGGTGGAGGTTTATAGCATGCTTCAGAGAGAATCTTCAAAATTTGTGAACATCAAGTTAGGAAAGTAAGTTGTAATCATTGTCATCTAAAGTACTCAGAATACCTATACTTAAAGTTAAAATTTCATTTTTTACTTACAAACATATAAACTTAATTTGAGTAACATATAGAAAAATATGTAGATGTCTTAATAAACTTATTTTTATTCTTCCAGTCATTCTTTGATAGTGTGTAGACATAATTTGGGTTCTGAAACCAGGCACTGGCAGATGCACAGAGCAGGGGCTGAAAAGAAACAAGGAAGGAGCATCCAGATGTAACATGATGGGGAGAAGCAACCCGGCAGAGCCTACCAGAGGTCCAGAGGTCATTACAAAAGGATGGAATGCTCGAAAGGTCTTCCAGGTTCCATCCTTGCTGCTCACCTTCCTCACTTGGTATCCTTTCCTGGTTGAATGCGTCCACTCCCTGGAGTACCAGAGACTGAGAGTGGCCTCCAAATATTCACTGTTCTCCCATATTTTGTTTGTACACCAGTCTGTAATTTTTAATTAAAATTAGGTAAAACATTAAAAACATTTTAATTAAAACTAGCTAAAAGATATTGCACTTTTCAAGTGTATGATGACTGAGCTTAATAATGTTTAACCAGGGCTTTATTAAGTGAATACTTGGGTCTTCAACATTAAATTCAACTTACTTCACATTAACGTTTGCAAATACATTATCATCAATTCTTACATATTTCACATCAACTAACTTGAAGTGCAGAAGGCTTGCACTCAAATAACTCTTCTGAGGTGACAAAGAAGCCCAAGACTTGAGGCCGAGTCTCTAACCAACAATGACTATATCAACACTGGTGAACTCATAAGAAGGAACTTCAAGGTTGGGAGGTGCAGGCCCCTTCCTAATCATGCGAAAGGCATCATAGTGTGACCCATGGCAAGGGCCGTAATAACTACCAGAATGTCCTGCAAATGCAGTGAGTACATAACCAAGGTGAATGCAAACACTTATCAGGATAACCTACTTTAAGTTATGGGATACATGTGCAGAGCGTGCAGGTTTGTTACATAGGTACGCGTGTCCCATGGTGGTTTGCCTCACCCATCAACCCGTCATCTACATTAGGTATTTCACCTAATGCTATCCCTCCCTTAGACCCCCACCCCCTGACAGGCCCCAGTGTGTTACGTTCCCCTCCTTTTGTCCATGTGTTCTCATTGTTCAACTCCCACTTATTGGAGTTGTTTGGTTTTGTGTTCTTGTGTTAATGATGGTTTCCATCTTCATTCACATCCCTGCAAAGAACATGAACTCATCCTTTTTTATGGCTGCATAGTATTCCATGGTGTATAGGTACCACATTTTCTTTATCCAGTCTATCATTGATGGTGATAGACTGGATAAAGAAAGTGGGGTTTCTTTACTTGTTCTAAATCATGCTGTGGATCCTGCAAATGGGGCCTTTCAACTGCAGCTTCCTAGTCAGTTTCCTTCTTGGTTCTGTGGCCCACAAACAGGAGTTTGCCTCTTCCTTTGAAAGGCATATTCTTGCCTTCTGGAATATCGGATAACTTGGATTTGATTTCGACATGACCAACACATCAGCAGAAGCCCTCGTGCTGGGAACAAACTGGGGGAAGACATTGTTGGCACCATATGCGACAGTAGCTGTTGCAGTTAACAAATAAGAGAAGCCTTTTCTAGCCTTGCTGTTCTTTTTTGAAGACTTTGTACTGTCTAAAACTTCATTGTAATGCTACCCAGAAAAGGCAAGCACTTTGATGTCCATAAGGGAACAACGAACAGAAGCAGGGACATTGAGGCCCACATCCTGGCCACTCAGCGGCTCCCAGCACAGGAAGGGCCTGTTCATGTCCAGCACAGGCAGCTCCGAAGCAGCAAGCACCACAGCCTACACCAGGGGTCGCAGTGCACCTGCCACTTCATGGCACATGGCCAACAGGATGGGCGCTAATCTACATTTATAACAGAACTCCAAGTAGCTGGGCATATATCCATCCAGTTAAATTACTACATTACCCAGAATCCCATGACTTGACTATGTTCTAGTCAATGAGAAATAAACAGAAATGTGGTATTCCCAAGGAGTTTCTTTTGAAAGGAAGATCACAGCCTTCTTTTCTTCTCCAGATTGCAACCCATAACAACATGCAAAGATATGAATGTTAGAACTCTGGTAGCAGCTTTTCACTTAGGTAGCTGAGACGTGAGCTGGAAAGAGACAAAACTGTCAGAGAGTTATGATTCTCTCTCTGAATTATATATCTCCAAAATTATTTTAGGTGAGATAGAAATGCATTTTTGTCTTCATTAAGTCACTGTCACGTGCAGTACATGTAGTAAAATGGAAACCTAACTCATAAGTGTGGCTTTAGGACACAACTCCAAAATCAATGCTCCAAACCCTGCTTTCTTCCCAAAGATTATGACCTAGACATCCAGTGATATTCTGGATAACTTTATCTGAATATATCAACACTCCCCCAACACGTACACACACACAAAACTTAGCAAGAATAAAACACAACTCATATTGCCTCCAAAATATGCTCTTTATGCTATATTTCCTAGCTCAATTTGAAGATTCAACCATTTATTTGCTGAGTGACATATCAGGGGAATCTTTTTGCTTCCCATTCCTTCATCATCTGCCAGTAACCAGCATTCCTCCTGCAAGATGTCTGGGATCTTCCTATCAGCAGCTATCACATATTGCTCTCCCTCCCATTGTCACCATTCTGGTTTTGACCCTTACCAAGCCTTGCCTGAATTGTAGGAACAGTCTCTTAACTGGTGTGCCTGCCTCTAGTTTCAACTCTACTAACAGCCTCCTACAATCCTATATGAAAATCTAATAGCATCATTTTCCAGCTTAAAACCTTTTCATGGCTCTCATTAAGGGTGGAAAAAAGCCAAGTTCCTTGGCATGGTATTCAGGGCCCTTCAGGATCTAGCCAGCACTGAGTCCCCTAAAGCAAATCCTAATATACCTCTCTTTACTCTCTTCTCCCATTGCCCACTAAAGCAATACTCACTCTCTGGAAAGCCAGGCTTTTCCAGTCCCCAGCACGTTTGTCATAGTGTTCTTGTCATCCAGAATGACTTTTCCCTTACTTACATGTCCAGATAATTCACCTAAATATCCAGCTCAGGTGACAACATTGCTGTGAAGCTGTCACTGATGTCTGCCCAATAAAATTCATACATACCTTTAAACTTGTCCCTTGAAAGTTGCATGGCAATTGTTTATTTGCACACTTGCCTCACATGATAAACTGTGAAGTTGTTAAATCGAGGATTATGTCTATTCATCTTGGCAGTCCCACCTGAAAAATAATAGATATTTATTACAATGGTAATAATAATAACAGTTAACTCTAATTGAGAATCTCCTATACACTGACACCTTTGTAAGTACTCTATTTGTATCTCAATTACCAATGAGGAAGCACTACTACTATTTTACATGTAAAAACAAACAAAGGCACAAACACATAAAGTAACACACAGCTAGAGAGTCAGGCTTTGGATCTAGGAAGCCAGCTTCGTATCTGTGCATTTAACCTTGGAATGGCTACAATAAGATGCTCCCAAACAAGCATCCTTGTTTTCTTCTCATCTTTCTCAAATTGTCCAAGACCTTATGAGGTTCAAAAACAGATGCTAAATCTATGAGTAGAGAGTGGAGTTCAAAAGAAATGTATTCATATTTGCTAGAAAAAAAAATGGATTGCCCAATTAAAAAAAAATGGATTGTCCAACATAGAGATTTCCAAACACAGAAGATGATTAGAACTCCCTCGGGAACTTTGTGAAATACACATTCCCTGCCGGGCGCGGTGGCTCAGGCCTGTAATCCTAGCACTTTGGGAGGCCGAGGCGGGTGGATCACGAGGTCAGAAGATCGAGACCATCCTGGGTAACGTGGTGAAACCCCGTCTCTACTAAAAATACAAAAAATTAGCCGGGCATGGTGACGGGCGTCTGTAGTCCCAGCTACTCGGGAGGCTGAGGCAGGAGAATGGCATGAACCCGGGAGGCGGAGCTTGCACTGAGCCGAGATCGCGCCACTGCACTCCAGCCTGGGCGACAGAGCGAGACTCCGTCTCAAACAAAACAAAACAAAACAAAACAAAACAAAACAAAACAACATTCCCGATCCCAACCAAGATCTGGTAAATCGGCATCCCAAAAGTTAAAGGAAAATTTGTTTAAAGTAAATACAAAATACCTGGGATTTTTAAGCAACAGGTTGCTATTTAGACTCAAGTCCAGAAATATATTTACATACTATGTCTACAAAATTCCCCAAACATGTAAGTCTAATTTATTAAAATGTGAAATTAGCTACCCTGGCATTGCTCATTCTCAGTGAACCCATGCTGACGCCTCGTGACCATTCCTCCGCTAACTGTTCCTTTAATAACCTACTAAAGAGGGCTGCAGGGTTATCACTGTGCAGTTTTGCAGCTTTAAAACATATATTTTGTCTCCTTTATGATGATTGAGGCAACATTTTCCATTCAACAGTATTTCGTTTCTCCATAAATTCTCAAAATATTTCTGGCAGTAATTCTACAAGTTACTTCTGTATCTTAGGGTGGTGATAGATCTAAATCCAGTGTGTGCAACTCATTTCAAAGAACTGGGCATTGTCTTCCTCTTAGCTATGTTTGTCCTATGCTTTCAAAATGATAGAGAATTTAATAATGTTGTTCTTTCAAATATTATTTTATGTTTATATGGCTTCATATTAATTTAAAACATGTTTTTTAGTGTTAACTATTTTATTCATATTTTATTTTACATTTCTTCATGTAAATTTACTGAAGAATGAGCAATTCAGACAAAAGCCCTATGAGGAGGGAAGGAGTGCATATATCACATAAGATGTGGAGAGATATAGGCCATAGCTTAAATGCCTTTAGCCTATATGATACAAGTTTAATTGAATTTTGTTAGTAAAAAAAAAACAAAAAACACTGTTTCATGGACAAAGTGAGATTAGTGTCAGAATTAGAACACAGATCTTCCGATTCTTAAACTGAGACCCTTCTCCCCTTATCACCTAAGTGGTTTTCAATGCAGTATGATGCACATACAACACCAGTTTGAGCATTTCTTGAGTTAGAATGATTGTATCCGACAATCAGGGTTCAAAGGCAGAAAATATCCTTTACAAATAAAGTGACTCTGGACAGGTCCCCCATCCTCCCTAAAACACAGTTCCTCCTCTTAAAGTTGTCCACATCTCATATTCTCATCTCATATTCTCACTATTTGTGTTGAATCAAATGAGTTAACACATACAGGGCTTTACACAGTGTCTGGGGATATTATTATTAGTCAGATGATATCCCTTAACATGAATAATAGAATGGCAATGACAGAAATAATTCTTGGCATAATTATCTGGTCTAAAACAATAGAACTTGTTCTATTTTCTGAACTCTTCCTTCTCATCTTTCTTAAATGTAATTGCTATATTTATTTTCATTTATTTCTTTTAAAATATGGAATGCTTTTTATGAACGTGAATGTCATTCCTGTGCAGGGACCATGCTAATCTTCTCTGTATCCAATTTTAGTATATGTGCTGCCAATGCCAACACTAATGGACATATTTAAATATATCTATTTTTATATCTCACAGAATTTTATGAAACAGCGTTAGTCTTTGGCATTTTGAACTAATCAAAAGCAGGATGCTTAGGAATTTAACTCAAATTAACATTAACATTGTCACTTTCACAGGGATGGTATAAAAAGTTATGATGTTACTAAAGACTCAGCTGGATTCCTGTCAGTGCTAATAATGCTTGAACTTCATCAGTTATTAGTGCAATTTAAAAATGCTTTCAACATTTCCTCACAAACCACACCTCCTCCTAAATAATTCCTCTTGATCATTCCAAAGCATGTCTTTAACTTGCTGACTTCATCAGCTCATCAGACTGAACAAGACAAACGAGGAGAGGAACTTTGACCCCTCTCCCAGTCACATATCATCAGAATGCAGAGCTTCTATAATTCCCAACTGAGCGTGGTAGCTCACGCCTGTAATCCCAGCACTTTGGGAGGCCGAGGTGGGTGGATCACCTGAGGTCAGGAGTTCGAGACCAGCCTGACAAACATAGAGAAACCCTGTCTCTACTAAAAATACAAAATTAGCCGGGCGTGGTGGCACATGCCTGTAATCCCAGCTACTCGGGAGGCTGAGCCAGGAGAATCGCTTGAACCCGGGAGGTAGAGGTTGCGGTGAGACGAGATCACGCCATCGCACTCCAACCTGGGCAACAAGAGCGAAACTCTGTCTCAAAAAAAAAAAGAAAAAAAAGAAAAAAATAATTCCCAAGCCCCTTGATATGAGACATGGTATTGGGTTTCCAATTATTACAGAGCAAATTAAGCTTTATTTCATTTAATTTTTATTAAATTCATCACTTCATATTTTAAAGTAAATAGAGTGGGTGCTTTATAATATGGTTGCATTGGGGAGACAGCAAATGAAGAGTGTCCCACACAAATATTGATGGAGCCATCACTTTTTTAAAAATTAAAAATCAAGACTTGAGACAGTGCAGTACTGAATTTTTGTAATTAACTGTGATAAAAATCTAACAATCAGACATTTCTCTGTGGTAAATTTTACATCTCCCTTAAAAATTGTCCATTGTGACAGATCAGAGGAAAAGTTTGAGGGTTTATACAATGCGTTAAGTATGAAAGTTATCTAGCTTCAAGTAAAACTACTTTTTTATTCAAAAGAATTCAACAATAACCCTTCAAATATGATTGATCATTAAATCCATCAAAGACACAGTACAGGACAAAATTTTTATCACTACCTAGTAAAATCTGTCTAAAGAAATTCAAGTGAAAAGAAGGCATGATTAAAGTATTTCAATTCTCTTTGGGGGTATGTAAATGTAGGTCAGTATATTTCAGTGGTCCAAAAGAGGTTAACACCAGCTCTAGACTTATTCAAAAGGTCCGTTTCAGGTTATAATAATTTTGACAGCATGGTAATAATTTCCGGACATCCCCCCGACCTTGCCATTTTCCCAAACCTTGAGAAAGCCTTCTGATTCTTCCCATATATGCCACTTTTACAAAGGAGCAGAGCCTTTGAAAGAAAAACATTTTTGGCTCTGCTAATGCTAGTGTATTCTTCCAGCCCAGTATTCAGTGTTCAGGACTGGACAGGCAATTACATGCAAATTTGTTGGGAGCTAGGAGGTTCATTTACTACATTCAACCCCATAGAGGAAGATCAATAGAAGTGCAAAACTTAATCCTAGATGAAAGCACCATGTTCAGGTAATGGTTATAGAGTTAAGGCCCTCAGAAGAATGTTAGGAATCAAAAGGGCATGCTAGAGAAAGGCATTATGCATAGTGCTTTTTTGAACCATATGGGAAAGACAACAGACAAAGTGAACCAAAGAGTTGGAACACAAGAAGGTAGACATGCAGTTCAACACAAATTGTTAGGGTTTTTCAAAAGATATGAATGAGGATTGGACCAATTAAAAATGGTTGCCTCGAAAACCTTTTGTTGGCTATTTAAAGAATAGTGGGGTACAAACAATTGCTCAAATGTAAACCATGCAAGCCATGCTTGCATTTAACTCTGAACTAAAAGGGGGACTCTCTACTGCTAGTTTTCCTGTCTCTTAGTTTTTGTGTCGGTTTTCCTGATGTCTCCCCCTGCCCGAGGCCACATATTTTGTTGACATTTAATAAAAGTTATTGAGCAGTTCATAATAAATATCAAGAAGAATACATACATTAAGAATTATCATTGATTTCATGGAAGACAGATAATGGAAAAGAACAGGGTGAGAACTAGTTTGTGTTGTAGAGGCTAGTGATTGTTCTGATTGGTTGTTAAGTAATTTGAATATCACCACAGAGTATGAATGGGTACGTAGCCTGCATTACCAGGGGAAGATAAAAGTCCTTAAAGCATATAATTAGTCTTCATCAATACCAACTATCAATGTCTTCAGAAAGAATTCTGGGGATACTTGACCTGGTGTGCAGTGGATTTTCAGAGGATCCTTGAGTTATTTCCAAAATTCTCATGCACCAACTAAAATTGCATGCAAATTTTTATGTACATTTTGCCATTTATTGTTCCCATTTACTGAAGAAAGAAGTCTTTAAGAAGATTTAGACATTTTTTGAAACAAACAAAAAAACCCAGAGTCTCTAAGGAATAAGAAAATTGACCAACAATTTCTCTATAGATTAATCTAGGTCCCCTAAGAAGGAGATGTCAAAGACAAGATTAAACATGCAAGGACTTTATTAGAGAAAATGGCTGTGAGAAGAAAATGGGGGAAGAATCGGAAAGACAAAAAGACCCATTAGACCAAGATGCAAGTCTGACCCTGAAAGAAAAGAGGAAAGAAATCACCCTCAGGCCGTCCTGTGGTCTATGGAAGGTTATAGGAGAGTTCCTGAACCAAAGTTGGTCATCAGTGGAGTTCCATGTCTCACAAGAACAGGTATGCCTTGGTTATCTCTGCCATACTCACTTTTGGGGAAACAGGTGGGAAGCGTGGCCTCAGCCCAGACATGGTAATGGATTTTAGAGCCTAGCAGCTAGGGCCCTTCATCAGTCTTGTTTGCTGTAGTCGAAAGTCTGCAAAGCATATTTCTTTCGACGCCCCCTCCCCAAACCAACACACACAGTCTAAGTCATGTTATTGGTCAACTCTGGTCTCCACCCAGCCCATACACTTGTTCAGGAAATCAGACTGAATTACATGCAGTTGGAACTACTCGCTTACTTTCCTCATGTTTCATTGTCTTGATCTATATGATAATCCCAATTTGAAACTTGTTTAGATATCTAATCCTTTAATACATTCTACACATACTGCCAGGTTATGTCTTCATAATTTATTCTTGCTTTTATTCAAAACTGAAAAAAAAAAGATTTCTCTCTTTTTCCACCTAGTCATCTTTGAATTAGGCATTCACAAATAGAGTTCAGAGTTTATTATGGTAAGATACTATATTAGGTGCAGTGTAGAATATGATTAAACACAAGCTATTAACTGTATAATCCCAGATTGAGTTTTTTAAACTGAATGAGAGAGGCAGGCAGGAAAGAGCATGACCAATAGATAAAATTCCATAAGAAAACCTCAGCAGTCACAACCTAGAAACATAATGTATATGCCTCAACATGATTACTTTGGTGAATTACAATGTAATTTCAGAAAACCACTCTCACAGTACTTTGATAATGATACATATAAGTGATACATTAAAGAAAAAAGTATTCTGGCTAGAAGGCCTTAGTTTAGTGACATTGACCCAATTCTGATTTTGAAGTTTACAGTAGCATGCTTAATCTATGTTACTTAATGGAACCTAATCAAAGACAGTTATTTCCATGAGAAAATTGTCTAAAATCTTGTCTTAATTCTCTGTATTGAAACTTAAAGAAGGGAGAGAAAGCAACTTCAAGAACAACAAAAATATAATTTAAAAACAAATAACAAACTAGAAAAGTATTTACAGTACACATTGCAAATCCTTAATTTATGAAACACTTTCACAAATCAATAATAAAATGATAAACATTCAAATTTAAAAATTGGCAAAAGTAATAAATACAAAATGTGCAGAAGAAATACACACAGATCATATATGAAAAAAATCACCTTCACTTATAATGAATGAAATGCAAGTTACATAATAAGCTTCCATTTTCATCTATATAATTGACAATTCATAGAAATAATAAAATTTACCATTGTTAAGGATATTGGAAAGCAGTTCTCTCCTGGAAATAGTTTGAAATTTCTGTTGAAGGCAATATAATACACTAAAGGCCTTAAACAAGGTCTGTTTCTGACCTAGATTCTACTTTCAGAAATATAGCCTAAAGAAACATTACAGATATGTAAAAAGCATATAACAATATTTAATAAATGGATTCATAACTATAAAATAGAGGCTTGTTTAAGGATATTAATAAAATAAAATATTACATAGCCATTAAAAATCATGTTTAGAAAAAATAACTATTAACATATGACAGATAACATGTTTCGATAAGTTTCTGCATTAGTTTGTTCTTGCACTGCTATAAAGAACTACCTGAGACTGGGTAATTTATGAAGAAAAGAGGATTAAATGACTTACAGTTCCCCAGGTTGTACAGGAAGCATGGCTGAGGCAGCCTCAGGAAACTTACAATCATGGCAGAAAGTGAAGCAGAAGAAGCCACGTTTTACATGACCAAAGAAGGAGAAAGAGTGTGAAGGGGAAGGTGCCACACACTTTTACACAATGAGGTCTTGTGAGAGTCACTGACTATCTTGAGAACAGCAAGGAGGAAATCCACCCCCATAATCCAATCACCTCCTACCAGGCCCCTCCTCCAACACTGGGGATTACAATTTGACGTGAGATTTGGGTAGGGACACAAATCCAAACTATATCAGTTTCTAAATGAAATGGCAGGTTACATTTTTGTATTTTGTATCTACATTTCTATTGATTTTGCAGGACAGTTTCAAGATAATAATAATTTGATGGCAGCAGACTTCTGGTTTCGATTCAAAGTTCTGCTGTAAAATCAATAGCTCCATGCCTATTACTTGAAAAATATGCCAGACAATAGAGTTTTTGACAATGCACCAGTGCTTATTTCATGTGAATTTAAAGAACATATGGGCAGGGATATTATTCAAATACTCCAGTCATGATTTATCAACCCCAAACAAATAGCCAAGCTGATAGTGTGAAACAGACTATGGAGGATGACCTAAAGTAAACTCTTAGAAAAAAGGACCCAGTATGACCTGGTAAAGTGCAGAGAGAGGGCCAGCCTCACAGTCAGCAGATTCTAGGCAGAGCCCTGCTCTGTCACCCTCCAAGGATGGAGCCCTTTTCATCTTTCAACTTCAGTTGCCTCACCAGTAAGATAAGGATACTGCCCTCCGGAGACGACTCATATGAAGATTAGGGATGATGTATGTAAAGGCTTCACCCTTCCCATATCTAACAGAAGGTCAGTATTTCTGAAGCACTAGCAATTAAAAGTGATTTCAACACTTTTAAAAACAGGAGTAGTCCTACTGAATTACTCATGGAGCCACAACCCTATCCAGCCAGACTTAAAAAAGGATTCACAAGGCAAATAAGCAAATGGATGTTTATTTCACCCAAGAAGACAAACTTCAAGAAGAAAACCTCAAAATTTGTTAGTGGTCCTACCAGTTTGACCTGGATTTATTTATCATTATGCACTTGGAATTTGGGGATACTGCATGCTCTGTGGACCTTATCTAGATGTGTGTATCTCTGCATTGTTTTCAGAAGAAAAATCATCTAATGTCCTATCATTGCCTATATGATAATAACTAGTGTGATTTATTAAGCAACTATTATGTGTCAAGCCCTCAGTTAGATGCTCTACATATATAAATTTATCTACAAAACTCTTGCTAAGTATGTACTATTCCCACTTAATAGATAGGAAAATGGTATCTAAGGAATTAAAACTCTTCGGCCAGGAACGGTGGCTCACGCCTGTAATCCCAGCACTTTGGGAGGCTGAAGTGGGCGGATCACTTGAGGTCAGGAGTTCGAGACCAGCCTGGCCAACGTGGTGAAACCCCATCTCTACTAAAAATACAAAAATTAGCCTGGCATTGTGGCAGGTGCTTGTAATCCCAGCTGCTTGGGAGGCTGAGGCAGGAGAATCACTTGAACCCAGGAGGTGGAGGTTGCAGTGAGCCAAGATCACGCCACTGCACGCGGCCTGGGTAACAAGAGCGAGACTATGTCTCAAAAAAAAAAAAAAGTGTTCACGGTTATTTTAAGAGTCATATGTTCTTTAGCATGGCACACAAGGCTCTTCACAACTTTGTAACTAGGCTGCAATTTTCTCGTGTATAAAATGTTTAAAAGACAGTAGTATCTGGGATGACAGAGGATAGTGGTGAATGAGGATCACCTTGAGCTGCGTTATTTGTGGGAAAGTTGATAGAGGTGGGGGAATCAATTGGTCCTTGTGTAGAAAAGATTTAGAGAAGCAAAGAGTAAGATATGAACCCCATGTATGACAGGAAAAAAATGACGTTCTCAAGCAGCATCAGTGGCCCCGATGGGGAAAGTCCAAATGAATTTGTAGTGAACTAGCTCCATAAAGAACTGGAAAATATTCAGTAAATGGTATTTGTAATTGTAGATTATATTTCTTGGAAGGTTCAAAATTAGAACCCAAACTGTGATATCAATATATAGATGGAAAAAATAGAAAAATACACAAGTGCTAATCCTCTTGCCAACTCTAAAGAGAATAACAAGATTGCAAATAATGCTAATTTGAGCAATACATTGATAGATTCATATAAGCAGATATATCTGTAATTAATTCAAGTAAAAATGTTTTAAAACTCCATGCCATATTTCTCACTACAAATACGCACCTTTTTCATTCTTAAAGTCTTCAAAATAGAAGTGCATCTTAGAGTCAAAGGTACCTTAAAGTCACTGTAACCAGGCAGCACTCTTGACTTAGTTATGTTCTTACTCATGAGCAAAGTTGGTTGCTTTTCTTGGTGGCTTACCTGGCAAACTGCAACTTCTTAGTTTTCAACCAACAAAACATTTAAGGACCATTAGAAAAAAAAATATGAGCTCTAATCGTTGCTTGAAATCCTTCCATTGACATTTTCTGGGAAGACTGTGTAGACATAAAACTAGCAAAAAGTTGTCAATTACTTAGAATTTAATGCCAGTGACAATCGTGCAATAGTCCTGGAAATATCCTGACTCACTAGTCCACTTCATGCACAGAAGAAAACACTCTGTGGAAAAACATGGATATAAGTGACTCTGAGTTGAAAAATAATTCAGAAGAGTCAAACTGAATTTGAAGACAGCTTGGGAATACCTTTAATATACTTTACCTCTGTTTTCCCTTTTTTGAATGTATAAGAGTAATATGTGATTAAAACTTCTACATCTGAATCAGTCTAAAGAACTCTGTCAACAAGTATGAAATAAAAATTCTTCAGTAATAAGAATACATTGTGTCAAAGTTTAATTAGCATTTTTTTCTGTCTTGGTATAATAAATGGTGTTTTGGAGTTGAGGAAATAAAGCACTAACTGAAGAATACCTTTAAATGCTTTCAAAACTCCTTAATTCCTATCAAAACAGATGGAAACCCTGTCAAGAACAGTGGTCCATCAGTTGGTAAACAGAATAAATAATGCAGAAATTGTACAGTATAATTATCCATTATTATGGCAAACATGTTCCTTTAGCCCCAAAATGAGTAATCCTATAATGAATTTACTCCAAAGTATCTAAGGTGAGGAAGCAATTCTTTTGTAGTAAACTACTTGCTGCTATGAGGTAAATTAACTCTTCCAGACACCATTTAAAAAATCACTTCTTACAGAGCACTAAATTGTACAATGATGTTCTAGGCAGTTAATTTGCCACACAAGAGAATTTTTCTCCTGTGGGGTATTTTATTCCTCTCACCTCACATGGATCGTGTAGAGTCTAAGAAAGTCATCTAGATTACTGTGACTATTTAAATTTGTGCCATTTAAATGAAATACACTGTGAGGTTCATAACAAAAATAAGTTGAATTGAATATTGTTAGAGAACTTGGTAGAATTTCAGACAACAATTTGGGGAGTGGTTTTTAGTATTTTGTTATTAAGGAAAAAAATATGAGTAGGTTTAGGGTTTGATGCTTCTTTGACTCTAGTTTCTTACAGAGTCTCTGTTTTGATATATATTTTATTACCTGTCCTCTTTCTGTTGCTAAGCAGATGGGACGTGTTGCTATGTGACATTTTACACGACCACTTTTATGCAGTTTCAACAATAATGACCAGGGGTCATGAAAACATAATCACACACACACTAAAAACTGGAGCACTTGCCTTTTTGTTTCTGGAAAACTACAAATAATATACTCAAAATAGTTTCTCAGAGTATAACACTCACAGCAATATATTTACTAAATAAGTTTTTTTCTATATATCACTCCTTTGGAAGTTCACAAAGACCCAGTATAAACATCGTCATCATATTTCAGGTAAGAAAAATGAGACTATGAAAAGTCAGATCAAATGAGAAATACATGGCAACGAGGGGAAATGAGTTCTATTCATTGGATTTTTTAACCCAGAAAATATCAAAATTATCTCCAAAGCAAAGGAAAGCTGGAAGTTTTACACTTGCACTAACAGCTAATTTCAAGGTATATTTTTACTTCCTGTAGCTCTAGGTGCTAACTTTAATCTTTCTTACTCTTTAATGATACTTAATAATAATGTTGACAGATATCAGTCACCTGATACTGAGTTCTACTAGGCAGCCAAATAAATGTTTTCCCTATACCAGCCCACAAAATCCTCACAACAGTGGAAGGTTATGAAGAATCCAAGACTCAGAAATCTAAAATCAAGGTCATTGAATAAATAGTGGAGTCAGGATTAAAAGTGACATGTGCTGACTTTTAAACCTACACCTCTAACCACTACACTGTACTGTCCCAGCTGCCAGGTCTTTCAGAATTATCAGAAGTTTCTCTTTCCATTTGAGTACAGGTTGTTCTTTCATACCTATAGTTTTAATTAATGTTTTTCATTCTCAAAGAACACAGTACAAGTGCGTTTAAAAAGCAATAAAACATTTGTCTGCAGAAGGCATGGTAAATAGCTGTATGATAGAGGACTGAAAGACAATTAGCATACAATGACAATAATGCAGGTATATGTGCATGTAATTAATTGCTCTAGAACACACGAAATAGAGAAAAGCCAGTGGCCAGGTATGTGGTTCACTAGAATAAGCATTGCATCAGGGACCCAAAACCTGATTTTTGGTCCATTTTTAACATGCATTTATTAAATATTGAATAGATGCAAAGAAACATTTGTAAATATCTGTAGTTTAAGAACCGCAGCAAAATCAATGCTTATCTCTGGACCATACTGTTAAATAGAGCATTAACGTGATCTGTGGAGTCCCTGCTTCCCTCCTTCCATGAGGAACTACTTTTCTAAATCTCATGTTTCTCATTCCCTTTGTTTCTTTGGAATTTTACTACACAATTTGCATCCAGAAACAATGTATTGCTTAGTCGCTTATAATTTAGCACATAAACGTTCTTATATTCATCAGTAGTAGTATGTGACTCGCTTTTTCCTTAACATTAGATTTCTGAAATTCATGCATGTACTTGCTTGCTGTTACTTGGGCTGCAGTTCATTTCCTTGAATTTCTGCATCTATGTGGATACATCATTTTTTGTATGACTATGCCATATTTTTTATCCATGCTCATTTTAATGGGCATTTTCATTGCTTCCAGTTTTTTGCTAGTATAAAAGTTACCAGCCTAAAGATTTGAGCCTAATGAGTTTCCTATCTTTCTTATACAAAAATTTCTCTAGAGTATATCCCTGCAAGGAGACTTGCTGGCTCACAGGATAAGCATATGGTCAACTTTCCTAGATAATGTCTAGTGATATTCCACAGTGCTTGTACAAGGTATACACCTGCAGTGTGCAAAAGTTACGGTTGCTCCATAAACTTACCAACAATTGTTTCAGTCAACCTCCTAATTTTCACCTATCTGCTGATGAGTATGAAATGCTGTTTCATTATGGTTTTAACTTGGATTTCTTTGAAAACTATTGAAATTGAGCTTCCTTTCATTTATTTAGAAACCGTTCCAGTTTCTTCTTGTGTGAAGTACATGTTCTAGTCTTATCGTCCATTTCCGCACTGGGTTTTCTTTCTCAGTCTGATTTGCATGCATTCCTTGTGTGTCCTGAATACTAATCAATGTTTAGCTACGTGTGCTACAAATACCTTCTCTCAGTCAGAGGCATATATTTTCACATTCTCTATGAGGTCTTTTTATGAACAAAAGTTCTAAACATTATTGAAGTCAATTTTTCAAGTTGGTGGTTTTTTTAAAGACATCTATCCTTACACTAAGGTTATAAGGATCATCTCATACATCATTTTCTAAAAGCTTCAGTTTTGCCTTTCACGCCTCAGTCTTCAATCATCCTAAAACAGGTATCTGCATTGTATAAAATATGAGGTCTAATTTAACTGTTACAGTATATGGGTGGTTCCAGTGTCATTTGTTGAAAAATTTATATTTTCCTTAGTGCCCTGCAATGCCATCTGGGTCATAAATCAAATTTCCAGTCATGTGAGGATCTATTTGGGGCCCTCTGTTCAATTTAATTATTGTCTCTGTTAGCCCATTTGGTGATATCATATTGTCTTACTTACTCTACGCTTACATTAATTCTTGGTATCTGGCAGGAAAATTTCTTTACCTAAGTTTTTGGTTCTTGACCCATGTCTGAGTTCTACATGGCTCCTGACATTTTCAAATAAATTTTAGGATCAGTTTTAAAGCATCACCAAAAATATTATATTATGAGTTTTAATGGAATTTTAATCTAGGTAATTTTTATTAAAATTTGCATCTTTAGGATATTGAATTTTCTTGTCCATGAATACCATAGAGTCCTCCATTTATATAGGGCTTTTCCAAAGTGTTCTCACAGAGCTTTATTATTTTCCCTGTAAAAGTCATGCATATCTTTTACAGATTTTGTTCTGAAAACGCTTTACAAACTTTTGCTTTTATAAATCACACTCTCTTGCCTACTTATTTTTAAGTTAATAGAAATGTATTGATTTTCGTACATTGATTTTATATCTAGCCACCTTGCTAAATTATCTTGTTAATTCAATAAATAATCTGCATAATATTTTGTGTTTTCTGCACAATTATATGCAAATAATAACCATCTCTTTTTTTACAATCCATATATCGTCACAATTTACTTATTTATTTATTTTTGTCTTTTTTTTTTTTTTTTTTTGAGACGGAGTCTCGCTCTGTCACCTAGGCTAGAGTGCAGTGGCCAGATCTCAGCTCGCTGCAAGCTCCGCCTCCCGGGTTTACGCCATTCTCTTGCTTCAGCCTCCCAAGTAGCTGGGACCACAGGCGCCCGCCACCTCGCCCGGCCACCTCTCCCGGCTAGTTTTTGTTTTTTTTTTGGATATTTTAGTAGAGACGGGGTTTCACCGTGTGAGCCAGGATGGTCTCGATCTCCTGACCTCACGATCCGCCCACCTCGGCCTCCCAAAGTGCTGGGATTACAGGGTTGAGCCACTGCGCCCAGCCCTATTTTTGTCTTAATGAGCTGGTTAGAATCTCTAGTGTAATGTACATAAGAAGTAGTAATGGTACGAAAATTTTCATGTTCTTGATCTTGAGTTAATTTTAAATTAACTGCGAATTATTCCACTAAAATGCTGCATGTTACTTGAAGATAAATATTATCTACTTTTAGTCTGCTAAAAGTTTTTATAATGAATAGATTATAGATCACGAATTTTATCAAAAGGTTTTTCCTTCGTCTACTGAAGTGGTGTACTTTTTGCCCTTTATTAATAATAAATTATAATTTAATTTCTTTCCATGTAAAGCAAGCCTTGCATTTCTGGAATAATGCCAGTTTAGTCCAGTATTCTTTTTTGTATAGTGTGTGATTCATTTTATTAATGTTTTGTTTAAGAAATGCTCTTCTCTCTCTATGTGCAAGATCAGACTTTCTAGTCCTTACATTCATTTGTATGAAATTTGAATAATTTATTCCATGAATGTTACATAATCCACATTGACTAAGTCAACTGGGAATAATGTTTTGTTTCAGTTTTGTTTGTTTCTTTGTGAAAAGGGGAAGTTTTTAACTGCTGAATCAATTTCTTTAATGATTATAGGATTATGTGATGATCTATTCTTTACTGCATTAATTATGGTAAATTATATTCTGAAGACTGTTTCCAGGTCTAACAAGACTTCAGTGTTAGCATAATTTTGTTTATTATTCTTTGATTATGAAGACTCTGCAGTAATATCCTCTTTTATTTCAAAATTATTATTTTTGTGCTCCCTTTTCTTGATCAATTTGGCTGGTGGATTGGGATTGCCTTTGTAAAGAACAAAGTTTGGTTTTGTGGGTTCTATTGTACTTTTTTATTTTATTGTAAATTCCACTTAATCTATTTTTAGGTTACATTCCATTAGGTTTTTTTAGTATTATAAATAAAAGTCTTAGCTCATTAATGTTCTGTCTTTTTTTCTCTTTTAATGTATAGTATTTTTGGTTTTGTTCTATTCTAAAAATTTTCTAATTTTTATTATAATTTCCTATTTGGCCCATACTTTATTTAAAATTATGTTTGTTTGTTTTGGGGTGTTGTTGTTTGTTTTTTTGTTTGTTTTTGAGATGGAGTTTCACTCTGTCACCCAGACTGGAGTGCAGTGGCACAATCTTGGCTCACTGCAGCCTCTGCTTCCCAGGTTCAAGCGATTCTCCTGCCTCAGCCTCCCAGGTAGCTGGGATTACAGGCATGTGCCACCATGTCCAGCTAATTTTTGTATTTTTAGTAGAGATGGGGTTTCACAGCTTGCCTCGAACTCCTGATGTCAAGTGATTCACCCGCCTCAGCCTCCCAAAGTGCTGGGATTACAGGCATGGACCACTTTGCCCGGCCTAAATTTATATTTCTTGATCTTCAGATGCCTATGGTTTTGTTGGTGATAGTTTGCTGTTGGTTTCTAACTCAATTGTTTAATGCTCAAAAAAAAAAATACTCTGAATGAGATAAATCCTTTGAGTTTGTTGAGTCTTATGTGGTGGCCCAGTATATGATCTTTTTTTTCCATAAATAACTTGAGATAAACATGGGGTTCACAATTAGCTCTGGTTAATTAAGTTCTTTAGGTCTTCTCTATCTTTACTGATTTTTTTTGTCTTAATCTAACAAGCACTAAGACACAATTACTATAATGATAGACTTGGGTATCAACTTCTCTTTGCAGGTCAGTCAATTTTTGCTTTATATGTTTTGAGGCTTGGTTACTAAGCACATAGAAGTTCAATACACACACACACACACAAACACATAGACAACTTCTTGTTAGCTAGAAATTTTTATCTTATAATCACTCCTTATCTCTAGTTAGCCATTTGATTTAATGTCTGTTTCCTCTGACATCAATAAAACTATCTCAAATTCCTTTGACTAGTATTTACCTAGTTACTTCTAAATGTGTATATATATTTATATATATATGATAATATATAAGAAGTATATAAAAGTGTAGACATATATGTGTGTATATGTATGTACATGTGAAAGAGATATATATTCTTCATATATGTATATGTTTGTGTATATACACATGTATGAAAAAGATATGTATATATCTTTTTCTCTCTGTCTGCTTTTAAGATCTTCTGTTTGTCTTTGGTGTCTTGAATCTACACTCTAATATCTCTATGTGTAGATTTCTTTGTGACTATCCTGTGCCATTTATTATGGTCTCTGGCTTTGAGGATTGGTAACCTTAATATCTGGAAAAATTTTCAGCCATTATTTATTTAATGATTGCCTCTTCTCCATTTTCTCTCTCCTTTCTTTAAAGACCCTAATTCATTTTAATCTCTCTTTCTCATTTTTGACCTGTTTTTCCTTATTCTGTATTACAAATACTCCTAAATATATCCCTATCTATCCTAATGTGTATAATCCGTTTGTACCATTTGTTGAATGTTTATTTTCAAATATTGCCCTTTTTCTTATTCCTAAAAACAAACTATATTTGGGTTTTTTTTTAATTTTAAAAACTTGATTGCATTACAATAAGAAACAGCTAGTATTTGTGAAAATATAACATATCAAATAACAACTGTAAGTTTTGTATTATCTTCAGTGCCAACTTTATACATACAAACTTCATGGCAAGACCAGGTTTATTACAATTCAAAACATTTTTCACAAGGAAATGATATTATAAGGGGACAATGAATTCTCAATATCACTTAAAAGCACCAAATTAACACATAGCTTAATTATGTCTATAAACAATAGACGAGAGAAATAACGATCAAGTCATAATCATAGCAAAAGAGAAATAATGACAAATCATAATAATAGTAAAACCACATATCAGCAAATGGCAGAAGTATGGTTGGAAAGTAAAGTTGAAAAAAAGATAAGCAGTTATTTTGATACAAGTGGAAATGCTGGTAGCTTCATATGGCAAAATGCTACCATAAAATAATAGACTTGTCACAATATGTTTTGTGGTTTAGGTGAAGTGGCCAAGAGGCTAGAATCGAGGGCACCAATAAGGCCTTTGTATTTCATTCAACCATTGTTGAAATAAGAGTAAATCTCACTTGTGACAGTTCCAATAGATACACCTCAATGATTATTTGCCTAGTGCTTAATGATTAATTAGATTAAAACAATGAAAGAGGAAGACTCCATATATTTGGTTTTTTAAATCTACTTGATCATGAAGTCTCTTGCTCATTTTCAATTCCCTTTTTAATCTTTAAGCATATTGATAACGTATATTTTATTCTCCCTGCCAGATAACTATGATATCTGACGTTTTTGAGATTGTGCCAACGTTTGTTTACACCAAGCCTCCCTCACAGGGCCATATTTCCTTGTATATTTTGTTATACCTGTATCTGAATGATGAGGTTCAGGGCATGCTACCTCAAAACATGGCACCTTGACATTTGAAAAAAACAGCAGAAGCAAGAAGGTCTCACCGACCTTCTCCTGCCATTAGGTCATCCAGAAAAGAATTTTCTAAACTTCCTCCAGAGTAGGTCACAAGATATTGAGGAAAGGATTAAAGACACAGAGTTGCCAAGAAGCATCCGAACAAACAGATCATGCTATGTTCCCCCTGGTTTGTTACCATTAGAGCATACCCTTTTGTCCTCCAATCATACTTCTGCAATAGTCATTCATTAAAAACAGATTTCCCTGTTTCTTTGTGTCTTCACTTCTGAAGGCTCCCACCTCATGTAAAAGTTATAAATAAATTTGTATGCTTTCCTGTTCTAATCTGTCTTTTGTTATAGGGGTCTCGGTCACAAACCTTGTAATGAATGGGTGAGGAATCTTTTCTCCCATACATGAGTTTATCTTTCTCAGCATCAGTCTTCGCTTCTGTCAGATGCCTGGTCATACTGGTAACAAAAGTACACTTTAAGTTAAATTATTGGCTTGAGGTTCCTGAGACTATGCAGGTATAAAATTCAGATGTGAGTTCTCAGGGTAAACATTCTCCCCTATCCACAGCCAACACCGAGGTTCAAGACAGGAAATTGCTCCTTCTGTCAATGCTACCTGCTTCCACATATACAATCCAGGACAGGGACCAGATTTAATTCTAGCGACTTTTACAGTGATGATGTAGCCTATTGGGGTCTCAGTTTTATTCTGCTGATCTCTTACTAGATTCCTGTCCTCTCCCCGCCTCTGTGGGAATGCAAAAGCCAAAGCTCAAGGTTATCTGGATTCAGCAAATACCTTCTTGGTTGAAAGCAGCTTCCATGGTAATTTACCTCTCCAGATCCCTGCTTATACTTAGTTCTTAACCTCTGAGTAAGTTGTCAAATTTAGCAAATAAAAATGCAGGATGCTCAATTACATTTGAATTTCAGATAAATAATTTTGTATACATATGTTTCATGCAATATTTGAGACATACTCATATAATAAAATAATTTATTGCTTATCTAAAATTCAAATTCGACTGGATTGCCTGTGTTTGTTTTCTGGCAACACTGCACTGAAGAAATTCTTATTTTCTTGCCAGTTCGTTGATGTATCTAGGGAGCCTTTTAAAACTTAAACAGCATATTTTGCCGGGTGCGGTGGCTCATGCCTGTAATCCCAGCACTTTGGGAGGCCGAGGTGGACAGATCACGAGGTCAAGAGATCAAGACTATCCTGGCCAACATGGTGAAACCCCATCTCCACTAAAAATACAAATATTAGCTGGGTGTGGTCACGCGCACTTGTAGTCCCAGTCCCAGCTACTCAAGAGGCTGGGGCAGGAGAATCACTTGAACCCAGGAAGCAGAGGTTGCAGCAAGCTGAGATTGCACCACTGCACTCCAGCCTGGCAACAGAGCGAGACTCCACCTCAAAAACAAACAAACAAACAAACAAAAAACTGTAAACAGCATTTTTGTTGTTTTCTGCAAGAAGGTCAGTCAACTTTGCATACTGCTAGAAGCAGAACTCATTTTTGCTTTTCTCTTACCACCTATCCACCTTATGAAACTGAGGAAGTCACTGACCTCTGTGAACCTTAATCACTCACAGTATTCTGACTGCATATCCTGAAATTTGGAAAGGACCTTAGAGATCATCTCTTATAATCTCCTTATGTTAAAATACAGAAAGCTGAGACTCAGACAAGTAAAACACCAAGGCCAATATTATACCTAATTTAGCGTCAGGGTGGAAACCAGAAATCCTGCCTCCTCACTCATTCAGCATTCTTTCCATTCTACCATGTTGACCATGAGGATCAAATGAGCTAAGTAACATCAAGGCACTAGGCAGAACATTGAAAGTACATAAAGCATTAGAATAAAATTAAGGTATTCAAAATGATTTTGATTACAGAGTCTAACAAAAATTGGGCAGCTTAAATGTGAGATTTACTATGGAAAAATATTTATGGAAGGAACCTCATAGGAATATAATAACATATTTATACATTCTTTCCTTCTAGGAATCTTAAACATAACAATGAGAATTTTCTACAAATATTTAAAGAAAATGATATTAAAATAAAATATCTGGCCAGAAATATAGTATATCAAGCAAGAATTTTTGACCTAGAACATAATATATTCTCCATAGCAAATAAGACAAAAAACAGAACTTAATTAGCAAAAGCCCTCTCTTCTTTTTTCCTTCCTCTTTTCTTACAAAGAAATGCTTTCAGAATGCTTAAGGCTCTCACCATGCTACTTTCTTTGCTACAATCAGTGCATGATTGCCACTCAAATTGCTATACTGGTCCTTTTTCCTCTAGCTCTGCATAAAAAGAAGATGCAGATGAATGGATTTTCTGTGGGTTAATTTATTAGGAGTGCAAAGCAATTATCAGCAAGGTAAATCATGGAACATGAAGTACACTGTTACATGCTGGTTGCTGTATAATGTAGGTCCCTTGGCCACAAATGCAATTAAAGTGTTGTATTTTATTCCTTTTAATTTTATCTCCTAGTCTATCTTTGGCTTAACCCAGACAAGTTTAAACACATGTCAATATATGATCAATAGGTAGAAGTGTATAATATTTACCACAAACAATTTCTTTATTTTTGGTGATATGGGATAAATGTTCATGATATTATAGCATAAATCTACAAAATGGGGGTTAGAAAATTTAACCGTAGGACTCCATTCCCAGGACATCAGCTTGTCAGTTTCTTGTGTGGCTGTAATCGGGTGAAATTATATTACTGTCATGTGACCAGAGACTGGAGGGAGGTGAATTAAGCAGTGCTTGCAAATGCCTGTCACATGAATAGTATCTAAATCTTCTGTTTTTAATTTTAAAGGGCAGGTCCAAAGGAAGTCATGTTTACCAGGCTTTCAGGACTCCAAAGAAAGCCCTAACAGCAGACGCAAGACTTTTACCTCACAGACCAGTCCAAGTCTGAATACTATGAACATGATAGAAAGGCACTGCTTCAACAAGGAGAGTGGGGCTAAAATCCCAGTCCTGTCATAGCTAAATTTGGTCATTAGGATGACTAATGATTTAAACCCCCTTTCTTCAACCAATACAGTGAAATTCTAGTATAACCCGTATCACGCTGGATTGTAATGTGTCCTAATGTGTTTCTCTCCCTACCAGCTCCATCTTTAGCTCTTTGATGATGCTGAATGAAGGACAGTCTTGTAAGAATCAGTGTTCCCCTGCTCAGAACCATTTAGATATTTTAGCAGCTCACCAATAACCAAGGCTTTTATTAATTTTTTTTAAAAAAAAAGGTTTTCATGGCTCTTTGTGCCATGATTTAGAATTTGACCTTGATTTAGTTTTCTCATTCAGTTTCTCCTTGCCTCAGTTTTCTCACTTACAGAGTGGTGATAACAACTGCCTGGTAGGATTATTAATAACACATGAAAAAAATATCTATTTTGTAGATTAACAGAAGCTATCGTGATGATGGTGGTTATTCTTTGTTCACCAAGAGCTATAAGCCAAGAGCAATATTTAAAATGATACCTCCGAGGCAATACACCAGGAAATACCAAGAAACAGGCCATTAAACTTGAAGAAAGTGACAAAACGGTACCAGTAAAGTAAGTGGTCAGAATAAGTAAGGTTAGAAAGAAAAGATGGTTGGATAAAGTGAGTCTGTATTCTGAAACAACACACATAGGTTAGAGGAAAGAGGACAGAGGCCGGGCCCAGTGGCTCATGCCTGTAATCCCAGCACTTTGGGAGGCCAAGAGGGGCGGATCACCTGACATCAGGACTTCAAGACCAGCCTGGCCAACATGGCAAAACCCCGTCTCTACAAATATACAAAACTTAGCCGGGTGTGGTGGCATGCATCTGTAGTCCCAGCTACTCGGGAGGCTAAGGCAAGAGAATTGCTTGAACTCAGGAGGCAGAAGCTGCAGTGAGCTGAGATTGCATCACTGCACTCTAGACTGGATGACAGAGAAAGACTTCACCTCAAAAAAAAAAAAAAAAAAAAAAAAAAAAAAAAAAAAAAAAAAAAAAAAAAGATGATGGCAAATGTGAGACCATAGGGATTGCTGGGATTTAGTGGGAAATTGTTGATTTATTGTAAAGAAATGAGGTGGGAAGAGGTGCTCTATTAAAAATAGTGTAAAAAAAAAATAGTAAAAAAAATACTGTCATGAGGTTGAAACATTCCTATTTGTCCTAACGAACAGTTAGAAACTTTCAGGGATTCTGGAGTAACAGAGTAAGGCAGAGAAAGTCAGTAGTTTGACTATCATTCTGGCACATCTGTAGGGGAGGAAAAACATATTTTCCTCACCCATCTCAAGTTCATGGCTAAGGTCCCTGTAACAAAAGAAAGATTAACAAGGGGAAAGCATACCATTTTATTTAATGTAAGTTTTTCATGACGCAGGAGCCTTCAAAAGAAAATGAGACCCAAAGAAATAGTTAAACCTGTGTGTTTTAATGCTAAATTTGAAGGGTGGATAGTCGTGAAGAAATATATGACAAAAGCGGTATGATCTAATGGCAATAAACTGGGGAAAACTTAGCAGGACCTGTTTGTTCCGATTCTTCTCTGTGACCCTTTGTCTTCAGAAATAAGGATAGCCCTTTCCTCTGGGTATAGGGAGGGTGCCTCCCACATGAAGTTCTCATGAACTGCGTCAGAGGAAGGTCAGAAAATCCTCCCTAGGTTTTATGACCTGCTTTGGGGGGAAGGTCAGGCAGACCTTCCTGCTTTTGTGGCTTTCCCAAATTCCTTTAGCCTAAAATATTCAGGGATACTATATCCTGAACCCCAATACATGTTTATATCTTCTTCTTCTTCTTTTTTTTTTTTTTTAGCTTACTAGGTTCTGTTACAGAAAAAGTCTTGAAAAATGGAAGAAACCCATCTGAAGGCTGCTGTCATCACACAGATAAGAGGTGGCGAAGGCGGTAGGTGCAGTAGGTGACTGATTCTGTGATGTATGCTCAAGGGTGAAGAAGATCAACATCTGTTCAGACTGTTTCTTCCCTAAACCAGCTGAATCCTCAAAATACAAGCAGACACCTTCCCTGTAGCAAAAGTCTCTGTCCATAGTGATAGTGTAAATGCCCCACAGAGAGAGTTAAAATTAAACTTCTCACATTTTAGCACCTCTGTGTGAATACACTTGCTTGTTTGTTTTTCCTAGAGCAGATGCCCATAAGGGATTGTCGGGAAGGTGGTAAGAGCTCTGAGCCCTAAGTGGGTGGCAACCATCACTGACGCAGAGAAGGACATTAAAAGGGGTGGCTAGGGGTGTTGAATGTTGGTTCTCTGCTGCAATTTTGCCTGAGGCTGCCTTTGAGGATGATAGTGCTGACCATGACAATAAAATTCTGAATAATAACTAAATGTGGTCGGGGGAGAATTAAAAACTAATGTTAAAATAAACAGTGATGTTAAAACAGTGTTTGTCCAAACTCACCCTTTTGCTTTTGGGGAAATTCAGTTATTGTGCGTGCCCCTGCTCCTTTGTGTGAACAAATTTTAGCTTCAATTCAGTTCTGCATTGCACTTCTATTACACAAATGTCTCTTTGGCTTCGTCTGCCTTCCTTCACTTGAGATAACCCATCATTATTGTCTCCACTTATCTATGAAACATGTGTTTTATGTTTAACTTGCATGTACAAATTGAAGCGGGTTGTCAACATTACTATGGACTGATATATTCTAAAATAAGTAGATGCAATGATATTGCCTCAGTGTTGTAAGCACTCTCTTTGCATCTGCAGCTATCCCCTCTCATGCTAAATTGTGTTCTTTTGAATAATTTAACGCTTTTGTTATTTAAAATGTGATGTATTCATGCTTTGTGTCCTCAATGCCAGTGAAAGCTCTTAGAGGCTTTATTCACCTCTATCCCTCAGCACCCAACACTAGTCTCTTTACTTAGGAAAATACTTGAGTTTTTCGGGCTTAACTACATATTACTCATTATGGATGGGAGTGCTTGCTCTTTTTAGGGTTGATAATTTTGCACTGTATGATACTTTAAGTAATTATGTTTATAATCAATTAGTGAGGGCAGGGGATGAGGGACTCTCAAAACCACTTTTGAGTGCATAGTGAAACATGATTAAATCAGATTCCACAACTTCGACATTTGTGTACATTTGAATGTGATTCGTGCATGGAGCTGTTGAGTCCCCTGTTCATCAACTTGGGGTACAAAATAAGGTTTCATATTCAAAATGAATTATTTTGAATACTCATGCTCTCTTCATCTTGCTCATAGCTGAATTCTTTTCCAAAATGCAGCTCTCTAAATGAGTCCTGGGGACCTCCAGGAATTCAATCACCATTCCTGACTCTGTTCCCTCTATTGCTTGCCTTTTGTCAACCATCACATTGTTCCCCGCACATCATACTCCTGCGGCTGCATGGTCCATGGAACCATGACATCAGTACGTCCTGCTAATTCTACCTTTAGGTTCTAGGCTGCAACTACCCTCCTAATTTCCTCTCTTACCACACTCTCCTTCATACTCCAGGTATTTTCACAGGTCTCTCATGGTAATCACACATTCACCACTTCCCACAGGCCCTTCCCACCATTCCCTCTGCTTAGAATGTCCTTTCTACACTGCACACCCCTCGTCCAAATAGGCAAACACTTAAATCTTAGCCAAATTGTTATGTCCTCCTTACCACTATCCCTGACTCTCAGAATTAGCCATCCGCCCTCCTTTCTCCAATCCCTACCGTGAAATTCTAGTATAACCTCTATTACACGGCTGCCCTGCTCAGAACCATTTTGATATTTTAGCAGCTCACCAATAACCAAGCTTTTTTGTTAATTATTAAAAAAAAAAAAAAAAAAAAAAAAAAAGGTTTTCATGGCTCTTTGTGCCATGATTTAGAATTTGACCTTGATTCAGTCCAAATCACATTCTAAGAAAATCTGATTTAGGTGAAGCATTATGTGGGTATTATGTTAGTACATTTGGGAATGGCAGAGAAGATATGGATATATACAACAAGTCATATAGAGGGTAAGAGAGGTGGGTAAAATTAACTTACCTATTTAAACGTTCCAGAAAATTTAAAAAACTGAGCTGTCAAAGAAAAAAAAGCAAAGAACCCACATATTGCGACTCAGCATAATTTTGCTTAGAAAATAGCATTATTTCTGCTTGATTTGATTTCATGTGGTTAAGTTTGGAGGAAATGTTATTTATTATATCCACAGCTAAGCTTATGTAATTATCCACAAATGTTCTAGTGTAGTACATACAGCCAACAACAGGGATGCTTGTTGCATCAATTTGGAAAAGAGAGGAAAAAAATTAGCCATGTAATAGTTAATTCAATTTATAAAATTAAATGTGTATTAAAAATATGTCTGGTAAATATTATGCCATCTGCACATGCTCAAACAGTGAGTCTGGTTAATATTTTATAGTTTATCTGATAAAGTTAACAAAAGAATTTAGTCAGAGTGGAGACATACACTGAATATTTCATCACCTTCTTAATTGCAGAATACAGACAAGACATTTTTTTCCCTTTGGGAAAAATAAATGTTAAAAGTTATTACAGATGGAATCAGTTTGGCAATTAGGTTGAAATCCAACTGAAACCAAGCAGAAATGGATGGCTACAAACATCATAGTCCCAAAGTATTTTGAGCCAATTCCATCCATTTACATGATGAAGCAGAAATGTTGATAGCAATGCTGTGAAACTCAGCTAGCAGAGGTTATATTAACACAGAAGAAAAACTGGCTTTGTGCCTTTTTCCCCAATAGTTAATTCGCAGTCATCAAGAGCTGTCATTCTTATGCACAGCAGACAATATGATATACCTAAGGCTTTTCAGTCTGACTTCTGATTTAAAGGTCTTCAGCTTATGCTGTGGACCTTAACCTTGAAGCCAAGTGCAAATTAGCTTTAAATCAATGAAGCTGATTAAAGCTCCATTGTGGTTGAGCCCGTAATAGAAGAAGGGAGGGGAAGGAACCACTTGAAAACAGCAAGATTGGCCTCTCTTAACTTGGAACATATGTAATGCTTTTCAACTCTTCTCTACCCTGACAAAACCATGAATGGTTTTAAGGCTATTTACCTGCTAAGAGAATGGAACCAAATTTTCCAATTCAGTGGAAGAGGTCAAGTGAGAATCAAAGGTATTTTTCACAAGCACTAGGACATAAAAGGTTATTTTAAAAAGAAATAAAAAGGAGAACATCAAAACACCTCCCTAATGGAGGCCAAGAGAACCAAGTTTCCATCATGTGAAAAAAAAAAAAAAAATCTTAGATTGTAAAGGTGCTGTGGATTTCTGTTTGTTTTGTTTTATGTTTTTAGATTTACCATTTCTCAAAACAGGAGGATGCTGCAACTTCTGACCATCTACAGAAAATGTTTTTCTTCCTCACAAATGAATATGTCTGTAAAAAATATGCCTACAGAAAAATTATTTGCTTTGAAAGTGGCCAGAATAAACTCTAGCCAAAGGCAGGGTCATTTGTTTGTTTATAACCCACCACCATTACCACCTTTCTATAGCCACAGGAATCACTTTACCTGAGTGATTCACCAATTCTTCCTGATTTTTCTGGGGCTATCAGCATCTGGATAAATTCGATTTTTACAAAAGAATATATATATATAGAGAGAGAGAGAGAGAGAGATGGGGGGCTCAGTCTTACTGTGTTGCCCAGACTAGACTCTAACTTCTCAATTCAAATGATCTTCCCCTCTCAGACTCCCGAGAAGCTGGGACTCAGCTACTGTGCCAGGCAAGAACAATTATTTTTGTAACATCTTCAGAAACACTAAAATCATAGACTAGAAAGACTACTTCAAATAGAGAAAGACTCACTATTACTGCCTAATTTAATTCTTCAATGTTGCAATTCAATTTGCCCTTCACAGAAACACCATCCCACTGTAACAGATTATAGGGAGTGACCTTCTCAGTCCCATCCAAGGTATGGATGGGTCTTTGTCTTTATATTTCAGGCATGATGAATTTTAAATTAGGGAAAAGAAATTTTTACCAAGAACCCTGAAGAAAAAAAGCAAATACAAAAAGGCAGGAGCTAAGGAGTCATAGAGTACAGGTAATTTAATAATACAGAGTTGACCATGCCTAGTTATTATTTATTAAGTGCTTACAACCATGCTTAGCAGAGAGCATGTGCTCAATGCATGTGAGCTGTTGTCTGTTACTCCACCGACGTGGATGCACACTTGACCAGTACAGAGTCCACAATCCTTACTCCTCCCTTGAATGTACATGTTGCCAAAACTCTGCTTGGAAGCCCTCAAAATTTCCTCTCCCACTCCAATTTCTATGAAACTTTAATAGACAGAGAACAAGAGCGCTGAACTAAAAAAGAAATCAGTCACTTTGACTTAATCAAGTTACTAAAAACATGCTAACAGTCACCAAAGGCAGAGAAGTATCAACACACAAAAGCATGTACACTAGAAACAGAGCAAAGTACTTAATTCCCCAGTTTTGAAAGTCAAACAGGCCAGGCGCGGTGGCTCACGCCTGTAATCCCTGCACTTTGGGAGGCCAAGGCGGGTGGATCACGAGGTCAGGAGTTCAAGACCAGCCTGACCAATATGGCGAAATCCCGTCTCTACTAAAAATACAAAAATTAGCCGGGCGTAATGGCGTGCACCAGTGGTCCCAGCTATTCAGGAGGCTGAGGCAGGAGAATTGCTTGAACCCAGGAGGCAGAGGTTGCAGTGAGCCAAGACCATGCCACTCTGCACTGCAGTCTGGGCAACAGAGTGAGACTCCATCTCAAAAAGAAAAGAAAAGAAAAGAAAAGAAAAGAAAAGAAAAGAAAAGAAAAGAAAAGAAAAGAAAAGAAAAGAAAAGAAAAGAAAAGTCAAAGAGAGCTGGTTCCCCGCACGTATCTCTACATCTCTAGTTTATCCTGTATAAGCTTCCAAGACAGGGCAAACTAAGGAACAACAGAGACATGAACTGGCCATTGAAAAGAGAAAGAGAATAGAGAATGGAGATAGGGGAGGCAGTAGAATGCTAGAAAAGACAGGAGAAAGAAAGGGAAAAAGACAAATTGCTGAGAAAAAGGAATGAGGCAACAGATGAACAGAATGAGCTGAGACGAATTAGGTGTAATATTCCCCCAAGATGAGTGTGAATGGCAACTGACAAGAATAGAGAGCTCTGCTCTTCACAGTCTCTGGGTGACAAGGTTCTGCCCATTCACTGAACTGTTGCTACACAGCTCTAGAGGGACAGAAAAGTCAAGGAGAGAGAACAGATGCATCAGCATGACTAGACAGCCAGGACCCAGTGGGTGATAACCATCACGATTTCTTAAACCACAACCACCTTCTGTCATTAACAGGATGTTGTGAGAACAAGGAATTTTCTGTCAGATGCTGAAATCTCTGGAAATAGGTACCATTTAAATGCTAACGGTTATTATCAATGGTGATGGTGGTGATCAAGATGATGATGGAATGATGATGACTTTCATTCAGAATCTCCTTACCTAGGACTATCTGCCTCAATGTTGCCCAAGCACTTTTCAAATCTCATTAACTCTTACCTGTGTTTTAATTAATCATCATTTTAATAACCCTGGAAAGCATTCTAGAGGCTGCTGATAAAATGAGAAGCAAAATTAAACGATTAAGAGTAACTTTCATCTGACCATGGGAAAATCACAGGCACTTTTGATGGCCTCATTTTGCTAGCAAACAATGCCATTCATCTGGATACATCCCATCCATGACTAGGACTAACCTTACAAGTAGATAAAGGCAGCACGCCAGAATGGTGTAATTTAAGAAGCTTTCCTTGCCCCAAAATATCTCCCTTGCCCAGACATAAAAATACCCAACAATCTGTCTTTAAAGGTCTGTTCCTCTGGATTTCTCAGCAACGAGGTCTCCATTTTTAAAATGCAAATGCTTCTGGATTTTATCAAGAAACTCAGCTATCTTCACATCCTATAAATAGCTGTGGGTGCTTTTAATCTGACGTTTTCGACCTCTCTGAGGAGGGATCCCTGGCTGCATGAAATCATTAGTCATCCTAAAAACTGGGGTGGCACCAAACAGTAACGAGCATTTGAAAAATTAAAACAAATAAAAGAGAACAGCAAGTCCCACAAACAAGTCATTCATTTGGAGATTTTGCTTAAGACTGATTTACCCCAAGTTATTTTACACATCCAGAGCTAGAATATGCAAGATTGCAAGTTAAAAGAGGACGCAAAGTAAAACATCTTCTGTAGCTCTAATGAAAAACAGCATCCAGGCAGCCCCAGTGGTTGCGCCCAACTTTCTTCTGCTAATACTCAAAGCAGGGAGACGAATAGCGTCCCATCCCTTAGCCCCACACCCACCCCCTGCCCCGTTATTCTAGCTCTCATTTTTGCAGCCACAGAACTAGAGGAAGGAAGTTCTGGAATTGCTGGCAGAGGGACCAAGACATATATACCCCATCCAGTCATTGGCACTCTCACTGCCAAAATTCCTCCTTGATTTAACAAATTGCTCCTCCCCTGCAGAGTCAGGGCTCTCACCCCTCACAGAGGGCACAGAGAGGTGAGTATCTTTCTAAGGACCTACTGTACTTCCTTCCAGATGAAGGTGCCAGCGAGCTTTCAGAATTTTTTAAAAATCTTTTTATGCATCATGGAAAGCAAAGAGAAACTTGTTTGAGCCTTGAATCCTGGAGGGGAAATAGACTAACCTTCCACAGACCTGGATGCAGTTCAACACTTGGTTAGAAGACAATTGCTTGTTAGTCAGCTGCACAGGCTGAGATAGGTCACCAGCCCACAACCTAAGCCTCTCACCTCAGACAGACCACCCAAGTTCACCCACGGGGCAGAGCTGGCCCAGCACCTCAGGCACCCTGCCACTGACATATATGCACCCCAGGAAAAGGAAATTTCACTTTTCTTAAGCATCATGAAAATCTCCATGTATTGCCACCAAGTTGTTTGTGAGTGTGTGTGTATTTGTGTGTGTGTGTGTCTGTGTTGATATCTAACTATATGTAGATACACACACAAGGACAGAAACAGGGATATTCCCAACAGCAATACTGCATTACCTAGAGCTCATTTTCATCTGGCTGGCCAGCACTACAAAGTGGTCGTGTATTCTTGTGTAACACTCCCTGTCACCTATACCAATGTATGTGCACTGCCTAGAGAAGCCAGACTGAATCATGGCAGGGAAGACATCATCTCAAGTATCTTTAAGCTCATTATCATCAAAGTCTATGTTAGCAGGGTTAATAGATGCTCTTCTGAGTCTATTTCTCTTCTCCCTACACTATCTACATTCCTATAACTCACCACTCTCCCTACCCCCTGTAAAACTTTACTTGTCCCATTGTTTGTGAGTAACTCAGTCTAGGGCTTGGGTTTTCATACGGGTTTCAAATGTGGTTCCATTGATGTTGAGGTGCATGAGAATCCTCCCAGATCTTGCCTGCTTGTGTCACCCACATTTTATCCTCCATATTTCAGCTAAGAAAGTTTCAAGTAGGTCAATCCACATTTTAACTTCTGACTTTGAAAAATCTTGATGGAACCAGGATGAACTTCAGCCTGATGCTACTTGAGGATCACTTGTCTCCTCTCCACAGTAAGTCACGTTTACAGATGACAAAGGCTATCATCTAAGAAAGCCACTTTGTGAGAGCAGCAGAAGGGCGACAGGAGTTGCTTACTCCAGCTTTGTTTCATATTCTACCGGATGGCAGAAGTATGGATAAGTCTTGGCGGTCACTGCTGGTTGGATGGCATTTTGCTTAGACTCCCCAGTGACCCTAAAGAGCGTGCATACTTCTATCTATTTTCTGAATAAGAGTTTCTACAAATCCCCAGAGATAGCTTTTCAATGTACAAATGTCCCATCAATCTGCTCCTAAGACCACTTAAAGTCAGTATTTGCTCTAGTCCCTATGACACTTAAGGAACAAGGGCCATTTTTTAGTGCAACATGACTCACAAAATCTCTTCCTGGGTAGCTTATGAAAAGAAAGGAAATCAACTAGGGGAATATTGCTTTTATAAGTCAGCCTTAAGGAAAATAAGACCAAATAAATTGATTTTCAAAGCTATTCTCCTCAAACAAACTCAATATGTAGCTATTGAAATAACATATTTTGTGGTGTGCCCCTAAAATGATGTGAGTAATACGGGGGAAACATTAAAACAGAAAGGCTTCCTTTACAGATGCTACTTAAGAAACTTAGACCCCAGAATTAAATTTAAATATTTTAATGCCTTTTTACATTCCCTTTTGCCCCATCCCGTTCTTCAAAAGAAAGTGTTCTATAAAACAGAACAAGATACCACTGAACACCAAAATATCTAAATTTTCTACAGGGGATATATTACTGTTTATTAGTTTATTTGATTGGGTAAAAGATTCCTCGCATGTATTTGATTTTTGTGCTGGCATTCATTACTCCATTGAGTAGGAACTATTTAATAGCTTCCAAATATTTAAAATAAGTTCAAACGAGCTACGGGTATAAAGACTGTATCTATAACCAAGGCCAGGCACTGTGGCTCACTCCTGTAATCCCAGCACTTTGGGAGGCCAAGGTGGGTGGATCACTTGAGGTCAGAAGTTTGAGACCACCCTGGCCAACATGGTGAAACACCATCTCTACTAAAAATACAAAAATTAACCAGATGTGGTGGCACTCACTGTCATCCCAGTTACTTGGAAGGCTGGGGCAGGAGAATCGCTTGAACCCAGGAGGCAGAGGCTGCAGTGAGCTGAGATTGTGCCACTGCACTCCAGCCTGGGTGACAGAGTGAGACTCCATCTCAATAAGAAGAAGAAGAGGAGGAGGAGGAGGAGGAGGAGGAAGAAGAAGAAGAAGAAGAAGAAGAAGAAGAAGAAGAAGAAGAAGAAGAAGAAGAAGAGGAAGAAGAAGAAGAAGAAAAAGATTGTATCTATAACCAAACAAAGCATACATGATGGAAAATAATTTACATCTCAGCCTACATAAAATATGGAGGAATGTCAGATATCTCAACAGTGGTATGATTACTTGCCCTCAATTTGGGGAACTATTATTTGCTTCCCCAAACCACACCCCAACCTCAACTCCAAAAAGCTTAAAATAAATTGATCCACACTGGGAGTACAAAATATATAGTTTCAGATAATTTCTCCATTCAGAGATTTAAAAGTGTAGGTCAATTTTGATCATCTTCTAAATTTTTTTAATTAAAATTTTTAGAATTTGACAAGAACCTAAATCTACTTTGTTGCAATTTGATAGCTGTAACAAGAAAAACTGACATATTGGTTTACAAGGTAGCATGTAGGAAACACTTATTAAGGGAAAAAAACTAAGACAAAAGAAAGATCTATGTGTAGAAAATATGGGCCTGGCACAGTAGATCACTACTGTAATCACAGCACTTTGGGAGGCCAAGGTTGGTGTATTACTTAAGGCCTGGGGTTCGAGACTAGCCTGGCCAACATGGTGAAACTAAGTCTACTAAAAAGACAAAAATTAGCCGGGTGTGGCCTGTGATCCCAGCTACTTGGAAGGCTGAGGCAAGAGAATCTTGCCACCTACTTAACTGGCAGGTGGAGGCTGCAGTGAGCAGGGATTGCACCACTGCATTCCAGCCTGGGCAACAGAGTGAGCCTCTGTCTCAAAAAAAAAAGAAAGAAAGAAAATGATTTTAAAGCTGATAAAAATAATATATGATGTTTTCCCCCCTAGGAATTGGTGAAAAATCTCTATATAAAATATCCCAAGGCTTCCCTTAATTTCTAAAGCAGACATTCTTGGGACTAAAACACAAGCCAATCAAAAAACCATATGTTGACAGTGTAAGAATGTGAAAAAACTTTTCTGTTGGTAGAAAATTCCACCCCTATGGAAGACAAAAAAAAAAAAAAAAAAGGTGTTTAAGTAGAGTTAAGGGGGAAAAAAAGACCCGGTGAGTTTAATAAGCGCCATTATTGCTGAGAAACCTAAAAGGGTGATAATATGAATCACAAAAGAAGTACAATAGGGCAGCTATTTGAAATTTGTTTTTCACACATCTAGTGTAAAAACAATGGCTCTTGCAAGAGAGGTCAATCCACCCACATGTTAATCTCCAATCAAACAGCACTTTGAGAATCCAAATGTGATTGCAAATCTCTCACATGCCAAGATGAAGGGGTTTTTCATTTCAATCTATCTATTACTACCAGCATTTTATATTCATTATGGTCAGGGGTTGAAGGGCACATTAGGTACTTGGCTGGTGCTGAATTCCAGCACTTCCCTCATTATACTAGAATAGAATTAACATATGAACACACACACAACTATGCTATAGTAACATGAAGTGTCTGACTTAACCTCACCCAAGTAATGAGATTCCGATGTAAGGCTTCCTCTCCAACCTTATTTCATCCCCCTGACACCATTGCAGGGGGGCTCCTCAGCATGTCACAGCTTGCCGCATGTGCCCTAATAACAAGGCGCACCAGGAGGAGTGAAGAGCAAAGTTCAATTAGCAGGGTCTGTCCTTGCTTTTGTAAGTTTAGGTGAAACCCTGAAACTTCCTTTATCAACACATGTGATTGTGTCTTCATTTTCATTTTAAACATAGTTCAGGTACTTTATTTGTAATTATCAAATATAATACATAAAGAGAAGTGCCTAAAACAAATGTACACCTTAATGAACTGTTGACATGCACAGCAACGTAACTGGTACTCATGGCAAGACATAATATAAGAGAGTCCCAGACTTGCCACTTCTTCAATATAAATGCCTCCCGTCCTGCAGCTGTAACCAGTATCCCTGAAATACCTATTTGCTTCCTGACTTTCTTTAAGATTTTTACATACAATTATACATGCCTAAAATATGATTACATTATGTCTGTTTTATTGATGTGATTCCATTTGCATAGGATATATCATGTCTGGCCTTTTTTTGTTCGATATTATGCCCTTAAGGTGGATCCACATTTCTTGTGTATTTGTAATTTATTCATTTTTATAGTTGCATACTACTCCAATGCATGAGTATGTCATAATTAACTCACGTATTTGATTGTTGATGGGCATTTTGGCTCATTTTAATATATACACATATGCATGCACACATATATGTTGGTCCATTGCAACACTACTTTGAAATATCTCAAGGTTGGGCATGGTGGCTCACAACTGTAATCCCAACACTTTGGGAGACTGAGGTGGGCAGATCACTTGCAGTCAGGAGGTCAAAGCCAGCCTGGACAACATGGTGAAACCCAGTCTCCACAAAAAATACAAAAATTAACCTGGCGTAGTGGTACATGCCTGTAGTCCCAGCTACTTGGGAGGCCGAGGCAGGAGATTTGCTTGAACCCTGGAGGCAGAGGTTGCAGTGAGCTGAGATCGCACCACTGCACTCCAGCCTGGGTGACAGAGCAAGACTCCATCTCGAAAGGAAGGAAGGAAGGAAGGAAGGAAGGAAGGAAGGAAGGAAGGAAGGAAGGAAGGAAGGAAGGAAGGAAGGAAGGAAGGAAGGAAATTAGAAATCTTCTGATATACTTCAGCAGGAATTTATGGTGAACATATACAGATGAGTGAAATTACTGACTCATAGGGTATATGTATGTTTAGCTTTACTAGACACTAGCCAAAATTTTCCTACATTTCCATCTCACAAGCAATGCACGAGGGTTCTTGCTGTTTTACCTTCCCAGTAACACAGAGGGTTTTTTTGTTTGTTTGTATGATTGTTTTATTTTGTTTGGAATTTTGTTGCTGCTCTGGCTGGTGACCCTTCCTTTTTTAAGCAGAATAGTTTGAGGGGAAGGTCTCCTTGGACTTTCTGAACCTCTTAAAACCTGTAATCATCGATCCACTCTAAAGGTCATAAACACTTCCGTGCATTATTAAAGAATCTTAATTTAGAACCTACCGAGGTGATAAACTATATTAATTCCAAAGGACCTGCTACAATTTATAGTATCTGGAGAAAATTCAAAAGAAAAAAAGACTATATTGATCAAAGATCCAATAGACCTACAACTAAGATGACAGCAGAACAAAGCAGGGCTTGCTGTGTTGTCTGTAAATCAAATAAATAAACATGGGATTGGAGAAAAAACTCAGATCTTATTACTGTGTCTGAGAAAAATTAATCACAAAGAAATATAAATCTGAGAAAAGTAGTATGGGAATTAAATAAAGTAAAAACCTACTCTCCCTTAATTTCTATATCCTCCTACACATGCACGTACACTCACACACACACATTCACTCACCACCTCCAGCATTAATTAGTGAGTGACTTCTTTCCCTTGAAATGCTGACAAGTTCCAGCTGAACACACTAAAAAAAGAAAATTGAAAATCATTTGAATATGGGTTTATATTTTTCCAAGAACGTATTTCTGTCATGACTGAGTTCCTACATACAGAGCCTTACACAAAATGGGCATTTTCTTCACAAGTTTTCTGCTAAACAGGGATCTACATGAACACCCCAAGGGTGTTTACTAAACAACTCTTTTGTTTTCTATTTAGAAAATTGACAGGAAATACAAATTTGTATGTGAAAGCACAGAAAGGACACAGTCAATAGATGCCTCTATAACCCTTGGCAAAGTGTTTGATTCACAGGCTTTTAAAATCAGGACTATGTCTTTGCTTACCTACATCTTCCTAGACAGCAGAATGAATCAAAAATTTAATTTGTTTTGGAGATTATTTACTGCTGCATATCTCATCTGTGGCAAAATCCTACAATGCATAGATTAGATCAATAGCTAACTGGGAGAGAAAATATCTTGAATTGATCGCTCTTCTGACATGAACTCGTTTACAAAGAAAAGGAAGAGATTTTAGGAGGTATTTAATAGACGATGGACCAGTGGGTCACAATGATCATATTTATCTGAAGAAACTTTTAAAAATGCAGACGTCCTAAAAATTCTGATTCAATGGTATTGGAGTATCATATGTATTTTTAAGAAAGAGAAAACTTGGGACTGTAATAAACTCACATACTCCTTGGTGAGTAGATGAGTTCATTAGGTCTTTTGTATAGGGCACTGCCAGGTGGCAACGGGACACCTCTAGAGAGCTGCACTGTGGCCGGGCACGGTGGCTCATGCCTGTAATCCCGGCACACTGGGATGCCGAGGTGGGTGAATCACCTGAGGTCAGGAGTTCGAGAGCAGCCTGGCCAACATGGTGAAACCTCACCTCTACTAAAAATACAAAATTAGCTGGGCGTGGTGGCACGCGCCTGCAATCCTAGTTACTCGAGAGGCTGAGGCAGCAGAATTGCTTGAACCTGGGAGGTGAAGGTTGCCGTGAGCCAAGATCGCACCACTGCATTCCAGCCTGAGAGACAGAACGAGACTCTGTCTCAAAAAAAAAAAAAAAAAAAAGAGAGTTGCACTGCCTCCCATCTCTAAGTGGTTTTAAGTTCATTTTCTGACCCTTTGTCTACTCTGTGTGTGTGTGTGTGTGTGTGATGAGACCGTTTTCCTTGTTTTCCTTGGTATGTTCCCAGCTATGCCCCGGGATGTTTGGGTTCTCAGGGACACCTGCTCCTGAGCTGGGCACCATGACCTTGGCTCATGACTCAGCCTTCAAGACCCAAGCAGTGGACATACACCCTTAAGTACCTTGGTGGGGGACCCATCACACCACCCCCTGGTGGCTCTGAAGACTAGTCAGTGTTAAAAACAAATGAAATAAAGAAGAAGAAACTTGGGAAAAAATCAAATAACAAAGAATGAATCCTTAGATTTGAGACATTTTTAAAGATTATTAACGTTAGTGAGTGTGTCAAGTTTAAGATGTGGCATGCCCAGGCTGCTCCTTTTACCTCCTCCTTCCCGCCCTCCCACCCATGGTAATAAAGAAATATGACAATGACTTTGGAAGTTGCACCCTATTTCTTTTCACAAGGGCTGTCTTTAGCTAAGTTCATCGTGCATTTTTTCACAATATGTAAGAATTTATTTCTGAGAGTTCACTAACAACATTCCACTATGTTCTGGTTGATGATAACTTTGTTCCACATATTGCCATTGTATCCAAACCATTTGTACTTTTTCAAATATGAAAGAATCAAAGAACCAAATTGGTCAAATGTTAGTTTTTTAAAAGCCACAATATTTTTGGTCTACTTTTTTATTTGAAGAAAAGTATTACCATGTGCTCTATTAAAACTGCTCTATGGAACAATTCACAAAAGAAGCAATCAAAACTCCAGATAAAAACCTGTACATTTTAGTAGCCCTGCAAATTATCAGAATTTCACTGGAATAATATGTGTTGTTACCAAATGAAGTGAAAGTAGAATCCAAGTTACACTTTACTCAAAAGAACTGAGACTCGGTGACTCCCCAGACACACATTGGCAAGGTTCCAACCCCTACCAAAAATAATGATCCTCAATCCTGCCTGTCCCAAACCTGGCCTACCCCCTCAAAGATGGACAAGGAGATTTCCAATGTTAAAGCTATAACCATGAGGAAAAAACAAGCCACTAAATTCAACTATAAAGTAAATTCACTACAATTTTGCATTTTTCCTTTTCAAATAATTAATATAGATATCTTATCTCGTAGCCAAAATGGCATGCTTTCCATTAAAGTAGCACAGGCTAAAGCTGTGGTCATTCTAAATAGAAGACTATAAGGACCAAAGCATCAAATGATTGCTGTATATCTGAACTAGAACTTTATGATTAATTCTATAAAAATAATAATGAATCTTTTGAATACCAAATGGCAGACACTATGCAGAATAAGAGAACCAAGAAACTCAGTGATAACAGATCATTAAGAAGCAATATGGTTTTCCTGAATAATAACAAAATGTTGTTTCCTTCCCTCTAAAAACAAAAAAAACTATTAGCTAAAGCATTACTTGAATGGCCTATTAAAGCCAAATAACTAATTAAAAACATGAGGTTACTACCCTCAATGATTAAAAATTGCCACCCATTATAAATATATCCAGTAATTTGAAATTGCTTAAAAGGAAATCAGATATACACACCACTTCCCCAGGATGAAAGCTGATTTCTTTTCCTTTATTGCCAAAGTGCTTTCTTTTTTAAAGAAATGTTTCTTTCCCACAATGAATAAATAAACACAAACATTCGGAAATCCTTACAAACAAGTGCAATGATACCCTGTCTTCATGTAAATAATGTCAATTTTAAAGAAACGAGACATTTAAGTTTACCAGGTAAAGTCATTGTCATCCCTTCTCTCTCTTCCACACATTAAATACAACCTAAGCCATTGTAACTGCAGTGAGGTCAAAAACCACTCATGATAAAAATTGGATTCTTGGAATTAGAACATAACTTGGCTTTCTCTAGTCAAGTAGGAGTGCTAAATGCATTGTCCTCCCTGTGGTCAGCAAATTGGAAAAACTTTAATTTTTTTAAAGGTTCATTTGACATTTTTAAGGGTTATCTCTTTAATACAGTACTTGAAAACAAACTTGTCGCACTTTCTTACACTCCTAAATGTAAACAATAGTAATATGCTTTAAAAAATTAGAAAACATTATAAGTGTGATTACAAAATTAGAAAACGTTTTTGTTTTTATAAGTATGATTGTATAAACCAGTACCTGAAAGCTCATTACTTTTTCTAACCCATATAGCATAACCAAATATAAGCCTTACATCATTTTTTAACTTTGTAACTATTTTTTAACTTTGTAACTATTTTCTTAAAAAAAAGAAAAAACTTTGTGTGAGAGTATGGTAGAACAAAATATAGTAAGAAAATATTTCAGGTATAGAACTAACATATTTTAAATATTTAAATATATAACTGAGCTCTGTGTGTGTGTGTGTGTGTGTGTGTGGTGTGTGTGTGTGTCTGTGGTGGATATTCTCAAAGGCTGAAAACATCCAGAAATCTTGAGTCTATAATTAACCAAGCAATGGAATTAGCAGCAGCCTTAGGACCTTCTGCCAAACCATGATGTCAGATAACTTCAGTTATAATGGCCTGTTTTTTCATGGAGGTCAGAAGACCAAGTCTGCAGTCATCCCCTGTGAACAAGTAGAGTGAATTAGGGAAACACACTCACATACACACACAGGGTATATGTGATATAGATATAGAACTTTGCCTATCTCTTCCTTGACTTGGGATAGAGGGGGAAAGTCTCCATTAAGATTTCAAACATGTAGCATTGGGACTACAATTCATACTATTTAATCCTAAAACTCTAAGCTGATAATTATTTTTAAATGGTCCTTCATTGGTAGTGGCTCCTAGAACTGAGTAAAGCCAAAGGTGAATCTCCATTTAAAGGAAACACTTTCAACCCAGGCCTACAAGAAGCCTACAATCAAGAGTTAAATTCTCACAACTAAAAAGAAAATAGTGTATTTGTTATTAGCTAGAGCCGGGAGAGACAACAAATAACAAATCAGGTCCATAAACCTACAGATACTGGAATAATCAGATAAAGAATAAAAAGTAAATTAATTATATTGAATATGTTTAAATATGAGGGCATTTAAATTATTTCAGAAGAAGGGGAGACTAAATGATGTATATTTGAAATATAACCACATAGATTATATAGAAATGAAACATATAATAACTGAAATCAAAACTTTAATAAATTAGTTAAACATCTGGAAAGACAAAGCTGAAGACAAAATCAATGCACTGGAAAGTAGATCTGGGGAAAGTATACAGTATGAAGTCCAGAAGGATAAAGAGAAAAAACATATGAAATTAAGGGCTAAAAAAAGGTGGGCCATAAATAGAGGTTATCTAATATTCATTAATGGACATGCATAAAAGAAATAACAGAAGAATGGCAGAGAGAATCTTCAAATAAATTTGCTAAGGTTTGTTTTAGAAGTAAGAAAAAATGCAAGTTTTCAGATTCCCAATATACCCTAAGTAGAATAAATAAATAGAAATCTGTCTGGACACACTGAAAAACATGCAGAGCAACAAAAACAAAAAAAAAGACCTTAAAAGAAGCCAGAGGTTAAAAACAAATTTAAAAAAAAATAATTAGGCAGCTGACTTTTTAACAGTAATAACAGAAGCCATAAAAGAGCAAAATTATATCAAAAAGTGCTAAGGAAAAATGTCAATTTTATAAACAGTAAAATTACAGTGTAGGAATATGGGCATAATAAAGGCAACAAACAAGACTTTGAGTCTGTACTATTAACAGAGGCTCAATAAAGACATGCATATGTGATTTAATTTAGTAAAAATAAAAATTAGGAAAGAAGTAAAGTCTAAGAGACAAGAAAGAATGGTGAGAAACTCAAGAAAAGAAACTAGTAAACATGCGTTAATCTAATAAACAACCCTGAATATATAAAACAATATCTCTAGCCAAGTGTAGTGGTGCACGCCTATAGTCCCAGCTACTCAGGTGGCCGGCTGAGGTGGGAGGATCGCTTGAGGCCAGGAGGTCGAGGCTACAGTGAGCCGTGTTTGTCAAATAGGAAAGGAGAAAAGTAATGGGAATTCAACTATTATAAAATCACTACATTGTTGGGCAAGTGAAGAATTAGTTTAAGATTATAAAATTTTTAATTCAGAGTCAACATTAAAGTCAAAACAAATACTAAAGTAAAAATAGAATAGAGGATTTACAGTAACACATTTGAAATAAATCCAAATGTATGATTAATCACAATAAACTTAGACAACACATGTTAAAAGTCAAGGTGTTTCAGGCTAGATTTTTAAAAATTCAGATATATTAAATATATCAAATATATATATTAATCAATGTTAATCAAATTAATCAGTGTTAATCAAATATATTTAATATATCTGAATATATGTATTTTAATATATGTATTTAAATTTTAGTAAATCTGAATATATGTATATTAATATATGTATATTAAATTTCAGATATATATGTATATTAAAATTCAGATATATATTCTGATTCAGTTTAATTTAAATAACATAAAATATAAAACTAATGTCAGAAATTATATAATTTATGACAAAAAATAATTTTAGAGATAAAGAGAACACAATAGTGTAAAAGGTTAAATTCACCAGAAAGATATAATAATTTAAGTTTGTAAAGCTCAAAATATAATTTCAATATGAAAGCGGAATTTCATGAAATTCATGAAATTTGATGAAATTTGAGAGAACTACAAAGGTAAACTTACAAATCTGTTTTCATAGTAAGATTTTAAAACACCTTTCTCATTAAGAAATAAGCAAAGATAGCAAGGCACAGTGACTCATACCTCTAGTCCCAGTACTTTGGGAGGCCAAGGTGGGAGGATCACTTGAGGCCAGGAGTTCGAGACCAGCCTGGCCAACATGGTGAAACCCTGTCTCTACTGAAAATACAAAAATTAGCCAGGCATGGTGGCGTGCACCTGTGGTCTCAGCTACTTGGAAGGCTAAGGCATGAGAATTGCTTCAACCCAGGAAGCAGAGGTTGTTGCAGTGAACTGAGATCAACTGCCGGGTGACAGAGCAAGACTCTATCTCAAAAAAAAAAAAAAAAAAAAAAAAAAGAAAGAAAGAAAGAGAAAAGAAAAGAAAAAGAAATAAATAGGAACATAGAACACAATTTGTATCCTCAATATTATACACTATATTAAATTATTTCTAATAATTGGAAAATACAGATTTTCTTAAACCACATGTAGATCATTTGCAAATTATAAAATGTTCTTTTATGAAAATGTAATAATTATAAAAATTGATAGTCACAGAAAACTTATTAAATGTTCATACACTTGAAAAATAAAAATATGCTTGTAAGTAACTCAATAATGTTGGTAATAAAACATTTAGAGAAAAAAATTAATGCATTCAATGTCTACAATATGAGTAAGAAGACTGAAAAATACTGAACTATGGCAAAAACTTAGAAGTTAAAAAAATAAAATGGTACCAAATAAAGTAAGTGGAATGAAGTAATAAAAATTAAAGCCGAAATCAATAAAAAAGAATTAAAACATACAATAGGGGATCAAAAATGCAAAGTTGGCCCTTTAGAAAATACTATTAAATTCACAAACCTCTGCCAACTTTGATTAATAGAGACATCATACGAATAAACAATATTGTAATGAAATGGGTATATAACTACAGGTGCTCCAACCATTTTAAAAAATAGTAAAAGAATATTATCAAGTTTATTCTACCAATAAAGTTATAGATAAATTCTTTAAAAAATATGTTATACATACCTTGCAACATGGACTCAAGAAGAAATAGACCACATGAATAGTTTTAAAACTATTAAAGAAAAAATGGTTTTAAGGTTTGAAGCCTGATTTTATTAGGCAGCTGTGTGATGTTGGTTTAGTTATAAACTTTTGTACATAAACGGGGATGGTATTAAGTAACCCACAAGTACATTTCAGCTCAAATGTAGACAATTTATGGAGAAAGTACTTTATGAAATGTTACTGGTAGTACTAGTTATAGTTGTATGGGCATTAGTAGCAACATGATCTCTGCATTGGGGTAGATTAAGTAACAAACATGATTCTCCCCTCACTTCCCCTCCACAAATTCAGACGCAGGTAAAATTGGAGGCAACCTTTAATATATCTGTGGGCTTTGGGATGGATTGGAAAATAGGAGGAACCTGGAGACTACTGATCTTTTGGGTAGATGTTGGTCTCTTCATCCTTTAGTAGAATGAGACAGGGTAGAGTATTAAAACTGTATTTCATTCTTTTTATTTTCTCTTTTCTCTTTTTTCCCGTGTTTGTTTTTTGACAACTCAAAATTGTATATATTTATCGTGTACAGCATGATGCTTTGAAATCTGTATACATTATGGAATGATTAAATCAAGCTAATTAATAAACATATTATCTCATACACTATTTTTTTGTGGTGAGAACACTTAAACTCTACTCTCAGCAATTTTCAAGAATACAATTTTTGAGAATGCATTGTTACTAACTGTAGTCACCGTGTTTTATGATAGATCTTTTGAACTTATTCCTCCTGTTTAACTGAAACTTTATACCCTTTGACCAACATTTCCCAGCCTACTCCCAGTCCCAGCCCCTGGCAACCCATATTCTGCTCTCAAATTCTATGAGTTTAATTTTTTTAGATTCCACATATAAGCGAGGTCACATGATATTTTGCCTTTCTTTGCCTAGCTTATTTCACGTAACATAACATCCTCCAGCTTCACCCATGTTTTCGCAAATGATAGAATTTGGGGTTTTTTGGTAAGGCTGAATGGTGTCCTATTGTGTGTATGTACCACATTTTCTTTATTCTTTATTCTCCCATTGAAGGACCCTTAGATCGGTTCCATCTCTTGGCGATTGTGAATAATGCTGCAGCAAACATGGGAATGCAAATATCTCTTCAACGTACTGATTTTATTTCCTTTGGAATATATCCTGCAGCGGGATTGCCAGATCATATGATACTCCTATTTTAATTTTAGGAAGAAAGAGAAAGTAGAATGGTGGTTGCCAGGGACTGAAGGAACAGGAAAAATGGGGAGTTGTTTAATAGGTATAGAATTTCAGTTCTGCAAGATGAAAACGTTCTGGAGATCGGCTGCACAACAAAGTGGACATATTTAACACTACTGACTCTACACTTAGAAATGGTTAAGATGGTAAATTTTATTGTGTGCTTTTTTACTGCTACAATACAAAATTTTAAATTCCAATTTTAATTTCTTAAAAAATGTCAATTTCCTTCAACTTTAGAAAATTTATTAATATAATTTACCATATTAACGAATTATAGGAAAAATATGATTAAAGAGATGGGGGGAAAAGCGTTGATAAAAATCAGTGTTCATTCTTGAGTTGAAAACAGCCTAAGTTTGAGTTCGAGACCAGCTTGGCCAATATGGTGAAACCCTGTCTCTACTAATAATACAAATATGAGCTGGCGTGGTGGCACGCGCCTGTAATCCCAGCTACTTGAGAGGCTGAGGCAAGAATCGCTTGAACCTGGGAGGCAGAAGTTTCAGTGAGTCAAGATCAGGCCACTGCACTCCAGCCTGGGCAACAGAGCAAGATTCTGTCTCAAAAAAAAAAAAAAAAAAAAAACCCAAAAACAAACAAACAAACAAAAAACAGCCTAAGCTCTTCATCAAAACTTATCTTCCTATAGTTACACACACATACATACTTTACAGCAAACATCATACTTAATGGTAAAACATTAAAAGAACTCCTTTTTTTGGTTGTTTTTTGAGAAGGAGTCTTGCTCGCTGCCCAGACTGAAGTGCAGTGGCGCAATCTTGGCTCACTGCAACCTCCGCCTTCAGGGTTCAAGCGATTCTCCTGCCTAAGCCTCCCGATTACAGGCACCCGCCACCACACCTGGCTAATTTTTGTATTTTTAGTAGAGACGGGGTTTTGTCACATTGGCCAGGTTGGTCTCAAACTCCTGACCTCAGGTGATCTGTCTGCCTTGGCTTCCCAAAGTGCTGGGATGACAGGCGTGAGCCACCATGCCCGGCCCAAAGAACTGATTTTAAAATCTTGGAAAGACATGCGATTTCCACTGTTTTGTTTGTTTGTTTGTTTGGAGACGGAGTCTCGCTCTGTCTCCCAGGCTGCAGTGCAGTGGCCGGATCTCAGCTCACTGCAAGCTCCACCTCCCAGGTTCACGCCATTCTCCTGCCTCAGCCTCCCAAGTAGCTGGGACTACAGGCGCTCGCCACCACGGCCGGCTAGTTTTTTGTATTTTTTAGTAGAGACGGGGTTTCACCGTGTTAGCCAGGATGGTCTCGATTTCCTGACCTTGTGATCCGCCCGCCTTGGCCTCCCAAAGTGCTGGGATTACAGGCTTGCGCCACCGTGCCCTGCTTATTTCCACTTAACTATTCTGAAGGTCCTAACTAATACCAAAAAAAAAAAAAAAAAAAAGGGGGGATGTAGGAGACAAGCAGGAAGCATCAGAGGGGGAGAAGAAAACAAGGAAATACGGAAGAAAAGAGAGGCAGGGAAGCAGAAAAAAAGAAAAAGAAAAGTTAAAGTCATAAGGAAAGGAAATAATAAAATTATTATTTTTCTTACATGATATTATTTTTCTTACAAGATGCTCTTCACAAATTAACCCAAGTCAATCTGTAGATAAACTAGCAAACTTAGTAAGACCGTGCAATAAAGTTGCTAGATACGGTTGATACATAAAAGTCAATTGCATTACCATAGAAGAGCAATACATAGAGCATTTAATGGATTTAAAATCCCACATTTCTAATGCCACCAAAATATTATGTATCCAGAACAAAACCCATGTGAGACCTTCAAAGAGAAAACTATCAACTTCTGTTTAAAGAAAGGATAAATAAATGGAGAGATTTATCATACTCATGGATTAGAAAATATAATATTGTGATATTAAAAAATATGACAGCTCCTTCAATTGAACTTCAGATTCATGGCAATTTCAACCAAAACTCAGAAAGGACTTTACATGGAATCTATGAAGCTGATTCTAAAATGTATGTGAAAGAGCAAAGGATCAAGAATAGTCAAGACGCTCATGAAGAAGAGTCAAGTAAGTATTCACCCTCTCCCCGATGTGAACACAAACAAGCCATTCTTAATTAAGATGGTGTAGAATCAGGACATATATAGTGAAATACACTAACAGAACACAACTGAGGGCCATGAGATAGACCCAGGTATATATGCAAATCTAACATATGATAGAAGTAACATCATACACCATTAGGAAAGCAGGGGCCACTTAATAAATAATGCTTCATAAAACATGGATGACCAGTTACCCCTTTAGAAAAAGTGCAATTGAACTACTGCCTCACATCATAGGCAAAAAAACAGTTTCAGACTGATGGAGGGCTTAACACTTTTTAAAAAAGAATGTGATGTCTTTTTGATAGAAGGATTTCTTAAATGAGACCCAAAAAAAAAAAAAAAAAGTAAAATAAAAAAAAAAGTGATGTCATTTAAAGTTAAGAACTTCTGTTTATCAAAATATATCTTAAGAAGAGTGAAAATCCCAGCCACAGAGTAATAAAGATTATTTGTAATATATATAATCATCTGAGGATCAATGTGAGATTATTCCTAATAATCAGTAAAACAAACAAACAAACAAACAAAAAAAGCTCAGTAGAAGGGTAGCAAATTATATGGAAACAACAAAACATGAGTGAGCAATAAACATGAAAAATGATTAACCTCATTGATAATCAAGGAGAGGAAAATAAAAACCAAAATGAGGTAAAATTTTACCACCCTCAGGTTGACAAAATTTAAAATTCTGACAACACAACGTGTTAGGAAGAATATAGAGTAACTGGAACTCGTATACACTGTGGTAGGAGTGTTTTCTTTTTAGAAAATAATTCTGCCATTATCATGCTAAGCTGAAGAAGTATATGCCAATTTAATTCTACTGTGCAAACACATGAAATCAGTTCAGGGGTTACTATTCTGTTAATAAAAATGATAGACTAGACAGAATAGAAATTAATAATGCATCACAAAGGCAAGATGCCCTAGGGATGATGTGGCACCTGTGTGCCAAGAAACAAGTATAATAATGATTGTAGCAGCATTTTTTATAATAGCAGAATAAACGGAAACAACCCCAATGTCCACTGGCAGGAGAATTGGTAAACAAAACAGTTACACAAAATAAATAAATTCAAGCCTTACTGTTCTTATCAGTAAGGATATGGAATACCCTGTTTCAGAAGTTTCTGCTCTTGTTAATTCTCCCTTTTCCTCTGGAGAATAAAAATCTGTTATTTCTGGATATCTGCCCTCTACACTGTATTTACATAAAATTGACCTATTGAATTCAATCCATGGTTTTATTTAAGAACTAGAAAACACCCAAGATCCTTATTTATTCTATCACTTTCCCGTTTCTTCCATCTAATTTCCCACTTCCATTTCCTCCCTCATCTCAAAATACACACACATACTCACACACACATTTCTTGACATACTCGTAATTTGACCTCCAAAAACCTTAGGTCTCTCAAAATACCTGTGGAAAAAATACTATCACTGTCTCTCTGCAATGGTAGTTTAATGCCCTTAAAACCCTCACTCCTAGCTCTGCCTTTAGGACCACGAAAACAATTTTCAATACCTGAACAAGAGCAGAGGATGATTAAGATACAAATTTTATATGCTAGTTTATTTTATTTCTAATTATATTCTTAGTAAATGATGTTAATATTTAATAGGAATGACTTTGACACTCAGTGCTTTGCCCAGTAAAACCAGAGCCCTTAGCATTTTATTGGCACTAAAGCAGTCAGCTGTGACACAGGATAACGGCAAGGGTAAAGAAGATCTGCTCTGTCCCTAAATTAAATGTCTCCTCAATGACTCGAATGTTCAGGTAGAAATAGCAGTTGCTCAAAGAAAATGACTCCTTTACACTGAAAAACAATCAACAGAGCGTTTCCCACAACTCCAAGGAGACAGTAACACATAGAGAGGAGATCACAATAATTTTAATGGGTGTTGACAATATTATCATAATAGAGTAACCTGTTTAAACCAATGCTGACCCTACTGTATGTGCATGTATAATGTGGTTTAAGTAAACCAAAGCAGATGCAATATATATAATTCAGAAAGAAATGCAAGGATCGTCTACTCCTCTTGCTGTCAATGAGAAAAGGGTGAAATAAATGACTTACTGAACACTGTATATTTCAACAGCATTGCCTCCCATCCTCAACACAAAAATCACAAAGGCAGTCATTGGTGAGGATCCCTTTCCTCTAGATCACTATTCTCCAGCATGTTATGATACCCATTAAACGAAAGATAAATTATAGGTGTTTGTTTATTTTACAATGATTTACATATGACTTCTGATGCTGTATATTTCCTTAGTGCACATAAAAATATGACTTGAGGAAAACGTCTCGTACAATTTTACTACTTGCCTCTCAACTAGCCTGACATGTGTCCATGGCCAAGTTGCTAGCCTAAGGTAGGTTTTTTGTTTGGTTGTTTTGTTTTGTTGTTGTTGTTGTTTTGGGGTATTTTTGTTTTGTTTTTGAGATGGAGTTTTGCTCTTGTTGCCCAGGTTGGCATGCAATGGTGCGATCTAGGCTCACCGCAACCTCCGCTTCCCAGATTCAAGTGACTCTCCTCCTCTGCCTCCTGAGTAGCTGGGATTACAAGCATGCGCCGCTATGCCCGGCTAATTTTTTGTATTTTTAGTAGAGACGGGTTTCTCCATGTTGGTCAGGCCGGTCTTGAACTCCTGACCTCAGGCAATCCACCCGCCTGGGCCTCCCAAAGTGCTGGGATTACAGGCATTAGCTACCGGGCCCGGTTGTAAGCTAGGTTTTTACAGAAGATATATTTCATCCATTTAACTTAGTAGCATGTAAACAGACAGTAACTTAATGCCAGGCTACTTCATGAGGCATCATCATCAAAATCATTTGTTTTCATGTATCTATTTCTGTGTGGCTCTATACTAGGCATTATGAAAAGTCAGAATGAAGACAGCCCTTTCAGGATATACAATTTAAAATAAAATGGGAAAAATCAGCATACTCATAGAGACACCAAGCAGAAGCAGAAGATTAGTGTGTTTTATTATATTAAATGGTTAGATGAATGAAAAGGAGTTGTAAGATTTCACTTCAGGATGGCTAGGGTCTCACATGAAAATCTCAACCTCTCTGTCCTGAAGGCTTATTTGAGGAGTTGGGTTTGAAGAGTTGCCTTAATCATGAATCAGAAGGAGCTTGTCAAGGGTTTCAGAGAAAAAGAACACTCCAGAAGAAACCAAAGCATAGAGTAACTGATAAAAGGGGCATGATTACTAAGAGACCCAAGGGGAATCTTCAGTGCAGTGGATCTCGATGTAGTTCAAGATCAGTTAAATATATTTCATTTATATACCACCCCCCTTTGTGAATCCATTCATTCGGCCAGGTAGACCTAGTGTTTTCTAATGCTTATCTGTTACTCCAGAAGACTCGATTTGCTTTGAGTTCCTACATAGGTCAAGTCAGCGATCTCTAAAAACCTGTATTAGAAAAATATTTACATTTAAGAATAGTCCCTCAATTTCACTTAATTCCTAGGAAATTAACTAGGAAAATTTTGGCATCTTGTGTTCTCTCGAAATTATACAGTTCTTTGATTCTTTTAGGCTAGAAGTTCTTCAAGTGATTCTGCTGCACACTGAAGTTGAAAATGACTACTTTATACCTGTCAGGCAATGGAGCATGTACACTTACCCAGGCTGTCTTTGTTAGAACAGGCATTTCAGCTCAACTGTACCCATACTGCAAGAAAAAAAAAAATGGTTTTGTAGCTGAATATTAACATTGAAAATGGCATATTTCTGTTGGTCATAAATACTCTCTCAAATGGGAAAACATTGTTAAATTCTGTGCACTTGTAAACTTTCAGAGTAGTCAGCATTGTAAATAGTAGCGTTTTATAAACTATTTTCCAATACATTGTCAATGAAGCCAATAGACAATAAGCTTCCAAGGGTCTTCGTTCCCCTCCTGAGTCTCCCAGTGATGAGGATCCTAATAGGCTGAGATCTCACAGAATTTCAGTAAGGGTGTCAGAGGTGCTTGAACCAAAGCAACTCCATCTTGAATAGGGATTGGGTAAAATAAGACTGAGATCCTACTGGGCTGTAGTCCCAGGTGGTATTAGACACAAGATGAGATGGGAGGTCCACACAGGATGAGATGGGAGGTCAGCACAAGATACAGGCCATAAAGACCTTGCTGATAAAACAGCACCTGGTAAAGAAGCTACCAAATCCCACCAAAACCAAGATGGCAAAGAAAGTGACCTCTGGTTGTCCTCATTATATTTTTTTTTATAATAAGTATATATTATAATAATTATAATTTATATATTGAGCTCATTATAATTATAATGAGCTCATTATAATTTTTATATTGAGCACAATGGTTGTGCTCATTATACGCTCATTATAATGCATTCACACGCTAAAAGACACAACCAACAACATCATGACAGTTTACAGATGCCATGGCAACGTCAGGAAGCTATCCTATATGGTCTAAAAGGGGGAGGAACCCTCAGTTCCGGGAATTGTCCACCCCTTTCTGAGAAGATTCATGAAGAATACAACCCTTGTTTAACACATAATCAAGAAATAACCGTTAAGTATTATCCATGGAGCAGCTGAAGCTGCTGCTCTGTCTATGGAGTTGTCATTCTTTATTCCTTTGCTTTCTTAATAAATTTGCTTTCAACAAACTTGCTTTCTTGATAAACTTGCCTGGAATACTTTCTTGTGTGAGATCCAAGAACCTTCTCTTGGGGTCTGGATTGAGCCCCTTTCCGGTAACAAGAATTCACTTTTCGTTGTATGACAGGTGAGAGGATGGCCCCGGGAAGAAAGTTTGGAAAAAGTCTCCTAGACAGGAAGTGGAAGGGAGGAAGGGAGGGAGAGAGGGAAAGAGGAAGTGAGATGTCGTTCTTGACCACAGGCAGGTCCTTCATGGTCTTTTTCCTGGCAAGTCTTAGACATCTCATGTGCTTCGCCCAGTTCTCACTGTCGATACCTGGAAATTAATGGTTTTATAGTGGGATAATGCCATTCCTCTGAAGTCTGTGTCTGATATCCATCAGCAGTACTTAAAACCACACATCCCTTTTTGAAATAACAAAACAGATAAGCCAAATAGAAAATAAAACCTTTAACAGGCAAACTAAGATGCTTTCATGCCTTTTATGCTAAAACTCTACCAAGTCTCTTTAAAAACTCTCTACCTGCGTTCACCTCATCCCCTGATTCGCATTGTCCTCAGTAACGAAGACCTCATTGCCTATCACTAACACCAATTAGCTCACACCAAACTTCAGGACGCCAAGGAAAAGGAAAAATCACTCTTCCAGCAGCGGTCATTTAAGAAAAAAAAAATTGATAATGTGGAACTCCCTCCAAAATTAGCCTACACCGTGATATAAATTGGTTTTCTTTGTGATCTAAAATTGACTCGCCGTTCACTAGTTAGAAAATAGTTGCTGAAAAGCCGGGGCCTTGGAGCTTTCGGATCCTGCCCGCCTTTCATCATGTAAACAAACGCATCAGATTTAAAGCTTTCCCATAATTGTTATGCTAACCTTGGAGCGCAACCTCTCCATTTGCATTTGAAGGAGCTAAATATTAGGCAGGAAAGAAAGTGCTCTTTTTGAAAGCCTGAGAAAATGTCCCCGCTCGGGGCTGCTCCGCCATCTGGGCCGCGGGCTGGGCGCGCGGCTCCCGCCCCCAGCTCCTTGGCAGAGGCGCCGGAGGAAGGGGCGCTGCGAAGGGCCGTCATCTTGTTGGAAAAGAATGCAGAAATGCCCCCCGAGGCTGAATGAGCGCCACTTCCACACTCAGGGCGGGGGAGGCCGGGGGACGTGGGAGCAGCGCGCCAGGAGCGAGGCGTCCCTGGTGACAGCGCGTCCCGAGGGCTCTCCCTTTTCCCAGAGCGCATTCCAAAGGCCGACTCCTTTGCAGGCTCCACGAGCCCCATTCGCGGTGGAGAGGGGCGTTCCAGGCTGCAGGGTGAGGGGCTCCGGTGTGTGTGGTGTGTGTGGTATGTGTGTGTGTCTGTGTGTGTGTGTGTCTGTGTGTGTACGCGCGCGCGCACCCTTAAGGAAAAATCCATCTTTTATAAGCGCTCTGGCCCACTTTTAACTTGATCTCTTGGAGTATTCAGATACAGCCGGCATAGTGAAGGCTAATAGCATCAGCACACTTTCGCGCATTAATCTTGGAGTAATTAAAAATAAAAACAGTGAGCTATGGGTTTTGCTAAAGAGGGGAGAAAAAAGGTTCCAACCTCCCGTCAGCCTATTCTGGGGGAATCCAGAGAGCCCATGCATCCCTCTACCTTTTCATGCAACCTGCACACAAAGCAAGTCTATAGGGAATCACGGAGAAATCATTCCTGGGAGAATATCTAGGGCATCATAAACCAGAACAGAGCTGGAGGGGATAAGATGCTGCTAGATTGAAAGAATGTAATTATTTTCTTTCACCACTTCTCATTTTAATCTCATTTCTAATATAACTCAAAGGTGCTTTGATTTTAAAAATGATTTTTCTGTTGTCAGAATTAGCATTTTTTCACTAGTCCTAGGAGACATTCCAGAGGAGAACGGCATTTTTATTTTCTTTTTTTTCCCCCCCATGATTGGACAAAGGCTTCTCATGCATCGCTGGACTGTATTACAAAGTTAGGGGATTTTTTCCCTCTCCTCAAAGGAAGATCATTGAGGCTGCAAGTAACCCTGGTAGCTGCTAGGAGATGGAATTCTTCAGGCTAAAACTGCATGTTGCACAAATAACTGGCAAAAAGAGGAATGCAGAGCAGCACTTGAGTCCTCCACGGGAGCAGAAAAGATGCAGGAGTGACCCTGCAGACAATATTGGGATTTAAAAAATGAGAGTTTTTTGTTTTTCTTAGCCGTAAACTAAAGATCAGTGTTTGACAAGTCTCTAAAATGCACCAGTTGCTATTTATTCTACTTGCTTCATACGTATTTATTAAGGGCCACGAGTTTTGTTTGTGTGGTTTTTGGGAGTCAGAACTTGGCCTTAGGCAGACCTGGGTTCTCACACTTCACTGCCTTAGAGGCCCCAAACCAGTTACTTTGCCTTGCTAAATCTCATCTGTAAAATGCGTGTTTTGTGCCCATCTCAAGGTACTATTTTCAGGATTCAATAAGCACAGTGCCTAGTACATAGTAAGCACTCCATAAATCATCTTCATCATCGTTGTGGCCACTATCTTTTCTCTGAAGACTTTAAAAGGATCTCTTATAAGTTAAATGAGGCAAATGAAGAAGGCATCCAGACATATTTATTTGTTGCCAAATTCTTTTATAGCTGCTGGAGATACACAGCCCCTTTGTGGAGAGCAGCCAATGAAGGTGTGAAGGTGGAGGGGAGGATAGGGGTCCTCAGCCCTGGTTGCACATTTGAATCACCTGGAGAGCTTTTACAAAGACAAGCCCCACCTGTTTTCATGGAACAGCACCCAGGCATTCTTTTTCATGGTGTCGTTTTCAACTCCCAGGTGATTCTAATATACAATCAGGACTAAAAGCCACTAACTTAGAAGCTGTCTCCCATTATCCAAGTGAGAGATGCTGGTAGCTTTTATCAGAGTGATAGAAGTGGAGATGCTCAGAGATGGTCATAGTCAGGATATGTATTACAAGCAAACCAACCTGCTAATGGATTGAAAGTGATGAGGATGGGTGGGAAGACAAAGAGGAATCAGGAACCCCCTAATTTGGGACAACAGCACAGATGGTGATTCCATTTACCAGGATGGAGAAAATGAAGGGAACACAGTCTGGGGAATGGAAACCATAGAGCTGAAGACTGGGACAAAAATACTGACCATGTTACATATGAGATGCTTATTGGACATATATTAATATAACATTAACCTAATTTGTAAGTGGACAAATCCAGCAGGCAGTTGACTTGCGAGAAAGCCAGAACACTAAATATCATGTGTATGAGCACTGCCAAATAGAACTTTCCTCTGTGACGATGGAAATACTCTAAGTCTTCACTGTCCAATGCAGCAGCCGCCAGCCACGTGTGCATATTGAGCACTTGAAATCAAGTTAGGCTGGTGTGGCTGAGGAACTGAATTTTAATGTTATTTTATTTTGATTGGTTTAAGTTTAATAGCCATATATGGCAGGTGGCTCTCCTATTTGACAAATTAGGTATGTATTGATGATTCCCATATTTATATATTTGGCCTGAACTACTTCTTTCAGAATCTGACAACTTCTCACCACTTCCCCTAGTAACAGGTCAAAGCCCCTAACAGCCTGGAGTATTGCAACAGCCTCCTACTGTTTACAATGTCCTCCGCCCACCCTCGCCACTTCTATTGTATATTCTCGAAACAGCAGCCAAAACAATCTTTACAACTTGATGTTCATTTATCATGAAAATCATACCAGGTATTTCCTCTACTTAAAGCCATCTAATGACTCCTCATCTTGACACAGTAAAACCCAAAGTCCTTCCAATAGTCCACAAAAAGACCCCCTCTTTGCCTCTCTGACATTGCTTCCCACTTTTCTGTTCCTACCATAGCACTTTTCACCTTCTGTTTTATTGTATAATTAACTCAGTTATTTTATTTATTGTCTGTCTCTTACTAGGAAATAGTCTCCTTTAGGGTGAGGATTTATGGCTATTTTGTTTACTATTGTATCCTCTGGTACCAAAAACACAGTACCCTGATACATATTAGGCACTCAGTAAACACTTATTGAATGATTGAAGCAGCATATAGATAATAGATACTCAGCCAAGTTACCCAGAGAGAAAGGCTATACACAGAAAATAGGAGAGGCTCCAGGATTGAACCCTGAGCCATCCAACATTCAGAACCTCACTGTCCAGTATGGCAGTCCAATATGGTGACTATTTTAGAACTTTTGAAATATGCTCATCCCAACTGAGATGTACGGTTAAGTCACAGGATTTTGAAAACTTTATTTATTTTTAAAAGAAGAATGCGAAGTATCTCAATTATATCACTTATTGAAATTACAGTATGTGTATATATTTAATTAATTACATGTAATATTAAAATCAATTTTATTGATTTCTTTTTACATTTTTAACATGTAAATTAAATACTAGGATACTGAAAATCACATATGTGGCTCATGTCATATTTCTATTGGACACACTGGTTTAGAGAATGGGAAGAATAGCCAGCAGGGAATTCCGTCCTGTGAGATAGGAGAAAATAGGAGGCAAGCGTGGTGCATGAAAGATTACAGAAATAATTGTTTCATATAGGAGAGAACAGCTAACCAGATTGAATGAATGAAATAAAGATGGAGAACTGACCAAGGGATTTGCCAAAATGAAGGTTACTCTTAGTCTTAGCAACAGTGGTTTCAGTGAAGTTGTGTGTATGGGAGCCCGATTGGAGAGGATTTGAAGTTAGTATGAAAAGTGAGGAAGTAAAGACAACCAGCATAGACAACCCAATCAAAAATTTTTTGTTATGAGAAAAGTTGTGGTTGCTGGAGGTAAACAGAGAAAAAAATTAATGGGAGATATTTTTAAAGAATATTTGACAACTGAAGGAAATGATCCAGGAGAGATAACCCCGAATTGGAAAATCTTGGCTAACTACGTATAATGTAGAAACACAGCACTTTAAATCTGAACAGGCCCTTGAAGATCATCTTCGACAAACATTTTGCATTACAACTAAGAATTCTGAGGTCCATACAGGTGAATGGTCAATGTCATACATCACAGCTGAAACCAGAATCAGAAACACCATCTACAAACGTGCACTTGCTTGAGTTGAGTTCATTTCTGCAGAGACATTTTCAAATTCTAATGTATTTGACCCCAAACTCTTTTGCCTCATAAAGCAGGCATGATTTATTTCCATGATTTCTAGGGGTTCATTAAGAGCTAACATTAAGTGCAGTGGTGCAATCTTGGCTCACTGCAATCTCTGCCTCCTGGGTTCAAGCGATTCTCCTGCCTCAGCCTCCCAAGTAGCTGGGATGACAGGCACAGGCCCCCATGCTCAGCTAATTTTTGTATCTTTAGTAGAGATGGGGTTTCACTATGTTGGCCAGGCTGGTCTCGAACTCCTGGCCTCAAGCAATCCACCTGCCTTGGCCTCCTAAAGTGCTGGGATTACAGGAATGAATCACCGTGCCCAGCCTTATGTGTCAATTATTTTTAATTGATACATAATAACTGTACACATTTATGGGATACAGAGTGTTATTTCAATACATGTATACAATGTGTAATAATCAAATCAGATTAATTAGCATATATATCACTTCAAACATTTATCATTTCTTTGTGTTGGAAACATTCAAAATCTGCTCTTCTAGCTATTTTAAAATATACAAGAAATTGTTAATTACTGTCATGCTATAGTACCATAGAACACTAGAACTTATTCCTTTTATCCAGCTGTAATTTTGTATTTATCAACCAACATTTGGCTATCCCTCACTTCCCAGCCTCTAGTAAGCACTATTCTACTCTCTTCTTCTATAAAATAAACTTTTTTAGCTTCCGTGTAAGATTAAGAACATGCAGTATTTGTTGTTCTGTGCCTGGTTTATTTCACTTAATGTAATGTCCTCAAAGCTCATCCATGCTGCATTGAATGACAGGATTTTGTTCTTATTTATGACTGAATAGTATTCCATTGTGTACATTTAGATACCACATTTTCTTTATCCATTCATCCATTCATGCATACAGGTTGATTTCATGTCTTGGCTGTTGTGTATAGTGCTACAATAAACATGGGAGTGTATATATCTCTTCGATATATTGATTTCCTTTACTTTGGATATATACTCAGTAGTTGGATTGCTGGATCATAGTTCTATCTGAAGTTTTGAGGAAACTTCATACTGTTTTTCATAATGATTGTATTAATTTACATCCCCACCAACAGTGTATGAGAGTTTTCCCTTCGCTGAATTCTTTGTTAATTTTTTTATTTTTGGTAATAGCCATTCTAAGTAGGATGAGATGATATTTCATTGTGGTTCTGATTTGCATTTTCACAATGATTAGCAATGTTGAGGACATTTTCATATACCTGCTGGTCATTTGGGTTTTTGTTTATTTCTTTGTTTTTTGTTTTTTTGAGGCAGAGTCTCCCTCTGTCACCTAGGCTGGAGTGTGGTGGCACAATCTCAGCTCACTGCAACTTCCACCTCCTGAGTTTAAGCAGTTCAGCCTCCCGAGTAGCTGGGACAACAGGTGCACGCCACCACACCTGGCTAATTTTTGTCTTTTTAGTAGAGATGAGGTTTCACCATGTTAGTCAGGCTGGTCTCGAACTCCTGACCTCAGGTGATCCACTGGCCTCGGCCTCCCAAAGTGCTGGGATTATTAGGCATGAGCCAGAACCCCTGTGCCCGGTCCTTTTGGCCATTTGTATGTCTTCTTTTGAGAGATGTCTCCTCAAGTCATTTGCCCATTTTCTAATTGAATTATTTGATTTTTTGCTGTTGCATTCTTTGAGTTCCTTTTATAGTCTGGATAATTCCCAAGTTAGATGTAGTAAATTTAGTTTTCTGCTTATCCTGAGGTCAAAAAACATTTTTAAAAATCCCAATCCTATTGAAAATCTTTAAATGTCTTGCTTTTCTTTCCTTACCATGTAAGAAATTGAACATAATTTGATATTTTTAATGATTCAATATTTTTCAGTGCCTCAGAGCATCATGCTCAATAAAATCTCACTGTATATCTAGCACTTTAGATATAGATATATAGTGAATATAAGGAGGGATATTTTACATTGTTTATTTCTATAAACTTCATAGTATAATAGCATACTTATTTGCTTTTTTTTCTCAAAAAGGTGAGGTAGAATACAGTGTCAGGTAAGGAGGTTACCTGTTAATTCAAGTCTTATCACCTTTTTTCTATCTCTTGAACACTAAGATGACACAATACTGCTAACTCATCAAAAATACAACATATGTTAAGGGGTTTGGGTTTGCTGTTTTGTTGTTGTTGTTGTTGTTATATTGCTGATGTTTGTGGTGATTTTTCCACATCCTTCACTTAGAAATTGTTATGAACAGTAATACATCTTCACAAGATGACTAGGCTGAGTTGAGTCATTCTGTGGCCACAAAGAGGCATGCTTTCACATACAAGTGGATTGGGATGAATAACTTGGTATCACAGAAGAAAGACACCCTATGTGAACTTGACCACACACATTTTTTCCACTCTAGTTCCACATCAGTACCTATCCTTCCCCAGTCCAAGGCTGATCCTTATATCATACCTTATTTGTTTTCTCACAGTACACACTAGCTCAGGTCTCACCAGCTATAAACTTTCCTTACCCCTTCCTTACCTCATATCTTCCTTTTGCTACCACACTTCTAGAAAAAAGTCCTTTGCCTCCACTATCTATGATTCCTCCTAATTTTCCATGTAGAGACCCTTCTCAGTCTTTATTTTTCTTAATTTCCCGGGGGCCTCTGACATAGTTGAATCTTTCATCTGGAAACTGACTCTCTTCTCTAAACTACCATTTTACCTTTTCCTCTCTCTCTCTCTCTCTCTTTTTTTTTTTTTTTTTTTTTTTTTTTTTTGAGACAGAGTCTTGCTCTGTCACCAGGCTGGAGAGCAGTGGCATGATCTTGGCTCATTGCAACCTTTACCTCCCAGATTCAAGCGATTCTCTTGCCTCAGCCTCCCGAGTAGCTGGGACTGCAGGCGCCTGCCACTCCTCCCAGCTACTTTTTTGTATTTTTAGTAGAGATGGGGTTTCACCATGTTGGCTAGGATGGTTTCCATCTCTTGACCTCATGATCTGCCTGCCTCAGCCTCCCAAAGTGCTGGGATTACAGGCATGAGCCACTGCGCGTGGCCAATCTTTTCCTCTTTTTTCTCCTCCTTCCCCTCTGCCCACTTCTTGGTCTCCTGCACTAGTTCTTCCCTGCGTGCTGCCTGAAGATCTGTCTTCCCAGAGTTTGATCCTCAGGCCTCTCCTCCCCTTCTTCTACTCTCTGTGGGTTATTTCATCCTTTTCCCAAGCCCTAATTACCACCAATACCCTGAACTCAGAAGTTTCCTGAGCTCCAAGTGCATATATTTAGTAGCCTCTGAGAATCTCAAATCAAACCTATAGCCAAGCTGTTTCCTTATGAATTATTGGAACCAACCGGTTACGTAGTCACCCAAGCCAGAAATCTCATAGTTCCTTTGAATCCTGCTTTCCCTTGAACTCCTACACTCAACTGATTTTACCTTAAGTACTTATAACAATCTGCAAATTTATATTTATGTTTTTATACATTTATATATTTGTAAAAATACACTTTTCCTCAAATTTGGTATGCGGCGTTCATTTAGATGGTCACCCTTTTCCTCTGGTTTTCGTCTTTCCAGTTGTTCAATGGGAAGTTGCTCCTCCTTTCCCATCCTACACATTGTTTCCAGGCTCATCTTTCCAAAACTCCAGAACACAAATTTGAACTGTTATTGCTCTTCCTGAAAACCTTTGTGGACCACCTTCCCCATCCCCACCATGGAATAACATCCAGAGTATTTGTCAGGGCACGTCATGTCCCCACATCTCACCTTAGCCTGCCAGCCCCAATGTCTCCGCACATGCTCCTACCACAACGCCCACTCCCCCTGCTCGACACACCCCTGGCCATCTCTCCCACCTGGAGCTCCTACTCCTCCTTCCAGACATCTGGTCAAAACCTCTTTTATAGCATTCATTACAATGCATTATAATTATTAGTTTGCACACCTCCCACGACATTGTTTTGTCATTATTAAATGACATAAGCTGCTTAAAAAACAGGGAGCATGTTTTTCTCACTGTTGTACTTACACCGTAAAGCATCATACTTGGTTGGTGTCAGATGTGTTGGACTTGAATGACTTAGTGGTGTACTCTGTCTCAGTGAGAGAACCCATCTGGTCTAATGAGCTCATCTTCATTGCCTACCCTGTTGACAGGTTTCCTCCTAGACACAAGAGACAGGTGATTTCTGCCTTCAGACACAGTGTGTCTTCCTGATTTGTGACAAGAGGAACAGTCCCCCGTTTCTTCATTCTTCCCAGGAGAATAAATTGCATTACACAACTGTGGGGTCGACATGCTTTTTCAAGGGCCTATTTTGTTGATCTGTTCCAATCTTCCTCATCTCTCCTGTTCTTTCTCTGAGCCTGTCAGCCCTTTTCCAAAAGTGAAAACACCACAAAACATTTCTGTAATAACATGGTGTATATTATCACATTAGCTACAGTTATAATAAAAGTGGCTACATAATCAGATTATACTTTCCTCATAGCCATAGGAATAATGGTGCTTTATCAGGAAATTTGTATAACCAAATGGAAACTCACTAATACAACAGGAAATTATCAAACATAATATAATTCAGGAGTCTCAAACTGCTAGTGTCTCAGTAGGTACAGGGGAAAAAAAATGTATTTTACTGTAATGAAACTCTTAAAAGAGACCGCTTATTACTTTTGTAAAAAGTGCTCAGCATATGTTTTCTCCTTATGCAATGATTTCTTGTTTTGTTTTCTTTTTACTTGGATGCTTTTTGTGAATTTTTTTTGAATATCAGAAGAATACAAAAGTTATCAGTGATTAAGGTAAAAAGTCATTCAATTTTTAAAAATATGGACTTATACTTTCAAATGCTAAGAAGGTTTCCAAACAGCTACTGTAAGTATAATCCACATAACAAAATATCAGTACCCTATGTATTGTGGAAAGTGACAAGCTTTTACTGATGTGCACAAACAGATAAGCAGGAAAATATATAGCACGTCATTTAGCCAGTGCTCAAATTCTACCCAAAAATTAACGTTGATTTACATCCAAAACCATAAACAAATGTACAAAATATATGTAGTTGTGATTTTCGCCTTTGCTAAACAGTTGTTTCATGATACACAGTATCAAATTCAAATAAAAAAGTAAATGGTTTTTCTGCTTCATAATAAATCAAACTCTTGCTGGAATTTAAAGGAAGTACAAAGAGTTTATTTTTCGTTCTCAAAAAAATTCTCCACTAGTCCAGGATTAGGGAAAGAGAGACTAAATCAAGGCACAGGGCAGAAATTCAGTCCAAAGACATATTTCCTATGCCATCTCTATGTATGTGCGTATGTATATACATGTTGATAGATGGTATATATGTAATAGCTGTATGGAAGGATACATATTAATACAATATATACATAAATATTATTATGTATATATTATCACATATAAATAAATACTAATATATACATAAATAGAATATATTTTACATACTAGTAATATGTATGTTAATTACAATTTTATATTAATAATTATATAATTATTGATTATAAATGTGTTATTTATAACACATTTAATATATAACACATTAAGGCCGGGCGCGGTGGCTCAAGCCTGTAATCCCAGCACTTTGGGAGGCCGAGACGGGCGGATCACGAGGTCAGCAGATCAAGACCATCCTGGCTAACCCGGTGAAACCCCGTCTCTACTAAAAAATACAAAAATCTAGCCGGGCGAGGTGACGGGCGCCTGTAGTCCCAGCTACTCGGGAGTCTCGAGGCAGGAGAATGGCGTGAACCCGGGAGGCGGAGCTTGCAGTGAGCTGAGATCCGGCCACTGCACTCCAGCCTGGGCGAGAGAGCGAAACTCCGCCTCAAAAAAAAAAAAAAAAAAAAAAAAAACACATTAAATGCAGAGGCAGCAGTGAGCTGAGATCAGGCCGTGTTATAGTTCATATATTAAGATGATATATTAGTGTATATTATAAACATGGTATATATACTACATAATATACAATATGTATATATTAGATAATATTATGTGCATAATGAGTAAGTAGCAGTCTCCCACACTGGGAACTTTGAAGGAGAGAAGTTTGTTTAAATGATCTCTTCAGTGGCCTACTCTACTGAGGTGTAGACCTCTTCCGACCTGAATTTCCAACCAATGGGAACATAGCCTTCAACAATTGAAGCCATGCGAAGGCACTTAGGATAGACTGGAAATACTTATTTCCACCACTTGCACCTTTTGGCTATTTTGTTTCCTATCCTGTCTTGTTTCCAACCAAAACATCTCTGCTTTTCAGTCTCAGTATCTGATTTGAGCTGGGGGCGTTGGGGGGTGGGGGGGCTGCAGCCATGTGAACCAGCCCAGCAGCCACCCTTCCCCTGATGGCACAGCTGTTCTCCCCTCCAACATCTAACTGTAGCACAAAAGGAGAGTGAGATTTGGTAACAATAAAACCAGATACATTGGTTTATAGTTTTAAACATCATGCTATTCCAAACAACTTTACTGTGTCATTCCACATGGCAACATGGAGATTGGCGGGGGTGTTTGGAGACTATAGGGAGAAACAGGAGCCAATTTAGGATGGGGACAGGTGGTGTTATAGGATGGCAACAGGTGGTATTAATTCAAAATTATATATCAAGGAAAAAAATCATCTTGGTCTGAAGTTTGAGTACAAAACCAAAGGAATAAACAAACACTGCAGGAAGTGTCATTGTGTATCCAGAATCAAGATAGAAAACCAGTTTTCTGTCCTTCAGAACAATACCTTTATCCTCATAGGTGGAACGTAATCAAGGTTCCATAAACATCTCCAATGTCTCCAACAGTTCCTGACTGCCCAGGTTCTTGTTCTTGGCCACTACTTACCGTTGGCTTGATCATTTCAATGCACTTCTGTCCAGATTTGGACTCCCTGCCTTCCTTTATGCAATTAATGATACTGTTTCTCAGAGCACTGTAGCCCCTACAAGCCAGATTTGGTAGAGGACCCCCATGTGGAGCAGAGGCGTCACATGGAAACTCACTCAAGTTACATTATGCTTAAATATCCTGATTTGATGAGGTACAGATTTGTAATGAATCATCATCCCCTTAAAAATACTGGCTTTTGGCCGGGCACGGTGGCTCACGCCTGTAATCCCAGCACTTCGGGAGGCCGAGGTGGGCTGATCACGAGGTCAGGAAATCGAGACCATCCTGGTTAACATGGTGAAACCCCGTCTCTACTAAAAATACAGAAAATTATCCGGGCGTGGTGGCGGGCACCTGTAGTCCCAGCTACTCGGGAGGCTGAGGCAGGAGAATGGCGTGAACCTGGGAGGCAGAGCTTGCAGTGAGCTGAGATCTCACCACTGCACTCCAGCCTGGATGACAGGGCGAGACTCCATCTCAAAGAATAAATAAATAATAAATAATAATAATGCTGGCTTTTTATATCTCAAGCCCAGAATTTTAAAAGTCTTGTATTGGTACAGTTCAGTTAAAGTTACAGGAGGACAAGTCACAAAGACACAGACTTCATTTGTCATGTCTCTTTGTATTTTGTGCATCAAAAAATCCTTAAGCACAGAAATCACTCTGAAAATGCTCCGCCTGGCTATCAATGGCCCAGAGATTCAGAGTAAAGGCTCTGCTACCATAATGCTTCTGTCTGATCCCTGGCTCATGCATTTTAAGGGAGCCAGACCTTGACATTCAATTTAAACTCTGAATACTTTAATCTCTTCATCTGGAAATGAGGGGTAGTAGTAATAATAATAATAGCCATATGAGCTTATTATGAACATTAAATGAGATAATATGTGTGATGTTCTTGGTAGAGTGCAGGGCATGAAGTAGTAAATGTTGACTTTTATGACTTAAATAATGTACTGCTGGTAATAAAGATCACTATTATTCATTCACAATTAATATTAAGAATAAATGTGTTATTTATTCTTTGTATTGTCAAATATATTTTGCTTACATTTTAGTATTATTGCTAAAATACGTAGCAGTCTTTGTGTTATTTCAGCTATCACAAAGAATATATTTTGTATAATCATTTTAAGGAAACAGTGGGCCGGGCACGGTGGCTCACACCTGTAATCCTAGGACTTTGGAGGCTGAGGCGGGTGGATCACCTGAGGTCAGGAGTTCGAGACCAACATGATGAAACCCAATCTCTACTAAAAAGACAAAAATTAGCCAGGCATGGTGGCAGACGCCTGTAATCCCAATTACTTGGGAGCCTGAGGAAGAAGAATCACTTGAACCCGGGAGGCAGAGGTTGCAGTGAGTTGAGATTGCACCACTACACTCCAGCCTGGGCAACAAGAGCGAAACTCCATCTAATTTAAAAAAAAAAAAAAAAAAGGAAACAAAAAGATGAGTAACTTCCAGACATAAGCCTATGGATGCCAAACAGCTTCATAGAGTCACATACGGCTGCAATGGTTTCCCATCATTTCTCCTGTCTCTGCTCCACTGTGAAAATCTTGTCAATGAACCTATGTCATGTCTAGACTCAAGGTATCCCTGGTTGCCTAGGATCTTTAATCACTGTGGTTTAAAGTAAGCCCAGGCTTCTGAGACAGAAGAAACACTAGCTTTTGCTTTTTGAAACCGAGAAGTGCATTTCTCTACTTCCACAGCGAGATGGTCCCAAATGTAGCAGGAAGAACACAGACTGCAGCAGGACTGTGGATGGGCCTGGAGGGGACAAGCTGGTGGTAGAGTTAGAACGCTGAACACATGGGGAAGCATCCTAGAGTCCGAGGCTTTCAGCAGGTCTCTCTTTGAGATATGGGGTCATAGCTGGGGAGAGAAACTGGAGGAAATTTTATAAAGAACTTAGAGTAGGCAAACAAGGATGCTGTTATTAGAGGTTAGACCCTTCAGTTGAATAGATTCTACAGTAGACACAGGCTCTGATTTAAAAAAAAAAAAAAAAAAAAACACACACATATAGGAGTATTCATTGCACAGCTAAGCTAGTTTTAAAACATGACTGAGGCCAGGTGCGGTGGCTCACGCCTGCAATCCTAGCACTTTGGGGAGGCCAAGGTGGGTGGATCACCTGAGGCCAGGAGTCCAAGACCAGCCTGACCAACATGCCGAAATCTGTCTCTACTAAAAATATAAAACATTAGCTGGGCGTGGTGGTGGGTGCCTATAATCCCAGCTACTCGATTGAGGCAGGAGAATAGCTAGAACCTGGGAGGCAGAGAGGCTGCAGTGAGCTGAGATAGGGCTGCGGCAATTCAGCCTGGGCAACACAGCGAGACTCTATCTCAAAAAAAAAAGTGACTGAGTAGAAACAGTTAGGTCTTGGCCCCAAATTTGGGGCACCTTGTCATGTAGGTTCTCTGACTTGCATGTTAGATGCTCTGTTCTTTCCTAGATGAGTCCGGAAGCAATTGCATAGACAACCACGTTAGTCATATAACTTCTTAATTCTTCGAAGATTCTTAACCAGTAACTGAGAATAAGTTTTGGTTCTATTTAAAGATGGTGAGAGTAATTACTGAATCATAGTGCTGAGACATCCTGTTTGGCATCAAACGTTCTACCGATGTCAAACAGACTTTTCCTTCCTTACATGAAGGATAATGCCAGTAGGCCTTTGTGTCATCTATCGGGAGTTCTGTTCGTCATCATTCTGAATTAGCTTAATTACAAATTTAAAAATCCAACTCATGTCCACAGTATGAGTATCAGCAGACTCTATACGTTGCCATAATCCTTCTACTGTGATTTTTATTAAGAACTACTGTGGCTCTCTATTCAAGGGATTCCCAAGAATCCCTTGGTTTTGTTTGGAGAAAGAAAAACAGAAGCCAAAGGTCAGAGAAGGCTTCATGAAATCGGTGGACTAATAGTGGACAGCTTAGCATGCATGCTAGCATGTCACTTTCACCACCCCATTCCCTATCCCACGCTTTTCACTCAAAAAGTCAGGTCTAGTGTTAGGACTCCATTCTTGTATCTTCGTGCTTCATGTGAAAATTTGGGGAAACATGTTGGTTGCTCTGTAAATGCCTTTAGCAGATTTACTTCCATTGGATCCCATGAGTTTGGAGAGTGAACCTGTCTAACCCCTAAAGGACTTTTCCTGTTTCATGACACCAGCTGTGAGACTATCTCAGTCTTAGCAAATGTATGAAGTCTCCAAATGCTCATCAATTTCTTTGAATGCTATTAAAGAACTGTTCCTCCAGAAAGGGTTTGGAGTGTATGGATTGGTGAATTATGAGTCCAGAGGTAGAGCCATGTAAATACATTTGATCCTAGCACATCTCACGTCTTTCTTTTTTAGACAATGCTGTACCGAGTGCTGTTAAGTGTGTTTGGTTTTTCTCATTACCAACATTTACTTGGCATTTTCAGAAATTTCTGATGGCTGTGGCTGAGTTTTCCAGTCCCAAGGGGCACAGCATTTTTCTTCCATGTCTTACTTCACTGGCCCCAGGTGTATCAAGGTCTTAAGTAAAAACTAGGGCGCAATATTTTGATGTCCATGGAATCTGAAAGGGTGGAAGCCTTGGTATAGTCAAACAGATCCCCACAGCAATGATCTACTCATAACTAAGAAAGGAAGACTATCACTGCATAGATGGGGCTTCCCAGAAATCACCGTCATTCTTTCATTCAACAAACATTCATTCATTTATTTATTTATTTACTTGTTTGTTTGAGACGGAGTCTCACTTTGTCACCCAGGCTGGTGTACAGTGGCGCAATCTCGGCTCACTGCAACATCCACTTCTTGGGATCAAGTAATTCTTCTGCCTCAGCCACCCAAGTATCTGGGATTACCAGCACCCGCCACCATGCTTGGCTAATTTTTATATTTTTAGTAGAGATGGGGTTTCGCCATGTTGGCCAGGCTGCTCTTGAACTCCTGACCTTAGGTAATCCACCTGCCTTGGCCACCCAAAGAGCTGAGATTACAGGCAAGAGCCACCATGCCTTGGACACAGGGTGGGGAACATCACACACCGGGGCCTGTCATGGGGTAGGGGGAGTGGGAGGGATAGCATTAGGAGATATACCTAATGTAAATGAAGAGTTAATGGGTGCAGCACACCAACATGGCACATGTATACATAAGTAACAAACCTGCACGTTGTGCACATGTACTCTAGAACTTAAAGTATAATAATAATAATAATAAAAAGAGCCACCACGCTTATTGAGTCACATTTATTGAGCATCTACTATGATTGAGGCACTGTGGGATATATAAACATAAATACGAAACAGTCTACTTTTAAGGAAAAACCTTGTGAATGACTAGCATGTACCATATTTTATATTCATTGTTCCAATTCACACTTACAACAGCATTTTGAGCTTGAAAATGTTATCCCAGTTTGATAGATAAGGAAACTGATGCTCAAAGGATATAATTAGTTTGCTCAAACAAGATCGGACAGCTGGTAAGTAGCAGAGAGAGAACTGTCTGACTCCACAATAGAAGGTTACCTTAATGTGGATGAAAAGACAGTTACTCCGATAAGTAGAAATCAATGAAACATGTGATAAGTCCAAGAGAAGAAAAAAATAAAATATTATGGGATTTCAGAGGAAACAGGTAAGAAACCAGATCCCACAAAAAATGAGCGCCTGCTCATCTGCTGATTGGCAGAGAGCAAAACTGTCTTAGAAATACATTGGAATGTAGTGTTGCATTTACTTAGATTAAAAGTTTGGGGAGAAGATAGTTCACATCTTATGCATGGATACTGTCACACATTGGTGAATCGGTCCCCAAAATTCCCTGTCAGGAGACCACCTGGGGCTCAGTGGGGAAAAGGCCAATAAGCACCTCTTCACCCCTAGATCATTTTCTGGAATAGGAGCCAATCCTGTTTTCCCCTTCTGGAAAACTGATATCCACAAATTTGAAGTATAAGTATCAATTTTCCACCCCAGTTGGAGCAAGTATTGGCATTAAGTACTGGCTTATCTGCTGGATCTGTGAAAAAAAAATAGGCAAGCTATAAGAATATAATGAAATAAAATCACTTTTTCCGCATTTGATAGCAAACTTGAATTACTTTACATTTCTTGTACTCCATTTCTCATGTCTGAGCTCAAAATAATACAGTAATAAAAACACATTTTATATGGTACTTCACAGTACAATGGAGTACATTTGTTTTCCACAATTCCTCTGAGATAAATAGGAATTCATCTCCCCATATTAGAGATGAGAAAAATCATTCAAAGAGCTTATGATTCCAAGGTTCAGGAAAAGTAAGTGTCTTTCTAGGATTACAGAGCCAGTAAGTGCAAAGCTAGACCTGTGGCCCAGATCATCCAGGATGCTCCTTTCTAGACATGATGTGGTCTCACAATACATATGGAATTTACTCTCTACTCTTCATCATCAACGGTGACACTTCAGGAAAGCAATTGCTTGGCCAGGTGCAGTGGCTCATGCCTGTAATTCCAGCACTTTGAGAGGCCGAGGCTGGTGGATCACCTGAGGTTGGGAGTTCGAGACCAGCCTGACAAACATGGAGAAACCCTGTCTCTACTAAAAATACAAAATCCGCCGGACGTGGTGGCACATGCCTGTAATCCCAGCTACTCAGGAAGCTGAGGCAGGAGAATCGCTTGAACCCGGGAGGCAGAGGTTGCAGTGAACCGAGATCGCGCCATTGCACTCCAGCCTGGGCAGCAAGAGCAAAACTCCGTCTCAAAAAAAAAAAAAAAAAAAAAATTAAAAAAAAAAACCAGAAAGTGATTGGTTTTGCCAACCTTCCCCTAAGCAAAAGTCACATTAATTCACATATATCTCAGCATTTTTACCTTCAGTATGAAAGCCCCGTACTTTACACAAAACTACATCTATATTGCTGAAATTCTAATATAGCTTCGTGTGACTTTCTAGCATTGTAGAAAACTTTAAATCTTTACCCTCTCTGTCTACCCTAGATAACCAAACATAGGAAATGACACAAATGAATGGAAGAATTCTACGCACATCTAGACACAGAAATGGGTTATGATTTCAGTAATAAGCTTAGTTACAAAGCTGATCCAAAAAATCATTTAAGCAAAGCCTAGTTCATTTGAGTAGAACACAAATTAAACAATAAGTTTTCCAAACAAGCATCTGAAATAATCGGCATCTCCATAGTTCCCAGGAGAAGCAAATAGGTAGGTAAAGAACGTGTGTATACATTTGCATCTGCAAATAAGGACAACTGGATATGGACAATCTCAGTTTTAAAAAATGTTCTTTATATAATCCGTTTTTAAATTTTTTATTTTCTTATGTACAGAACTCAAATACAACAGAACCACTGACTATATTTCAGGAACATGAAAATTACTCAATGAAAAATAATTATGAAGATTTAATACTACTAAAAACATAGATATTTTTCCATGTGAACACATTCATGCTGTGAGCATGGACAGTTTACAAAGAGTCATTTCCACTCCACCTCACTCTTGCCCTGTTACATTTTGGGAAAACATTCATCATATATTTTCAAGATATTGGGTATGCGCACTTCACTTATCCTGATGATATGTGTTGGGTTTAATAACGTCTTACCAAGTCATAACCTTATCAATTGGAGATAGTCTAGAGAGGCAATCAAAATGGCCAAGTTTATGCAAAGCTGCAGAAACGAAAGTTCAAATTGAAAAAAAAAAGAAAATAACTGGCCAGGCACAGTGGCTCATGCCTATAATCCCAACACTTTGAGAGGCCGAGGTGGGCAGATCACGAGGTCAGGAGTTCAAGACGAGCCTGGCCAACATGGTGAAATCCCATCTCTACAAAAACTACAAAAAAGAATTAGACAGGCATGGTGGAGGGCACCTGTAATCTTCGCTACTTGGGAGGCTGAGGCAGAGAACTGCTTGAACCCAGGAGGGAGAGGTTGCGATGAGCTGAAATCGTGCCATTGCGCTCCAGCCTGGGCAACAGAGCAAGACTCCATCTCAAAAAAAAAAAAAAAAAAAAGAAACTAAAAACAAAACCAACCCACTGAAAACCTAATCGTTTTAGTCCCTGTTCCTTTTGCTTTAGGATTCTTTTTGTAAGTGCTACTAGAATCCTGTTCCCAGCTACCTAATCCTGGGCCTTCGCAGATCCACAGTGGAGCAATGACCTTAGATTATAATAATAAGATTTGAACACCACATTCAGCACTTCCTAAGATTCAGGGACTGGGCAATCTTTTCACCCACATACAACCTTGCATGCAGCAAATAACATAAAACCCAGTGTGAGAGGGAGCAATGTCTGGGATGCAATGATGTTTCATGGAAAATGGGGTATAGACATAATTCCCCCTGAATATAGTTCATCAGTGCTTTCCACGAAAGTGAGCTTTGATGAGATATCTAGTACCTATGAAATATAAAATATAATATAAATTTTTGGGTTGTTCAACACCCCCCCCCCAACATTTCACAGCTTTTAATCATTCATAACCTGAGCTCTAAGAGTTTGTGATTCGACATTCTCACTGCTATCTTGTTATTATAATATAAATGGAAAATCTAAAACCAAACATATATAAACAGGTTACTTTTTGCTGTAATTCATGTAAAATAGTTTTTTAAGTATTTTTTGTTATTTTAAGAAGCAAATTAAAAGTAATCAAGAAGAATCAAAATATTAGATGTAACTGTCTAACTTCTGTATCTGTTTATTCATCTATAAAATAGGATTGACAATGTTATCCTAAACTTACAGAGGAATATAAATGTAATAAGCCTTTTAAATCTCTGCTTTGTAAACCACAGAGAAAAAGACACTATGTAAATATTGTTATCTTTGTGCCTCATTATCTGAGCTAATGATAACTGTAGAAAAGTTAGGTCAAATAACATTAAATGGACACTAGAATAAAACTGCAGTTTCAATGTGTTGTTTTACCATTTACATTGACAAGTGAGGATTAAAAAAAAAGCATGAAGGAAATATAGCAAACACTTCGATTAGATTATGTCACCAAAATTCCAATGTAGAAATATCTAAAATAACAGCACTGTTTCTGTTTCTGCCAATTTCTAAAATAAATCCAACTCAGATTCAGCTTATCAGTGGAAATTCAAATAATACATTTTAAAAAATTCTCTAACTTGCTTCTAAAAATCATAATACAATTCTGATAATTGACCAACAGCATCATTTTGAGCTACTTAATTGCACATCATTAGTAAGAGTGAAAATGCCAAGCAGCTCATATTGACATTGTTTCCATTTTTGAGAAATGGTCAAATGATTTGAGAATCATTTATGCAGGCATAGCTTACTCTGACTCACAGGCACAGTTTTTACAGAGGACCAGAAAGGTTCTATGACTGGTATGAAACACTGGGCAGAACGAGAATGGGGCCCACATATTACTACCCTCCAGTTACTGTTTCATTTTTTGCACATTTATTTTGAACAAGCCTTAAGTCTCTTAACCCATGTATCTGAGCTTTTGTGAGTCAATCTGCAAAATCCAATCTGAAGCTCATCCCAATATACAACAATAAGCTAATCCTTCAGGTTGGTATAGTGCTGTGCAGTGGTTAATGCTTCACAACCTCTCATTTGCCTCCTCCAAGCCAGGGGAGTATCTTGCTTATCTCTATTTTCTTTGGGCTGGTGCAAACTTTCAAAATACAGTGAGTGTTATTATTTAGTTAATAACAATAGGTCCTTAATCAGGTCCCTAATTTATTAATAAACCAGATTTGACTCAGGTTTGAATAACAAACAACTTTTCTAGCTCAATTTGTCATTTATTTTCTTCTTCTTTTTTATCCTCTCTCTCTCTCTCCCCGGCCCCCTCTCCCTTGGGCTTTTATTCCATCTCTAGCTTATCCATACTTCCATCACTCTCTTATCAGCTTTAAAAGTTGTCCAAAGCCCTGTGGCTTCTTTCTCCACTGGGAAAGTGACAATCTAAGCCAGGATGCTGAGCCCTGGGTCTGCTTTCTGCTTGCTCAGCAAAGACCTTAGTCATATTGCCAGTGCTCTTCACCATCCAGGATGGGTTTGTTTTTGTTTTTGTTTTTTTTGGGTTTTTGTTTAATTTTCACAGTCAGAAGTAGGGAAAGTTGAGAGAGAATGGTTATTTACAGTAGGGGTCCCCAACTCCCAGGCCACAGATGGTACAAGTCTGTGGCCTGTTAGGAACTGGGAACTGGGCCACATAGCAGGAGGTAAGTGGCAGGCAAGCAACTCACATGAAGCTTTATCTGTATTTACAGCCGCTCCCCACAGCTTGTATTACCGCCTGAGTGCTGCCCCCTGTCAGATCAGTGGTGGCATTAGATTCTCAGAGGAGCGTGAACCCTATTGTGAACTATGCATGTGAGGGATCTAGGTTGCATGCTTCTCAGGAGAATCTAATGCCTGAAGAGCTGTCACTGTCTCCTATCACCTCCAGATGGGACCGTCTAGTTTCAGGAAAACAAGCTCAGGGCTCCTACTCATTCTACATTATGGTGAGTTGTATAATTATTTCATTACATATTACAATGTATTAATAATAGAAATAAAATGCACAATAAATGTAATGCACTTGAATCATCCTAAAAGAATCCACCTCCACCGATCCATGGAAAAATTGTCTTCCACAAAACCAATCCCCGGCGCCAAAAAGGTTGGACGCCACTGATTTACAGGGTACATTTCCCAGTAAGACATCTTCAAGATTTTCCCATTACAATCAGAGTATTTTCCCCCACCTAAGCACTCCATCCCTTACTTGCTTATCCTTTGAAGCCAGAGATCCTACTCTTCATGTGTTCCAATGGACGTTTAAGGATTTTATGAATCATTAACCCTCAGATGCCTTTAAAAATCACTCTATTTTTCAGCTCAAAACCCTGCTACACAGCCTAAGGAAGAAACAGTAAGTAAAACCATTTTTTAAAGAGTTTATCTACTGTCATCATCAAGAATTTATTAAATGCTGACCAGGCGTGATGGCTCATGCTTGTAATTCCAGCACTTTGGGAAGCTGAGGCAGGAGGATCACTTTAGTCCAGACATTAGAGACCAGCCTGGACAACACAGTAAGATCCCTCTACTCTCTCTCTTTCTCTCTCTCTCTCTCTCTCTCTCTATATATATATATATTTTTTTTCAATTAGTTGGGCATGGTGGGGCACCCCTGTGGTCCCAGCTACTTGGGTTACTTGGGTAGCTGAGGTAGGAGGATCGCTTGAGCCTGAGAGGTTGAGACTACAGTGAGCCATGATCACGCCACTGCACTATAGCCTGGGCAACAGAGCAAGACTCTTTGTCAAAAAAACAAACAAACAAAAAAGGGTTGCTGTATGGAACTGTGCTTAGAAGTATTTTTAAAATTATATCAAAACCATAGATGGTTAACATGACCTAATATGCCACTGTCCTTAGAAGTTCAGGACAATGCAAGAGCATTGGATGAATCACCAGGAAATCTGAGTTTCGAGCCTAAATAACAAATTATCTAAGCCTAGTTTCCTCATCCATCTACCTCCAGGAACTGTTGTGAAGAGCTACAGAAGATAATGCAGGTGAAATTAATTGATAAGTGGTAAAATTTACTCACGTAAGCTTTTTATACCTTTTCATTCATACATATTTACATCGGAAAAAGAAATGAGTAGAAGTAAAATAAAAGGGAAGGAGAGAAATGTCATAGGTGTGCCAATAAATTTTTGCAAGATTTCCTTTGACATCGTTCTGTAGCAATATGGTCTACTGTCAAACAAATATTTCTTTAAGGGACTTTAATCTCTACCCTAAAGCTCTCATCCTGAAATAATGTCCCAAATATCATAACCAATTTGTTTTGACCACTAAATAGGCCACTTCGTCATTCCTACAATAAGCCAAAAATCGTAATTATAACCCTAATTAATACTCGTGATGATGGGCAGGCACTAATTTGATATGTAATGACCAAGGGTTACAAATCCTCAATAGGTAATTTTGCCATACTCAGCAGCTTTTGTTATCCAAATTACTTTGCTCAAACAACGGTTACCCCATTTGATTTTAACTCCTACAGCGTCAGACCAATCCAGCCTAAAGCTTTCTTGGTAACTGGCTCTAGTTCAAGGGGCAGCATGTCCCCTAGGACGTAGGAAGTCTCAGATCTACTGGAAAGACATCATCACATACCTTACTAGGAATAAGAGAAATGATGACTAGAGGCTTCAATGTCAAGTTTGTTTTCTCAGGAATGGGAGTGTAGTACAGGATAGCCAGGTTTTCCAAAGCAAGTTCACAAGCCTTATAGCTTCAGTCTTATGAACAATCTATCTTTTGACATTTTTTTTTTCTCCAAGGTGTTCTGGAAAGCAGAGAATGTGGGAACATAGTAAACATGAGTCATATGGGGGTGGAGGACCCCCCACTAGGGGCCTGGCATTTGGAGATAAATAGAATGTGAGAAGGTTACTGAAATTGCATTTGACTGGCCAAGTTCTCTTTCAGTGGAGTAGCAATGTGAAATAAAACGCAATACAATAGCTCCGAAGGATTGTTTGTAAAGATAAATAGGACAGGAGACAGACTCTCATGTGCTATGTTTTTCCCATTGCAGATTAATTTAAAAGCCAATTATCTAATAAAAAATTTACTGTTAATTGATATCAGTTAAGTACTACTACTGTTAGTACTATTAAGTACTATTAGTGAAGAAGAGATTTATTTCATCTTCTGCTGTTTGGAAATTTGACATCATCCCTGGCTTTCACCTCACCCCGCTCCGCCCCCCAATTATAATCCATTGGAAATGGGACAGCGACAAGAGCCATTTAATGTGTCACAACACAGAGTGAGGGGAAGAAGTGCTGGAAGTGGAGGCTTTTCAAAGAGTAGAGGAAATAGTGAAGCATGATGATTAGAGAATATTTTTTTTTCCTTCTTTCTCCCTCCTTTTTGTATGAGCTTTTTTATGTTTTGTTTTTGTTTTTGTTTTCTCATTTTATGGCCAAAGTGTTATTCCTAAAGGGTGTGTTCTTTCAGGTTTATGGCCCTGACTAATGGAATTGCTCTAAATAACATTTTGATCTTGTAAGGTCACCCAGAGTGCTATACCTTTCCTTTAATGAGTCAGGTCTGGACCAGGCATTTCCCAGAATTGAGATGGTAATGAAGTCATTAGTTTCTTCCTACTTGAAGCCCTGGCTAGAAAGCACAATTCTATGGGCAAAGTCTGAGTGGGCTTTTTTCATAAATCTCACACCCAGCTGAGCTGTAACACCTGTTACATTTTCCCAGGAGCTTGAGCCATAAGACCATTTCCAATCTATTTGCTCTTCTTCTTCCACAGGACACTGACAAAGGCAGGGGTCCCTGTTTTCTAAGGCACTGCTAATTGAAAATCTCTGGCTGGTGCAAATGTGAGCTCAAACCCACAAGAGTTCCAAATAAGGCCCCAATGATTATTTCCTCCTCTTTTTAAAAATAGCCTTTATAATGCAGGTTATACAAGATTAATTTGTTCGAGGGAAAAATAGTCATTGAACCCTTGCCCCCAATAAACTTTTGCTTTCCATGCACAGTTTTTTAAAAAAGAAAGAAAAGAGAGGGGAAAATAATAAAACCCAGAGATCAGCTAACCCTACAAGCCCTGCGTTTGTGGGAATTGAAAGATGGGGGTAGCATTAAAGGGTGTTTGCTTTTGCTGTGTGCTTTTAAAATCTTTTCTATTTATTAATTTTGAACACAAGAATTGGGAACAAAATTGAGCCAGATGATTGTGCAAATGTAAAGTGATTACAATGGCAACGGAAAGTTTAAAAGAAAATTGTATTTTCAAAACCTGAGTAATTAAAAGAAGAGGCAATTTCCCTATAGAATCCTTGAAAGGAAAAAAAAATGCATTCATCAATAGAAAAGATGGGCAACTCCAGCCCTAATAACATTGGGTGCGGGGGGAGAAACCCTGAAAAACAAGGACAGGATTATGTGTCAGATGACATTTGATATAAACACATTCACGATTACATATTGCTCTGGGAGTCAGAACACCCTAAGGATGTGAGTCTTGAAGTCAAAACTTTGAGACCCACAAGTCATAACACAGCCAGTTATCAACTGTTCCCTGTAGTCCCACCAACTGCGTTCTTCACCAAAATCCCCTAAAGAAACAAATTGCCTCTGAATTCTGTACTGTGCTTCATGGGTTATTTTTTTTTGTTTCTTGGTTTGTCGGTTTGGGGATTTGTTGTTGTTTTTAAGTGTATTGCTTGTATTATTGTCATTGTTTAAGCTAGGTACTTTCGTATGTCTCATTCTTAAGATACATTCTCGTTAACTATTTTCCTGCTTGTCTAATAATTGAGAATGTAGTCTCAGCTTTTTACTATGAGGAGGGAGTACTGATCAGTAAGAAGAGGCTATCATTTCATCGCAAGAGAATAAAGTAAATTTTTAAGTAATTGTCTAATAAGCTCTATTCCCAGAGCAAAATGTCATTTTATTTTGTTTTATTTATTTATTTATTTTTGAGATAGAATCTCGCCTGTAGCCCAGGCTGGAGTACAGTGGCACAATCTCTACTCACTGCAACCTCCACCTCCCGGGTTCCAGCAATTCTCCTGCCTTAGCCACCCAAGTAGCTTGGATTATAGGCACCTCCCACCACACCCAGCTAATTTTTGTATTTTTAGTAGAGAGAGGTGGGGTTTCACCATGTTGGTCAGGCTGATCTCGAACTCCTGACCTCAAGTGATCCGCCCGCCTCAGCCTCCTAAAGTTTTGGGATAACAGGTATGAGCCACGGTGCTGGTTCAAATAGTTTTAATTCTACTGTGAAATCTATATATAGGTCTAAATCCAGTCGTGAAAAGAGCTGAGGTACCCAGAACCTTCAACACTTATTGAAATAGTTCCTAAACCATATATGAGTCCTTAAAAAATAGATTTGGATGTGTATTCATCGAAAAGGAAAGAGATTCACAATCCATCACTGAGTAAAAAGCTTTTAAATGGACCCACTTGAAAGTTGTCATTTTTTGGCGGGTCAAAAATGTTCAAATATTTGCAATTTCCTATTTTAACTTAAATATTATGCAAGATAATATGAATATTATGATCTGATTTAGTTGTTTTTTAGTATATACTCTGAAAAGTTTGCAGCAGTCATCCTTGGGATAGGATTGTGGGTCACTTTTAATTCATTTCCTCTTTTGGCTTACCTATATTTTTTACTTCTTCAGGAATAAATCCCTGGGTTTACCCTCAAGCTCCAGGCTGAGGCTAGCTAAAATATTTGAGAAAATATTAGTCATTTCCTTTTGGCTGCTGTTAATCTTCATCTCAATTCTCAGCCTACATGTGCTCTTCAGGGTTGTTGGGTTTTTTCCCTACCCATATTTCAGCAATTCCAACTATTAATACATAACCCGTAGGGTTTGACACTACAACAAGTCAATCTGATAACTTAAAAAATCACACTGCGGCCGGGCGCGGTGGCTCACGCCTGTAATCCCAGCACTTTGGGAGGCCAAGGCGGGCGGATCACAAGGTCAGGAGATCGAGACCATCGTGGCTAACACGGTGAAACCCCGTCTCTACTAAAAACATATATAAAAAACTAGCCAGGCGAGGTGGCGGGCGCCTGTAGTCCCAACTACTCGGGAGGCTGAGGCAGGAGAATGGCGTGAACCTGGGAGTCGGAGCTTGCAGTGAGCGGAGATCGAGCCACTGCACTGCAGCCTGGGCACCAGACCAAGACTCTATCTCAAAAAAAAAACAGAAAAAAAAAAGAAAAAAAAAATCACAGTGGATTGGGAAACAAATCTACAATTGACCTGGATTTCTTTTTTTGTACCTAAACCTACTATAAATAGAATATGTCACAATTCTGTCCAGAGAACTTTATATTCCTGTCCACTGTACTGAAAATTAGAGCGAGGCTCTCACAGAGGAGACACCATGCAAAACAAAGACTCTCAACAGACTGAATGGAAATATCTAGAAAAATATGGTTCAGGTAGTAAGCTCTTGTCTGTTAAGAAGGACCAGTAACACTCTACTGATTCTGTCAGACATATCTTCTCTCATTTCCAGAAGTTTGGATTATTTCTAGATTCTTCTATCTCTTTCTCATCACCCACTCCTTTTGGTTCCCTGCTTCTCAAATGAGTGCTTTTCTGACTTTGCATTGATCATTGCCGGTTTTTACTTTTCTTCTTTCTTGTTTTATTTGGCCATTGTTGTCCAAGAGAGCTAAACTTTGCCATCCTGTTTTGCCAATAGATTCTGTCATTTATTGCAATATTTCCTGCCAGATATTAGTACCTGACTTGATGGATTTTCTATTTTGTAAGTGTTAGTAATGAATATTAGTGTTGATAATCTTCTTTAGAGCTAATAATTTATTTTAAAAGGAACTATTAAATCTTTAGGTTGACGATACTGATCTATTTTTTTAATGATAGAAAGCTGAGGGAAAATAATTTCAAATTAAACCCCACACCATTAACGGAAGCAGCCTGAAGTGTTAGAAATTAAATTGCTAGTAAGTGGATGTTATAACCCAGGTTCTGTAACAAACTCTGGGTGACTTTGAGCATGTGTCACTTAACCTCTTTGGGCTTTAAGTGTCATCATCTGTATGTTAAAAGATTTTCAAGAGACAGAACATAGGTCTCTCTATTTCTACTTTTGTTTGGCTCTCAATCCATTAATCCATAACTCCTCTTTGAGTTCCTGTGTGACTCTGATGCAACACGATTGTCTACTATGACCAATAGCCAAGATCCACCAGGCCTGTGATTCCCACAGCTCTGAGACTCAGCTCTGAATCTTAAGTTGCCAAGGCACAGAGATTCTCTTATTATTTCTTCACTATTTCCTAACGGCTCTTTTGGTTTTCAAGGCACAGAAAGAATTCTCCTGACAGATGCTTCCATTGGGTGCAGTTGGCCCTGCTGCATAAACTTCTCCTGTGCAACAGCTGATAGATTTGAGTTTCATTGTGTCCATAGATGTCCTACACCATATTTAGGAATTTCCCAGACTCTCATTCTTCCCCAAATTCCCACCCAAACTGCACCCCTGTGGAACAGAAGTGAAAATTGACTAAGAATGTTATTCAGAACCAAATGGGAAAGTTTCCACAGCTCCAGGTAATAAAAGTAAAAAGACAGGGTGATCTTTGAATTCTTCTGGAGAAAAATTAAAATGTTATTTATTAGTTGCTAAAGTGCCCGAGGAAAGCCTCCTCTCTCCTTTTTTCAAAAAATAAATAAATAAATAAATAAATAAATAAGGGCTTCTCCTTCCTATACAGTTCTTTTAAGACAAGTGAAAAATTCCAAATTCCTCATTTGTTTAGCTTGAAAATCCCCTGCACATTCCCACAAACTACTTCCTTTTCTCTCTTTTTAGCAAGACTCCCCTCTCTTTAATGAAGAGAAGTTCAGAGGGTTTTTCCCATGAATAGATGGCAGGCACCTGGGAGTTATGAATTTTAAAGTGATCATTTTCTTTCAGCCATGCCGGACAATGGGCATCTCCTTTTGACTCACTTTCACAGCTTTGAGAGGCTCTCAGATCAGCCACATTCCAATCGGACTGGAGTCAGATCAGAGCTGTGCTGGACCGCATCAAGGTCTCACACAGAAAGACAAGGAGCAGATGGCCAGCACCAAGCCCTCCTCCCCCTTTCAGCGTGCAAAGGCAGGCAATGTGGGAAAGCGTTCGCCCGGCATTGCCTATTGATCCCTGAATAGAACCACCGCATGCCACCAGCCTGTAGGTATGAACCTCTGTTAACAGATGGTGAGATCATTATGAGCAATTAATTCCTTTAATGTATCAGTGGGAACATGTTGGAAAAGATGATGCAAGCACTGAGTGAATAGTGAACTTCTCACTCCTGGGGGAGCACGCAGGATCTACCTTGGGGGGCGCTGGGAATATCTTCCCAGGCTGCAACTATGTCCCAGGCTGGAGACAGGAGCTGGGAACTGACTCCACAGAACAGAGGTGTGGTTTTCATTAACTAATTGTGAATCCTTGCCTTTCTTCATGATTAATGCCAGATTTTTCTCTAGGTCATTTTTACATATACACAAGAATCATCCAAAACACAGAAACAAACAAAAACAATGTTGGTCAGTAAGTCCAAGATACGTGGAGATTTGTTTCACAGAGATCAGCCAAGTATCAGGTCATGGGTCACATTTGCTAAACACAACTATGGCTGAGACGGTTCTAAATTGAAAATAAATGTTTCTTTTGACAAAGATAAAAGAATGATAAAAATACGCACAGCCCAGCATTGGAGTAAGGAAGACTAAATATTTGGATGTGTTATAAATTAGTAGTTTTTAAAGAGGATTTTTTAAAAAATGAACTCACATATATAACGAATTGGAGCAAATGACACATGTACCAAATTATTTCCCCCAGCATAAGTTGGAATAATTTTTAGATCTCAGTAACAACTTGAGAATGACCATCAGTGGCCAACTGAAAAAACCTGGCATCCTGTTATTCAGAAATGGCTCTGAGTACTAATCAATGTAATAACAATGGCATTTTTACACATTTCCCTACTTCTTTTCTTAAATATTTCATAGTGGAGGTGTTTTCCTTTCACAGGAAAAAGAAAAATCTTATAACACAGTATGGATCACCGGGTAGCTCCTCGATTTTAAGAAGACAGAAAATACAGAAACAGGAAATACAGGCAACTATTCACTTAATTCATATTTAAATGACACTTTTTGCTTGTAATTAAGACACTCAAGTAGTGTCTCTGTTCATGAAATTTACATAACTGTACAATAGCTTGCCTAAATGAACAGCAAATGGCAGTTAACCTTGAAGTGTATTATCTTAATTGAATAAATCTGGCTTTAATTCAATAAATTAAAAACATAGAAATAATATGGCAAAGACTTTTAAAAACAGACTTGCCACCCCCCATAAATGCAGCATGGTACTCTTTATAGCTGTGTTGGAATGCTCGGACATTTTCCAGTATGATTTTAGAACTCTAAAAGCATTCCAGTACACATTCTCTGTTTTTCTATCATTGTTTCCAAAGCAAATCAATGTCACTTTCTGGAAATCATTGATAAGAATATCTGAACACGAAATCAAAACACATAAGCTTGCTTATATGAGATGGTTCCTCATCTGGGCTTCCAATTTCTCCATCTCCATGGGAAATCTGGTCTTTCTCTTTTTCAATTCTGTATCACTGAGTGTCCTACGACATAGAGAAAAGACTAAATAGAGGAAAATCATTTTCTTGCATAGGAAATACACATTCCCATCACTTTTCCATTTAAATCAGATTTACATGGATCATAAATCCCTTCAGCATAGGAGAACTGACAAAAGATGCTAAATTCTCCCCTCCCAAAGTTTGTTGCTTTAATCAGCACCATCGTGTTTCTGTGATGTTATTATACAGTTAAGGAGAAAAAATCATGCAATATGTTTTTATTTGCATGAAATAAGTTAATTAGGCACCACCTGTGCCTTGTATCAGTCTACTGGGGGGAATAAAGCAGGAGAACACAGGTGTTCTAAGAGCATCATGGTAGATTTTATACATTAATTTAGAAACTCTAAAACCTAAAATCATTTATCAGAATCCAGCCGCGCGTATTGCTAAGGAATAACCCATGCGTGATTGCGCGTGCACACACCAACACACACACACGCACACATACACACACACAGATATAAATAAAAATCGCTGTGAAGAAATTCCTGGTTTCTTGGCTAGCAAGAAAAAAAAAAAGGTCGTAATTCATTCTTTCCTCGTTCTCACAGTGTTCACTATTGTACCATCTGCAATATACAATGTACATGCTCAGCCATAACCCGTACGGCTGGAAAAGAAGCATTCACACTGTGAATTACCATTTTTCCCAGCATCTAGCTCTAGTCAAAGACAGCACAATAATAAACTAGAAGCTCCTTTGTCTGTTAAACATTGTTCTTCATTACTACATGAAAAGCAAATTGTCTTTGTATAGAGGAAGAGTGGCACACACGGCCATGGGAGTGGGGGAAGGGATTTGTCTCTCTCTCTGACCACCTCATAGCCACGGCAGCCATTCTTCTATCTTTCTCCACTGGCCCACCCAACTATGCCTTGGAAATGACTTCATCTGCAAGTCCCTTGGGGATAGATCCCTTGCTCCATTGGGTGAGATGTTGGATTAGAGACTCATGGGATGCTTTCACACTGAATGTCCTGATGCTTACATCCACAGATACATATTTTTAAAATCAATTTGCTGTGTCACTTTTTACTTTTTTATGAGAAGTGAAGCTTATCCCAGACATTCTTTTTTTTTTTTTTTTCTGGGCTAAATATACTCAGCAAGTTATTATCGGTTGTTTGGGCTCCTAAGAGCCAAGTGAAAAGCAAGCAAGGAAGAAAACCAAGAAAATATTTGGAGCAGCAGATATAGATCAAAATGTAAATACATAGCACATAGTAGTGCTTACTATGAAAGTTACAAAAATGTATACATTAGACCAGAACTACTCATCCAATGAAAGGGTCCTTGTAATGGAAATCGGTCACTTACAAGAAATTAATGATGGCCTAAAGGTTTTTTTATCCTTTTGGATTTAACAAATTCCAAAAAATCTTTCACCCAATGAGCTTGCTTACAAAAACTTTACCAAATTAAAAGATCATGACTATGTATCTACATGAAGGCCAATGGGCAAACTCAAGTCCTTATTTCAAATCTCAAGGAAAATTGCTTCTTTGTGACACCTGGTTTGACTCTCAATGGATCATTACCATAGTGTGTTGCTAGAAAGGTGTGCCAGGAGACTAGGCATAAAGTGAGCAGCCAAAGTAGATGTGTAGAATTAACTGTACTGGATAGGGACTGGCTGAACAAAATAAACCCCCTGATTATCAGTCCCAAAGTAGTTCACTTTATGTGTTCACTGTTAAAAAGAAGCTGAGATCTCATCAGAGACTAGTAAAAATCACTGGGGAGAGAATGTCCAAAGATAAACTGTGGACGTAAAACAGCTGTTTCTATACTGTCAGGTTTTGCAGTATGACTTTGTGATTGCTAGTTTTCCTCCCTTGCATGGAAATAATACTTGGCTCACCAAGTTGTCATTAAGCTTCAAAAACATTATATGTATAAAATAACTCCAATAATTTCCCGTATATAGTAGGTTCACAGTAAGTGCCAGTTGCCTTTTCAGATGCAGATTAACATTTGATTTTAATTTAGGAAGAAAAGAACTTAATTGCCAAGTAGCATGTTCACATTTGTTCTCTTACAGGAGACATAATTTTTTATTTTTAATGTGCCATACTTGACAACCTGAGAACTTATGTTTGTGAGGTAATCATAATGATTCCTCCCAACTTTGAAATGCTGTTATTCTAGAACAGTCCCCAATTTCTAAACTTTATACACTCAACCCAGAAATTAAGTCTATTCTCCTAGAGGTCACAATTATAGTCTATCTAAAGAGAAGCCTGCTTATGTATTTTTACCATGTGACATGTGACTTAGGGCTAGCTTTGACTTAGGCAGGCCCATTCTATGTAAACATGATGCTGACATCACCAGAAGACAGAGGAAGAATCTCAGTCCATGCCCATGAGAAAGTGGTAAAAAAACATGAGTCACATTAGAAACATCTGTCTTCAATCCCAAATTAAGGACTTCCCAGAATAAGGGACAACTTGTGGATCACATGATCTGCTCTCCAACTTGAACTATTTGCTTATTTGTCTTAATTCTATGAATATATAAAAAATAGCTAATGGTTTCCCTTTCTTAATAATACTGCATTTCCTTGAGAGTTTGCATGCTGGTTTCCAAATTGTTACAACAAATATGTTTTTTCTTTTAATTTTCAGCTTGAATGCCCCTTCTTAATTTAGAATGACAACATTTGTTCTTCAACTCATAAAACAAAGCATTTATTAACAGTCCTTATAATTCTGCTTTTTGTCACTTGTAGGGAAACATGTTGAACTTTCTGACTGTAGATCTTCACATTTAAGATTCTCCCTTTTCAATATCTTTTTTCTCTTCTTCTCCATGGGCTCCTTCTTGAAAGTTTCAAACATACATAGATATCCTCAGTCTAGAGCAGTTGTTCTAAACTGGGGACAATTTTGCCTCTAGGGGACATGTAGCAATGTCTGGAATCATTTTGGTTGTCAAGTTGGGTGGAGGGTTGATACTGGTATCTGGTGGGTAGAGGTCAGAGCTGTTAAAGAATTTCCTACAATGCACAGGGTAGCCCCGTTGCCTGCCCCCACAACACAGAATCATCTGGCTCAAAATATCAATAGTTTCAAAGTGGAGAAGCCCTCATCTAGAGGGGAAAATAAATGTTTTTAAAAACTAGTTTTATGTAATTTTTGCATCTGGCTACTCCCTACACATCCTTTATTTCATTGCTAAACTTTTCTCCTTTTTTTGCTTTTTAATTTTTTTGTAGAGATAGAGTTTCGCATTTTTGCTTAGGCTGTTCTCAAACTCCTGGGCTCAAATGATCCATCCACCTTGGCCTCCCAAAGTGCTGGGATTACAGGCGTGAGCCACCACACCCGGCCCATTGTTAAACTTTTCTAAGACATCTCCCCTGCATCCATATTCTATTACGCTCTTAATCTTCTGCAGCTGATTTTCCTTCCAAGCAAGTCACCACAGCTGCTCTCTTTAGGTCCACCAACCTCCTTAATTGTCAAATCAAACAATCCAATAAACATTTTTCCCATCCTTATCTTATTTTGACATCTCTATTGCATTCAAACTGTTGGTCTTTTTCTCTCTCTTAAAATTCTCTTGTCTCTTTCTCTTTGCACATTGACACAATCCCCCTCAAGTCTTCATCCTTGTCATCATCATCATCATCAATCAATCATCACAACTCCTAACATCACATGCCTCACTTCATTCTGTTCTCCATTTAAATCCCCCTATCAGGAACACTTCTACACTGCTGATGGGAATGTAAACTAGTACAGCCACTATGGAAAACAGTGTGGAGATTCCTTAAAGAACTAAAAGTAGAACTACCATTTGATCCAGCAATCCCATTACTGGGTGTCTACCCAGAAGGAAATAAGTCATTATTTGAGGAAGACCCTTGCACATGCATGTTTATAGCAGCACAAGTCACAATTGCAAAATCCTGGAACAAACCCAAATGCCCATCAACCAATGAGTGAATAAAGAAACTGTGGTGTATATCTATATATAATGGAATACTACGCAGCCATAAAAAGGATTGATATAACAGCACTTGCAGTGACCTTGATGAGATTGGAGACTATTATTCTAAGTGAGGTAACCCAGGAAAGGAAAACCAGACATCGTATGTTTTCACTGATATGTGGGAGGTAAGCTATGAGGACACAGAGGCATAAGCATGATACAACGGACCTTGGGGACTTGGGGGGGAAAGTGGGAGGCCAGAGGGATAAAAGACTATGCCTATGGTGGGTGCAGTATATACTGCTCAGGTGATGGGTGCACCAAAATCTCACAAATCACCACTGAAGAACTCACTCATGTAACCAAATTCCACCCATACCCCAATAACTTATGGAAAATAAATAAATAAATAACAAAACCATAAATACATAAATAAGTAAATAAATTCTCCCTATCAGAGAGGTTTCTCTTGTCTACTCTACCCAATGTAACACCATCTGATCTTTCTATCCTCTTGTTTCTCTTCATAGCATTTTTTTGCCACCCAATATTATTTTATATGTTAATTTTAATTTCTTCATTGTCTCTCCTTGCCCCACTCCCTTTCCTCCAGATTGTAAGCTTTATGCTAGAATAGGAACAATTTCTATCTTGTTCACTTCCATCTTATTAGCACCTAGTACACAGTGGCTACACAGGCATATTTGTTGAATGAATAAAAGGATAAGTGAATAAATGAAGGGAAAACAGGCTATGAAGTGCTTTCTAGTAGCAGGCACTGTGCTTAGTTAGCACAGTATCCATCTAGTACCAGTAGTATATGCTTTCTTACAACTCGTTGTCTCCTAAGATGCTGCTCCAAGCTGATACTCCTATTTCCATGACCACTTCTCTGTCTCCTTTGATGCCTCCTCTTCTTCCTCTTCCTGGCTACTTCCAAGATTCCCTCCTTGATGCTGTGCCATCCCATTGCTCTGTGCTCTCTTTGACAGCATGTTTTAGTGTCCCGCTTAAGTGGCCCCAATAGCACAAAATTCAGTATGTCACACCTCACATCTGCAGAACCAGCTGTATTATTCACCCTTGTGGGAGACCTACCACGTCTAGGTCAGTGTTGTTGCTGGTGACTGTTTCAACATTTGCAAAGGCCTTGATGCAGGAAGAAGCCTTGAACATTTAGGTAATTGGTGAAAGTCCAGTGTGGCTGGAATGAGGAGTGAGGGGTGCAACAATGATAAAATATGCTGGTGAACAAATTTTTACTGGACACCCTTTATGTGCATACAATTATCTAAGACGTGTGGGCAAAAAATTAAAGATGAACTTCATGCCCCTTCATCAATACAGTTCTGTGATTTAGTATCACAAGCATACTGTCTAAATGGTGCTCATGCCTGTGTCCCAATCACACACCTTTATTTCACTGTGTAAAGCCCCGCTCCCTGGCATCATTTCTGAGGTTCCCCTATGGTCGATTTCACTGCTGCTGCTTACTTCACAAAACCAATTACCAGGCATTGTTTATTTTTTTTAAATGGTGATCTATATATAACATTATTCAGAATAAGAAAATATAGTTTTATTTGAAAGTGTTAAGAATCCACATGGAACTTAAATTAGATATAACAGAGAAAAGCATAAGTTTTGGAAGTGGCCATATAACTTTATTTATTTATATGTATTTTTTGAGACGGAGTCTTGCTCTGTTGCCCAGGCTGGAGTGCAGTAGGGTGATCTCAGCTGACTGCCAAGCTCCACCTCCCAGGTTCACATCATTCTCCTGCCTCAGCCTCCCGAGTAGCTGGGACTACAGGCACCCACCACCATGCCCGGCTAATTTTTTGTATTTTTAGTAGAGATGGGATTTCACCATGTTGGCCAGGATGGTCTTGATCTCCTGACCTCATGATCCGCCTGCCTCGGCCTCCCAAAGTGCTGGGATTACAGGCGTGAGCCACCGTGCCCGGCCTAGCCATATAACTTTAAAAAGATGTGCTGGGCACAGTGGCTCAAGCCTGTAATCCCCCAGCACTTAGGCCAAGGCAGGTGGATCACCTGAGGTCAGGAGTTCAAGACCAGCCTGGCCAACATGGTGAAACCCCACATCTACTATAAAATACAAAAATTAGCCAGGTGTGGTGGCGGGCACCTGTAATACCAGATACTCGGGAGGCTAAGCCAGGAGAATCACTTGAACCCGGGAAGTGGAGGTTGCAGTGAGCTGAGATCACATCATGGCATTCCAGCCTGGCGAGACTCCAGTGAGACTCCGTCTCAAGAAAAAAAAAAAAAAAAGATGCCGTTAGCTTTTCCCTCTTGTACCCAACTAAGTTTTCTTCTTCAAAGTATTTTTTTTCTTCCTATGACTCAATTTTCTTCTATCCAGTTTCTTTGGCTTTATAGAAAAGTCCTCAATGGTGAGGAACTGCTGAAAGAAATCACATATAATCTGAGTTATCAAGGGGAATTTGAAAGAAAAGTAATTTCTTTCTAGGAATACAAGCCAAGACAAAGATGCCGAGTGTATGTTAGTGTGTGTGCAGGTATACATGTGTCTGCTTATGGCAGTATTTATACAAAACATGGAATCGGCTTCTGAGGTATTCTTAGACATCGTCTACTTTTAAAATTTTCAAATAGTCATGAACTCAACAAGTAATGAATGAATAAGAGATGACTTCCACTATAGGTGAGGCAATTACATAGATAACTTATTTTAAAAATCTTTTGAGAAAAAAATAAGCAGGTATTGTAAAAAAAAAAAAAAAAAAAAAAAAAAGAGTAAGTTTAAGCATTTTGGAAACTGTAAGGTATTAGACAAATGCAATATGTTATTCTTATTAATAATAACTTGTACACTTACTTGGCTTTGCACATTTAGATATACTGTGTGACTGAAACATTATTATTGGGAGCCACTTTAATAAAAGTGTGAAGTAAATTTGTGAGAGAATCTAGAATAATTACTTTTTTCTTTCTGAACTTGTCTTAGAGTGTTTATAGTTGAATTTTTTATTTTAAATCACTGTTTTTCTTTTCTATACTAATTATCTTCTAGTCTAATATGCCTGGACATGAAGTGAAGACGGGAGTGTAGATGTAATATTCTGCTTAGAAAGATTTGTATTTCTGTGATACTATACCAGCAATTTAACTGATTAAAGAATTAACCAACTGGCAACCATGGGTGTTTTTATTACTTGGGTATTTTAGCACATTTTCAACTGAGAGAGATAAAAGAGGTAGAAACCACTTGGGAATCACAGATAATAATAGAGTATATTTAGATAATGGAAATTTGATATTAATTTTGGGGAGAAATCGCTGAAATCCTGCAATATGTGGAATCAAGAACGTTGGTTATTTGTCGGGACCCTGTATTGCACAGTTTAAAACTGATGCTTATAAGAATCGCTTGGTTTGCAAAATTGTCAAGGGACTAAATGACTTAATCAACCTTTCCCATTTTTATCTGCAGTCAATCTAAGCTTATTATTATCAAACCACTCAAGTGATGGCCCCTGATTGAAGAGAACATTCCATGGGGAACAACATGAGTAGCCTTCCCTTGTGGGAGGGAGGATATACACAGACATTGTAATGTTTTTTTTTTTCACCTTCAACCTCTATAGGTAGAAACTTAAAAGCCATTTTGAACATTATCTCATTATCCCTTCACTTTTGAACTAGGAGTTGATTACCCTTAATTTGCAAGGGGGCACTGTATTGAGAAGTAAGCCGATTTTGCTAATGTTACATACAAAGCACTCTGCACCAAGCTAAGAACAGAATCCAGACCTACAGGTCATGATTCAACCTCTGCTTCTGCATTTGCATAGCATAATATTATGAATAGGATCCTCTCCTCTTCTGAAAAATAACAAGATATTAACAAAAAAAATCCTTTAATGTACACTTAAAATCCTGTTTCTTAAATCAAAGGTGGCTATTTTTGGAAAAGAAAGAAATTCAGGCATTCAAATATAGCAGTGGTTTTATTTTATTTATTTGTTTTTCCAGTTAGAAAGCTACTCTGCTTAATAAGAGCCCAAATGAATGAGTACATTCTTCAAAGAGACAAACTAAGGTAACCCTGATTGTTATGTTGACTTTGTTAAAGGCAATGGCCCAAAGCATTAGCAATTAAAGCTCATTTAAAATTAATTTAATTTTCAGGAGCCCATAAACTCATAAAATCAGACACATGTAAAATAAACAGCTACAGATGCATTTTTGAAACCCAATAGTTTCCAAAGTGAAAAGATAGAACAAGAGAAGGAGAAAGAAAAGGGAATAAAGAGAGTGAGAAAAGAGAAAGTGCCCAATATTAGTCTAAGAAGCTTGTCTTTTAAGCCCCTGGTCCACTGTTTCAAAGGCAGGATTAGTTAGTTCACATAGTAAAATTTCAAGTTGCTGAAGCATCACTGTACTTCTCTTCAGAATGGAGCCAAATTAGATGAAGACATTGGAAAATGCTTCTCTGGGAAAATACTAATTTTGTACACATTTCTCAAAACAGATCAAAGCTCCCATTTCTATTACCTTAACTTTGCAGAAATTAATTAACTACTTTTGGCAGTAGAGTATTACCCAAGCTTTACATTGATGAAAGCTTCAACTGTTCCTCACAACTTTTAGACACAGGCTTTCAGATGACCAAACATGGGTTTTGGGAAAAGTGATTAATATATCTAAACAGTGGTCCAATTTTTATTTTTAAAAATAAAATGAAAGAGCAGAAACACCTTATTTTCAAAATAAGGGTGGGGAGTGAGAAATCTATTTGTCTAAATGTGGAAAAGGACAGTGGCATCTACAGTAAACTGCAAGTGTAGGTGTTTGAGTGTAAGAGCTAGAGGTGGGGTATGCATGTGGGAGAGCAAAGGACATGAAGGTAAAAGTAACAGTCTCCTTTATCTCCCTATCCCTTTCTCTCTTTACAGAATACATACTTTCAGTCAACTAAATGACCTAATATTGAAAATACAAAGGCCTCAGAAAAGATAGACTATTTACAGAACTCTATTCGTGAATCAGACATTAGAGACAATCCAATCCCATCTCTATTAATTCAGTAAATCCAGCAAAAGCCCCTGGATATCGATGTTTGTTTTCTCTCACCAGCTCACTTGTAGTTGAGGCTGACAAGTCTAGAAGACTTGTCTAGAAGTCTGCCACCCATTTGGTGGCACAGAGCAATTCTTAGAAGACTCTTCTAAGTCCTAATTCTGCTCTCTTGAGCAACACATGATACAATATGTTGCTCCTCTTCATTTGCAAGCAATAGTATGGTGATCGGACCTGGGTCAGAGAGACATGGGTAGATTACTCAACCTCTCTAAGCATCAGTTTCATTACCTGTAAAAGGAAATAAAAGGTATTTCCAATCTCATAGGATTTTTGTTAGGGTTAATGAAATAACACACTTAGAACAATGCCTAGAATTTAACTAATGCTTAACTACATTAGCTGTTTTGATGGTGTTTAGGTGTCAGACAGCCCTGAGTTCAAATCCTGGCTCCATTGTTTAGTAGCTGTCCTTAGATTAATAAATTTATCAGAGCTTCCGTTTTTTCATCTTTGAGACATCTATCTCACAAGGATTTTGTAAGATTTAATGAAAAAAATTTAAAGTGACTGATATTTGGCTCTAATATTTTTATCATCATTGTCATCAATGAACACTTAATGTCCTCCTTAAATTATGTTGCTAGAAACTGATAAAAACAATTCCAAACGAGTCAGAAACAGCCCAAAGGGTAGCATGAAGACTGTCTCCCTTGACCCTAAACCATGATACAGTAGTTCTGCTCCCGCAACAGTCCCCCACCACCCCCACAGCCCCCCTGCACCATCCATGGTTTTGCCTTCTGCAGTTTCAGTTACCCGGGCCCAACTATCATCTGGAAATATTAAATGGAAAATTCCAGAAATAAACAATTCATAAGTTTTCAATTGCACACCGTTCTGAGTAGTGTGATGAAATCTTACACCATCCCGCTCTGTCCTGCCTGGGACATGAATCATCTCTTTGTCCAGCATACCCACACTGTATGCACTCCCTGCCCATGAATCACATAGAAGCCATTTTGATGAGCAGATCGGCTGTCGCCATTTCACAGTGCTGGTGTTCAACTAACCCACATTTTACTTAGTAATGTCCCCAAAGCATGAGAGTAGGGATGCTGGCAATCTGGCTATGCCAAAGAAAAGTGCATCCTTTAAGTGAAAAGATGAAAACTGTTAACTTAATAAGGAAAGAAAAAAATATATTCTGAGGTTGCTAAAGTCTACAATAAAAATCATTTATCCATGAAATTGTGAAGAAGGAAAAAGAACTTTATGCCAGTTCTGTGGTTGCACCTCAAACTGCAAAAGTTATGCCCACAGTACGTAAGTGCTTAATTAAGATGAAACGGCATTAAATGTGTGGGTGGAAGACATGAACAGAAACACATTCCTATTGATGGCAATCAGGTTCAGTGTATCCGCGGTTTCCAGCATCCAGTGAGGATCTTGAAGTCTATCCCCTGTGGATAAGGGGGGCACTATTGTACATTCTTTAATGCAATCTAACATTGTATTTGCTTTTCTTCTTTTGTACCCTTAGAGATAAGAGTTTGAAAGAGAAAATACATACTCTGGAATCCATTGGTCCTACCCCACTTATTCAGAATAATTCAATTAAAAACAACACACATCATATAGGAATGTCAACAGTGAAGGTGAGTCGCATGATAATTCTCTTTCGAAAAAGACGTATTTGTACTTAATTTATTCATCCAGTCCATTACTTACTCTACAAACACTTGCCAAGTGCCTACAGACTGCATCAAGCATAGCCTTACTCTCTAGGTGTCATGATTCAGGGGCATCTGGGATCCTATGACGTGTTTAACAGAATCCTGTTTCTCTTAGATGGGCTTAAAATGACCTCTGTGTGATTTGCTCTACATAATTATTCATGTTTCCCAGAGAGGTAACATTATGTAGGTCTTCAAAATACAGATTACAAATTGAAAAGGTTGAACTACCTCCCATCAAGATGGTAGCATATGAAAGGGCAATATATTCCAACCCTAACACAGCTAACCAGTACATAAATCACCTGGACTTTTCCTTCATCTTTAGAATAAAGGCACCATTCTAAGTAGTGTAAAAAGTCCCTTCTAGGCTTCTCATTTGAATATTGTGTAACTGCATTATACTATCATTAAGAATTTCCAGGCTGGGTGCAGTGACTCACGCCTGTAATCCCAGCACTTTGGGAGACCGAGGCAGGTGGGTAACCTGAGGTTAGGAGTTCAAGACCAACCTGGCCAACATGGCGAAACCATCTCTACTAAAAAAGAAAAAAATTAGCTGGGCGTGGGGGCAGGCGCCTGTAATCCCAGTTGAGACAGGAGGATCACTTGAACCCAGGAGGCAGAGGTTGCAGTGAGCCAAGATCACGCCACTGCACTCTACCCTAGGCAATGAGAGTGAAACTCCATCTCAAAAAAAAAAAAAAAAGAATTTCCTGTAACATAAACTAACCATCTATATATGTCCTAGGACAATAGCCTTTGGGTCAGTCATCATAGAATCAAATCAAAAGCTGATTTCTTTGTTAACTCTCTAACATATATTCTAGAGGAAATTCCTGATGTCCCAAAATATACGAAACCAGCCTCAAAAAAATTCCTGCAGCGCACAGTGCTGCTTTTCCTACCAGCTATCTTCCCTCCTCATTCCTATTTCTTTCAAGTTACAGAAGCCCATTTTGTTCATATATTTAATTGCCACAATCTTCAAAGGAGGCCAAGCCCTAGTTGGTCCCACGGGTTAAATGTCTGTTGGCCTTAGCAAATCAGCATTATTTGAATCCCCTTGCCAATGGCTGGTTTAGGATTGATTTGCTGTTAAAAAGGCATATTTGAGAGGAAGCTCCTTTTTCCTATCCCTTCATTCAGCTATATGAGGTGATGCTCAGAGCTTCTGCAGCCATCTTGTGATCATAGGACCATAAACCTGAATATAAAAGTAAAGACATCAAACACAGCAAAGCAGAAAAATGGAAAACACTCAGGCCCTTCTTGACATTGTTGAGTTGCTGAGTTAACTGACTCTGGTCAGTTAACTTGTCTACTTGTTATCTGAGATTGGAAACAGTCCTTTTTCATGGTTGTTTCTCAAACTGCAGTGTGACTTCAAATAACCTGTGTGTCTGATTAAAATGCAGATTCTGATGTATTATAGGAGGCCCTGGGTTGGGTCTGGGGATTCTGCAGTTCTGACAAGCTCCCAGGTGAAGGTGACACTGCCAGCTCTGAGCCCGAACTCTGAGTAAGAAGAGTTTAATTCACTTTAGATCGATATTCAGTGACTAGTAGCTGAAATCATCCTAAATGACACAACCCTCAATCTAGTATTTTCTCTCATCATCTCTTACCTGTGTTGATGAATCCATTTAAGGACCTAAAAATTTTAACATTAATTTTAGTTGCTGTTAACCTGCATGCAGTTCATGCTTTGACTCGATTCCTCTCACTTCAATACCCCACCATCACTGGTACCTTCTTATTCTTTTCTGCCTTAAATAGGGCATTCACGAGTCTCAGCACCCACGGTGGGACAAAGGCGCCTGTGAATGCTAGGTGCCTTTGCCCTGCTCTAGCGTGGAGAGCTTGCCAGCACACCTGGCCCAAAGGTGATGCAGCTGCATGCACGCCGGTTCCTTCCCTGCCATCTCCAGCTCTAAAGACAAATGCTTGAGCGCTTTTGCAAATCAAAACCTTTTCATCCTGAATTTGGTGATTCACCCTGAATGGTGTCTTCTTGGAAAGTCTGTAATGCACTATTGTGTAAGATGGGTAAAATTGGCCTGTCTCATTGACAACGCTCTTCTTATGGCTTGGGATGAGCTGGGGGAGGCGAGAGTCACAATAAAAAGGGTTCTTTACAAACGGCCTCCCTCCCGGGTCGATGTAGCCACGCCAGGGTACCTGCGTGGGATGGATGGGCTGTCTATGCCCGCTGTTGGTATCACTGCCCCCTTTATTCCTCACATCCCTCTGGATGAGAATTAGCTTTCAGCAGGTCTGAAGATGGTGCTTGTTTTTAACAAGGAAAATTTACAAAGCTTCCATACTGAAAAAAAAAAAAGTGTGGGGGAGGCAAGCATTCAAAGGCCATGCCAAATTTGCTTTTCCCCAAAGCAGGGAGAGACAAAGGAAATCCCAAGCATACCTCCCAGACACAAAGAACATGTGTTTACCCTCCAAATTCAAGCAAATTCAGCTCATTATCCCAGGAGCCGGCCACTGAGTCTATCCAGTTAAAAAAAATGCCTATGGTCCCATTCAGAGAGTGGAGTTTTATCTTTGTATTCAGAGTCAACTAACGCTTCTTTTCACAGCAGACAACTCTACACTATGAACTTTCACATATATTATCTTATTTGATCTCTTCAACAACCAACCCTGTCTGGTAGGTACCGGAATTAGTAAGAGAAAACTCCAGAATCTGAAATGTGCCTATTGAGACGCAGAAAGAGATTTTTACAAGAGGAAAAGGTAAAATTGCTTTGGTAAACTCTGTTAAAAGTGCTAGAAGAGTTTTCAGAGCAATCCATACTTTTTATTTGCCACACAGCTAAAACAGACCTCTCCTTGGCTTGTGCCTCAGTGGGACAGTCGTGGTCTTTGCAGACAGAAAGACTGACCACCAGAACCTTGCCCTGGTAGCTTGCAGCCCTGGATTTATAACCCATGGTCACTTGACGGGCCAGGACGATCTGGTCACAACTTGTCATGTCAGCCGCCAGCAAGCTAAGTCCAGCCCTTGGCCAAGTGCGTGTGGCTCTCTCAACTTTGTTCATTTGGAGTCATCGCTGGTGTTTTAACATCTAGAGATGTCACATAAAAATCTGGATTTTTGAATTCTCCAAAGAAGTCAGAAGATCTGGCTGTACTACACCGTCGGATAATCCGTCTACGTGCTGGGCAGTGAGAGTGTCTCTAATCAGGGAAGGTGGTCTCCAGTTGGCCCACAAAAGCTCTCCTTGCTGTCTTTCCAACATGGGGGTCAGTGTTGTTTGTCAAATATCTATCATTCTACACCAGTGCTCTCAGGCTCAGCACTGTTGGCATTTGGGGCCGGCCTATTCTTTGCTGTGGGGGACTGTCCTATACATTGTAGGATGTTTAGCAGCATTCCTGGTCTCTGTCCACTAGATACCAGTAGCACCCGCTACCCCTAGTTGTTCCAAAATATCTCCAGGCATTACCAAATGTTCGCTTTTTGGGAGTTGGAGACAAATTTCCCTGGGTTGAGAACCCCAGCTCTGCATACATCGCCAATCATTTCAGGTACTAGCTAAGTCCCCATATCAGTACCGGAGTCCGCATCTCCTACTGCCCCCAAATAGCCCTTCATACTACTACTGATGAAAATGCTAGAAATACGCACTGATTTCCTTCAATGCAGGCTTTGTGTTCCCTTTAAAATGAGTGTTGGCCTGGGTGAGGCACTATATTAAGTATCAGTCATTTATATATGTTGAAGTCTCTAGATCTTTTCTTAAGGGTAAATTTTCACAGAGGAGCGGATAAGAAGAGCCTGAAACCACTATCTCCTGAAGGAAGGTTGATAAAAGAAAGTGATTTTAAGAAGGAAAGGGAACAGACACAGAGTAACAAATGGGTTATGGCATTTACTTAAGTGCCGGCCCAGCAGGCATCCGCCTGAAACATAGCTTTATGGGGATCACCTGTGCACACTCTGCAATTTACTGCTTTGAATGAGTAGGAGAATAGATTTACGCAAGTCCGCCTCCCTCTGCCTGGGTTAATGATGCACCTCATCGTATTCTGATGAAATCTGGATGCAATCATATTCTTGTCTTAACTAGTTGTGCTGGCAAGGGGGTCTTTCTCCAGAACTGAAATATCTCATGTTGGCAACATAGCTAAGAAAAACATACCCATTTGCCAGCTCCCCTCATTGCTGGCCCTAATTAAAGAGGATGGTGCTGCTCCTTTGAAAATGGCTGTTGAGGTCAAGGGGATGCTGAAAGGAGGAGAACCCTCTGCAGGGATGATTACCCCATGTGTCCTCTTAGTAGGAACACTGGGATCTGGCGAAGGGTGTATGGCATCACAGGATCTGAGGAAAGCCATTGAGAGAATCTTGGAGCTACTTAAATCTAACTTTACAAATTCTTTACAATTGAGCAGTCACGCAACGTCATACACCCAATCCTCTGGAGTGTGGCCACAGCAGTACCCAGAGGAAATATATAGACTCAAAAGAATCTACCAGAGATCAAGAAGAATGAAGATTAATAAACTCAAAAATCTAGAAAAAAATGGAAGTGTGATTTTTTAAAAGTAGAAGGAAACTATAAGAATAAAAATGGATATTAATTAAAAAGCAATAAAATAGGCAGTTTTTGAGAAGTATGATATAAAAAAGACATCAAAGTCATAAATAAATAACATCAGGTATAAAAAGGGGCACATAAGTACAGTTACAGATGAGATTTTTTTAATTCTAAGGTATAGGAGATCCTCCGTGCTCTGGCCAGTCAAACCTTACCTGAAACTTTTGCTTATTTCTGCGCAACAAAGACAAGTGACCCTCTCATAATACTCTACGCATAGCTCTATTATAGCACTTCATCACGGTATATACTTTTTTCATTTGTCTCACTTACTAGCCCCAAAATTCTTTTCTAGAAGGGAATATATCTTACTTATTTCTGTGCTATAGCTCTAGGCAAGTCTGGGATATAGTTAATATATAATAAATATTTGATCAATGAATACATTCAGAGAAGATTAACAAGCTGATGAAACAGATGAAAGTTTCATGATGAGGAAGGAAATGAGGATATCTACTCTTTTTTTTTTTTTTTTTTTTTTTTAAGACAGAGTTCCACTCTTGTTGCCTAGGCTGGAGTGCAGTGGTGCAATCTTGGCTCACTGCAACCTCCACCTCCTGGGTTCAAGTGATTCTCCTGCCTCAGTCTCCCGAGTAGCTGGGATTACAGGCGCCTGCTATCATGCCCAGCTAATATTTGCATTTTTAGTAGAGATGGGGTTTTGCCATGTTGGCCAGGCTGGTCTCGAACTCCTGATCTCAGGTGATCGGGATTACAGGTGTGAACCACCGTGTCCAGCCTACTCTTCAAAACAGTTGACTGCAGACCACACCATAGTTGCCTGCCTTCAAAAGTGTGTGGGCTGCACTCCAGCTTGAGGGACAGAGCAAGATCCTGTCTCTAAAAAACAGAAAAAAAAAGTGTCATGGGGAGGAAAGATTAGATTTTTCTGTATAGACCCTTAGAATAGAATTTAGACCAAAGTACATAATGTAAGCAGATTAAGATTCTAGTGGCAGTAGAGCCAATAGGATTATTTATTAGGAGCTTTCCTTCCCAGTAAGCTTTGATTTAAATTGTTTATAGGTAAGAAGTACTTCTTACTTCCTTTAAATTAATAATGCATCTTCCTGTCTTTCTTCCCATACATGAACCGCCACTTCAGCCCAAACCACCTGAAGACAGTACAGGACTCTAATATAGTGGATGGTCAAGAACTGTCTGGGGCCAGCTTAGGGTTATAACCGTGTACATACTACTTCCCACATCTCCATCAGATTTTCAATTATGGAAATAAACCTCAGCAGGTTGGTATGAAGCCTGATTCCAGAAAGGCTAAATATGCCACTAAGCTGCCTGCCAGACGCTGCTAGTATCAACATTCTGCTCTTCATTCCAAATTGCAGTTTAAAATCAGTCCTTTTTCCCAAATATCATGGCCACCTGTTTATGTCTTCTTTTCCTCTCTCACCAGCACGAAAATATTTCTTTAAAAAATTCAATTAATGACTTTTTCTCTTCATCAACTTCATTAAGTGTAGAGATTAGGCTGATTTTTTAACCTGATCAGAGTTCACCATTTACAAATACTGCAAGGGTGTTGTTCCTCATGCAAACACACACTCTTTTTTTATTATTATTATAATTTAAGTTCTGGGATACATGTGCAGAACGTGCAGGTTTGTTACGTAGGTATACACATGCCATGGTGGTTTGCTGCACCCATCAACCTGTCATCTACATTAGGTATTTCTCCTAATGCTATGCCTCCCCTTGCCCCCAATCCCTGACAGGCCCCAGTGTGTGATGTTCCCCTCCCTGTGCCCATATGTTCTCATTGTTCAACTCCCACTTATGAGTGAGAACATGCAGTGTTTGGTTTTCTGTTCCTGGGTTAGTTTGCTGAGAATGATGGTTTCCAGCTTCATCCATGTCCCTGCAAAGGATATGAACTCATTCTTTTTTATGGCTGCATAGTATTCCATGATATATATGTGCCACATTTTCTTTATCCAGTCTAACATTGATGGGCATTTGGGTTGGTTCCAAGTCTTTGCTATTGTGAATAGTGCCGCAATAAATATATGTGTCCATGTGTCTTTATAGTAGAATGATTTATAATCCTTTGGGTATATACTCAGTAATGGGATTGCTGGGTCAAATGGTATTTCTAGTTCTAGATCCCTGAGGAATCACCAGACTGTCTTCCACAATGGTTGAACTAGTTTACACTTCCACCTACAGTGTAAAAGCATTCCTATTTCTCCACATCCTCTCCAGTATCTGTTGTTTCCGACTTTTTAAAGATCGCCATTCTAACTGGTGTGAGATGGTATTTCATTGTAGTTTTGATTTGCATTTCTCTAATTACCACTGATGATGAGCTTTTTTTCTTATGTTTGTTGACCACCTAAATGTCTTTTTTTGAAAAGTGTCCGTTCATATCTTTCACCCACTTTTTGATGGGGTTGTTTTTTTCTTGTAAATTTGTTTAAGTTCTTTGTAGATTCTGGATATTAGCCCTTTGTCAGATGGATAGATTGCAAAAATCTTCTCCCATTCTGTAGGTTGCCTGTTCACTCTGATGAGAGTTTCTTTTGCTGGCAAACACACACACTTGCTATGCTCACCTAAAGTAACATTTTCTGTGAATACCACTTTCAGACAAGAAATGCAATTACAAAAATTATATCTGATATTTGTAATTACTTAGGCCTATACCTGCGGTGAATTGGTTTCACGCTAGAGGAAATGCAAATTACTTTGAATCCAGGTGGAAGAGTATTCTCAGACGTGTTTATTGAAAATTCTACAGCAAAACAAACGTAGCAGCTTAGAGAATCAGTAAGAGCTAGAGAGATGAAAATTTTTTACCTGCTCAAATTCAAAATATTGCCTGTGTGCATTTGCATATGTGTGTGTGTGTGTGTGTGTGTGTGTATATATATATATATATATGCTGTAAATACATAGGAATACGTAATACACATTCATTGTCTCCAACAATCAGGGCTAGTCCCCGAAGCACGTCCCGCAGGTTGTTTTTGTGGAAAGCTGACTTCGCTAGCATATTTATTTCTTTGCTCCCCAAAACCTGGCTCTTCACAATGGCAAACCTTTTGGGAATACATAAAATATGCAACAAATGTGTCTGTCAGCTTGCCTAGTTTCTCACTGAAAGCCCAAATCACCAGAATAAAAGTTAATCGGAAATTATGTTTAATACACCAAATCAGTGAAAAGCATATAAAAGTTAAAACTGTCCTGTGTCATGAAACCCTCAACCGTGTGCTGGCTGAAGAAATGGCAGATCTTCCTGAGTTGACTTCTGTGTATACATGTTCCTTGAAACAACCTGAAGTTCTCTGTAGTGAACATTAGTTCCTGAAATTATTCAGAAAGGTGCTGTTCACTCGTCAGAGTCTTAATGAAGGGGAAAACGGAACAGGGCATTTTTCTGGGAGGGGACAATTGTATCTTTTTCTCCTGTGGGTATTGTGATCTGCTTGCTTGCTTGCTTGCTGGTGAATTTTTGCTTTGCAGAGAGTTTCTGGTTTCCCCAGGAAGTTGTGTTTCTAATCACTCCATTGGACACACACACACAAACACACACACACTTTTCCAGAGTATCTGCTGTGTCATATCATTGTTTTATTAGTTGCACTCCTTGGACTTAATGTTAAATAGATTGTTGGATAGAAAGGTGATAAATAGATGGAGAGAGAAAAAATGAGAGAGAGAAAGAGATAATCATGTACCCTCTGCTATATTCCAGTCCTCAAAAGTTTTAAATTCCCCCAAAAAGTGCCTGACAGAAGAGAAAAAAATCAAATTTTTGCAAGTCATCTGCACTTTCACTAGAAAGTGACCCTAGTGTGCATTTGATGTTATTTTCAGCTGCCCAGTGTCTGAATCCCCTTCCTAAAATCAATGCAGCTTCTACTATATGAATCTTTACAGAAGGCAGAGCTCTTTTCCCCCTTTAGAAGCCTAAACGGCCATTTTTCAGTGACCTCGGCCAAACTGACCAAGGTTCATGGACACAAAACCTAAACTCACCCAACCAGATGCTACCACCCAAGACATTAAACGTGGTGGCCATGATGAAAAGACACAGAGATGGTGGAGAACGTGCGCCGCTATTAACATCCAGTGACCACTGCAGTGGCAAAGGCACTGTCAGCTAGGGTAGCAGTATTGTCCTCATCAGGACACTTCATTTGTTCCTGCCCAACTACCAAGCATGATTATCCAGGCTTCCTGGAAATTCTGTGAGATAATCAGTAGTTTTTCTTTTTATTTTCTTTTACTGTAAATGTTTACCAGTACAACACATGTATGGAGTTGAAAAATCAATTAGAAGTAAAAGAGTTAGGAGGAAAAGCAACTATCCCCTGCTTCTGCTGTTAGTGTCTCTCATCCTCCAACCATGCTCCCTAGGCACTTTTAACTTCTTTATCTATTTCTCCTGGAATTTATCTCCATGTTCCAAAATAACATGCTTACACTACTAATCTTTGATTTACCAATATTAGGCATTAATAATTAACTTCCTCTAAAGGTTAGATGAGGGTTTGGCCCCTCTACACCTTCTCTACTTTCCTTCACCTAATCCTCTAAATACAGTTACATAACCACTTTATTTAAACCAACATATCGTGTCTACATTTTAAGGTTTATATAAAGGCATGTAGCGCGTTCTGATTATCTTCTTTTTGTGCCATCAATTTTTGTCTCACCTTTTTAGAATTGCTGGTAGTTTTCTGTATACCAGTCATTGATATTTTCCCAAATGTTTGATTGTACAACAATTTCTGATAATTTCTGTGTCTTTTTCCAGATGCCCTATCATATCAGATAATCTCTTCATGCTCCCTTTTTTCCTTGGGGATTTGATGTTTATCTGGTGGGTCTCTTTCCATTTGAAAGATTTTCTCTGATACTTGCAAGTCCTTAGCCATCTGAGAATTATAAGACATCCATAGAATGATGGCCTAAAACCAATGGGAAATCCCATGCACATGGGCGGGCACAGGCCCTGGCTTCTCTCTAGAGTGAATGGGGAAAGTCTACTGCTTCTTGGTGAACTCCTAAGTACATGGAAGTTTTTTGTTTGTTTATTTGTTTTTCTGTAGCTGTTTAATGTCTCTCCAGAATAGAATCCACCACTGTTTCTCATTGGGGTATAAGCCTGGCCCCTGACCACCTCAGGGGAGAGAAGCAAGGCATCCTACCAGGGCCAGCTACCTAAATTCCAAGGCCTAGTACAAAATGGAAATATGGATCCCTTGTTCCAAAAGCAGGAGAAATGGCACGAATGTTACTACAATATAATTTTTTTTTCTTCTGCAGTCGCTTTCTTGAATTGTCACAGTGTTTTGTTTTTGCTATTTAAAGTTATTCTAAGCTTTAAAAAAATTAAAAATTTAAATAATTAGCATGAATTTTTCAGTGTTCATCTTTATGTTGTACAATACGAGTTTTAAATGCAAATACAAGCACATGTAACACTTAAACTAGATGACTGAAATTATACAATTTCTATTTCATACTGTGTACTTGAATGTCAAGTTTCATTCTTACCAGAAAAATGGAAATGCACAAAACATAAATAGGTAAAAAATCATTTTTATCTTATGTTCTTTTCTCTTTTTTTAAAGACAGAATCTCACTCTGGCTAAGGTTGGAGTGTCGTGGCACGATCTCGGCTCACTGCAACTTTGCCCCTGGGTTTGAGCGATTCTCATGCCTCAGCCTCCCAAGTAGCTGGGATCACAGATGTGTGCCACCATGCCCAGTTAATTTTTGTAATTTTTAGTAGACAAGGTTTTGCCATGTTGACCAGGCTGGTCTCAAACTCCTGGCCTCATGTGATCTGCCTACCTTGGCCTCCCAAAATGCTGGGATTACAGGAGTGAGCCACTGTGGCCAAGCTGTATCTCGCTTCTTAATATACACATATTCTACCAACACTCTATGTTCCTTACTGAAGAGTAAATTAGGACAGAAAAGAAACTCTGAGTTGTACTACCTGTCCCATTGCTTCTATTTTATCATTTTTATAGTAGGTAGTTTGGCTAATACAGGAAAGTAACAGGAGTAGAAAGGCCACGATGGGGTTCCTTGGTGGTCGTCATTCTTAGAATGCATTGTCTCGTTCCTGCCTTTGAAAGTCATTATTGAAACAGGCAGTGTGGCCTCTCAGGCCTGTCAGCAGCAGCATACTCACTCATAGACTCAACATCTTACTTTGCACTCACTTTGAGGCTCGCTAACCTACCATACATCCTGGGTCCACTGCAGTTCTGTGCTCATGGGGCATCAGAAACACTATATTTAAATAGGGCAGCAAGGAACAGTGGACACACATGTTATGCATATCTCCTCTGCTCACGTTCCTGCTTTGTCATCCCATCAAACTTCACTTATAAAACGTAAGTTCAAAGAAAAAATTATTCAGAATTTCAACGTGGCAGAGGAGAGCATTAAGTCAAGCACAAAGCCGATCTGAGTACTGTGCTCTGTGCCTCGTTTCCTACTCATCATTATGCAGACTTTCACTCAAGTCCTGTTTTCAACACAACTGCCTCACCCTCACCTAGTGGCACCTGGTTTCTCTGAGTCTGTAACCTCCTCTCCTGTTCAATTTCTTCACAGAATAAATCCTTTTTTTTTCTTTTTTGAGACGGAGTCTCGCTGCCACCAGGTTGGAGTGCAGTGGCGCAACCTCAACTCGCTACAACCTCCACCTCCCGGGTTCAAGGGATTCTCATGTTTCAGCCTCCTGGATAGCTGGGACTACAGGAGCTGGCCACATCTGGCTACAGAGAATGCATCTATTCTGGTTAAAGAACTATACCTTGAGGCCAGGCGTGATGGCTCACATCTGTAACCGCAGCACTTTGGGAGGCCGAGGTGGGCAGATCACGAGGTCAGAAGTCTGAGACCAGTCTGGCCAACATAGTGAAACCCCATCTCTATTAAAAATACAAAACGTTAGCCGACTGTAGTGGTGTGCACCTGTAACCCCAGCTACTTGGGAGGCTGAGGCAGGAGAATCCCTGGAAGGCGGAGGTTGCTATGAGCCGAGATGGCACCATTGCACTCCAGTCCAAGTGACAGTGCGAGGCTCCGTCTCAAAAAAAAAAAAAAAAAAACAAAGGAACAAAAAAACTATACCTTGAACATAAGGCAGATCCAAGAGGCACATGGGGAACAGGTCAGGTTTGATAAGGGTCTCAGTGGGATCAGCATGAATAGGAAGTCAGGTAGGTCCCTGCAGCCTGGGCAGGGCAAAGAAAAGTGGGTAGGTGGGGTATGAAATACTAGACCAGTGTCAATCTGGGCATGAAAACTTAATCTGCTATTGACACATCACTTTCTTTATTTAACTGAAGGTTATTGTTTCTATTAAAGAACATGTTGCACCTTAAAAATGCCTTTTTGAGGCCTTTGACAAAATTCAACAGCCCTTCATGCTAAAAACTGTCAATAAACATGGTATTGATGGAACATATGTCAAAATAATTAGAGCTATTTATGACAAACCCACAGCCAATGTCATACTGAATGGGCAAAAACTGGAAGCATTCCCTTTGAAAACTGGCACAAGACAGGGATGCCCTCTCTCACCACTCCTATTCAACACAGTGTTGGAAGTTCTGGCCAAGGCAATCAGGCAAGAGAAAGAAACAAAGGGTATTCAGTCAGGAAAAGAGGAAGTCAAATTGTCCCTGTTTGCAGATGACATGATTATATATTTAGAAAACCCCATCATCTCAGCCCAAAATCTTGTTATGCTGATAAGCAACTTCAGAAAACCTCAGGATACAAAATCAATGTGCAAAAATCACAAGCATTCCTATACACCAATAACAGACACAGAGCCAAATCATGAGTGAACTCCCATTTATAATTGCTATGAAGAGAATAAAATACCTAGGAATACAACTTACAAGGGATGTGAAGGACCTCTTCAAGGAGAACTACAAACCACTTCTCAATGAAATAAAAGAGGACATAAACAAATGGAAGAACATTCCATGCTCATGGATAAGAATAATCAATATCATGAAAATGGCCACACTGCCCAAGGTAATTTATAGATTCAATCCCATCCCCATCAAGCTACCAATGACTTTTTTCACAGAATTGGAAAAAACTACTTTAAAGTTCATATGGAACCAAAAAAGACCCAGCATGGCCAAGACAACCCTAAGCAAAAAGAACAAAGCTAGACTCATCATGCTACCTGACTTCTAACTATACTACAAAGCTACAGTAACCAAAACAGCATGATACTGGTACCAAAACAGCATGGTACTGGTATCAAAACAGAGAGACAAACCAATGGAACAGAAGAGAGGCCTCAGAAATAACACCACATATCTACAACCATCTGATCTCTGACAAACCTGACAAAAACAAGAAATAGGGAAAGGATTCCCTATTTAATAAATGGTGCTGGGAAAACTGGCTAACCATATATAGAAAGCTGAAACTGGATCCCTTCCTTAAACCTTATACAAACATTAATTCAAGATGGATTAATGACTTAAATGTTAGACCTAAAACCATAAAAACCTTAGAAGAAAACTCATTCAGGACATAGGCATGGGCAAGGACTTCATAACTAAATCACCAAAAGCAATGGCAACGGAAGCCAAAATAGACAAATGGGATCTAATTAAACTAAAGAGCTTCTGCACAGCAGAAGAAACTACCATGAGAGTGAACAGGCAACCTACAGAATGGGAGAAAATTTTTGCAATCTACCCATCTGACAAAGGGCTAATATCCAGAACCTACAAAGAACTTCAACAAATTTGCAAGAAAAAAAACAACCCCATCAAAAAGTGGGCAAAGGATATGAACAGACACTTTTCAAAAGAAGACATTTATGCAGCCAACAGACACATGAAAAACTGTTCATCATCACTGGTCATCAGAGAAATGCAAATCAAAACCACAGTGAGGTACCATCTCACACCAGTTAGAATGGCGATCATTAAAAAGTCAGGAAACAACAGACACTGGAGAGGATGTGGACAAATAGGAATGCTTTTACACTGTTGGTGGGAGTGTAAACTAGTTCAACTATTGTGGAAGACAGTGAGGCAATTCCTCAAGGATCTAGAACTAGAAATACCATTTTACCCAGCAATCCCATTACTGGGTATATACCCAAAGGATTATAAATAAATCATGCTGCTATAAAGACACATTCACATGTATGTTTATTGCAGCACTATTCACAATAGCAAAGACTTGGAACCAACCCAAATGTCCATCAATGTTAGACTGGATTAAGAAAATGTGGCACATATACAACATGGAATACTATGCAGCCATAAAAAATGAATGAGTTCTTGTCCTTTGTAGGGACATGGATGAAGCTGGAAACCACCATTCTGAGCAAACTATTGTAAGGACAGAAAACCAAACACCACAGGTTCTCATGCATAGGTGGGAATTGAACAATGAGAACATTTGGACACAGGGCAGGGCACATCACACACAGGGGCCTGTCATGGGGTAGGGGGATAGGGGAGGGATAGTATTAAGAGAAATACCTAATGTAAATGACGAGTTAATGGGTGCAGCAAATCAACATGGCACATGTATACCTATGTAACAAACCTGCACATTGTGCACATGTACTCTAGAACTTAAAGTGGTTTTTTTTTTTTTTTGAGATAAGGTCTTGCTCTGTCACCCAGGCTGGAGTGCAGTGGCTCAATCTTGGCTCACTGCAACCTCTGCCTCGTGGGTTTGAGCGATTCTCCTGCCTCAGCCTCCCTAGTAGCTGGGATTACAGGCACGTGCCACCACATCCAGCTAATTTTTGTATTTTTGGTAGAGACAAGGTTTCACCATGTTGGCCAGGCTGGCCTCAAACTCCTGACCTCAGGTGGTCCACCTGCCTTAGCCTCCCAAAGTGCTGGGATTACAGATGTGAACCACCACGCCTGGCCAAAGAAAGTCTTTATTAAGTATGACATCGTGAGAACTTGTGATTTCCTCAACATGTTTCTGTTGGTGTAATGGGATTTAATGGATTTTGGGGTTCATATACCTGGCATTGCACCCTGGTTCCAGTATTCCCCAAGGGTAGCCATAGACAATTTATTTAACCCCACAGAGCTTTGCTTTTTCTCTTCTGAAAGTAAATGGAGGTAACTGTATCTAATCTCAGACCACTGTCGTGAGGATAACATGAAAATTGAAATTATATAGCATAGTGCCTAACACAATCTTGATGCAAATTAATATTCATTTTCTGCTTTGCTTTCAATATTATAAAAATCTCTTATGAAGATATTTAAAGTGAACCAAATGTCAAATTGAGAATGATAGAGGCCAAAACAGACTTTTTATCCTCAGAGGACAATGGATAATAGGTGCTATATAAGCACACAATTTTTTATTACACTAATGACTTATCCTCAGAGGACAATGGATAATAGGTGCTATATAAGCACACAATTTTTTTTATTATACGAATGACTTTGCATATATATGTGGCGTTAAGTGACAATGTATAACTGACTTTTATTTACACATTGTGCACAAATAAATTTGATTGAATTTGAACAAGTACAAGTGGTTTGTTCTGGATTTTTTTTGGATCGCTTTTACTTTTTTAAAGTAAAAGTCACCCAGGCTGGAGTGCAGTGGGGCAATCATAGTTTATTGAAACCTTGAATTCTTAGGCTCAAGTGATCCTCCTCCTTTAGCCTCCCAAGTAGCTGAGACTACAAGTGCATGCCATCATGCTCGGTTAATTTATTTTTATTTTTGTAGAGATTGGGTCTCACTGTCGCCCAGGCTGGTCTCCAACTCTTGACCTCATGCATTCCTCCCACCTCACCCTCCTAAAGTGCTGAGATTACAGGCATGAGCCACCATGCCCCACTGACCTCGTTTTTACACATATCTTCACTGTTTCTAATTGGATATTTCACAACAAGAATGTCTTTGTTCATTCTGAACATTCAACAGTTTTATCTTTTGTTATTTTAAGGTGTACTCCAGGTGTCCTTTTCATGTTGCTGTTTGCAGTTACTTCAAGTCATCAAACTATGGCTATCAAGGTACCATACTGCAGTCCATTTATGACCCATGTTCAAATGGGGTTCCAGTAAGTGCATCTTCAGCACTGGAATGCGTGGTGCATCCCAGGTCCTCCTTTTCAGCAATCATGTTTTGCTTTTTAACATAAATGATAACGATTGTCAGGGGTTGCTAAAACAACTACTCAGTAACTTCAATGGTATGTGTGACTGGTCCAAGGTAGAGGACTAAATCACCATAGTTATCATACTTTCAGTTTAACCAGAAGAACAAATCTCTGTAGAAGTGTCATAAAGGTACAGTGCATATTCAATACAATGTAAAATGGTAAGAAAACTAGCAAACTTAACACAAACCAGCACAGGATTGAGTGCCAAGTATTTGATGATGAGAGTATGGTCCATGTTAGAATGTAACAAGGTGTTACAAGTGATCACCTATTCAGGTGATCACTCTAGATAGCGGAGCTGAGACTAGAAGGTGGATTTCCCTAAACTCTGAAAGTGGAGATGTGGCTAAAGAAGATGCGCGGCAAAGTCATTACACTGACAGGAGACTACCCACATTATCTCATCGGAAAAGCCTTAATGATTCTCATAGTTAGGGGAGTAGTCATGTAACACATATTCTTGATGCCCCAGGATTATTGGTTTTGTGCCTCGCCTTTGGTATTATAAAAATCTTTTACGAGAAATGATGACTTCAAGTGCAAGGAAGAGGATGGAAATACTTGACTCTCACTGGAAAACATGAGAAAGTTCATTCTGCTCTTGTCTTACCCCATCTGCTCTACAGGAAAGTAAATGCCCTTGGCACCGCCACAAAGCTTCTTCAAAGGAATCTGTGAAAGAGAGAGAAAAACTTTGCAGATGCCCTAGAGCTTCAGATGGCTTGCAGCCCCTTCTTGACAACACTCCCTGAAGACAGCCATCTATGAACCTCCCCTTAAAGAAAAAAAACAGACTTCCTTCACTTCCAGCATTTAAGCTTACTTGCAGGTATTTCCTGCATATATCTTGTTTAGCAAGGACTCCATTTCATTAACAAACTATCCAATAATCCTGTTGTTACCACTCACTTCACAGCTGAAATAACTGGACCACAGAGAAACACCTGCCTAAAATTGCATGGATCAGCAGAAGCAGGAACAACTATAAAATTCCCAATCCACTCAACAAGAATCTCCCAAGTACAGGGAGAGTGTTGGGATAACCTCCCAGTTCTGTTCTCAGCCCTTGCTTGTTGACTAGCTTTCTTGGCACACTGATGTATGAGAAATATGGCTTCTATTGTGTATGTACATACATACATACAAAATGGTACAGGGAGTAGTCTTTTCTTTGTGATAAACAAAAATAGCCATGCCTACATCAATACAAAATAACTACACACCTTTTTTTTTATCCTTTGGATTTGCCCTTGGAAACGGTCATCTATTAACGGCAATTGGATGATTTTTTTTTTTTTTTAATGAACTGGCACAGATGGTCTTGTATTTGACTCACTGGAAAGACAGTATTTTCTTTGGTAGGGGACCAAATGGAAAACTTTGGTTAGTTTTTGAGACACAAGGGAAATAACCAGCGTTCTCAGACAAACTTAATTCAGATAAACCTCTTTTCAAATCCCCAGTTTCAAACCAAGATAAACTTCTCTAAGATTTAAGTCAGTGTAAAATGTATGAGGTGCCTCTTCCTTCCAGTGTCCCCCATGCTCAATGAGGCAAAAGGAAGAAGACAGTGAGTGCTTAGCTGCCTCTTAGAGGATATTCATGAAAATTAGAAGAATGGCATGTGACACCTGTGGGAAAAGTTAAGGAAACTAAGATTCTTACATCAGAAAAAAAAAACCCCTGGGTAGAGTTAATCTTCATGTATGTAAAGAGTAAATAGCTGCAAGATGCCATCTGATTTACTATAATAAGGGCAAAACACAAATTACTACATCTGAATTGCTGTTGCTATAGCAATATTACGCAATGAGGTAAGTGTAACTGGATGTTAAATCAGGCCTTATCATATCTTGCTCTTGACTAAGGTGCCAATATATTAACAGATATCATAAAAAATATGAAACAGGTTCTTAAATGCAGAGTTACAAAAGGGGTTGTTCCGTAACTCCTGAAGCCTCTCACTTACTTTGAAAATACAAAAGAATGGACATAGAAGAGACAAGAAGCAATAGTAAAAGGATTCTTCAGAAGACAGTTGCTATGCCTTGAGTCTGCCCATTCAGAAAGGGGTGGGGTGGAAGATAGAGCATCCTCTCTCACCTTGAGCCTAGACTGGACCATTTGAAGATCTAGAAATGGGCAGTTGGAGGATACAGAGGACTGGTTCCTGACTCAGCCTGAGAAAGCTGAATCAGCCCATGAAAGCAGTATCAAAATGACATTGGGATTCATCTTCACTCTCTAGCAAAGGGTATGTAACCTGTCCCCATGGACCAGATAGGAGCTAAAGGGGCTCGCCATTGGGTCCTGTACACCAGGGTGGAATGCTGAGGGACCCAAGGACCACAGTGCTGAAGATGAAATCCATCAGAACTACAACCTGACTTCTATTTGATTATGAAGATTCAAAGGAAAGGTGTTCTGGCTCTAAAAACAAAAACAAAATTGGAAGATTTAAGGAAGACTAAGAAAAAAGGAAGGAAATAACTTCCTTGCTTTTAGATTTGCTCAGAGCGAAGCAAGATGAAGAAAAATCAGTTATAAACTTTAAAGTAAGGTGTCATGCTACTGATATAAAGAGAAATTAAGAGTTTTGAGGCAAAACCAGCTGTCAGACAGGTAGAAAACATGATATAGCTCTTGAGAAAAGAAAATGCTCCTGGAACAGATGGGCGCACCTCTGAGCTTTATAAAGCATTAACTAGCTGTTTAAATAAGTCCTTAGCAGATGTTTTCAATGCAATTTTGGAGGTGAAATGGAAAAAAAAAAAAAAAAAAAAAGTCCAAAGCACAAGGGGAATTGATATCACAAATAAGAGACACTCTTGAATTCAGAGTGCAAGTTATTATACAAAGTTTTTCTTTAAGACTAGCCACAGTATTTGTAAAACATGGAGCATATTACAAAATCTGCAATTAAAACAATATATATTGCAATATTAGCCTTTAAAAGAGAGATATACTTAAGGAAAAAGATACTTTATGATGATATGTACAGCTCTTCATCTGAGACCAAAAAAGCAAGCAAACATTCATATCCACACTACTATCGGTAATCGTTTTTCTTATAATCGTACCCAGCTATGAATACATTCATAAGAAAGGAGATAAATCACAAAAGGATAAAGGAAAAGATTCTTTTAGGTCTGTGTTGAATGTATTGATACTCAATACTGTGATAAAAATATGTATTTAAAAAATAGAGCTCAGTCCATTGCACAGAAAATAAAGGGGACAGTGGGTTTTCTTGTCAGACGGCTCACACACATACATATTTAATTCAATCAGCAAATGTTTCTCAAGTGCCTCATGATGCCAGGCAGTGGACTAGGTGACCCAGTAGGGAAGATGAATAATACCCAAACTCTACCATCCATGAACCACTCTTTCATGCCTGTTGCTCTCACTACTAGTACCTATTGCAAATTGATTTACCCATAAATGCTACTCACACCCACACATTTGGCCACCAAGCTGTAGGAATGGCGGAGGAGCCACTCCAGGGGTGGAGCTAGAAAGATGGAGTAGGAAGTGGATATGGAGCCTCAAACTCCACCCAAGAGACAGACTGGAGTGGGGAAATGAGTAAGACCAGCACTCCACTGGATGGAGAGCCGTAATCTAACCACAGTTCACATTAACGTCTACACCATGACTATATGTCATTATTTAGAGTGGGAGGAGAGGAGAAATTGGAAAAGGGGAGGAAAGATAGCATCTGTGCCTATAAGATCTAAGCACATGTATTGAGAAACAACACAGAACAATTCTGGGATGAAAGACATCGACAAGTAGGGTAAAGCAAATGGATTAAACCTATTTTAATTGTCATTTTTGACAGAATTCACATTGTTTAAGAGGTCATTAAATTAGGCATAATGGTTTAAAATTTGGGGTTTTGCCCCTAAGAAACTCAGGATTAAAACCATGGCTTTGCCACCCACTTCATGAGTAACCCCTAAGTTTCATTTTCCCCATCTGCAAAATGGAAATAAAACAGCACCCACAAAGCGTTGCTATAAGGGTTAAATTAGATAAAGCAAACGAAGTACATTTATCACAGTGTGTGAAAATTATCTAAGGATTCAACAAATGTTTTACTATTATTTAATATTACCATTATTAAACCTGCTTACAATGAGGTAATTTTTACTGCAGAGTTTATCATCAAGGCATTCAACAAATAGTTATTAAGGATCTGTTATATTGCAGATACTGTGCTGGGAATATACCAAGGGGCAGGACATGTCTGATTCTTGCTGTCATAGAGCGCAGAGTTTGGAAGATAAATTACTCTAGAAATGTGATGGTATTGGCAAAGTTCTTGGCATCAGAGAATGCCAAAAGAATCTTTCCAAGATGCACACATGGGTCAAATAACTTTTACAGAATGAGTAAGAAAATCTCCCCTCTAAGAATACCAGAAGGAAGAAAAAAAAAATGGACCTGAAAAACTCAGGCCTGGGAGAAGATGGAACATTTATCTGATAAACGATCTTTGGATTAATTTAATTCTGCTGACCACAAGCCTTGCTATTCCACACTCAATTTCTCTCATGCCTCCTCTCCCCTTGACCTTCCCTGTCACTATTCTAGTTCCTCATCTCTCACAGGTGCTACTGCTAATGACTCCTTACTGTGCCTCTGACATCTGGGCTTAGGCCCCTCTCATCATTCCTCCAACCTTCCCTTCTTTCAAGGCATTTCCAATCATCTCATTCTGTTCAAAACTCTGCAACACCCTCCCATTGCCCACAGGGTACAATTCAACGGCTTTACACAGCAAACAAAGCTGTTCACAAACCAGATGCTTCTTATGTGTCAGGTCTCACCATTTCTTCTACCAAAATTTTTATCCCGTTTTGACTACTTAAGTACCATACTGTCTCTCACCTCTCTCTTTTATCCACATTCCCTCTGCCCAAAATATCCCAGCCCCCTTTGTAGGGCTCCTCCAGTATTAGCTCTGCTCTTTAGACCTTGATTTTAGGAATCCTAATGTTGCATCACGTGATTTGTTTGCTTTTGTGTCCATCTCTCTGCTGGATTGTAAGCTCCTTGAGAGTGAGTTTAGTATCTTTCATTTTGGGATCTCTAGATCAGTGATATTGTATAAGCCAAAACGGATACCCAGTGGGCCGGCAGCTATGTTTTACAAAGCTTTTTTCACATTCATTATCTTATTTGATATGCCTAGAAATTGTGCCTTTTGGAAACCATGTGAAACTGGTAGAGCAGGTTTGAGGCTTTTTTACATTGTCAAATGATAAAACCAAAATTAAGAAATATTCAGAAGTGGCAGACTAAGGTTATATAGAGAAAAATAGCAGAAGGTTTTCCTCAAACTCTTTCATTATCTTCACATTCTCTCTTCTGCTAGACTATGTGACCTCTGAGTATAGGATTAAAAGCAAAAGAAACTGAAAAATAACGTAAATCATATAGCAAGAAAGCAGAAGGGATTTTTAGATGCAACACAGTAAACGGATCTATTTCATCACTCCCTTGTTGTTAGTCACTCCTCAAAAAATTCACTCATACAAAAGAATTTTCTGAATTGTCTTCTATCTTCAAACCAAACAAAAAATCTTTCAAAATTTATGATCTACTTATTTTTATTTTTTTGCTCTTTACAATCCTCAGCTTCAAATTTCCAAAATGTTATCAAGTATTACATTTAATTGTATAACAAATTTACATCCCAGGTAGGATGTTGCTTATAGGACTCATGCTGGGTGATGCCTGGGTGATCCAAGCAGGGAAACAATATTCCTTTAAGCCACATTAGCTCTCAACGGTGTCACTGGTCACGCGTAGAGAGGCAAATTCACGAGCAGCATCGGGGAGTTAATGAACGGCTGGCCAGATGGTGCCTGTCAGAAGGTGTTGACTTTTTAGACAACTGGGACTGTTTCCTGGGAGTAAATGAGAGGTGCAGCAGGGACGGATTGCATCTCAATCACACAGAAACAGACAGATTCACTGCTAATGAAAATAATCACATAGCCAGGCATATTTTTCCTCTTTTGATTTTATTTGTTTGTTTTACCCGGTAGACATAGAGGAGGGTCTAGCTGAAACTGTAACACCGTATTAAGTGATGCAATGGAGTAAATATGAAAAGCTACCTATAAACTGTCTATTCGTATTCTTGATTAGGAAATATCAAATAGAATAAGGAAAAATAATGCACATGAGTGGTAAACTAATCTGGAATTAATAAGGGTATTTTGATTTCTACAGCATGAACTACTTCAAAATAAATAAAATTTGAAATACAATAGTGACCTGCAGATGCTGTTGAAACATCATTCAAACTGGTGGAGTCCATTAAGGATATTCTGGCACTTTTGATTTTCTAGCATAATACATCTGAAATGAACCACTTTTACCAATTGGACCATTTTTCATTTGCTGCTTTACTGAACTGCTGAAGTACATGCTTATTGACATCTTTGGCAGGTAAACCTTGATACTCAATGCTCACATTTCAGCTGATACAATAAGCAGAAAACTTAATTGACTTTTTTGTTGCTATCAGAGAATATTACCTAAACATTTAACTGCGTGTTGTGGTTACTCTTAGGCATCGCATAAAATCAGTTAAATAAATGCCATCACCAAACTATGGGTAGCCTGTTTGGTCAGAGTAACAGACTCAGCAGATGGGGCAACTCTTATTTCTTACCAGCTATGTGAGCTTAGGCAAGTTGTTTAGCCTCTCCCCACCCTGGCGCCCTGGTTAAAGTGAAGATTCTATGAAATGAATGAAAAGAGTTTGACATAGTGGCTAGCATGTAGTCAACCGTCATAATGCTGCTTTGTTCTGACTACAAAGAGCTCTCAGTCCTGGCCATTCATTCATTTCCTTCTTACGTTTTGTCTTCAACCTTGTGTCCATCCTAAACTGTCTTCTAGAAATTCAGAGCGATGTATTTGGAAATTTGCCTTATTATCGAGTAAGAGGCAATGACCATATGGAGGATAATATTAAGACACTTCATATTTTACCATCATTTTTTGCCACTTGAGTCAACCCCCCAGCAGGGGTCAATGTAATGGATTTCTCTAGTACAATTTCCTCTCTGCTTTGAGGGTTTCCTGGGGGCAGAGGTTTCTTACAGACAGCTTAAACAATGCAATCAGCGGAAATAGATGAAGTTCCATATTCCTAGCACTGACCACAATATGTCATTTTTTTCTTTCTTAAATGTGATTTATTTTTATCTGTTTGGTTGTGAAACCAAACACATACACACATTGCTCATAACATGAGGTTAAGCATTCACTCAGCTTCCATCTCCTCCTGCATTAGATATTGAAGCAATTGTCAAGATATGGAACAGGATTTTCTTGTTGTTGGAGTAACAATGGCATATATTTATTTCCAGTGGACTTAATAAAATACAATGAATAACAGAATTGGGAAAGATTTTGACAATTTCTACACGTGTGTAAATGGAAAGGAAGGCAAAAACACTCAAAAGAGAACATTAAAGATGTTCAGCACATCATGTTGCAATGTGATTAGCATGGTACAGAACAGAGAGGTGATGCTGTCCTTGGGTTCCACATGTAGTTCAGCCAACCTGGAATATGATGTGCAATGACCACCTTTTAGACGTGGACTTTAAAAACCATGATAGCTAACTCAGAAAAGTCTCTGGTTTTTAAAACTTATCTTAATTTCAACTCAAGACATTCCATTTGAGACAAATAATCCTTGATGTTAATGCTGAATGACTAGAATTCTACTGAAACTATTATTAAGTTGATTTGAGTAATGCTTTGTGAAGACAATGACCTGTGAACAGAACTATGTATATTAAAAACCAACAATGTTTCTACGTTTTAGTCTCTTGTCATGCCTCTCTCAAAACCATGCTTTTATCTGGTTCACAGCATCATCAGTGACAATCACAGCATTAAGACCCAAGTATACTCAGCACTCTTGATTACTTTCACATTGAGAGTAATGCATGTATAATTGCAAATCAGTTGGCCTCCTAACTCTAACCCATTAGGTTTTCACATATCCATTAGTACAATTTACAGAATTAGAAGTGCTTCACTCACAAACATTTGCAGGCCACCTTTATCCAGTTATTTTAAAAAGTTTACTTGCATATTGCATGTAAGATGGCCACATAAAAGTGGATAGTATTCCACCTGGAACTGTGAAATATGCATGTCTCAAATAGAAGTTGAATTTTAACAAAGACTTTCTTCCCAAGGAACCATGATTTTCACACTGCAAGTTCAAAACTAGGATTAGCTTAATCTCAATTCTAGTTTCTTATTAGGAAAATAGCTTTCCTCCATTAGACTCAAACATGTTCAGAAGAAAAGAAGACTGAGGATTGAGATGATGCTCTGGATCATTTGGACCAAATCCACTCTATCCTCATATATTTGTACCATATAGCCTTTTTGCCTCAGTTCTATTTTTCTCTTTTTCTTTGGAGACACAATTAAAGAAGAATTAAATACTGATAGATAAAAGTTAGTCTCGCTATAACAATACAGTCAAATCAGCTGGGCACAGTGGCTCACACCTGTAATCCCAGCACTTTGGGAGGCCAAGGGTGGAGGATCACCTGAGGTCAGGAGTTTGAGTCCAGCCTAGCCAACATGGTGAAACCCCGTCTCTACTAAAAATGCAAAAATTAGCCAGGCGTGGTGGTGGGCACTTGTAATCCCAGCTACTCAGGAGGCTGAGGCAGGAAAATCACTTGAACCCGGGAGGCAGAGGTTGCAGAGAGCCAAGATCACACCATTGCACTCCAGCCTGGGTGACAGAGTGAGACTCTGCCACAAAAAGGAAAGGAAAAAACAAAAACAAAAACAAAAACTAACAACAACAACAAAAAACACCCAAATTAACCAAACCAGAGAAATGCAGTAGTGTATTAACTCACCAGTGCTCATCAAATGAGGCTGAACAGGTTAAAAACTGGAATTTCTGGGCTTCTACCCCACTGTGATAAACCACTTATATAAAGGTTTAATTTCTGAGTACAGTGACCTTGAGTAAATTTCCCTGTCCCCCAGGCTTGTCCTCCCCGACAAAATCTTCCCTAAGAATTCTTTAAATTCCTTTCATGTGAAGCAAAATTTTTCATTTCAAAAATGGCTCCAAAAGAAGCTATACACTTACTTAATTTTACACTAAGGTATGGATATCCTTAGAAGGGGTACTTCCTCTCTCAGTAAAACTCAAAGCCATTAAAATTTAGCACTGGAAGGAGAATCTACTACTGAGGAAGTTTGGTTTCTTGGGGCATCGACTCTTTCCTATTTCGCTCCTTGCCAGTTTTTTGTTTTGTTTGGTTTTGCTTTGTTTTTGTTTTGTGTTTTGTTTTTTGAGACAGAGTCTTGCTCTGTCTCCCAGGTTGGAGTGCAGTGGTGGAATCTCAGCTCACTGCAACCTCTTCCTCCTGGGTTTGAGCAATTCTCCTGCCTTAGCCTCCCAGGAAACTGGGATTACAGTCACCACATCACCATGCCCACTAATTTTTTTTGTATTTTTAGTAGAGACAGGGTTTCACCATGTTGGCCAGGCTGGTTTCGAACTCCTGATCTCAAGTGATCCACCCGCTTCAGCCTCTCAAAGCGCTAAGATTACAGGCATGAGCCATTGCACCCAGTCTCCTCACCAGTTTTACCACTTTGGGTCCTCTCCCTGTCGTTTCTGTGGCAGCCCCCATGCTAAACCTTAGGAATACCACGCTCTTCTACTAATATTCTGAGTCATGTATGGCTAAAACTTCTTTTCTTAGTGCCTCTTAGCATAGCAGATACTAAGTGGAACACCCAGGTCTTTATTCTGTATTAAAATACAATGCTGACAGGAGCAGGGGAAATAAAGAAAACAAGAAAAGGAAAGAAAGAAAGGGAAGTCGTATGCTATGACTCTGTATCTAGGGGCTTTACAAGTCTGGGAGCTATTTCATTTTGTCCCCACATCAATCATATAGGGAAGGTTTCATTATTCATGCTTTGTAAGTGGTACAAGATTCAGAGACTTAGGAACTTGTGCAAGATCAATCATTGGTAAATGACAGAGCTGGAATCCAAACCCAGGTGTGCATGACCTCACAGAGTAAGGTCACACTTGGCTCACATCAAGGGCTTGCTCAGTTGAGGGCACCAAAGGACCCCCACAGCCTCTCTGTCAAGTTGCTTAGGTTCCCCAATAACTCCCCATAACCAATCTATCTCTGTAGGGAAGCTGCTGACACCTTCCAAAGGGAACCACCTCTCTGACATCTGACTAAGCTCACGGGTCAGACCAAAAGACTTACCCTGCCGCCCACCAGGATTTGTCTCTCTGGGTTTTGGCTGTCCAGCCTGAGACACTCTTTCCAAGGTGACCGAGACCCACTCAAATCCAGTAGGTCCTTGACCTTTACAAACACACCACGACACAACAGTTTCTTATGACTACACCGGCTTCCATATGCCTTCCACAAGGCAGTTACATACAATGTAACAACGGAGAATACTTCCCCTACAGACAACAGTATCAAGTATTCTTCTTTGAGGAGGATACTAGGTATAGAAAGGAGGAAGAATGAGGTAGAAACAACTGTGAGCAAACGGGCTAAAGAGCTGTTTGGGTGTAACAAAATCAGTTCCTTTCCCCTTTCTCTGTGAAGATCCTGCTCATTTCTAAGGCTCAGCGCAGATTCCTCGTCCTCATGAAGCTTTCTTTCTCTGTTGTCTCCATGTAGTCCCAATTTACCCCTTCTCTAATCCCACAATGTTCTGTTTCTACCCTTTTTATTGCCCTAAAATTATGCTGTCCTATGATATAATTAGTTGTTTATGGTCCTCCACCCCAAGTAAAGTGAAAGCTCCTTGTGAGCTATGATTGTGCCCAGTCTTACGCGGTTCCCCAGGCATGTGAGAGGTAGTAACAGTAGTAATGATAGTAATGGTAATGGCCACCATTTGTTGAGTACTTACCACTGAGTACTCCTAGCCATGCGATGCTGGCGATAAGGAACATTACCTGTCTTTTACAGATGTAGAAAACAAAGTTTAAAATGACTAAGCAGCCTCCCCAAAGTCACACAACCAATATATGGCTTCCATCCCACATCTGACTAACTCCCAAAGGATGTGGTTTTTCCCAGTCACCTCCAAGTAAGTGTTTACCGAAAGAATAAGAATAGTAAAACTTCACCTGTTTCCCAGTTTTGCTCTGTGAATGCCTCCAAGTAAACCAAATAGGCAGAAAAAATTTTCTGTTGTTGTTGTTACTGTCCAATATGGTCCTGGCCAAGAAATCCAAATTTCATGGGCTTGAGCTTCTAACAGTATCAGTAGCTCTGACATAAACATGTATGCACATAAAAAATAAATACGTATCTAAAGATGTACCATTTTACTTTTACCTCTTCCATTATTTACATGGTCCTCTTATACTGGAGATATTCTTTTACCTATTATGAAGCAAGCTGGCTGACTCACTAACTGTTCTAATGATGGTCTATCTCCCTGACAACTTCTATAGATACTATAGGAGATACTTACACCCTGTGGGAAGGTATAAAACCAACCAGAGAATTTTCTAAAATCTGTATTAGTATGTATTAAGCAATGTGAATTCAGTATTTTCATTTTTAATAGAATGAAGAATCTGTAAGAAAACTAGTCTTCAGATTATTTTCTGTGGGGAAAAAACGATTCATTCCTCGATTAATCAAGCTTCATGGCATTGCGCACAAAATCTGTTTGCCAGAGGTCAGTGCTGTGAATATTAAATGGTTTCTGTGCTAGCATATTTAGATTAATCCTAGCGTTTGGCTACAAAGACTATTACCACTCCACTGAGGCAGAGAAGTGTCTTCTACCTGATGATAGTGTGAATCAGACATGAGCAGACAAGTAATGAGGAATATGAAATTGCCATTATTCATGCTGGGGAAGTTACAAGAAAGAAAAATAAGGAAGTCACACACACACACTTAAAGACACATTCTTGGGAGAAGAGACCAGGAAAAGAGATACTATGGCCACTATGGTACATCGGGCAGTCAGGATCTTACATCAGGACCAAAGCGATAGGCTAACAACATATAAACCTCCATTGATGTTACAAGGTTTAAAAAGTATCTTTCGCTCAGTTCATCCAAGAATCAATTTTTTTTTTTTTTTTTAAACAACTGACTAGCATTATTCATTCTGTTGGGCTGTTATTGGGAAAACAAGAAAATAATAAAATACGGTTCTTTCCCTTGAGGTGCTCCTAGTCTCCACTGCACATATATCAAATGCTCGCCCAGGGCTAGGCACTGTTCCCGTCTCTTAGCCCACTAGACAAGAAATCTTGAAGTGTAGGAAAAGACAAACCACGTAACAAAACCATTACAATGAGGCTTAATCAGGGCTAATGGGCAGATGGCCTTCGGAAGGCTTCTCAGAAGAGCTGTTGATTGGGATTATCTTGATGAATGACTAAACGCTAACTACATTCCATTGCAACATGGGCCTGAGACACTCCGCCACTTTTAAAAAACAACAGAGAAAATTAGGCAGGCATGGCAGCCAATGTTTGTAGTGTTTCTGGAATTGGGTTCTTCCTCTCACTGACTTCAAGAATGAAGCCACGGAGCCTCGCGGTTGAGTGTTACAGTTTTTTGTTTGTTTGTTTGTTTTTTTGTCTTTTTTTTTTTCCTTTTTGTGGAGAACGGGGTTTAAAGATGGTGTGTTCGGAGTTTGTTCCTTCAGACGTTCAGATGTGTCTGGAAGTTCTTCCTTCTGGTGGCTTCGTGGTCTCGCTCTCAGGAGTGAAGCTGCAGACCTTCGTGGTGTGTGTTACAGCTCTCAAGAGCAGCTCTTCTAGAGTTCATGCTTCCCTGTGGGTTCGCGGTCTCGCTGGCTTCAGGTGTCAAACCTCAGACCTTCGCGGTGAGTGTCACAGCTCGTAAACACAGCATGCGCCCAAAAAGTAAGCACCAGCCAGAGTTATTGCAAACAGTTAAAGAACAAAACTTTCAGAATGTTGAAGTGAACCCCAACCGGTTGCCTCTGGCTAGCTTGGGCAGCCTGCTTTTATTCCCTTATCTGGCCCCACCCACATCCTGCTGAGTGGTCCATTTTAGAGAGCTGATTGGTCTATTTTACAGAGAGCTGATTGGTCCGTTTTGACAGAGTGCTGATTGGTGGATTTACAATCCTTGAGTTAGACACAGTCACAGAGTGCTAGTTAGCTAGATACAGAGTTAGCTAGATACAGAGTACCAATTGGTGTATTCACAAACCCTGAGCTAGACACAGAGTGCTGACTGGTGCATTTACAATCCTTGAGCTACACAGAGTCACAGAGTGCTAGTCCTCCAAGTCTCCACTAGGTTAGCTAGATACAGAGTACCAATTGGTGTATTAACAAACCCCGAGCTAGACACAGAGTGCTGATTGGTGCACATATGATCCTCTGGCTAGATATAAAAGTTCTCCAAGTCCCCATCCAATTCAGGAGCCCACCTGGCTTCACCCAGTGGATTCTGCACTGGGGCTGCAGGCAGAGCTGCCCACCAGTCCCAAGCCGCACCTGCACTCCTCAGCCCTTGGGCTGTGGATGGGACCGGGCGCCAAGGAGCAGGAGGCGGCACCCGTTGGGGAGGCTCAGGCTGCGCGGGAGCCCACTGCAGGGGAAGGAGCTCAGACATGGCAGGCTGCAGGTCCGGAGTCCTGGCCCGCGGGGAGGCAGCTAAGGCCCAGCTAGAATTTGAGTGTGGTGCCGGAGGGCCAGCACTGCTGGGGGACCCTACGCAACCTCTGCAGCTGCTGGCCCAGGTGCTAAGCCCCTCACTGCCCTGGACCCGTGGTACCAGCCGGACGCTCTGTGTGCGGGCCGCTGAGCCCACGCCTGCACCCGCGCCTGCTGGAACTCTCACTGGCCCGCGAGTGCCATGTGCAGCCCTGGTTCCTGCTGGTGTCTCTCCCTCCACACCTCCCCACAAGCAGAGGGAGGCAGCTTTGGCCTCAGCCAGCCCAAAGAGGGGCTCCCACGGTGCCATGGCAGGCTGAAGGGCTCCTGAAGCCCCGCCAGAGTGGACGCCGAGGCCGAGGAGGGGCTGAGAGTGAGGGCTGCTAGCACATTGTCACCTCTCAACAGCTACTCTCTTGGAAGGCTGAGGCATGAGAATTGATTGAACCCGAGAGGCGGAGGTTGCAGTGAGCTGAGATGATGCCACTGCATTCCAGCCTGGGGGACAGAGTAACACTCTGCCAAAAAACAAAACAAAACAAAAAACCAGTATCCACATGGTAGCATCCCAGTGTCTTTAAGGGAATGGAAACAGAAGTGGCTGGAAACAATGGGAGAGGCCAAGCATAAAGGAACTCAGATACTTTCATCTGGAATTTGAACTTCATCCCATTAGTAATGGAGAAATACTAAGGAACTAAATGTACACAGAGAAAAATATAACCAACAGTATAACGGAGTAAATATGAAGAACTAATGATTAAGAGCTAGAAGATCAGAGGTCCTGTCTAGGAAGATGAATGAACAAAGAAATGAGAAGATTATTTGTGGCAGACATGACAACCATTTCTTACCCTCCTTTCTCTTGCTTGACTCTCACTACAAAGCCAAAAATCAGGATACTGGCTTTCTAGCTTCCTTTAGAATTAAAGTAGGTCATGTGACCAATCATGTTGCCAAAGGATCCTGGTTACCACAATGAGCTTAAGAGAATATTCACTGGGGTTTTCTGCATACACAAACCCAAAGGAATTGTACTAGTTAACAAAGATTTTCCTTTCTTAATAAGAGTAAAGGCTCACCAAGCAAGATTTCTCTCATCCCCTGCCACTCCCTGTTTAATGCCTTTGTAACAACTACAATTTGGTGAATCCCGATACTACAATAGCCAATTTAGGATCATGATCAGAAGGTTCAGGGTACTGTTTCCTAAACTGAGATAAATCTCATCAAATAAATCATTCCTGCTTGAAGTGTCTCCTCTAGTGAACAGACCATCAGTAACCACCCAATTATCACAACTTCTTTTCTAAAGTAAGTAAACAAAACTTCATTTTGCAGCATCATCAGGTTCAACAGAGTCAGAAAAATAAACATAAACAGCAGATAAGTGAAGAATAAAGTGAAGTCCCATATGGGTTTTTGTTCAGATGGCCATGCAATGTAATTTAATAGAAGGAGCACTAGACAGAAAGCCAGATTCTGGTACTTGCTTTGTTTTTCATTGGATTATCAGGTTAGATGAACTACAAAATGAGGAAGCCAACTGGAAATCTGGACCTGAAACAGGATTCATCCCCTGGGCTTGAAGTCACACTGGGTACAAAGATGCCCATGAATAATGGCCCAGGAAAAGCCCAGGTGAACTACTGTGTTCTGCCTGCTGTGTTTTATTTCTGCCTTTATGTTGGTGTTCTACTTCAAGATCTTTACAAGTTATGGTGAGAGGGATTATTAGCAGAACAGACACTTGGGTCCCAGGAGCTAACCAGGAATGTATTGCCATAACTGACTTCCAGATCAGAGTGAGATCAATAGCCTTTAGAATTGTTATATCTAAATCAATGCTGCACTTCCTTTCTAAAGTGGGACTGATCTTGAAGACAGGGAGGTTGTCTGGCCACTCCTGGGGACAGGTACTGAAGCTACACAGGAAGGATGAATTCCCACCAGGAGACGAGACAAGATCTGATAGGCTTCTTTCTATCTGGCTGAAATGAAGACCTAGAATCTCCAAGTTTACTCACTTCTGATTTTCCTGTGACTATTCTGATTCAATTCAGAAATTTGCTAAAATGTAGAGCTACATAAAGTACAGATTTTCTGTACTTTAATTTTAGTAAGAGATGCTTAGAAGTAGGCTTAATCCCCCCAAAATTAATTGCAGTGTGTACACGAGAACCTCTGGGAGATACAGATATACCTTACTTTATTGTGCTTCACAGATATTGGGAGTTTTGTTGTTATTGCTTTTGCGGTGTATTTAGAGATAGGGTCTCAGTCATCCTGGCTGGAGTGCAGTGGTGTGATCATAGCTCACTACAGCCTCAAACCCCTGGGCTCAAGCAATCCTCATGCCTCAGCCTCCTGGGTAGGTGGAATTACAGGCACAAGCCACCCCACCCAACAGATACTGTATTTTCTTTTTACAAATTGAAGGTTTGTGGAAACCCCGCTTTGAGCAAGCCTGTTGGCATTTTTCCAATAGCATGTGCTCAGTTTGTGTATTTGTGTTACATTTTGGTAATTCTTACAATATTTCAAACTTTTACATTATTGTAATATCTGTTATGGTGATCTGTGATCAGTGATCTTTGATGTTACTATTGTAATTTTGGGGAGTGGCATAAATTAAACATCCATATAAGATGGCAAATTTAATACACAAATGTTGTGTGGTTGTGTCTGTTCTGAATGTTCCACCAACCAGTCATTTGGCCATGTCTCTCCTTCCCTTGGGCCTCCTTATTTCCTGAGACACAATGATATTAAAATTAGGCAATTAAAAACCCTGCAATGGCTTCTAAGTGATCAAGTGAAAGAAAGAGTTGTACATCTTTCACTTTAAATCAAAAGCTAGAAATGATTAAGCTTAGTGAGAAAGGCATATCTAAAGACAAGTTGGGCTAAAAGCTAGGCCTTTAGCACCAAACAGTTAACCAACTTGTGAATGCAAAGGAAAAGTAATTCAAAAATAGTATTAAAAAGTGCTACTCCAGTAAACACACAAATGGTAAGAACACAAAACGGCTTTATGGCTACTATGTAGATAGTTTGAGTGGTCCAGATAGAAGATCAAACCAACCACAACATTCCCATAAGTTGAAGCCTAATTCAGAGCAAGACTCCAACTCTTAATTCTGTGAATGCTGAGAGAGGTGAAGTTGCAGAAGAAAAGTTTGATGCTAGCAGAGGTTGGTTCATGATGTTTAAGGAAAGAAGCCATCTCTAGAACATAAAAGTATAAGGTGAAGCAAGAAGTGCTGATATAGAATCTGCAACAAGTTATCCAGAAGATCTAGCTAAGATCATTGATGAAGGTAGCTACACTGAACAGCAGATTTTCAGTGTACATGAAACAGGCCTATATTGGAAGAGGATGCCATCTAGGAATTCATAGCTAGAGAGGAGAAGCCAATACCTGGCTTCAGCGATTCAAAGGACAGGTTGACTCTCGGTTAGGGACTAATGCAGCTGGTGACATTAAGTTGAAGCTAGTGCTCATTTACCATTCCAAAAATCATATGGCCCTTAATAATTATGCTAAATCTACTCTACTTCTGCTCCATAAATAAAACAACAAAGCCTGGATGACAGCACATCTGTTTACAGCATGGGTTACTGAATGTTTTAAGCCCACTGTTGAGATCTTTCATTTGGGAAAAAATGCCTTTCAAATATTACTACTCATTGACAATGCACCTGGTTACCCAAGAGCTCTGATGGAGATGTATGGGACAGGCATGTTGTTTCCATGCCTGCTAACACAGCATTCATCCTGTAGCCCATGTATCAAGGGGTCATTTCGACTTTCAAATCTTATTACTTAAGAAATACATCTTAGGTTGGGCGCAGTGGCTCACGCCTGTAATCCCAGCGCTTTGGGAGGCCGAGACAGGTGGATCACGAGGTCAGGAGAGCAATACCATCCTGGCTAACACGGTGAAACCCCATCTCTACTAAAAATACAAAACAAAAAAATTAGCCGGGCATGGTGGCGGGCGCCTGTAGTCCCGGCTACTCGGGAGGCTGAGGCAGGAGAATGGCGTAAACCCGGGAGGCAGAACTTGCAGTGAGCCGAGATCGTGCCGCTGCACTCCAGCCTGGGCGACAGAGCGAGACTCCATCTCAAAATACATACATACATACATACATACATACATACATACATACATCTTGTAAAGTCACAGGCAGTGATTCCTCTGATGGATCTAGGCAAAGTACATTGAAAACCTACTGGAAAGAGTTCACCATTCTAGATGCCATTAAGAACATCCATGACCGGGCACAGTGGCTCACCCCTATAATCCCAGCACTTTGGGAGGCTGAAGTGGGAGGATAACTTGAGCCCAGGAGTTGAGACTAAGACCAGCCTGAGCAACATGGCAAAACCCTGTCTCCAGGAGAAAAAAAAAAACAACAACTAACTGGTTATGGTGGCATGTGCCTGTAGTCCCAGCTGCTTGGAAGGCTGATATGGGAGGATCTATTAAGCCCAGAAGTTCAAGGCTGGCTGCAGTGAGCTATAATCATGCAACTGCATTCCAACATGGGCAACAGAGTGAGACCATGTCTCAAAAAAAAAAAAAAAAAAAAAAAAATCAAAATATCAACGTTAACAGGAGTTTGGAAGAAGTTGATTCCAACCCTAATGGATGACTTCGAGGGGTTCTAGGCTTCAGGGGAGGAAAGAACCACAGATGTAGTAGAAATAACAAGAGAACTAGAGTTAGAAGTAGAGTCTGGGCTGGGCGCAGTGGCTCAAGCCTGTAATCCCAGCATTTTGGGAGGCCGAGGCAGGCGAATCACAAGGTCAGGAGATCGAGACCATCCTGGCTAACTCGGTGAAACCCGTCTCTACTAAAAAATACAAAACAAAACAAAAAAATTAGCTGGGTGTGGTAGTGGGCACCTGAGGCAGGACAAGGGCGTGAATCCAGGAGGGAGAGCTTGCAGTTAGCCGAGATCGCGCCACTGCACTCTAGCCTGGGCAACAGAGCGAGACTCCATGTCAAAAAAAAAAAAAAAAGAAAAAGAAAAAGAAAAAAGTAGAGTCTGAAGATGTGACAATTGCTGTAATCTCACAATAAAACTTTAGTGCATGAGAAGTTGCTTCTTATGGATGAGCAAAGAAAGCAGTCTCTGGAGATGGAATATTTTCCTGATGAAGATGCTATGAACATTGTTGAATGACAAAAAAGGATTTAAAATATTACATAAACCTAGTTGATTAAGCAGTGCCGGGGTTTGAGAGGATTGACTCCAATTTTGAAAGAAGTTCTATGTGAGTAAAATGCTATCAAACAGCATCGCATGCTACAGAGAAGTATTTTGTGAAAGAAAATGTCAACCAATGTGGCAACCTTCACTGTTGTCTTATTTTAAGAAATTGCCACAGCCACGTCGACCTTCAGCAACCATCAACCTAACCACTCAGAAGCCATCCACATCCAGGCAAGACTCTCCACCAACAGAAAGATTATGACTCCCCGAAGTCTCAGATGATTGTCAGCAATTTTTAGCAACAAAGTATTTTTGAATTATGTAAGTTTTTAAAGCCATAATGCTATATTGCACACTTAATAGAGTATGTATGGTATAGTGTAACCTTTATATGCACTGAGAAACCAAAAAACAAATGTGTGACTCGTTTTACTGTGACATTTGCTTTATTCTGGTGGCCTGGAACCAAACCTGTGATATCTCTGAGTTATGCCTATATAGAAGTAAAACAGAGCTTAAAGACAAAAACTATTCTTGGCCTGGCGCGGTGGCTCACGCCTGTAATACTAACTTTGGGAGGCCAAGGAGGGCAGATCTCTAGAGGTCAGGAGTTCGTCTCTTCCAAAAATACAAAAACTTAGCTGGCCATGGTGGCAGGTGCCTGTAATCCCAACAACTTCGGAGGCTGAGGTAGGAGAATCTCTTGAACCCGGGAGGCAGAGGTTGCAGTGAGTTGAGATCGCACCACTGCACTCCAGCCTGGGTGACAAGAGCGAAACTGTCTGGGGGGGAAAAAAAAACCTATTCCCTTACTAGCTCTGGACTAATCCCAATTTGTACACTATCTTTAAAAGTTCCTTAAGCATTATGTTAACAATAAGGAGTAACAAAAGTCATACTAAACTGACACTATCCCAAATTTGTAAATCCATTTTGTAAAAACCCTCCTTGTACTGTGAAATGTTTTATTGTTTACTTTTTGTATGATTGCTTATTGTTACATAGTTCTCTGCTGGGGTTTTGAATCTCTCAACACATCTTTTAGAGATTCTTAGTTTCACAGCTTCTGAAATGACAACACAGCTAAAACAGAAGAAAATACAGTATCAAACCCCTGCTGGTGTGATTCTGTATAGCTTATCCAGAATGGAAACATTGTGTTTATAAATTTGCATATCAACTCCAACCTGTGCAGGGATATCAGTTGCTTCCAGTAGCTGTTCTTCTCTTTGTTTTCCTGAAAATAAGGCATGCCAATGGAGTACACCAGTGAGCTAGTATCTTTTCTCTCCACACACACACAGGAATTATGCTAACCATTTAACTTCAATCTGTCTAGGAAACAGGTATCTTTTTTATTAGCAGATTTGACAGCAGGTGTAACATTTACTATTAATAAAACAAATGATAAATCAATGCAAGATTTTAGTTAGAACTAATGTATTTCTAATAAGTTTATTTTGACAAGTATATAGTATGTTATCTTCTCTGATTCTGATTAATACATTGATCATCAAATGAGACACTGGAATGTGGAATGCATTGTCTCAGGTATCCTATGTCAAGGGCTTCAATTGTGGCAATTGAATATAATCATTTCAGTGCCTTGTGATTGTCAATGTCTGATTCACAAATATGATATATGCCTGAAAAGATGCATTGTAAACTGTATCAAGGTAAAGCCTCAATAAATTAGTAGCTTGTAACTACTGGCATTTGAATCCAATAAAAAAGAAACACTAAGGAAGATAGTTTTAAAAATGGATCTGGTTGGGTGCAGTGGCTTATGCCTGTAATCCCAGCACTTTGGGAAGCTGAGGTGGGTTGATCACCTGAGGTTAGGAGTTCAGGACCAGCCTGACCAATATGGTGAAACCCTGTCTCTACTAAAAATACAAAAATTGGCCAGGCATGGTGGCGTGCAGCTGTAGTCCCAGCTACTCAAGAGGCTGACACACGAGAATTGCTTGAACCCAGGAGGTGGAGGTTGCAGTGAGCCGTGATCACGCCACTGCACTCTGGACAGAACGAGACTCCCTCTCAAAAAAAAAAAGGATCTAGGTTCTGGAATAACATGACTATAATGTGGAACAAAAGATTCCGTTCAGAGGACCATGCCCACAGCTGCTACCAGCAAGGCCAGAACATTGCAACACTGTCTTACGTATTCAAGGCTGATCATGAGTGCTATGCTGGAGTTGTGGCTGCCAAGAACTGCAGTTCTTTCTGCACTGTGTGTAAGAAAGAAGTCTTCACTTCTGGTTGCAGCAATCATTAACAGAACCTACCTCTACTAAAAACGATGCAGCCTATTTTTAATGTAATACCGCCAAGATCTGAATTGCCTTATCTTCTGACATGCCCACTGCTTTCAGGAACTGGGCCTGAGCATCAAAAGTATATTCACATTTCTAAATACTTTTAAGAATTATCTGAAATGTTCTTGGACCCTTAACTTAATGTGCACCTTTATTAGTACAAGTCATCTAGAGCTGCTCTGACAGAAGTACTAAAGAAATATAGGATAAGCTATACAGAAATGTCCCATCTCCATCTCACCCCTACTCGTTGCTAAAAATGTGTATTAATTATGTGTATTAATTATTTATACATTCTCGATAAAAGTTCCTTATACTTTGTGGGTAAGACTTTTTTTGAAGAAATTCACAAAGAAACTTTAAATTTCATATAGAAATACAAAGAACCTAGAATAGCCGAAACAACTTTGAAAAACAACAAAGATGAACACAGTGTAATTTCAAGACTTATTTTAAAAGTACAATAATTAAGATGGTGTGCTATGGTGTTAAGATAGACAAAGAAATAGAAGAGAGAGTCCAGAAATAGACCTATACTGTATTAGTCTGTTTTCACACCACTCTAAAGATTACCTGAACTGGGTAATGTATGCAGAAAAATGGTTTAATTGACTTACAACTTGCTGTGCCTGGGGAGGTCTCAGGAAACTTACAGTCATGGTAGAAGGTGAAGAGGAAGCAAGGACCTTCACATGGTGACAGGAAAGAGACTAGGGGAAACTGACAGACACTTTTAAACCATCAGATCTGATGAGGAATCCCTCACTACCACAAGAACAGCATGGGGGAAACCACCCCCATGACCCAATCACCTTCCACCAGCTACCTCCCCCAACAAGTGAGGACTACAATTCAAGATGAGATTTAGGTGGGGACACAGAGCCAAACCATACCGTATCACATGCACATATAACAAATTGGAGGTTTTTTTGACAACTATTCTAGGAAAATTCAATGGAAAAATGGGAAACTTTTCAATAACTGGTGTTAGAAAAAAAAAATCCATATGCAAAAAAGTGAAAACATTTGATTCACATACACCAAAAAATTAACTCAAAAGTGAATCACAGGCCAGATGCAGTGGCTCACACCTGTAATCCCAGCACTTTGGGAGGCGAAGCTGGGTGGATAACATCAGGTCAGGAGTTTGAGACCAGCCTGGCCAACATGGTGAAACCCTGTCTCTACTAAAAATACAAAAATTAGCCAGGTATGATGACCCATGCCTGTAATCCCAGCTACTCGGGAGACTGAAGCACAAGAATCGCTTGAGCCCAGGAGGCGGAAGTTACAATGAACCAAGATCACACCTCTGCACTACAGCCTGGGCAACAGATCAAGACTCCATCTCAACAAAAAAAAAATGGATCAGAGACAAATATAAAAATAAAATCGTACAACTTCCAGAAGAAGGCACAGAAGAAAATCTTATTGACTTTGGATTGGGCAAGTATGTTTTAACTAGGACCCAAAAAGAAAAAATTGATTGGATGTCATCAAAATGTTACAAGTTTGCTAAAATTTTGCTGTTTAAAAAACACTGTTAAGGAAGTGAAAAGGTAGCCTACAAATTAGGAGAAAATATTTGCATAACATGTAACTATAAAGGTTTGTATACAGTGTTTGCTCTTATTTTTTTAGAAACAGGGTCTTACTCTGTCACTCAAGCTGCAATGCAGTGGCATGGTTATAGCTTACTGTAACCTCAAACTCCTGGGCTCAAGCAATCCTCTTGCCTTAAATCATTGCTTATGGAAATGCAAATGGATCTGCCGCTTTGGAAAATAAATTATAAAGCAGTTCTTTATAAAGTTAAATATACACATACTATATGGTCCAGCAATTCCACTGTTAAGTACTTACCCAAGAAAAATGAAAGTATACGTCCATACAAAGATTTGTGTTCAAGTTCAGAGCTGCTTTATTTTTAATGTCGATAATTGTGAAAAACTAGAAAGAACTCAAACACCTATCAACTGGTGAAGGGATTAACTAATAAGTGAATTATTATTCAGCAACAGAGAAGAATGAACTGAAAACAAACAATAAGATAGATATTACAAAAAGCATTATATTAAGTGAGAGAACCAAACAAAAAAAGACTATCAAATTCCATGTATATAAAATTCTAGAAAAGTCAGAGTATAGTGATAAAAAGCAGATCATTGCTGCCATGGAGTCAAGAGGCAGGTGAAAGGAGTCACTGCCAAAAGGCCCACTGCAACTTTTAGGGGTAATGGAAATGTTCTATATCATGATTGTGGTAGTTGTCACAGAGCTGCATATATTTGTCAAAATTTATCAAATTATATGCTTTAAATTGAACTTTAGGCCGGGGTAGTGGCTTACACTTGGAATTCCAGCAACTTGGGAGGCCGAGGCAGGAGGATCACTTAAGACCAGGAGTTCAAGACCAGCCTGAGCAACATAGTGAGATTCCCATCTCTACAAAAAAAATATATATTTTTTTAATTGGCCAGTGTGGTGGTGTGTACCCGTAGTCCCAGCTACTTGGGAGGCAAGAGGATCCCTTGAGCCCAGGAGTTTGAGGTTGCAGCGAGCTATTATCGCACCACAGAACTCCAGCCTGGGCAATGTGCAAGATCCTGTATCTAAAATAAAAAGAATTTTAAATTTGTTTATTTATTTTGAGACAGAGTGAAACTCTGTTGCCCAGGCTGGAGTGCAGTGGCATGATCTCAGCTCACTGCAACCTCCCCCTCCCATGGTCAAGCAATTCTCCTGCCTCAGCCTCTCCAGTAGCTGGGATTACAGGCATGCACCACCACACCTGGCTAATTTTTGTATTTTTAGTAGAAATGTGGTTTCACAATGTTGGCTGGGCTGGTCTCGAACTCCTGACCTCAGGTGATTCACCGGCCTCAGCCTCCCAAAGTACTGGGATTACAGGCATGAGCCAGCGCACCTGGCCAAGAAAAGTTTTATTATATGTAAATTATGTCTCAATAAAGCTAACAAAAAATAGGAGGTGGAAATCAATCCCATGTATATCCTACGTGGACATGCAGGTGCCTCATTACCACAGTTCATATCCAGGAAAAACTTCCCAGAAGCTTTATTTTAGACTGGTGAAATTAATAGTGCAAAATATCAACCTCAACTAAAAAGTCACTTAGTAATATATTAAGCTAAAAATATTTTACAAATGCTATTTCTTATTTCCATAGGTTTTTGGGGGAACAAGTACTGTTGCGTTACATAAGTTATTTAGTGGTGATTTCTGAGATTTTGGTGCACCCATCACCCATTATTGTAATCTGAAAAATGTAAAATTCTTCCTTGAGTTTAGATGTTAGGTTTACATAATATAATTTGTGGACATAAGTATGGACTCTTCTTGTAACAATGATTGTGGAGTTACTGGTCCCAGTTGATATTCTATCCTAGGAAAGCTACTTTAAGTTTTCTGCTTGCTAGGCCTCTTCATAACAGTGAGCAGGAGTGATATCAAGAAATAAACTGCTCTGATGCCTTATGTCTTAGAATAGCAAATGAATTAATCAATGAAATTTTGCTAAAAGGTTATGGACATGAATAAAATGAACAGACATCAAGTGAACGTTTGAGGCATCGTGGCAATGTCTTAAAGCAGATTTTTTTTTTTTTTTTTTTGAGACAGTCTCGCTCTGTCACCCAGGCTGGAGTGCAGTGGCACAATCTCAACTCACTGCAAGCTCCACCTACCGGGTTTACTTACGCCATTCTCCTGCCTCAGCCTCCCAAGTAGCTGGGACTACAGGCGCCCGCCACCATGCCCGGCTAATTTTTTGTATTTTTAATAGAGACGGGGTTTCACCGTTAGCCAGGATGGTCTCGATTTCCTGACCTCATGATCCACCGGCCTCAACCTCCCAAAGTGCTGTGATTACAGGCGTGAGCCACCGTGCCTGGCCAAGCAGACACACGTTTTCTGTTCATGGGTATTTAATCTATGATGAACCAAATGACTACAGATACGAGAAAACAATATGTGAGTATAGTCCGTTGGCTGCCAAGTCTAAAATCCAGGATTCTGTATTTACCAACACGGACATTAGTCAGGATGATACAAAAAATGACTGGCAGATGGAAAATACTATAATGGGATGTATTTTTGTCTGTTTGTTGAAACAGAGTCTTACTCTGTCACCCTGGCTGGAGTGAAGTGGCGCAATCTCTGCTTCCTGAGTTCAAATGATTCTCCTGCCTCAGCCACCTGAGTACCTGGGATTAGAGGCGCCCGCCACCACAGCCAGCTAATTTTTTTGTATTTTTAGTAGAGACAGGGTTTCACCATGTTGGCCAGGCTGGTCTTGAATGCCTGACCTGAAGTGATCCACCTGCCTTGGCCTCCCAAAGTGCTGCGATTACAGGTGTGAGCCAGTGCGCCCAGCCTGTATTTTAAAAAGATACGAAATGATGTGTACATATCTCAATGATTTTTTAAATATACACAGGAGATCAAAAGACATACATAAACATGTTAACAGTGATTGTCAATGGATATTTTTTATTCCTTTCTATAATTTCCAAATTTTTATGAGAACATATTTTCATTATATTGACTTTAAGTAAACAGGACCACAAATAACACATCAGTGAGTTCATCATGATAGGCAATTTGTTTCACTCTACTAAGCCCACTATTTATAGTTCATGTGTTGCTTATTAGGAAAGAACTTTCACCTTGCACATAACGGTGTGACCTGCAAATAGTTCAGCTTCTACAAAATTCAAGTCAGTTGAGCAAGACAGCAATGGCTGGGAACACTTAACTAGCAGGGCAGGTAATTCAACACCTTAATATCAATAGTGCTCAGAAATGGAAACTTCCTCATTGTAAACGGCTTCTTCAAATGCTACATTCAGTTCCTTGTGATAACAAGCTTATTAGTGTATTTTTAATATGAGGTAAAGGTATAAAACCAAAGAAGTAATTTTCTTGAAAGTAAATGCAGAACAAGGCATTATCTGTTATCAAAGCATATGAAATGTGTTGAAAATTTGCAAAGAAAACTGATGCTGTGGGAAAAGTTAAGTACATTTCATATTGACAACCCAAAATATGAGAGAAATGTCTGGTGCATGTTTTGGGGAATGTTCATGCAAGATAACAGACTTTGAATATAAACAAGTACCCAGAAAACATTTTTGAATTACTAAAAATGGTATCTGTTCTTTTAAAAATGTATGGATTTGTGAAATAAATACCAGAAAATACCTGAAGCGGTATAGTTATTGAGCTGGGCTACAAAGCTATGCGTTTTGCCAAAGACACTCTACTGACAAAAATGCAAAATGGGAAAGCCTGACTTTTTGCAAGGAAAAATAAAGCATAGGGGATCCAACTCAATCACAAAACATTATGCATTATATAACATTGATTTGAACCATTCCCTGAAATACAAACAATTGCTTCATCAAAGAGGTAATACCAAATATTTACTGAAATATCTAGTATTTGCTGAATTTTTAGTATACACCAATGACTATTCCAAGAACTGATATTTTGTATTAATTCATGGAATATCTACATATAGGAAATAGTATTTTTCTTCTGACTTTTTCCAGAATTGACAAAGCGGATGGTTGGCTCCTCTTGACCACTTCTCCCTAAGTCTGTATCAAAAAAATCTAATTAAGTGGCAACATGGGTGTTTCTTTTTCTTAAATCTCATCAACAAATTAATACTTTCAAAATTACCCTTAAAACCAGGGGAAATGCTCTTATCAATTCTTCCTCGAAATTATTCAAATCCTACCTGACATTTTTCTGACTGATCATTGCTCTGTATTATTAAGTACATTTTGTCAAAGTATTTATCATTGTTCATTATTAGTACTATTCTATGTATTTATTGTCACAGATTAGTGTCTGTCTGGAACAATGTCTAACTATCTCATTTGAATGTAATGCTTTTTCCAAAGACTAAAAGCTCCTGGAGACTAGAGTCCAGTTTTATCTTTATTTGGGTGGGGATTGTGGGCAGAACAGTGTAGGTACACTGTAGGTGATTCACTTGCTTTGAGCTGAAATCCATTAAGCACTAATATTTGAAAAGAATTTTCTTCACCTTAGCATGCAGTCACATAACCTTGAGAGTCTCAGGTGTGAGGCAATATTAAAAGTGCAAGGCTGCCTGCACAGGTAATTAATAGAAAGAAAGCAGGACTCAGCTCATTCCCTGGGAAAATTCAGTAGTGGCATCTTTAGTAGAGCAAAAATCAGTTTTCAAGTACAGTATTAAATGACCTTCCTGCCTGCTCTGGCTAGAAGTTAAGAGGCATCAAACATGCACCCTCCTATGTGACATGTTCAGGCCCTGCTTGGGCTCATTACGAAGTAGGAAACTTTGGGCACCTCTGTGTGCCTTGCCCGGCCTCATTTTCCCTTTCTGTCACTTTGAACAACTTCAGGTCTTAATGAGGCAATGTAAGTAACACACTTCCTCACTTAGTGAGTGCTCAATGGTAGCCAGCTGATCATTACATCTCAGTAACCTGTTGGTGGAGCAAAACATGGATGTTTGGTTTCACAGCAGACTTTGGCAGATGGCTCTGTTAGTGAAAGAGCGCTTCTCTCAGCCTGAAAGATGACTGAGCCTAAGGCCATGATGGCCCGGTACTGTTCATCTGGTGAATGCTGTATGGAACACCTTCAAAGACTTACTATTTGCAGAACAGCTTTTTCCTGCCCACCCCCAATCCCCACCCCAGTGAGAATGTCACCTTTTTCTAGCTGTGGGGCACTAGGCAGACTCCTCTTCCAGTAGCTCCAGAGATAAGTCCCACAGGTCCCAGCCACAGGTCAGCCCCCACTCTAGCTGTGGTGACCTTGAGCCCTCTCTCAAAAGCCTGATGGTCAGGCTCAGGAGTTGGAGTTAGGAGGTATATCAATTAGAGTTTACCAAAGAAATGAACCAATAGGATAGATATATATACACACAGAGAGAGAGAGAGAAGAAAATATATTGTGGGAATATGAGAATTGACTGCCTTGATTATGGAAAATGAGAGGTCCCACAATCTGCCATGTGCAAGCAGAAGAACCAGGAAAGCCAGTAGCATAATTCAGTACAAAGCCCAAGGCCTGAAGACTAAGCAAGCTAATGGTGTAAGTCCTGGAATTTCAAGACCCAAGGAGCAGAAATTCTGACGTCCTGGGGCAGAAGTTGGCTGTCCCAGCTCAAGATGATTCACTCCTTTTCTGCCTTTTTGTTCTATCTGGGCCCTCAAGGATTGCATGGTGCTCACCCACATTGGTGAGAGTGGATTTTCTTCATTCAGTCCATGAATTCAAATGCTAATCTCTTCTGCAGACACCCTCACACACACAGCCAGAAATGATGCTTTACCAGGTATGTGGGCATCCTGTAGCCCAGTCAAGTTGACACATGAAATTACCCACTGGAGTGTGGGTATTGCAGAGAGAGAAACTGTGTAAAGGCTGGAAGGTTACGGTTACAGTGTATAAGTAGTTCTACGCTGGCCAGGGAATAGAATGGATGTAGTCTACCGTTTCTAGTTTCCATGGCTGAATGGTGGTGTCACTCAACTGAACCTCAGTTTCCTCAAGTAGGCACATTCACCATCGTAACACTTGCCTTGCCAACCTCAACATGTTATTTGATAATCAGAGAAGCTAAGACTCACAAAAGTATATTTTGGAAATATAACTGCTCATTATTTTTTCAAGACACAATTTGAAAAATATTCAACAGATGGGATCTCCCAGCTTCCTTGGGAATTTTAGACAAGTCACTGGACTCAGCTTGTCTGGAAAATGGGAATAACAACTCCATCTCACTAGGTTATTGTGAGACATGAAAATACAAATACTGTTTGCCTTCTGCAACTCCCAAAGTCAGCAAAATGTATATTAATTAAACGTATCTCCCAAGGAGAAAACTTCACGTTTCTGAGACATAACACAAGAACAGCCAGAAATCTTTCTACTGCAATATATTAAGGCAGGATTTCTACTGCTGCCTCGCCCCCAGCCACGCCCGGCTGCATCTGTGGCACGTGCTTTCCTCATTCTCACAGTTTTCCTTCAATGTAGTTGGAAAGTCGAGTCCAATGTTTTGCCATTCCTTGCTCCCTCTTTTTTCTTTAGGTTGTTCATTTCCTAACAGGTTTTCTACACCCTATCATACCCCATGCCTTAGGAATTAAGAGTTGCCCCAAACAGTCCTTTGGGTAAAGCTCTGCACTCAGCATGCCTTGGTCCTGCTCATTCACAGACGACTGTGCCTGGATATGGCTGCTCCAGGGGTGGCGTAGAACCCATGAAGTTCTTGCTTCCCTTGGAGATTTGAATTGCAAGATTCACATGGGGTGCATTCAGCTCACACATACTTTCACACATACTTTCGGTCTCTGTAAAAATTAAAATGCAGCAGGTATTGTTCCTCCAAATCTCTATGCAAAAACATTCTGCCTGCGCTGGCCAAGGAAATCAAGCCCATTATAGCTCCTCGTGCTCATCCTTCCTTCCAAGAAGAGAGGACTCATACATATTAGACTGCTGTAAACAGCAAGAAGATTTTTTTTAAAATGCATTCTTTTTGGCTTTTAAGTCTCTTTGGCTTTTGAGTATGAGTGAGTTAATATGGTCTTTGACATGAGAAGAATAAAAAGCAACCACTGAAAAACGAGTAGTGAAGATTTCAATAGAACTAAATATTCAAAATCTGATCAGAAAATCCTTGTCGATCCCTGTTTCTCCCCGTATCTAACACCCCCCAAACCACATATTCTTCTCAACAATACCAAAAGGAAACAAAAGATATTTAACCTACACAATCATATAGAGTGTGAATCTTAAAACAATGTCTCTCAAAGTAAATCTGGTGCCTATGGGCACTAGCGGCAGAGCATAGCTGCTAACACCTTCGTCCAACAAATCGACGTTTAAATCCTGGCCCTGCTCCTTGGTATCTAATGACCTTAATTAAAGTGTTGTAATATTTCTGAGGTATTGGGATTTGATTAGGGGCATCCACTGGCAATAATTTGAGCAATGCTTTGACTGTACCATTCCAGGTACTGCTCAGCAACAATTCAGAGAATTCATCCTTAAGATTCTGTTCTTTTGGAAATACATCCAGTACCAAAATCTGTATCAGACAGTGCTCACTTAGAGAAGCAGCACCAGTGGTAGGTAGATGATAAAATGATAATTATGTGGGCAGATAGATAATTCATTACAGAAAATTAGCTTACTATTGTGGAGGCTAAGCAAGTCCACATTCCTACCCCAGGGAACCAGGAAAGGAAAGATCATGAGCAGAACGAAACTCAGGGGCACAGGCCAGCGCTGCCATCCACAGATAGAATTTCACCTCTTTGTAAGAAAAACCTGGAACCGGGAGCGGTGGGCTCATGCCTGTAATTCCAGCACTTTGAGAAGCCTAGGCAGGCAGATCATGAGGTCAGGAGTTCGAGACCAGCCTGACCAACACGGTGAAACCCCGTCTCTACTAAAAATACAAAAATTAGCTGGGCGTGGTGGTATGTGCCTGTAATCCCAGCTACTCAGGAGGTGGAGGAAGGAGAATTGCTTGAACCTGGGAGGCAGAGGTTGCAGTGAGCTGAGATCATGCCACTGCACTCCAGCCTGGGCGACAGCGCGTGACTTCATCTCAAACAAACAAAAAAAGTAAAAAGGAAAACTTCAGCCCTGTTTTGAAGGCCATCCCATTATTCAGTAAGGCTCACCCAGATTTTCTAGGGTAACCTCTCTCACTTAAGGTCAAGCGGTTAATGGCTTTAATCACACATGCAAAATACCTTCACAGACATGTGTCCCTATGACATGACATGTTTAACTGGAGACTGCAGTCTTCAAATAGACCCATTAAAACACCAGAAGTAGTTTTTTAAAAATTCCAATACCTAGGTATAAATCTAACAAACATCTGCCTGACCTCTGCATTTAAAACTGCAAATTAGGAAAGAAATGTTAAAAGAAATACATAAACGGTTATATACCATGTTCACAAACTGGAAGGTTCAATGCTGTAAAGCTAACAGTGCTTCCCAACTTTAACTGCAAATTAACGTAATCCCAATTTTATTCTAGCAAATTTTGTATTGATATTGGAATTAAAATTCTACAATTTATATAAAAATGCAAAAGTCCAAAATTAACCAAAATGATTTTGTTTGTTGAAGAAAGCTTATACTCTAGGTGTTAATACTTACGGAGTAATAATCATTAAAATATATATGGCCATAAAACAAAACTGGGTAAGATTGATAAAACAGAATGGAGTCCAGGAACTGAAACACACATGAGATTAACTGATTTATGAGGAGGAGGCCACTTACTACAATGCAATGGGAGAAATCAGAATTTTCTACAAATGATTCTGGCTCCATTGGATAGCTATGGGGGGAAAAAAAATCTTTCTTCTTACTGTGTCCAGAATTGGTGGGTTCTCGGTCTCACAGACTTCAATACAAATGGTCCTGGCTCAATGGCATAGGTACGGGGAAAGACAAAAAAAATCTTTACTCTTACTGTGTCCAGAATCAGTGGGTTCTTGGCTTCACTGACTTCAAGTATGAAACCGCAGACTCTCATGGTGAATGCTACCGTTTTTAAAAAAGGTGTGTCCAGACTTACATCCTTCTGATGTTCGGACGTGTTAGGAGTTTCATCTCTTGGTGGATTTGTGGTCGTCTCAGCTTCTGAAGTAAAACTGCAGACCTTGCGTATTACAGCTCTTTAGACAGCATGTCTGGGGTTGGTTGTTTTATCCCATCCATTGCTTCCAGGGAGTTTCATGATCTAACACTGGTCTCAAAAGTGAAGTTACAGATCTTAGTATAACATCACAACACATACCCGCAATCAAGACCAAAGACAGTAAACACCAGTAAAATTTACGACAAAAACCAAAAGAGGCAGCTTTCCACACATTTGAAGGAGACTGGAAAAAATTGCCACTGCTGGCTTGGGCAGCCTGCTTTTATTCCCTTATCGGGCTCCACCCACATCCTGCTGATTGGTCCATTTTACAGAGAGCTGATTAGTCCACTTTCCAGAGAGCTGATTGGTCCATTTTGACAGGGTGTTGATTGGTGTGTTTACAATCCTCTAGTTAGACATGAAAGTTATCCAAGTCCTCACCAGATTAACTAGACACAGATCACTGAAAGGTGCGTTTACAAACCTTGAGCTAGACACAGGGTGCTGATTGGTGTGTTTACAAACCTTGAGCTAGACACAGAGTGCTGATTGGTGTATTTACAATCCTTTAGCTAGACATAAAGGTTCTCCAAGTCCCCTCTCCATTAGCTAGACACAGAACACTGATTGGTGCATTTACAAACCTTCAGCTAGACACAGAGTACTGACTGGAGTGTTTACAAACCTTGAGCTAGACACAGAGTGCTGACTGGTGTATTTACAATCCTTTAGCTAGACATAAAGGTTCTCCAAGTCCCCACTAGGTTAGCTAGACACAGAGCCCTGATTGGTGCACTTACAAGCCTTGAGCTAGACACAGAGTGCTGATTGGTGTGTTTACAAACCTTGAGCTAGACATACAGTTCTGATTAGTGTATTTACAATCCTTCAGCTAGACATACAGGTTCTCCAAATCCGCAGCCAATTCAGGAGCCCAGCTGGCTTCCCCTAGTGGATTCCGCACCAGAGCAGCAGGCAGAGCTGCCCGCCAGCCAGTCGTGCGCCTGCACTCCCCCACTTCTCAGCCCTTGGGGAATCGGTTGGTCCCCGGGTCCCTGGGGCTGCGGTGCAGGAAGCGGCGCTCTCTCGGGCCGCTGAGGGAGCCCACCGCGGGGGGCGGCTCGGGCATGGCGGCCTGCAGGTCCCGAGCCCTGCCCCACAGGGAGGCGGCTGAGGCGAGACGAGAATTCTAGCACGGGGCGGGCGGGCTGACAGTGCTGGAGGACCCAGCGCACCCTCTGCAGCTGCTGGACCGGGTGCTAAGCCCCTCACTGCCCTAGGCGGGCGATGCCGGCTGGCCGCTGGGAGTGCTGGGCCCGCCAAGCCCGCGCCCGCCCGAACTCGCGCTGGCCCGTGAGCGCCCCGCGCAGCCCCGGTTCCTGCCCGCGTCTCTCCCTGCACACCTCAGGGCAAGCATAGTGAGCCGGCTCTGGCCTCAGCCAGCCCAGAGCGGGGCGGTGCAGTGGCGGGCTGAAGGGTTCCTCAAGTTCCGCCAGAGTGGAGGCCGAGGAGGCACTGAGAGCGAGGGCAGCTAGCACGTTGTCACCTCTCATTACCTCATATCATATACACACAGGAAAATCTGTCCAAGAGGGACTGTAGATCTGAATGTGAAAGGTAAAACAATAAAACTCTTAGAAGAAAACATATGAGTATCTTCATGACTTTGAGGTAGGCAAAAATTTTACAAATAGGACACAAGAAGCACTAGGTATAAAAGTATACATTTTTTGTTTTTTAAACTTACATATATTAAAATTAAGATTTTCTGTTAAAGGGCACCATTTAATCATTTCATGTTGTACATGTATATCAAAACATCACACCATACACCTTAAATATATATAATAAAAATCATAATTGTTTTAGCAAACAAAACAAAGGGCATCATTAAGAACCAATAGAATGCAGAAATAGGTCCATATGTAGATAATCAATTGGTTTTGGCAGATATGCCATGATAATTCAACGGGAAAAAAAGTGGTACTGAAATAACTGAATCACCATGTAACAAAAAAATGATCTTTGAATCCTACCTCACACCTTTAAAATACAAATGCTCAAGATGTATCACATACCTCAATGTAAAAGCTAAAACTACGTGCAGGTAATGGCCTGGCTCTTGATCTGGATGCTAGTTACAGGGTTGTTTATGTTTTCAAGCTATACACTACACTTTGTTGTATGTTTACTGTAATTCTATTAAAAGAAAACACTATGTACAATCATGCGCCACGTAACGACATTTGGGTGGATGATGGAAGATTATAATAAGATTGTACGTAATCTTATGTCATAAGATTATAATACCGTATTTTAACTGTACTGTTTCTCTGTTTAGGTATGTTTAGATACACAGATACTATTGTTACAACTGCCTATTCAATACAGTAATATGATGTACAGGTTCGCAGCCTATACCATATAGGCTGGATGTGTAGTAGGCTATACTAAGTTTGTGTATATACACTCCATGAGGTTTGCACAAAGAAACTGCCTAATGATGCATTTCTCAGAACGTATGGCTATCATTAAGCGATGCATGACTCTGTATGTGTATGTATATGTGTGTATGTATACAATCATATATATGTATATGTATATATGTGTACACATATATGTGTATATGTATATATGCGTGTATACATACTTACATATATTTTATATATACACACATAACTAGACACTTATAAGGGTGTGTATGTGTGCATGTGTATTTGCTTCAAACCCCACCCAATGTTCCAATATTATGAACTGTCTCTAATCCACACCCTAATTCCACAAGGCTAGAAGTACTCTCCCCTACTTTGAACTTTAATTGTATTTATTTGTAACTCCCTTATGCTGCATCTTTATTTCTTTCCTATAGTAATGTTGCCAGGATACAGATTGTATTTCCTCTACTGGACTGTAAATATATCCATCAAAGAATTTAACATAGTGTTTTGGCCAGAGCAAGTGCTCAGTAATTTCATGTCGAAGGAAAGAATAAAACCTTATTTTAGTTTTAAAACAAGCCTGAATCCTCAGTTTTTCTTTTTAAACAGCCATTATAGCATCAAAATATTTCTTCTGATTAAATGAATTATGGACAAAGTGCAGTGTGAATTAATTTCAGGCATAAATTCTATAATTTTTTATACATAGCACCTTGTGTATTTTAATAAAGCAATTTGGTAATTTTTAAATAATTGATATCTATAGATTTTAATTTCTAACTTAAAATATATATTTCAACACGAAACAGTAGTCACTATTGAGAGAGAGGCATTACAGTTTGGTGGTCAATACCTTTAGTAGGTATCTGGACTCCCGTAGCACGTCACGTTAAACTGATTGTTACTCAGTCCACTTTCCTCCCTAGACTTGGAGCCCCTCAAAGACAGGAACCACATCTTATTATTTTTGCACATCCAAGATCAACTACAATTGCTCTGTGTGTACACCTAGTACTCACAAATCATATATAAAATATTTTTGATAAGTAACGAACGAGTGACTTGAAATAAGATCTTCATTTTAAGTCCTGCCTAGTTTTGACGTCTTGTATGCCTAACAAAGTAAGAAGATATTTCTTTCCTTCCTTCCTCATTTTCTCCTTTTCTATCTACAATAACAATAACAACAATAATGCAGCTATGAAAATTATAGATAATTTCTATATCAAGTCTTCTTCTTACCAATGTAGTTTTTCTTCTTATCACCCATTATATTACACATTATAGTATTTCAAAGCAACTGTGACATCTGGTTTGGGAAAAGTTGAGTTTTAGGACTCTCCTGTGTCCTGGTATGTTTAAACATAAATACTTAAGATCAGCTAGGGTTAATAGGTCCCAGATAAGTGTCATGTCCATCATTTCATCCTGTCCTTTAAATTATTGGTCTCTCTAAATATTTTGGGGTTGCAAATATATTTTCTTTCAAATGTAACTCCAGTTGATTGATAGAGATATCTTGGGTTCGTCTATTGAGAAAGATTCTGAAGTTACCTTCAGTCTCAGCAAGACAGAATGCTATAGTTCATTAGTAAGGGAAGATGAACAACTGGTATGCATGCTATATTCCTGCCATCCCTTTTCCATGGCCCTTATTTAATGCCAAAACGAAAATTCAAATATCCATTCATGTATTCATTGTTTCCTCCCTCCGTTTAAGATACACATGCTGAGCACTAACTATGCTAGGCCCATAATGGCCAATATGATTAGAGAACTAGCTAAGAACTCTAGAATAACACTTACTCATAGGTCATTTTGATAAAGTATTTTCTTATTGTTTGTATAATCATTTTAATGGTGTTGATTAGTGAGATTTCATTGGCCATGCCTGTGTTAGACAATACTATTTTCTTTTAAACATGCTATTTCATTTATCTTAAAAAGCATTCCTGTTAATTGCAAGGGCACAGATGTTTCTATACCCATTTTACACATAAGAAACTGAGGCATAATAGAGCATGATGTAGCAAAACAGATAATTGGATTTCGGTTTCTCTAATCATAAAATGTTAGATTAAAAAAATGTCCTGGTAGTCATTCCAGTTTCTCCACAATAATGTTCTGTTTTTGCGACTTCCCAAGAAATGCCCCTTTCATGAACTCATTCACTGCATGCCTAGACTTTGCTAAGTATGGAAAGGTCAGCACTTGAATGTTGGCGGGGAGTAAATTTAAATAAAATTGGCCGGGCGCAGTGGCTCAGGCCTGTAATCCCAGCACTTTGGGAGGCCGAGATGGGTGGATCACGAGGTCAGGAGATCAAGACGATCCTGGCTAATACGGTGAAACCCCGTCTCTACTGAAAATACAAAAAATTAGCCAGGCGTGGTGGCGGGCGCCTGTAGTCCCAGCTACTCGGGAGGCTGAGGCAGGAGAATGGCATGAACCCGGGAGGCGGAGCTTGCAGTGAGCTGAGATCCTGCCACTGCACTCCAGCCTGGGTGACAGAGCGAGACACTGTCTCAAAAAAAAAAAAAAGAAAAAGAAAAAGAAAAAAAAATTTAAATAAAATGAGAAAGTGGCATTATAATTACCACTGCCTTTAGGAAATGCGGAGTTTAAATAGTTGTATTTTCTCCTTTCCTCCCTTTTAAGTTGAGTTTGCTTTTGATACAGGTGTCAGAAAGGCATAGAAATTTTTTTAAATAATAATGTACTATACACCTGCAGCCTTTGCAGCTGATCACCTAACATATCTCATAATTTTTAAAGGTGTTTGAGTGTGTGTGTGTGTGTGTGAGAGAGAGAGAGAGAGAGAGACAGAGAGAGAAAAAAAAGAGAAGGAGTAAGAGAATGAGAGAGAGAGAGAGAGAGAGAGAGAGAGAGTGTGTGTGTGTGTGTGTGTAATATGAAGGAAAAGGAGGAAGAAAGCTTATTCAGAAATCCCACAGGAACAGAGCCCAGGGTGCTATTCTCTTTTCTTTGCATAAGAACCACAGGGCACTAGGAATGACCAGAGAGTAAAAGTCTTTGATTCTCTGCAATCCTGGGTCATGCCATGTAGATAAAATAAACCCTAAGATGTGGGTAATTTATTTTAAAAACGTGGTACTTTCTACCAGCTCGAGAGCTGGTTATCCCTCCTTGAAACCAAACTTATTTTCATTTTCTAATTTTATTTTCCAGGCAACTTCCCATGAAAAAAATTATGACAAAGTATATTTCCTGGTGCTGTGTCAAGCTCTCAGGAGTGAATATATGGATAGGTAAGGCAAGTACCACATCACTAAGATCAAATGACGTCTCTGCTCTAATCTAAATTCAACCAATTTTAAATTTCAGGGTTCCAAGTTGCTTTTAGGTCCTATCTTTAGAGTCACTCCTTTCAATAATATATCTTTTCCTCCAGATTGAGATTTTTAAAATATTGCTTAATTATTTCCTAGTAAAATATTATTGCCTAGGTGTTTCTTAAGGAATTTCTTGACTCTCGAAATTACTGGTCTATCAAACATTTGTGAATGTAATTAATTCATTTTCTTGATTTCATATGTGTGATATCACATGTACAAATTATAATATACAGATCTGCTTTCTGGCAGGGAGCACCATGTGTTTACCACAGCAATCTATTATACCACACACACATTATTCATTAACACTAATAGACATCATGTGCATAAAACCCACTCATTAATTGGAAAATTAAACTCCCTTGTGTATAAATAAATCACCTCCTCAGCTATATAAAGACACTTATTTTTATCTTTAAATTTGTATTTTAGTGATTGTTTAATAAATGGTCTATAATATCTTTTATTGTAGCAAAGATTTGACTGTGCTGAGAACAAACTGCACATCATCCAAAAGTCCGACCTTCCTTTGGTTACTAACATTCCAAGTGTAGCCCAAAAGACACACAGTTGAAGTGTAGAAACATTCTGCATGCTGATCAAAATGCAAGTAGGTCCTCTAAGTAGGAAAAACTTTTGGCTGAGTTTCAGGGGAAAAGGCTTCTTAAACTCAAAATACCACCTTTACCTGTTTCTTTACCTGAAATGCCCAGTGAACCGTCACGAGTTCCTATGTTCTGATTTTCTCCGCTATAAAGTGAGATACTAAGACCTATCTCGTTAGGCTGTTGGGAGGACTTAATGAAATGACAGACATGAAGGGCTTGCCATAGGATCTGGCAGACAGAGGCTGCAAAAGAAGGATGAGATGATCCACCACTTAAATTGTGGTAACACGGTCCTACTATGTGTCAGTCACTCTACAGAATGCTTGTCTTACCTTATCTCAAACAATCCTCACAATTCTGACAAAGTTATGATTATTCCCAATATACACACGAAAGACAGTTACAGTTCACAGGAATCGGGCTCAGGGAGGTCGAACAGCTCTCTCAAGGTCACACAGATTCTTGTGCAAGGATTCTGTGTGACTATGGTCTTGCTCTTTCCCTGATCAGAATAAGCTGAAGTATACATGCAGAAATAGGAGAATTTTTTGTCCTAGAAAAATGTCCAACGTCCCATAAATTATCATGATGTCCTTTTTTGTAGCTTCTCAGGGAATCCTTGAAGATAGTAGTTTTAGAAAACTGAAAAAATTTTTGAATAATATGGCTAAGTATAGATCGATTCAATGACAGAAACTAGAATATTAAGCATCTTTAGCATCAAATAAATGAGTGCTGAGTAACTCTGGAACCTTGCAAGCTATCTCAGCTCACACTTGCCTTGCTTCACATTATGTGGGGAAGAGAAATCCAGTTACATTCTTCCATTTGTTTGTCAACATTTCCTAATAAAACTGCCAAAATGTCAACCTAGAGTTTTAGAGAAAGAAAGCAAAGGATTGGGTTAAAATAAGTAACTACAAAAGAACAAGGATGATTTTATCCACATTTATACAGCGATTTTAAAAATGTTTAATCATAATATGATTAGTGTTTGGAAAGACTTATCTAGTTTAAAGATAGTTTTAAAGTTGTGAAAAAAATGTTTTAAATAAATAAGAGGCTCTGAGAACCATCTAGCATTTACAACATTGTTAAGAACTGATTGAAGTGTCATTTAAGTAATGCTTCTGAAATTTCCTGCACAAACTAGTGCTTTTATATGTGGACATAAACAGTTTCTCCACTGCAAACAATATGTCTTCTTAGCTTTAAACAAAGATGAATCCTTCAAACAGAGATTAGTATCAGTGTTTCTTCAACACATAGTAAAAATTCATTATAACTTTCTATATTAATGTGTCCTTGCATAATTTATTTTACATTTGAACACAAGAAACTGCTGTAAAAATTTATCTGGAAAAAAATGCAGTTTATTGTATCTGAAAGAATTTTCCATATATGCACTGCAACTCTTCCTAGACACAAATGGAAGATGTTTAAAAACAGTTTTAACAAAAAAAAAAAAAAAAAAAAAAAAAAAAAAAAAAAAAGAACATTAATAATATTTTGAGTTTTTTTTCTCAAACTCAATACTGCCATATTCTTTGATTGGTACATTTTTTTATTTGTTACCACTCAGTATACCTAGGAATCTAAAATGCTGGCATTCTGAAACATAACCATTAGGATAGTTGTTACATATTTAATTTCATGCTCCACTCAGCATAAAGCAGTTGTGGGACTACAGACCAAAGCAAATTAAGTGGCTTCTTAGATAATTTCCTGCTTAATTGAAAGCAGGTAGCTTTTTAAAAGTAATAATTGGTTTTGTTTCAAATGATTGTAAAGTTACTTCTTTTTTTGAATACATGGTTATAGAATAACTTTCTACTTAATCCAAACACAATGAGTTGGGAGTCTCCCGCTGAGTCTAAGGGACAAGAAGGTGACCTAGTTCTGGTAGCAAATAAATGGGGGGAGGAGTGGATGTGGGACAAGGGGCAGGTAGGGGAAGAATGGCACAACGTTTGAGTTGAAACACACACAGACATGCACATGCATATGTATGTACAGTTATACCAGTTACACAGGTTCAGGTTGAATATCCCTTATCTGAAATGCTGAGGACTAGAAGTGTTTCAAATTTCAAATTTTTTTTGGATTTTGGAATATTGGCATATACAGAATGAGATTATCTTGTGATGCTCCCCAAGCCTAAACACTAAATTCATTTATGCTTCACATATACCTTATACACATAGCCTAAAGGTAATTTTATGTAATATTTTAAATAATTTTGTGCATGAAACAGTGTTTTGATTGCAACTCGTTACATGAGGTCAGGTATGGAATTTTCCACTTGTGGTGTCATGCCAGAGCTCAAAACATTTCAAATTTTGGAGCATTTCAGATTTTTGATTTTTGAATTATGGATGCTCAATCTGTGTGTGTGTGTGCGTGCGTGCATGTGTACACAAATATATGTATTTATCATTAACATATACAATAGATTGGGTTTCATTTCTGTCTGCTCTACTCTTATTATTGGTCTAATGTTAACAAGTGGTCTATTATGAGATTGATAGCCCTTGTTCATACCTTACAGACAGGTCTTCCTTATTACAGTGTAAAAACAGACTATCTGATATGATGGTCTGTCATCACATAGAGATAGAGTATCAGCTGTAATGCTCTATCTTGCTTTTGGAGATACAGTCCTAGGAGTATGTATGTGAGCACTCTAATAAGGATACATGAAAGGAATTCGGTTAACATAAATGCCTATATACTGGGTGGACAATGGAATTGTTTTGTCAGGAGTCAGTATTCAGAGTTTTCGTTTTTGTTTTGTTTTGTTTTTGAAATGGAGTTTCGCTCTTGTTGCCAAGGCTGTAGTGCAATGGCGTGACCTTAAGCTCACTGCAACCTCCCAGGTTCAAGTGATTCTCCTGCCTCAGCTCCCAAGTAACTGGGATTACAGGCACCCGTCATCATGCCTGGCTAATTTTTTATATTTTTAGTAGAGACGGGATTTCATCATGTTGGCCACACTGGTCTCGAACTCCTGACCTCAGGTGGTCCACCCACCCACCTCGGCCTCCCAAAGTGCTGGGATTAAAGGCGTGACCCATGGCATATGGCCTCAGAGTTTTTCAAATAAATCAGAAAAAGCTTTTAAGTCACAAGAAAAAGACAATGTTTGCTTGTTGCATAGATTGAACAGAATAAGAGAGACAGAGACAAATGAAAAGATATTTTTCAGAACCAAAAATTTTAAAACACTACAAGAAAAAAGTATATAGTGAATTTTTACATTCATCAATTGCCATGGTGATTCATGCAACTGATAACAGTGAGCATCAGCACCCTAGAGCTATGGAGTAAGTGCTAAGAGATGCGCTTTTGGCATTTAATGAAATTCTAACTCACTTGCAGTTTTTTTTGTTTTGTTTTGTTTTGTTTTCTGTCGCTGCTACTTTGGATCACTGCTGTCAACCAGGCTGTACTTGGAACCACTAGCTATGCTATCCACTAATTACAGTGCAATGTATTAACAAATCCATTTTTATTTTTAAATACTTGGAACCACCCTGTAGTACTAAACGCTTGGTTTCCCATTTTTGTGGCATTCCCAAGAATATTTTTAACAGTCATTTTTAAAATGTCAAAGGAAGGAAAGAAGAAAGGAAGGGAAAGGGAAGGGAGGGAGGACAGAAGGGAGGCAGGGCTTCCAGCAGAGGAGCCATGAGTGAGTCTTGTAGTAATGCTGGAAATAAATGTTCACCAGCTAGTTCAGTGTTCCACCTTCATGGCACAGACTCCATTTCCCTACCTACTTGAAGCTGGGCATGGTAACGCATGTGTTTTGGTCCTTGGAAAATCTCAATTGACGTTTATCAATTCTGCCAGGCAGAAGCCTTTCAGAGCCAACACAAGCTGTATCTTGCTTCCTCCCTTCCTTGTGCCACAGCCAGCAACTTTCTAGACAGTAGAGGTCCATCAGTCTCACTCAAACCTGGAAGGAGAAAACATTTAGCCAACCCGTCATGGACATGTAGCAGGAGCAAGAGAGAAATCTTTGTTTCTATAAGCAACTAAGATTTCACTGCAACATAACCTAACCCTAATTAATACAGCGGGTGATGGGAGAGAAATAAGAATTCATCTTGTAGCAGCAGTTGTCATAAAATTGAAAAGAAAAAACAAGGTGAAAAGAAAAAGATGGCATAAGAGGATATGAAGTTCTAGAATGAATATGAAACTGAAAATTCAAATACTGGCAATAACTAGTCAAGAAACAAAGAACAATGTTAACAGAATTCTGTCAGGTACCCCATAAAGCAAAGAGTAAAATAGTCCTAGGGAATATTAGTTTTGAGGCTGAGGAGGATATTTTATGTCTCCTTTGACCTACTTTAGCGTTCTTTCAACATGACTTCCCTTAATGCTCAATATAATTTTTCAGAAGTTCCTGAAGGAAAAATGAGCATAAGTTGGTTGTCGTTTGAGTGTGTTATATGAAAGAGAGGAAGATGGTTGCGTTTCTCACTTTAGGATCTGAATCAATGGTGGTACTGTTGAATGAGATGGAGAACACAGAAGGGAGGTGAATTAGGATATGCTGAGATTGAAAAGCCTGTGTGACATCCAAATGGAGACATCCAGTGATAACTGCAGATTCAATAAATGAGTTGGAATCTGTTAGCTTTTTCATAAGACTAAAATTATAGAATTGGATAAGATTATCTAGGGGCAGTATATATGAGAAAAAGAAGGCAGAACCTCAAATTATATCAACATTTAAGGAATAGGTAAGAAAACAAAAACTCTCAAAAGAAAATGAGAAAGTACAGTCAAAGAAATGGGATGAACTTTACCTACTAAAATTTCCAGGCCCTAACTCTAACCTCAAACTTTTCTCCCAGTCTTTCACTTCCTGCTCATGGTTTTACCTCCATGTCTATTCTATTACCATAATCAATCACTTTTACCTATCATTTTGTATTCTCAATAGTCTTTCTTCTTGACTTACACCACCACCCTACCATACCTCTTACCTTGGATCATTATTAAAAATTCACATTTCCATTCTCACAAGGATATCTTCCTTAGAACTATTTTTCTAGCTATTCCTGAGCCTAAGAGTTAAGAGGCTTCCAGAGTAAGTCCTCTGACTCAAATACTCAGCCCAATTGTTTGGCTTCCTTAATCACTATTCAGGTAATATATAGAGCATGACCAAAAGAAGAAAGAATATTTGAACATGTATTATGTGTTAGTCATGCACTGTGGTGGGTCTTTTATATATAACATATTTACTCTTAACAATATCGTGAATTTTTATTGACCTTAAGAAAGCTAAGAATTTTGACCAAGATCTCATTGCAATACAGATATTCTGCCTCCAAAAGCCTTGTCCACACCATCAGGCTCGGCTGCCTTCCAAATAATAAGGCATTGTTCCTTTCTTCAAAATATTTTCACTGTTTGGGCAAGAGAAAGTCCACATATGCTAAAATTATTTTAAAACTGTTTCAAATCCAACAGAAGTAGAAACTGATACCCCTTCACAATGAAGGGGAGAGACTCTAATCTTTGTGTTAAACAGGCATAGCTAGGTTGTTTTTAACCCGGGTTGTACTTTTTAGAATCACCTACCTTTAAAAGCAACGGGTCTTCAATTTTCAGAAAGATGGAGTAGTGTTCCATCTATTTCAGACATAAGAAGGCCAAAGAGAAGGCAAACAGAAGGCGGAAAATCAGCTAGGGAACTTGGGACTCAATGAACAACAGGTGGTGAGTGCCCTGGGTTAATTTTTTGCCTCAAATATCCCAGATTAGGTGTTGGAGAAGACAGAAACACAGAAATACCAAGTACCAACCTAAAAATCCTCAACAGAAACCTGCCCTCTCTGGAAAAAGGATAAGCAAAATGGCTACCTAGCCAGATAGAAGATGCTTAGACAGTAATAGCCAAACACCACAGAGAAAACTGTGGCCCCACCTCCACCCCGACCAGCAAAAACTGAGTGGGAGGCTCCATTTCCACCATTGCCAGATACCCCAACACTCCTATCCAAGTGGTGTCATAGAGGAAAAGTAGAGAGCTGGGAACTTCATCTCCACCAGGCAATAAGGAGTCTTCACCATCTCCACACTGATGGTGCTCATGGAGACCACATGGAGAGTATGGACTTCTGTCCCACCCTGCAGTAATAAAATGCTCCTCCCCTCCTCGCTGGAGTGGCATCAGAAAAAGTTAGTGGAGAGGCAGAACTTTCACTACTCCCCAGCAGAAACCAGGTCACCGCAACTCAACTCAAGAATGTCAGTAGAGGCCAAGCAGTAATGAGTCTTCATGCCCATCCCAGCCAGGATGATACCAGCAGAGGCTTAATGGAGAACCAGAACTTCCACCCTTGCTCAGGAGTTATGAGGAGTCCCTCACCTCCAGTTATTAACATCAGCATGGATTTCTACTTCCGCTTGGCAGCAATAAAGCAGCACCACCATAAAAACGTTTTAATGAGTAATTATGAACATGCCCAAAACAAATGAAAAAAAAATTTAAAGTCTCAGCAAGGAAATCAAAGATATAAATAAGAACCAAAAGGAAATTGTGTTAGTGGAAAGAGAGCAGAAATAAAAACTCAATGGATGACCTAAACAGCAGAATGGAGGGAACAAAAAAAGGAATCAGTAAACGTGAAGATAACAATAAAAATTACCCAATCTGAAAGACAAAGAGAAAACTGATATTTTTAAAAATGAGCAGGGCCTTTGGGACCAGTAGGTTTATAACAAAACATCTAATATATCTTTAGAGACTAGGAAGGAGAGAAGAAAATGGGTGTGGCTGAAAAGTATTTGAAAAAATAACAACTGAAAACTCCCCAAATTTAGCCAAAGCATAAACTATCAATGAATGCCAAGAAGGATAAGCCCAAAGAAATCAATACTGAAGCACATTATACTCAAACTTCTGAAAATAAAGATGGAAAAAGTCTTGAAAGTGGCAACAACAAACAATACCTTATTTATAGGGGAAAAAATTTAAATGACAGATTTCTCAACAAGAAACATGGGGGCCATAAGGAAGTGGCACAACATTTTTCAAGTACTAAAAGAAAAGAATTGTCATCTCAAAATTCTATATCCAGTAAAAATATCCTTCAGTAATGAAGGAAAAATCAAGACATTTTCAGATGAAGGACAACTAAGATAGTTTGTCACCAACAGACCTATCTAAAAGAATGACTAAAGAGGACTGGGCATGGTGGAACACACCTGTAATCCCAGTGCTTTCGGAGGTTGAGGCAGAAAGATCACTTGAAGCCAGAAGTTCAAGACCAGCCTGGGCAACAAAGTAAGACCCCATCTGTACAAAAAGATTTAAAAAGCTAGCTGGGGTGGTGGTGCTACATTGGAGGCTGAAGAAAGAGAATTGATTGAGTGCAAGAGTTTGAAGCTGTAGTGAGCTATGACTGCAGGACTGAATTCCAGCCTGGCTGAGAGAGAAGGATCTTGTCAAAAAAAAAAAAAAAAAAAAAAAGCTAGAGTTCTCTAAACAGAAAGAAAATGATAATTAAAAACAGGAAACTTAGAACATCAAGAAGAAAGAAAGAAAACAGAATCATTAAAAAATGGGAAAATATAATAGATTTTCTTTGTCCTCTTGAGTTTTCTAAGTATTTGACTATTGAGACAAAGATTATAACACTATCTGGTAGGGTTCTAAATGTGTGTACAGGAAATACTTAAGACAATTATATTCATATTTATATTATAAAGTAAAGAGATATGAAGGGAGGGAAGATTTTAACAATTCACTTGAACTGGTACTTCATTAACACCAACAGAGGTAGTAAGTTATGTAACTATAATACAGTACCTACAGCAACCATTAAAAATGCTATAGAGTTGCACTCAAAAACACTATACATAAATCAAAATGGATTTTTATAAAATGTTCAAGTAGTCCAAAGCAAGAAAAAGAATTAAAAAAATGGAAAACAGAGCAAATATAAAATAAAATAGGAAACAAAAGCATAAACATATATCAATAATTACATTTAATGTAAATGGTCTAAATATACCTATTAAGAAAATGAGATTACAGAATGAAGTTTAATAAAGAGATGACCCAACTATATGCTATCTACAAGAAGCTCACTTCAAATATAATAAAATAGGTAGGTTGAAAGTAAAAGGATAAAAAAAAGTCATGAAAGTATTCAAAGAAAGCAGGGATGGCTATATTAAAAGAAAGTAAACTTCAAAGCAAAGGACAAGAGACAGAAACATAATTCACCAAAAAGAATTACATAAGCAATTCTAAGTGAACTGTATTAGCAATTCTAAGTGAATATGCACCAAATAACAGACTTACAACATATGTGAAGCAAAAACTGATAGAACTGAAAGGAGAATTAGATATATCCACAATTATAGTTGGGGACTTCAACACTCCTCTCTCAACAACTGATAAAACAATTGGATAGAAAATGACCAAAGATATAAGGGAACCCAATAACACCATCAAGCAACAGAAGCTAATTGACACTTCCAGAGCACCCCACCCAACACTAGCAGCATTCTCTTTAAGCAATCATAGAGCATACACCAAGACAGATCATATCCATAACACAAACTCAGGAAATTTGAAAGAATTAAATCATACGGAGTGTATCCTCTGATCATAATGAAATTAAAGTAGAGATCAGTAACAGAAAGATAATAGGAAAATAAACCAACACTTGGGAACTAAATTCCCTATAACATAATCCATAGCTCAAAGAGGAAGCCTAAGTGGAAATCAAAACATACACTAAACTGAATGAAAATAAAAATACAACATATCAAAATTTGTGGATGCAGCAAAAACAGTGCTAAGAGGGAAATTTATAGCACTAAAAGCTTACATTAAAAAGCAGAAAAAGTCTCAAATTAAAATCTAGGATTATACGTCAAGAGCATAGAAAAGGAAGGGGAAAATAAACCCAAAGAAAGCAGAGAGAGGGAATAATAAAGAGAAGAGCAGAAATCAGTGAAATTGGAAACAGAAAAACAAAATCAGTAAAAGATGCTTCTTTGAAAAAATCAATAAAATGCACAAATCTCAAGTAAGACTGACAAATTAAAAAGGAAAAAAAAACACAAATTAATATTAGGAAAGAAAGAGGGGATATTACTAACAGATCCTGTAGATATCAAAGGGATAATGAGTAAATACCACATAAATTAGACAACTTAGATAAAATGACCACATTCCTCAAAAAGTACGTATTACCCCAACTCACACAATTTGAAACAGATCATTTAAATAGTACTTTAACTATTGAAGAAACTGAATTTATAATTTATATTTTATAAATATAATATAATATATATATTTATATATATATAATTGTTTTACCACACTATTCTAACAAATTAAATTTAAAGAAGAATTAACACCAATTATACATACATTTTCTCCAAAAATAGAAGAGGCAGGAACACTTTCCAATTTATTTTAGGAAGACAATATTATCCTGCTATCCAAACCAACCAAAGATTGCACGAGAGAGAGAGAGACAGGGAGACAGAGACAAAGAGAGACAGAGACAGAAACTACAGACTGATATCCTTCATGAATATAAATGCAACAATCAACAAAATATTAGCAAATGGCTTTCAGCACTGTATCAGTACAGAAGTCTACACCATAAGCTAGCAACATTTATCCCAGGGATGAAAGACTGATTTAACATTCAAAAATAAATCAATATATTAATAACCTACCATATTAACAAGCTCAAGGGAAAAAAATCATATGATTCATCAGTTGATGCAGGAAAATTACTTAACAAAATTCAACATCCATTCATGATACAAATTCTCAGAAAACTGGGAATGCAGGGAAACTCCTCAAACTGACTTTTTAAAAACTTGAAGAAGGCCGGGCGCGGTGGCTCAAGCCTGTAATCCCAGCACTTTGGGAGGCCGAGACGGGCGAATCACTAGGTCAGGAGATCGAGACCATCCTGGCTAACATGGTGAAACCTCTACTAAAAAATACAAAAAACTAGCCAGGTGTGGTGGCGGGTGCCTGTAGTCCCAGCTACTCGGGAGGCTGAGGCAGGAGAATGGCGTAAACCCGGGAGGCGGAGCTTGCAGTGAGCTGAGATCTGGCCACTGCACTCCAGCCCGGCCGACAGAGCCAGACTCCGTCTCAAAAAAAAAAAAAAAAAAAAAAAAAACTTGAAGAAAAAAAACCCCCTGCAACTAACATTATACTTAATAATGAAAGACTGAATGCTGGCCTGGCGTGGTGGCTCACGCCTGTAATCCCAGCACTTTGGGAGGCCGAGCTGGGCAGATCACCTGAGGTCAGGAGTTCCAGACCACCCTGGCAAATGTGGCAAAACCCCATCTCTACTAAAAATACACAAATTAGCTGGGCATGGTGGCACACATCTGTAGTTCCAGCTACTCGGGAGGGGGAGGCTGCAGTGAGCTGAGATTGCACCACTGCACTCCAGCCTGGGTGAGAGAGCAAGACTTGGTCTCAAAAAAAAAAAAAAAAATTAAATGCTTTCTCCCTAAGCTCAGGAACAAAACAAGGATGTCCCACCTCACTGCAAAACAGTACTGGAACTTCTAGCCAGCACAATAAGGCAAGAAAAGGAAATGCAAGGAAGAACTAAAACTGTTGCTATTTGCAGATGACATCTTCCCCTACGTTGCATTAAAAAATAAAATAAAATCCAAGGAAACTTCAAAAACAAACAAAAAACTCCAAAACAACAAACCTCCTAGAGCCAGTAAGTTTAGCAAGGTCACAGAAAGATCAACATACAAAAATCAACTGTGCTTTTATACACTGGGTCCTACTTGAGTATGGAGAAGTGGGAAGAGGGTGAGGATTGAAAAACTACCTATCAGATACTATGCTTATTACCTGGTGATGAAATAATCTATATGCCAACCCCCCCATGATGCACAATTTACCAGTATAACAAACCAGCACATATATCCCTAAACCTAAAAGTCAAAAAAACAAATAATATAAAAATTAGATTTTATTAAAAACTTTTTCTCTCCAAAAGATCCTTTTTTTTTTGAGACGGAGTTTTGCTCTTGTTGCCCAGGCTGGAGTGCAATGGCGTGATCTCGGCTCACTGCAACCTCCGCCTCCCAGATTCAAGCAACTCTCCTGCCTCAGCCTCCCGAGTAGTGGGAATACAGGCATGTGCCACCAGGCCTGGCTAATTTTTGTATTTTCAGTAGAGAGAGGGTTTCTCCACATTGGCCAGGCTGGTCTCGAACTCCCGACCTCAGATGATCCACCCACCTCAACCTCCCGAAGTGCTGGGATTACAAGCATAAGCCACCGGACCTGGCCCAAAAGATCCTTTTAAGAAGATGAAAAGACAAGCAAAATACTGGACAAACTATTGCAAACCACATCTCTCAGGGGTCCCCAAGCCCTGGGCCTCAAACTGGTACAGGTCAATGGCCTGTTAGGAAGCTGGCAGCACAGCAGGAGGTAAGCAGCTCCTGGGCCAGCATCAGCACCTGAGCACCGTCTCCTGTCAGATCAGCCAGGGCATCAGATTCTCACAGGAGCGGGAACCCTATTGTGAACTTCAAATGCGAGGGATCTAGGTTGCACGCTCCTTATGAGAATCTAACTAATGTCTGATGATCTTAAGTGAAACAGTTCCATCTGGAAACCATTTCCCCCACCACCCCCACTTCCGTGGAAAAAACTGTCTTCCACGAAACTTGTCCCTGGTGCCAAAAAGATTGAGGACTGCTGATGTATTTGATAAAGGACTCACGTCTATAATTTAAAGAACCCTCAAAACTCAACAGTAACAAAACAATGAAGAAAACAAGAAAATGACACTAGGAGGGATTTCACTGAAGAGGATATGTGTATGGCAAATAAAGACATGAGAAAACGGTCGACATCACTAGTCATTAGGAAAATGCAAATTAAGACCACAGTGAGGTATCATTGCACACCTAATCCGAACAGTAAAATTTTAAAAATAGTGACAATACAAAACGCTGGCAAGGATGTGGAAAAACTGGATCTCTCATATATGGCTGCTGGGAATGTAAATTAGTACATTTCTGGAAAAGGGTTTAGCAGTTTCTTTAAAAACTAAACACATACTTACCATATGACCCAGTAATCACACTCCTGGACATTTATCCCATAAAAATGAAAATTTAGGTCCACACAAAAACCTGCAAGCAATTTTTCAAAGCAGCTTTATTTGTAATAGCCCCACCAAAAAAGGAGGAGGAGGAGGAGAAGGGGGGGAAGAGGAGGAGGAGAACGGCGGGGAGGAGGAAAGAACCAAAATGTCATATGACAGGTGAATGCTGAATGATTAAACAAACTGTCTTACACCCATAGTGTGGAATATCACTCAGTAATAGAAAGGAACAAACTAGAAATACCTGCAATAACTTGAATAAATCTCAAGGGCATTTTGCTGAGTTGGGTGGCGGGGGGGGGGGGTGGGGGAAGCTAATCTTAGAAGGTCACAAGATGTGAGGACCAATTTATAAAACATTCCCCAAACGACAAAATTACAGAAATGGAGAACAGACTGATGGTTGCCAAGGATTAAGGATGGTGTGGGGAAAAGAAAGGGGTGACCATAAAGGGACTGTATGAGAGAGATCTTTGTGGCGTTGAAATAGTTTGTATGTTGATTGTGGTAATGATTACAACAGCCCTCAGGGATAAGGTGACACACAATCACAGGCACATTTTATCTCAGTGTCAATGTCCTGGCTTTATCATTGTGCTCTAGCTATGCGGAATGTAACCAACAGTGGAGGCAACGTCGAGGCTCTATGAGACCTCTCTGTACTATCTTTGCAACTTCCTGTAAGTCTATATTCAAAATAAAAAGTTAAAAAAATCGGTGCCCAGGCCACATCCCAAACCTTGTAAATTAAAATATCTAGGGGAGGAACCTAGTCAACTGCCTTTTTTTTTTTTTTTTAATGCACGAGGTAATTTTAAAGTGTAGCTAGAGTTAGGCACCACCGGCAGCTGGTATTATTACCGAAACTACAAACAGGTGGAACACCTGTAAGTCTAGTGGAAGATGATAAGGAAGGAGAAAACTAAATATACAAATCTATGTTAGGTCCCTTGAGGGTTTTATTCTCCTAATGTTAAAACCTAGTATTTAAGTGAATCCAAATAATGTGGATGGGATAATCAGTCATCCATTATGATACAGACCATTTTACACAAAAAAGGCCAGTCCCAATAGACTATTCTTTAGACTCTTAAGCATTTGGTATCGATGTTATAATTTTAAAATGCTAAAGAGCAATTACAATCACATTTAAACATGCAGCAATTTTAGAAAATCAATGTTTCACCGAGTTTCTCATTTTAGATGAGTAACAAAATGAGTTCAAATTTTTTATTTTATTGTGTTGACTAACACCAGCAGTGATCCTTGGGAAACATGTGAAAAGCAAGTATTCGTATTTTGACTACATATTCTAATGTATTCGTTATTTATATTAATGATCACCAACTATAATCTAGTAGACTCTCTGGATTTAACTGTTTAGGAAGTGAGTTGTAGACATATAGAAGCCAAGGATTATTTTGAGCCAATAAACAGTGACTTGACCCACCAAATGCCTTGTGTGGTTATTAATCATTCTATATCACCATCATCATAAGACACTGTGCATCTACTCAGCTGGGCCAGGGGATTAAAGGTTTAGAAAAGAGTCCTTCCTTGCCTTTAAAGGGTTTAAAGTCTGTTTGAGGATGGGTCCAAATACATAAAATGATGAATAACAAAGCGAAGAACATGCTGAAATCTGGACTGACAGCAGAAAAGGGCCAAAGGGCTTGTTTTTACTGGAAGTATTTTTGCATAAGCTGGGAAGGGAGTTTGCATCTTCTGGACTCATAGATCAGACAGATGAGCAGCTTCAACAAAGCAGATTTATGCTATCCACCAGGAGGGTTTTACTTAGTTGTCAGTTGTGGACTTTCTTCCAAAAGTGCAGCTGTTTTGAAGCAAGAAATCTGGCACCAAAAAATAAATAAAGTGAAAATTTAGAATAAGAATTACCTCCCACGCAACTCTAATCAACAGCTATTCTCCCTTTCCTCCACCTTCAAGATTTAAAGGTCTGGGTGGAAACTGGAGGTGGGGGTGGGAATGAGCTATTTGCTTTGCCCCAAGACCACCAATCTCCTCTGTCTCTCTCCAAACACGACCCTCACACACTCTCTATCCTAATTTACACTGCTACGACTTCCCAGATTTGTTTTACGTTCTGGAAGGATTTATCCATTTGGAAGCGTTCTTAAAAGTTGCTAACTGTCGTGAAGTTCGATTTGAAAGCAAAAGAAGGAATGACCGCGTTTGAACAGAGGAAGAGTGCAAACTCTTGTAAAGAAAGTTGTCTTGTGATTATGGGAGGTAATCAACAGCTACTCAGACATTCTTCTCTTAAACAGCTGAGGTTTATCATTTTCGCTATTATGACAATGAATTTTTTCCTCCTTTCCTTTATGCCTTTTGGCAGGAGCCTCGACTCTGCAGGTGTTAGCGCTGCAAGGGCCGAACCCAACCGCCAGAATGTCTGCCGAGCCTAGCATGGGATGCTGCCCAGCAAAACAGCGCCCAGGGAGAGGGCGACTGAGGAAGAGAGCCTGTAAGCGCGCTTCAGAAGGGACTGGGACCAGAGCCCTGGAAAACTAGAGCGAGTGGATTCCCTAACAGGGGGAACCCGCGGGAGCCTGGAAAAAAAACGAGAGGGAGAGAAAGAAACTCACCCCCGCGCTGTGAAGCCCGGCGCAAGCAAGCGAGTGAGCGCGCAGGCTGGCTGGGCTGCTCCAGCTGGAAGTCATTCTGCGGGCTGGCGTCTGCGTTGTCAGGGCGACCGCCCGGCCGGCGCCAGCGAAGGGGGGAGGCGGGCTCCGTGAATGGGTGACGTCACGCGGCCGGCGCCAGGCAGTCTGGGCGGCCGAGCCAATGAATCAGCTGTCCGGGGGAGGGAGCGCAGCGCGCGGGAGGAGGCTGCAGGAATGCGCCGGGAGCCGCGCGGCCCGGGATGGCGGGAGATGCCTCCGCCAGCCCCATCGCCCCGCGGCGGTCGAAGGTCCCAGCGTCCCAGGCTCGGCCATCCCGGTGCCCGGTGCCCCCCGCGCCTAGTCTGCGGCTGTGCCCGCGTCCCCCGTTTTCCGCCGGTTATCCCCACGGGCGCGCGCTCTGCGGAGAGGCCCACGAGCTGGGGCGGCGGGGGAGGGGCGCTGGGGCGGTGTCAGAGAGGATTTGTTTTCACTTACTGCGACTGTAGCACTTATTTAAAAGGAAGCATACAATAAAACTTGTCCTTGTTGATAAAATAGACTTTGAAAGTGTTGATGAATCCACCGCTACCTTACTGTGCGCTCCGCGTCGTGCTGGGTGTTGGGTATCACAATGGAAGGAGCAGGGCTCAGAAGTTCCCAAAATTGAACTGGGAAGGAAAACGTGTAAGGAACTCATGATTCCTTAGACTTAGAGTCGACTGCTCTTCCAGTATTCTACAGCGCGGGACTGTACGGTGCCTTTAAGGTTCTAGAAAGCAAATGGCTCCGAAAATCTCCAATTTTTTGGTGTTACTGTGTTTTGCTTTTCCTCTGTCCTGCTTTGCTCTCCATTACAGTACCCTCTGACAGTGGCCAATTACTGGGTTATGGTCATTTCAGTATCCCCAGCATTTGACGCTCTCCTGGACTCCTGGTAAGGACTGGACATTGTTGATGGGTAATCCACAATGCAAGAGCAAATAATGTTTAAGTAAAGGCTGGAATAAAAAGACTACTTCTGAATTTCTAAACATTTTTGGGTGCTTACTTGTTGGTTTTTGGTGGTTTTTCAAGAGTAGTGATGCATTGTTACTGAAACTGGAATACCAGAGTGTGGCCCAGACTCACTCACATAGTAGATGTCGTTAAATCGGCCCTTCCTGCTGAAGTCTGGGCCTCTCTCTTTTAGTCTGGAATATGAGGAGATCTGGTGAGATACTCTCTTAAGACCCATGAAGTTCTAGCAGCCTATCATTGTATTTATCAACCTTTAAAACCATTGAGTTTATTCCTGTCATTGTATGTGGTATAACATTCATTTAACACTTTAGGGTCCCTGCTATGTGAATAATATGTACTAGAAGTTTTAACTGAAAATTTTTTGGAATAAAAGTTAAGGGCCTGGCGCGGTGACTCACGGCTGAATTCCAGCACTTTGTGGGGCCGAGGTAGGGAGTTCAAGACCAGCCTGACCAACATGGTGAAACCCCATCTCTACTAAAAAAAAAAAAAAAAAAAAAAATAGCTGGGTGTGGTGGTGCACGCCTGTAGTCCCAGCTACTCGGGAGACTGAGGCAAGAGAATCACTTGAAGGAGGGGGAGGTTGCAGTGAGCCGAAATGGTGCCACTTGCACTCCCACCTGGGCAACAGAGCAAGATTCCATCTTTAAAAAAAAAAAAAAAAGAGAGAGAGGAGAGAGAGAGAGAGAAGGAAGGAAAGGAGAGGAAAGGAAAACCAGAAAACAAAGCAAGTGCTAATAAATGGGTATCGGCCCGTTCATCTCGACATTTGATGTGCGTGAAGTCACCTGGCAATTGGTTGAAATGCAGAAGAGGCTTGGGATTCTGCATCTTTAACAAGCCCCCAAGTGATGTTGATATTGCTAACCCTGAACTGCACTTTGAGTAAAGAGAATCTTGACCACAGAGTACCAAGGAAAGCATAAAGAAAGAATATAATGGATATAAAGTGGTCTGGGTTCCTGAAAGCCTGCGGAGAAGATGAGCTTGAGTCAAGTGATTGTGCATATGATTGGCTGAGGGAATGAAAAAGCAGAACAAACAGCATAAATAACAACCGCATTGGAAGGAAAGAAGCAAAAAATAAGTTGAGGGGTGAAGAGGATTTTGTCTGACTTCAATTAAGAATATTTAGGGAAACTATAAAAAATGGGATTGAAGATTTACTGGTGGGGTAAGACAACCTTGGAGGTTATGAATCCCAATTAATTTGGTGTAGTCGAGGAAACCGAGCAGCAGTACAATCTCGTTAGATAATGGCAGAGCTCAGAATGGAAGCCAAATCTGAGAAATTTAGATTACAAATACCTTACACATAGAGTCCTCGATATAAGAAAAACCACTTGTCATTGTGCAAGGTGAAAATATGAGGCAAGAACAAAAACAAGCGAAGAGACCCATAGGAAATCATATCGTCCAAGCATGGAGTTTTGGGGAAGGTTTGGTCTAGGGAATATGAGGGAATACCAGGAGAAGAGATAAATCAGAAAAACTTTGTGTTTGCGTGAATTGTAATGGCCGCCACCAGCTGATTAAATCATCCATTTATGTAAGAAAAGGAAAAAAATTCCCTCCATCCTTCCCATGGTCCAATGAAGCATTTTTCAACCCTGACCTCACATCGGTATTACTATTTTTTTTCAACCCACAGAAATTTAATCAGAATCTCTGGGAGTGGAGCCCTAGAATCAGTATTTTTAAAGGCTCCCTAGGTGATTATAATGTGCAGTCAGTGTTGAGAATCACTAATCTAATATACAGTCACCAGCTCATTTTGTAGGCTTCATTTCTGGCCCTGAACATTTCCCCCAGTGTTATCTATTATACTAGCACTAGATCATTTTTAAGACTGGGTGTGTTTTGTGGTGGATTTTGATGGTTTATAGCACATTCTCTAAGCTCAATGTCTTCCATCCCTCATTAACTGTCATGGTTTAGTTGTGAACATATCCTGATATCTCTCATTGGCAAGAGAAGGAACAGTGATTTGGCACATGACTGGATGGAAATGATAAACCTGGTTTATGAACCTACATGGTACCATAGTGTGGCAGTGCAGTTATTTTACTTGATTTTTATCTTTGCTTTAATAATCTACTTTAACAACCTCTTTAGGATTAGAGCTGATGAATGAGCACTTAAAATAGCGACTTGGACCATTGGAACTTTTATTTTGGCGTCTTCTCTAAAAAATAATCGTTACTTGCTGGGAAAAAAAACCTGAATGTGAGAAGAGTGTATAGTCTTTTCCTTCGTGACTAACTTAACTTTTAAAACTTCATTGATTCATTTATTCCTCTAAAATTAATTGAGTACCTCCTATGTGCCAGGTACTTTTTCAGATAGGAGGATGCCAAGAGAAGAAAAGCATTTTCTCTGTCTTCAAAGAGGAAAAGATGAGCATAGTGAACTTCGGGTACTGTATTTATTCAGCTTGGACGTTTTTGGCTTTCCCATACTATCTTAAGATGCATTTAGTGAATATTTTAAAAAATTCATTTACTACTTTTTAAAAAAAAAAAAACTAATGAATACATGTGGTTCAAAAACCAAAGAAAATATTTTCCCCCTCATTCTTGTCCTATGTCTGCCTAATTCCCTCTCACACCCTACAGAAGCCACTATTAATTTCTTACCTATCCTCTGAGAGTATTTTTGTGAATATACTAGCAAATATAAACATATTCTTATTTTCTCCCATTTTTACACTGTTCTATATCTTTTTTAAATTTAAAAATATCGGGAGGATATCTTTCTATATCGGCACATTCTGTTTTCATTTTGTTATTCTTCCATAATATTCCATTGTCTCAAAGTACCACAATGTATTTCTCTTACTGCTATTGATGGTAATTTAGGTTGTTTCCAATCTTTTGTTACGAAATTACATAAACAACCTTGTGCAACATCTGTGTCATTTTGCCCATGTGCACATGAAGTATTATCTGTAGGATAAATTTCTGCAAGCAAAACTATTGGGTCTTTTAAAGGGTGTATGTTAACATTCTTGATTGTTTCCTTAAGATAAATTCCTAGGCATGAAATTCCTGGGTTGACTAATATAAATACTTTAAAGGTTTTTGATATTCACTGAGAAATTGCCATCTAGAGAGTTCGTACTGATTCATTTTCTCACTTGCGTGGTATAAAAGTCCCCATTTCTCTGAAACCTTGCTGGTATTGGAAAATACCTTTTTAAAAATATATTTTTGTTTATTTCATGGGTAAAGAATTGCATATCTATTAACTTAGCATGCATTTCTATGAATAATATATAATTTGAACTTTACCATATGTTTATTAGCCATTGCATGATTAGACGTTTGTCCATCTCTTTTGTCCAATCTTGAAGAATTTTTATTTTTATTACTGGTTTGTAATACATTAATACACTAATCATAATAATGATCTGTTTATTAAACCCTTGCCTTGTTCCAGGTACTGTGCTAAGCATTTTTAATTGCTCCTATGTATTGTAAATATTTTATCTGAGTTTGGTATGTGTCTTTAATACTTATTTAATCATTATTTCCTCTTAAAAACCTTTAGAAACTGTACAAATTATGTGATAACATAAACCAATCTTTTGTGTGTTTTTGTTTGCTCGCTTAACACATAGGAAAGTCTGTCCACTCTAAAATCAGCTTAGCATTCACTTTATTTTTACTAGTTCCTGTAGGACTTTAAGTAATTTTTAAAACAAATTAATTACTATTTACAAATGGTTAGCTAACCACAATGTAACTATCTTTTTCTGTTTCAAGAAAATATTTTTATACTTTTTAAAGCAATTACTTTATTATTATTTTATTTATTTTATTTTTTTTATTTACTTTTTTTGAGACGGAGTCTCGCTCTGTCACCCGGGCTGGAGTGCAGTGGCGTGATCTTGGCTCACTGCAACCTCTGCCTCCTGAGTTCAAGCGATTCTCTGCCTCAGCTTCCCAACTAGCTGGGATTATAGGTGCCCGCCACCACGCCCGGCTAATTTTTTTGTACTGTTAGTAGAGACGGGGTTTCGCCATCTTGGCCAGGCTGGTCTTGAACTCCTGACCTTGTGATCACCCACCTCGGCCTCCCAAAGTGCTGGGATTACAGGCGTGAGCCACTGTGCCCGGCCAAAGCAATTATTTTTACACATATGAATAACTAAAAACATAGGGGCAGGGGAAGGACTAAAACTGCCCACAATCCCATCAACCTGAGACAATCTCTGTTAACATGTAGAGCAAATCTAGTTGATTTTCTATATGTAAATAAATATCTGTATACTATGTATTTTTTACAGAAATGGCATTATATTATGCATATGTTTTGTTGCTTGCTTTTCCCCCCCATTAGCCGTGTAGAGTGAATAACATCTTTTTATGTCAGTAACTCCTCATCCTCATCATTATCCATTGTATGGAAGAGAACTCTTTAATGAGATCAATTTCCCCTTCAGAAGCAGGAAACCTGGGCAGAAGCATTCCACAAGAAACCTCACCTGCCTGTTTGATGTTCAGCTGTTCAGAATTTCCTAAGGCAGTTTAATCCCATTGTTTCTCAACTACTTTCCGTTTCTTTGAGGGCCTAACAGCCTACAAGAAAAGGGGAACACAATGGTCAATCATTAACCTGCTCCAACTAGAGAGACAACTCAGAAAGAAGACAAAAACATTTTTTTTTTTTTTTTTGGCAAGACATGGTTCAAAATCTTATAGATTTTTTTCTGCAAATTGTTTTCAGTCCTCTTTCCCATACCCCATTGTCTTTGTCTCCCTAGCCTACATGCACACCTCCCTTCAGATAATTTTTAACTTACGCTATTTATTTCTTAATAAAAATAATGACATGACTTGCTCTCCCAGAGCTCTGACCTTAGGTTTGTTCTAGCTGCAACACTAGTATAGATCATTCTATTAATTATGAATGTATTCATGTGTATAGAGGCAATAGTAGACCAGTGGTAATGTTACCTTATTCTGGAGACTTACACTTATTAATAAATAATGAGATGCTTCTGTGAAATGCCTTTAGCAAAGGCAAGGGAAAGCATTACTTCTCAAAAGACTGTACATTTGAAAGATTGAAAGCTGATACCAAAGGCTCTTCAATAAGATATAAACCACTTCTGTGGAAAAAAAGAAAATAACATGAAAGAAGTGAACTGGAAATTCTATACTGCTAAACTGGGGACCAAAATTTTCTAACTGGCAAAGTGTAAAATCTAAGTGAACAGATCAGAGAACCTAAAATAGATTCTTGGAGATGTAGGAAAACTGATCTCTGATCCTCCAAATATCTTTCTATGTTATACGTTTAAAATAAATCACTACACTTAAAAATCTGAGATGTTATTTATAATAAAATGCTACATTCCCATCATATCCTGTTAAAGATGGTATTGAAAAGTTGTGTTAAATTAATTCCAATGAGAGATTGGTATGTATGATTGATTGTTATTATTAAACAGCATTTTTTTCTATCTTAACTAACTTATATTAGGCTTGTGTATTAAGCTAGATATTCAAGTCTAGATACTAATTAAAACAACTTCATGAAGTATAGTGGCCACTGGCTTCCTGGGAACATTTTTTCTGCACTGAATATTCTAGTCCAGTTTCTAGCAAATAGAAAATGCTTTGTGGTTGCCACTAGAGGGCAAATAGCCGCCTGGACTTCTCTTTGACCAAAGAGTATCTTGGTCCAAGCAGCCAGTTGTAAGGTCTCATATAAACTACTCTTAAATCTTGCATTGCCAAGTCTTAGTCAGCTCACCGACTCGGCAAACTCAGAACATTTTAATTTGTTTTAAATCAAAATTTAAATATGTTCTTTTACCAGTCTATTTACATGGTCCAACTTGGGATGATAGATCTCTTGGCTGAGTGCACTAACTTCTGACCTTCTTATCCTACCCCTTTCCAATGTAGATATTAAATCCCACTGCTCGGCCAGCAAGGTAACCTCTCTTCATGGCATTCAACAGCATTCTTAGACCTTAAGTGACATCAAAGGCACTTTCCAGTCTAATTCGTTTCTGCTTCAGTTTCCAATCTCTCCTCCTGCCATTCCCTCATAGTCCCTTTATTCTGTACTAGTTCAGAGTTGCTGGCACTTTCTCAAATATATGATGTTATTTCATGCCCTTGTGTCTTTACTCAGGCTGTTACTTCTACCTGGGATGCTGTCACTGCCCATCACACACTGCTGAAGACTCAGTTCAGGTATTACCTATAAGAAGCCTTATACTCTTTGCTGCTCCCCTTTTTCTTCCCCTCTTTCTTTCCAGAGCAATAGATTGAGTTTTCCCTCCTCTATGCTCCTGTAGCATCTTTTACACACCTCAATAATAATACTAACCCTGCTCTTGTGATTATGTCTAGCAGAATATGAATATTCAATCTATGTTGAAATGTCAACTCAATTGTTTTGTCTTTTCTTTGCTGCATTAGGAATTGTTAGGAGTTCTAGAAGAGGGATGGAATGCAAACAACAACTCCCTTCCTCTCCAGGAAGCAGAGACCTGAAGCCCACGATTGTGGTTTTTGAAGCCTGAGCTCTCTCTGCCCTTGAGTAAGGAGGTCCAAGATTTCTCCTTGATAAAAATGTGGACTGCAATGCTAGTTAAAAGAAGCAATTGGGGTTTTTGGTATAGAGAAATATTTGGAAGCTGAAGAGACTGAGGTGGACTGGAAAAGCTTCGGAGATGCCAAACATCACAACTCAGAGACAGGAAAGTGGTCTGAAAATATAGCAGCTGCCTGGAGGTGCCAGGTGAGTGGGCCTGGAGAAGAGCCACGATGAGGGCCACTGTTGGAGTCATACTGAACAAGCTCTTCACAGCCCTCACCAGAGGACTTTGCAGTTAAGTGGCAATTCTGCCTCATGTAGACAAATAATCATGGGAGGTGATTCGCAGCCTGTGATCAAGTTCTTTTTTATCCAAGCAAGAATAAATGATTCCTGAAAATTATCAAAATAATCAAACACAAGCAGAGTCTGAGAAACTGTCACAGCCAAGAGGAATCTTAAGGTGACATGATGGCTAAAGGCAATGTGGTACTCTCAATGGGATCCTGGAAAAGAAAAAGAACATTGGGGGAAAACTACAGACATCTGAATGAGGTAGAGACTTTAGTTAATAATAATGTATCAGTATTGGTTTGTTAATTATAATTATATAGACCATACTAAGATAAGATGTTAATAATATGAGAAACTGGGTGTGAAGTATATCCAATGTATCTATCTTTCCAATGTCTTTGTAAATCTAAAATAGTTCTAAAAAATAAGTTTATTTAAAAAGAAAGAGAAGGAGAAAAACACAGACTAACCTGGGAGGATGTGTCCTCCAAAACCCTCAGGACCCTGGAAGCACCCAGGAGACCTGAACTCATGAATTCCTTGAGTATAGGAATTGATTCATGCTGACATTCTCCATGGCCAGTGCACAGTATCTGGTTTTAACAAGTGGTCAATGCATAGTTACTGAATTAAAATCTATTTCCAGTAAGGAAGAAGCAAGAGGCAATAAAAAGAATGTTTTTCTTCTGATGATAAATAAAACTGCAAACTATATTTTGTGTACTTAAGTTGATTGAAAATTTTGTAGGGATATCCAGTTCAACAGAGTTTACCCTGACATTTGGAAAAAAACTGTGCTCTTAGTGCAGAAAGTAACACAAGACTCCATTCTTTAAGAATCCTGCTATTTTGCCAGATGCAGTGGCTCATGCCTGTAATCCCAGCACTTTGGGAGGCTGAGGTAGGCGGATCACGAGATCAGGAGTTTGAGACCATCCTGGCTAACACAGTGAAACCCCGTCTCTACTAAAAATACAAAAATTAGCCGGGAGTGGTGGCACGTTCCTGTAATCCCAGCTACTCAGGAGGCTGAAGCAGGAGAATCGCTTGAAAACCCAGGAGGTAGAGGTCATGGTGAGCCGAGATCGTGCCACTGCATTCCAGCCTGGGCAACAGAGCGAGACACCATCTCAAAAGAAAAAAAAAAAAAAATACTGCTATTTTTTCTGATGTTAACCTGGAGGAAAACCATCGTTATAAAAACAAGATATTAAAATCAGGGAATACACAAATAGAGATCGGGTACATAATGTCTAATAGTTTTAAGTAAGGAACAAAGGTTCAATTTCTTTTTCATATAAAAGGAAGCAAACATATTAAAATTCTCCTAAGTACTAATATTTGAAGTACATAGACTGAAAATTGAAAGTGCTCATATATTTTTGATATGAAATTGTTCTCTGATGTTTTTTAGTCTAGTAAAAGTCCCTTGACAAATGATACTTATTAAGTAGTATTTTATCCACAAGGGGTTACTTCAAAATAATTTGTAACATAGACATTGTATTTTTAAAGTTTGTCTATTTCATGAAATTTGTCTTTCAGCATGGTAAGGTATAGTAGAAACTTTATACTTAAAAGAAGATGATGTTGCAGAAAGGAAAGATGGCCAAAAAATAAAGGTTCAGATCATGAATTTGAAGCTTTTCTCTGTCCAGATTCTCCACATTGACTGAATCAGTTGGGGGTCTTGCTGACTCAGGACTCTGCTAAACTGTCTTGCTTATCACAAGGGTGACTATCAGCCACACAGATATAAAGCTATAACCCTCTCTCCTTGGCAAGGAAGTAAAAACCAAATAGATTTTTAGCTTAACAGACAATGCAAACTGATAGTTTATTCTTGACATATTGAGAAAGATAAAAAGGTCATTTTTTGGTATTCTCAGAATAAATCAGTGATGTTTTAAAAGGTACTCACATCCAGATGATGGTAATTAATTACATGAGATAGATGTGGTGTTTCTCTCTCAAAATAAATAAATGAGAGGAATGAAGAAAAGGAGAGAGAACAAAGAAATGCATATGATTGAAAGCAACAGGGTAGTAAGAGGTTTGGGTGGTATAGAGAGGAAAGAAAACTGGGTAGATACCCTCTCTTCCAGCCAAATAACTCTATGGGTTGACTATCTAACCGGCTTTAAGGCCTACTATGCTTGTAAGTGTGTGTGCCTGGTTTTTTTTGGGGTTTTTTTTGAGACAGAGTTTTGCTTCCTCACCCAGGCTGGAGTGCAGTGACGCGATCTCGGCTCACTGCAAGCCCCGCCTCCCAGGTTCACTCCATTCTCCTGTCTCAGCCTCCCGAGGAGCTGGGACTACAGGCACCCACCACCATGCCCAGCTAATATTTTGTATTTTTAGTAGACAGGGTTTCACTGTGTTAGCCAGAATGGTCTCGATCTCCTGACCTCGTGATCCACCCGCCTCGGCCTCCCAAAGTGCTGAGATTACAGGCGTGAGCCACCACGCCGGGCGTTTAGGTGCCTTTTCTAACTTTCTTAACAACTTCAACAAATCAATTATTATGCATATATTTTAGAAATGAGGATGCTGGGGGGTCAGATGGTTTACTAACTGATCCAACGTCATCTACCTAGTAGGAAGCAAACCCAGGGGTCAAATGTAGATCTATTAGATTCCACAAACCTTGGAACCTTCTATACTACCTCTCAGAATCTCCCTGTCGAAACTTTTCCGGAATGATTTTGGATTAAAAATTTTGATTGGTTAATTCAGAGTAATAAGAGCTACCAAAAATCCAATTCATTGTTGAAACTAATTGAACCTTATCAATTATTTCAACTTTTTTTGTATCTCTAATCTTTGCTATCTTTTGTGATCCTAAAAAAGCTTTTCTTATTTATGCCAAATTCTCTGTGCTATACTATGATACAAACAAAGTCAATCTGCAGTTTATTGCACTCGTCCCATTATGCTACATCCGCACGCAGAATGTTGAGAGCAATGCTCAAAAATCTGATTTTCTGTGTATGTTATTTGTGACCCATATAGTGTTTTAATTCTGAACATTTCTTTTGGTTAATTATTATTGCTTCCAGTTCTCTGTGGAAAGTTTTCATCTTGACTCTTAATTTCTTAAAATATCAGTGGTGGCCATTTTAAAGTCTGTATCTGAAAACACCGTTATCTGGATCCCACTGTAGGTCTGTTTCTGGTGCCTGTTTTTCTTTTGTTTTTTGGTTACATCCTGTCTCCTTGTTTGCCTGGTTGTTTTCTTTTCTTTTTTGAGATGGAGTCTCGCTCTGTCACCCAGGCTGGAGTGCAGTGGTGTGACCTCCGGCTCACTGCAACCTTCGCCTCCTAGGTTCAAGTGATTTTCCTTCCTCGGCCTCCTGAGTAGCTGGGATTGCACGCATGTGCCACCACACCTGGCTAATTTTTGTATTTTTAGTAGAGACAGGGTTTCACTATGTTGGCCAGGCTGGTCTCAAACTCCTGACCTCAGGTGATCCGGCCACCTCGGCCTCCCAAAGTGCTAGGATTACAGGTGTGAACCACCATGCCCAGCCTGCTTGGTTGTTTGCTATTGCCAGATATTGCATGTGGACTTTGTCACAAGACTCTGTATGATGCTTTGTTCCTCTAGAGAAAATGTACACATGCTTTTGGCAAGCAGCTAGGTTAGACACTAGTAACCTCAAAACACTTTAATCCAATCAGCAATTGGAGATCATCTGAGGTTGAGTTCAGTTCCTGTTAGATTTGATATAGTTCCAGTTCAGTATTATCTTTAGGTGTAACTCCTCTGGATCCATATTGCCTGCCTGAGATATTTACCACGATCCCTACTCTTTAACAAACATTGACCTCCCATTTTTGGTCCCCCAGCCTCATGAGTCTGTCCAGCTCTCTGTTTCCAACCTTTAAGCCACAGCTTTCAAAATCAGCAATCACCTTTAAGAGAAAAGTGAACCCAAATACCAGGTTTACCTCTATGGACTTTCATCTTCTCCCTGCTCTTGACGGCATAATTCTTCACTGTTTTGTTGGCTCTGCAAAAATTTCAGATTTTAATATTTTTTGATATTTAGTTCAACTTCTCTAGCCGAACTATAAGATATTTGGTTTCTCATAAAAAATTAGGAGCTATGGCAAACTGATCCCGAGTTCCTGCTTATCAGCCATCTGTTGAATCAGAGTAAAGGCTGCCACTTAGAGATGGGTCAGGCAGCATCCAGTTCACAAGCACAGTTTGTTTCAATATCTTAGTTTCTTGTACCAGAAACTTGACAAGTGGCAGAATGCCTAAAACTAAGAGTAAGAAACATCTAAATACCTAAAACTAAGATGTAAGAAACATCTAAATACCTAAAACTGAGAGTAAGAAACATCTAAATACCTAAAACTAAGATGTAAGAAACATCTTAGTTTCTTACACTTTTATTCATTTCTGCCACTTGTCTGGCCCTTTTAGGCATTTGCTTTTGTGACCTCTGGTTCAAGTGAATAATTACAAACTAGGCAACAGGGATCCAAATAAAATATCCCAAGCTCTTTTCCCACAATATTATTTAGCACCCAGCAGCAACACTGTTCTGCTTAGTCCCTCAGAACTAAAGAAACGTTTGTTCATATACTTCTGTTCACTTACTTGAAGTAAATCTCAGAACATTGTTTTTATAGGATATTCTACACCAAATTTGGATTCATAGACATTTCTCTTTTTAACCCACAAACTTGGATTATCTACAACATAACCAAGCAATTATAATCTATATCAATTATTTAAAGACTTACAATTTCTTCTTTAATTGAATCATATCCTCGTTTCCTCAACTGAACTAACTAAATGATTGTGCATGGAATTTTGCAAAAATTCATTTGAATAATAGTGATTGTTAAGGTTTCAGGGGAAAGGTTAACTTTCTCATACATTCTATCCATGATTGGCAAATATTCATTCCATTTCTCACTCATCAAATATTTGAGCAGACGCCCTGTACCAGGCAGGCAGTGTCCTGAATGCTGAAGATGTCAAGATGAATAAGACACAAGCCCTGACCTAGAGAAGCTCACTGTGGTAGGGCGACAGACATGAAAAACAGTCCTTACAACACTCTGTGATGAATATTATAATCGAGTTATGAACCAAGAGCTATGGAAGTAAATGACTAGGTATGTCTGAGGAGTGAAAAAAAAAACAAAAAAAAGACTTCTCAGAGCAAGTGTCATTTCAACCTACTCTTCAAAGGATAATCTAAGTGCTGGTCAAGTACAGAAGAGGAAGGGGGTTTTTGTGTCTTCCTACCTGAACCTTGCTACCCCAAAAGCTCCCGCTGGTAACCCTGCCTCACATTTTTAACTCTAGCAATCCATTATCTATACTGATCTTTTTTTTTTTTTTTTTTTTAATTATTTTATTTTCAGATGGAGTTTCGCTCTTGTTGCCCAGGCTGGAGTGCAGTGGTGCAATCTCGGCTCACTGCAACCTCCGCCTCCCGGGTTCAAACAATTCAACTGCCTCAGCCTCCCGAGTACCTGGGATTACAGGTGCCCACCACCATGTCCAGCTAATTTTTTGTATTTTTAGTAGAGACGGAGTTTCACCATGCTGGCCAGGATGGTCTTCAACTCCTGACCTCAGGTGATCCACTCGCCTCGGCCTTCCAAAAGTACTGGGATTACAGGCGTGAGCCACCGCGCCTGGCCTATACTGATCTTTCCAAATTATAAATATTATCACTGATTTCCCATCCTTTTCACAATGAATTCAGACCTCTTGGCTGGCCTCCAAGGCCTTTGTCATTCTAAGCCCCAACTCAACATCCAGCTCCGAGGCAGGGTATGTACTGCAGGTGGAATGGAACTTAAAAGACCATGGTACCACACGTCTCCATGTCTTTTGCATGAGTTTCCTCTGCCTCGTGCATGTCGTCTAAGCCTCTTTCCATAGCACTTTATGAATGCCTGTATTAGCACCTATCCACTGTATAGTAAACCTAGTTATCTTATCTGGGTCCATCCAAAAGACCACTGGGTCCATAGAGCTTGGCCCATTACTTAACACAAAACTGTTTCTCAATGTATATTTGGGGTCAATTAATGAATTAAAGAAACACTGCAGTAATTAATGTGGCTAAATTTGAGGGTAAAGGGAGAACCTGGAACGAGATGAGATGCATAAGGTACCACTATGTATGAAGATAACAATATCCTAGGTTATATACATACTTTTATTAAGATGCTGCTGCTAAATCTCTTAGAAATACTGTTCTTCACGTGTGTCCAAGAGTGTATTATAGTCAACAGATTTTTCAGTATCATTTGGTTTTAAAAAATATCCTTCTTGGATCATAATAATAAAGGAAAATTTGAGAACCCCTGACAGTGGCACCAGAAACACACACACACACACACACACACACACACACACACGTATGTATGTGTGTATATATTATGTAAAGTAAAATATAAGTATAGCTACATCTTTAAAGTCAGGGTTTTTCTAAGGCTTTTGTCTGTGCTATTTCTATTTATTCTTCCTGATTGCAGATCTCAGTTGTTATCCGTTGGGTCTGAGATCTTTATAGGTCTAACTCGGGTCTTAATTTTCCTCAAAAGTTGGAGTTCTAAATGTAATTTGGTACCCAGATTGTACTCTGGAATGGAAAAAGCACATTAGTGGAAAAACTGGTGAAATCCAAATGAAGTTTGTACCTTAGTTGATAGTAATATAACTAAGTTCTTGATAATCGCAAATGTGCCATAGTTATGGAAGATGGAAGCATCTGGGAAAACTGGATAAAGAGTGTATAGAAACTATCTGGATCTATCTTTGCAACTTTTCTGTACGCCTAAAATTATTCAAAAGAAAAATTTTATTTTTTAAAAAATTGAAGAACATTAAGAATTATGTTCAGAGCATTATATCACCTACAGAGAAATCAAATTCACTCGAAGACTGACCCATGACGTATTACTACAACCCGATAAATCTTAGGCACCTCATACTGCAGGGAATCAATGACTTCCTTTACAAATGTTCTTCTGTGCTGTTCTTTGCCTTCCAGACTTTCTGGATTTTAGATTTGTATGTATATTCTAAGGAAAATTCCCATGTATCTTGTTTTTTATGCATATTGTCTTCACCTAGAACTGATACTCCCAGGGTCCCTCATTAACCTATAAAAGTCACTAGGAAGTAATCTGTATTCTTTGAATAATAATGCTAAACAAGAACAGCTAATTATAAAAAATAAAAAACATTTACCATAGAAATTCTTTGGTGGTATATTTCTTTTTCATTTTTAATAACACTGACTTGAAATATCAGATAATTGGCTGGGCACGGTGGCTCACGCTTGTAATCCCAGCACTTCAGGAGGCCGAGGTGGGCAGATCACCTGAGGTCATGAGTTCAAGACCAGCCCGGCCAACTTTGGGAAACCCCGTCTCTACTAAAAATATGAAAATCAGCCAGGTGTGGTGGCGCACGTCTGTAATCCCAGCTACTTGGGAGGCTGAGGCAGGAGAATTGCTTGAACCCGCAAGGCAGAGGTTGCATTGAGCCGAGATTGCACCACTGTACTCCAGTCTGGGAGACAGAGTGAGACTCTGTCTCAAAAAAAACAAGAAACAAAGAACAAAAAACAAGGAAATATCAAATAATTAGCCAAGCTAGCTGCCTAATCTGCTCTGTGGAACATCTCAGCTTAATAATAAAGTTATTAAGTGACCCATTCTTCTCCAAGACTGCTGGCTACTAACAGGGCTTCTTTTTTTTTTCCAGTGGCTTCTATATTTATGTTTTTATTTTTAAAGTTCTATGTGAATCTTTTTTCAAACGGCTTTTTTTTTTTTTTAATTATACTTTAAGTTCTAGGGTACATGTGCACAACGTACAGGTTTGTTACATATGTATACATGTGCCATGTTGGTGTGTTGCACCCATTAACTCGTCATTTACATTAGGTATATCTCCTAATGCTATCCCTCACCCCTCCCCCCTCCCCACAATAGGACCCGGTGTGTGATGTTCCCCTTCCTGTGTCCAAGTGATCTCATTGTTCAATGCCCACCTATGAGTTAGAATATGCGGTGTTTGGTTTTCTGTTCTTGTGATAGTTAGCTGAGAATGATGGATTCCAGCTGCATCCATATCCCTAAAAAGGACATGAACTCATCTTTTTTATGGCTGCATAGTATTCCATGGTGTATATGTGCCACATTTTCTTAATCCAGTCTGTCACTGATGGGCATTTGGGTTGATTCCAATCTTTGTTATTGTGAATACTGTTGCAATAAACATACGTGTGCATGTGTCTTTATAGCAGCATGATTTATAATCAACAGGGCCTCTTCTTAATGCCACCAAGAAGAGTATTCTCTCTCTGATAACATGCAAAAATATCATTGTAATATATGAGATTATGAAATCCACAGGCAAATGGATCAAATAAAGAAAGGACTAACCTAAGTGGGAATAATTTTGTTTGACCCTGACAAAGCGACTGGGCAGATGAGACCAGATCCATAATCAGTTTCCAAGTGGCTGGCAGCGCTGTTTCCTGACCAAAGTTAGAGAAGTGCAAAAAATACAAGTGACCTCACAGGCTGCCTGACAAACCCCTGAATGTTCTCTGGGGTAGTCAGAGATGAAAGGAGGGTAGGAGATAAGAGGACTTTTAAATTACAGATCTCAGCATCAATGTGTGCTAGCTGAAGAGGAGGCGCAGAGGGTGATGAACACACTACAAAGAGCCTTGTGAAGTGGGGCATAGAGTGTGTCCCCTAATCAGCGGATATTCTATTAGAGTGCAATCATTCATTTCGTGTATCCTATTTACAAGGAAACCCAGGAATACTTTTAAATGCCAAGTAAGAAAAAGAAAAAGAAATATATATTTTTTGACTTAGAGACTTTGGAAAAGATTCTTCTACAACACATTCTTCCACTTGGAAAGTAGGCACTTTGGGTGGCTGTATCAACAGTAGGAAAACAGAGAAAAGTATTTTTTTTGGAAGAAATTACTAGATGGTATCCTAGCAGACTGAATTTAGAAACAGGTGATAATATTTTTACACAAATTGATATGTTCCTATCTACATTATGAATATAGCAAATTTAAAAGTCGTCTTTCTGTCCTGTGCTTGCTGTCCCAACACACAAGATGATGTAGGTAAGGCACCCCCCATTTTAATGAGGTCTTCCCTTGCTTGTGAGGTTTCTTCCAGGCTGTGTTATATTAACACCATTTGACCTGACTGAGGAACTCCCTGCTCCCTGAAACCGTTTCTTTCCTTCTCTTCTTCTCTTGCTCGCTGGCCACTCTTCTCACACTGATTTTCTGCTTCCTCTTCTCCCCAACCTTGGAATGGTGAAGGGATGCAGAACTCAGTTCTGGGACCTCCTCTCTGCCTACTCTCTCTTCCTGGAAGACATTCTCCAGTCTTACCATTTCCTATTCTGTTCACGTAGAGATAATCACTCCCAAATGCATATCTCCAGCCCAAATGTCTCCCCTGAACAATGGATTTAGATGTCCAATTACCTACTCAACATTGCCATACTAATGCATAGTAGGCAACTCAAATTAATATTTGCAGAATTAAACGCTTCTTCCCCCAACCCTGCTCCTCACACAGGATTCCCTGTCAATATCAATGTCAACCCTGTCCTTCCAGATGTTGAGACCAAAAGCTGCAGAATTGTTTTTGACTCTTCTTTATGACCCACATTTGCTCCATAGGCAAATCCCACCGTCCACGCCTTTCAAATACATTCAGTTACTTCTCAATACCTCCGCAGAATCACCCTGGTCAAAGCCTGGATGATTACAGTAGCCTCCTCCTTCCTTCTGTTCTTTTGTTCCACAGAATGGTCTCAACACAGCAGCCAGAGGCTCTTTCCCTATGTCTCTCAATATCTTACTGACCATTGCTTAAATACTTGCTTGAGGGAATGGCTATCATTCCTGTGGGAGACAAATCATAACAGCCTGCAACTTAAATTTGTTTGAAAAGAACATTCCATAAGAACATGCTAATTAATTAATTGGAAGCCTGTAATACTGGGGTTGAGCAGAAAGTTACAAATTAATCAGTTCCTTTTTTTTTTTTTTTTTGAGAAAGAGTTTTTCTCTGTCACCCAGGTTGGAGTGCAGTGGTATGATCTCAGCTCACTGCAACCTCTGCCTCCCAGGTTCAAGCAATTCTTCTGCCTCAGCCTCCCAAGTGGCTGGGATTACAGGTGCGTGCCACTAAGCCCGGCTACTTTTTGTATTTTTAGTAGAGACGAGATTTTGACATGTTGGCCAGGCTGGTCTTGAACTCCTGACTTCAGGTGATATGCCTGCCTGGGCCTCCCAAAGTGCTGAGATTATAGGGGTGAGCCACCACACCCAGCCCTCAAATCAATCAATTTTATGCTTTCATTGCATTGAAGAGAAAGCTGAAGCAGAGAAGATTAAATGAGCCTCACTCAGTCCATGGTAGAGCTAGCACCACAGTCAGATTAGGTCTCAGGTCTCATTACTACTCAGAGTAGAGATCCATAAGGATTTATTTATTTATTTATTTATTTATTTATTTATTTATTTATTTTTTCCCCCAGAATATTTTGCAGAGGATTAATCACATTTCCCCCCAGATCAACTGATTTTTTCTTCAGATAATGCATTAATTACAGAGGTTTTATAGTTCAGTTTCATTAAAAGGCATATTGTAGGTAACTTCAGTTTAAAATGAAGTACCAGAGTTAATAATATGTTTCTCATGATTTATAATTCTGTTGAATTTTGAGATCTTTTAGGGAGTGAGCTCATGTTGTTCTCACCAAACTCACTGAAGAGTTCTCATTGTCAGAAGAAGGGCTCCACCCTCGCCTTTGCTGGCTCTGATCAACATTAATGCCAAAGCGGCTGTGGTGGTTACACTGCATTGGGAGTTCTCCAAAGCGAAACTTGGCTGGGTAAACTCTACTCCTCCTTTCTCTCCTAAGAGGCTATATTTGGAGAACCAGTTTGCCCTGCTCATCTTGGGGTTTTTGTATTTATTTTTTGACAAATTCTTCCCTGGCTTGATATTAAGCTTGAAAATATAGCATGTACATGAATACTAGTATTTAAATGATTAGTGGTTAGACTTCTAAGACTAAGTATACTGTATAGGCATATCTATCTATATAGATATTGCTTGGTCTCCCAGGCTCAGGTAATTCTCCCACTTCAGCCTCACAAGTAGCTGGGACTACAGGCTCGCCAACATGGCTGGCTAATTTTTGTATATTTTGTAGAGACAGGGTTTTGCCATGTTGCCCAGGCTGGTTTCAAACTCCTGGGCTTAAGCAATCAGCCCACGTTGGCCTCCCAAAATTGTTGGGATTACAAGTGTGAGTCACTAAACCCAGCTTTTAAAGTTCTTCTCCTACCTTTACTGATGGCAACTGCTAAATAATTTTAGCCTTTCATTTTAAGATAACATCTTTCAGAATTGTTGTGAGGTTAAAGGTTACATCTATATGTAGAGCCATTTCATAGTGCTTAATACATAGTCCATAAATAATAAATAATGCATATACTTCTCTAAATTATAAACTTTAAGTAACACAGTTACAGGGAAACTGGCTATTTATTTCCCTGCTTTAATCAGAAGATTGAATTTGCCAATGCTCTGTTGCATTTGAGGTAAGTTGTTGCAAATTCTTTTTAGAACCATACAGACTCTACTTTCTAGTGTTCATAAAAAAGCAAGTCAGTAAAAATGTGGAAGATAACAAGAATTCATCTGTATGATAAAACTAGAGAGGAATGGGTATATTTTTCTTTGATGATTTATAGAAATAAAAATTGATCATTTAGAACCACATTTTTTGTTTGAAGATCATAGCTACTAAATATCCTCCAATTTGCAGATAAGACTATTGTGTTAGATGGTAAACAAGGCATGCACATAGCAAACTGGATGCCTTAAAATAAGTGCTAAATCTTTTGCAAAATAAAATATTAGTGTTATTGATATAGGCCAAGTACCTTCATCACGAAGATGCCTGTTTATCTCTTGGCTGCCCCTACTAAAGTGGTATTAGGTATTCAAAAGTGATGTGCAGTGAAGCATTTTACTAAATCTGTAATTGTAAAGCGAATTGAATATTGCAAGTTAAGAAGAAACAGCCAGCACAGTGATGTAAGAAGGCTGTGGGATCAGAATCATACGTTTGTAAGAGACCTAGATAATTTCCAGTTCAATCACCTAGCCAGATCATACTATTCTACTTTAAATATCTGAATGAAGGGGAAGTTCCATGTATTTAGTAAATAGATCATGTTCTAGTAACTGTAATTAACATAGCTCATCGGTTCAAAATACAGTCTCTAATATTTTTGCCTCCTTGTATTTGCTTTCCTAAATGTCAGACCTGGATCCCTGACCACATCCCTTGTATTTTCTTGTCTATGTTATATCTGAAAAGTTTGGGCATTTGCTTAGTTAGTGTCTAGATACTTCTGAATCGCTGATCCATTCTACTTTCTCTCCATCCACCACCAACTATAAAATACCCTTTATTCAGCATGTTTTACAATCATTGATAAAATCATAAAAATTAAATAGGCCCAAAGAGAAGTCACATTGTTCTAGATGTGTGATTTTTATTCATGACACAGGAAGGAGAATAGCAGGGAGATCCTGAGCCAGTTCCCCTTCTCTGCCATGTACCATCCCATTAGCAAGTTGAAAAATGGTCTTTGGAGCTGGCTACCACACTAGCTTCACCTGTTTACTCACCCCTAATATCTAGGATTGTCTCCAAAATTAGTGACAAGAACAGTAGAAATAGAACTATGGTCATTACATCTTTCTACTTTTTGAAACAACTCTAAGTTTGATCAAGGCATAGGACAGATAACACTTATTTTTTAGGCTACTCACATCAGAAGGAAGGAGGAGGCCCCTTTATAACACCTGCCATAAATATTGTAGAACCAGCATTTTAAGAAAATTATAGCCAATCTTCTTCAGCTCACCAGAACAGATACAAAGATGCTTCTGGAGCCTGATGCCTAGGCAAACACACTACTGCAGGATACTATCACCATTTCATGTCCTTTCAGAAATTAAATAATAGATTTTTGATAGCCTGGATTATAAAATTGCTATTTCATCAACAAGTTAAAATATTAATCATATTCCAATTGGAAACATGAGAAATCATTTTTATTCTAAGAATCTTTTTATTCCAAGACAAATTTTGCCAAAATAAACAACATGCATTGATGAGATCATAGCCATTTTAAAACTCATATTGTTGGACAGAACACTTATACTTACTTAAATTAGATAACTCTGTGTTTGGCCATTCCATAAAATAAATGAGCATCTGAATCTCTAAAAAGAAACTTCTTTTTATCAAAAAAGAATTTTTGGATAAAAATTGCTTTTCTATTTACTTAGGCCTCATTTACATTTTTAAACAATAGGAGAGAGGGTTCATCTTTTGCCATGATATTACAGTTTAGCAGTTACCACGATTTCAAAAGAAAACTGGTCCAACTAGGGGAATAGAAATATTTGGGTCAATAAAGGTGAATATAGTGATTAGTTGGTGTGCAGAAGAGATATAAACTCTATTGCCAAATTGTTTGTAGCCGCATTTATGTTCTGGTTATAGGAGATCATTGAGCAAGAAAATAAAGAGTTGAAAGGAAAGAACAGGAAGTTGAGCCTAGCGAAGAATCCTGAGTAGAGAGAGAAACAACAGGGGCAGTGGAAGTCCTAACATGATCCCACTCATCGTGTACGTCACGGTTCCTGTTCTTGCTCTTGCAGAACTCCCACATGCTCTTCTTTCTACCCCCATAGCCTCTCCTTCCCATTACTTTCCTCACCTGAGAAAAGTTCTAGCAAATTTATAATTTAAAGTTTTAGTTGCTCTCCTAAAGCCTTTTGCTATGTGTACTAGAATCTTCCTGGGACATCACCTGGTCTGATGGATACACCACCGCTCTGCTCCAGCCCTTTTGCTTCCCACGTCAACAGGCCAGCCACTCTCTGAACATACGCAAAATCTGCAGGTCATCTCTAAACAACTGTATATTGGGATGTCCTCCTAGTAGATTGTGACAACCCACCTGGGCAGCCTTGTTATACGAATAATTCTCTTTACTGACCTGTAAAAACATAAGGAAGAAATGACCTTGCCTCTAAGATGCTTTGCTTTAATTGAAGATCTAAAACACATAATCCTGACATAGCTTGAAAAGAATTGTATAGTATTATGTCAACAAAGGCACACTCTCCTGCAACACTGAGAAAAAACAAGCACAGCAGACATGTAAGAGTACACAGCAAAAAAAAAAAAAGAAAGAAAACTAAAATATTTATTTAAAAAATTTGTTAAGTTATAGCATGTCTATATAATAGAATATTATGTAACCATAAAAAGTATGACAATGAAAAATAACTATTGCTCTGGAAATATATCTACATTGTGCAAAGCGAAAAATTTGATATCCAATAAAAAGAAATACACACTATAATTTTTGTTCAATAAATATTTATATGCGTAATACTTATATACATAAAGAAAATCTGGAAATATACACAATAAAATAGTTACAGAGGTTATTTTTGGTGTTGGTTTGTGGATTACTTTTATTTTTATCTTTATGCTTTGCTGATATTTTTCTTTATGTTTTTTGACATTTTTGCAATTTGTGTATGAAAAAGAAAATAGAAATACATAAATAAATAGAAAATAAAGAAATAAAAGACAGAAAATCAATAAAGTTATTTTAAAATAAGCATAACTAGGGAGTTAATGATAGATGGCTTCCTGAGTGAAGAACCATGCGTCACTAAATCCTACCATGTTGTTTTTCAAGAGCTGATTACTGTGGTTTGGAAGAAGAGAGAGTGGAAAGTGTTTTAGATAGAAAGAGTGTCCTGAGATGAGGTAAAATACTAATTGAATAAAAGGAAATGAAAGTTGAGTGTTTAAACTGAAGCAGAGCAAAGAACAAGGGAGAACCTTGCAGTTCCACTCCTCCAAGCTTCTGCACATGCTGTTTTCACTACCACGGAACATCTCCTGCTGATGAAGTCCTCTTTCAAAATCAAGTTCCAGTAACTCTTCCTCCGTCAAATTTCCTTTCACTCAGGTTTTGGCTTTTGCCCCCACTCTGCCCTCTCCATGCCAGTATTGTTGAACAGAACACACTGTATTGCATCAATTGATTTTTAATTTGTTTAAGTCATTTTCTAATTAACAAGTTCCATGAGGGTAAAGGACTTATTTTTCTTGAACACAGTCTTGTCACACAGTAGATGTACCATACATGTTTGTGTAGAATTGGCTTGAATTGACTTTAATGGAACTGAAACCATTCTGGAGAAGACTGGTTAGCAAAGAGCCTTAAAAATGGGACTGAAGAGTTACGGTTGCTAGAATTCATAATATAGAGGTTTTAAGCATATACCTCATTGGTATAGGAGGATGGTTCTTCTAGAAGCTGGATAAAAAAAGCATTACCATTTTTCAGCCGTGTTCTCCAGAGTTGGGAGTTGGTAGTTCTGGAAAGGCTGTTAATGGACAATGTTGGAAGGTGCCAAAAATGATCCATTTAACAATCTGCCAAAGGGCACATTTATTTTATTTATTACAAGTTGTAGATTCCTGATAAAGACAGAGCAGTGGGCTGAAGGTCAATGTTAAAAATATATTCAACAAGTTACTTTCATATGATACAATTTCAATCCTATGCCACAAGCCTTGATGACAATATATGTTGCATTTTTTGCAATGTTGTCACAGTAATTGTCTAATTTTGCCTGATAGCATATATTTTGCTTGTTTTTAAGACATAATATAAACAGATTCATATTTTAATGCTGACCTAATGAACAAAATATTTTTAAAACGGTAAGCATGGTTTTATCAGACCAAGTATTATCTATAGCTTCACCAAACTTTTAGATTTTTCCATTGAACAGCTGTATTTGAAGAAAATATATTTCATTAAGGCTTTTAGTCTTTTAAGATTATACTTTTGATTTAATTCTATTCAAGGGAAAATAATTATACCTGTAATCTCCTGCAAAGAGAAGATTTTGTTTAAACTGGAGGCTTTTAACATAGAATTGCCAATGTTGATAAAGTTCAAAGTTAACCTGGTTCTTTTTCCTTTAATGGTGATTTTTAACATTCCTTTAGTGCTTTGTTGCACATGTTGTGATAGTAGAAAAAATGTACTAGTTCAATTATTTCACATAACGAGTTTTTATACTGTTCATCAACTTTCCGCTACTGGTACAAAGGTCACTGACATCACAGCCTATCCGACAACTGTGTAGGGAGCTACAAAAATGACTCAAAAATTCCTCTTTGTGGGAGAAAAAAGGCAGCTGTTTCTTGAACATTGTATCAGTTCTTAGGAACCATGACCTAGATGTAAATAAAATGGGGAAGTCTTTTCTCTCAGTGAAGGCTGATTTACTGTGATGGACCAATATTCAGTATTTAGTTTCAAGATGTGAAGCAATTTACTGTTTATTTAGTGTCTTTTCTCTAAGTAATTAAAATACATTTAATAATGCTTTTTCCATATTTTGGAATTATTTCACATTCACCTTGAAAGAAAGAAAAATAAAATTAAAACTTTTTCATTAATGTGAATCTAGCAATAATTTCTGCTATGAGTAGAATAGCTTTTATTTATGACTTCACTTGTGGTATTATCTGCTGAAAGAAAGAATGTAGCAGACAAATGCATATCACTATTGGGATGAATTTTAAGGAATAATAATAATTCTTGTCTCGAATTTCTCTGCTAAACTATGAGTTAAAGCACTAATTTGATCTATTTGGCATCTTCATAACCATTTTACCTATTACAAGCCCCCTTTCAACAATGGTAGAGCCATCAGTGGACACTCAGTATCTAGTATGCACTAGATACTGGTGTATTTCCTCTTATCATTCATTTACTGCCTTTCTCCTGGGACTTTCAAAAGCAGTTAATCTTTATTCCATCCCTGTGAACCTCTTGCTAGATGGAGAAGCTGTGCTTGCACAGATTGAACCACAGAATTTTAAAGGCAAAAATATGTTACCCATTGGGAATCTTTGCTCCTTGCTCTGGAAATAGCAGTAGGATATATCTAATCTTGAGAGCCTCTTTTCTTTTCTCACTAAGAAAAAAGTGGAGAGGAAAAGAAAACGGTAGACCATCTTCAATATGGAATAATGAGGCTTCTTATCTTCCCCACCCAGTGGGTGTTCGTACGAAGGTAGTTGTCAACTGTGGTAATCAAGGCAACAGAGGCTACAACTGGAGTGAAGCAGAGAGGCAAGAGTACAGAACATGGTTTTAGTTTTTGCAAAATGGAGAAACATTTCAAATAATTAGATAGGGTCCTCCTTGAAGCCTTAAATCCATGTCATGTCATAAAAACCAAGAAGGAGTGAATGTGTTTTTAGCATAGTCCATTTCCAACAAGTGATGAAATATGTTAATGAGTAGCCATGATAGCTGAAATATTAAATTAGTCTCATGACTGCTTCGGAGGGTATTTCACTACTGTTCAGTTAATGCTGTGATACCTAGCTGACAGCAATATGATAGAGAGTTGATAAGATAATAAACACATTCATCATTCTCAGGCTCCATTGTGGCCCTTGGATAGAAGGTTTCATTTCTCTTGGGTAAATACCTAGGAGAAGAACAGATGGGCCATATGTTATCTATATGTTTAACTTTAAGAAACTGTCAAATTATTTTCCAAAGTAATTTTCCTCATTTTACATTCCCACCAGCAGTGTACAATAGTTCCAGTTACTCCATATACCAGCACTCAGTATGTTCCGTCTTTAATTTTGGCAGTTCTGGCAGGTGTGTAGTGGTGTATCATTGTAGTTGGATTTGTATGTCCCAAATAACTACTGATGTTTAGTATCTTCCATGTGCTCATTGGCCATTTTTTATTTCTTCCTCTTTTTTTTTTTTTTTTTTTTTTTTTGAGACAGGATCTCACTCTGTTGCTCAGGCTGGAGTGCAGTGGTGCGACCTCAGTTCACTGCGGCCTCAACTACCCGCCCAAGATCAAGCGATTCTCCCACCTCAGCCCCACCACCACCATCCCACCCCACCTCCCAGTAGCTGGGACTACAGGCATGCACCACCATGCTCAGCAAATTTTTTTGTATGTTTTGTAGAGACAGGGTTTCACCATGTTCCCCAGTCTGGTCTTGAACTCCTAGGCTCAAGCAATTCACCTGCCTCAGTCTTCCAGAATGCTGGGATTATAGGGGTGAGCCATGGCACCTGGCCTATTTCTCCTTTATTGCATTGTACATTCTTTTGCCTACTTTTTAAATTGAGTTGTTTATTTTATTATTATTGTGTTTTGAAAGCTCTTTATATACAGTATTCTGAGTACAGGTTCTTTATATGTTTGGATACAAGTCCTTTTTGATGAAATTCACAAACTGATTCTAAAATTCATATGGAAATGCAGTATCACCAGAATAGCCAAAACAGCTTTGAAAAAGAACAGAGCTGGAGGTTCAATGCCTCAACACTATCTGATTTCAAGACTTATTATAAAGCTATAGTAATCAAGCAAATGTGATAGCAGCGTGAAAACAGATAATCTGTCCAGTGAATAGATTTCAGAGGCCAAAAAGAGATCGACACACATACATGTACACAATCAATTTTTAACAAAGGTGCAAAGGCGATTCTTTGGAAAACAGGTAGTCTTTTTGACAGAGTGCTGAAACAACTGGATCTACATATGCAAAATATTAATTTCAACCTATATCTTGCACCACACACCAAAATAACCTCAAAATGCATCATAGACCTACACATAAAACAGAAAACAAAGACTGGAGACACAAATTAGGTAAATGTAACATGAAAATGTAGGTTCCCTTGTTCAAAAATTACTAAGAATTTCAAGAAGGCAAGAACACTAACCCAAGCATAAGGCTCTTCTGAGTGCAGGACCCTGTGTGACTGCATAAGCTGTACACCATGCAAGCAACCCTACCTAAGAAATACAAAAATTCTAGAAGAAAACCTATGAGAAAACCTTTGTTACCTGAGCTATGAAAGATTTCTTAGATAGATCAAGTATCAAAAATATGAACCATAAAGGAACAAACTGATAAACTAGACATCAACAAAATTTAGGGCAGGCATGGTGGCTCACGCCTGTAATCCCAGCACTTTGGGAGGCCAAGGTGGGTGGATCACCTGAGGTCAGGAGTTCAAGACCAGCCTGACCAACATGGTGAAACGCCATATCTACTAAAAATACAAAACTAGCCAGGTGTGGTGGTGGGTGCCTGTAATCCCAGCTACTTGGGAGGCTGAGGCAGGAGAACTGCTTGAACCTGGAAGGCGAAGGTTGCAGTGAGCCAAGATCATGCCATTGCACTCCAGCCTGGGCAACAAGAGTGAAATTCTGTCTCAAAAAAAAAAAAAAAAAAAATTAAAACTTCTGCTCTAAAACAAGACTATGAAGTAAATGAAAAGTCAGACCACAGACTGAGAGATATTTGACAAAAATGATAATACATTTTAACATGGTTTGCCCACTTATGTGCCAACCACCGTTCTAAGAACTTTATTGAGTTTCTTATACAGAGACCATATATACACATATGTGTATCACATAAACATCTTATGAAGTAAATGCAATTTTGATCTTCATTCCAAATATGAAAGGTATAGGAATTTAAGAACCTATCTGAATGATATAAAACTAATAGGCAAAGAGGCCAAAATTGGATCTCAGACTGTCTCACTTCAGAGTCCATGCTGTTTACATCTCCTAAGGTAAAAACAAACTCCACTTATTTCTCCCCATTTTCTGTCTTTTAATCTAAGGGCGGGGCGGGCTTTCAAAAAGTCACTTCTTATTTAAACTAACTACCTTTAAAACTCCCCAAATGAGGCATTTTTTACAGCCACATCTGCCCAGCCATGTTCAATGTACAACATCCTCTTCCTACAAGCCTTTTCCAGGACCTAGCAAACTAAGGGGTTATCAGTGTTTCCGGAACTAGTATCAGCAATTCAAGGGTAGCACAAGTAATTTTGTAACACTTAGTGCCTGATAAAGCAGCCTTGAGCTTGAATTGCCACATCACCCAATTTACTCTTTGGGAGCAAGGGACATTCCTGCTGCAGAGTACATAGTGGTTTCTTATGCCCTCAAAGAATGCATATGCCTCTTTCTGTGACCACACACCTACAGAGTGACCAAGGCATGGGAACATTCACGTTTATCTGTGGGAGCCCACTCACTGTTTCCCTGGAGGCTATGGAGAAACAAGTATCAAGTCCTAAAAAGGCACTGGGACTGAATAGCACAATATGCTTCCATACCCTAGCTTCATGTAAACACAGGGTGACTATGACTTCTAAAGGCCTGGGTGTTGCAGTTCAGCGAGGGCCTGATTTAGTAGCTAGAATATATCTCAGGGAGGACAGCAGACCTCTTCGTCTGGAGGAAGGGTGTATCCATTCATTACTCTGGTCACCAGGGCCTTCTAGCAATTCTCCCATGAATGTTTCATTCTAGGTTCCTACTGAGGTATATTTTGGGAGTCTCTAGTATTTCCATGACAAAAGGATTTGGGTTAGCCCATCTTACTTTTACAAGTGCAAGTGGAACACTTTGATGTAAAAGAGAGTCACCGACAGACTAAGTTAGCTTCTCTGCACAGTAGAAATAACGTAGCTTGTAAGGTTTTTCCAAAATCTGATTGGTAATTGCTGGGTAAACTCTGTTTTGAATTATCAGTGCCAGGAGTCTTCCATGATTTCAGCTTTGACGTCACATTAGTGTCTATGTCTAAGAATACAGAAACACACTTTGCATAGCCCCTAGTACTCTCTGGTTTCATGGACCAAAAAGTGCAGGAGTGTATTCGTTATTCCCATAGTATAACCTTTTAGGTAGCACTTTAATTTTTTAATGTCTTCATGCCTTCCAACCTTCAAAACAAGGAGCACAATAACTGCCTCTGCCTGCTCTGCCAGCAGGATTTATGGATCACATCTTTCCTGGGTGTTCTTGATCTTGTGGCTGAGGTACATTCCTTTGAAACCACCTCTTCCACCCCGCCCCACATAGAGCAACTCAGCCTTTCTAACTTTAAGCCAGTAACACAGAGCATCTCCAACAAAACCTGAAACTTTGGCATTTGGCACTTGTCACACCCAGGGCATGGCCTTCTGAGATTTAGCAAATTCCAAAAATGTCGATATGATTCTTCCTTTGTGTTACATATTCAAAACTTAAATTTTAATTTTAATCAGGATATGTAAAATTTTTAAATGTTAAGTGTGTCCTGGGCACATTAGCATAGTTTTATTTTGCCAAACAGAGGAAAGTCTTGGGTTTTGAATTTAGAAGCAAATTTTAAACTTTATGAAAGAGAAAAATCAATGGGACTAAACACCTGTACATATATCCATTTATTATTATCGTCTGTGCTCATATGACTGGCTCCAAGATAACAGCTTACAACCAGTAGTGCTGGCATCCCCAACTTCCCATTTAAAATTACAACATTTTCTCTGTATTTGCATTAATTTAAAGATGTATATGACTATGCCTGTCTTTAGAAGAAAGTCCTTTTGAGTTTCATAATTCTGATTTTCTCGATAAATGTGTATGTAGACCATTTACGTATGCATATAAATAAATGAGAATGTCACTTGTTTCCAAACAATTACTAGAGGCAGTAACTTACAAGGATCGGGGAGAGGAGGGTTATTGCATCTACCTGTGAAACCAGAATTAAATAGTTACTCCTCATTTCATCAGGAGAAAGGAATGTGCTCTGGGGAATAGTGCAATAGTCATAAAGTACTGACATAGCTAAACAAAATATCTGCCTGGTGCAGGTATTTCAGTTCTGGGAAGGGATGTAGAAAAAGTCCATACACGGGGTAGACAGGAAGAAATGAGGTCCATGTCTCTTTCTTTCAATTATCTATGAAAATGAAGACACCAATTCATGTCATGTACAAGAAAGAAGAAAATTCTTCGGTTAATTCATCTCCAAGCATGTCTAAAGGTAGAGTGGAGGCACTAAAAATTCATTTCCCCATTGACTGAGAATTTTTATGTTCCTTTCTCATCTGAAGGGCTCGAAGGGTACACACAAGTCTCCACCAAAGCTCATTGTGCAATTTTATTTTGAACCCTTGAAGGACAGCTTTTCTATAAGAAATCTAACGCAAAAACGCCCTTAATTAACAGGCTTTTTTTGCAGGGTGGGGCCCAAGCAGGACCCCAGAGACTGGAAGTGTGAATTTTAATGCTTTGTTGTCAAAGGGGGAGACTCTGGACATTCTCGTCACCTTATTTAAAGCGGGGTACGCTGAGTAATACGTGAAGCTGTGCATTAATGGCCTAAATTAACTTACAGGTATGAATTTTACATAAAACAGATTAATATTATATGTCATAATGGAATTTTAAATATTTCGTGTCCATGCATTTTTAATCTTTACGTGCTCTAATTGAATGCGAAAGGCAATTGCATTTCTTTAGCCCACTTTTGCATTTAGATGGGGTAAAAGAAACCCCTCCTACGTTTTTGTCTTATTTATATTCCCTTCACCAAAAACCTGCATTCGATTCGGCATTCTTTTCTTTCTTTTTTTTCTACTTTTGCTAAGCTTTAGCATTTTTAAAAAAGAAAACGGAAAGGCTACACATTCCATTCCATCATTATGGTTTCAGCAAATGTGAAAAGGCGAATAATGAACGGAGGGGGAAAATACAGAACAGAATGAACGTGCCTTTTTGAACAGCGCGTCTTTCTTAAGGCACTGCAATCCCATGGATGGAGTGATGGGTGGCGGAGGGTCCCTGGGCGCCGCGCTATTAGGAGTGGCAGGATATCCGCGAGCAGGGCCCAGGCGCTCCCTCAGCAGCCTAGTCGGGATAGAGGGGGCGGTGGAGAGTGAATTCCGGCCGCACATTCCCGCAGTTCTTCGCAGGAACTTCGCTCTCTCTTTTCCCCTCCCTTGGGCACACATCAGCCTGGCCCGACTCCCACCCAGCTCTCTTTTCTCAGAACCCCGACCCACAGCGTTGACGGAATGGAGTGCCCTTCCCATTGGCCGAGCGTCATTCCCCGAGGTGGCACTGCCCGCCTGATTGGCTAGCAACTCCCGACCCCCCGCCCACTCCTCCACTCGGGTAGCCCGGCTCCCCGCCCCCCAGCACCGCCCGGAGCCCCCGCCCTCGCCTCTCCCTCTGCGCACCCGCCCGCGCGCCCAGCGGGCTCCGCTCGGCTCGCGCGGCGACCCGGCCCGCGCGCTGGCCCCGCCCCCGGGGCGCACGGCTCTATAAATATAGCTGCGCGGCGGGCCGGGCGAGAGCGTAGTGGAGGAGGCGCGGTTGTGAGTAGTAGCGGCGGTGGGGTGATCCCGGGCTAGGGGAGCGCGGCGGCCGCGACTGGGCTTAGTCGGAGCTCCGAAGGGAGTGACTAGGGGACCCGGGTGGGCTACTTTTTTTTCGGTGCTTTTGCTTTTTCTTGCCTTGGGTTCGGACTGAGTGTGGCCCACTGAGCAGAGATCCCCTCGCAAAACCCAGAGCTACTCTCCCGTCAATTGGGCTCGGGAGCGTCGCGGTGCCCCGAGCGCGCCGGGCGCAGAGGCAAAGGGAGCGGAGCCGGCCGCGGTCGGGGCCCGGAGCTTGCCTGCCTCCCTCGCTCGCCCCGGCGGGTCCGCTCGCGCAGGGCGCAGGGCGCAGGGCGCGCGCGATGAAGGCGGTGAGCCCGGTGCGCCCCTCGGGCCGCAAGGCGCCGTCGGGCTGCGGCGGTGGGGAGCTGGCGCTGCGCTGCCTGGCCGAGCACGGCCACAGCCTGGGTGGCTCGGCAGCCGCGGCGGCGGCGGCGGCGGCAGCGCGCTGCAAGGCGGCCGAGGCGGCGGCCGACGAGCCGGCGCTCTGCCTGCAGTGCGATATGAACGACTGCTATAGTCGCCTGCGGAGGTTGGTGCCCACCATCCCGCCCAACAAGAAAGTCAGCAAAGTGGAGATCCTGCAGCACGTTATCGACTACATCCTGGACCTGCAGCTGGCGCTGGAGACGCACCCGGCTCTACTGAGGCAGCCACCACCGCCCGCGCCGCCACACCACCCGGCCGGGACCTGTCCAGCCGCGCCGCCGCGGACCCCGCTCACGGCACTCAACACAGACCCGGTGAGAGGCCGGGTGCCGGTCGTGGGCGGACGCCGCGGGGGTCGGGAGGTTGGTGGCGGGACGCGGGCGCTCACCCTCCTTCGGGCAGGGGCGAGCCGGGAATGACAGCCTCCTCCTCCGGGCTCCCCGATCTGCCAGCAGCCGGTCGGGCTCGGCGGGCGCGGGTCTGGGAGAACGCGCAGCGCGGGACCCCTGGCTGTGCGCGTCCTGGGCTGTCAAGTCCCGCCTAAGCCCAGAGGTGCCCCCCGGGCTGCAGGCTGGGGTGGGGGCGTCGGCGCGCCAGCCCGATTTCCGAGGACGATCCAGGACCGTAACGAGCGCGTTGTTTGCGCTTGCTAACCTTTCCCTTGGTGTTCGGTTGCTGTTCCAGGCCGGCGCGGTGAACAAGCAGGGCGACAGCATTCTGTGCCGCTGAGCCGCGCTGTCCAGGTGAGCGCGCATTTTCCCGTCTCGGGTGGCCGGTCACCAGAGACGCCCGTCCCCGAGGGCTTCCGGGGCCAGGCACCGCGGTGTTCTTTGCCCCCTAGCATTTCTGAGAGCAGACTCCCAAGGAAGTAACCCCTCTCTCTCCCTGCTACCTAAGTAGCAAGTGAACCCGTACTTAGCCTTAGAACTCGAGGTTCAGTCTCAGTGGAGATGTGTCAGCCCTTGTCCCCGCCGTCCCCGTGTTTTTCCTGGTGATCAGCGGGCCCTTCTGTCTTCCCTAGCTCCCGAGGGAGGGCACCCTCGTGGGCATGGGAGCTGCCCCGGTGTCCCCCCGTGCATCTGTCACCCACAAAGGGGGACGCGGGCAGGGCCCCGGAGTGGGTCCCCTCTCCTGGCTTCCCGAGAGCCGCAGCTGCCTACTCGGCTCCTGGCCCGGCCGCGGGCTGCGGGTGTTGTCTGACCTGGTGGTTTGTTTTGGGTTGTTGATCAAGCATGTCTTGAGTTTGGTCGGTGGCGCCAGTTAGTCTGCAGCGAGAAGGTTCACACACCCCCTCTATTCATTCCTCTTCCACAGGTGTGCGGCCGCCTGAGCCCGAGCCAGGAGCACTAGAGAGGGAGGGGGAAGAGCAGAAGTTAGAGAAAAAAAGACACCGGAGGAAAGGAAAAAACATCGGCCAACCTAGAAACGTTTTCATTCGTCATTCCAAGAGAGGGAGAGGAAAGAAAAATACAACTTTCATCCTTTCTTTGCACGTTCATAAACATTCTACATACGTATTCTGTTTTGTCTCTTCATTTATAACTGCTGTGAATTGTACATTTCTGTGTGTTTTGGAGATGCAGTTAAACTTTTAAGCTTAAGTGTGACAGGACTGATAAATAGAAGATCAAGAGTAGATCCGACTTTAGAAGCCTACTTTGTGACCAAGGAGTTCAATTTTTGTTTTGAAGCTTTACTAATATACCAGAGCATTGTAGATATTTTTTTTTACATCTATTGTTTAAAATAGATGATTATAACGGGGCAGAGAACTTTCTTTTCTCTGCAAGAATGTTACATATTGTATAGATAAATGAGTGACATTTCATACCATGTGTATATAGAGATGTTCTATAAGTGTGAGAAAGTATATGCTTTAATAGACTACTGTAATTATAAGATATTTTTAATTAAATATTTTTTGTAAATATTATGTGTGTGTTTTTTTTAATCTATGGGAATATTTCTTTTGGAAAATTACTTTTCAGCTCAGTTACAGAGCTCTTGATATCTTGAATGTCTTTTCTGTTTGGCCTGGCTCTTAATTTGTGTTTGTTTTGCCCAGTATAGACTCGGAAGTAACAGTTATAGCTAGTGGTCTTGCATGATTGCATGAGATATTTAATCACAAATTAAACTTGTTCTGAGTCCATTCCAGTGTGTTTTTTTAAACGTAGATTGAAATCTTTGTATTTAAAGCATACATGTTGAATATATACCTTATCAGTTTTTAAGTACAGGGTTTTATAGTGTAATATATACAGAGTAAGTGTTTGTTTTTGTTTTTCAACTGAGGTCAAAATGGATTCTGAATGATTTTGCATATGGGATGAGGAAATGCTTGGATCCTTAAGGAGTTTACGAAATCTGTTTTATCAAAGTGAAAAAAAATTGCTTATCACTCTTCATTTTACACTAAAGCTTAATGTCACTAAGTTTCATGTCTGTACAGATTATTTAATCATGGAAATGAAAAAATGTTCTCTGCTTGCTACCAAAGGACAAACTCTTGGAAATGAACACTTTCTGCTTTCCTTCCTCCAAAGAATTATTAATAGGCAACAGTGGGAGAAAAAAAAAGGCATAATGGCAAATCCTTCAAGCAGGGATAAAAGTCGATCTTCAAACATTAACTTAAGCAGACCAAAAATTCTGATGACCGCATCTAGATTATTTTTTTATAAAAATGATTTTCACTATAGCTATGTTAGTTACGCTAAGCTACTGTCCAATCTCTTGTGATGTGTAACTTTTACATGTGAATATTAAAGTAGATTTCTCTGTCTTGTACTGTGATTTCTGGTCTCATTTCTTTAAAACCTTACTCATTTTTTTTTTAAGGCTCTTTTTTTCTCCTTAAGGAAGGTAATATTTTCTAGGTTAGATAGGACTATCAGGGTTTGTGAACATTATGCATTTAATGTTATGGGTACTTCACACACAAGTTAGATGGAATTTTTAGAGTGAAAGAGAATTAAGTAGGATTTAATTGGGTGCTTTGTAAATAGTCAACTGTGTGTATAACGTGGTCTGTTTGATTTTTAAAAGGAAAGGATTTGTTTCAGATTATACAAGAATAAAAGTATTATAGACCCAAGGGACTTTTTATGAGGTCAAATTCAAATATTTATATGAATATGAAATACCATGGTCCCTAGTAGTCAGTTGAAGTGGCAATGTCTAAACAAAAATGAACAAAACTAATGCTAGTAGGTTAAAATCAATCAAAAGGTTTAAAAATTGATCCTATCCTCAGCATGTTATTTCCTCAGCTCTAATAATTTACTGGTCTTGAGTATTTTTAGAATTTGATGTATTTGATGTTGAACATTATAAAGTCAAAGAACTGCTTGTTTAGATGAGGTTTATTTTTATTTTTGATATTATTCATTCTTGTCACACATCAAGAAGAAAACACTAGAGCGCTGCTGGAATTCCAAATCTGAAGAATTCTAACGACTGCATTCTTTGTTATTAAAAAGGGCACAATCCTTCCTTTTTATTTGGCAGTTTAATTTCAGTAGGAAGCATGTCACATGTGCACTGTTGGTTAGAATTATGCATCTGTCATGCCTGACTGCTGAACCCTACCTAAGCCTTTGGGCACAGTTTAAAACTTATAATGGTGGACCATGAACCTCAAAACAAACGGATATTTTTGAAGTTTGAGGATAGATGTTACTCCTTAGTTAAAGTTGATATTTGGGGCATGAAAAACTACTGAAAGAAGAAAAGTGTTAGAGATACTACATTTCAAAGAGTTGGCATTTTCCCTTTGGCCACTCAAGCAGCATTTGATGTATCTAAAGAAACAAAGTCATTGTTTATTTTTTAAAAAATTATATGCAGTTGTACAAGATACCACATTCCATTGAAATGTTGGCTATGTCCTCACCAAGCAACCAGATAACAAAAACATTTTGAGTCTTTTATCTAGGTAGTTCTAATTATTCAGATACTTCGTTTAACAAAGGAAAACATCCTGACTTGTCTCATTTCATTTGTAGACTTTTCATTGTATAGGCACAACCAAAGAGTCAGACTGGTTTAAAACCGCAAAAGGAAAAAAAGTATCTCACACAGTGGATGTTGTTTCTAAGAATGTTACAAAATCCTGACATCTCAGACATCTCAAGTTAAAGGAAGAAAAAAAAAAACAACTTTTCATTTCAAAGAACTAATATACTTTGATATTGTGTAAACCTTACTCAAGTTTATTGTCAAGCTTTAACTGCCTTTTTAGAACTTTTTAAAATTTTGACCCCACAAATCTATTGTATTAGTTGCCTTCTGTAACAATAAATCTTCACTGAGCAAAAGGCTCTGGAGTTTGTGGTTTTTAATTGACTTTTACTGAGTTATGCAATTTTTCATTATCAAGAATGGGTCTCTTGATGGATCACCTCAATTATTTACAGTGTTTCTTACCATGTTATGAAAAGTGGTGATATGAATGGAAAGAAAATCTAGTTTGAATGCTGGAGAAAGCTTTTCTAGTCTTTAGTCGCTGCTTAGGATAGGAAGCAATATTCCTAAAGAAGGCAGCAGGATGATGTCCAGGGAAAACTAATTAAAAACAAAAAAAAAGTTAAACAATGCAGACAGAATTTATTTCACAGTAGTACAGAGCCAAATGAAAGTGGCTCTGCCTTTCTAGCTGGTGCACTTTAATTATATATATGTTAATCAGCCCAGATAGCCCTTGGGTCTCAACAGGGCCAAACACCAAACCCTGCAGGCTTATGAAGCAGGAAAACCTTCCAGTTTCTGCTTTGCAAGTTCAGGAAATTAACCCATCTCAGAATCAATCTTAATAGGGCTGCCCTCAGTAGGTATTCTTCAGACCCAGATGCTTTCTTTCAATTACAATCCAGGATATTTTGCTAAAATATTAGTTATATTAATTAGAACCATCGCCCAAAAGGTTTTAGGATTGTAACTTTACTTACAGTTCTACCTTGAGCACCGATTTGATCGATACTTTGAAAGATAAAACCCTTACAAAGGGGAACTAATTTGTTCAAGGGAGACAACCCGCAGTCATATATACTTAATTGAAAATGCTCTCAAATTTGCCATGAAATTTTTAAAGTGTGTTTTGCATTCAAGTGCCTCCTTCATACTTACTCATATCCTGGCTCCTGCTAAAAAGTTTTGCCTAAGTGCTAAAACTTAGGTCTCAACCACATTGCCAAAGGTTTTCTATACTTACCAAAGCAAAGCAAGTCCATGGTGAGGCTGCTGGAGCTCCATCATTCATAAGTCTTCACAGTAAATTCATACATGGGATATGAAAAGAGCTGTAAAAATTGAAGTAACTCGAAAAGCCCCTCTGAGTCCATAAGAGTAAACACATCAGTTTCTGGGGAAAGAAGAACAAAATGCATTATCTGTATTCCACTGGCTAAGATATAACTGAAGAGGAATTGAACTTAAAATGTTTGAATAAAGAGACCCAAGAAATATTTTCTACATGAACCCATAAAATTTTTTTCAGTAAGAAACTTCACACTTTAGATGAGAATTTTCTATGAGATTACATTAATATTAGCAAAATATGCAAATTCCTGGTGAAACAAGACACTATTACTTGCTTTCAGTTGCTGTTTCTCAATTCTTTATGATATAAAATACCTATCAGGACTTTGGGCAGGCATACAAAAGTCACATTTAAAAATTTTGTCCTTTATTTCAAAATTTAATTTCCAAAGGAAAGTATTGTACTTCTAGAGTTCTTCATGCAAGTTCATAGACTGTTCCTTAAGTATTTGCTTAAATATCCTCTTAAACATTTTAAATGTTTTTCAAATACTACTTCCTTCATAAGGTTCAGCAGTTGAGTGATTGTAGTTAAGTATGAGTGCGTATGTCTAAAAATAGTTCGCCAACATACAGAAAAATATCTTTCAAAAGAGATTTTTACTATAAAAAGTAAGTAAACTTTTCTCTATTTTCTCTCCTTTTTTAGTTCCTAAGATTGGGGATTTCCATAAAGATGTACCTTCCATTTTTTTGGACTGCTATAACCAACCATATTATGTTTAAGCATAAGGCAGGATCAAAATTAAAGAACAGGTAGATCAACTGTCATGTATATATCATCTCCTTGAATTTGGTTTAACCTCATGATTAATTTCAGAGAGAGAGGGAGAGAGAAATAGGGAAGTTCTTATTTGTAGCTCAAACGTCAGAGAAAGCCAGGAAAACAGACATAAACTTATAGATCAAAATTTTACAACTTACTTAAGCAATAATTCTTGAGAACACTTTTCATACAAGTTTAACCTGAGTCCACAGCTGTAGTTAAAACAAAGTAGGCTTCTTTGTTTGAGACTTTTCTTTGCCTGTCCTGCAGAGCCTAACAAAGTAACCTTGTAAAATATTTGTTACTAACTGAACTGAATGCCCCCTTAAGAGTCTCTTCCCAGAGTATTTAGTCACTCCTTCTTTGCCCTTTCATCTGCATTGAGTTGAAGTTGAGCTTAAGACCAATATATCTAACTGCTTCTGGTCCTCTCCACCTCTGAAAAGCAGTAGATTCCAGATAGGATTTGATGATCTTCCCCAAAACTGCCCCTCTTTCTGAATTCCTTATCTTGACTAATGCCACCTGTCATCACTCAAGTCAGAAACCTGGGATTGTGCTTGACTGTCTCCTGCCCCATCACATTCAACTGAGCACAAAAATTCCTGCTATAATTCTCTCAGATCCTCTCCAGCCTCCCAGCATCACTGCTACTCTATCAGTATCTGTATCTCCATTTCGCATCAGAACTCGCAGTGAGCTCCTAGTCTCCTCTCCTTGCCTCATCTTTCTTTATCTTCTCTACCTTCCATGTACGCTAACTGCATGACTCCTCAACAGTCACCCTCTGCCTATGCAGGCAAGTCCGGTTTCTTGGAGCAGCATGCAAGGCCTCCTCATGACCTGGACCTATGGATCCTTCAAGAGTCATTCCCACCTGGACCTATGGATCCTTCAAGAGTCATTCCCAGCAGTCCTCTCTCTCTTCCACTTCTAGCTCTCTTCAAGCACACATTATGCTAAGATCTTGCCCTCTATATGCTAGGCAGCAAAGAATGCTTATTTTGTTAGTCTTGACAGCGTATGATTGATTTCCTGAGAGTTAAGAAGGGAGCAACTTCAGGAAGGACACATGTGGACTGTAGAACAATGCGGTAGAGGGAGCACCTGTCCAGGCAGCCAAACCACCTAAGTCAGCCTTGCCCAGCTATGAGTAGGAGCTAAGCCATCCACATTCAAAATGGCATCCTCTTTCACTCTTTCTTGCTTGGCACATCGTGTTACTCCCTGCCTCAATCTCGGACCCTCGCTCCCACTCTTGGCTGCTGCTAAACTCCTACCCGACCATCATTCAAGACTCAACTGTTACCTCTTCAGCAAAAATTATTTGATGCCTCCCTTCCTCACCCCACAAACAGCCTCCACGCCCCCTGCTATATTATAATTATTTTCACATGTCTGCGTTTCTGGTAGATCCCTGACCCTCCAAAGATTCCAGACCACAAGTGCTAGGAGAACATTCCTGTAACTCTTTGTGCCAGCAAATCTAGCAAATTCTTTGCAGCTCAAAATTGCAGTCGAGAGATTTTCATTATCTTTAAAAGCCTTTGGCTGCCTTCAACATGGAAAATAGATAAGCTGCGTGTTCTTGAGAATGAAGGAGTGTGGTCAGCCTAGGGCAAAGAGAGTTTAAAGGAAAGACTGAGAAGGGGGAAGAGAGGCAGAGCAGATCCTGTATCCCCAGAAAAAAAAAAAAAAAAAAGGAAAGAAAGAAACAGTACTGACCCATGTTGGAATAAGGAAACAAAGACACGTCAGTGCCTGAGATGAAAATGTGGGGTAAGGGGAGATGACTCCCACTGACGTAGGTTGTGATGGGTCTGAGCAAGCAGGGGACTTGGGAAAAATTGTACAGTTAAGTCTCTGTGTGTGTTTCTTAGGCCTTTACTCTTGTGAATTGGTGAAGTGACGTGGGATGGATCAGTTACAATTAACGCAGTGAATCCTCATGAGTCAGTCTTGAAAGGGCAAACTTGCTGCATGAATGGGAAAGCCTTTCACAGATAGAAGTTTTCATTACCCATACCATGATCTGAGGCCCTAGAGTGGAATCGTATAATTAGAAACCTGGAGGCTGGGCGCATTGGCTCACGCCTATAATCCCAGCACTTGGGAGGCCGAGGCAGGTAGATCACCTGCGGTCATGAGTTCAAGTACAGCCTGGCCAACATGGCAAAACACCGTCTCTACTAAAAATACAAAAATGAGCCAGGCTTGGTGGTGGGCGCCTGTAATCCTAGCTACTAGGGAGGCTGAGGCAGGAGAATTGCTTGAACCTGGGAAGTAGAGGTTGCAGTGAGCTGAGATTACACCACTTCACTCCAGCCTGGGCAACAGGGCAAGACTCTGTCTCAAAAAAAAGAAAAGAAACATGGTATATGTCTAACAACATTTCTCTCATTTTCCAGGGAAGGAGACAGAAGCTCAAAAGGTGAAGTGATAGTCAGATCTAGAACCTAGATTCCCCATCTCTAAGCCAAGGCCACAAAGTTCCCCACTGTGGATGGATTCTATTTCGGTTTACTCTTCAGTAGTTTATCTCGTTCCCTATCCTAATCTACAGCTTGCCTCATGTTCTTACCTAAGAAGTGGGGTTCAAATCTTAAAAGCAAATAATTAAATGCTGGACTGATCTGGCTGCCTTTTGAAAAAGAGAGCAGAGGTAACGTACTTTAATAACAAAGATCAAGAATTGCAAAGCTCTTGGACAAATGAGCAAAGGCAATTCGATGGGGAAAGGATGGTCTTTTCAATAAATGATGCTGGAAAAATTGGACATCCACAATTAGGCACAGACCTTACGCCTCTTACAAAAGTTACTTCAAAATGGATTATAGACCATTACGTTTTAAACATAAAGTGCAAAATTGAAAATTCTAGAAGAAAACGCAGGAGAAAAATCTATGCGATCTTGGATTTGGTGATGAATCTTTAGATATAATACAACATCAAAAGCACATTCTATGAAAGAATTTCAACCTATGCTGTCCTCCACAATTATATCCACCACATGTGTGTGTGCAGACCTACCCTTCAGTCTATGGGAACAGTGTGGAGTTGGGAAAGGTCAGAGACTGTCTGGACAAGCCAAAAGACTTGGGTTCTAGTCAGAGGCCTGAACCTCTTTAGCTGTGTCCCCTCAGGCAAGTCACTTTTCCAGATTCCAATTTTCTCATAGGTAAAATGAGCGTATAATAATTCTAACCTAGCTCAGGGGGTTCTTAAAAGAGAAAAAGAAAGTAACACACATGAAAATATTTACAAGAAAATGGTTATAAGTTTGGTATATATAAAAATCATCTGGGCTGGGTGCAGTGGCTCACGCCTGTAGTCCCAGCACTTTGTGAGGCCCAGGCGGGTGGATCACCTGAGGTGGGGAGTTTGAGACCAGCTTGACCAACATGGAGAAACCCCATCTCTACTAAAAATACAAAATTAGCCGAATGTGGTGGCGCATGACTCTAATCCCAGCTACTCAGGAGGTTGAGGCAGGAGAATTGCATGAACCCGGGAGGCGGAGTTTGCGGTGAGCCAAGATTGCACCATTGCCCTCCAGCCTGGGCAACAAAAGTGAAACTCCATCTCAAACAACAACAACAACAAAAAATCGTCTGAAGAGATGGGTTTCTGAGTTCCACTAATCCAGGTACCCCCTACCACTGAGATTCTGATTCATCAGGTGTGAGGTATGACACAGAAGTCTGTATTTGAGCTTTTATCTGGTGAATGAGGCAAGTCTCCCGGGAACCCTATTTTGAGAAACAGTATTGTAAGCTACAAAATGGTATGCAGGTGTAAGCTATTATTGTTATGCCACACACGGTGTGTTTCTCCTACTCTTTGACACCAATTTCCAATTTTCCAGGAGCTCTCATCAAGTAAAGAGGAAAGGTTAATATAATATCAACAGAAGTGGCAATCATAGCTCATGGGAGGAGGGAAGTTGGTAACAGGGGATGCCCAAGAGGGAATACTGCATACATGAGACCTTGGAGTGGGATCCTGGGACAGGTCTAGAGTCAAGATGTTGAGTCCTTCATACCCTTGATTTTCATTCCAATCTAACTATGTGTCAAAACATTTATAATAACCCACTTTGTTCTCACACGAAATCGTATTGTTTTCTAAACAAAAGCTTAAAAGAAAGAATTTTTTTCACCCTTTTATATGTTCTTCCAAATCATTACCTTCTCTCATTACCTCTATGTGATGTTTGGAGAAGCCAGTAGGCCTATGTAGGTGGCCATGAGCAAGACTGCTTTAATGGTAAAGAGATTCTTCTGGAAAAACAAATTTAGAAAAAGAAAATTTCATTTCCCCTAGTGTAGTATATCATCCTAAGGGATTGCCTATAACATGTAGAAGAAGAGGCTAAATGGTCTTATCTCAACTGCTGCATTTGCCTTAGAACTATCCTAATTCATGGCTATCTAACACAAAAATACTAAATCCAAGTACAATTGGGATATGCTATAATACAATAATACCTTAATTTCATATATTAGATTCCTTCCTCATAGAATTGTATATAATTTTCATGAATTAAAAAACAATGATGAAAAAAAAGCTTCAATTCTTCCAAAATTGAATACAATCTTTTATAAAAGGAAAAATCAGTAAGTTTGTAGAATTAGATTCTGAGCTCTAACACTTACTGTGTGGCCTCAGGCAAGTTACTTAAAACTTTCTCTTATAATGGTAACACAGTACTACTCAGCCCTGAGAGTCTCCCCTAACACAGTGACAGGCACATGAGCTATACAGCATTTGTAAATTCCTCTCCTCTAATCATTTCTACCTGTATTCATCCTGCTGCTTCAAGGAGGTAGGTTTTCAGCAAGTCGCACGCTTCCTGAATAGGGACAGGAATGATTAGCATGTGCCTGCCCTCTTCCAGTATGAAAATGGGGTTAAGAAGAATAGAGGAGCAGGGTGTGTGTGTGTTCACTCCATATGGAGGACAAAGATTTAAAAAATGCACAAACATTTCAGGGAGAAGAGATTTTTAAGCCTTCCCAGTGCAGAAGCTATTTTCTGTTTCATTTATTTCTCTCCAGAATAAACCTGAAGTTCTCTGCACACCGAGGACATAAATGGCATAAATGTTGACGGAAGGGGAAGGATGTGAAGAAGGACGAGAGTCTGAAGAAGAAGAAAGGACTGCAGTAGTGAAACAGCAGAAGAAACTAGGTGATGGCTTCCAGGAAATTAAAAGGGGGCCTTATATCTGTTGATTTTGCTGTTAACGTGGTCAGATGGGGTATTTGTTTGCTTTTTGATCCATTTTCTGATAGTTAACTAAGTGCTCTAGGACTGACATAAATGCTGAGGATGGGACAGAGGGAGGAACTCTACACCTGAGCTCCCATATTCAGGGTCAAGTCATCGGTCTACCCTAATAATAGTCTCCTGGTAGAAAACAATTCTGAAAACGAAAGACATAATAACAGAGTGGTACACAGTATACCATGTGGTATTTAAGAGACAGACTAAGGTTGAAAACAACATAAAATTTATATATTTCTTCATGACTTAGAAAAATGTACCTTTTATAAATTATGTTTAACATAATTTCTAGTGGCTGTGCTTCCCTATAAACTAAAGCTGAAATTAATTCAATAGGATGGAGACACCAATATTTGGGAATTCATTATGTTCTTTGCAATAATTCAGTGAATCAGAAAATAATAGAATTTTGAAATAAAATCCAATTCCCTCATTTTACCGAAAATGAAACTGAGGCTGTGGCGCTTTAAAATACGCCTTTTGAGGCTGAACACGGTGGCTCACTCCTGTAATCCCAGCACTCTGAGAGGCCTAGACAGGAGGATCATGTGAGCCCAAGAGTTCCAGACTGGCCTGAACAACATAGCACAACCTCGTCTCTATAAAAAAAAAAAAAAAAAAAAAAAAAATTAAAAAATTAACCAGGCATGGTGGCATGCATCTATAGTTTCAGCTGCTCAGAAAGCTAAGGTGGGAGGATCACTTGAGCCCAGGAGCTCAAGGCTGCAATGAGCCATGATCGCGCCACTGCACTCCAGCCTGGGTGACAGAACAAGACACTGTCTCTACAAAAAAATAAAAATAAAATAAAATGTGTCCTTCATAAGACGACTTAAGGTAGGGGGCAGAGCTGCCAGCAAAATTTCAGGGTTTCCAACTCACAGTCAAGGAGCCTTTATTGAGTTCAGTATATAGTAGAATCATTTATATTATCAGAGCGCTTCTTTTTTTAAGTATTTATCTTAGGAGTTGTTTCTTTTAAAATTTCCTATTTGTTCTGATGCATATATTTCTGGTTTTTTGCAGATCATTTTTCTCTTATAAAAATTCTGTAAACACAGCCATTCTTTCTGTATTTGTAATTTGAGGACCGACTAGAGTTATTCCTGAGAGGGCTATGTTCCTGAGAGAACGAAATTATTGTTTTTGAAACTCTAGAGAGAACTGCTCTGGCAAAAGAAATGCATCTTTTCATCTACAGTCATTTTGAGGAAAGATCTCATGATCACTCTGGACTGTACAACCCACAAGCAGGCTCCAAGGATACCTGCAGGAGCCCCAGAAGTCCGGATTGATCACACAGGCACAAAAGACCCTATCAACTTGTTTATCAACTTGCAGTTCCAATTTCCTGACAGTAAAACACCAGTAAAAATAATCTCCTCCCTCAACATTTTAGAGAATGCAAAGAAATACACAGTCACTGTAGACCTGTGAGCTTTTGCCAAGTTTGGTTTTTATTATTATACATATGAAGAGAATCCTCTTTGCCAAAATCTATAAAGGGGCTGGTTAACTCGGTTCTGTAGTAATTGTTTCATATTAAATCAGTCCAAAATTTTAGGGCCTGTTTCTCAGGAACCCTTTATCTAGCATCAGGTATGTATCTAAACAGTATAGTATCTGTTAATTTTGAAGTTCTATAAAAAAAGAAAATGTGCATTTTCGCAAGTCTTAGTAGGAGCTCTTTACAGTTTATATAGTCCAATGTTGATAGAGTAAATTTTTTTTATTCTTTCGCGAAATCAAAAATGTGCTCAAAATAAAATTTCAACTTTTAGAGGTATCATTTTTTAGATTATCTGCTTATATGGTTTGATGCTTTCTTAGAAGGTTGAATGATTCTAAAATGCTTTTAAGGAAAACATCAAGAATAAAAAGAATTACTTAAAACCAGGTCAAATACAAAAAGATTCTCAGAGATCTCAAGCCTTGCAGTACCATTTCAAGATTTATTTTGAAAATAAGATTGCATTTTGTTCACCATTCTTCCCCTGCCAAAAGACACAGAACTTCCTTGTGAAGCTGTGTTTAGGATCCATACCATAATATCATCTTTTCCAGGAAACTGAATCGTAAACAGGTCTATAGGGTGATCCTAGGAATGAAATCCCAAAATTCCGCAGGATGGGATTAAGGTCTGTATTTTCAACCTGAGAACTTCAGGCTGCTGCTTCTTCAGCAACCTCCTCCTCTTCTGCACTCCAGCTCCCCCCAGCCTCCCTGAATCCCCAGGGAGCTGGGGCCTGTCCTTCCTAACACAAACTTTCTTTCTTCTGGAAGTGCTGGGAAATCTCAGAGAGAATCACTTTCTCCCCCATCCTGTAAATTTACTCAGTAGAGAAGCACTGGGCACATTTTGTGAGGAGGGTCCCGCCATTGGAGAGAAACGGTGAAAGCAACGACAAGACTGTACAAGCACACACACAGCCTCTTCGCCTCACACTCCACAGCTATTTCTCATGCACTCTGGCCTTAACTTTGCTGACCTTGCCACCACAGGTTTTTATATCACTAAATAACAGGGCACGAGGCTGCCATGGTGGACAATCTGCTTGCACTTGCCCCTCCACATCACCAAAGCTCCTTAGATCCCATTCATCAAATATTTGCTTTTACACTTAAACACACAATTTAGGAAACACAAATTTCTGGTTCACCTAACCTTTGCATGACGGGAGTTTTGAAGAACTAGTAAATTTTCCTGCTGACATTCCTCAAGTTAACACGCTTTCCTGGTCCTGCAGGCAGTGCAAGTTATCTGCTGCCCTCTTTTGAATTTTAGGGCACACTGCACTCCTAAATAGGGCCTATTGCCTGAAGACAGCCTCTTTTCCCTGTCTAGGGGCTGATTCAACCTTCTGGCTGATCCAGAGCCTGCTGGAACAGCACTTTAACTCCCCTTTTGAGTACTACTTTCTCTGCTGGTGTTCTTCCAAAGCAAAAGCAAAACCCATTTTATGAAGCAGCAAAAGAAGTATAAAGCGTGCTATTACTTGTTCTTTTCTTTTTTCCCAGCTTACTGAGGTAAAATTGACAAATAAAAATTGCATATATTTAAGGTATACAACCTGATGTTTTCACATATGTATACATTGTCAAATGATCATCACAATCAAGCTAATTAACATATCCAGCACTTGATATCATTACCATTTGTGTGTGTATGTGTGTGCTGAGAACACTTACGATCTACCCTCTTATCAAATTTGAAGCACACAATACCATATCATTAACTATTGTCACCATGTTATACATTGGATTTCCAGAACTTATTCATCTCACATAACTGAAACTGTACCCGTCGACCAACATCTCCTTATTCCCCCAGCCCCTCCCCACAACTGCCCTTCTAAACCTGCTCTGATGAGTTTTACCTTTTTACATTCCATATATAAGTGAGGTTATACAGTTTTCTGTTTTGGTTTATTTCACTTAACATGACATCCTCCAGGTTCATCCATGTTGTCACACATAGGAGGATTTCCTTCTTTTTTAAAGGTTGAATAATATTCCAGTTTGCATATTTACACTACATTTTCTTTATCTATTCATCCATTGACAGACGTTTAGGTTGTTTCCATATCTTGGCTATTGTGAATTATGTCATTTCTTATCCAGCCACCCACTCTGGGCTTATCTATTAATTCCCCTAAAGTGCCTGCATGTAGTTCTGTTGATAAAGATACTGAAAGGAAGAAGTATGCCAGAATACAATTTGCAAGCCTGTCCAGCTGAAGATAGCCTCCTTCCCAGACAGTAGAGAGGCTGAGGTTCTCACAGGAGACACAGGGACATAGGCATAGGAGTCACAGGGACATAGGCAGCACTTTTAGGAAGTTAAACCTGCTGGGCTGGGCATGGCTCATTAACCCAGGTTTTGTGCAGACCTCCCCAGCAACTGCTCTCTGCTGCAATGGGACCTTTCTCCAGTAAACACTGGTACTATGGCCCCTTCCTCAACCCTTCCCTAATAACATTTCCCCGTGCTACCCTGACATTCCTGGGTCATCAACTCTCCTGTCTTCTAGTACATACCAAATACAAGAAAGAACAGGTGAGAACATGCCCCTAAAAGTAAAAAGAAAGTAACTATTGCCATCCTTTCCTCAAAATCATAGGAGTTTTTTTGGAGGACAAGAATACGGCAACAATATAGTCCTGGGAAAAAATATGGCATGACTGAGTCTAAGAATGTCTTATCAGAAAGTTGATTTCTATCTATTTTTCTATGGCAATCTCTTTGTCCATCTGTCTCTCACAGGCATCTTTGAACTCCCCCAACCGCCTGTAGCCTTTTCAGCTTGATCATAAAACATCATTCCCCTTTGACTTGTCTCTTTGCAATAGCAGTCTTATATTGCAAATGGCCATTACCTTGTCAATGAGAAGGAGTGATCTCACTGCAGCTCCAAATAGGGGAAAAAATGAATGGCACGGTCCTTCTCCCAGCAAAAGAAATGCTGAAATTGTCTGATGGTCCAATCAGGCCACTAGAAGATTAAAATGCACCAAAAAAAATACAGACGTCTTCCCAAACCAGTGGGCAAATGTCCCTCTGTACACAACGGCCAGCTTCCTGGGTGACAACCTATGCAATTGAACAATGCCCTGTAGAAGGGCTCACACTTAGATTTATGTTCTGCTATCACCGTCTTGAAATTCTTAATAATTTTATTTAACAAGGGGCCTGCTTTTTCATTTTGCATAAGCCTCAGATTATGTAGCTGGTCCTGCACAGCATTGAGGGATAGCTCAGTCCTGAGGTATCCGACTGCAATGGTGGGTTTTTAACTGTTTATTTATTTGCGGGGTGGAATGGCATGTGGTTTGCGTGGTACCTGTTTCGGTTCTCTTAGCTACAATGCCTGCTCGTTGGGGCAATGCTGCATGGCTGACTGGCAGTTAGAGTCCCAGGGACTACAGGTTTGGTCAATTATAGAAAGTGAAAGTTTCCATGGAGAACTCTGTGATGCGCCTGGAAGGAATCATCATGGCAGGTAGAAAGGTGCTGAGAAATTCTGCACGGAGGAGATAGTTCAGTAAAAAGATAGGTTCATAAGCAACTCCCAGGAGTAATCTTGCCGTGTCTAGAAGGAAGAGAAAAGAAAAGCCATTTCTCCCAGATTCCTCCTTTTCAGTTGAAGCCACAAGGCCCCTGGTGCACACTCAGTCGATGTTCTTTATGTTTCCTGCTGTTTACTCTGAATTCTTCCTGAGGTTTTGCAGAGAAGCACTACATCAACACAATTTATTTTATTACGATGCCGCGTCATATCACATATCTCCTGTTCACATTAGGTTGACATGGTGCTGCGTTTGTGGATGAGCATATATGGATACATATTATCACAGTCACTACAGAATAGCATTTATTGAGTGACCACTACACGATTAGATGCTGCAAACCGACATGTGAGAGCACAAATAACAACTTAATAACAGAAAAAAATGACACTCCTTCTATTTAATCCAACTTGCAGAAAAACAAAGCAAAATAACTACTCCATATTTCCTCTCCATGCCTGCTGTACGGTGGTGAGAAAGACCTCTAAAATGCATAAAGCTCTTATCTTCGTTTATTCCCCAAAGAATAATAGATCAGTCAGAGCTCTGATGCTGTTTTAATAATGTACAATTTACAATTCATTGGTTACCAAGCACTCACAGTATAATTAATTTTGCAGACCTGTTCAGCAAATCCACATGGTTTTGTACAATATAGGGAGGAGGAGTGGTGGCAGTGGTGCCAGGAGGGGGGTGCCGGAGTGGGGAAGGATGAAGGAGAAAACCATCTTCTCTCCTTTTTCATATTGACGTAGCCGAGTCCTGTACCAGCTGGGCAGATTGGCAGATAACTGCCACGGCTGAATGAGAGACTCAGTCTGAGGTACAAATATCTCCCCACTGAAAAGTTTACACCAGCGAAAACTGTGATCCTGAGGGTACCCTGTTCAGTCTCATGGGGAGATCACACTAAGGAAGCCTGCTGACCAAACCACAGAGCTACGTTAATCATCTCTCTTCCAGAAAGGAAGTGATCCCCTTACAGACTGGAGCTGAGCCACGAACTGCAACGCTCTTTAAGAGTCTGGCAGCTCTAGGGATCAGCTAGTTTTCTCAAAGGTGGCGTTCTTTCTTTCTTTCTTTCTTTCTTTCCACATCTCCTCATTTATCAGCATGTCTCTTATGTTCTCCTCTTTCTATTATTGACTGTCTTTGCTTCATCAAAGTTTCTAATTCCCCTACATACAGCCCACGATGGCCTCCCGCCCCAGCTCTGCCCCAAGCAGGCCCCTTCCCATCATCTGAATATATTTCCAAGAGAAAATCTGATTGGCACAGCTTGTCTTTTGTGAACAGGTTTATAGGTGTTGTTCAGCCTGAGAGTTTTCTGCCCTTCTGTAGGGAACCCACTTCTATCCCCATCAGCTGTGAAATGGACAGTGTGGGGTCACAGGATACAAAACAGGGGCCTGGGACTGCTCCTCCATCAGTAACTCTGGGCAAGGCAGGTTCTGCCGAGAGAGAGTCTGTCTAGGCACCTGCCACAAAGGGGCCAGGTGCACCTCAGACCCAAGTCTGTCCTTCAGGCGGCAGGGCCATGTTCTTAAGGCAGGCCCCCAAGGACCTGGAAGGAGGCAGAAAACTGCCTGCAATTTCCCCTGGATTTTCAGTGTATGTTTCCAAGTTTTTCTTGTTTTACCAGCTCCTAGACTCCTGCTAACCCTCTTTGAGAATCATCCTCAACATACACGCCTACACATACACATGCACCCATGGGCACACACACGCATAGGCACCCAGCCACACACACACATTGGGACTTGGCATCTCCTACTCTCAATCAGTCCCTGACCTCTGTCTAGCTTTGAATCTGCTCACGCTTTTCTTTCTATGGGGCTCTGGTACCTGTTCTATGTCCTCCCCAGCATCTGACTTCAGTCAAAATTGTTTTTTGCTGTGACTCTCTTGTCACATCAAGTGCGTTGAAGGGACTCCCATTTTCTAAACCACAGAGTCTATGACAGATGGACAAACACGTGTTACTGTCAGGGCATGCTGGGTCACAAATGATACGGAGCTGATGTCTATCAACTGTCCCTTGTCAGTTTGCTCAACAGCATTTGGAGTATGATGTTCAGCCAACTTCTGTCAGAGTTACGAGGGCCTTCCTGTTGCTGCCTGTCACCCAAACACCTCAAATTCTTAGAGTTTGCTTTGGTTTATGGCCAAAACATAGTCTCCAACCAAAATAAGCTTAATTTAGGATTCACTCGATGCTTCTTAATATTTTCATATTGATCCCACTCTATCTTTTTGTGAAATTCTTTTCCCCTTGATCATTTTTTCATGTCTGACCTAATTTCTCCCTTCAGTCTTCAGGATCTCCTGATAATCATTTATTCCATGGCAACTCCCTCATCTACTCATCTGGCCCAGCAGGGTACAGTTTATTTTATTCCTTAAAAAGATTGCCTTCAATGCTGCACAGTCACATCTGACTTTTTTTTTTTTTTTTTGAGGCAACTGTCATGGGCATCCTAAGTGCCCCTGAAATAGAAGACCCTGATTTTCACTGGGAATCAGATAAATGTGATCCCTTAGGGGAAGATGGAATCTTTTCTTACAGCAACCAAGCATCACAGATAGCTTTATATGTGGGCAGATGGGGACCCTGGTGCAAATTTATAAAGTGCTGGGATGACTCATTGATTTTCAAAAGATCTTTCTGCCTATCTCCTAACTAAATGGTTTCCTATCACATGGGGAGGTTTAAAAATTATGGATGCCAGACACTCACCGGGATTAATGAAGTCAGAATGTCTGGAATTGGGGTCCAGACATGAGTATGTGTTTTAATTCCCTAGGTGGTTCTAATGTGTACCGTTGTTGAGAACTCTTCCTTAGTTCAGTGGTTTATAAACTTGGCTGCACATTGGAATCACCAGGGAGTTTTAAACAATACACATGCCTGGATCTCATCCCTGGAGATTTTGACTTAATTAGTCTGGGTGTTGGCCTGGCCACTGAGAGTTTCAAAGCTCCCCAGGGGCTTCTAATATGCGGCCAAGATTGAGAACCAGTGCCTTAATGAACACCTGAAACTTCAACATTGGGCTATCTAGGTAGCCTGTATTTTTACTTGCTAACCTTGGCCAATCCTATCCACAAGGTTTCCAGAGAGCAGGTTGTGGGAGGGGAGCCTAGAAAAGGCATAGAGACAGGGAGACCCGGCGGGGAGGGCATGAGGAAGACCACCATGGAAAGACCACAAAACAAAGAATGGTTATGCCAAACACAAAATTATTTTTGGTTTATTGAACTCATCTAAGTATGAATTCTGCCACATCCTAGAAGCAATCAACAGAATCTCCTCTCCCAACAGTTTAGATGGCAGAGGGCATTGTTGGCTAGAATCCCATAAGACTCCATTGAGACCATCGCCAGCAGCAGACAGCTTCAGTTTAGAATCTTATACCTGCTCCGGCAACAACTAGGTAGAAGTGTAATCCATGGCTAATGTACTAACATTCTAAGTTTTTAAACCTAGAATTTGCTATGTTTAGAATTGTAAATTTGTGAACATTCTAAATATGGAATTTAACTTAACTGCAAAAGGGAATTCAATTTTCCTCAAAGGCCTCAAAATATCTGGTTTTGACTTAATGGTAATGGTAACCTGCTTCCAGAGAGGCAGGAAAAAAAAAAAAAAAACCTTCAAAATTGGGGAGAGACAGGAGATAGGAAAATAAATATGATAAAGCTTCCCTAAATCCCCAGTAAACCTATTTTAAGGCCTTGTATTCTTTTGTACCTTTCATCCCATCCTCCACATTAATTCACCTGTTATTTTTTCAAGGACATTTTACATTTCACTTTTCCTTTGTCTTCTGCATCTGAAGATACCCAGGAAATTTCCTCTCACCCAGTTTCCAAAATTTTTCCAAACCAAATGCACTTACACCTGGTAATGTGTAATGCCAGTATGCCTAGGAGAACTGGGTGTCTGTCAAGAAATCCTCCCGTGGACTCCTATGATGCAATACACGTCAACCTATCAGGTTACCAGGGTCTGGAAAAACAAGTGTACTTAAGAACATTGTTTCTGTCCCACTTAAAATGATATTGAGATGGTTCAGTCTGACTGAGCCTGAAGTCAATACTCCAGAAAAGTATGGGGATATTTCTCTCACAGATTACCTGGGTACACACCCGGTTCCCCCTCAGGTTCTCCCTGGTTCATTTCCCTAAAGTTCTCTCATCATCATCTCACTGCCCCGTCCAGTCACTCCAGGAGTGACCCTTCCCCAGGCATCTTTGATATCATTCAACCCTGGGTCTGACCACTGCCTGAGATACCCACCACCCTGCAAGCCCTTCGTTTAAAATGGAAATGGTATTGTCTTTCCAAAGATCATCTAAAAAAGAATTTCAGGAAAATACTCTTTGAATTCCAGCAAAAGTAAAGAGAGTAGAACTCTTCTGCAGCTGGGCAAAACCATTTAAGTGTTGAAAATAACAGACATTCTTCCTCCTTTTTGCACTGGGCATGCCACACCTCTCTCACACAGTCACATCTCAAGGCTGTAACTCAGCAGATACAAGCAGTCAGTTTGCAATGACAACATCAGGTACCATGGCTGTTCAGTTTATCCATCTCCCCAAACCAACTTTTTACAAGATCTCTTTCCATCTCTCCCTCTGCATAAAATTAAAACCACCGGAACTCAGAGGAGCCAAGCTAACCACCAGGAAGCACACACTTGGACAAGTAAGGAGCTGCCAATCATTTTAAGACCTGTTGGGCAAGCTTATCAGGTTCCCGATTCCTCCAGTATAAAATGCCTGGCGGTTTCAATGATCGAGATAAGCACAGCTGTAATCTACCATGATCCAGAGCTTATTCACAGATCACAGCTGTGTAATTTCAGGTAACATGCTTCCCTTGTTTGGATTTGTTTAACATTGTTAAATATATAGTCAGACCATCTGCACAGTATTTTTTTTAAATTGGAAATTACAACCATAACTTCCTTTTTATATATCAATAAACTAAACAGCAAAATTTCAAAGGGATCCTTCTGCACCAAGCAGTGAAGCAGAATGCCTGTCCCACGCCACACCACTGCCTAATTGCACACTAATTGGACAAACGTGATTAAATATTTCAAGATCTTTACTAATTGCCTCTATTTTAGCTTTAAAATTTGCTTGCCACCAACAAATTTAATGACACTGGTGTCTAGTCATCAGCAAAAAGCCCAAGAGTTGCTCTTTAAAATGTACCTAGTCAGAATATTTACTGATTGTGCATTGTTTCCAATGTAGCTTAATTAGAAATCCAATCAGTTCGCTAAGTCTAATTATACTTGATTTGTAGATTCAGACTATGATACATAATGAAGCCAAGCAGCTAACAGTAAACGTGCCTGAAATGTAACAATAAGAGAAATATTTTTTAATGTACGTCTTGTCACTTTAGAAAATCAAGTAGTACACACGATCTTTCACGATAGGGATTTTGGAGGTTTGAGCTTTGCAAAGTTTCCATGAGCCAGATTCCAGTTCCACTGGGAAGAGCTGCTTTGAAAGATGATGACCAGAAAATATTTCTATGTCTCCATATTAAAGATTAAAAAGAAAAAAGAAACAATTGCTTTCTTCACATTGACTCTGTGAGAAACTTTTGTGGCATGATTTCACAGAAGTTTCTTTGATGAAACTGATATGGTTAAAATAGATACATCTTATTTTAAAAATTATCCTCCCAGAAATTTGATTTAGCTATCTCGGAAAATGCCTTATCCGATGCCTGAAAACCACAATGCTTATATAAGCAAGTATTCAAATATGTGTGGGCATAAGTGTATATATACACAATATTTTACAAGAGGAAACATTTCTACACATATTATTATATGTCCGCAATAATTTGCAACCAACTGTTGCTATGTGAAGGCAGGCTAGGTGGAGAAAGGCAAGAAAACTTTATTATTTTTAATGCAGATTAAAATAACAATCACCATTGTCTTGGTCATCCAAATAGTTTGAGACCAAGCAGTATTGAGAGAGCCCTAAATACCCCTCACTCTATGACCCAGAATTGAAATATCTTCCTGTTGGCGTTCACCACACAGACATGGTGTAATCACCAAATGGGTTCGATGCTGGAAACTGGCCATCTCACCTCACCTTGCAATTGTCATCTGCCAAAGAAGGCAGTATTTGGGAACTGTGAGGATGCTGGTGATAATGCTGGTTCAAAACACATCTCCAGAGTCAAGTTCATTTCGTTTTCATTTTAAACACAGTGGGAGAAATCAATAGGTGAATCAGAATGGTTATAAAGGAAATGCAATTTCTAAGCTTTTGGGATTATAATATAAACATAATAGAGGATGACTCAAAACAACCTGACACTCTAAATTAATTACTGTTGACTGTTCAACAATAGGCTATTACTTTAGCATATTTATCTTTCTTTCAATGGAAAACTTACCATTTTCTAACAACATAACCTAACAGAAACATTGAAATATTCTTGGCTGAGAAAGTCTGTAAAAGTGCAAAATCTGAGCAGTTGTAATTTTTGCATTAAAACCCAGCCATTTACATGTACATTCTGTCGTTGCTTTTAAAAGCTTTGTGGGCCAGGCATGATGGCTCACGCCTGTAATCCCAGCACTTTGGGAGGGCGAGGCAAGTGGATCACTTGAGGTCAGGAGTTCAAGACCAGCCTGGCCAACATGATGAAACCCTGTCTCTACTAAAAATACAAAAATTAGCCAGGCATGGTCGTGCATGCCTCTAATCCCAGCTTCTCAGGAGGCTGAGGTGGGAGAAGCGCTTGAATCTGGGAAGTGGAGGTTGCAGTGAGCAAGATTGTACCACTGCTCTCCAGGATGGGCAACACAGCAAGACTCTGTCTCAAAATAAATAAAACAAAATATAAAAGCTTTGCAATAAAATTGCTCCATTGTGTGTGTACATATGTGCACACACACATACATCCACACAGATACCCATATGCAAAATTTTTAAAGAATCATGGATGAATTCCTAATTTTTCTTTTTCCTTTTTTTTTTTCAAAAGCACTTCATAGCATGTACTGAACCTGGAGAGTTTTCTTTTGCTTTCAGTTCTTTGCCTTCTGACGTGGGTCCAAATCAACGTAGCCTCTAGCCAGGACCTTTGTTTATACTGTGCCCTGTATACTTCTTACTTTTCCCCTGTACTCTGGTATAAGGCTTTACTGATTAATTTCTCAGCATTTAAGCAAAATGCTAAAAACAGAGTTTGTTGGTTGGTTTTTCAATCAGAATTCATCACACTGACCTTTGGGTTAACAGAGAAAGTCCTCACTGGCCTTATTTGAGTGTAACACTATAGAAAGTCTCTTCTTGACCTTCCTTGCCAAAGACGGATTGCTTTGGGAATATTGGCACCTGGATTTTCCAGCACAGAGAGGTATGGGGGCAGGGACAAGGCCCAAATCTTATTGTTTCTCTAGGCTGAAGCGGGCAGGTCTTACCACCTTCCTTAATTGATTGAGGTGAGAGAAAAGAAGATGTAAATACAAAATCTAGACTACTTCAGATCAGCTGTTCAAAAGCAAAAGTTGGCAACCATATTACCCATTTAAAAGGCATGGTTTTTGTGTGTAATTGTCATGAACTGAAACAAAATAATTTTTTAAATGTTGCAAAAAATAATAATATAGGAAAGCATATCTTCACAAATTCCTAGGAGATGAGGTAAGAAAAGAACCTCCTGGTGCAGTCTTCTCACTTCTAAATGTCAGAGAATTTCTAAAGGACTGTTTTTTTCCCTTTTTTCCTCACAGCTTAGTTTTATCTTTTCCTCTCCTTATTAATAAGGCCTGGCCCCTCGTTAACATGCAGCCGGAACCTAATGAGCCTTGCAGACTCCTGTAATTTCTTCACTGTTGAAAATGCCTGACACTAATCTATGCCATTTATACTAATAAGAGGTGGATCAGCTGATATTTGGTGCAATGAAAATATGCTAAATATACTTTATTGAATTGCACATAGTTAGTTCTTCCCAGTTCACTGTATTACGGCAACAGATGCACAGTCATTACCTCTGCGCTCTATGTGTGGCAAAACCTTTGGTTTGAATAAATAAGAGAAGAAGGAGCCAGACATTTGGTATGTTAGCTTCCTTTTTTTAAAATTTTCTTGCTGACAATATGGACTTTCAAACTCCCACCTCAGAAAAATCATCTTTTAGGTGATTTTCAAAGCACCAATAACAGTGCTTCCTATTGAAATGGCAAAGAACTGAAGATCTGACCTAAAGTACGACGTTTTCTATGACGCGGACTTTAATGAATGCTAAATTTAAGTGGATTTTGCATAGAGCTTATGAATTACATCCACAAGGATCTCAAAAGTATGAATCTTGGTGATTCATACTTTTCTAGTGAATGCCAAAAAAGTGCCCAATTTTAATATATGCTGAATATCTTGTTATTATTATATTAGGCAAAAGCAACCTTTAAACATTTTGCATTACCAGTATGATTTTTTTAATGACTCTGTTGTATTTGCATTTCTTCTCTTACTTGAGAGGCACATGACTGAGGAGACAGACTGCAGGTGTTAGTAAATGTTTCCAACACTTATGTCAATACCTGTATTTGGCTCAGACATCACAAACCAGAGGGTGCTTTTTAAAACCTTATTTAAAATCTACATATTTATTCAAAACACTCAGCTATCATTGCATCTTCTGAGATGTGCTGTGAATAAGATAGAGGCTTAAGGGTCCTGAACTAAACATTTATACCTGTGGTCCCACAATGCCTAATAGCCTCCAATAAGTGAATTCCCAGGTAAGTAAGTTCAGCAGGGTAGGATTAGTCTTTTGTGGGAAGTTGATTACATCATTAAAATGTCTCGTTAACTATGCTCATATTTGACCAAAGATTTAGGAAAAGGATAGTAAAGCAATTCAGAAGGCAGAGACGAGGTGAAAATGTCAAATAGCATCCAAACCCTCAGTTCCTCCGTGATAATAGTATTTTTCTCTTAACAGGACATACATTTGAAAATAGTCACAAGCTACTCAATGATGAAGAAAGAAAACCATACTGTGCATTGCTGTTTAAACATGTTTCCCATGCACTTGACTGACTGTCTTCCATCTGGTGGCCAGCACTCTTGACTGTCTCCTGACCAATAATTTCTTGGAACATGTTTCATGTTTGTCTGGGCAGTATATCTTGCACTTATCCATAAGCATATTTTTTCAGATTTCCAAATGTCCTCTGATTTATCCTCTAAGAGAATGATGAGTCCCTTCCATCTATACCTCTTCCCTTGGACAATTACTTTATCTGTACCTTCTAGAATCTCTTGTCTCTTAACCTTTGCCAGCACAGGTGCAGTAACTCCCCAAAGATTAACAGTCTGATTGTAGGTGTGATTGAAATTCGCTTGGCTTCCCTTCAGAATCCAGTGCCCTAGCCTACTAAATCACCTCCTATAATCTTGTGCACTTAGGCAAAGCAAACAAAATAATCTGCCAGGAAACACTAATGGTGGAGTGTCAACACAGACATCGTTTGTATTAACTGTCCTATTATTATCGCCCTGCTCCTTAAATCCAATCAAACTTCAATTCCCACTCTGCAGGGGCTGGGTGTTAATTAGAAAGAATGTGTGTTTGCATGTACCTATGTGTACACACACATGCCCCTTCATATATATACCCACATACCCCTCACGCATGCATGTGTGTACCCATAGACGCAGGTCTCATTACTAATTAATTTAACTTCCAACTGCTGCCCCATGTTTCCAATTTGTCGTTTCAACGCACAAAAGCATATATTCTGTGTGCATGTCTTCTGCCCCGAATCTCGACATTTTCCAACAGATGTTAGCTAATGTGGTTGTAGAAGGTTCACTGTGGATGCTGCGAGCCCAATAAATCTTCCTCTTAAATGTAGGCACTCCACTATCCCAGCATCTTATACCTATAATACATTTTAATTACTTGGCTATTCAAATTATACTAAATTAGATTTGCACAGAACAGCACCATGGATTTCTCAATTTATGTTTAATCCGCTGCAAACAGCCTAAAATCGGCAAGTGCGCTTTTATTAGAACTTGCAGGAGCCACGGAAGTCTGATACCTTTAAAATTATTAAGTGACAAAGATTACTAGCACTAAGGTTCTACTTTGCTTCCCCATTAGCCATTTAGGTGACAGCTGCTGTATTACACATAAAGATGAACCATTCCTTGAGGGATGATAGTGGCTCTGCTGTGACACTGCTGGCATAAAGCATTATCAGACCATGGCTGAGCTTGGAGCCACCGAAGTCTCCTAGGCACCTATCAGTACCCTCATTATCTGCATCACAGAGTGCCGAGAATGAACACTGCCAGGCCTCACAGCTTCGCAGCTCATTTGAGAAGCGGAAATTAAATGTCCCAGGAGAGAAAACAGGCACACTGTAACAGCACTGGCGCTGTACACCAATAACATGTCGACCGCTGTAGCACTGACTTCTATCTCATTAATTTAATAGGCTCCTGGAATGAGGATGGGAAGGTAGAGAGGCAGCCTTGACAAGGAGATTACTGAGCAGCGCCGGCATTGTGTGTTTTGCGAGCTCATAACAGAACGAGGACTTACTGGAGGTATCACAGCTCTTCAGATATTTGTTGGGGCTTTTAGAAGCTCTGCACAGCAAAAAGCAATGAAGGGTGGGAGAGAGAAAAAGAGAGAAGGGGAGATCACAGAACAGGAGCAAAATTAGCTGATCATAAACATGATCTATGTTTATATTATGCAGCATTCCAATGTAAGGTGAAGGAAGTGAGGAAGGCTAGAGATAAAGGCACTCTCTGCACACAGAAAAAAAAAACAAATCCCTAATCGTGTGTGTGTGTGCATGTGTGTTTGAGGAGCCTATTGAACAGAAGCCTTTGCCCTGATGAAAACTGTTTTTATAGCACCATTTTCATAAAATTCAGAAATGCTTTTGCTGCAGAAATATCAGCTCCTTTATGACCAGAGTGACACCAAGCAAAACAAAGCTAAGAGCCAGGAGACTATTCAGATAAGTCAGACCGAAGAAATTTTCCCTTAAGCAAAACAAGATGCCTGAAGTCTCCCGGTGATGGAAATAACAGTGTTTTTTCACCTTGAATCATCAGATCTTGCTCTCGATTCTCAGCCGGGTAGACCCACCCTTCATATAGGATTCAGATCCCTGCTCAACCAGAGAGACGCAAGACAGTCAGACTCCAAGATTATTAACATAGACTTTTGTACACTGGATTTTTATTTTTAATAACTGTTATCTATCATTGTCATTTGTTTAAAGGCCTCGGGAGAAACAAAGATCAAGAAATCCAGTCTCCTGTACCTTTTGACATTGCTGAGGATGGCTCTTGTGTATTGGTTAAAGGAACAACAAGGCAAGACGTGGTGACTTTTGTGGTTATGAGTAATTAGCCGTGGTATTTATAGCATCCTGGGTAAATCTCTGATCAGTGTGATCTTTGTCTTCATGCTGCAGCCTGACAGAATTACAGGATAGTGGAAAGAGTGCTTGCTGTTTCCAGTATCAGGGGAACAGTTTTCGTGTACCAGCTGCAATATTTACTTGCTGTGTGTCTTTGGGCAAGTCACTTTACCTCTCTGAGCCTCAGGGGTTTTGGGTTGTTTTTTCTGTTTTTGTTATTGTTGTTGTTGTTGTTTTGTAAGTAAGAAGAGAGGACTGATCTCCCTCTTCACCTGGCTGCGAGAATTATGATAATGTAAATGAAAATCATTGGTATGGTATGCTAGTGTTCAAAGTTGTTTCATCACATCAGACCCTATATTACTGATTTATCCTCCTCTGTGTTAAAAAATAGATTTCTGGGCCGAGTGTGGTGGTTCAAGCCTGTAATCCCAGCACTTTGGGAGGCCAAGACGGGCGGATCACGAGGTCAGGAGATTGAGACCATCCTGGCTAACACGGTGAAACCCCGTCTCTACTAAAAAATACAAAAAGCTAGCAGGGCGAGGTGGTGGGCACCTGTAGTCCCAGCTACTCGGGAGGCTGAGGTAGGAGAATGGCCTAAGGCCAGGAGGCAGAGCTTGCAGTGAGCTGAGATCCGGCCACTGCACTCCAGCCTGGGCAACAGAGCAAGACTCCATCTCAAAAAAAAAAAAAAAAAAAAAAAAAGATTTCTGAGAGAATACCCACTGTAAGTGGGGAGGGGAGCTTTAATAAAGAGAGACAACTAATGAAAAGCAGGGGGTAGCATGAACAGAGAGGCTCTCTCTGTTATACATCTGGCTCCCAGATCCTGGTGGGGATGTTCTCAAGCTGCATCGGTCGTAGGTTGCTTGGGGATTGGAAGAATGCTGAGGACCTCTTTGCTTAGAAAAAAATTCACTAGTGCTTATAATTTCAGAGATTCACAGACTTCCAGTCATGGACCCCAAGTTAATAACACTTGTTACAGAGACAGGGTATGTCGTGAGACTTTATGTGATATCAGAAGAGAAATCAACCCAGTGCTTCACACACAGACGTGCGCGCACACACACACACACACACACACATACACACATGCATGCACACACACACTCTGGATAATCCAAGCCCTTTTTTTGTAGCTATGCAAGTGAATTACAGAGTTCTGAGGTTCTGAGAATCACAGGCCATCAGCATGGTCCTGTTTCCTATTTTGTGCGAAACCCCTATCCTCCTCTACCTTTAGGATGAGGGTATACTTGAAGCTTGAACTCCTGAAGGTTTGAGGCCAATCCTTTTCCTGCACCACCGGAATGTCAGGAGCTAAGATAGCTCCGTACCAATCACCTTGATGGGCAGTGACCTGCGGCGAGGACAGGACAGCTGGGGCATTTTTGTCTTGTCAGAGTGTCCCCGTCTTCAGCAAGGAGCTGGGGTTCCACCTACTGAGGACTGGCCCCATTTAGTCCAGTGTTCCTTTCTGGTTCTTTTCCCAGGGGAAGACTAGATTCCTGACCCCCAATTCAGGCTTGGAAAACTCATGCTGGAACTTCTGCCGTGTCCAGTCACCAGCCTCCTCTGCACATCCTACTCGCCTCTTCCAGACACTTCCTATTCTTATTGCTGCCACCTGCCCAGGTGGCCTGTCCCATCTGGTGGCCTGAGGGCAGCATGAAGTCTCTAGATACTAGCCGGTCCTTGGTCTGACAGGCTTTGGACAAAATAGACATGCAATAACTATTCTTAAATAAATGACCTAATAATATATTAAAGAAAAGGGATGGAGGAGGAAGAGGAAAAGAATAAAAGGTGGACAGGGGTTAATAGGGGCTTGGGTAGGGAAGAAATGTCACCACAGTTGTCACCTGCTAAGTGTTAGAATAAAGTGACAATCTCAAAATGTCATGCTACTTTTTCCTACTCCACTTTAAATACAACTTTCCTGAATATTTATAGGAGTGGAGGAAGACAAGAGAAGACACCCCACAAGGGAATACCCACAGAGGATAACTGCGGCCATGCGTCCCCTTCCTACATTCTGTCCTGTTCCCCTGGCAGAAGGGAGTCTGCCATTCATGAGAGCATCATGACCCCACTAAGAAAGGGTGACGCTTTCCCCAACATGTATCAATCATGCAATCCTAGACCTGCTTATTACTTGCAAAGGGAATGTGTTCCTTCAAAGCCCTCCTTGAAGACCTATAGAACAGCCCCCAGAAACTCCCTACACTGTACATGAAAATCTGCTTTGCCAGAACGTGTCTCCTGTTCCACATAAAGCTCACCTTAACCCGCAACGTTATTCCTCCTGCTGAAAAAAAGAAGGGGAGGCACTGCGTGACTACTTTCCATTATTGTAGAAAAGTTACAGACTCCAGACGAAAGACTGCACTGCTCTTTGTCTATGAAACCTATCTGGAAAAACAAAAGTCTGATCAATCCACTAAGACTGTATGGTCAAAACTACTAGGGCAAGAGACACACTTGCCCTGAGCAAGATATTCTGTCAGAAATTAAATCCAGGTTACCTACAGAACAAACAGACAAGCATCTGCAATGACAACAGCCTGACACTCTAACCCAGCGGTTCGCAACCAAGGGTAGTTGTGCCCCCTAGGGACATTTGGTAATATCTGGACACATTTTTAGTCGTCACAACCAGGGGGTGCTACTAGCATCTAGAGGGTGGAGTTCAGAGATCCAGAGAAACCCCCTGCAATGCACGGGACAGCTTTCCGCAACGAAGCATTATCCAGCCCAAAATGTCAATAGTGCTGCGGTTGAGAAAGCTCAGCCTAGTTGAGGTGAACTATACTCATTAGGTTTTTTTGTTTGTTTCCAGCAACATTCTACGCTTCCCATCTTCTTCACTTCCTGGCTTCTCCTGCCTCATCTACCATATTTCTTTCTTTTTCACTCTCTGACCCAGACTTCAGCCAAGTTCCAAGCTACATACATACAAATTTTGACCCTGACCCCAATTTTTTTTCTTTTGACTATACCACAGTGACTAAAATTTCTACTTCAATCATGCATTGAGATAAAAGAGATTAACATATCAATGCTCTCTCAGTAGGAAAGCTTCTGCCAGGTGCGTGGCTTATGCTTGTAATCCTAGCACTTTGGGATGCCGAGGCGGGTGGATCACTTGAGGTCAGGAGTTCGAGACCAGCCTGGCTAACATGGTGAAACCCCGTGTCTACTAAAAATACAAAAATTAACCAGGCATGATGGCACGTGCCTGTAATCCATCTACTCGGGAGGCTGAGGCAGGAGAATTGCTTGAATCCAGGAGGCAGAGGTTGCAGTGAGCCCAGATCACGCCATTGCACTCCAGTCTGGGGGGGCAAGAACGAAACTAAAAACTACTTCTGGGAAAAAAAAAAAAAAAAAAAAAAAAAGGAAAGCCTCATAAACCACTTTCAGACATTTGCAATGAAAGGTCACTTCTAAAGTTTAGAAAAGCCCTGTGGGAATGGGGCACCTGGCTGAAAGCTTGTGATAAATGGCCATAGATCTGGGAAGCTTTGGGTGCACAGTGGCTTTTGAGAACAGGCCTAGATATTATGCCACAAGATATTATGTGGTCCTTAACAGCTGGAAAGTGACATGAAGAATCTGGGAGCTAAGGGGAGAGAGAAGGGCCAAAAGAGAGTGAATACGGAGAGCCCTTCTGAAAGGAAAAAAGGAAACTAAGGCTACACTGAATTTATGTACACAGAATTTATGCAATTCTGCCCATGGGTCATTGGCCCAAACACCTGAACTCTTGCACCAGAAGGAACTCACCTCTCCATCCTCCAATGTGATTCTCCCCTAAACCTACACCAACACATTCCTCATTTTTCTATCCCAATCTCACTTACTCCACAAAGCCTTCTTTAACTAATTCTACTTTTCACCTACATGCCCTCCACAGTTAATTGCTTAGTTGGTTTTCTATTCATTTCCACTCATTTTTAAAGGAAATTCTATCACAGTAAAACAGCTTCTTATAGGACTTAACTTCTTTGTGTTGACTTTCCTTCTGTTTTTTTTTTTTTTTTTTTTTTTTTTTTTTTTTTTTTTTTGATACAGATTCTCACTCTGCCACTTAGGCTGGAGTGCAGCAGTACGATCTTAACTCACTGTAACCTCCTCCTCCTGGGTACAAGAGATTCCCCCTGCCTCAGCCTCCTGAGTAGCTGGGATTACCGGCGCCTGCCACCACTCCGGGCTAATTTTTTTATTTTTTAGTATAGTCAGGGTTTTGCCATGTTGGTCAGGCTAGTCTTGAACTCCAGACCTTGGGTGATCCACCCGCCTCAGCTTCCCAAAGTGCTGGGATTACAGGGGTAAGCCACCACACCTGGCCGACTTTCCTTCTCATAGTTAAAATATTCTTCTGATTTGATTATTACACATTGTATACAGGTATCAGAATATGACATGTACCCTTAAAGTGTGTACAACTATTATGTCAATAAAAATTCTATAAAAATCTTCTTTTTGGAGTTAATTTCATGACACAAAAAACCTAGCACCCTGTCTGATGGTGATAATCTAAGATAGGTATTACGGGAAAAGAAGGAAAGCATTGCCTGATAAGTGTCTATTGTGTGTCAAACACTGTGCTAAGCATTTTAAATACCTTACCTCATTTAACTCACTTAATAATTTTGTAAAGTAGATAGTGGTATCCAAGTTTTTAAAGACATGGAAACTGAAATCAGAGAAAGAATATAAATTGTGCAAGATCATACAATTGATAAGTGGCAGACTAAGCTGATTTTTAATCCTAGAAGAACAACCCAAAGGTAAAAGATTTGCATCAAATATCTCTGGCTTCTCATGATGTTACATTATGGATCTGTCATTTACTGACCTAAGTAAATATAATACACTTTTTATTTTTATTTTGGCATAATTTTAGATTTACAGAAAAGTTGTAAGACAGTAAAGTGTTCCCCTATAACCATCATTCAATCACTCATCTGCCCTTAATTTTAACATCTTGTGTTACCATAGTACCTTTTTTTTTTGAGACAGAGAGACAAAGTTTTGCTCTGGTTGCCAAGGCTGGAGAGAAATGGTGCAGTCTTGGCTCACTGCAACCTCCACCTCCCTGGTTCAAGCAATTCTCTTGCCTCAGCCTCCCAAGTAGCTGGGATTACAGGTGTCTGCTTCAACACCCAGCTAATTTTTGTATTTCTTTTAGAGATAGGTTTTCACTGTGTTGGCCAGTCTGGTCTTGAACTCCTGACCTCAGGTGATCTGCTCGCCTCGGCCTCCCAAAGTGTTGGGATTACAGGAGTGAGCCATCGTGCCCAGCCACCATAGCACATTTTTTAAAAAATCATGAAATTAACATTACTAAAAAACTATTAACCAAATGCCAGACTTTATTTGGATTTCCCCAATTTTTGTACCAATGTCCTTTTTCTGTTCTAGCATCCCTTTTGGGGATACCACATTGCATTTAGTTGCCACGTCATCTTAGTCTCCTCTGGTCTGTGACTGTCTCAGACTCGCTTTGTTTTTCATGACCTTGGCAGTTTTGAAGAGTACTGGTCAGGTATTTTGCAGAATGACCCTCAATTTGGGTTTGTCTGATGTTTTTCTCAACAGTTAATTGCTCAGTTAATTTTCTATTCATTTTCACTCATTTGTAGACTAGAATTTTGAGTTTTAGAAAGAGTATCGTGGAGTGAGATGTCCTTCTCATTACATTATATAAGAGGGGACATGATATTGTGACTTATTGCTGGTGATGTAAATCTTGATCACTTATTAAAGATTGTGTCTGCCAAGTTTCTCCACTATAAAGTTGCTATCTTTTTGTTTCTCATGCTCTGTTTTTTGGAAGCAAATCCATACCATATTTCTCCAGGGGGAGAGGAATTATGTAACCCTCGCTGGAGGAGAAAGTATCAACATATAGTATTTGGAATTCTTCTGCAAAAAAGATTAGTCTCTTCTTCCCTAGTTATTTATCTGTTCAATCAATTATTATCATCAGTGTGGACTCGTGGATACTGATTTTATTCTTTGGGCTATAATCCAATACTATCATTACTCATTTTGTTGCCATTTATATATTTAGCCTGCATTTTTTTTCAGAAAATAAAGCCTAAAACTTTCTCATCAATCATATTAGGTGGAAATTATTTTATTTATCTTAAATGCATATCTTCCCAGCTTCCACGGTTGTCCCATAGTTCTGGGATTGTGAGATTTGCTCCAGGGCTGCCACACTGCAGAACCCCAGGGGGTGCTGATCATAATGCAAACGATGCATGGTGCCCCCTGCTGTTGTGCAACATGGAAAGACAGGCCAACGCTGTTTTGCATGATTTTATACAATTTCACCAAATACCCTCCTTTCAACTTTCATTGTTTCAGATTAAGAAGAGTCCCACTTTTTCTTTACCACAACATTATAGACGTAAGCTCTATTCATAGAGACATAAATTCTCAATCTTGAAAATTCAAATTTCAGCCTTTATTTGCCACATAGATCAACTTTAGTCTTGCTATTGAGACCCTGATGTGTGGGTGTCTTCTTCTAGAACGTTGCTTAAATGAAGTTGCAGTTAGCAGGTCTTTATCCATCATTTATTGGAGGAGCTGTTGCTGGTGACTGGAGTGGCGTAGAGGATGGTGGAGGGAGGAATGGTGAGGAGGGGCCAGATATCAACAGATGCAGTCCATAAGACTGGCTTTTAGGTTGCAATATGCAGTGTGTACAAATGGAAGTTGATCTCTTATTATTTGAATTATTCTTCTCTGATTCTTCTCCAAGTTTGCTATATTTTTCTTGAACTGTGTAGAACTGTACACAGGACGCATAGAAATACCTAATGGTTTTGAGGACATTTCTACTTTCTCATCAACCATCTTTATGTGCTCCAAAATGTCTGCATATGAAGTCATCTGATCTGTGGGATTTGTTTTTTTTTTTTTTTTTTTTTTTTTGAGACAGGGTCTAGCTCTGTTGCTCCAGCGGCCAGATCACAGCTCACTGCAGCCTTAAATTCCTGGGCTCAAGCAATCCTCTTACCTCAGCCTGGATCTGCTGTTTTGAAGGAATAATATACAGTTACTCTCAGATCCATCTCTTGTGCCAAGGCCTATCTTAGGTGCCATCACCCCCAAGGGGCCTCTCGAGACCTCTCTTTCAGCTTAGGGCCCCCTTGAGCTCCCTGACACACTATCACAGCACATGCTGTCCTATTGATCTTCCCCACTGGGCTGTGAGATCTGGGGGGCAGGGATCTCAGTACCTTGTATGATGACTGGAACATACTGGGTGGTTTTACATATGAATGAAGAGTCAATGGTTCATAGTCCATCAAGATTTGCCCACAGTGAAATGCATCCACTACATTGTCCCCAGCTGATAAAAACAACCCTAAAGTTTCTAAGCATTTACTACTCATAAGAACTCAGTGTTATGTGGATACTTGGTGATTTTCCTGTCCACTTTCTCTTCCAGGTAATTTTAAACCATGTTGTATAATTATAAACCAAGCAGAAGTCTGGGGGGGTTCCACAACCAAGAATTCATATGGCAATGTATCAGCTTAACCTAATCTTTTGTTTGCTGCTCTGAATAATGATTATTAGTAAATAATTCCATAGTAAATCATTCTTATTTTAGAAGACATCTGTTCCCCTTTAATAGGTCAGCCCTCCCCAAAGAAGAAAGGATTGGCTATAAGAGCCCTGTATTATCTCCCCTTCCCGTCATCCATCACCCTTCAGATGAGAAGTAGGCAATTCTATTTAAAATAAAAAAGAAAGGTTTCTGTTTAATAGTATGTGTGTGATTAAAAAATATATAGATGCATATATGTATTATTTTTAATATAAAAAATTTAAAAAATTTAAGTGTGTGTCATAAAAAATATGCATACGAATATATATTTTATTTTTTAGAGTGGTTTAAATTTAACAACAAACTTGAACAGACAGTATGGAGATTTCCTATATACTCTTTGCCCCCACATGCGCAGCCTCCCCCACTATCATTATACCACCAAAATGGTACATACATGAATCTACATTGGCACGTCCTTATCAGCCAAACTCCATAGTTTACATTAGGGTTTGCTCTTGGTGCTGTACATTCTGTGGGTTCATTGTATTATGACAAGTACCCACCATTGATATGGTTTGGATGTTCTGTTCCCTCCAAATCTCATGTTGAAATGTGGCCACCAGTGTTGGAGGTGGGCCTAGTGGGAGGTGTTTCGATCATGGGAGTGGATCCCTCATGAATTGTTTGGTGCTGTCCTCATGGTAATGAGTGAGTTCTCATTCTATGAGTTCAGGCAAGATCTGGTTATTTAAAACAGTTCTCCTGCCCCTGTGCTTGCCATGTGATACGCTGGCTCCATTCACCTTCTGCCATGATTGGAAACTTCCTGGGGCCCCCTCCGGGAGTAAATGCCAGCATCGTGTGTCCTGTACAGACAGTAGAACCAGGAGCCAAAATACTCCTGTTTTCTTTATAAATTACCCAGTCTCAGATACTTCTTTATAGCAATGCAAACTGACTAATACAGATGGTGCTGTACATCTGTGGGTCTAGACAAATGTATAATGACATGTATCCACCATTTATGGTATCGTACAGAGTCTTTTCACTGCCCTAAAAATCCTCTGTGCTCTGCTCATTCATCCCTTCCTCCTCACTAATCCCTGGCAACTGCTGATCGTTTTACTATTTCCATAGTTTTTGCTTTTCCAGAATGTCATATAGTTGGAATTGTATAGTATGTAGCCTTTTCAGATCAACTTCTTCCACTTAGTAATATGCATTTATGTTTCTTCTATGTCTTTTCATGGCTTGATCACTCTTTTTCTTAGTGCTGAATAACATTCATTGACTGGATACACCACAAAAGAAAACTTTCTGATAAAGCAGGACACACTTATAGTGAAGTACACAAATCATTAGAGCACAGCTGGACACATTTTCATAAAATGGACACTCCTGTGTAGCCAGCGCCCATATCTAGAAGCAAATCATTTCAGTACCACAGAAGTCCCCTGGTGCCCTGTTCCAGTCAATGCTCTCAAAGGGTAACCAGTGTCCTGTTCTCTAACATCATAGATTAGTTTTCCCTGTATAAAGACAGTTCAGAAGTGGACATTGGAAACATTTCTTTTGATGAGAAACCTAGAAGACAACTAGCAATTTCCTGCTAGAATCTGGCATAAATCTAAATTAAAGAGAAAACCTGGGAGATAGAATAGTATTTCTTCTTTATTTTCAGAAAGGACATTTACTAGTTCCCTCCTAGAGGTGAAGGATGCATTTAAAGTGCTTGTTTCCTCTCTGGACTATATGGTCAAGCTTGCACAATACCAGAATGGGCTGTCCACAAGTGACAAGTCTAAGCATATCATTTATTTGACATTGCCTAGGCCAGAGAGCAGTTGTTTCTTTGAATGCAGCATTTAAAATAAAACACAATGAGATGGAATGTGGATTGTGTAGCTATTCTGTGAATCAGTTTGCTCTCAGGATTCAAGACATATTTAACCTGTGTTAAGAGCAGACCTACCTGGGAACACTGTGGATCTCTATCCTCAAACCATACTACTTGGGAGCTGCAATATTAGTTAATGTCCTTAAGGCAGAAAAAAAAAAAAAAAAAAAAAAGGGTGAAGGTTTTAACAGTGGACCATAAAATGTTGAAATACACACTCACAAACACACACACACACACACATATGCCTGCATATGCATATTCACACACAAAACACATATATAGACAAAAATAACCCATAAACTTTCAAGATAGAATGGGAAAAAACCAACAGATACTTCAGTGGACAATCACTGTTATGAGAGGGTGGGCTGCAGTTTTAAAGAGTCATGCGATTTTGAAGGGTGTAAGGTGACTTACCATGAAGGGTCAGCTGACGTTCAGGTTGAGGTTTGATTTATTGGAGAGTCAACACACTTGTCTTTTGACTGTTGTCAGCAAAGACAGACAGAGGCCACCGAGAGTCCCCCAGGAAGCCCTGAGCATCTGCAACATCAGCCCAGGAAGGAGTAAGCACAGCCCAACCTCTGCTTAAGAAGCAGGAAAGAGCAGGATCTAAATGGAGAAGATCAAATACTTAACACACTCTATTATATAACACAGCTTCCTAAAATAGGAAACGAAAACATTTAGCGAATAATAACAGCTATGACAGCAGCTTTTATTAAGTAGTTATTATATGACAGTTATTATATTAAGTGTTTATAAACATCCTGTAATTTAATCCCTACAACAATTCTATGAGGTAGGTGTTATTTATTACTATCATTATCTTTTTATAGGTAAGGCAACTAAAGATTTTAAAAGGAGAGGAACTTGCCCAAGATTGCACACCTTGGAAGTTACAGAGCCTGCTTTGTCTGCCCTCTTAGATACTATGCAAGTCACAGGCCAATAAATGCATTATGTTACTATGACAGTGGGAATGCTGGATGATTAAAAGACTTGTTCAAGACAAAGAAGGCACCCATGGCAGAGCTAAAATAAGAATAATTTGCTCTTTAACAGTAAAGTGATTCTTTGTCTTAATCACCTGATCCTAATGAAATATGACTGATGATTTAATGCAGACTAAAAACCAAAGCTTGAATTGATTTGTTGACATGGACAAAAGTAGAATTGCCTGCAAATATTCCCACAGCAGTGATAAGAGCCACCCTTACGAAAGAAATGAAATATACATGAAGGCTGCAGGTGGCAACCCCACTCTCCCCACAGAGCATACCTTTCCTCCACAGGCCTTGCTTACTCCACTTCCCTTCCCCCGAGGCCCAGAGTTCTCATATTCTTTCCCCTTCCCTCCCATTAACCCCTGGACTTGATGACATAAAACAATTCATCATAGAAAACATAAAGTAGCGATTATTATCCCAAGTACAACCAAGAGGATACTATTCAATGCAAACTGAGGATTCAAAATTGCTTTGAACTTGGTTAATCTTTTGGTGTTTGATAATAAAACAAGTCTAAGAAGACACTTTGTTTTGCATAATTTTGTTCATGTGTTTTCAAAATATGTTAATGCACCCAACACTCACATTTTAATTTCTAAGTACTCACACCAGTCTCCAATAAAAGAAACCAGGGCTCCTTGGTGAAATGGCTGATTTTAGAGCTGGGTCAAAGAAAATACAAGATGAGCTTAGAGCATGATCTAGTGCCAGAAAATGAGGAAGTGTTACCAAAAAAATGGTAGAGTATGTCATAGCAGGCAACTGGAAAGAGCTCCTAATGGCCAAAGCTGGAGCAATTTGAGTAACAAAAGAAATAATATTGTATTGGATTACAATCCAAAACATAAAATAAATACACATGTCATATTGATCTAAATAATGATCTCATGAATAAATAGGGGAAAAGAGACAAATCATCTCTATAGAAATTGCCAAATAATATATGCTGATACAACCCCTTCTAAAAGTAGTAAGCTAGTCTTAGGTAACTTGCTTTCAAAGAATACAGTTTGGGAAATGGGAAGATAGTAACTTTTCAACACAAAAGCATGGCAAATACTACCTTACCCAATTGATCAATTTAAATTCACCAATTTGATTAAATTGATCAATTTAAATTCAGTGATAATTCATGTTGATACCATGTACTTCCTGATCTTAAAAACCACTTCACTCTGTGATATTCTTTCCTTTCCTATTTTTTTTTTTTTTTTTTTTAATATGAAGCAGTCTTCTGTTGCCAGGCTGGAGTGCAATGGCACCATCTCAGCTCCCTGCAACCTTCGCTTCCCAGGTTCAAGCAATTCTCCTGCCTCAGACTCCCAAGTAGCTGGGACTACAGGCACGCGCCACCACGCCCAGATAATTTTTGTATTGTTAGTAGAGACAGGGTTTCACCATGTTGGCCAGGATGGTCTGAATCTTTTGACTTCGTGATCTGCCCTTCTTGGCCTCCCAAATTGCTGGGATTACAGGAGTGAGCCACTGTGCCTGGCCTGTGATAGTCTTTCCAAAAACTCACAGACCTGATTGAATCATTAGAAAAACATCAAACAAACCCAAATTGGTATACATTCTACAAAAACACATGACCTGTCAATATCGTGAAAACAAAGGATGACTAGGAAACTCACAGACCAGAGAAATCATGATGCCCAACCGCAACGTGGCATCCCAAAACTGGTGAAATCCAAATAAAGCTGAGAGTTTAACTCATGGCAATGAAACAACTTAGTTTTAACAAGTATACTATATTTATATAAGAAGTTAAAATTAGAAGAAATTGAAACTAGGTGATATTAATAACTTAGTGAAAACTCGTATGGACAAAACAATTAACATAGATAGAAAAAATAAAACAGATGAGAAACACAAGGGGTTCCAGGTTGCTTCAAACCGAGGACTTGTTCCAGGTATTAATGATGTGTCCCGGAAGGAAAATCTGTTCTGTTTTAAATACATAGGGAAAGCTTGGTCACTTGGGATAGTCATGAAATTTTAAGAAGAACACTTAACAAATGTGTTAAAATTGTTAATCAGTTAAGGGCAACCTACAGACCTCTAGAATTTTTTTCTCAGGTGAGGAGATGAGCAAGGTCTGAGAAAACATATTGTCTCATATTGAGGCTCATTGGCAAAGAAAATTTCCCACTCACCTTACTGAGTCAGTGAAAACTTCAAGTGTTTTTGAATGAAAGCTTCAACCTGTGGATTGTATGCATGACTGAAAATGACTTTGCAAATTAGCATCTTTTGTCTATTCTTACAAGGCAATCTCACTTCAGTACTCCACCTGTAAGTCAAAGCAAACATGGAAATTCTAACCTGGAGCTGTAGGGTATACACCCCTAGGGAAGTGAGTTGGACTCTTTCCATGGTCTCAAACAGCTGGTTATGTACTCATCTGTCAGATTTGCTGAAAATGTGTTCAACCTTGTTAAGAAACCCTTGAAAGACCTGAGGACAGATCTTCATAATTATTTTCCTAGTCCAATGAGAGAGAAAGACAAACAACACGTTCCCCAGAACTTCATAGTCATTACCAAGTAATTTGATACCTTCCATACAAAAATAGACGCTGAAGATCACTTTGAATAGCTTCTTGAAACAAAAGTCACCTGGAAATATTTGACCAGCATAGAAAACATTCAACATTTATGGCTGCTAACATTTTTGTGTACCCTTCTCATGTTTTAAATTTCCGACGTAGGTAAAATCAATGAAGAATTCATATTGCCAGAATGCCTTGCAACTAGGGTGTACCTGATTGACTTGGCTTCAGCCAACTAGAACACCCATGAAAGGCTTGATTCAGAAGTAACCATCATGAAGAAGTGGCTAGGCAGGCGTATGGACCTTCTGTCAAGCACAAGGGCAAAAAATGTTGTTCTATCTGAAACAATAGTGTTCAGTGCTAACCATGACTATGGTTGCCCATCAGCAGTGCTCATGTTTCTCATGGGATGCCTTAGTGTAATTGGGCATTACAACTGTGCAGCCTCAAAATCTGGCTTTCTGATCCTAATGAACCTTCTGTGAGTTACTCAAAACCCTCCAATAGATTCCTTGTCTGCTTGAGGTAGCCGCATTGAATTCTGTTGTTTGCAGCTAAGAACCCCCATCTACACAATTAGTAGTAATTAATATTTTTCTTCTTTCTAATTATATACATGGGAGTTGAAACGTGCTTAACATAAAAGTAAAGGCTAGAGTTATCTTACTTGCTAAGAATCTTATTTTCACCTTAAACTAGTCATATGGAATCAAATATCCTTTATTGCTGCCAAATAGAAACAAGTTTACTCTACTTGATGATTAACTTAATTTTGGTACATATTTTTGCAAATCAATTTGATTATAGCTTACATTTCATTTATATTCATGTTTGAAATTAATTGTTCAGTGAACAACATTATTTTGTTTTCACGGAATTTATTTTGATTAACAGTGAATCATCATCGGAAAAATAATGAGTATAATAGCATATGTGGTATATAACATGGACAAAAATCGGGAAGGTGATACACAAAGGAAAAAAGTAGAGAAAAGAGTTCATAAATATTCCTAAAGGAGTCAGAGAAAAGTTTACAAAGATGAGAGCACGAGGCAACTACTGAGGCAAGGGTTTGCAGGATAGGCAAAGAAGAAGTGAATTCCAGACAGAGACCAGAAATGAGTAAACAAGAGGACTGGAACGACATGGTGTGCTGAAGAAAACTCTGATAGTGCAAAATGACTAGAGAGTGAGGTATTAGACAGAAGGAAAGGTCTGTTGAATAAGCGTAAAGATGCCGGGATGGGTCCTGAACATAAAGAGCCTCATATATCTTGCGTAAGATTTTAGAGTTTATGGAGGATAGGGAGCAACTGAAGAATTTTAAGTGCTGGAACACATGATTAGATTCACTTTTTAAAAACATAACATTTAAAGAGAGACCCTTTCCAGGAATATTTGAATTTTACTAGAGACCAAGCCCTATATAAAAAAAATAGTGCTCTGATGGTAGAATCTCAGGCATCGTTCAGAAATGAGAAGACTACTCCCAGATCGTAACATTGTACCTTGCATTAGGTTTACCTGTAAGACTGACTTTGTTGGAAACGAAAACTAGATATTACCTTAATGTGATCCTAAAGTAGCTTGAAACAATAGATACAATCTCCAGAAAATTAGCCCACATCAGGAGAATAATGGCCAAGTTGCCAATATTGAAAATGCTATCTACCTGTGGAAATGAGTGGTACGTCTGTAGCAGGGACCGTGGGTGACTTGGTTCTCTCTCTCATTGCCAACAGGTTCCTTCATAGTGTGATCTGAGGACAACCTATGTCTCATGAGGAGATTTCTCAAAATGTAAAGCAAAGCACTCTCTTCTTTTGCGCATCTCAAACTCAATGCCGTATTTTGGTTCTAAATTTTAACTTGGAGGTAATCATGTTTTCTAAGTGATGTAGTCTTTCAAGATTGAAAAGCAAACTATCCGTTTTGTCTCCAGTTTTATTCAAATCTTTATGATTTTTTATTAAATAAAGTTGGTATCATAATACTTTCACTATCGTGTGGGCAAGGACCCGAGCATGGCCAGAAGCATCCAGGCTGTGTGGCAATCTTAGCAGGAGACTGAGATCCTGCTGGAGTGCTTCTGCATCCCATCTGTGCCAGTGATGCTTCTTCCTCGGGGCCTTGTGGTTGTGGTTTCTGTGATCTACTTTTGCTTTCTTTTCTTTTTTCTTTTTTTTTTTTTTTGAGATGGAGTCTCGCTCTATCGCCCAGTCTGGAGTGCAGTGGTGTGATCTCGGCTCACTGCAAGCTCCGCCTCCCGGGTTCACGCCATTCTCCTGCCTCAGCCTCCTGAGTAGCTGGGACTACAGGCGCCTGCCACCTCGCCCGGCTACTTTTTTGTATTTTTGGTAGAGACCGGTTTTCACCGTGTTAGTCGGGATGGTCTCGATCTCCTGACCTCGTGATCTGCCTGCCTTGGTCTCCCAAAGTGCTGGGATTACAGGCGTGAGCCACCGCGCCTGGCCTACTTTTGCTTTCTATGGTCACTCTGGAGGATATTTGTTGGATTTGTTCAACAAAACACTTTTCTTGCTCCAGCTGTTTTAATCCCAAACTGAATGGAGCTGCTAGGTTTATCAAGACATTTTGGGCTGTTTGAGAAAGATAAATAGACAATTCTGTCTGTCGGTCTGACTGTCTTTGTGTCTCTCTGATTCTCTCCTGTGTCTTCAACCACCGGCTGAACAGTGAAATATTCAGTTAATCCATTATTTTATCGATATGGTGCCAAACAGCCAATGAGATGAAATCTTTTCCACAAAATCAACATTCTGTATCTCTTTCTATACAGATACAGAGGTAGATATACACAGTATCTGACCTAGGGTAGTTCAACTTATGATTTTTTTAACATTACAATGGTTTTACTGGGATAGCAAATGCATTTTTTTTTTACTTATGATATGTTTGACTTTATGATAGGTCTAGTGGGATGTAAACCCATCGTAAGCTGGGGAACATGTATAGATGTCAATGTAGACTTACATATGGATACATAGAGATACATGGGAGGGAAAGAGTGAATTAATCAGCTTTAGCACTGCCATGATCTCGTACTAACCCCCAAAGCATGATATCTTTATCATCTAGGATTTCCATTCTGTCTTTGTCTAACACAAACTCTTGAAGGAAATTCAAATGACTGAGTAATTTGCTTTCCTACTCATTTATTTTTTCCCATTAAATTTGAAATAGTCATATTAAATGTCTATACCAATCTGCATTTGGAAGCTTCAAAGCCAGGTGTTCCAGCCTGTTTGTTTAGTTTCTTGGGGCCTAAACTATTTAACTAAGATCCTGAATATTTACAAAGTACTAAGGAGAAGAGCGCAACTAAGGGGAGAAGCCAGCTCCACACACAACTGCCACAAGATAACCATATATAGTTGTGTCTCTTCTGTCATGTCTTTAGTTAATTTTCACTAATCAGGTATACATTATAGGCTTGGGTCCTATCTTGTTTAGCAGAGGACAGAATCACTGATCTTTGATCTACTCATCTAACTTTGGTTTAATTTTATACTTTTCAGGGTGGTGATATCCCCTTGGTCTTAATTATGCACAAACTTCAACAACCAGGTGTCAGTCCTCTGGCCCAGCTCCATTTCCCCATTGTCTATCTTGTGATTGGACTGTATTACAGTCCTTTTTGATTATCTATGCCAAAGTTGTGCTTTATTGGAATAACTGAATTGACTACATGTCTTTACAGACACAGGAGTATATTAAAAGCCAACTGGACTAACAATAAAGACAATGTAAAGTAACATAATTATAAGGCTTTAGGGGAAATCAGCATAAGTTTTAACGGCAAATAATAAAAATAACCCCATAATATCTTATTACGAATCTGCCAGAAATAAAAAAGATAACTATTTTGCTTAATTTGAATTCAAATACATCATATAAAAATTAAATATATTGAGTTATTTTTAATAATTATTTAAAAATTTTCCACTACTTTAATTCCCCTTAGAAATTAAATATAAATTACCATTATTTGAAAAAATATGCATGCCTATTTTTTAAAAGTAAACAACACTGAAAATTGTAATAAAGAAATCAACAAAAGACCTCAAATTCAACCACCCAGAAGTAGCTGACTAGTTCATGCCCTTCATTCCAGACATCTCTTTTGCATGTAACACACAAATGGATATCTAATAAACAAAAGTAACTTTATGACTATGGAAGCATAATATTCTTGTTACTCATTTATTACATTTTTCTACTTTAAGGAAGCTGTTTATCCTCTTGTTGAATCATCTTTGTTAGCCTTTCCTATCAAGCATTCTCTCTCTATTGCCGTCATTATTATTTTTTTTCTCCTCGATATTCAGTTCATTCTGAAGTCTTTTCTTTAAGACAGTTCTAGGAGAACCTATTCTGTTACTTGCTGATAATTATTTATTTTATTTTATTTATTATTATTATTTTTTTGTGACGGAGTCTCGCTCTGTCTCCCCTGTCTCCCAGGCTGGAGTGCAGTGGTGTGGTCTCGGCTCACTTCAAGCTCCGCCTCCTGGGTTCACGCCATTCTTCTGCCTCAGCCTCCCGAGTAGCTGGGACTACAGGTGCCCACCACCACGCCTGGCTACTATTTTGTATTTTTAGTAGAGACGGGGTTTCATCATGTTAGTCAGGATGGTCTCGATCTGCTGACCTCGTGATCTGCCTGCCTCAGCCTCCCAAAGTGCTGGGATTACAGGCTTGAGCCATCGTGGCCCGGCCGATAATTATTTATTACATCAAGTAATGTTGGTGTTCTGTTTCTCAATACATTCCCTATGTATTCAAGTTCCCTTTTAATCTTTTGTGGTGTTGTTACCATTTCATTTGCCTTGGTCTTCTGTTTTGTTGAAGTTCTTAAACAGCACAAAACACTTTTCAAAGAGAATTCTTCAATTCTTTTGGCTAAGTTTTTGTAAATTTGGGTTTTAAGTGTTATCTTGTGGCTTTAATTTGTATCTTCCCAATGACTAATGCTGTTGAGCATCTCTTCATGTGCTTATTTGCCATCCATATATCTTCTTTGATGAAGTGTCTGTTTAAATCTATTGCCCATTTTTTCAAATAGGTTGTTTTCTTATCATTGAGTTTATTCTAGATACAAGTCCTTTACTAGATACTTGCTTTGCAAATATTTTCTCTCAGTCTGTGGATTGTCTTGTTATTCTCTTACCAGCCTCTTTCAAAGGCCAGAAGTTTTTCATTGTGATGAAGTTCAATTTGTCGATTTGTTCTTTTATTGATCGTATTTTGGTGTCATATCTAAGAAACCTTTCCCAGTCCTGGGTCACAAAGGTTTTCTCCTATTTTATGTTGTAGAACTTTTATAGTTTTATGTTTTACATTTAAGTCTATAATCCATTTTATGTTAATCTGTGTATATGGTGAAAGTATGAAGTTTTTTGTTTATATTTTGTTTTGTTTTGCATGTGTTCTAGTACCAGCTTTTCCAACACCGTGTGGTGAAAGACTATCCTTTTTCCACTGAATTGCCTTTGTATTTTTGTGAAAAATCAATTGGTCATATGCATATATGTCTATTTTGGTTTCATTGATTTGTGTGCCTATAATTATGCCACTATCACACTGTCTTGATTACTATGGCTTCATAATAATCTCAAAATTGGATTGTGCTAGTCTTCTAAATTTGTTATTCTTTATTAAAATTGTTTTGGCTATTCGCGGTTCCTTTTTTTTTTTTTTTTTTTTAGACAGAGTCTCACTCTGTCGCCCAGGCTCCGCCTCCCAGGTTCACGCCATTCTTTTGCCTCAGCCTCCCGAGTAGCTGGGACTACAGGTGCCCGCCACCACGCCTGGCTAAATTTTTAAAAATTTTTTAGTAGAGACGGGGTTTCACCATGTTAGCCAGGATGGTCTTGATCTCCTGACCTAATCCACCTGCCTTGGCCTCCCAAAGTGCTGGAATTACAGGTGTGAACCACCACACCAGGCCTATTCATGGTTCTTTATGTTTACATATTAATCTTACAATCAGTTGTCAATTTCTCCAAAAAGTTTGAAGGTAATTTTCGTTGGAATTGCAGTGAATCTATAGATCATTTTGTGGAGAATATACATCTTAACACTATTGAGTCTTTGGACTCTATATAGTTAAATCTTCTTTAATTTCTCTGAACACTGTTTTGTAGCTTTCAGTGTACAGATATTTTCCATGTTTTGCCATATTTATCCCTATTTCATTTTTTGGATGTTATTTAAAATGATGACATTCATTTTAAATTTCATTTTCAGATTGCTCACTGCTATCATAGGCAATTAATTTTTGTATATTGATTTTGTATCCCACAATCCTGTTAAACCCGTGTATTAATTCTAGAAACATTTTGTAGGTTCCATTGTAAGTAGAAAACCCTAAGTATGTTCTACTTAAACAGTTATACCATCTGTGAATAAAAATAGTTTTACTTTTTCCTTCTCAATATGGATGGCTATATTTCTTTTCCATTGCCTTGTATATAGTAAGAAAAAGTATTACATTTTACAACGTTGAATAGAGGTGTTGAAACAGACATCCTTACCCTTATCCTGATTTTGAAAACATTTAGTCTTTCACCATTAAATATAATGTTATCTGTACGTTTTTTGTAGATGTCCTCATCAGGATGAAAAAGCTATCTTTTATTCCTAGTTTGCTGAGAGTTTTTATCATGAATGGACATTAGATTTGGTCAAATCTTTTTTGGTGTCTACTGAGGCAACACTATTTTAGTTTCTCAATATGGTAAATGACAATTTTTTAATGTTAAACTTATCTTGTATTCCTGAGATTAAACCCAATTTGGTCACAATCCTATTTATACATTGTCAGGTTCAATTTGTTAAAACTTGACTTAAGATTTTTGCATTTATGTTTATCAGAGACAGTGGTCTGCAGTTTTCTTTTCTCGTACGTCTGATTTTGGTATTAGGGTAATGCTGGTCTTATAGAATGCATTGGAAAGTGGTCCCCTCCCTTCAGTTTTCTGGAAGCTCTTGAATAGAATTGATGTTATTCCTTAAATGTCTGGTAAATTTACCAGTAAAGTCATCTGGACAATGAATCTTTTGCGGAGATGGTTTTTAACTAAACATTTAATTTAACAGATATTTGGCTAGTCAAGTAAGTTACTTTTATTTCTTGAATGAGTTTTGGTAGTTTTTATCTTCCAAGGAATTTGTCCATTTTATCTAAGTTGTCAAGTTTATTGTCATAAAGTAGTTTATCTTTATAATATATGCAGATTTTGTATTTATATGAGTCTTTCATTCATACTACTCATTCATACTATTGATTATTTGTGCCATTTCTCTTTTTTTCTGATCCACCTGGCTAGAACTTTCTCAATTTCATTTATCCATTCAAAGAACCAGTTTCAGTGTTCATTAATTTTTCTATACTGTTTTCTGTTTTCTATTTTTTGAGATGGAGTCTCACTTTATTGCCCACGCTGAAGTGCAGTGGTACAATGTCAGCTCACTGCAACCTTGACTTCTCAGGTTCAAATGATTCTCATGCATCAGCCTCTCGAGCAGCTGGGACTACAGGTGTGCACCCCTACACCTGGCTAATTTTTTTATTTTTAGTAGAGACGGGACTTCTCTTGTTGGCCAGGCTGGTCTTGAACTTCCCACCTCAAGTGATCCACCCCCCTAGGCCTCCCAAAGTGCAGGGATTACAGGCATGAGCCACCGCACCTCGCCTGTTTTCTACTTCTTTATTTCTGCTTTGATTTTTATTATTTCCTGTCTTCTATTTTCTTTGAGTTTAATGTGCTCTTCTTTTTCTAGTTTTTTAAAAGATGAAGCTGGAGTCATTCATTTGAGACTTTTCTTTTTTTCTAACACAGGCACTTAGTACTATAAATTTTCTCTTAAGCACTGCTTTAGTGGCATCCCACAAATTTCAAAGCATTATATATTAATTTCATTCAGTGCAAAATACTTTCTACTTTCCCTTTAGAGTTGTCCTTTGACCCATTATATTACTTAGAGGTACACTATTTAATTTCCAATATTTGTGGATCTTCTAGAGATATTTCTATTAATGATTTCTTTTTTTTTTTTTTTTTTTTTTTTTTTTGAGACGGAGTCTCGCTCTGTCGCCCAGGTTGGAGTGCTGTGGCCGGATCTCAGCTCACTGCAAGCTCCGCCTCCCGGGTTCACGCCATTCTCCTGCCTCAGCCTCCCGAGTAGCTGGGACTACAGGCGCCCGCCACGGCGCCCGGCTAGTTTTTTGTATTTTTTTTAGTAGAGACGGGGTTTCACCGTGTTAGCCAGGATGGTCTCGATCTCCTGACCTTGTGATCCACCCGTCTCGGCCTCCCAAAGTGCTGGGATTACAGGCTTGAGCCACCGCGCCCGGCCTCTATTAATGATTTCTAATTAAATTCCATTGTCATTAGGAAATGTACTTTATAAGACTTGAATTCTTTTAAATGTATGAAGAATTGTCTTATGGCCCAAAATATGGTATATTTTGGTAAATGTTCATATGCACTTGAAAAGAATGTTTATTCTGCAGTTGTTGGGGGGAGTTTTCTATAAATGTTAATTAGATCAAGTTGGCTGATAGTGTTGTTCAAATTTTTTATATTTTACTGCTTTCCTGTGTAATTATTTTATCAACCATTGGCAGACAGGTATTGATATCTCAGAATATTTTGAAATAAATCCATCCAAAGACACTTAGAGAATTGAGTGGCCAAATTAAAGAAGAAATTATATTTTTAAAGGAAAAATTTGGGGACTGGGGCATCAGTTAACACAAATTAACACAAAGGAATGAATCACTAGGTGCAGAACTGAATGCATAGGAGGAGATCTTTTTGATCCTTGAAGCAGACATTTAGGTAACCACCTCTTGTACTTATGCATAAAGATAGGACCCTTCCATTAGTGCCCACGATGAATTTTTCTAATGGAGTAAGTTGAGATGTATGAGACGAACCCACTTGAAAATGAAAAATTTGTCCAGGAATGACAATCTTTAGGGACACCCTTAGCTGCAATCACAAGCAGCAATACTGTAATGTCATTAACCTCATTCCTCTCTTTCTACAAAAGGTAACTTTATCTGTGAACTGTGCATCCACACACTCACACAGATAAGAGGTCATTAACAAAAGCATGAGTGTTGGCGGCCCCACCAACTCTATCTAACCCAGCTAGCACATTTTCTAGTATTTTGTCATGAAGTCATTGGCAGCGTTAGTGTTCGAAAACTGCGTGGCTCAGATGTTTCTAAACCCTTTTAATCCATGACAAAGGCCTCTCTTTATTGTTGTTTTGTTTTCCTTTGCTGCCCTACAGCATGGCAGCCAGTGTGCGCTCCTGATAAGCAGTGAGCCATGCAGATGCGGTTCAGTTTCCTTGTGCACACCACCATGCAACCTGCCAAGGCCCCAGTGTGGAAGGCAGCATGGCTTCCCCTCCTCCCTCCCAGAACCAATGCCAGTGGCACCCTGCACAATGGTTAGCTGGCCAGATATCTTCAGAAGACCTAAAATTAATTTTTTGTGACACAAGTGACATTTACCATTAACTAATTTTGGAGATGCAGCATGGCTAATGTAAATAATTTCATTCTAATCCAAGTGAGATGAAAGCAGCAAGCTTCCTACTTGGAGCAAAAAGGAAAAGAACCTGCTACTATGATAATGGGCATTTAAGAGATTACTTTCTTTCTCTTCCTGGCTTTGCATGGCAGGTATGAAGATAGGACTACACTGGTTCAGAAAACAATGCTGATATTTGCCGTTCTTGACAGAAGGCTCTTCTGTGTCCAGGGGAGTGTGACAAAGGAAACAAGAGAGAAGACTCTTTAAATGGTGGTCACCGAAATAAACTGGATTGAGAGCAAAACGTGTGAAGGAATTGACAGTCAGTCGAGTCTATGGCCTAAATGACTATTTTCACTACCAAGTTCAGAGGAAGAGCTAAATCAGTGCACACACGGCGAAGACTCTAAGGGGGCTCCTGGGCTTCTGGCAGCAAATGATGGGCCGTGGTAGAGCCATGTTTGAGAGCAGCTATTAAATGGTTGGGACAGAGGAGTCAATGTATAAGGCAATTTAGAATCCAGTGGAGAAGGCTAGATGCCAGAAGAGCACTGAGAATCAAGTGGATTAAGAGATAGAGGCCCATTTCCTGGGTTAGAGGCTAATAGCTACATCTGGATTTGAAGAATGAGAATCAGCAGAATCCATAATGACAGACCACACGGAAGGTGGAGGTATAAGACAATATGAGATAGTGGAAGTGGAAGACCACTTGTTAAAAACCCACTCAGTGATGGCATGCATCTTTTAACTGCAATGCCAAGTCCCTACCACCGCCCCTGATTCTTAAAGGAACCAACATGATTTTGAAAGCTACTTTAAATTCTGCATACACAGCAGGTCAATATCCTTCATGATAAGAGCTGCGTATCTAAACTTTCAGGGCCTTTTCCATTTTCTTCCTGGATTTTCAAATGATCAAGAGACACTATCCTCCTATCTCAAGAAACATACAATAAATTGAAGAGAGCTAGAGAGGGTAGAATAATTATATCATGGAAATTTTATTTTTCTGACAACATGCTTTTAACAAAACAATTTTCATTCCAAGCTTCCTACCATCTTTTACCTTTTGGCTCCACCCATGTCACATCTTCCCTGGTATGTTCTACCCTCCAAATAGCAAGGGCAGAATGAGCTATCCCACCATGGTACCCACATGAAAGCAGCCTCTTCCCAGCCTGGGAGGTAAGAGACCATTTCCCACCAAATGTCTAGTAGATGTCCCAGACTGAGATTCTGTCCATTTATCAAGCAGCTTTACAAAACCGTGTTATACAAATGATTGAGAGACACTTCCAATCTTCTTGGCATTCATCAATCACCCACTATGTCCTTCCTTCAGTTTGCTTCAAATTACTTCCTAATCCATCCCCCTCCTCATCTCAGACTGCTTCCTACAATTTCACATAAGCCTTGAGTTACGTTTTTTAAAGCCCCTATAACCTACCACTTCCCTAAGTCCACCGCCTGTAACATCTTTTCTGAACTTGGGACAACACCCAGTGCGTACTCATACTCTCTCTAGTATAACTGGTTGTTCAGAGATTCTAACTAGAAAAATCTGTTTCTCCTCCTCCTACCAGCCATAAACCACACCCCAGCCATCTTTTAAGATCTAACTCAAATCACGTCTCTTGGCTTCCCCTGGTTATGCAAGTTAGTATCTAATACCTAAGCTCAGCTCTCTCTGGTTCATCTGTTATTCTTTCCTTTTTTACCTTGCTTCCTTCCTTCTTCCCCTTCTCCCTTCTTCTTTTCCTCCCTTCCTCCCTCCATTCTTCTCTCTCTTTTCCCCTCCCTTCCTTCTTTCCTCCGTTCTTCCCATTTTCTTTCCTTCCTTCTATCAAATAGTTAATGACCTCCTACTGTATACCAGACACTCACTCTTTAAGGAACTGGCTTATAGGAGTAAACAAGACAGACAAGGTCTTGTTCCTACCAAGTTTACATTCTAGAGGGTGGAGACAGACAATAAACTATTAAATAAATAAACAGGAAAACTGTCAGATGTACGATAGTGGCTGTATGGATAGTTAATGTGATGAGGAATGTTCAGTGGAAACTTTAAATGGGTGGTAGGGAGGGCCTCTTTGAGGAGATGACATTCAAGTTACCACAGAAATGACTGAAGAAGGAATCCACGCTCCCTAGTTGGAGGGAAGAGCATTCCAATGAGGGGAAATTTCCAGTGCAGGGGTCCTAAGATAAAGTCAAACTGGGAAAATAAGATCTTTTATTGTGTTTATACCATAACTATACATGTTATAGGTAATGTAATATATATTGCACATGTAATAAACATGTAATACTATGAGAGACATCCACATTAATTACATATTTACAAACTTTTTCTTCCCCAGTGGGTTCTGTTCAGGGTATGTAGTAAACTGTTACCCAAACTAGTAAGTTCTCAATCTATATTTGAAGATATTGACTATGAATCAGATCCAGACCTCTCACATATGAAAGGAAAAGTGACAAATTTCTGAATAATAGTACATGAATTTATTCTACAGCTGCTCTCTGGACCAAATGATGGCTAAACCCAGGAGAGAAATTAATGCACAGTTCATCAAGATTTACACGTAAGCACACGCCTAACTCGTGACTTTTTCTCATTAACTTTTATGGTGCAAAGTTCTTTGAGCTGCTCCCTTTCACAGAATGACCCATGTTCCCCATCATCCATTAACCAGCTTTCCCTAGCTCAGTTGAACACATCGTAAAATTATTTTCAGTGAATAAGAAACCACCTATACATTTTATGACTTATATAATAAAGAAACAAGAAAAACATGCACTTTATAAAATGATAATATGCTGTCATATGGAGCTTTTAAGTTAATGGGACATATAGGAAATGGTGTCGTTAACAAAAAGAAAAAGAAAGTAATATATTATCATATCCAAGTGCTGCTGCTGGCTGCATTTGGGTCCACAGTGCAAAGAATGGAGCAAAAACTCCTAAAATAGGAAACGTGCAAATAATGTCACTTTGCTCCTTAGAATGCCAAAGTTTTCTGAATTAAAAAAGTAATAATAAAAACCAGCCTGGCCAACATGGTGAAACCCCATCTCTACTATAAACACACACACACACACACACACACACACAAAGGTGCCAGGCATGGTGGTGAGCGCCTGTAATCCCAGCTACTTGTGAGGCTGAAGCAGGAGAATTGCTTGAACCCGGGAAGCGGAGGTTGCAGTGAGCCGAGATCACCCCGCTGCACTCAGGCCTCGGTGACAGAGCAAGACTCTGTCTCAAAATAATAATTAATAATAAAAATAAGGTAACAGCACAGCTCACATCAGTGAACATAGGTGTGTGAACCTGCTTGTCGTGGCTTTCCAGCAGGCAGAAGTCCAGGGACGTGCGGCCGGAAGAACCGGATTTCAGCCCGGCTGAGTCACCCCAGCAACCACCTTGTGATGGATGTAGCCCGCAGCGGGATCCAGCCGCCTCGAAACAGGTATGAATTGTGAAGTGGGCCAAAGAGAGCAGATCAGCTGCTCCATAGTCTGGTTCAGGTTTCACACAGAAACAGGGAAGTGATGATAAATTTACAAGTACACAGGCACAAAAGGTTCTCACTCACAGCTGGTGCATCTCATTCCACTCTTCACAAAATCAAGGGCAAAACTGGTTAAGAAGCCTTGTGATTTTCATCTCCTGAGAATGGCTGAGAGTAACCAAGATATTTGAAAGCAATGATAAAGCCTGGATTTGTTTTCAGTTTTTATTACAAACATTAAGCTACTGATATCGAGGGAGGCAATGTTTTTTAGTAATAAAGGACACAGGTTCAGGAGCCAACATGCCTGAGTTCAAATGTCTCTGTTATTTACTGGGTAACTTTGGAGAAGTTACTACAATGTGCTGTTTCTCATTGTACCCATCTATCAAATGGGAATATTAGTAACATATAACATACAGGATTGTTGTGAGGATAATTGAGGTTATTAATTAAAGTGCTTGGCCAGATATGGTGGTTCACATCTGTAATCCCAACACTGTGGGAGGCTGAGGTGGGAGGATCACTTAAGTCCAGGAGTTTGAGACCAGCCTGGGCAACATGGTGAAACCCTTTCTCTAATCAAAATAAGTAAATACATAAATAAATAAAAAATTAGGCAGGTATGGTGGCACACACCTGTAGTCTCAGCTGCTTGGGAGGATAAGGTGGGAGGATCGATTGAGCCTCGGGAGTTCAAGGCTTCAGTGAGCCGTGATCGCACCACTGCACTCCAACCTGGGTGACAGAGCAAGACCTTGTCTCAAAAAAATAAAATAAAATAAAAAATAAAGTGCTTAAAGCTGTACTCAGCCAATAGTAAGTGCTGTACGTGGTAATTCTTCCCTAGTATCCTAACATGAGAAAACTACTGGGAAATCATCCCTGGTGTAAAACATTAAGGCCTTGATGGAGCCCCAGCTCTTGGGAGCCAGTTTATTCTATAGCAAGGAAGTTGCTGCGTGCCATGTGCGTGCACGTGCGTGCACACACACACGTAAACCGCAACAGACCTAATGGTGATACTTGCCACCTGAGAAAAAGTGGACTTAGAATCAGAATATGGCTTAGAATCCTATGAGAAATGCTTCAGGAAAAACTGCACTGCTCATAAATCTTTAACATACTAAAGTGGATCAGAAAACCCTGTGCAGCACTGTATTAGGGATTTCCAGAGAAACAGAATGAATAGGATATATAGAGATATTTATATAAGAAGAGACATAGGAATTGGCTCATGTGATTATGGAGGCCTAGAAGTCCCATAAAAATCTGCTGTCTGCATGCTAAAGAATGGGGAAAGCCAATGGTATAATTCAATCTAAGGCCTGAGAATCAGGGGCCAGTGGTGTAAGTCCTGGTCTGAGCCTGAAAGCCTATGAACCAGAAATGCTGATGTCTGAAGGCAGGGGAAGACATGTGTCTCAGCTGAAGCAGAGAGAGTGAATCCACTCTTCCTTTATCTTCTTGTTCTTTCCAGGGCCTCAAGGGTTGGATAAGGGCTACCCACATTGCTGAGGGTGGATCTTGTTTACTCAGCCTACGAATGCAAATGCTTATCTCTTCTGGAAACATCCTCACAGATACACCCAGAAATTATGTTTAACCAGCTATCTGGGCATCCCTTGGTCCAGTCAAGTTGACACATGAAATTACCCATCACAAACACTTCGTTGCTTCATTGCTTATCGAATAAAGCAACTCTTCTACTGTCTATTAATGTTAACTTCTGAGATGGCGAGTCAAGCACTAGCTAGTCAGCTCCATCACGAGGACTTTAAAATAGTCTTGTAGACACATCACAAGGAAGGCTGCTAATCATTTGTGGAGTGCTCCAGAAAAGTGAGAACTCCAATCATACAACTTCAGAGCAGCATCCCCTGGGGAGCTGGATAGATACTCCAAATCAGGACTCATGCCAGGCAAATTAGGTCAGAACCTCTGTGAGTGGGGCCCAGGCATGGATGTGCTATTAAGACTCCCCTGATAATTCTGATACACAGTGACATTGGACAATCACTGAATGGAGCAATGCTTTCACTTTGCAGATAGGGACACTGAGGCCAACAAAGTGATTTCCTAAGACCATGGAGTAGGGGGGTGTGGCTCCTGAGTGGCAGAGCTAGGATTAGTCCAAGGCATTTTTCATCCAAGGCAAGTGCCAATAATTCTCAAATGGCGGGGGGTGGGGGGAGGGAGGAGGGGATTGCAGGAGATGGGAGCATATCAGAATCATATGAAATTACTTTTCATAGAATCACATCAGCACCACCACTGCTGTCCTGTTCCATCTCCCACCCCTCGAGTTATCTCAGGATCTGATATGACTCTAACACATTCCTGCTGCCCAGCAATAAATCCCAAACATCTGAACCATCAGAGGTGTGCAGACCCTACCCCATCCTGAAGCTGCAGCCCAAAATCTTTACCATTAAAAAGTTATTTAGCTAGGCCGGGCGCGGTGGCTCACGCCTGTAATCCCAGCACTTTGGGAGGCCAAGGTGGGCAGATCACGAGGTCAGGAGATTGAGACCATCGTGGCTAACATGGTGAAACCCCTTCTCTATTAAAAATACAAAAAAATTAGCCAGGCCTGGTGGTGGGCGCCTGTAGTTCCAGCTACTCAGGAGGCTGAGGCAGGAGAATGGCATGAACTTGGGAGGTGGAGTTTGCAGTGAGCTGAGATCGCACCCACTGCAATCCAGCCTGGGTGACAGAACGAGACTCCGTCTCGGAAAAAAGCCCAAAAAGTTATTTAGCTAATTCTTACACGAATTGGGGTTTGAGAAATACTCCTTGGATGTCCAGATGGTCAGTTATTGAGGTAGTAGCACAGTATTCATGATTAATAAAACTTAGGATAAGAATGGACAATGAGGAGGGTATTTTGGAAGGAGGTGTTCAGGTGGGCTGACACAAGCATGCAGGGAGCAAAGGTCTATAACAAACATCTCAGATCTTCCCAGGCCTGGGCAGAATTTTGTGTAACATCTTGCATTTCCCTTATTCTCAATAGAATTAAACGGAGGTTAAGATTCCTTAGTTTCCCCTTATTTGCTCTGTCTGTGCAATCTTGATGTCTGTTTTATCTCCAATATAATTAACAGTGGATAGAAGGGTGAACATGGATGTTTTTGAGCGGAGCCCCTGGTGTCAGGGGCTTTGCAAATAGGGACAACTGAGGCCAACAAAGTGATTTCCTCAAGGCCATGTAGTGGGTCCTGAGTGGCAGAGCCAGGATTAGTCCAAGGTTTTGGAAGGATCCCGACACACACAAGTCTTTTCATGGATCAAGCAGGCCAGTACTGCATGCCATAACTTATCCGGGTTCATCAGAGGAAAAAAGAACACTAGCCGAGACCCTAAAAAGCACACACCATCAATGTGCCCTGTCTTAATCATGATTAGTTCTGCTTGTTAGGGGGCGTCGGTTGGGAGATGGTATATTTGCCTGAGGGTGGTGCTAAGCTTGGGGACATGGTGAATGATTTTGTAATTGGGAAGGGATTCGCCATATAGAAGTTTGTGACTCAGGGTTTAGTCTTTTGGTAGCTCATGAAGCAACTCAAATCCTAGGACACATGGTCAATAATGTGCCTTATCTTAGGATTCTCCCAGTCAGACTTTTGCATAAGTTGTCTTTCTAGCAGTCCAATTAACATGGTGAGATCTATCTCACTGACCGTGGCATCTCTCTAGAACAACTGAAAGGACTGGTGCAGCCACAGCTCGCTGCCCTCTACAGAATAACTTTCTGTCTGTTGCTGCGGTGAGTGGGAGACTGCAGTCTGGATGGGGCTTTTCCCCGATAGTCACAGATTCCTGCTTCTCCGGGCAGCAGCCTTACGTTCGAAGCGTGCTGCGATATAAAAAAATCAGGCTTTTGCTGAAAGCCTTTCTTTGTCCGCTTTCTAGCCTAGTTTGCCATCCAAAAAGATTCCACAGAGTTGATGTTTCCGCTCCTTTAATTCAGCGCTTGGGATGACACAGCCCCAGTCCAGCTGTCCACCCAGCAAAGGGGTGTGTGTAAATGTTGCCCAGTGTTCTCAGCCTCTTTTCTTTCTTTGGGTCGGAAGCAAGGCTGTCACACTGTATGTTGTTATTTAAGGGATATGCTGAGATGTTTCCTTTCTGTGGTGGCAAAGATCTTTTCAAGGGAGCCTCTTTATTCCTCTGACATTTCCACTCTTGAAAAGATGACCCAGTTCCCGCAGAATAACAAAGGATGCACACAGAGAAAACAGATTCCCCTGGAGGCCTGATAAACCCAGGTGAACTCTGGCCAACTGAGTTTCCCTCAGAGAGCCGGGCAAGCTGCCAGGAAGCTGAGGAAGATAGTCACATCTCAAAGATAATATGGACAAATTAAGATCCGCTTAGCTTTGAGCTGTCTTTCAGAATTTCTCTTTGATATGAATCCATGTGAGGACATCTGGTCTACTAGTTGTCTCCTTTAAGGCCAAGTGGGGCCTCATTGGGGCCTGAGGAATCATTGCTAAGCCTGGGTTCCTGAACCAGTGTGAATGAACCAGAGCAGCCCCCAAGCTTTCTAGGACTCAGGTGAGCTCACATTCACCACAGGCACTGGCCTCTGTAGAAATTACTAGTTGTAGAATCTGGGGAGGGCAAGGGCTCAGCAAACTAGGGGCTAAGCACCATGTCCCGTGCAACTCTAAAACTTCAAATATTATAATTATCGTTCTAATAATTGCTTGGAAAATTCCAAATAGAAGTTGCTTCCTTTCCACCCAAATGTCCATCAATATAGACTAAAGAAAATGTGGCACATGTACAACATGGAATACTGTGCTGCCATAAAAAAGAATGAGTTCATGTCCTTTGCAGGGGCGTGGATGAAGCTGGAAACCATCATTCTCAGCAAACTAACACAGGAACAGAAAACCAAACACCACTTGTTCTCACTCATAAGTGGGAGTTGAACAGTGGGAACACATGGACACAGGGAGGGGAACGTTGCACACCCCCTGTTGGGGAGTGGGGAATAAGGAAAGGGAGACTATTAGGACAAATAGCTAATGCATGTGGGGCTTAAAACCTAGATGACAGGTTGATAGGTGCAGCAAACCACCATGGCACATGTATACCTGTGTAACAAACCTACACATTCTGCACATGTATCCCAGAACTTAAAGCAAAAAAAAAAAAAAGTTAGTTCCTTTATTGAGATCTCTTTGCCATTCTTCTCAGATATTTCCTATTTACCTTTTCCTTCTTTGACAACAGAACTAGAGAACTGCTCAAGATCTGATTTCCTTCTCCTTGACTCTCCTCTTTTTAGGGTGCATCTAAATGATAAAGCTATAGCTGCTTTTCTGCCTGGCCTGTAATTCGCCTTTCCAAGGCCAAATGTTATCTATTTGGTGGTGGTGTGTACAGAGAAAAAAAGATTCTTTAGATGTGTTCTTTTCATCAAATTCTGTGATCAAAGAATGCCAATAAAGGCAGACATTTGACTTTTGTAATTTGTTCTGTATCTTCTCTTACACAATATTCCCTATTCTTTTACATTTTCAATCTAATGTATTGCCTCTCTGTAGCCATCTCTTTCTCATTTAGTCATTCAACAAATGGTTTCCATAGGTATGGCTTTAGGACTGGAAAAATAATACAGCTCCTTGCCCTCTAGGAGGTGATGGTCAAGAGGGAGAGACCCACACAAGATCATCACAACATCATTAGGAACAGAACCAAGTACTAGAAGAGAGACAGGTACAAAGTACCTCAGGAGCAGAAGAAATGCAATTTATTCTACCAAGGAAGAACTGGGGACATTTTACAAAGGAGGTCCTGTTTGTACTGGGCCTGTAACAATAAACAGGTCTTTGTTAAGTGGATAGTGTTGAGAGCAACTGAGGAAGAAAGAACAGCACATGCAGAGGTCGGTAATCAAAATGGCACATGGGCTTCTGTAGAAACCTCTAGTGACTGAGTGAGATGTGAAGCTGTCAAGGTGAACTAGGGGCCTGCCTGCAGGGGGATGTTTTAGAAAGATAATTCCGATGCCATCACTGTCATCCTCATATTCACTGCACAAATATGCACTGGGTGCCACTGGGTGTTAGGTGCTATTCCAGGTGACAGCAGTGCAGCACTGAGCAAAACTGGGCCAACTGTCCCATCTACTCATTTACAGTCCCTAGGGGAATGATAAAAGAGAAATCAGGATTTTAATCTGCTTGAACTTGAATTCATGTTTTAAAAATTATGGATATATTACACAGCAGGTTCATAGCAGAGTCAGAGCTAGAACTTGAACACTGTCCTAAGATTCAGCCCCTACTTCGCCTCTGTGAAATGCATGCTTAGTGGAAGGTAAATGTTCAGTTGGCATCAAAGCTACTATGTGTCTGCAGTGAGTGCAGCTTGGCAATAATGATGGGAAAAAGTGTTTTGTACACACAAACACATGTCTGTTTGCTTACACATACGTGTCCATTCTGCACGAACAGCAGACTTACAAGTGGGAGAGGCAGGTGTGGAGTGATGGCTGTAGAGACACGGTACATCATGATACCACTCCAGAGCAGGTGCTAAACACCTGTGACCCTCATGTGCCCCAAGTATCAAGAGAAGTCCTCTCCAGACCAATGCCAGCTCCACAGTGATCAGGGACAGTCATGCCACCTCTGTCTTTCTGCCAGCATATTCATCACTCCACTGGTTTTCTGAATGCCTAATGCATGTTCAGCTCTAAAGAGGAGACAAAAATTTATGTACTGCCTTCCATGTGCCATAATGATAGTCTACTTTCATCTGTGTCATCTTGTTTAAACCTCATAATAAACCTATGAGGTAGGTATTGCCATTCCCAAATTTCTTTTGAGTAAATTGAGGCTTAGAGAGGTTACATTGTCTGTGTCATGGAACTTATAAGCAGTCATCTTTGCCATGAAAGGTATATGGGTTAGAGGGTAACGTCTGTACAGGAAATCCTCATTTGATGTCACCGGTAGGTTCTTGGAGGCTGTGACTTTAAGAGAAATGATATAAAGGAACCAATGTGACCATAAGTTAATTGATATAAACAAGGGTTATCTTCCTTTGGCAAATTTATGGTCACAAAAACACCAACTTCATTTATTTATTTATTTATTTATTTTGAGATGGAGTCTTGCTCTGTTGCCCAGGCTGGAGTGCAGTGGCATGATCTAGGCTCACTGCAAGCTCCGCCTCCCAGGTTTACACCATTCTCCTGCCTCAGCCTTCTGAGTAGCTGGGACTACAGGCGCCCGCCACCACACGCAGTTGATCTTTTTGTATTTTTAGTAGAGACAGGGTTTCACTGTGTTAGCCAGGATGGTCTCAATCTCCTGACCTCGTGATCTGCTCGCCTCGGCCTCTGCTGGGGTTACAGGCGTGAGCCACCGCACCCGGCCCGAACTTCTTAATAAAGACCAAAACAGTTTTAATATTAAACACTGAAATAAATGTGAGCTACACATACGTTTAAGAAAGATTAATAAAAACAAGATAATGATTTACCCAATTTTTGTGAATCAGTCAGTGACAGTGACACAATGGTGGTAGGTCAGATAAAAAAAAATTCATGTCTGCCAAGCAAAAGTTGTAAGGAGCCCCTCGTACAAGCATGGAGTTCAGAAACAATCATGAATACGGTGGGCCTCTGAGAGCTTCTGTGCTGCATCATTTATTGTCATGTGTCTGTGCAATTATTGTATGCTTTATGAATGCTTATTTTGCAATAATTTGTACTCATTCACTTATTCATTTTTTTCTCATCTGCTTATTCGAGTTCAGGGTCATGGGTGCTCAGGGTGCCAGATGGGAACGAGCCCTGTGCAGAATGCCATCCATCACAGGGAGCACCCATACACACCCACACTCACTCACACCGGAACACTGTAGACATGCCGATTCACCTAACATGCACAGCTTTGGGATGTTGGGGGAAACTGGAGTACCTGGAGAAAATCCACACAAACAGTGGCCCTGGCTGGGGTCATTTTTTTTTTTTCGTCAACATTATAGTGAAGCATCGTTGAACAAAAGGATGTTATTCCAGGACTTGCTGCAGGTCACAGTTCATCCTAGCTCTGCTCTGGGATAGAGAAATAATGTTATGCCATCTTGGAGAAGTTTCTCACTCTGCCTTAGCCTCAATTTTCTCATCTAGAAAAGAAGGATGAAAATAATTTCAGAGGGTTATTAGGATGAAGTAAGACAGTGGTTATGTAATTAACCTCTCGCCTCACACATAGCAAGTATTCAATACATAAAGTACATAACAACTATCTTTTTTTTTTTTTTTGAGACAAAGTCTCACTCTGGTACCTAGGCTGGAGTGCAGTGGTGTGATCTCGGCTCACTGCAAGCTCCGCCTCCCAGGTTCACACCATTCTTCTGCCTCAGCCTCCTGAGTAGCTGGGGCTACAGGCACCCGCCACCACGTCCGGCTAATTTTTTGTATTTTTAGTAGAGACGGGGTTTCACCATGCTAGCCTGGATGGTCTTGATCTCCTGACTTTGTGATCCACCAGCCTCGGTCTCCCAAAGCGCTGGGATTACAGGCATGAGCCACCACGCCCGGCCCATAACAGCTATCTTAATAAATGGTGAAGCTGGGAGTCCCAGGCTCTCTATTACAGCACTTCCATAGGAAACCTTGGTGAGCTTCCATTTCCATTTTGTCAGCTTCACCCTAAACATCAAAGAGGTGCTGCCAGTTCAAGGTCAAAGTCTAATGAACCATGAAAGAACAGCTTTCAGGTATGAGCCACCAGTTGGGATGCTTCTTACCTATTGTTCTCTCTCTCTCTCTCTCTTTTTGTCTCTCTGTCTTTCTCTGCACTTAGCCCCTAGTAACCCTTAAGAGTAAAGACAGCAGCCATTCTGGGGCACTGAAAGTATGTAAGGACGTTTCTCTTCATTGGGTAGCACAGGAAATAATACAACCCCAAATAATACATAAAGCTAAATGATGAAACCAGCCTAGCATGCCTGAAAATACCAACATTCAACAAATAATTATTGAACGCCTATTTAGGCTAGCCACTAGTCATACAAACAACTCACAAATCTACCCACAGAGGGCTCAAGGTCAAGTCAGGAAGCCCAAGAAGCACAGAAGTTCAATTTGGGGCAGTAAGCACTCAGTGCTGCAAGAGCAGAGGAAAGGGGCATCCAAAACAGATTGGGATTTAGGAAAGGTATAAGCCATCACTCCTCCCTGGCACCACAGTTACCATAGCAAAGGAATAATGATCCTCCAATGGCCCAAAGCCTGTCAGCCTCACACACAGAGGAGACTTATGGTTGGGAATGCAAGTCTCCCAACCTGGCCTCCTGGACGATCAGGTTGGCATGTGGATAGCACAGTAATGGTACTGTAGATAACTGGGTAGGTCTATCCACAAGCTTCAAAGGCATCCTCTGACTGGGTTCCATTTATATTACAGAGTGAACTGTTTTCCCCACATTTCCTTGATCATTTAAATCTATTTGTATTTCTTCCCACTTAAGTCAAGTTCAAATATAAATTTAACGCTACTGCTAATTTCCCATGAAGTTTCAAAATATGATCCTTGGCAGGATTATGAAACTTCTTCAGTTCATTCTGGTGGAGGATTAGAGGTGAGAAGTGGATGGAGAGACACAGAGGGGGATGCAGTGCCAGAACCTGGCACTATCACCAAACATCAATGCGGTCCACCTGGCTAGGGTAGAAGGAAGAAGGAACACTCCAAAGACAGCAGGGCAAATCTGAGCCTCACTGCAGAGCTAAAAAACTTGCATTGAAATTACTTAGATCTCTTTAAAGTCTCCCTATAAAGCTATTGCCATATCTAAAGAGGTTTACTTGTGTACATCAGCGTGTGTTTGTTTTACTTTTAAGGATTGTGAAGCACCAGGATGCATGATAACGCCATGCCTCAAGCACCTGCCGTAGTTTTGGCTGCTATGTTTTAGTCTTTGCAAACACAATGACTATTTTGAAGATAGTTCCTTAACCCTGTTCCTATACCTGACTTTGTGCTGGGCACTGCAGGACCATGAAAGACAAGTTATGTCCTCTGAGCTGCTTCTGTGCAGAGGCTGACACAGAGACTGCACCTACAACTGGAAAAACTTTGAGCAAGTATATAAATCAAATGATGAAAAAGAATAACACTCTGAAGCAGCGTGGGGTAAATGCTGCATATAAATCTTTGCATTACTGCAAACCTCGAAGGTACTGCAACTACCCTCAGGTGCTTTGGACCCATTCCAACATGCATAGTTTAGTTAAATGCACCTATCCAGATGTCGAAATAAAATTAAGGCCTTTCTTGGACTCCATACCAGAGAATTCCATACACATCTCTACATGACTAAGTCACTTCTTTAACTATTTAGTGTGGTGTGAAGGGCCTGTGAGAGAATTTAGAAGTTGGAAATGTCTAAAAAGTTAGAAAAGAAGAGTTACAAGGAAAAATGATTAGATGAAACCATTCTACTTCTAGGAGAGCTAAATAAAAATGAAAGTTCTTCTAGGGCAGACTTAAATGAAAAGCCCCCTCTGGCCCCTAGAAACTAGAGGGAGTAGAGAAGGACCCCAGGTGCAGGGAATAAGGACCTGAAGTGGGTAAGTAGAAAGGAACAGAGCTTGAATCCAATTTTGTACTTAATCTCCAGGTAAATTGGAATAGATCCTCATATCCCTGGTACTCTTCTCCAGCAATCTGGAAAATTTGGCCAGGATTTGTACCATTTTGCCACTGCACACTGCTGAAAGACAGATAAGATATTGTAGTTAAGGTTCTTTGGGATGCAAGTAACAGAAACGGACTTTAGCTGTAAATGGAATTTACTTAAAGATACTGGGGTAGCTCACTGAATGCAAAAGAAATCTGAGACAAACAAACCAAAACAAGTTCCAGGAAGGGCAGGATCCATAAGCCTTCTCTCTGACGCCCTACTGTTATGGTGACTTAAGTCTACCATTCCCAGGTTTTTCTCTCTTGCTCCTGGAAGAATCTGCTGGTCAGACCTGCATCAATTGTGAGGCCAAGAGCAGGAACAAGGATGCAATATAGGCATGGCAGCTGAGCATCAACTGTGGTTTAGGAGCAGTTGCCAGAGCTGAGGGGTTTCTTTGTGAGCCACCCCATGGTATCCACTACTCTCTAAGATGAGTTCATGGTATGGCAGTCCATGGTGACAAGTTGCATTAAAGCTTCACATAGGGAAGAGAGAAGGAGAGAAAACAGGTATACATTAGAGGAGTAATCTAAGAAAGAATGCTATGTTGGAGAAAATTGTTAAGCATGGAATGTATTACCAAAAAACCCACCAGCAACTGAAACTAGGAACTTGATGTTAAAAAAAAAATAGAATATGTTCTGTAAAAAGATGGCTAAGTTGTATGTCTGTCCCAAAGACAAGTTGACCTCCTGAGGCTTTATCTGGTACTAAGGTTTTGTGATTCTGTGATAAAATGTCACCCTATTGTTATGATTCGCATTTCTCAAACCCTGTCCATTCAATGTTAATCGATGTTCTATGAATAACAGAGTTTCAAACAAGTTCAAAGACCATTAAAGTTAAACCTTTGTTATTGTTTATGTTTGTTTGTTTGTTTTTTTGCTGCAGGACATCTCCCAGTCTTAATATATATACCATGACTCCCCAAAAAAGGACAGGATTATGAATGCAAGATTGACCAAATTTATTTAACACACAATCTTTTGGTTGACGAATGATTCTTATTTTTTATTTTTTTGACATTGAGTTTCACTCTTGTTGCCCGGGCTGGAGTGCAATGACGCAATCTTGGTTCACTGCAACCTTGCCTCCCGGGTTCAAGCAATTCTCCTGCCTTAGCCTCCCGAGTAGCTGAGATTACAAGCACCTGCCACCATGCCCAGCTAGTTTTTGTATTTTTAGTAGAGACCAGGTTTGGCCATGTTGGCCAGGCTGGTCTTAAACTCCTGATTTCAGGTGATCTGCCTGCCTCAGCCTCCCAAAGTGTTGGGATTACAGGCATGAGCCACCACACCAGGCCTTGAGGAATGATTTGGAACACTTTTTGAGGAACTACTAGTGATAGATTAGGGACTTTTGTGTTCCACAGAACACAGTTTAGAAAACACCACATTAGTCTGTCTAGGTATTTCTTGGTGTACTTCAACTGGTTCAAATGGTTGACATACAACGCTACCTGCTTTCTTGATAATGTTTAATTTAATTCTACATGCATTTCATACAGGCTTTTTTGTTAATTCATACTCAGTAAAATTCATTCTTTGTGGTGTACAATTTTACAGGTTTTGAAAAATTCCTAGAGCTGTGTATCTACCAGTACAGTCATGAAAAGAACAGTTCCACTGCCCCCCCAAATTCCCTCATGCTGCCTTTTTATAGTCAAACCCTTCCCCAGACCCGATGCCTGGCAGCCATTGGTCTGTCTTTCATCCCTTTGGTTTTGCCTTTACAGAATGTCATATAAATGGAATCGTGCATTATGTAGCTTTTGGGCCTGACTTCTTTTACTTAGCAAAATGCATCTGACATTCATCCATGTTGTTATATGAATCAATAGTTTGTTCCTTTTCATTGTCAAATTGTATTCCCTTGTTTGAATGGGCCATAATTTGTTTTCCCAGTCATCCACTGAAGAAAGTCATATAGCGTTTTACTTGTCAGAAAATGATAGATCAAATGAGCATATGTTCTTAGCTAACAAATGAAGCATACTCTTGGGTAGTATAATAGCAAATGAAATTTTGTTTCAGTAAAAGAGAATATCTGATAAAATGCAAATGATTATATTTTTCTTTTACTTGAGAATAAAAAGCCATGAGAAGAAACTGGATTTGTCCACATAATCATTAAACATAAAAATATCCCAAATACATTCCCATAAAACTTAAGAGATTTCCACAGAAGCTGTCCCTACCAGATAGGGAAACTAGTTAATAGAATATCCCAGAAGTATTTAAGGATTATTGGTTATTTGGTCGTGCACCATGACCTCATTTATAGGGCAGACAAAGCAACTCTCTTAGAAGTAGGAGGTGATGGGCCGAGGTGAAGTTCCTTGCATAAGAAAAATAAGATCAACAGAATATTACTTATGAAGATCAGAATAATGCATTGCATCCACTAACCTACTTACTACCTCATTTCATTCTGAATATATCCTCTACTCTCCACTGATCCTTGTGGAAATTCATCAGGGTCGCATTTACAGACCAAGAGTGTCTCATGTTGCAAGATGAGACAGGTCACCTTTGGATGACTCAATTCAAGAAAACTTGTCAATTCAAACTCCCCAGTCTGCGACTACCTCTAAACCCACTCCAAAGAGTTTTGATCTCCTACTGACAATTATGCATTTCCCTTATGGCTTTAAAAGGAGGACTTTGGCCTTGATGCTGTTTCCCTGGAGAAAAACTGTTTTGGGTCCAAAGCATTTCTGCAGACAAAGAACTACAGAGACACCTTTTATTTCTGCTATTGTTTTTTTTGTTTCACTTTGTTTTGTTTGATGCACTTTGTGGAGGTCAAGCTTACTTCTCTGAAAATGTATGATAATCTCTCCTGCCATTTCCAGGATTCCAAGAGTAACTCCGTCTAGAAGATGTAAGATTCCCAGAGCTTCTCAAAGACATCCTGTTTAAGGAGGAAATGGTCTTATTTTACTGGCTTGATATTGAGTGTTGAACAATTTCTATTATTTATGCAACAAACACTGAATAAGTCCTAGGGCAGAGAGCACAGGGCAGTGAACAGGATAGATGCCAGTTCCAGCCTTCATGTGTCTGATAGACACAGGAAAACTGACATGCTTTAAAACAATTTAATGGGGCTAAAAGCTATTTGAAGCTGGCTTCATGGCTCTATGAGAGTATCATCAAACTGTCTACATTCTAGGAAATTTTCCAAATAATGACCACAAGAAATTGGCTACAGACTTTAACTTCATACAAAGATAGAATTTATTATTGTACATTCTCCTTAAGATTGAAAGTGCAAAAAACTGTTCGGACTCATAAAAATTAAAGAAAAACAAATTATAAAAGTAAAGGAAAATGCTGTTCATTTGAAATTGTGTGTGCCCAGAAAGGTCACTGCATTCGCTTAAAGAGAATATCCTTCAAGGTATTGAGAACTCAGACATAAAAAGTGAAAATAAAGGTTTTTAAAAAATTGTGTAGAGATTAAATGTCATTTGTTTTTAAGATGTCCCCAATTCTACCCATTAAAAGAAGATAGTGAGAATCTTGTTAGGTCACTGATGAGTACTGACAGCTTTCGGAAGCCAGGCTCTGCTGGGCTTCCAGGTAGATATTAACTGCCTTCTCCAGCCCAGAGAAGGGAGCCTATCCCCACCCCACTGCACAGAAAGATGCCAACTTTAGCCAAGTTCCCTATAAGGAGGAGGTTAATTAGGAGGACCCAGAAAGATGTGATAGTGAGAATGGAGCAGTCACAGAAGCTGAAAACCTCAGAGACACCACTCCCCTGTACCCACCACAGACCATGGTGGGCCTGGCTTTGCCCAGAATGAAGTCAGGTCTCAGTGTCTCGCTCTGAGTCATGATCCTCATTCCTCACTGTGAGTGTATTCATCATAACAAAATATCATAGACTGGGTGACTTAAATGACAGAGACGTATCCTCATGGTCCCGGGGGTTGGTGATAGGAATTTTTCAGCTCCATCATAGTCTTATGGGACCACTGTCATGTATGCAGTCCATTTTTGAACCAAACATTGCTATGCGGTGCAGGACTGTGTGTGAATGAGTGAATGAATGTATGAGTGGCTCTTTGTTCCAGCTCTCTCTCTTATTAGCCATTTTTTCCTTGAGTAACTCAATTTACCTACTCAAACCTCAGGATTCTAAAGTTAAGGCCTTAACTCACATGGCAATTGTGTTGCTCAAATAAGAGAAAATATATGAAAATGCTTTATGAACATTTTACTTAAATATTAAGAGTTACTATTCTGGTCTGTCAAAACACAGAAAAAAGAAGACAAACGACTAATTTTTGAGTCCAACTAAAATAGATTTTTTATTTTCTTAATATAGCAAGTCTATGCAAATCCACATGTATGGGACCAATTTTCCAATTCCAGTCTCATCCTAGGAGTTCCCAGATGTCCAGAACTCATAATATAAACATTAAAGAGCACCATTAAATTATAGCAAGGACATGGCACTTCTCTTTATAGCAATCCAAGGTCAAATGAACCTCTAATGGGACGCATAGAGATTCTTCTCTTGGATGACTTCAGAAAGGGCCTGGGGACCTACATGTTTACACAAAACATAATCAGGACTCAGAATTTATAAGTAAAATTATACCACAACTTTGGAATCCAGGCTGCAGAATTCCAATAGTATTTAAACTTGAAATGAGACGAAAACTCTGCCATTCCTTTGGTTTGCCTGTCCTGTGCACCAGATTGAATTATGTGGGGCAGAGGGCAAACAGACATCAACCTCAGTTCCTGGGAGATGAAGCTGGACTTAATTATTCTTCTCTCCTTTTTTTTTCCACAAAAACTATTTCAGGGTTTACTTTGACCCAAATCCCCTGTTGGCCTGCTTTGAGGACGAGGTGAGAGGTCTGAGGACTGAGAAGTAATGAAGGCCAAGTATCTTCATTTGTAAGAGGGAAAGAAAAAAAAAAAAATAGAAGCAAAGAAAAATGGAACAGGCTTGTAAGGTAATTAGCCATTTTCAAATGCAGCGATGGGCAAAGGAAACAAAACGTAGAACATGTATTAAAAGTCAAGCAGATGGTTTAGAAAATACAGCTGTAGGATCACACAGATTTTGACCATCCAAACCAAATTCAATTATCATGTCTGTGCTGCTTTTCTCTTTCTGCGACTGAAAGGCTATTATTAGGTGCTCTCTCTCTCTCTTTTTTACATCTCCAAGTAATGCCTTCGTAAAACATTCCAAAAAGTAAACATTAGCTTTAGGCCGTTTGATTACTGGTTTCCCAGAACGCTATGTTCTGTCCCATTTCTCTCCATATTCCTTTAATATTAAAAATAGGAAATGACTGAGGCAGTTGAATGGATCTGCCTTGGAGGCTGTTCCCCCAGCCAGTCTCCCAAGCATTGTTGGGTCCTCATCCCACCAAACCCCATTTCATCTTTATGACATAGACAGCCCTGTGCCAAGCAGACAAAACCAGGGCACCCATCATATCTAACATGGAAAGTATTTAGAAACTGAGCCCTTCTTTCTTCTCCACCAATTACTAATTCCTTAACAGTGCCTTGTTTTGTTTAAAAAGCTTCCTTGACTGTGGCTTATTTTAGGTAAAGGTCGTTTTATTTTTCACATTGGCTTAGCATCTGAATGGAAAGAACTGATTACAAACGAGTCTTTGAACAGGTGAGGTAAATGGAGCCCTGGAAAAGAAGAAAGCTCACAGAAGGCCCTCCTTGGTCTAGCAGAACCCGGGAACTGATCCGGGCTGACACAGTGATCAGTTGTGATTCCTGCAGATACTCTTATTCCCACGCTACTTCCTTCAAGCTCTGAGCTGACTCAGGGGAAAGCATGTCTGACAAGCCTCGTAGTAGGAACCATTCCCTGGAGTGTCAAAGGGCAGAAAGGCAGCTAACAAGTCAGGCCATGAATTACTTTGCTGCTGGGGACAGATACCAGATGAATATGTGTACCCAGGTTCTGCACAAAAATTTCTTTCATGCTCCTCAAAAACAACGTCACAGAGCAAAGTTTGTCCCAGTGAGTTTGTTTGCCCTCAATATGTGCCTCTGAAGCCAAATGAAAAGAGAAAATGTGAAGGAAAGCAATGGTCATTGCAATTAAGCTAGCAAACAACTTAATCCTGAAGCCAAATTCATTCTCACATAAATTTAAATAACATTTTAGAAAACCTTAAATTATCCATCATTTCAAATTCTATTCTGTGCTTTGGTAACATTCTTAAGCACATTCGTACACATTTAGAATTGTTGGACATGTACTATTTTGCCTTTTCCTTTTGAAATGTAACATGATTTCACACATTTTCATATATCACCATTGGCCATGAACTTATTTGTAATAGCAGTACGAAGCTCAGTCTTTCATTAGTTTAGTCATTCAACAAATATTTCTGAGCACCTCTAGTTACTAGAGACTTATATATAATCAAAAAGAGGATCCCTAAGGATAACCCAATAGGGTTGTTTTTCAACAGTCTTAAAACTGATTTCTTTATATTTTGTTTATTTTGCAGAGTCAGACTTCTGTATCGCCAAATAAAGAGACATTTTTTCCTCAAGAAAAAGTGAACGTAAAGTACAAGGTCTCACTTCACTTTCTGTGCCTTAATCTCTTCTATGGAAAATGAGGGAGGGATAAATGTGATACCGAAATCCTTTCTTTCCCTGGAATTCTGTGGTCTAGGTTTAAGGAAACAGTAGCAACATAACGTGTATTGTTTTGTTCAAGCATCTTACAATTGCTCTAAGGAGTCATTATGCTGTCTGTAGTCTCTAATTCACCAGCGACAAACACTTAAGAAAGAAAATCGAGTTTATGTCATAAAGCCCCACTAAGTGTTTAGCTGCAAAGTGTGAATCCTCAGAAACAGACCAGGAATTTAGGAACTGGGAACAAAGGGACATATCTTTCACTACGATAAGGGAAGAACAAGGAGGCCTTTCGGAAAACAAGAAAAATCCCATTATGGGATTCAATGAAAGAAGAGAAAATTGTTTCCTCTTAATAAATATGACTTTATTTCTTTCCAGCCACCTATTAATCCAAACTTTTAAAAAATGTTCTTGGCACTGGCGATTCCTGTCTGAGCCCATTGCTGTTCTGATTTCCCACTGAGATCTACAAGTGATCAAGAGATCAATAATTCCAAATGGTGTTTTTACAGGAGCATTTCCTTCCAGAGTACGGAAAATGCTCTTTCATGAAGACAGATGGACGCAGTCTGCAGGACCCTGCTTACTCGAGAGAAACCGTCTTTGAAAACTTTTGACAACCAGCGGGGTAGCACGTCTGTTTCTATTTAAATGAGCTCATTACAGTTAATATTTTTGTGACTTCCAACCAGTTGTTCAATCATTTCTCAAGTGTGATATGTTTTAATCAAAAATGAAACACTTCAGGACACAGATATTGTTAACACCCTGTTTTCACTACATCTTTTCTGGAACAGAGTTTCTGGAATAAGGCACTTTTTTAAAAAGGGGGGGATGGTACTTATGATATTTCTTTGTTGGCTGGAATAAAGCAAGCGGAATAATAAGCAGGCCCCAAGTTACTGTAAGAATGACATGCCCCTCGTCCACTTTCATAGGTCTGTTTCTTTGGTAAGCCATTTTCTGATCTCACGTAGAGGATTTTATTTTATTGACTACTTTAAAAGATATAGTAAATCTAGTCTATCTGGCATTTTATTGACAAAAATAATCTAGTAAATGGCACTTCTGAGTTTACCAGGAAAATCATAGTTGACTCTTATAATGATGATGGACAGAGGAGAATAGGCTACCAGCCAAAAAGTCAGATGGCAACCAAAGCACACTCCCAGATTCAGGAAATGTCAGAAAGTGACACTTTTGAAGAGAATAAAACTCTCCTTATTATAGGACTGCAATATGTGATTCTGGGGCATTCTAATACTAGAGATTAAGGGACTCCCTTAAATGTTATTAAAGTGGAACTTTAGTCAGTGTACATTTGAAATGGTAACTGTTTGGGAGAACAGTCTTCTAGGTTGACATTTGAAGTGGTATTGCCATGGCAAATGCACCCTAGAGGCATGGATCTAAACGGAATCTAGGAAAGACAGAGTGCAGAGTAAGAAATTCTTATTACTTCTTTACCAGGGCAAAGATAAAAATCACTGGGATGATGGAAGAGCTGTGGCATTTCAATAAGCCACCACTGCTCCACAGAAATGACCAACAGGACACTCAACACCCCATGTGCACAAATCAGCCATGGAATCTTAATTCGACTTCTTGATGAAAGAGATTAAGTTGATGGAACCATGCAAATATAGCATTCAATTTGGTAGCAAATGATGGCCACTATAAATTAGTGAATTGACGTTCGGGTCCAGATTTATCTCATGCAAGCTGGATGGCCCCTGGGCAAAGCTGGGATGTTCATTCCTAATTCACATTATGCAGTGAGGTCCAGTTTACACTGATGTCAACTCCCTGACTAACAGAATTACCAAAGTATTGATGCCTCTGCTTTTGTTACCCAAGAAAGATTAAATAATGTTAAATTGTGTTATATTTTAATTCCTTAAAAAGTATAATTAAAACAATAAAAATAATACATAATAGTTATTATTTGCTAGGTGCCAAGCACTATTTTAAGTATTTTTATGTAGATAGATAGATATGTTTTAATGTATAGACAGATAGATTTAATCTTCATGGCATTCCTAAGAATATGCCCATTTTATAGATGAGGCAATAGAGGCACATAGCAGTTAAATAAATTGCCAAGAACACACAACTGGTGAAAGGCATAGTCCGGATTTGAACTCCGGCAATTTAGATCTTCAGTCCATCTTCTCAATTACTAGACAAAATCGCTCTATTAAATAAAGGTTTTATTGAGCAGTATATGCCCTTGACCAAAGAAGACAGAGAAAAGTTTTACTGAGTTAAACAAGAGTTTTCCATATATAATAGCATTCCCTAGCATTGTTTTTTTCCCCCTGGTTTGACTTGGGTATTCAGAATACATCTTTTTTCATAACTCCCATGTGTCTGAGGTCAGGATTTTCACATGTGGTGCAAACACCCATTCCCAAATCAACCCATTGACTTCCAACCGCAAGTTTACTAGGAGTAATTAAACACTCTGCAATGCAAAGATCATGTCTGGGTCAGAGAAAGCAAGGGCAGGGTGGAACTTGGCCACAATGTTTGTTTTTCAGTGCATATACTGAGACTATACAGCCGACAACTTTCACCTCTTACATTATTTTTCTCCTTTGCCAATTATTGACCCTAGGAGCAGTAAACAAAAACTTGTCTTCCATGCTGCTCTGAAGCAAATACACAATTAAAACACAGGTGTGTTTGTCTTATTAGAATCTTTGCCATGGAAATTCTAAAATATTACCAAGGCAGGGTCTTATTATCTTGCTGTGTTACTGAACAGGAGAGATGGGAAGTCTAAATAGAGACACTAAGCACAGAATGTACCTGCACAGAGGAGTATGTAAAACAGGTGCTCTGACCACAAGTATTGTGTAAGGGGATGATGTTTTCCATGGGGAGGACCACAATGGTCAAGCCAAGCCCAGAGAGTGGAGACCCCAATCTGTTTCTAATTGACATCACTCAGGGGTCAATGTCGTAATAGCATCAGGTTGATGAGATAGGGACAGGAGCTGGAGATCCACTGACCAGCTAGTTGAGATGGATTGGGCATCTTCCACAGTGCAATCTTTCTTCAATCATTTATTCATTCATATAAATATATTGTTGAAGGCCAACTATGTTCCAAACACTGAGTAAGACGGGAACTATCCCCTGATCCCAAGGAATGTGTAGTCTAACTCAGGAATCCAGCTCAGCCAGAAGTCAAATTCCAACCATCAGGCCTACCTGGAAGAAGTGGGAAGAGGTGTCCTGATATAGACAAGACGAACAGTTTGGGATAGAGCATTCAGAATATTTCCAGTCTAGGACCTGTGTTTGCTGGAACATCTGCAAAAATGAGAAGACCACTGGTAAAGTTCAGAATCTGCGGGGTCAGAGTCAGTTAAGTTTAGAACAGCAAGCATATCACCTGATAGAAGAGGCTGATCCTGGGCTAGGCATGGTGGCTCATGCTTATAATCCCAGCACTTTGGGAGGCTGAGGCAGGTGGATCACTTGAGGTCAGGAGTTCAAGACCAGCCTGGCCGACATGGCGAAACCCCATCTGCACTAAAAATACACAAATTAGCTGGGTGTGGTAGCGCATGCCTCTAGTCTCAGCTCCTCAGGAGGCTGAGGCAGGAGAATTACTTGAACCTGGAAGGCAGAGGTTGCACTGAACCCAGAGCGTACCACTGCACTCCAGCCTGGGAGACAGAGCAAAGATTTTGTTTCAAAAAAAAAAAAAAAAAAAAAAAAAAAAAAGAGAGAAAGAAAAGAAAAAGAAGAAGAAGAGGCTGACCATAAAACAGGTTGTCTGCTCTCTGCCCAGGTGCAACTTCCTGCTGCTGGGCAGCCAATGCTCCACAGACCTCTAACCTAGATTGAATATGGCCCCATTCTTGCAGGACGACTGCCCACTGATGCAGGGGCAGGGATGCTGGGGTTGGCAGAAGGTGCTGAGGGCACACTTGGAATTCATGGTATTATGTATATTTTTGGCATCAGATTAACTTTTCCCTAAGTGTTTATCTCCAATTGACATTAAGATTAATCTTGTATTCACTGGGAGCACACCAAGTCATGGCAGAGAAAAGTAGTCCAAATGAATGGTACATGAAAGAAAGGGACTACTAAATACCTAACATTTGGCAAATAGTGAATTAATAGAGGGTCAGTGATGTAAAATACAATTCATTTCATATATTATAGGTAGATAGACATATGTATATAAGATAAATAGAACAGATACAGACATAGGCATGTGTCAGCAAGCAGCTCTCATGATGGTAACTGACTGATAAAAGGAAAGAACAACAAGAACAAAAAAATCCTACCTGCATGAAAACAATTACAAAAATTAGAAGTGCCAATGTCTCCAGATGAGAAGGAACTAGCACAAAGATTCTGCACCATGAAAAATATGAAGGTAGTGACACCATTAAATGATTGCACTAGCTCTCCAGCAATGGTCTCTAACCAAAATGGAAACTCAGAAATTACAGACTAATAATTCAAAGCATGAATTGCAAGGAAGCTCAATAAGGCCAAGACAAAGTTGAAAATAAACACAAAGAAACTTCTAAATCAATCCATGATTTATAAATATCTTCCTTCATTTCATGGATTGATTTAGAAGAGATCAATCAGAGCTTCTGGAACTGAAAAACTCACTTAAGGAATTTCAAAATACAATAGAAAGATTTGTCAATAGACTGGACCAAGCAGAAGAAAGAATTTCAGAGCTTGCAAGCTGGTCTTCTGAATTAACCCCAAGCTGACAAAAATAAAGAAAAAGAATTTTTTTAAATGAGCAAAGTCATTGAGAACTATGAAATTATGTAAAGTGACGAAACCTATGAATTGTTGGTATTGCTGAAAGAGAAGAAGGAAAAGCAAAAACCTGGAAAATGTATTTGAGAAAATAACTCAAGAAAACTTCCCTAATCTTGCTAGAGAGGTAGACAGCCAGATACAAGAAATCCAGAGAACACCTGTGAGATACTGTACAAAATGAACACCACCAAGGCATATAGTCACCAGACTGTCCAAAGTCAATGCTAAAGAAAAAATCTTAAACGCAGCTAGAATTAAAGGGCAGATCACGTACAAAGAGAACTCCATCAGACAAAATGCAGATGTCTCAGCAGAAACCTTATAAGCCTATTTTCAGAAAATATTCCTGTATTATCAGAGAAAATAAATTCCAACCAAGAATTTTATATCCCATCAAACTAAGCTTCTTAAGTGGAGAGCTAAAATCTTCTCCAGACAAGTAAGTACTAAGCAAATTCATTACCACCAGACCGATTGTAGAAGAGATCCTTAAAGAAGCTCTAAACATAGAAAAAACAAACAAACAAAATAAACAAACAAAAAATACCTCCTACCACAAAAACATACTTAAGGACAGAGCCCATAGATCCTATAAAGCAAAAACACAATAGAAACTACAGAGCAACTAGCTGACAACTTCATGATAGTATCAAAACCTCACATTTCAATATTAACCTTGAATGTAAGTAGTCTGAATGCCCCACTTAAAATGCACAGAGTGGCACACTGGATGAAAAAATGAGACCCATCCACCTACTGTCTTCAAGAGACCCATCTTACACATAACACCCATAGGTGCAAGGTAAAAGGTTGAAGAAATATCTACAACACAAACAGAGAAAAACAAAAAAGAATATATCTATTCTTATATCAAATAAAACTAACTTTAAACCAGCAATGGTAGAAAGGAACAAAGAAGAACATTATATAATGATAAAGGGTCCAATTCAACAAGAAGACTTAATCCTAAATACATATTCACCCAACATTGTAGCATCCAGATTCATAAAACAAGTACTTCTAGACCTATGAAAAGACATAGTCACAAAATAACAGTAGGGGACGACTTCAACACCCCACTGACAGCATTAGACAGATCATCAAGGCAGTAAACTAACAAGGAAATTCTGAACTTAAACTTGACACCTGATGAATTGGACCTAACAGACATCTACAGAATACTTCACCCATTAACCATAGAATATACATTCTTCTCATCTGCACACGGGACATATTCTAAGATTGACCACATGCTTGGCCATAAAGTAGATCTCAATAAATTCAGAAAAATCAAAATTAAACTAACCATACTCTCAAGCTACAATGAAATAAAAATAGAAATCAATATGAAGAAGATCTCTCCAAACTACACAACTACATAGAAATTAAACAACTTTCTCCTGAATACGTTTTGGGTAAACAATGAAATCAAGGCAGAAATAAAAAATTATTTGATATAAGTGAAAAGACACAAAATATATCAAAATCTCTGGGATAGAACAAAAGCAGTATTAAAAGGAAAATTAATAGTACTAAATGCCTAATTCAAAAACTTAGAATAATCTCAAATTAATGATGTTCCTCTAACATCACACTTAGAAGAACTAGAAAAACCAGAACAAACTAACCCTAAAGCTAGCAAAAGAAAAGAAACAACTAAAATCAGAGTGGAACTGAACAAAATTGAGGCCCAAAAATCCACACAAAGAATCAACTAAACTAGAAGTTTGTTACTTGAAAGGATAAACAAGATTGATAGACTGATAGCTAGACTAACAAAGAAAAAAAAAGAGAGATGATCCAAATAAGCACAATCAGAAATGACAAAGGTAACATTACAACTGATTCCACAGAAATACAAAAGATCCTCAGAGACTTTTATGAACACTTTTATGCAAATGAACTAGTAAAATCTAGGGGAAATGAATAAATTCCTGGAAACACACAATCTCCCAGGATTGAACCAGGAAGAAATTGAAACCACAAACAGGTTAATACCAAGTTCTGAAATGGAATCGGTAGTAAAAAGCCTACCAAAAAAAAAAAAAAATTCCTCAACCGGATGGATTCACAGGCAAATTCTACCAGGCATACAACAAAGAGCTGGCACCAATTCTACTAAAATTATTTCAAATAGAAACTCCTCTCTAACTCATTCTACAAAGCTAGCATCAGCCTGATACCAAAACCTGTCAAAGACACAATGAGGAAAGAAAACTACAGGCCAATATCCCTAATGAACACATGCAGAAATCCTCAACAAAATGCTAGCAAACTGAATTCAACAGCAAATCAAAAAGTTAATTTGCCATGATCAAGTAGGCTTCATTCCTGGGGTGCAAGGTTGGTTTTGACATATGAAAATCAGTAAGTGTGATTCACCACATAAACAGAATTAAAAATAAAAACCATATGATCATTTCAATAGACATGGAGAAAGCTTTCAATAAAATCCAACATCTTTTGTGCAAAAATCAGTACCGTTTCTATACACCAATAACGTTCAAGCTGCGAGAGAAATCAGGAATGCAATTCCATTTACAATGGCTACCAAAAAAAAAAATACCTAGGAACATACCTAACCAAAGAGGTGAAAGATCTCTACAAGGAGAACTACAAAACACTGCTAAAATAAATCACAGATGACACAAACAAATGGAAAAATATTGAATATTATGGATTTGAAGAATCAATATCATTAAAATAGCCATAATGCCCAAAGCAATCTATAGATTCAGTGCTATTTCTATCAAACTAACAACATTATTTTTTACAAAAGACTAATCTAAAATTCATATGGAACCAAAAAGGAACCCAAATAGTCAAAGCAATCCTAAGAAGAAGAAAAAAAGAGTCAGAAGGATCACATTACATGTCTTTATACCACAAGGCTCCAGTAACCAAAACAGCACTGTACTGGTACAAAAACAGACCCATAGACCAATGGAACAGAATAGAGAACCCAGAAATAAAGCTGCACACCTACAGTCGTCTAATCTTCAACGAAGTCAACAAAAATAAGCAATAGGGAAAGGGATCCCTGTTCAAAAAATGGTGCTGGGATAGCTGGATAGCCATGTGCAGAAGAATGAAACTGGACTCCTACCTTTCACCACATACAAAAATTAACTCAAGACAGATTAAAGATGTAAATGCAAGACCTCAAACTATAAGAATTCTAGAAGAAAACCTCAAAAATATCATTCTGAACATGGGACTTGAGAAAGCATTTATGAGTAAGTCCTCAGAAGGAATCACAACAAAACACAAAAATTGTTAAGTGGGCCCTAATTAAACTAGAGAGCTCCTGCACAGCAGAAGAAACTGTCAACAGAGTAAACAGACAATCTGCAGAATGGGAGAAAAAATTCACAAACTATGCATCTGACAAAGATCTATAGAATCTATAAGGAATTCTTCAAACTATATCTTCAAACAGAATCTATAAGAAACTTAAACAACAGGCCAAGCAAATTACAAATAATCTCACTTAAAAACGGGCAAAAGACATGAACAGACACTTCTCAAAAGAACACCTAGAAGCAGCCAACAAAGACCTGAAAAAATACTCATCACTAATCATCAGAGAAATGCAAATCAAAACCACAATGAGCTACCATCTCACACCAGTCAAAATGGCTATGAAAAAGTTAAAAAAACAACAGATGTCATCAAGGCAACAGAGAAGAGGGAATGCTTACACACTGTTGGTGGGAATGTAAATTAGTTCAGTCACTGTGGAAAGCAGTTTGGAGATTTTTCAAAGAACTTAAAAACACCATTTGGCCCAGCAATCCCATTACTGTGTATATACCCGAAGGAAAATAAATTGTTCTATCAATAAGACACATGCACTCACATGTTCATTGCAGCATTATTCACACTAGTTAAAACATGAAATCAACATAGGTGTCCATCAATGGTGGATTTGTTAAAGAAAATGTAATACATATACACCTTGGAATACTATATAGCCATTTAAAAAATAGAATCATGTTCTTTGCAGCAACATCGATACCACTGGAGGCCATTATCCTAAGCGAATTAACGTGGGAATAGAAAATGAAATACTGTGTGTTCTCACTTATAAGAGGAAGCTAAACGTTGGGAACTCATGGACATAAAGATGGCAACAATAGACACTGGAGACTACTAGAGCGGGAGGGAAGTTTGGGCAAGGATTGAAAAATTAACTGCTAGGCATTATTCTCAGCACCTAGGTGACAGGATCATTTGTACCCCAAACCTCAGCATCATGCAATATGCCCGGGTAACAAACTTGCACATGTACCTCCTGAATCTAAAATAAAAGATAACAGAGGAAAAAGAAAGTTATTTAGCCTCTCAACAAACTAAATGTTTGCCCATTTTACACATAAAACAATTTAATCTGTAGTAATATTAACCTTCCCTTTGAAGATTTAGTATGAAGACTAGATAAATACCATGTGTTCAGCAAGTACCGTGTTGCCTGACACATAATACGTGCTCAATAAAAAGCAAAGCATTTGCTAATTACTCAGTCCTCTCAGTTCATGAACCAAGAGAAGGTTACCAAGCCAGAATCCTCTATCTCAAGCCTCACAGTTAATTAGGAAATGCAAAATACACTCCAGAAGCAAGTAGAGGATCTTGCTTAGAGCCAGGTTCTTTTCATAGCTCATGGTGGGGCTCTAAGGAGGAGGTTGAGTGCCAGGTGGGGCTATGGGAACCTAAGGAAGCATGTGGATTGCTATGCTCATCTGGCAATGACTGTGACTTCTAGGACCAATGATACATACCCAGGCAAATGGGATTAAACTGAGCACTTGAATTATCCCGAACACAGGAGATGGATGAAGGAGCATCTCAGATCATATTGTAGGTGCGGCTTGTATTTCTATCCTCACCTTAGCTGAACTGTCTAGAAAGCTATTTGATATCTGTGAGGTCAAGGTAGAGCTCAGGCGCTGCAAACGAGAATCTCAGCCCTGGTGCTCAGCAGAAAGGGCTACAAAAATGCATACACCCATGATTTGAGTTGTTTCGTATCAGGCTTATTTTTCCCCAAGGTTTGCTTGGTTGCCCCCCTCTTCCTGGCTTTACTCTCCCGTGAAATAACATTGATCGGTTCTCTCACAGTTGTCCGGGTTGTGTATCAATCCTCCTAAGTTGGAATGGCATGCATGCTTCTCACTGTTCCTTGTAAAGTGCAACCCTGCTGCCCTCTGTAGCAGGCTCTTTATTTCCTCCCTTGTGCTAATCAGAAACACTTAGCTGCTTTCCTGTTCAGAGGCTGAATTAATAAATTACAAATGCCTGCTATCTAAGATTTGGAGGTTTTGACAAGTGATTTAGTTGATCACAAATGCAAGGTTGTGTCAGGGAGAACCCATGTTTTCAGGATATAGAAGGTGGATCAGCCTTGAATTTGAAAAATAAACAGGTGAGTTTGATGAGCTCAAATTTGTGGCAGAGCTTCTTAATATTTCTTGAGGTTCTAATCAAAGGAACATCTTAACTAGTCCCAGAGGGAAATGAAAGATAAAAGGCCCACTGTACCTTGCCTTATCATGACTTTCCCCCCACCCCCACCTCATTCCTTTTGCCTGTTTCTAAACATATCTTGGCAAGTAAGAATTAGTACTAGGATGTTATTTAGTCAAAAACAAAAACCCACTGCATAATGTACCGTACCTTTAACATTTTTAACATCTATTAAATTAAAATCAAGGAAATTGACATAGATAGGATGAAAGAAGATACAGCACCTCTAGCTTATGCCAACTAAAAATAAGAATTATTAATGAAGCCCGGCTTTCTTCTGCTGTGCACATTAATTATTTATGATAATAATACTCTCTACTGCCATATTAAAGAATTTTCTTCACCCAGCTTCCCAGAAAACTCCATCTTCTTGGGGGGAAAAAGGGAACCTCAACATGTTAAGCCCACAAAAGAACACATTCTTCTTTGTATATTTATTATACTGGAAGATGAATATAGTCTTGGGTTATTAAACTGGAATGAAAAACACATCTTATTAGAACTTACATGGTGATTTTTATTCTCACTAGTTTCATATAAACTTAATGATGCAGACTGCATTTTATGCTCATCTATTTTAAAATGGTGCCTGGAGCAAAAAAAGCTTCCATTAATGCCAGTTTGGTATTTCAAATACAATTTGATGTAATTTACTTCAAATATATGTGAACAGAGAAGGATAATACCAGTGCATTTTCTAGATTCAAATGTGACTTAGCTCATGGCAATGATTTGTTAAATCTAAGTTTTTTGCAAAAGAAAGAAAAGCCAAAAGAAAATTTTTGTTAGTTATAAAATACATATATAAAAGAATGAATCTAACCAGTTTTTGAGGAGAGAAGAGAAAATGGTGGGTTTTATGATAAAAGACTATTTTAACTTTATTCTCGGTTTTAATATTTATCAACCACAAGTAAATAATAATGCATTTTCCCCAGTGATATGCTGAGCGATCGAAATGCATTGTTTTCTCATATTCATATATTGTAGCATTATATTCATGGATATGTCAACATAACATCTTGCAGTTTAGAGAGACTTGATATGTTTTAAGCTTGGCAGAGAAATATTAAATAAATGTTTATATTTCCTAATCTTCAAATTTTCTCTCAGTGATTTTTAGAAGAACTATATTTAAAAAAACTTTTAAAAATAAATAGCATTGTCCTAACAGCTGCTTCTAAAACACATCAAGCCTGATTTGCTGTGTGAATCTCAAAGGGAGAGTTCATGTTCATCTCATCCTCTTTACTTGGTGATCAATGTGCTTGCATGTTTGTTTCCTCTGCTCCATGTTGACGCTAGGTCAGACTCCATGTTAGGAACGGGTGGCTTGTGTGTCTGTTGGAAATGCTACAGTGCATCAAGATGCACTGTCAAAGGTCTCTTTCCTACAGAAACACGCTCTAAGAGGATTACAGAGCCTGTGCTAATTCAATGAATTTAATATTTTGCTGTGACACCCCAAAAACAAATAGAGAGCCCTTCCATTCCATCTCTGCTCCGCTTGCTCTTAGAAATTGTTTTTTAAGGGGCCAATCATTGCTTATTAACCCAAAAATATCCCTTCTACTGAAACACCAGCTGCTGAAAGGAGAAGGGTCCCAATATTAATATCCCCACTGATTTTTCAGCACGGTGGCACCTCTCTGGAACACAGAGAAGTTGAATGATGATAGACTTGGGCTATGTTTTCTCTTTCTCATTCCTGGCCAGGCCTGCCATGTGCCTCGGCTGTGGGCAGCTGCCCTCATCCCCTCCTTCTTAATTTCCTCAGGGAAGCAATCTTGCTGTGAAGCAACTGGGCTTGCTAGGGAAAGAGGAAAAATATCTTTGCTTTTCCCAAGGTTGCTGGGTGAATTATAGGAGGAGAAGGACTAGCTAGGGGTAAAGGAAATCCAGAAAATGCTGTGCAGTGTCCTGTCTGCAACACAGCCCCCGCAGGCAGGCAGCATAAAGCAGAACATCTGTCCTGGTGAAGGACTAGGCTCTCTGAGAAAGGAGGTACAATCTCCTAATGGGTAAGATACTGATTTAGGAATACTGTCCTGTCATTGTCTTAACGGTGCCAACCCGGTAAGCAAAACATAACCTCTAGTTTCACAGTTTTCCTGCATCCAAGGCTGGAGTTAGGAGCAGGGTGATGGGAGAGTCTGGGAGGGAGGCTGCATCTAGAAAGAAAGACAAGGGAGAAGAGGTGGCTTTTTCATTTAATAGGCGTGTCAGCAACCAATACGTTTGCTTCCCTGGCTGCAACTAATAAAGGCAGTTCTTAAGAAAAACAAACAAGCCTATATTTTAGGAAGACTCATACATTTCCAGGAATCCTGGTTATGTGTGTCTATGCCAACAGTCATGCCCTCCACCCGACCCAAATGCAATGGGCTTTGCTTTCCCCATTATCCTTATATAGGAACAAAATAACAGGTTTTCTTTTTCAGTTCTGCAATCACCACCCACTGCAGCCTCAACCTCCTGAGCTCAAGTGATGTTCCTACCTCAGCCTCCCGAGTAGCTGGTACTACAAGCATATGCCACCAAGCCTGGCTAATTTTCTTTTTGAGAGACAGGATCTCCCTGTATTGTCCAGGCTTGTCTCCAATTCCTAGGCTCAAGCATTTCTCCTAACTCAGCCGCCCCAAGTGCTGGGATTACAGGTGTGAGCCATTGTGCCCCGACTCCGTTTTTTGTTTATTTGTTTGCTTGTTTTTTTAAGCTACATCATTTGCATTTCAAACTAGAAGCTAGAAATGACTAGCAATGTAACTGTGTCAAAAATCTAAGTCTTAGTCTGAGCCCAGTAAGAAGCCCACCTAGAAGGGATTCAAGGAGACCGCAGAAATGTACCGATATTTCTCATTCTACTTCCCTTTTCCTCATTAGCTAGACGATAAGGAGACTGAGACTCAGCCAAATCAAAGAAGTGCCTTTAACAGTGTAAGAAGTACATTTCATACTACAAGCCAAGACACACATGCAGAAACACACAACGGAAACAAGTCTCACAAAACAATACTTACCCTTTCTTTTTTTTTTTTTTTTTGAGACAGAGTCTCACACTGTCACCCGGGCTGGAGTGCGGTGGCGCAATCTCGGCTCACTGCAACCTCCACCTCCCAGGTTCAAGCGATTCTCCTGCCTCAGCCTCCCAAGTAGCCAGGACTACACGTGCCTGTCACCACACCCTTTCTATAGATGGGAATATGCTGATATATCTATTTTATTCTATTCCAATTTCAAGAGCTCAGTTGATTGGACAGCCCACTACTGGGTCACCATGCTGGGTTTGAAAACCATGAGGTCAAAGGACAAGCCCCAAGTTCTATAAATGTTTAGGATTTTCCAGACTCCCAGTCTGTCTTCTATTTACTTGTAATTGTGGAAGAACATGTTATATAGATTGAGTGGCAAAAATACATTTAAGAGCAGAAACTGTCTTTCTTTCTCTACTTTGCATGAGAAAGAAAAGAGCATACCTGAAAGGAGATAGACACAAAAAAGTCATCTAATTGTTTTGAATGAGTGATGGTCAGGAATCTGGGGGAACAGAAAAAGGTAAGTAATAACATGGTAGGGGACTGGAGCTTGGAGCATAAAGCATCCAGAATGCCCACTGTCCACTTTACATTGTTTACCTCACTCCAACATAACCCTCTCCATACCTTGGTACTGTAGTAAAGTATGATACATTCAAATAGCCCCTGTGGTAGGGTGGAAAATGAAGGGCCTCAACCATTCAATGGAATGAGTACTATCTTACATGCACTCTCTGCCTAGCGAAGTGTGCAGGAAGCAGAAGCCTACTGAGGCGTCCAAGTCCAGCCTTTCCAGAAAGTGACCACTGGCACCATAAGGAGCCAGCTGTGTTTACCAGGAGAAAAGGAGGACAGTGATACTTAATGAGGATGTGACCTCAGCAAGCATGCCGAACTGAGTAAGAACTCTGGCATACAATTATTTAAACTATGAGGGGTTTAGGTGTTTATTTCTTTTTTCATGGTTGCTATATATCATCATAAGCCAAAGGCTTCAGCCTTTAATGCCAAAGAATCATTCATTCTTCCACCAAATATTTATTGAGCATATCTTAGGTACTGGGCCCTATTCTAGGGGCAGTGGAGAGAAATAAGGCAGAGTTCCTACTCTTCATGACAACTGTATTTTAGCAGTAAATCAATGTGTACGTATCCAAACTGCTAAACAGTGATAACTGCCACAAATCTTACAGTGTAGGCATTCAAAGAGGAGTAGGTTATCTCTCAGTATTGAGATCAGAGAAGAAATCATGAGGGACTAGAGTTGGAGGGGTGGTATTTGATATTCAAAGACTGGGAGGTAAGAGAGAACCCAGCATTGGCAAACTATTAGAGCAAGAACATGGGGTCAGTGTAGTGAAATGTAAAATTGCTTTGTCACCTTTGTTACCCCAATGCCTGGCAAAAAGTAGGGACATGGCAAATAAAATTAACTGGCCCTTATAGAGGAAGAATGAATCAGAAATGCTAACTTCTTTGTTCCTGAACAAACAAGCCACAGGCTAGTGTTAAGATTCCAAAACAAATGGAAGAAATGTGAGAAAGTTACTACAGATCTCAGTTGTTAATTAGTTATTTCATCCAGTTTAATAGATTTTTCCATTCATGAGGATTTGGCCTCCTAAATCTGGCTTCTCGTCAGAATGATCTGGAGAGGTTTTCACAACTGCAGATCCCCTGGCACCACTCAGGAATTTTGATTCAGCAGGTCTGTAGTGGAGTCCAGAAATCAGAGAGAAGAGGCACCACTTCTTCTACAGTCCTTCATTCAACATAGTAATTAAGGTTTTGCATCCCCCACTTTGCAGTATTTCTTTATTAAAAATACTTTTAATTTATCTATTTCCTTTTTACCATGCCATCTAAATATGCTGTGAGAGAAATACAATAAAATGTGGCACTCTAAGTGAACTTGTTTAGATAATCACAATCATAAGTAATGTTAATTACCTCATGGACCCATTGAAACTACTGAAAACTGAAATCAAGTTTTCATTTCTGCTTTTGCTAAGGAAGGACTTTTCCACTCAGGGCTTATACAATTAGTTATCAGTATTTTTGTGTTTTTAAAAAACTCAAATGACAAATTATACATTTACCCCAGTTTATATTTTATTTTGTTGTGGTTCACTGACAGTGATGGTAAGTCATAGAGATTTTGTTGATTCTCTGTTATCCATTGAACTTGTGAGCTATCCAGGCTTCTCATTGCTTGCAGACTTGACAATAATACCTTCTATGTCTTCATGCACATCTTAATGAAATGTGGAAGAGAATGGCGTGAAGAACAACATCCAATGGGCAGTCACTAGAAATCTCTGTCTACAGCTGTTTAGAGCCTGGCATTCTACTAATTAACCCACCTCAACATGTTAGCTTCCAGTACATAATGCCCTCTCTTGTCAACAAAGATCTCACAAAGGATGTTATCAAACACCTTGCTGGAATCCAGAAATAGGATGTCTGATGTATTTCTCTGATTTACCACATAGGTAACCTGTCAGCGAAGGCATGAGAACAACAGGACATGACTTGTCCTTAAAACCTTCGCTCCATCCCGCTGGAAACTGTGTTTGCAAATAATTGTCTTCATATGCAAATCTAGAGTCTGACCTGAGATTTCAGTCATGTAGGACATGCTCTTTCTTGGTGCTAGTTGTCCTTAGTTCAGCCATACTTTCTTTGACAATCTGGCCAGCCTTTTTGAGAACTGTCTTGAGTAGAGATACAGTTTGTGCCATGCAATACTGTCTTCCCTTTGTGTGAAACCATTACACCTATCCTGAGACCACACCCCAAACTGTGGCCCTGTCAGGGTCATGCTCCATCAGTTGACCTGAAATTCATCCACACAAATAATCCAGGTAAACTGAGTATCTTGCTCCACCACCACTCTCAGTCAATGAAAAGACAGTAAAGGAGTATTTCGGGTTTATTCATTTTTTACCTCTCTCCACAATGAATTAGTGCCATCCCATACATTTTTATTGGTTATTGCTAACAATTTCTACTGCTCAAACACACACTTGCAAAATTTTCATTATTTCTAACGGAACAACAACCATGTACAAAAAGAAACTCAGATATTGTCTTAGTTCATTTTGTGTTGCTATAAAGGAATATCTGAGGCTGTGTAGTTATAATGAAGAAGGTTTACTTGACTCAAGTATTCTGCTCAGTAACCTCAAGTACTCTGCTGGCTGCAAGGTTCAAGACTGGGCATCTGATGAGGGCCTCAGCCTATTTCTACTCATAGCAGAGGGCATAGGGGAGCCAGAACCACGCGGTGAGAGAGGAAGCAAGAGAGAAGGGAGAGGTGCTGGGCTCTTTTTAGCAACTAGCTCTAGGAACAACTAACAGAGTAAGAACTCATCCCCGAGGGAGGGCATTCATCTGTTCATGAGAAATTGGCCCGGTGACCCAAACACTCCCCATCAGGCCCACCTTCAAGAGATTTGGTGGGGACAAACCATATCCAAACCATAGCAGATATACAGAGGCTATTGTGATCAACCACAGAGAAAGATATTTTTTATTGTTTTTATTTTTATTTTTTGAGAGAGAGTTTCTCTCTATCACCCAATCAGGAGTACAGTGGCACAATCATGGCTCAATGCAGCCTTGAATTTCTAGGCGTGAGCAATTCTCGACTCAGCCTTCTGAATAGCTAGGACTACAAGCACATGCCACTATACCTAGCAAATTTTTCAATTTTTTTTTAGAGATGGGGTTCTTGCTTTTTTTCCTAGGTTGGTCTTGAACTCCTGACCTTGAGCGATTCTCCTATCTCAGCCTCTCAAATTGCTGGGATTACAGCCATGAGTCACTGCAAGAAAGATTTTTTTTTTTAAAGCCTGTGATTCAACCCAAGCATTGACAAATAAGGATTCACTGGCCAAATTTAGACCGTGACATGTTTTTGAAAGAAGCACAAGCAAAAGAGTTGTTATATGAGTACATACAAATATATTTGATTCTCCTTCTGACCTGCAAAGCCTAAATATATGTTGTATCCTAAATACATAAAAAAAATTGCTACCCTGATTTAGAATAGCCAAACTCATCATGAAACAGTCACAAATCCAGTTGGTGACAACAACAAAAATTTTGTTGATAATTTACATTTTACTTTAAAAAAAAAAAAGTACTGACTTAATACTTACCACTTCCTTGCCACTGAGCGACATGTTGAAAGCAATCTAATATATTTAGGGCTTGTTTAGGGGGTAGAAAGAGACTTGAAACCATAGGGCATCAGGAACCCAAGGTCTCTCCCTCCTGGCCCTTTGAGCAACACATCAAATGATGTGAATTAGTTAACAAAGCAAACGAGAGATCTTGCCTTAAAACAGCACCCTTTCTCCACGGTTACTGAGACAAAATCTCCAAAGAGGCTAATCAGCTATATTAGAATGAAGATGACACAAATCATTGATGTAAATAAGCAAACTAAGAAAAGGATCAAAGTTTCCCTTTCCCCACAGTAATTAAAAGTATCTTTCCAAGCTTCTTAATCCTAAAGAGCATGAAATGAGGATAAACATAGAAACTATAAAACAGCAGATTATATAAATAAAATTAGAAGGCATACTCCTAATCCCATATTTCCTACTGATGCTTGCTACCATTCAGTGATGCCGAAGCACAAGTTGCCATCAGATCCTAAGCTCAAGGTAAGGGTGAAAAGCAGCAACGTCACCCTCCATGTCATAGTTGCTGTGAGTTAATATAAGTCTAGTAGCTATCAGATCCACTGATTTGGGACTCATCTTTTGACAAAGTATATATGCTGATGAAAAGCTGCTTTCGTTGCAGAGAGACTGCTAATTGTTTGATTATACAGGTCTTCACATTAATGAAGCACTATTCCATGGGTTCGGAGCATGGCGTGCAACCAAATTACCAGCCCAGCACTCATGCTGTGAAATCTGATTATTCATTAGCCAGTCAGTGAGTGGTACCAACATCTTTTCTTTTTTCAAACCATCAAATGAGAATGACTGCTGTTCTCCATCCCCCACCCCCCACTTTAAGAATATGAGGATTTGAATTTGTTGCATATGGGAAAGGGGAACGGCAGAGAGAGATGGGGTTTCCATAGGAGGATTTTTTTTCACACATTCAATGCAATGTATATTATGACTAACAGGCAGTGATATGGATTGGCATTTCCTGCGAAAACTGATCACTGCTCACATCATCAAGCTTCATATGTGATCTATCCTGGGCCTCCCTGACCAAGCTCTCAACCACCAAATGTGGTTGCTTGAATGAACTGGAATTTTACCGTCTCAGAACTGATTGATGAGAATCACTATAAGGCAAGTGTTCAAAGTAAAACAAGGGGAGGGAAGTCTTTTGCTTACGTGTGTGTGTGTGTGTGTCTTTTGTTCTTTTATTATAAGAACTTTTACCCCCACAAATAAAAATAGGGTATTCATAAGAGGACATAATTACCAGATTGATTTATGAAAATCATTTGTATATTTTTTGTAATTGAACAGAATGGTTGCTTCATTTACATGGCAAAAAAGATTATGCCCTTTCTGTCTAAAGCCAAGATTGATAGGGATTTAGTGTGACAAGTTTAAAGAACGCATCTCTCATCTATTTCAATGCCAGCATCAAAAGTCAAAAGAACTCAGCTATGACTGCTCTATTTATAACTCAAGCTGGATTGGGTTTCCAAATCAAATGATAGGAATTCCATCTTCTTTACCAAAGAAAGATACTGACACTCTGGCAAATGGGATTATCTCTAATGAGATTACACACAAAGTGATTAAGATGTGAATTGACACTCCCCAGGAGAGACAAAGAGGTTCCTAAAGAAGCAGAGACAGAAATCAGTAAAGTACAGAAGGAAGAGCCTTTCCGAAGTGGGGACTCATTTCATAAAGCCTCAATGAGAGAATTAGGGAGCAACCTTGCTTTTTTAAACCTGTGCACAAGAAAATAAAAGTCTGTAATCATCATTAAGAGGGTCCCAGAAGCAAACTGAAACTGACCCCAAACCTATTTCAGACCATTTTTAATAACAGGACATTTAGAGACTCTCTTCCCCATTGGCAAGGCATCTCTCCTATAACTGTTTGCCTTATATGCTTTCAGCATGCAGACTGCCCTGAAGAAATACTCTCAAAGGATTTTCCTATATTGAATCATGTTCTTTTATTGCTTAAAGGAAACATAGAGATACTTAAGCATGCTCATTTTATGGATGAAGAAACTGAGATTCGGGAGACTTGGGGACTTGCTTGGGGGTCACAGTGGTTTTGACAGCTGGGACTAGAACAGAAATCCTTGATGTAAGGCTGGAGAAGTAATCAATTGAACCGGGCCGAAATAATGTAGACTCACAAAAGGAAAGACAAATATGTGAACTGAATGGCAAATGGAATATTATCAGTTGTGAAAATCTCTGTTACAAACAAGACAATAGACCGGGCATGGTGGCTCACGCCTGTAATCTCAGCACTTCGGGAGGCCGAGGCAGGCGAATCACAAGGTCAGGAGTTCAAGACCAGCCTGGCCAACATGGTGAAACCCCATCTCTACTAAAAACACAAAAATTAGCCAGGTGTGTTGGCATGCGCCTGTAATCCCAGCTACTCAGGAGGCTGAAGCAGGAGAGTCACTTGAACACAGGAGGCAGACGCTGCAGTGAGCCGAGATTGTGCCACTGTACTCCAGCCTGGGCAACAGAGCGAGACTCAGTCTCAAACAAAAACAAACAAACAAACAAAGACAATAAGTCTATCATTTAGTTTCAGCAACTCCTCTGAGGCCACCATAGAATATTGTATTTCTCCGTGACATCCTGAACAATGCATCAGTCCCAGATTCCCACAGGTCATGAACCAATGCTGGCAGAAAAGAACTCATATACCTATAGGCACCAGGAGACATACTGGAATTCGAGGGGTGGGAGATTCCAAGTATTGCTTTAGTTTCTAATCTTAACTTGCTATATGACCTTTAGAAACTCTTTTATCTAAAGATATAAAATGGGTATAGTAATACTTATCCATCTCACTAGGGTGTTGTGAAACATCACTAATTAGACTAGTTTACAATGCTCTTTGAGACTTTCAAATGAAAAGTTCCACATACAATAATTATGAGTATTAGCATTATTATTAACATAACAACAACCAGCTTCATTATCACTTGCTTTCTTGACTTCTTGCTAAGAAAGACACTCTCAACAGTTTTTTGCTTCCCCACTTACAGGTCTTCGTAAGAAGGATTTTTAGCACACCGGTACATGGGTCAAGAAACCATCCAAGAAGTCACATTGCTACAGTTTCATGTGTTTTATTCTAATTAAATCCCCAAATCAATCATGTTATAGTAAACATAACATAGTAGTTTTAAAACTGGTTTTAGTCACAGTTCCTGTTAACTATGTGATAAAATCTGTGAGACTGCTACGGGAAAACCGCATACACACATTGCATACATACATTTGCAAGCAATTTAAAGATTATCATAAAACCCTAAATCTAGGAAATATTTATGTAATCACCCACTACTGCCTAGGCACTGCTTTAGGCACTTGAGAACAGCAGTAAATAAGACAGACCAAGTTCTCTGCCTTGGTGGATCTTGTATGGGTGTCAGGAAGCAGACAATTAAAAAATAATAAACAAGGTCTATTATGTTAGAAAGGGGTAAGTTTTATGCAATAAAGAAAAAGTAGAGCTAAAAGTAAGCTAAAAGGAATAGGAAACACTGTGCAGGCACTCTGTTCAAAGGATGAAATAGCATAGTTCAGGTAGAGCTTATTGAGAAAGTAAATTTTGAAGAAACAATTTGAAGGAAGTCAGCTAAGTCTGTATCTGGTGGAAAAGTATTCCAGGCAGAGGAAAGAGCCAGGATGCAATCTCTAAACTGGGCCAGTAAGCAAGGGGAGAAGCAGTAGGAGGTGATGTCATTATTGCAGTGATGGTGGTTTTACCCAGGATGGTAGCAATAGGGGAACAAAGTGATCAAATGGTCAGTCTGGAAATAACTGGAGGCAGAGTCAATGGGATTTTCTGACAGTTTAGAAGTAGAGCAAGGGAGGAAGCAGGGAGGGTTAAAGCTGACTCTGGTTTTTGGCCTGAGTAACTGGAAAATGGAGCAAATTTGAGGAGTAAAGCTATTCAAGAACTCCTGTGCACTTTGCGTTTTCCCTGCTGAACCCTTAGAGCTGAAAATATCATCTGACACATATCAGGGGTTCAGTAAACATTTACTGGATGAATAAATCCTCTCCTAATAATGGAGAGGATACCACACAGAATATGGGGTGCACTGTCACAGAATACCCCATATCACAGAAGTCCCCAATCATTCTTCCAATATTATCTCCTTCATATTTCTAGGATTTAAATTAAGGGTGAATATGTAGAGTTTTAGCTGCAGGGTTATCTCACTTCCACTCCATCCCTGCCAAGCCAGCTTTTTTTTTTTTTTTTTTTTTTTTTTAAAATGGGGATATAACAGGGAATCTCAGAAATATGCAACTAACTAGCAATAGGAATGGCAAGGGGGTTGTAATTTATTGTCCAAAGAAATTACATCAAAGCTCCAAATAGTTTTAATTGATAATATTATCAACATCAGTCCGTACCCCTTTCTTCTTCTTCTTCGAAGTGGTCACTTCAGTCCAAGAGAGTATTTCAAAGAATCAGTAAAAAAGGAGTCCCAGCCCAGAGACACATGGAGTAACAAAGAAAAGTGGCAAGGTGAGGGCTGTTTATGCTGCTATTGCAAAGAGTTCAGAAGTCGCCAAAACATGCATATATCAAGTACTTGCCCAGTAGAATATGTTTAAGTCAAACGTATGAGAAACTACAACATCAAAGCTAATTCCAATTGAAGCTAAAAGCATCAGGCAGAGTTGAACAATGGAGAAAGTTGAACAAAGCTTTGTTATAGTCAGTCATTCCCACAGATTGCTTCACAATTCACTTGCTAGTTGTGACCTCGAAGTTGAGTTAACCTCAAGTTGTTGATCTGCCACCCCACTATAGAGAGGTAAGATGCACTCTGTGGTAGGGATAGAAATATTTTACTCAAGCAAATAGCTTTGGATTCCATTTATGCTCATTCAATTCACTCAACAACACACCTAGGCAGTGGTTTAAGACTCTCATCCCATTAGTAAATTCTGAATTCTTCATGCTAACTCCCACCCATGTTCACTGAGTTTGAAATTGACAAAAAGGAGTAGGCTTAGATGCCAAAATGTTAGAACATTAGTATCAACTAATGCCGTTCCCTCATTGAAAATCGAGAAAGTTGAGAGCCGAGGATGTAGACCTGCTTATGCTACATTTGTTTAAAACACAGTCAGGCAAAAGCACAGCTAGATCCCATGTTTACAGACAGGACTCCCAGTGAGCTTTTTCCTGCTATACATGTGTCTCAGACTCTTCCTACCAGCAAGCCCTCATTCACCTGAACAGGCAGGCTGAGAGACTTCAACTTTGTTGATTTCTAATTGAACCACGCCTAGGGTAGCAATGGCTTCAAAGTTTGGGCATCATGCTGAATACTTGCTAAAGAAAAGTGCTTTCTCCTTTTGATACTTCTATAATTGCTAGAAGCATGGGGCTATAAACCTGGTTCTGCTGTTGACTGGCTGGGCAATCCTGGACAAGTTCGGAAAATGTGCCTCATTTTCTTCTTATGCAAGATAAAAGCACTGCAATCCACTGACCCTAAGGGAGCCTTGCATGTTTAAGATTACATGAGTCGATGAATAATGTCCCTCTTTAACAGTAGTGTCTTTAATTATTTGAAGATTTATAGTAATTTAGCACCTTCCTTCCCTCCACGAAAATAACTTCACATTAGGGAAATGGATCAGTAAATTTTGATAAATGGATATAATAAAATAAGCAACAATCTTAAATTATATATGCAAAAAGTTAGTAATAATGCAGGAGATACTTTTTTGTTATGCTGGTAACTGAGGAAATCAGAACAAGATTGTATATATATTATCCCAGGTAGATGTGTTTTCTACCTTGCACAACATTTAAAATAGTGGTTGGCTCTCACAGGTGGAATCAAGGGTGGATAGTTAATTTTCTATTTTTTACTTTGAGTTTGTCTCTATTTTCCATGAAACAAACAGCCACTTTATTTTTAGGGAAAATAAATAAGCTTTGTTTTTTAAAAAGATTTATGACCCTGGCATTTTGCAAGTACCTGAAAATTTATGCATTTAGCAAACACAGGCCACCAGACTCTGCTGAGAATATAAATGAGCCCTGATAGGGTAGAATGTATCTCATACCTCTTCTAAATTTTAGTAGTTACCTAACAAATATTTTTGCCCTTGACTGTAATGCTAGAAAAATCAAATCACAAGATTGTGAGGCTAGAACTGAGAAGTGAGGTCTTCTACAAGAGCCAGGAAAGATGATTCTCAGCAACTAATTTGAATTCTTACATAGTATAAGCCACATGGTAGACAATAAATAAAAGCAGATTAATTGATTGACTTATGGCCAAAAAGTATCTGGCTTCAGCTTTCCCCTTATGCCATTTGTCAGCCCTGCAGCTCAGGGGCCTGTATCCGGGCCGAGGGGTACTTTCTAGCCTGTGGGCTCCTAACTGAGGATGTAGGCTTAAAAAACAAGAGTCAGAATACTTAGACCAGAGATGGCAAATATCAGCTCATGAGTCACTGCTCCCTGCTTCCACGTCCTTGGCAAGCATTACCGATGGATAAGGCTTCCATCCTTTATTCTCGAAAACAAACTCAGAGACTTGGAAACAACATTGGCCATTCCTACCAACCATTGGGAGCTGGCATGTGGTTAAGAATCTAATTCACTACCTCTTACTTGGGTGAAGTCTTGTTGTTGTTGTTGAGACAGAGTCTCCGTTTGTCACCCTGGCTAGAGTGCCGTGGTGTGACCTCGGCTCACTGCAACCTCCACCTCCCGGGCTCAAGTGATTCTCCTGCCTCAGCCTCCCGAGCAGCTGGGACTACAGGCATGTGCCACTACGCCCAGATAATTTTTGTATTTTTGGTAGAGGTGGGGTTCCTGGCCTCGTGATCCACCCGCCTCAGCCTCCCAAAGTGCTGGGATTATGGGCGCCAACCATTGTGCTTGGCCAGGGTGAAGTCTTAAGATATGCAGCAATGTCTTCAGAGGAACAAATGAAAGATATTTGATAAATGAATGGATGGATGTGTCTTGTAATAAAAATGCTTTGACAACTCTAAAATGCAAGGCATCAAAATCTTGACTGCGGATGGGAGGAGGATTGACTTCAAGCTGGTTTATTCAGAGACTTGGTAACTTACTGCTGGTTGCTGGTAGGAGGTCTCTATCCCTTGCCAGATGGATGTCTTCATAGGGCTACATATCCGTTGTCACAACGTGGCAGCCAACTTCCTCCCGAGCATGTGATCCAGGAGAACACAAGGCAGAAGCCACAATGATTTGTATGGCCTAACCTCGGAAGTTGCACCCTATCCTTTCCTCACTATCCTGTTACTTATACAGGCCAGGTCTATACAATATGGAAGAGTACTACACACGAGTAGGAACACAGGAGGCAGCAAACATTGGGAGCCATCTTGGAGGCTGGCTACCATGTAAGTCCCTGTAATGGAGTTAAAGAAGTATGAGATTCAATCCTTGCTCTCAAGGAGCTCACAGTGTAGTTGAAGGAAGCCCATATATGCAAACAACAACAACAATAAAAACCAACAATCTACTTAAGGAAAAAATAAAAACTATGACAGACTGCTAGAACCCCCCAGTATCTAAGTTCTCTGCCTCTTCCTGGGAATACTGCTACATTTCATTTCTCATCTCCCTTGGGTTTACGTCTGGCCGTATAACTAGTTTTGGGCAATGGAATATAAGTGGAGATGATATGTATCACCTTCAAGCTGAGGTAGTAAAGAGCAGTATTGTCACCTCCACACTCTTTCTTTTATTTAATGGTTTTGCCATGTAAGTGTGGAGTCACTGTGTTCCTGAATGACTATTTAGAGCAAGCTGTGGCCCACACCTTCCCTGGACCCATGGTGGGCTTCAATGTGTTTTTACAAAACTCACATGTGAAATTTTATTACAGCACCTGGTATTATTTACCCTAACAAAGTCATCCAAGGCAACAACCAATCTGTGCAAAATAAATGGCTGTAAGCCTCCTCCAGATGAATCCATGTTTTACAAGATTAGTTCTCACACATTCATGGGACTCAGTTCAATACAATGGCCCAGTAGACATTCCGTAATTATTTAGACAGAGAGTATAATAGAAAAAGTAGGCAGCAGCACTTCAGAAAACAGCCTGAGTGGATTCTTCACATTGCTTTGCAATCTCTTTCCCCCAAACCCCTTCCCTCAGTAAGAGTAGCCAGCAGGAATGCAGTAAGTCTCCTGTATGCTTTTCCTGCCATTAGTTACTCTCTTTTCCCACACTCCATGTTGTACAGTGCTGAGAGATGAACCTTCCTTAAGGTCAACTCTGATTGTACCATTCCTCTGCTCAACAATCTCCAGTGACTTCCCACTGCTTTCCAAATTAAGTTATGTGTCTTGTATTCACTTTCAAGGCCGGAAACACTACCTTGTATTTTGCTCCTTTCATTCATTCATTAAGCAAATTTCTATGACACCATGTTAAATGCTACTTAGGTGTGGCTCTTGCCCTTAAAAAGCTCAAGGCCAGGCATGGTGGTTCATGCCTATAATCCCAGCACTTTGGGAGCCTTAGGTGGGAAGATCACATGAGACCAGCCTGGGCAACCTAACAAGACCCCATCTCCACAAAAAATAAAAATAAAAAAATTAAAAGGAAAAAAGTTCAGTCTAGTGAGGAAATGATAGCACAATGTGAAAGTAAAAGAGGTAACTCAAAAATGATTAAGCAGAAGTATAGAAGAAATGATAGCTATTTGGTGTAAGATTTCACTTAGTAAAAATGGAATGCTTGCTACTATGCCCCACAACCACTTCATACTTTATTCCACTAAAAAGCCATTCTCCCATTCCAGAATACCATCTTTGCACCAAATTTACATAAGAGTTACAAAGAGCTCTACAGAGATCCCCCATGTACCCTTCAGAGGTGACAACGTGCTAGCAACCCTCCCTCTCGGCGCCTCCTCCGCCTCCATGTCCACTCTGGTGGCGCTTGAGGAGTCCTTCAGCCCCCGACCACACTGTGGGAGCCCCTTTCCGGGCTGGCCGAGGCCCAAGCCAGCTCTTTCTGCTTGCGGGGAGGTGTGGTGGGAGAGGCACGAATGGGAACCTGGGCTGCGTGCGGCGCTCACAGGCCAGTGCGAGTTCCGGCAGGCGCCGGTGCGGACTCGGGCGAGCCCCGCACTCGGAGCGGCCGGCTGTGGGCACCAGCCCAGAGCAGTGAGGGGCTTAGCACCTGGGCCAGCTGCTGCGGAGGTTTCTTTGGGTTTCTCAGCACTGACGGCCCTGCCCTCGAATTCTCGCAGAACCTCAGCCTCCTCCCCGCGGGGCAGGGCTGGGGACACCTCCACCTGCAGCCCACCTGGCGGGTAGCTCCACCTGCAGCCCAGTGCGAGATCCAGTAGCTGAAGCCAGCTGGGCTCTTGAGTTTAGTGGGGACTAGGAGAACTTTTATGTCTAGCTCTGGGTTTGTAAATACACCAATCAGCACTCTGTGTCTAGCTCAGGGTTTGTAAATACACCAATCCCTACTCTGTGTCTAGCTCAAGGTTTGTAAATACACCAATTGGTACTCTGTATCTACCTAACCTAGTGGGGACTTAGAGAACTTTTCTGTCTAGCACTCTGTGTCTACCTAAAGGATTGTAAACGCACCAATCAGCACTCTGTGTCTAGCTCAGGGTTTGTAAATACACAAATCAGCACTCTGTGGCTAGCTCAGGGTTCGTAAATACACCAATCAGTACTCTGTATCTAGCTAACCTAGTGGCGGCTGGGATAACTTTTATGTCTAGCTAGAGGATTGTAAATGCACCAATCAGCATCCTGTCAAAATGGTCCAATCAGCTCTCTGTAAAATGGACCAATCAGCAGGATGTGGCAGGTTTTTTTTTTTTTTTTTTTTTTTTTTTTTTTTTTTTTTTTTTGCTGTTTGCGGTAATTATTAATGATCATTGTTTGGGTTCATGCCGCCTTCATGAACCCTGACACTCGTGGGGAAGGTCTGCCGCTTCGTTCCTGTCAGCAACACCAGGAACCTACCAGAAAGAAGCTTCAGGCACGTGTGAAGGAACAAACTCGGGACTCCCTCTCTTTAAGAACTGTAATACTCACCGTGAGGGTCCTTGGCTTCGTTTTTGAAGTCAGTGAGACCAAGAAGCTCTCAATTCTAGACACACACTCACCCCACTCCCCCTAGTGTTAACATCTTGCACAACCATGGCAGTTTGTTAAAACAAAAAAAAAATTGGTGCACTATTATACTCTAGATTTTATTTGGATTTCATTAGTTTTTCCACTAATGGTGTTTCTTTTTTCCAGGTTTTCCCATTGAATTTGGTTAGCATGTTTTCTTAAGTCTCCTTAATCTGTGATGGTCTTCTGTTTCTCATAACCTTGACAATTTGTAAGAGTACTGGTTAGGAGTTTTGTAGAATGTCTCCCAATTTGGGCCTTTTTGATGTTCGTTCGTGATCACACTGGGTTTTGGGAATGGATAATGCGGAAGTGAAGTGCCCTTATATCAGAGGGGATGAGATGTCAACATGACTTGTGGTCGATGATACTAATCTTGATCACTTGGGTAAGGCAGTATTTGTGAGGTTTTTACATTGTAAAATTTGTTTTTCCCTTTCCATACTCTATGCTTTGGAATCAAGCCACTAAGTCTAGATGACACTGAAAAGGAAGGGGATTAAGCCTGTGACCCAGGAAAGGGGAGTATCCACATATATCATTTGGAATTCTGCAGAAATATTTGTCCATCCTCCCTCCCTGCCTCCCTTCGTTTTCTTTCTTCAATTATTTATTTGTATTACTATGGACCTATAGATATTTTCTTTTTTCCTTGAGTTGTGCGATGCTCTGCCATTTTTAACATAAAGTTCATAGATATATGCTTAAGATTATATACTACATTAAGTGCAGTCTTACAATCTTTCTTGACAGTAAACTTCCAGGAAAAGGAATGTGCCCTGTTTCACTTATCAACGTTAGGTCAAATGTGACCTTCCAGATGCCTACATTGGTCAGTCCTCTAAATTAGTGCCCAACCCCCACTGCTGCCAGTCACTCTCAGATTATTCTGTTACATTTTTATTTTCTTTATAACACTTGTTGCTTGATGGTAGTTTTATAGACTTATTTATATATTTAATATTTGTCTTTTCCCACTAGAATAGCAGCTTCCTGAGATCAGGAGCATTGTTTTTCTTGTTCATTTCTGTATTCTCAGTGTCACAAACAGGGTCGGGCACATTGCCAGAACACAGTAAATGTTTACTGAGTAAATCAATAAACCTTCATATTTCTCACTATGTCACTATGCCCAGTGACTGGCCTTAGAGGGATCAATAACTACTAATGAGTGGAATCTGGAACTCTCCCAGTACATGTTAAATTATGGTTAAATACATTTTTATTTATAAAATTCTGATGTATAAAAATAATTTTCAGGACAACACTGACATTAAAAATAAAAATAACAAACATCTGAATGTGTCCTTGCTGTCAAGCAGCAGATTTTACTTCCTGATTGTATTGTATTCCTGTTAACACTGGAAATTCAAGCCAGTGTTCTCTGAGCCCACACCAGCTGGCTGTGCAATGGAGAACAAGAGTAGAAACAGAATTGTCCCAGGTGCTGAGGGTCTCTGGCTCATGCATGATCAACAAAGTAGGCCACTGAGATGTGCCTGGATGGTCAGATAATAAAGAGACTGGCATAAGATGAATGAAGAAAAGAAAGAAAGAAAAGGAATAAAAGAAAGACAGTTGGCCAAGGCCAACTATCTAAATTTGAGTTCATTATGGGACAGCCATTTTAAGCCTCATGGAGAATTTACCCAGTTGGGGAAGAAATAAATGGAAATCTGAAAAGCCAGCAACAGTCCTTTCCCTGAACTGGAGAGGTGGCTGAAGGCTGGTAGGAATTTGTACTTTTCTCCTGGGTTGTTTGGTGAAAATTATCAATGGCTGACATTTAAGAGAAATGAAATCTGATGAGGCAGAGTAAATGCAGTGTGAATGATTTGCTTTTCCCCATAACTGAGTGGATAAACATGATTATTTACTTAATAAAGAATTCTTTGATGTTCCCAAAACAATCCTATTAGTTTAATAAATGGTTGAAAAATTATGATTTATACAAGCTTGGTTAATAAATATACTCTGCAGTCTCTGTCCATTTATCATTGATTTCCATATGTTTGTACAGACAGCTGAGTTCTTTCTTTTCCTCTGAATGCTGCATTTGCAGGAAAATCAGGATTGAATTTAAAACATGAAATAATCATTATAAACCTCCTAGGTAAATAGTACTGACTCATTTACTCATACACTGAAGAATCAGGGCCAGCACCCAGGAATGAGAGTCTTTTTCTATTTTTTTTTTTTTTTTTCTGTCTTTCGGAAGAGAAAACTGACCCAGGGTATATCATCACCTCTAACTCGGTGCCAGAGTTGGGGAAGATAGGAGAAACTATATGTACTCCATGATCATTGCCTGCCAAAAGCACTTACTGGTATATCAGAGATGAGCTTCTGAAAAGACTAAGAGCAAAAATCTAGTATCTGATCTCAAGTATGAAAGGCCATCCTGAGTCATATTACGAGGCTGCCATAGTATATTAATATATCTCACAGGTTTACTCTTTCAGATATGCCAAGTTTCTAAAATCATCGTCTTTGTAATCAAAAGCCTTTGCTAAATATGTCACATGGTGGTAAGATAGTGAACCGCTTTAAGTTGAAGTATGCAGACTGAACCTGAATGGCCATTTGTGAAAAATGCTTTGAAAGAACATGTAGAGCAGATGGAGGGTTGGCTTGTAGGTTGTTTTTTTTTTTCTTTTTTTTCCAACTCCAGGGTTCTATGCAGTCAGCCACCTAATATCATACAATCTAAATAGGAGGAACCATGTGGATACTAGTCAATGTTGAAAACCTGCAACTAAAATAATTAAATTAAATGAATACATAAATTAGGTGAGAGCGCCTCGACATTGGGTGGGAAGGTGAGTGAGGAGGATATGAACCGTACTTGGAAGGCAATCTATTACACATGCTGAAAAGGTAGGAGACGAATTCTTATTGGAATGACAGATTAATATTTCAACAGTTTGTGAGTGATGGGAGTATAACAGAGCTGTCACTGCTCCATTCATACCCCCTAGGCCTTATTACTTCAACACCTGCCTGCCCAACTTCCAACCCCCAGCAGCTGCATCTCTTTGCCCCTGAGCGAATGTCGTGACTAGCTTCTAATGAATAGAACATATCAGAAGTATTCGTGTGAGACTCCTGAAATTAGGTCATAAAAGGCATTGTAGCCTCCTCCTTGCTCTTTATCTTGGATTGGTCACTCTGGGGGAAGCCAGGTGCCATGTGGTGAGGACAATTGAGCAAGCTTATGAACAGGCTCACATGGTAGGAAACTGAGGCCTCCTGCCAACAGCCCTGTGAGTGCACCATCTTAGAAGTGGATCTTCCAACCTCAGTCAAGCCTTCAGGTACCTGTGGACCCTGCCAGCATCCTAATTGACACCTCTTGGGCAAGAACCACCCAGCTAAGCTGCTCCCAAATTGCTAACCCACAGAAACTGACATAATAAGTGTTTATCATTGTAAGCCACAAAGTTTTAGGGAGGAAAGCAATTTCTTACACAGCAATATATAACAAATACATTCAGACTAAGCTAAAATACAGAGAATGATCAGTAAGGTCAAAGGCCAAAAAAAAAAAAAAAGTTCAAAGACTTGAGAGATGAGCAAGACAAAGTGTAGCTTATATTATTTTAAACAAAAAGTAGAATGACACTGTTTATGTTATTTCATAAACGAATTTTTTAAAAACTGAGCCTCAGATGGAAATTTATTAATTATAATTCTTAGATCATGACAGCCATCTTTCATTCAGCAATGATCCTCTATTTTATTTATGATTTTAGTAATATAATGCACACTCATGAAACCAGTGTTCAACTCGAGAATTAACTAGTCATTTACATTCACCTACCCATAATTATATACTTTTTCATTTAATAATCTACCATATTTCTTCTTCATATCATTAAATATACTTCTACATAACTTTTTTATGTCTACACAGAATTCTGTAATGAATGTGCCATACTTGATTAAACCAGTTCTTTATTGTTGGACATTTAAAATATTCCCAACTTTTTGTTATTAAAAATAAGATGGTGATGAATAACCTCATGCATAAATTGATGTGCTGCTGTGATTAATTCCTTAAGATACATTCTCAAAAGGGCAGTGGCTCACGCCTGTAATCTCAGCACTTTGGGAGGCTGAGGTGGGTGGATCACGAGGTCGGGGGTTCAAGACCAGACTGGCCAACATGGTAAAACCCTGTCTCTTCCAAAAATACAAAAATTAGCCAGGTTTGGCGGCATGTGCCTGTAATCCCAGCTACATGAGGCAGGAGAATCACTTGAACCTGGGAGGCAGAGGTTGCAGTGAGCTGAGATCACGCCACTGCACTCCAGCCTTGATGACAGTAAGATTCTCTCTGAAAAAAAAAGAAAAAAGAAAAGAAAAAGTGCAAGTCTCTATGAAAAGGCAAAATCCAGCTCTACAGCTCCTGCAGCAGTAGCTATCTCTGGCCTATCAGAAATGTCTCATCTTCTCCATATGAAGCCTCTGGATCATGTAGCTAGGTCCAAGCAATTAAGTTTCCTCTGAAACAGTCGTCCCCATTGTTTTTGATACCAGGGACCAGTTTTGTGGAAGACAATTTTTCCACAGATGGCATGGGAGGGATGGTTTCAGAATAAAACTGTTCCACTCCAGATCACCAGGCATTAGCTTCTCATAAGGAGCACACAAGCTAGATCCCTCACATGCACAGTTCACAATAGGGTTTGTGCTCCTATGAGAATCTAATGCCAAGGCTGATCTGATAGGCGGTAGAGCTCAGGTAGTAATGTGAGCTATGGGGAGTGGCTGTAAATACAGACCAAGCTTCACTCGCTCTCCTGCAGCTCCCTTCCTGCTTTACCACCTGGTTCCCAACAGGCCACAGACTGGTACCAGTCCATAGCCCAGAGGGTTGGGGACCTCTGCTCTAAAAGATCAGAACTACACTGACAGTGTTCCACATGCCTTTTTATCTATCACCAAGAACCAAGTCCCTCATACAGTTTTTGTCTTCTAGTCACTGTTCCCCAAACTGTGCTGTAAATCCCAAATCTGTTCCATTCCTTTTCGTCAAAACCAAAATCCTTCCACTGCACCTTCTAAAAATTTCTCTTCATTGATGTCTCATAAATTTTAACTTCCTCTCTAAACCATACCCGCACCCGTCCGCCCCACTTTTCTTAACCAAAACTTGACTCTCCATCGGGAATACTGTTTCTCTTATAGCTCTCTCAGATAAAAGCTATTTATTCTAACTCACTCCCTTTTTTTTTTTTTTTTTTTTTTCCTGAGACAATGTCTTGCTCTGTCATCCAGATTGGAGTGCAGTGGCACAATCTCGGCTCACTGCAAACTCCACCTCCTGGGTTCATGCCATTCTCCTGCCTCAGCTTCCCAAGTAGCTGGGACTACAGGTGCCTGCCACCACACCCGGCTAATTTTTTGTATTTTTAGTAGAGATGGGGTTTCACCATGTTAGCCAGGATGGTCTCGATCTCCTGACCTCATGATCCGCCCGCCTGGGCCTCCCAAAGTGCTGGGATTACAGGCATGAGCCACCGCGCCTGGCCAACTCACTCCTTTAAGACCAATATTTTTCTTCCTTATGGAATAAAAGTCATTCTCATGTGTCTGGCAACTTCCTCTCTCTTTACAAGAACCATAGAGCAATTTCATGGTCATTCTCCTCACTCCAGAAAGACATAAGCACATGTCTTCTTCTTCACCCCAACTCCTGACATCACTTGACATAGCCTCAAGTTTGGCTGCTCAAATCTTTAGTCTTCTCGTCTCCAATGTTCTTTTGCTCTATGCTACACTTAGTTACATCCCTGACCTCATTATCAACAGAAACCACGCCACATGCAAGACTGGGAACTCAACTCAAGTGATAGCCAAAAATGGAAGCTGTTGAACTTTGTGCTGATTCACACAATGGGCACAGCTGAAAAAACTAGATGGAACAAATCAAGACTTGATTGAAGCATGCTATATAGGGCCCGAAGCTGCTCCTAGAAGAACAGAGAACTGAAAGAGGACAGAAAAGCATTGGAACTGTACATTGAAGTTCTAGAAGAAGATAGGGCTCCAACAGAGGTGAGCAGCGAGATCCTAGGGAAACTGATAAGCAAAGGGGATTTAAAATGTTTTGCTGTGACAAAAAATATAATACTTGTGTTTTTTTTGAGACAGAGTCTCACTCTGTCGCCCAGGCTGGAGTGCAGTAGTGTGATCTCAGCTCACTGTAACCTCTGCCTCCCAGGTTCAAGCGATTCTCCTGCCTCAGCCTCCTGAGTAGCTAGGATTACAGACATGGGCCACAACACCCAGTTAATTTTTTATTTTTAGTAGAGACGGGGTTTCATCATGTTGGCCAGGCTGGTCTCGAACTCCTGACCTCAGGTGATCCTTCTGCCTCAGCCTCCCAAAGTGCTGGGATTATAGCCGTGAGCTTCTTTGCCCCTTTTCAAGATACTTTAGTTCAAAATTTAAAATCCTTGTTATGCTTCCTTACATGTTGGACTGATGTTTCTTTTGAATGCAACACCAGGGTGAGACCAGGCAGCCCAACATTATTCAAGGTACACAAACATTCCTATCTCTGGCCTACCCTTCTCACTCACTTTTCATACAAGGAAAATTCTCTGACTTCATTGAGATCTCCAGTCCCCTAAATTACATCATCTTTTCTCTATAGTCATCAACTCCTTCCTATTTCCTAATTTCTTCCCAACTTCAGAATCTGTGTCTAGTAGTTTAGTAATCCTCGACCTTGGATGGATGCCCACTGCAGGCCTCTGTGCCTGCATAATGCAGCTGTAACGGTGCTGGCGGCGATGCCCATAATGCTGCAGACATTTTTTAGAATCTATGTTCATAAATAAGATTAGTCTGTCATATTTTACAATTACACTGTCATCTAATTTACACAAGTTTACCTTTTAAATGAGATTTGGGGCATTCCTCTTTTTTCCTATTCTCTGGAAGTGTTTTATAGGATTTGAATTTTGATCATCAGATGTGTTTTCTTTTTATTGCTTTTTTTTTTTTTTGGTACAGTTGTAATTATGTTAGTCATCTGTTGGATGTGTTTTAGATAGAACTTTGTTAAAGACATCTGGGCCTAATAATTTCAGGCACAAGTTTAAAGAAAAAGTAGATATTAACCTACTGATTCAATTTCTTTATTGGTTGTAAATCTTTTCAGATTTTCCATTTCTACTTAAGTCAATTTTGGTATATATTATTTTCTAGGAGATTGTCTGTTTTGAATATCTTTATATTTATTATCCTGAAGCTATTTATATAACTCTCTTATTTTTACTTCTACATCTGTAACCATGTGCCCTTTTCATTCTTAACACTGTATATGTGTGCCATTTCTTTTTTGTCAGAAATTGATTTGTTTAGGTGTTTATTTTAAAAAACACTTCTTTATTGATGGTCCCTATCTTATCTTTATTATTTATGAATTTATGATCTTTAAAATGTTTTTCCTTCTACTTTTTTGGGGTTTTCTTAAATTGAATGCTTAGCTTTTCATTTCAGGCATTCTTTTTTAAAAAACAAACTTGTTAAAGTATAAGTTACATGCAATAAAATGCACAAATTTTTATATTTCATTGAGTTTTGATGACTGTGTAACCACCACTATAACCAATAAAGAGATCATTTCCAGTACACCAAAATTCCCTTGTGCCCGTTCGCAGCCAACCTTCACCACTAACCTAGTCTAGTCTGGTCCCAGAGAACAATCGATCTGCTTTCTGTCAATGTAAATTAGTTTGCCTTTTCTGAAATTTAATATAAGCAGAATCATACACATATTTTCTTCTGTCTGGCATTTTATTTTTGCTTAGCATAATATATTTGAAATTTATCCATGTTGAAATTTATCCATGTGTTAGTAGTTCATTCCTTTTTATTACTGAGTAGTGTCCTATTCTATGAATTATATTACAGTTTGTTTCACTTGCCTATCAATGGGCATTTGAGTTATTTCCAGTTTGGGGCTATTATGAATAAAGTTGGTATACATACTTGTATACAAATCATTTTTTGAATGCATGTTTTTATTTCTCATGAGTAAATACCAGAAATAAAATTGCTGAGTTATATGTTAAGTATATGTTTAACTTACAAGTAATTGTGAAATTCTTCTCCGAAATATTTATACAATTTTACAACTACTTTGGAAAACAACGTTTGAGATTTCCAATTGCTCAATATTTTCACCAACAGTTGGTATTGTCAGTCTTTCGTTTTTAATTATTCTCAATAATATGTAAAGTCATCTCATTGTAGTTTTAATTTACGTTTCCCCAAAGTCTAGTGATGTTAAACAACTTTTTATGTGATCACTAGGCATTCATAAATCTTATCAACCGTGTTTTCCTCATTTTTTGTCCTATTCTTGAGTTGTAAGAGTTATTTCTGTAGTCTAGATATAAGCCCTTTATTAAATATATTTGTGATACATAACTGAGACAAAAAGAGAGGGAAAGTTTTAATATTAAATCTTTTCTTTAATCAGTATTTTAAAAATTTCACTGTAATTACATATTGACGACTCATGACTTAGAGATGAATTTTGAATATTCAACATGTAGGCTCTTTTACATTATCTCTTTGTTATTGATTACTATCAATTGTATGCTGGTCAGAGAACATGATCTGTTTTATGCTGGTTCTGAAATGTGTTCATACATAATCATTTATGTTACTTTATGTGATAGATTTCACAAATGTATGCTCAAGGCAAATCTGTATTCTCTGTTTGGTTCATATATACTTTTCATTGTGATCAATATTAGAGCAATATTTTTAATTGTGTTGTTAAAATCTTCCATATATGTATTATGACATAAAATCTTCCAATACAAACACAAATATGTAAGTTCTACTGTACTTCTATGAGCTTTTGTCTTATGTATTTTCAGGTCTTAGTATTAGTTGGACACAAGTTGAAAAATATTAAATATTTCTCGTGAATGTTAGCTGTTATCATGTAGTGAGTGTTATTTCCCTAATAATCTTTTTGGCCTTACACATATGACCTTTTAAAAAGTATTAGTAATAATATCTGCCTGCTGTATCTTCCTCTATCCTTTCACTTCGAATCTTTTTTGTGCTTTTGTTTTAGATATGCCTCTTGTCAATACCATTGTATTAGTCTGTTCTCATGCTGCTAATAAAGACATACCCGAGATTGGGTAATTTATAAAGAAAAGAGGTTTAATTGACTCACAGTTCAGCATGGCTGGGTAGGCCTCAGGAAACTTACGATCATGGCAGAAGGGGAAGCAAACAGGTCCTTCTTCACATGGCCACAAAAAAGAGAAGAATGAGTGCCCAGCAAAGGGGGAAGCCCTTTATAAAATCATCAGATCTCATGAGAACAAACTCACTATCATGAGAATAGGATGGGGGTAACCCCCCCCCCATGATTCAATATCTCTACCTGGTACCTCCCATGACATGTGGGGATTATGGGAACTACAATTCAATATGAGATTTGAGTAGGGACACAGCCAAACCATATCAATGACCGAACTAAGTTTTTTTGGAAAAAAAATTCAATCTGACAATTCTATTTCTTTTAAAAAAAATAGTTTCTTTACATTTACTGTGATTACATACATACATACATATTGAGGTATAATTACCTAATGTAAAATGTACTGTGTATAATTTGGTGAGTTTTGACAAATGTATACCTTTGTAATCAACACAACAATCAAGGTTATTCTATCCTAGAAATTTCTCTTAAGCTCCTTTCCCTTTACTCTCACTCTCCTCACAGAAACAAGCAGTATTCTGATTTCTTTCCCTGTGGTTTAGTTTGGTCTGTTTTGGGACTTCATATAAATAGATTATTTATGTCTTTTCTGGTCTGTCTTCTAATACTTAACCTATTTTTTTTAGATTCATACCTATTGTTGCATGCATGAGAGGTTTGTTGTTTTATTGCTGAGTAGTATCATGCTATATGAATATAGTCACATATTTTTATTAATACCATTTCACCTTTTGCTTTTAATTTACTTGCCTATTCTGTCCTTCTTTTGATTCATCATGTCTTTCATTCCATTTTTTTCCCCATCCACTAGTTTGGGAGTTACATATTTTATTTCTATTCTTTTGGTAGTAATCATTAATAATTTAACATGCACACTAACACAATGTAAAATTAATGAATACTTCTCATCTCCTCTTGAACAATACAAGTACCTTAGTACACTTTATTTTCAATATTCACTTCTCATTTTACAGGTGTTTTGTCCAGCATTTTAGCTCCATCTTGTTTTCTAAAATTCCCAAATTATAATTGTCATTTCATATACTGAAGTTTAGTTTAGACTTACATATGATAACTAAGTTTTTTTGCTCACTAGTTCTTTTTATTTGGCGGATTCTTAAGGGTCATGGTTTCTTGTAAGACACCTTTTAAAAATTACCTTAGTGATACTAGTGGTAAACTCAGTTTTGTTTGTTCAAAATGTATTTACTTTGCCTTTATTTTTTAATAACATTTTTAAAATAATATTTTTAAAGAGAGACATAATTATTGTTCAAGAATAATTTTTTCTCAACAATTTGCAAATATTCTACAGTCTTTTGGCTTCCACTTTTGAATAAATAATAATTAAATTTTAATTGACATTATAATTGTACATATTTATGGGGTACAGTTTGATGTTTTGATACATATATGTTGTATAATCATTCAATCAGATAGTGCATTCATCACCTCATGAATTTATCACTTATTTGTGTCAGGAACATTCATTTGGTAATACACAGTGTTTTACTATTAACCAAAGTCACCCTCCTGTGCAATAGAATACCAGAATTTATTCCTTCTATTTAATTGTAACTTTGTACCCATTGACCAAACTCTCCCCATCCATCCCTCCTCAGTCTGTGATAACCAGTGTTTCATGGTTCTACACTCTACTTCTATGATATCAACATTTTAGAAAAAATTTCACATATGAGTGAGATCACATAGGTTTTGTCTTTCCGTGTTTGGCTTATTTCATTTAGCATGATGTCCTCCAGGTTTGTGTTATCACAAATAATATAATTTCTCTCTTTTTAAAGGCTGAATAGTATTCTATTTTGTATGTATACATACCACATTTTATTAATTCATTCATCCATTGCTGGACATGTAGGTTCATTTCATATCTTGGCTATTGTAGATACTGCTACAGTAAACATGGGAGTGTAGATTTCTCTATGACATACTAATTTCATTTTCTTTTAATTATACCCAGTAGTAGGGTTGCTGGATCATATGGTAGCTCTATTTTTAATTTTTTCAGGAGCCTCCATACTGTTTTCCATAGTGGTTGTACTAGTTTACAATCCCACGAACATGTGCAAGTGTTCCTTTTTCTCCACATCTGTACCAGCACTTGTTTTACTGTGTCTTTTTGGTAGTAGACATTCTAACTGGAGTGAAGTAGTATCTCATTATGGTTTTGATTTGCATTTCCCTGATGATTAGTTATGTTGAGCATTTTTTTTTAATACCTGTTGGTCATTTGTATGTCCTGAGATAAAAGTCTATTAAGGTCTTTTGTCTATTTTTTATTTATTTATTATTTATTATTATTATTATTTTTGAGACAGAATCTTGATGTGTCACCCAGACTGGAGTGCAGTGGTGTGATCTCAGCTCATTACAACCTCTGTCCCCTGGGTTCAAGCAATTCTTCTGCCTCAGCTTCCCTAGTAACTGGGATCACAGGCGTGCACTACCGCATCCAGCTGGTTTTTGTATTTTTACTAGAGATGAGGTTTCACTAAGTTGGCCTGACTGGTCTCGAACTCCCAACCTCAACTGATCCACCCACCTCGGCCTCCCAAAGTGCTGGGATTACAGGTGTGAGCCACCATGCCCAGCCTCTTTTGTCTGTTTTTTAATTGTGTTATCTGGTTTTTGGTTTGTTTTTTGTTTGCTTGTTTTTTGCAGGTAAGGTGTTTAAATTTCTTATGTATTCTGGATATTAACCTCTTCTCAGATAGATAATTTGCAAGTATTTTCTCTCATTCTATAGGTTGTTTCTTCATTATGTTAATAGTTTCCTTTGCTGTGCAAAATTTTTTTAGTTCAGTGTAATCCCAACTGTCTATTTTCGCTTTTGTTGCATGTGCTTTTGAAGTCATATTTAACAAATTTATGCACAGCCCAATGTCATGAAGCATTTTTTCTATGTTTTTTTCTAGTATAGTTTCAGTTTTGGGTTTCATATTTAAGTCTTTAATTCACATTGACCTAATTTTTGTGTCTGGTGAAAGATAGAATATAGTCTCATTCTTCTGCATGTGAATATCTGATTTTCCCACCACAAAATTTATTGAAGAGACTGTCTTTTCTCCAATGTGTGTTCTTGGCACTTTTGTTGAAAGTCAGTTGGCTGTAGGTGTATGAATTTATTTCTGGACTTTTTATTCAGTTTCATTGGTCTATGTGTCTGTTTTTATGTTAGTACCATGCTGTTTAGGTTATGATAGCTTTATCATATATTTTGAAATCAGGTTGTGCAATGTTTCCAATTTTTTTCTTTTTATTCAGGTTTGCTTTGGCTATTTGAGGCTTTTGTGGTTTTATATGAATTTTATGTTTTTTTCCTATTACTATGAGGAATGTCACTGGCATTTTGACAGGGATTGCATTAAACTGCAGATAATTTTGGGTAGTGTGGCCATTTTAACAATATTAATTCTTCCAATCTATGAACACATGGTATCTTTTCATTTATTTGTATCCTCTTCAATTTCTTTCACTGAAGTTTTAGTTTTCATTGCAGAGATCTTTCATCTCCTTGGTTAAGTTTATTCCTAGGTATCTTTTTTATTTGTAGCTATTGTAAATGGAACTTCTTTTTAAATTTCTTTTTCAAGTAGTTCACTATTAGTGCATAGAAATGCTACTAATTTTTGTGTGCTGATTTTGTATCCTGCAACTTTTCTGAATTTTTAAAATTAGTTCTACAGTTTTTGGTGTTGTCTTTGGGGTTCTCTATTTATACAATTATGTCATATACAAACAGGGACAATCTGACTCTCTCCTTTCTAATTTGGGCATCTTTTATTTCTGTACCTTGCCTAATTGCTCTGGCTAGGACTTACAATACTACATTGAATAAAAGTGGTAAAAATGGTCATACTTGTCTTGTTCCTGTTCAATATAATGTTAGCTATGAGTTTTCCATATATGACCTTTCTTGTGTTGAGGTACAGAACTTCTGTACCTAATTTCTTGAGAGTTTTCGTCATGAAGGATGTTGAATTTTTGTTAAATGCTTTTTCTGTGTCTATTGAAATAATCATTTGGTTTTTGTTAAATCACGCTTGCATCCCTGAGATGAATCTCATTTGATCGTAGTGAATGATCTTTTTAATGTACTGTTGGATTCAATTTGCTAGTATCTGGTTGGGAATTTTTGCATCTAGGTTCCTCAGGGATATTGGCCTGTAGTTTTCTTTTCTTATTGTGTCCTTTTCCAGTTTTGGAATCTGAGTAATGTTGGCCTTATAAAATGAGTTTGAAAGTACTCCTCTTACATTTTCTGAAATTAGTTTGAGAAGTGGTATTAGTTCTTTTTTAAATATTTGGTAGAATTCAGCAGTTTTCAAGTCTTTACTTACAGTTGAGTTGTGGATGTTTTCCCTTTTCTTTCTAATTGCTTTTAAGAACTATTTGTCTCTATATTCTGCTCATTAACAACAGTGAATCTTGGTAGAATTTTCTTTTATTGTTCCTTTTCTTGTCCTTTCTAAATCTGATGATTTATTGTCTTCACTTCTAGAAAATTCTTAGCCTTTGATATTTTGAATATTCTCTAGTTCTCTTTTTCTGGAACTTTATTTAGACACATGATAAAACTTCTCATTTTATTTTCAGTATCTCTTATTCTCTCTTTATGTTTTCTATTTCTTTCATTCTTTCTGTAAGTTTCCTTAAATTTCGTGCCTTGTAGTTCACTAATCTCTTTCGCTCTGGCTAATCTTTTGCTTTAATCATTTCATTTAGTTTTTAATTTCAAATTCAAAGATTATATTTTTCACATACAGAAGTTCACTTTAATTCCTTTCTCCTCACATTTTTGTATTCTGCCTTCTAATTCCTTAAATAATTTAATTTAATATTAAATTATTTGGGTCCTACTTCTGCTGATTATAATGCTGGCTGTCATTCATAGTGACTTGTGTTTTGTAATTTCTATTGTTTTTATAATTTTCTATTATAAACTCATTGTCATCCCAGTGACTTTAACAGCAGAAATTCCGTGAGCTGGAGTTAAAAGCATGTCTCAATAAATTCCAGAGCAAATTTATTTTTCTTCTACCAAATGCCCTAAGATGACTTTAAGTTAATTTCCTAGTGTGAGGATTTATGGACCTTGTGAATAGCATAAACGCAAACCCAAAACCTACATGAGGACTGACACATTGTTATGAAGTCTCAGAGGTGACTTTTTTCCATGTGAAGTACAGGTTGAGTTAGATACATTTGCTTTTGATGAAAGGTAAAGATGTAGAACTTTGAGGCCCTCAGGTTTATATGGAGATATCAGTTCTAACTCCCCAACTCACATGGGCGAAAGCCTAGTCTCTTCACTGGGCTAAGCCATTCAAATCCTGCTGTCTTCATTAATGAGATTTGTAAATGTCTTTGGGGTAGCCGTAGCTTCAGTTTTGCTTTCTCACCCTGATTATTTTTAAATTGTTGATCATTGGGATTGCTCTTACTTTCTTGACAGTTCAACATGACATCTAGTAAGATATCAGTTATATTTTACAAAGCACTTTAAAGTGTTGGTATTGGAAGGTTTTACAGAATATCTAGCTAATTATGTTGCTGAAAATTGCAATCACCATTAACGCTTCAACCCATATCTATGGGTCTTCTACCTCTACCATGTATTAAAACTGTTCTTGCCAAAGACACCTCCATGTTGACAAACTTCATGTACAGTGTTCAGCCTCACCTTACTAGGCCTCTGAAAGGTATTCAACATATGCAACCATTTCTTCATTCTTGATGCATTTTATTCTCCCATCCTCTTAGTTTTTCTCCTAACTTTCTGGGTACCTCTTCTTAGTCTCTTTTGCCTGTCTAATCAATCCAAACCTAAAGGTTTAAAATTATCCTTACAAATATTGTAATAAATAAGAAGAGAGAAAAGCTCAAAATGTTATAATAAGCAGCATATGTTTCAGGAGTCTTCAGTACACTGCCTGCTAATGCTTATTATGATATTATTATTGCTATGCTCTTATTATCTTTTTTTTTTTTTTTTTTTTTGAGACAGAGTCTCGCTCTGTCACCTAGGTTGGAGTGCAGTGGCACGATCTCGGTTCACTGCAACTTCCGCCTCCCAGATTCAAGTGATTCTCCTGCCTCAGCCTCCTGAGTAACTGGGATTACAGGTGCCTGCACCAGGCCCAGCTAATTTTTGTATCTTTAGTAAGGATGGCGTTTCACCATGTTGGCCAGGCTTGTCTCCAACCCCTGACTTCAAATGATCCACCTGCCTTGGCCTCCCAAAGTGCTGGAAATACAGGCATAAGCCACTGTGCCCAGCCCTTATTATCATTTTTATGTAAAGTTAATTGTCATGACAGTAAGTTAATCATAAAGTGAAGCTGAAGTGGAACATAGTTTGGCTTTACCATGCAGAACTATTTTGCACTATAACAAAGAGGAATAACCTTTTTGCTTAAGAGTGTGAATTCTAGGCCGGGCGCGGTGGCTCAAGCCTGTAATCCCAGCACTTTGGGAGGCCGAGGCGGGTGGATCACGAGGTCAGGAGATCGAGACCATCCTGGCTAACACGGTGAAACCCCGTCTCTACTAAAAAAATACAAAAAAACTAGCCGGGCGAGGTGGCGGGTGCCTGTAGTCCCAGCTACTCGGGAGGCTGAGGCAGAAGAATGGCGTGAACCCGGGAGGCAGAGCTTGCAGTGAGCTGAAATCCGGCCACTGCACTCCAGCCTGGGTGACAGAGCCAGACTCCGTCTCAAAACAAACAAACAAACAAACAAAAAAGAGTGTGAACTCTAAAGCTATACTACCTCATTTCAAATTCCTGCTGCACTACTTTCTAGCTTTATGATCCAAAGTATGTACTCTAATCCTTCTGTGCCTTGGGTTCCTCGTCTATGAAATAGAAGAAATTATAGTACCACCTAGATGTGTCAAAAGGATTGAGGACATACTTAGTCCCTGGCACATACAGGTTGAGTATCCCTTAACCACAATGCTTGGGACTAGAAGCATTGTGGATTTTGAATTTTTTCAGATTTTGGAATATTTCCATACACAAAATAAGACATCTTGGGGATAAGACTCAAGCCTAAACCCAAAATTCATTTATATTTTAGATACACCTTATATACACAGCCTAAAGGTACATTTTATTTTCTCTAATGCTGAATAAACTGTGTGTTGTGTAACTGCTTTTTGACGGTGTCCTGTCACATACGGTCAGGGCTGGAATTTTTCATTTAGGACATTATGTCAATGCTGAAGTAGTTTTGTATTTTTGAGCATTTTAGATTTTAGATTTTCAGATTATGGATGCTCAACCTGTACTAAGCACTGTGTAACTGCTGTCTATTAAGATTCTTTACTATTATTACATTGACCTCTGCACTCTCTTATACACAGCCAGGTACAGCTAATGGGAGTAAAGAATTCTGAACTGTTCAAATAATTTTGACACAGAGATTGAGATAGCCAGCTATATTTCTGGACCCCCCATAAATGAGTTAGTCTCAGCTACTGCTGAATCACTTGCTACATGCTTTGGAAACTCATACAGAATGCAAAGAAGCAAAAAGAGTAACTAGGAAGTCTCTAACTTTTTCATTTGTCCTAATGAAAATCATGAGATAATGGCATTGTTTAGCAATAATAAGGTAAAAGCCTGGGGTAGTGGACACCTCAGTAGATTCAGAATGACACAGGGCAATATGGTTATAGTTAATGAGAATTTTTATTTATTTATTTATTTATTTATTTATTTATTTATATAATTTTTGAGATGAAGTCTCACTCTGTCTCCAAGCTGGAGTGCAGTGGTGTGGTCTCAGCTCACTGCAACCTCTGCCTCCCGGGTCCAAATGATTCTCCTACCTCAACCTCCCAAGTAGCTGGGATTACAGGTGTACTCCACCACACTCAGCTGATTTTTGTATTTTTAGTAGACATGGGGTTTCACCATGTTGGCCAGGATGGTCTTGATCTCTTGACCTCTTGATCTACCTGACTTGGCCTCCCAAATTGCTGGGATTACAGGCATGAGCCACTGCGCCTGGCCGTTAATGAGAATTTTCTAAGTGTAACTGGTCCTCCAAGACACTTTGCTGAGATATTCCTAAGTATTTCATTTCAGAGCATTTCTGGGAACACTGGCATTTCACCATAGCTGAGACCATAACACCACCAGTTTCCACGGTGCAATCTGCCACAGCAAAACAGCAGAGGATGATCAGGAAGGCACAGTCAGCTTTGCTTGAGTGCCAATAAGCAAAACCTGGTGGCTGCCACTCTGGATCATTCTGCCACACCTGGTTACCAGGCTAACTTGAAAGTACCTGTGAGGTCTTCCCTGAGCTTTCAAATGTGGTCTACGATAAACACTGAGAACTTTTAGATGACCTGAGGTTTCACAATAATCCCTGTTGGGTAAAAACAGGGGAGCAAGTCAAATCTGTACTCTGTTCCTCCTCCCACGTCTAATCTGTCTTGACTGTGATAGGCTGTGAGGACCCAGACCAAAGAATGAGGACTCCCAAAATATACTACTACAAAGAAATATAAAGGGAGGCATCTCAAAGCTGGAAGAAACTTGGCACAAGCACTTTGACCCTATAAGAATACACCAACCTCAGAATGTGCTTGCTTACAAGGGACACCAAGCAAATAAAAGCACCTGCAGGGCCAGGTAGATAATAGAAAGCAGTAAGGAGAGGGTAGGTAGGTGGGAAATTGGAGAGTGCTTTATCTGAAGTGACTGCAAGTGATCAGCCTCAGAGAAATGTTACCCAACCAACAGAGGTCCAAAGCTAATCTAATTCTTTTTGTTGTTGTTTGTGAGATGGAGTCTCGCTCTGTCACCCAGGCTGGAGTGCAGTGGAGTGATCTCAGCTCACCACAACCTCTGCCTCCTGGGTTCAAGTGATTCTTCTGCCTCAGCCTCCCAAGTAGCTGGGATTACAGGCACGTACCACTGCGCCCAGATAATTTTTTGTATTTTTAGTAGAGATGGGTTTCACCATGTTGGCCAGGCTGGTCTTGAACTCCTAACCTCAGGTGATCCACCCACCTCGGCCTCTCAAAGTGCTGGGATTAGCTAATCCAATTCTTTAAGAAAAGCTAGAGGTCAAATTGTTCTCTGAAATCTCTCAATTTTGAAATGTTGGTGACTATTTTTTTTTTAAGTTGCTCAAAAACTTACATCTGCAGGTCATATTTGGCTCATGGCTGTCAATTTACCACCCACGTTTTAGAACAAGGGTTCCTGACCCTTTTATAATGCACCATGTTGCCACAGCCTAGGGCATGGCCACATTCTCTGTGACCAAGGGACATAAGAGCGCTTATACACTGTAGGAAAGGCATGCTGGAACACCACACTCCCTAATGAGGATTGGTGCAACTGGGAGTGGAGAAAAAAAAAGTATTATTCCCTGCTACACACAAATGTCTTTTTTTTTTCCTACTTCATGCTTATTATTATCATTCTTCCTAAATTCTTTTAGACAGAAAAAAAAAAATCCATCGTATTTTTATATCTTTATATTGTTATTTTATGTATTCATCGTAATTAAATGTGTATATACCTGTCTCTTACAAAATTGTGAGCACCTTAAAACATTGAGAATTACAAGTGCCTTGTAGCTTATTAAGGTGCCAGACTCAAGGTGCAGAATGCCAAGTGAGAACTATCAAAGGTCCTGACGAACTGTGGTGCCGTTGTGCCAGCCTTCCGCTGAGCCTCTCTCACATGAACTTACTCCAGTGAGAAAATGCACCTTGTGTGGTGAAGGCTTTGGCATTGGTGGCATTCTGTCACATATGGCCAAACCTAATCCTAACTTATGTAGCCTGAAAAGTTTTTGTTATTAAAAAAAGAAGCCTTTTTCAGGTGCCTTATAAAGTAGAAACTTTTTGAGTGTTTGTAATCTTTTGACATAGCAAATTTAGGGATCTATCAAGAGCCCGTCATGGGCTCTAAAGTTAAACTTGAACAAATTGACTGCTTTCTTCAGCCATCTGGCAAAACCTCAAATTTAGAAAATTGAACTGAAGTGGGTCATGAATGTAATGATATTTTCTTAAGATTCGGAGGCCACGTTTCTCGAACATTTTGTCAACAGCTCTCCATGAATCTTAGAGCTGATTAGGAGATAAGCTGGTACTGCCAAACTCTTCTCCCATAATTTTCAAGTTGGTTTCTTGTGACTTCTAAGTTTATAACCATTAGCGTGTTTTGCTAAACCTGAGAAGGATAAACTATGACTGCTTTTAATTAATAAATCAACTACATCCCAAAGGATGTTTTTAATTTTTCGTTCCTGCTGGAATACCAGTTCCCTGAAATAGACATGCACATAATATTTAAAATGACTAGAAATATAAATGTGACCACACAAACAATGACCTTAACAATTACGCCAGCAGTGCAAATTGTTCAAGAAAGGAGGTGGAAACCACCTCCATCTATACTCAATCAGTCAAAGCAGGGATGTTTGACTATCAAAAATCATTCAAAATAAACAAATAAGCAAAAAAGCAAGCAGCGCAACCAATTCTAAAAGGCACGAATACAACCACCAATAAAAAAACTTCCACAATTTAAATTTATCACATTAAATGGTCTAAGGATTGTTATAATGAGTCAGGCACTCTGATCATCTGAAGCTAGGCTGCGGATGGTTTCATGCTATAAAAGGGGACAATATACTGAGACTTTTCACAGAAAATGCCCTTTTGAGGATATTAAAGCAGATGCTCTCTTTCCCTCACTCTGGAGTCTCCTGTGGGGTGAATCCAGTAGCTTCTAGATAAAGTGCCCACACCAAAGTATTCAAATCCATTTAATGAGGCATCATGACAAAATTTGGCAAGGGTTTTATCCCCCTGCTTCTTTTCCACCTCAAACTGCTTTGATTCATTTGTGAAAAATTTACTTTTGCCAATTGAAAAACCCTTTTGTGGCTGCCAGTCACTAATCTCCCCTCTGACACATCCATTCAACAAGACTAAATCCAATATTGACATTTGTATCTTCGGGGAAAGGAGGTTAAGCACTGGGAGGAAAAGCAACTCCCGAACCACACCAAACGCTACACAGCATCTAAATGAGCTACGACGGGTTTGATTCAAGGGGAACTCCTGAGAACTCAGGGGGCTTTGATCACATCCAGGGGCCGTCATTCTCTAGTTACGCAGCCAAGTAGAAGTTGTTTGATGTTATCTATAGGTATCCGTAGCAGCCTAATTAAAATTCTTTCTAGTGCTCAGAAGTCATTCTTCAGTACCATCATCTCAAGGGAATCTCTTCAATGTTTCTACTGGACTTGGCTTTCTCTGACATTAAAAAAAGTAATCCTCCGCTGTAGTTCCTTGAATGTTCTGCTCACTTCTAGGATGACTAGAATTCTCTTTCTTAGACATTGGCCTTAAGATAACAGGGAGGTAATAAGGGTCCTTCCTACCAAAGCCATGCTAGGTGATTTATTTAGTGAGAACCCTCCCATACTTCCCCCCTCCATGCCCAAAATATGTGACTACATGTCTTCAGTGTGCGATGAACATACTGACAGCTGCTTACTTAATACAGGCATTCCTAGAAAAACAAACATGTTTTAATCTGAAATTTAAAATACAGATTAAATTGCCATGTAAGAAAATAAATATTTGCCATGGCAATTAAATGTTAAAGTGTGAGTTTGAAATGGCTGAAGGAATTGAATAGAAGTCGAAGTTAGAAAAAGTCAAAGTACAATTTGCAAGCAAGGGGAATGACCCAGTATTACTTGTATCCAACCTTCTTCATCACTGATGCATTACTCTTCTTTGTGTTCTTATCAAGTTTAACAAAAAGGAAACTATAATATTATACAGAGGGTGCAATCCTTATAGCTTTCTACTATTTGCTGAGCCTTGGTTTCTTTTTTCTTCTTAATTAAAAATATTCTCTAGTAAATAATATCTGACTGTCAAAGCATGGAACCACTTAGCCCCTATGCCGTCTTGATAATGTATTGCAAAATTCTGTTGCTTTAAAAACATGTTAATTTTGTCCAAGCAAGATAGGGTGCAAGTTTGTCTGCGTAATTTTAACACAATACTCTTTTATGTCTTTCTGCAGAGTTACGTACACACTTCTGTTACTGTAAACCTGCCACAGTACAAACTTTGGGAACACAGAGTATAGTCATACATTTTTGAAAAGGTATTTATATGACAATTTATATTTTGTTTCCAATGATCTTTAAAAGGAAAATCACTAGTAGTGATTTCCTCTCTTTATTTTTAAACCAAGAGTAGTTAACTTTTTTTCCCAACAGTGTATGATTTTTGCCTGTTTTGTATCTATCACAAACATCATAAGCTGGTTTCACCACATATTAACAGCCACATCAGTTTCTTATTTTTCCTCATGTTCAAGACAGACAAGCCAACTTCCTATATTCAAGCTCTCTAGGTTCCTCTTTCCTATCTACCTTTGAGTGAAACTGATTGTCAAGCTCCATTAAGTTATTAATATGTAAATGTTATAGCATGCTGCACCAGCTACTCGTCACTATTGCCACCAACTCCATAGATCAGTTAGAAAAATTGTGAAGCACAGAAAATGTATAGTGTTAATGTCAGAGGAAAAAAATCTTAAGCTTCAATCAACATTTAGACTGAAAATTCCATCTATTTAGGTTTCCCTGAGAGCATAACATTGGTTTGTGAGTGCTGATGAGAAATAAAGATCATCACAGACTCTTGCAGGGGGAGGGATATTGAATATCTATTAAGCCAATATAGTTTGCTGTTGAGCCAATTAATATCATTTTCCCAACAAATTCATTATCAAACCATAACTGTCAAAAAGTTAAAACTTGTACAAATACTGCATGCATCTGTGTTAAACATGTATTCAACTTATTAATGAGTTGAACCATTAAAATGATAACATTAAAATTAAGATGAGAAGATATTATACAAGGAGATAATTCTAAAATAAGTTTGCAGAATTAGAGAAAAAACTTGTTAATGTCCTGTAGGTTATAAGGGTAATAAAACCATAACTTTTGGGGTTATCTTTCCTGGACAACAATGATTTCCATCTCTTTTCAGGTTTGCAAGTTAACATATATTTAATACTTAACCCAATGTCTGAAACTTTAAGTAGCAGAAATAAAATCAAACACAGGTACAGTTCCTAAATAATTAAGTAATATATGGGGGTTTTAAGCAAACATTGACAATATGTAATTGGAACATGTTTCTTTCTCCATTGGTTCATATTACCCAGGTTTACATAAGAGGTTATAAAAGGCAAACGTAAGCATGTTTTCTTTTTTTTAACTGTTATTTTAAGTTCAGGGGAACATATGCAGAATGTGCATGCTTGTTACATGCTTTCTTAAAGATTCATTGTAACCTGTTTCATCATAAGTTTTCTTTCAGTGAACGGAAGCGTTTGACAGAGAAACACCTTTGTAAGCTAACCTTGAGAATATGTTATTAGAAACATGTTCTTTCTCCATTGGACCCTAGATATTTAGGTGATCCTGCTCAAAAATAAAACAAAACCTCAGTATGATATTAAAAGAATATACCTTCCATCTTTTGTTTTATTTCCAAGTTTTAAATTGCATTATTAATAAACTGTTAGTTTATCCAGGGCCTGTGGAAGACTGAATAACAGCCCAAAGATATGCATGTCCTAATACCCTGAACTTGTGAATATGTTATCTTACATGGCAAAGAGACCCTTGCAAGTGTGATACAATTAAGGACTTCGAAAAGAGAAGATTATTGTGGATTATTCCAGAAGGCTCAATGTAATTACAAAGAAGGAGCTCTATAGATCCTCCTCTTTAGAAAAGGGAGGCAAGAGGATCAAAGGCAGAAATATGAGATGTGATGACAAAAGCTGAGGTTGAAGTGATACCCTATGAAGATGGAGGAAGGGGCAATGAGCCAAGGAATGTGGACAGCCTTTAGAAGCTGGGAAAGGAAAGGAAGTGGATTCTTCTCTAGAACTTGCAGAAGGAATGCAGCCCTACTTTGGAATTCTGACCTCCAGCAGAGTAAGACAATAAATTTGATTTGTTTTAAGCCTTTCCATTTGTGCTAACTTGTTACAGTAGCCACAGCAAACTCATACAGGGCTCATAGAGAGGAACCTCATAGCATCTTAAATACCAGACTTGGTAGAATAATGGCAAATTCTAAAAATCCAAGCTATTACCATAAGCAGTTTGACCACCTACAATTAGCAGATCTAGAATATAGAAAAGTTACTTTGAATGTTTAAGAATAGCTGTGTACAAAAACTACTCTTACTAAGTTAAGGACAGTCTGGTTAATCAAAACTAAACATGTAAACAAACCAAAAATTTCCCTTTGTTGAGTTTGCAAGTTTAAAGAAGAAAATCAAAACATGCTTTCATATGCTCACCAACAGTATGACTGCATAAATAGCACAGACACTCTTAAATTCAACAAATGTGGCTTAAGTTTTTAATTCTTTTAGCTGACTATAAACTTTGAGTTTCAATATTATACAGAATTTTCTCTGCTGTATATATAGCCAGGAATCAGAGATTGTTGTTTGACTCTCTCCTTGATATTGACTTCTGAAGTGACTAAATTTAATTCCTATACTTTAATGAAGCCCCCTGAGTTTTGTTTTATTTATTTATTTATTTACTGAGATGGAGTCTCACTCTGTCACCTAGGCTGGAATGCAGTGGTGCAATCTTGGCTCACTGCAACCTCCACCTCCTGGATTCAAGTGATTCTGCTGTCTCAGCCTCTCGAGTAGCTGGGATTAAAGGTGCATATCACCATCCCACCTAATTTTTGGTATATTTACTAGAGACGGGGTTTCACTGTGTTGCCCAGGCTGGTCTCAAACTCCTGACCTCAAATGATCCACCTGCCTCAGCCTCCCGAAGTGCTGGGATTACAGGCATGATCCATCATGCCCAGCTTGTTTGTTTGTTTTAATCCATGTTCCCTAGCCACCCCCCAGGGGCGTCTTAACTGCAGATATGGTCTTCAAGGTTGAAGGAGGAATGATGTCACTTATCACTCCCCTCTGCAGAACTCTATAAAGTGTTCCCACTGCAAACTGTTTACCTGAGGCTGGCAAGACACAGCATAGTCTGGCCCCTCTTTGACCCTCCAGCCCATCTTACTCCTCCTGGCCTCATACTCTGGGCTGACACCCACTGTACCTCATTCAAGTTCCATTGATCAATGCACCTCTCATCAGGAGAATTCACCCTGCTCCCCTACCCACAGCCCAGGAAACATCTATCCTTTCTTCAGAGCCAGGCTTAGAACTAACCTTTCTTGGGAGTTAGAGACTCTGCTACATGCTTCCTCATTGTTCTGTCTACTTATTGAATGAAAGATCACTGGAAATGGGGACAATGTCTATCCATTTGTCCTCTGTTGGGTTACACTAAGCCGACAAAAGAGCCTGCATACTTGAGTCCATGCCATTTCCTCCATTTATAAGATCTAGGAAAAGCAGCAGCAAATGGTAGAGGTCAGGTTTATCAAGCCCAGATAGACCCTTTACAAGAAACTGGTCACAGAGATCACGAGCAAGGGTGCAACCTCCAAACTTGGGAATGAAACAACAGAGTAATATACTGCAATGTCAACTGCTATAGCACTAGCCTCTGCAGTATCATCAGGAATTACCATGTGAATTTCTCTGAGATTTCCATGGGATTCCCTATGACTCATTTCTTGGGCACACTAGAAGCAGCATCTCTACAGATGGTGGTTACTTGGAAATCCTTAAAGGGTGTGACAAAGCAACAGGCTTTTCATGGGGACCTGCAAGGTTCTACAGTTTAGGAGATCCACCATGTGCCTGAACACATGTCAATAAACATTTGTTGGTCAATAAACATTTGTTGAGCAATGAAAAATCTTAACATTTTTGCTAATTTGTAATTTTTGCTAATTTGTACATTGTCCTATTTCATCTGAGCTATTGACCTTAATAACATAATAACATAATTTTGTTATTAGGCAGCAATTTGGGTATCAGAGGTTATTCATCTTGTTACTACTATGAATTTTTTTGTCTCCCATCCATACCTAAGCTATCACTCACTAACAATACGAGAACAGGTTAAGATAAGATGAAACAGAAGTTAGCAAGAAGAAAGAGGAGAAGGAGAAGAGATTATAATTAGTTCTTAATGGCATTTTAGTGCAACTGTTTTTTTTCAGTTTCTTGAGCTTTTATTCATTTCCAGATAATTAATGCCTTGTCTGGTTAAAACCTTCGCAAGTACCCAGAGAAGCCAAGTGTAAGGGGTTTCAAACAAAGAATAGTTACAGAGTCAAGGGATCAACTTTTTAAGTCAGAAATAATGCTTTTTTTTTTTTTAAGTTCACCATCATTAAAATTCTTTCTTCTAATGCGAGATGTTATTGTTCACCTACAATCAACCCAAAAGCTCCACTGTACATGAAATTGTAGGAGAGAAATATATTGCATGCACAGAAGCAAACCTGCGTTTCCCTGCTCGACCCTAATTTAGGATGCTATTTCCCTCTCATCCAACTTACCATTACCAGAAAATGAAAATGTAAAGTATTGGTATTATTGGTATTACTCAAAGCAAAATGTATACCTGAACTGCTAGAAGTTAAAAATTGTATCTTTATATCCAGGAATTTGAAAGTTTTTGGAGACAAACAGGAAACACGAATGTCACAACTGCAATTGAGAAAAATGTAAAGCAATTAATTATAGACTGTCTAGATTCTTAAATTAGAATTATACACAACAAAGTAGTTTTTTTTTTCTCAAAACGGCCCCAATGGGAAGGTGATATAAATTTAATTTAGCTGATCATCAAGAAAGCTTTTGATCTAGTGCCATTTAAAAACTACCACAAAAGTTACCTTTTAGCTATTTTAATATAAGCTAGCTAAATTTTGGAAAGAACATTAAGTAGATAAAATACGAGCTTGGGAACCGAGACAAATAACATTAACAAGGAAATGTTTGCAAATAAGGAGCTGTGTCAAACAGATGTTGAAAGAATCAGATCAATATTAGAAATTATTTAGTTCCATTTTATGACACTAAGGTCATAGGAAGGCATGATAAACCAACGTTAAATTTCATAATCAAACTTTAATTATAACTGTAACAAGTAACGTGCAAAGAAACAACATCAGAATAGATTGGATCGATTATGTGGTTACTGTTTTTTCACATATTAGTGTGTGCAGTATGGAGCAGTTTAGCAGCCCTATGTGCTCTTTAAACATGTCTACCCACGTTCCACAAAGAGAGAAACATGCTCCCTTACGGAATTTACAAACCAGAATGGAAAACAGACATGGAACAAGAAACCGCAAGCGTGAGCTGCAACACACTGTGAGTAGCATTGGAAGAGAAAGCACAAGACCATGTGTTCAGAAGAGGAGGTCATGTGAGAGCTGGACAGCCCAGCCAGAGAGCACAGCAAGAGCTCCTGGAAGAAAAGCAGATGCTAAATATGGTGGGCAACCACACTCAAAGTATCTCCTTCTGGGAGAGAGCAGCAGTCACGGTCACTGGGACTAGACATTCACAAACAGCCCAACTCACAACTGTCTAACCTCACAGTGGGGAGGAAGCTGAAGTGCTGCTTGAATCAAACTGACCAGAACTTGCAGACTGAGCTCTCCAAAGCCTCACATGGATACAAAGTATACATCTCCACTTCCCTTGTCTTTTCCTTCTTCCTCTTAAGTAGCAAAGGTAGGTCCTTAAATTGTCGTGTTTTTTTGTTGTTGTTGTTGTTGTTTTTTTGAGAGTCTCACTCTTGCTGCCCAGCTTGAAGTGCAGTGGTATAATTTCTTCTTACTGCAACCTGTCTCTTGGGTTCAAGAGATTCTCCTTCCTCAGTCTCTCAAGTACCTGCTATTACAGACACATGCGACCATGCCTGGCTAATTTTCGTTTTAGTAGAGATAGGGTTTTACCATGTTGGTCAGGCTGGTCTTGAACTTCTGATCTCAAGTGATCTACCCACCTCAGCCTCCCAAAGTCCTGGGATTACAGGTGTGAGCCACTGTGCCTGGCAAAGTTACCACATTTTTTCCATCCACTTTTTATTTTTTGTGATGGAGTCTCTGTCACCCAGACTGGAGTCCAGTGGTGCAAACTCTGCTCATCATGAGCTCCACCTCCCAGGTTCACACCATTCTCCTGCCTCAGTCTCCCAAGTACATGGTGTCCAGTATTTGTGGGTCCTTGGTCTTGCTTACTTGAAGAATGAAGCTCCAAACCCTTGCAGTGAGTGTTACAGTTCTTAAAGTCAGTCTGTCTGTCTGGAGTTTCTTCTTTCTGGTGGGTTCCCTGTCTCACTGACTTCAGGAATGAAACTACAAACCTTCACACTATTACAGCTCTTAAAGGCAGTCTGTCTGGAGTTACCTGGTCTTACTGACTTTAAAAGTCAAACTGCAGACTTTCGTGGCATTACAACCCAGAAAAACAACACAAACCCAAAAACCTGAGAAACAACAAGATTTATTGTGAACACCAAAACAACAAACCTTCCACATTGTTGAAGGTGACTGGAATAGACTGCCACTGGTGGCTCAGGGCAGCCTGCTTTTATTGCCTAGCTGACCCCATCCACATCCTGCTGATTGGTCCATTTTACAGAGAGCTGATTGGTCCGTTTTGACAGAGTGCTGATTGGTGTGTTTACAATCCCTGAACTAGACATAGAGTGCTGATTGGTGCGTTTACAATCCTTTAACTAGACACAAAAGTTCTCCATGTCCCCACTAGATTAGCTAGACACAGAGCACTGATTGGTGCATTTACAAACCTTGAGCTAGAGACAGAGTGCTGATTGGTGCATTTACAATCCTTTAGCTAGACATAAAAGTGCTCCAAGTCCCCACAGACTGAGGAGCCCACCTGGTTTCTTCTACTGGATCCTCACTGCCCAGCGCCGGAGGTTTCTCGGCCTAGGCGTCCACTCTGGCTGTGCGTGAGGAGCCCTTTAGTCCGCAGATGCACTGTGGGAGCTCCTCTCTGGGCTGGCCGAGGCCGGAGCGGGCTCCTTCTCTTTGCCGGGAGGTGTGGAGGGAGAGGCGCGGGCAGGAACCGGGGCCGCGCGCGGCGCTCGCGGGCCAGCGCGAGTTCCGGGTGGGCGTGGGGTCGGTGGGCCCACTCTCGGAGCGGTTGGCCGGCGCCACTGGCCCTGGGCACTGAGGGGCTTAGCTCCTGGGCCGGCAGCTGCAGAGGGTGCGTTGGGTCCCCCAGCAGTGCTGGCCCGCCGGCACTGCGCTCGCGCCAGGCATCAGGTGCCTCCTTGCAGGGCAGGGCCCGGAACCTGCAGCCCGCTGTGCCTGAGCCTTTTCCCCTCCGCCGTGGGCTCTGCACGGCGGAGCCTCCCCGACGAGCACCGGCTCCTGCGCCGCGACACCCGATCCGATAGAGTACCCAAGGGCTGAGTAGTGTGGGTGCAGGGCGCAAGACTGGCGGGCAGCTCCACCTGCGACCTGGTGCAGTATGCACTAGGTAAAGCCAGCTGGATTCCTGGGTCTAGCGGGGACTTGGAGAAGCTTTATGTCTAGCTAAGGGATTGTAAACACAGCAATCAGTACTCTGTGTCTAGCTCAAGGTTTGTAAATACACCAGTAAGTACTCTTCAGCTAGCTAACCTAGTGGGGAATTGGAGAACTTTTCTGTCTAGCACTCTGTGTCTAGCTAAAGGATTGTAAAGGCACCAATCAGCACTCTGTGTCTAGCTCAGGGATTGTAAATGCACCAATCAGCACTGTCAAAATGGACCAATCAGCTCTCTGTAAAATGAACCAATCAACTACCCGTAAAATGGACCATCAACTCTGTAAAATAGACCAATCAGCTCTCTGTAAAATGGACCAATCAGCAGGATGTGGGTGGGGTCAGGTAAGTGAATAAAAGCCAGCTGCCCGGGGCAGAAGGACTGGAAGATGTGTTTTTTGGCTTTGGTTTTTTTTGCTTGTTGTGTCAAATTTTATTGCAGTTCGTGTCGTTTTTATGAGCTGTAAAACTTATCATGAAAGTTTGTAGGTTTATTTGTATCAGCATGGACCACACCACAAAGCAGTAGCTCCAGATGGGTATGAATGATCAAACTTTTTAAAGAAGTGTAACATTTACCACTAGGGTTTACAGCTTTGTTCTTGAAGTCGGGGGTATCAAGAACCCACAAATTTTGTGCAGTGCTAGTCAGAATGGTGTCAATCTCCTGACCTTGTAATCTGACTGTCTTGCAAAGTGCTGGAGTTACAGGAGTGAGTTGCCGTTCCCCACCTCCATCCACATTTCTAAACGCATGATGCATCATTTAGCACAAAACCTTAAGTGAAAAGTTTTGGTATGACCTTACGATTATAAAATGTTGAATAATCCACATTTTTTTGGTGGGGGGGAATGGAGTCTTATCTTTCTGTCGCCCAGGCTACAGTGCAGTGGTGTAATCTCTGCCTACTGTTACCTACAGCCACATTATTTTAAAGTACATGGTTTTTGAGTGTCTACTATGTGAAGGTATTTTGATGTTTGCTCTGAGATGTTCAAGAGGAATCTGAGATACGTTAAGACATACAAGGAAGCTTCAAAAAACGTGGCTTGGCCAGGCACGGTGGTGACGCCTCTAATCCCAGCACTTTGGGATGGTGAAGCGGGTAGATCATGAGGTCAGGATATCAAGACCATCCTGGATAACCCAGTGAAACCCCATCGCTACTAAAAATACAAAAATTTAGCCAGGGGTGGTGGCATGAGCCTGTTGTTCAAGCTACTCAGAAGGCTGAAGCAGCAGAATAACTTGAACCAGGGAGTCAGGTTGCAGTGAGCTGAGATTGTGCTATTGCACTGCAGCCTGGGTGACACAGTGAGACTTTGTCAAACCAAAAAAAAAAAAAAAAAAAAGCATGTGGCTCCATAGAAGTAAAAAGCTAACACAGAAATAGCAGTAATATATGTTCACAATACTTTGGTCAGAGAAGAGACTTTGTAGGGTGATGTCTTCACTATCTACTGCTGTGTGACAAATCACTGCAAAATTGAGTGGTTTACAACAAAAACTTATTTCTCATGTTTTTTGAGTTGGTTATCCAAATGGTTCTTCTGCCAGTCATAGTCAGGATCACTGATATGGCTACAGTCATTTGACTGCTCAGCTCAAGCTGGTAGATCTAGATAGGCTCACTCATGCATCTGGTAGTTAATGTTGGCTATCAGCTAAATATCTTAGTTCTCCACATCACTGCTCATATTCTAGTAAGCTGTACTAGTTTATTTCGCAACATGGTGTCTTAGTGTTCCAACAAGGGAACAGTGAAAGCCATGAGCATCTTAAGGCCTATGCATTTTATTGGTCAAAACAAGTCATAAAGCCAGATCGGATTCAAGGGGGTGGGAAATCGGTCCATCTTCTTGCTGACCGGAGCTATAGTGCCACATTACAAGGGCATGTAGACACTGGGGACATAATTCACTGGAGGGTCGCTATTATATCTACCGACCAGAGAAGGCAGGTGGAATTAGGTGACACCTGCCTCACAAGTCCACTAGGAGTGCTGTGCAGACCAGCTTCCAAACATCACAGACTATTTCAGAAGCAACATCTCTATCATGGAATGTCTCATTGTTTGAGAATTACTGAAACAGTGGTTATAAACATATCTGAATTTGGGTTCCCAGGTTTTGGAGACAAGTATCTTGAGTTCTATCCCAAATTGGAGATCAAACCGTTGTTGAAGTTCGCTCTGCTAACGAGCCTCCTGATAAAAGAAATCCCATGTGTGAACTGAAGCACAGGTCTCTGAGTCCAGGAACCCATGGGCACAGCTACCATGTGAGGCTGTATGTGGCTGTGTGGTTTGTGCACTGCTCAGAAGCCTTGGCTGATAGGATGAGTTGGGGTTGAAATCCGCAAGGCTAGCTGTTTACTAAACTGTGTCCTCATACCCTCACCCCAGAGCTGTGCTCATCCTGAGATGATGATTTAACTAATTTGTCTGCTCAGAGAGGATGCTTATTTCTATTCATTACGAAATACTTATACGTATGCATCTGATATAAATGCGTGTTCTTTATCTGTGGTGAAGGACCAGTTTTGTGTTGTGCTATTTCAATTTCCAATCTACTGAAGAGCATCCTGTGGTCCTACTGCATGTGACCAGTACTCGGTGTGTGAGGCATGCAATTTACCAGGTGTGTTTGACAACACCCCAACTGGTCCGTATCCTGATTGCAAGACTTTCAAGACCACTGATCATGCATTTGGCTGTTTCAGCAAAGTCAAATTGCTGTTAACATTCTCTAACCACTTATATCAGCATTGTGATTTTCTCACTCAGACTGTTAATAGCTTGTGAACCAGGACTGGTGCCTGGACAAACAACACTTTGATTAGTTTATGCCATCCAGCCTACCTCCCCATGCCAGTGATGCAGGGTTGAGCTAGACTTTGCACTGCGGGACCCCCTGATAGAACCAGGTTGGACATCTCACCCGCAAAGGGCCTACTCATTGACTGATTATTAGCCTGTTAAATGAGACACAGCACATGAAAGTCAGCCTGATTGGGAGAGGCTAATCTCTGGACCAATCCGTTGGTTTCTCTCCAGTGGAGATAGAGCACAGTAGCCAGTGAACAAAAAGAAATAAGGGCAGGGAGCACAAAGAGAAACGCAGAAATATGCCAAAAAGTAGAGAACCCAGGGCCCATGAGAGGGTAGCATGTCCAAGGTCACATGACAAGTAAATGAGAGAACAGGGACTTGAAGCTAGGTGGGGTGGCCCAAGAGTCTATGCCATCTTTCTCAAGTAAAGCTAAAAAATAAAAATAAAAATGATGGGGTGGGGTGGCCCAAGAGTCTATCCCATATTCCCCAAAGCTAAAAACAAAAACAAAAACAAAAAAAACAGGTGTTTGTTCTTGTTTAAATGACCCAGTTTTCTCTGCCCAGACTAGGGCCATCTAACAAGATACGGATTGTATATATATTGCACTTCTTTTGCAGTATAATTATTGGCTTATCTGACTGTGTCCTAACCCTGGAAAATATTTAGCTTCCTAGAACAGTGTCTGGTATATACATAGAGCACAATAAAAATTTGTGTTTTTTAAAACAATTATATCTGGAGGAAGCGAGATTATGAAAGATCTTGACTGCCAGACAAGAAACTAGGTTTTGTTCTATGCATATTTGGATGCACTGGATGGTTTTTGAGCCTGAGTGTGACCATGGTACATAAATGAGCAGGAGAATAGAAAGGTTGGAGGCAAAGCTACTTGGAAGATAATATTTACCAGGCAAGAATCTGAGGAGGGCCACAGAAATGGGAAAGATGGGATAGATGTGTGTAAGAACATAAGAGATTTATTATTACATGGGAAGCAATATTAGGTCATCCCAAGGAAGATATCTACCGCTCAAAGTTACATCTTGAAAGTTTTACTGAAGTAAATAGTGACCACTCTTTTAAAAAATCCCACACCAATAATTTTCTTGATGGCACAGGGAATGAACCAAGGGGGAAAACACAGAGGTTAAAGATTTTGAATAGAAAAGTTATCTAGAAGAATTGGACTCTGTGCCAGTCATGGAATGGTCAGGGATCAGAATTCAGCATCAGTGGTACAAATAAAAAGACTTTAATAAAAGAACTAAGGTCCCACTGAGAAGTCATTACTACCCCTAGTTTTGAAAATATTAAGGCAGGAGATCTTAATAGGAACTCTGAGAACTGGAGAAGCTCTAGTCCCAGAGGGTTACAGTGACTACCAGAGACATTGCACCATAGCCGGGAGAAATACTCCAATATTCCTTTTCTCATGTTCCCCAGTCTCCTGATGGTGCCTTTCACTGGCTGGGCCAATCAGCACCTGGAAGACACTCAGCTTGGGAGATGCAGCCCACGGGGGTGAACGCCCCAGGGCACAGAGCTGGACAGAGAAAGATAGACATATAGAACTAGAGGGGCAATTAGAGAATATGAAGAAGTTCTAGAATATTTAACGAATTTATTTTACGGATATTTTCCTTTTATGTGCACAGAAACAATAAATGACAAACAAAAATGTCTAAATTTGTATGAAAGAGCTTTTGCAGAAAGTATACAACAAAAACTGAAAGTAACAAAAACATTGTGTCAGTTTAATTGGCAGCTTTTTTTCCCCTTCCTAATAGTTCATGAAATAACAGTGAGTCACAGAATCAGTAGCGTGATGCTGCTCCGTTGTTGTTGTTTTTTTTAAACAAAAAAAAAAGAGGATTTGGTAATTTAGGATGCATTTGTTGCAAGAAACAGAACCCAATGCAAGATGAGAAACAACAACAAGAGTATTAACTGCTTCCCATAAGTAGAAAGTCCCTATCTAGGGTGGACACAAGGGCTGGGTAGATTTGGTGGCCCAATGATAAAATCAAGTATATAGTTTCTTTCTGGCCTTCTGCTATGCGTTTCATTGTATCATATTCATCCTGGAGCTGGCTCCCTTCCTGTGGCTGAAAGAAGGCAGCAAACAACCCCTTGAATTATATTTTCAGTATAGATAGAAAACAAGTTGTTGCTGGAAACTCCCTCAGGAGATCCTTCCCAGAAAACATGTAGGACACTACCCCCTGCATCTCGCTGGACCAAGTATCTGCTCTATAGCAAAGACCAACAAATAGAATTACACTGATTAACACAGGCTTGAGTGACATGACTGTTTCTAGAGTCAAGGTAGAGTTAACTTCTCCCCGCAGCCAGACAGCTACACTAGAGAACTGTGAATTGCTACATGTTCCCTACCCTCCAAAAGTGAGGCTAATTACTAACAGAGGGGTGAATGGGTCCTTGGGAAGTAGGCACCACGTGTACAATACTATTTAACTAAAATATCATTACTTTTGATGGCATTATAAAACATGCAATACATGCACCATGGTCAAGGTTCTCTCCCTTTTTTTTTTTTTTTTTTTTTTTTTGTGAGACACGGTCTCACTCTGTCACCCAGGCTGGAGTGCAATGGCATGATCACAGCCTACTGCAGCCTCGACCTCTCAGGCTCAAGCAAGGCTCCCACCTCCGCCTCCCAAGTAGCTGGGGCTACAGGCAAGTGCTACCACATCTGGCTAATTTTTGTAGAGGCTGGATTTCACCATGTTGCCCAAGCTGATCTCAAACTCCTGGGTTCAAGCCATCTGCTTGCCTAAACCTCCCAAAGTGCTGGGATTACAGGCATGAGCCACCACACCTAGCCAGTCAAGATTTTTAATAGCAAACAACTGAATACACTCTAGCTGGTGAAAGTAGACAAAGACTTTATTAAAAGCATTAGGGAGCTCTTAGAATTTTCAGAAGACTCAGAGAACTAGAGCATAAAGCTAATCAATCACACCAAATTTTTTGCTATTGAAACACCTCATAATACCATCTGGCAATACAGCATGTAGAACCGAATGCTAGGAAGCCAGTACCAACACCAAAAAACGGAACAGCCAGGCATAGTGGCTCATGCCTATAGTCCCAGCTCTGAGCAACAGAGTGGGACCCCATCTCTAAAATAAAGAAACAACAACAACAACAAAACCCAAACACCTTTGCCACTATGCTTGGCTGGAAATTGATCTCATGATGCCTTCAACTGTATCCAAATCTCATATGTGCATGTCCGACTGTCAGAGCCCAGGTCATATGTTTGAACCTTAGCTTCTACAGAATATGGTGATGGCATGTCTGGCATCTACCTAAGAAGGTAGGATTCAGTGTGGGATGTATTCAAGATCGGAAAAGTATCCAGAAGATTTTGAGCAGCACCAAAGAATACTTCAACAGACAATGTTATTCACTGCTTCTGTGGGCCCAGGAAAATGTACTCCTGGGCAAATGAATCACAGCTCAGAGAAAGAAAGATTTGTTCAGGAAATGCCACAAAAATGCCTCACTCTGCAGTTTAATAGAGTGGCAATGCAAACAGGATGCTTTGAGAGGAAAATCATGCCTACCTATCTCAATCTGTATCTCTACCAAGCTCAAAAGTCACTTAATTCTAGGACCAACACTGATCCCTGCCATAATACAAATACTCATTTAACTACTGTCCTATGTATTATCTGTGTATCACTTAGTTTCTTGGCTCCTGACAAAATCCATATCTTTCATAACATACTTCAGATATAAAAGTGTATTAAGAACAGATATATTTAAGATTCATTTCCCTTTTTTGATGTGGCATGTTCACTATTAGGGATCTAGAGAGTAGATAACTACATGGATGAACCAATTTGCAATGCCTTGACTGGTGTTTTTATAATAATGACCCAATTGCTTATAAAGAAATATAATAAAACTAAAATATATTTGACACCAACTATGTGTTCCTGCATTAGGTGTTCTACAAACAGTATCGCATTTTATCTTCCGAAAAAGAAGGTAGGTGTTGTTATTCCCATTTTACCAGAGAGGAAACTGAGGCTCAGAGACATTATCTGTCTTGCTCTCCGTCATACAATCTGCCTCCTAGAATCATCCACTTATGAAATCTTGCAACACAGAAACAAAGAGATGACCTGCTTCAGAGATGAGGGTAGGATTCTTATATTTCCCAGGACTTTTCTACCATGCATCTCCAACCATTGTTTCCCCCATACTGAGATATCATCCCTGGTTTTACTGTGCATCTCAGATAACAGTTTCACCACCCCATCAGCTCTAGGTTTCTTCCAGCCTTCATCAACTCTAATTTCATTATCACCTGTTCTGGTGTGACCCCATTCCCTGTGCACTTCTCTCCTTTCTCATGGGAAATGAATTTCTGTCTCTGCATCAGCTCTCTATCCAACTGTGTAAGGCCCGAGGCAAAGCACTCATTTGTATGTGAGTACTGTCCATCTCTCCTGTCATCCCCAGCTACCTCCTAAGGCTCTAACTCTTCGGTCACCTCTGGCTTCAGATGAGACTAAAGGGAATTTCTTAACCAGCATGTTGTGTGTGTGTGTGCGTGCATGCACGCATATGTGCATATACACTTAACATCACTCAGATCATTCTGATTTTGTGTATGAATTGTAGTTCTGCATTTTATTAAAGTGTCCTTTCACCCCTTTTGTTTTATTTTGTGAATTCTCACACCAGTATTGAATACGGCTCATGTATCCTTTGGGAGAAATAATAAATAATTTTCTCGTTGGGAGCAAATTAGGTGAAGTTTATTTGATTTGCTCAGAAAGGCCAAATTTCTCAAAACAGTAAGTAAATGGGAGGCTGCTCTAGCATACCAATGGAGAATCCATCAAAAAGCTCAGAAGTCCTACTGATTGAGGAAAAAAAGATATAAAAGACAAGGGGAAAAAAAAAAAAAACCTGCCTCTCTTTTCTCCTTCTTCCCCCTCTAACCCCCTAAGCTCCCCCTCCCCACTAGCCCTCTGCAGTGTGATTGTCTTCTGATTTGAGGCCAGACAAAATAGCAGGGCAATAATGTTTTATTTCTGTTTTGTTGCCAATGAGCTTGTGCTAAATCTCTCTATTCCCAGCCTCTTCTCTTCAAGTATATATAGTTCAAGCAAAACAGAGGCAACGGAACTGGAATGTGTAAAGTCAGGGGAAACACACGTGCACACGAGCACACACACTCATATATGTACACACAAGCATATATATTCTTATAACTCTTGTTCTTTTACAAATGAAGGCAGTACTTTTTGTGATCTAATAACATTTTAATAAACTTGAATTTCGAACTGCTACTAAATGTAACATTAGGTAATGTATTAACTTATGTTACATAAAGTCTCCATTATTACTATTTTTTAGGATTTTTTATTTTATATTTTCACAAGAAGTGAATACTGTCATCATGCTCGTGGTCTGTTTCTCTTGAGTATGTATGAGAAGTATATATGAAGGCAAACCAAGAAACTAGGACAAATATCATTACTGATTTCAAAAAACAAAGAAACAGAAGATTGTGCTTCTCTGACCAAGACAGAAGGGAAAAATAAGTGTAACATGTCCAAAGAGAGAAGTCGTAGCTATTCAGCAAAGGAAATAATCAAAACGATGTTGAATCTTTCCAAGAAAAGTTATGTTTGATTAAATTTTTCCCTCTGATTCATCCTAAGAAACCATTTTCCCCCAAGGCCTGGAGTGGACATTTTGAAGGACACGTGCCTGTTATTGATACTGAATTCAGTCTCAGTGCGTTATTTTAAAGCGATCACAGTTGTAGCTATACACCAGTATGTGTAGAGCCTTCAGATAAGCAATTGACTGTGAAATAATAGTACACAGAGTTTAATATATACCCTCTGGTTATGGGTGTGCATACTAAACAAACAGTATTTTAAAATATATGCGTATACATATAAACACGCAAACCCCGCAAGTTAAAGCTCTCTATCTCTAAACGGACTGGCAGCTGCTTGAAATTTCCCCTCTACTCTCCCTAAGGTCTCAGGTGTGGGATCCATGAGCCAATGTCTCAGCTAGAACAGGTGTCTATCGCTGGGTAAATAGCAATTAGGCCCAAATTTCAGACTTTTTTTTTTTTTTCAAATCCCTTTCGGAGGAAAAGCCCAGGAATAAATAGTTGCTGTAACGGCCAGGGGTATTGTGTAGCATTATAGCCTCCAGCTGGTCTATTACATACTATAGACAGGCAAAGAATACGGGCACCTGACAGATGTGTTCTGTTAGCTTCATTAGGAAAGAAACAAAGAAACTCCTCAATTAATAGCAGCAGAGCCAAATGGGGGTGGGGGGAGAGCTTGAGGGGAGAGGAATCATAGCCTGTTATTTAAACAGAGTCAGGGAGCCTTTCACTAGTGGCTTAATATGATTCATTAATAAAAACAGCTTTTTGAATGCCCAGTTTAAGTCAAAAGAAATCACTAGCATTTTTTTCCCCCAGCAAAGGAAGGGCAAAATGACAAATTGCTGCTGTTAAATTCATTTCATGTGGGGATGGCCTTTCTCAAAGATCTCTTAAACGGCAAGGCTGGGTGTTTGTCACATTAAGTGGCAGAGCAGTTCTCAAAAATCGACTGTGGCACATCAGGGTCTCAGATGAATGGGCAGCAGTGGCCATCCAATAATTTTATATATCCAGACCAGGAAGCATTTAGTGTTGTTTACATGAACGAGAATTTTTAAAGTAATGAAATGCAGCTCTTACCCTGCTGAAAGGAAAATCTGTCTGTAGAGTCACTTTTTTTTTCTTCTTCTTCTTGGACTGGTTTGAAATACTGGAGAAGCCCAGTTAGCGACTGCAGGTTTTGTTTCTTGCGAGGAGTAGAAGTCTGTTTATTTCTCCTTTTGTTTTTCCTTTGCTGAAGATACACGGGGAATCCATGTACAGTGTAAATATGTACAATTGTGAAAAGGGGAGTTATATATTATATTAGCAATATATGAGTTCTGAATAAAAATAGTTCTTTTCCCAAGCAAGTCGGAACTACAGTAAGAACTCAGCTTTCATAATAATAATTCCCAATGATAATTCTGGTGTGATACTTGAAAGAAGAATACTACTTGCTACCAGGAGGTTAAAGTAGACAGTCTGACCTAGTTGCTGGGCTTAAGGAATGAATTCCTGACACCCCCTCCCACCCCAATCAACACCACTCAATTTATACAGCACATAGTAAAAAGGACTCAGAGGCAAGGACCTAGAAAATTCAGGGGAATTTCTGGTCAATTATCCAGGTAATTCAGGCATAATTACTATGAGTGTATTAAGCTGGATAGTTTTTTATATGCTAAGAATTCATGGATAGCAGGATTATAACTACCAAAGCACAGTTCAGTGGAGAGTAGCCACAGGAGTCCCGGACTAACCTAGGCCAGCAAGAATGTGCTCCAAAATCAGAATTGAACACTCATCTGTCTAATTGGGGTGTTGTCCCGCCAAAGAAATAGAAATCAAAACATAAATGGTCATGGCCAAATATGATGGGCCAGGGTCTTTGTGATGGAAATGTAATTGTAAATCTTTATGGCCAACTCAGGCTGTGATGTCTTGATGCTCTTCAATTTTTAAAATATACTCTTGGCTTCTATTTGTATTTTCCCCCCTCAAATAATAGCTACAGAACAAGAAGGCCTAATATCTATTCCCAAATGAACAGGAATGAAAAGGAAAAACAGCAAGCTTTCCTGGAAGCAAAGGCATTTTTCACCCAAAAGTCTCTTTCTACACTGCTAATATTTCACATTTGACATCAAGGAATTGCAACCATGAAGGAAAAAGGTCAGAATGTGAAACTGTTATGTTCAGACTCTAACTCATTATGGATCTTAATCTTTAGAAACAAGTAATAGTTCCAGCAGTAACTTACCATTGGTTATAACTTAAAGTTCCTTCTCAGAGACCTGACAAAAGAAACCTTCATTGTCATTGTTTGGCAGATCCTTGTAGAATGCAGTCCTTCAAACCTAAAATCACTTTTGATGAGGGTGCAGAAAACGTACAACACTCCCACCAAAAATGAGGTCGAAATTCAAAATCATGAAAATAATCACTTAGTCCAAACAACCAACAAAGTATAATCCTAGCCTGCAAGTCTGGGTCACAAATGAAGTGTATTTCAGTTTGTTTAGAAAACTACAGCTTGGATCTTTATTACTTTTCCTCTCTCAACTTAATGTCAAATGCCATTTTTTTTTTTTTCCTTTAGTGTTTTTAAACAACTCAGAAGCATGGACGCACATTTGGTTTCCAACAGTGTCTAGACACCTTCAACATTAGGCTTGACTCCTCTCACTCTTACTCTCTCATTCCCATGTTCATCAGATTCTGATATTTTTGCCTCCTAAGTGAGTCTCAGATCTACTCTATGCTTTCCATCCATCCCATCATCATTCAGCTCCTTGTCATTGCTCACTTGAGCTATTGCATAGCCTCCTTTTTTTTTAATTTTATTTTGAGACAGGGTCTTACTCTTGTCACTCAGGCTGGAACGCAGTGGCACAGTCATGGCTCACCGCAGCCTTGACCTTCCAGACTTAGTCCTCTCACCTCCGCCTCCCGGGTAACTGGGGCTACAGGCGCACCACCACGCCCGGCTAATTTTTGTATTTTTTTATAGAGATGAAGTTTCACCCAGCTGCCCAGGTTGGTCCCGAACTCCTGGGCTCAAGTGATCCGCCCACATCGGCCTCCCAAAGTGCTAGGATTACAGAAGTGAGCCACCGCACCCAGCTGCAAAATCCTCTTAATCAGTCTCTTTGCCCCCAGTCTTAAACCCTGCAGACTTATCTTCACTCTCCTGCCCGAAGGAGCTTTCTCAAATGAGAATCAGATGTCCATTCCTTGGTCCAAAAGCATTCCTTGGCTCCCAAAATGAATTCCAAAGTCTTTAGCACAGTAGACAATGACTGGACTGACAACCTCCTGCCATTCCCTGTCATTAGTGTAGCTTTTCTGGAGACTTCTAGTATATCCCATGTAAGTGATCATATGTATGATGTTAGCTGTAGGTTTCTTGCAGATGTCCTTTATAAGGTTGAGGAATTTCCTTTCTACTTCACCTTTGACAGACTTTTTATCATGGGTGGGCGCCACACAGAAAGTACCTTGAGGACTTGATGCTAGTCACAAACAACTAGCCATTTATATATATTAGGTGGATAAATGTATTAATACATCTCTTCTGATGTCATGTGTGATGTTTTTGGTCCACTCCTACTATGATTTAATATTTTTATCTTACTGTCTCTATTTCCCTTACACTGTGCACCCAACATGGTCTCTCTCACACTGCAAGCTCCTTGCAACCAGGTGTGCTAACTATGTAATTCTTTATTCTCAGCATATTTACATGCAGAATTCATGGCTCAATAATATGTTTCATTATAAGCACAGAGTTGAAAGGCTAGAATTTCTGGTTTGATTTCTACCTTGCTCTGGAATTAATGTTTGCAAAGAAAATTAGAAAGTAGAATACATTCAGACAGAAAAATGTTTTGATTACTGAAATTTGTGCATGTGACCAACTGCGTTTTTTAGGGGGTTATAGAATTTGCTACAAGTGTGTTGAGATAGCTTAATTGGGACCATAAGCTGAGAAGGACTTTTCATACGGTTTTCTTGTTGGTGTAAAGAAGAATCACATTCGTGTAGATTTCCTTCTATTCAAAAATCATTCATCTTTTGCTGTTCACAGATTTCCAGGGCCAGATTCAGTTAGATCTGTCACAGACAGGCACAGACAAACACAAACAGGAAAAGTGTTTGAGGGTAGCAAAAAACTGGATAGATTCTGCCACTTATTTTACTGTCTCTTGTTGTCTCAAATATAACTGTTTGTCCCATCTGTCAAGAAACCTGCTGATTTTAACATTCCATTTTGTTGTCAACAACTCTTTCTATTCTCTCCAAATCTTGAAACCACAGAATGAAATTCCATTGGCACTTGGTTTAAAACAAACAAAAAAAACCTCATAAATAATTTTCATCATGTTCGAGGCTTGTATTTGTGACCTTTCTCTTCCATTCTACCCTTCAGTTTCCCTAACTAGGGTCACAAAAAAGGAAATCATGGACTTTTTTTATAGACAGCTTAGAAGCTGTTTGGGTGGCAAAATTTTTTAAAGAAAAATAAATAATAATCCCAGGACCTTCTCTTAAGGGGTAATCTTAAAAGAAAAAAATTCATGAGGAAAGACAAAATACAACTTTAAAAACAAAGCAACTTCCATATGTATTTAAAAAGTAAAAGATAATATTGAAAAATATTCACAGCAAATCGACCAAGTGTTTATCTTTTCCATACAGAGAATACATTTAAATGGATGAGAAAATACGAGAGTCCCAATAGCCAAACTAGGACACAGGAGGTGAAAGAACAATTCTAAGCATTCAACCAGAGTCATAAAAAATTAAACAGCAAGACACCATTTTTTACTTTTGCGAAATATTCGGAATAGTAATACTCAGTGTTAATAAGGCTGAGGTGAAGCTGAGACTCTCACCTGGTGATATATTAATGACCCTGTTCTATAGGAAAGCAGTTGGCAATGTTTCAGGAATCATAAAGATGTTCATACTCATTTACTCTGAAATTCCTTTATGGAAAATACTCAGAAATTAAGGGAATTTTTCAAAATATGTAAGTATATTTATCTCAATGTACATCTCAATAGTAAACTATTGAAAATATCCTATATGTTTATGATGCACTTCTATAAATAAAATATACAACCAAAAAATTATATATGCCAAGAGTTTTTAATGACATAAAGAAATGCTAATGGATTATACTTAGAGAAAGAAGAATAGAATACAGATTCTAACTGCTGTGCTCTTATTGAAGAGATGGCTGAGTTAAGTAAAGATAATTTTTGAGAGGCTTTCCTTCTTTAATTATATGTATATATAACATATAATATAAAATGCCTTTAAAGGGCTATAGTAAATGCATATATTGTTACCAGACAAATAGTAAGGGTGGTGAAATTATGAATAATATTTTTTGTTTCAATAATTTGTTCTTTAATTTTTTATAAGAATATGTGTCACTTCTACAATCAGAAAAAAGTAGAGGGTTAAAAGACTTGAAAAGTTAGGACTTTATCTATTTGCTTTTTTTGGGTCTTCTGTAATAAATGACATCTATCTAATTATTTAACCCTTAGAAGAAAATCATTTGTATCAAATATGTGTCAGGCCCTATGCTAAGCAATTGGACATATCTCATTTAATCTTTATGATAACCCTGAAAAATAGATGTTAACTTTATTTTTATATGTAAAGAACACAAGGCTCAAAAAGTGTAAGCATCTTACCCCAGATCATATGAGTAAGAAGAACCATGGTTGGTGTTTCAACACCATACAATTTCCACATTATCTTCAATGTTGACATGCCTAAGATGGCAACCCTTCCAGGTGAAATCATTTGTTATGGGGAGAAACAAATTATGCATTTATTTATTAAAGGAATAAGATTTAAATTCAATTTTAATTTGAGCTTTTTCATTGCCTTTGTTTAGAGATTGAAAGAGCAGGAAAGAAATTTAAGAAGTGTCTTTTCCAAAATCAGCCAGCATTGTTTTAGTTTCTCAAATGAGTGAAAAATAATTTGCAATGTATAAGGATAGTTATCAGTTATCAACCAAAATTTCTGTTATACATCTAGTCTGATCGTATCACCTCCAGCAACACGATATTTACCTCACCAATAGTACAACAAAGGCACTCGGAATCATTCTCATAAGCCTCTCCTGCAGCTTTTGTGATGAATCTATAATAAAAAGAATGGGCAAATGACTGTCATTTAAGACTGAGTTTCTATTCTTAAACTTCACACCAGTTTGTCAAAAATACCTCATGAACATAGGATCACCTGCAAGGCCTGAGACAGCTTTGTTCTTGCTTCCTTGTTGGTGTTGTTTTTATTCCTTCCTTAATTGTTTTATGCCTAACTAGAAACAATTTTCAGCATCTTCCTCACACTTAGGGCAAAGCCACACAGGTGAGTAAAATCAGTATCAGCCTCTTGCATTATAGATTCTGGGGTCTGTTTGAAGGTATGTCATAGGCTTGAGCCAGAAGCCAAAAACAATCTCATCAATGCCCAAAAGGAAATGTTTATGCTCTCTTTGCCTCTCCCTACTCTTTTAAAAATCAAAGGGACACAGCTCGTTCCACCCCTCTTACAAACCTTCCCTTGACCATAGGGACAAATCGATTATGGCTGAACTTTTATTCTCTTGTTATGTGTATGGGGAAGTTTTTGAAACAGAAGAATTAGTGCAACCTGAAAAGTCTGTTTTAATCTCTCTGTGTGCTTTTAATTTTCAAAAAAAAATTTCCTCTTTCATCTTTTCTTCATACTCTGCTACAAATTATGCTGGTTCTGTTCCTCGAGTGCATTAAGCTAGTGAGTTGCTATGTCTCAGCTCTCCATGTGGGTTCCGGCATCAAAGCCTTGGGCCAATTTTATTTCATTTGTATTTGCTGTCAGAACAATGTCTTTATTCTAAAATGCCCTTCTTAAATCACCTCTCAGGTGGTTTGATACGAGCAGCATGCAGCAGAAAAATATCTTTAAAAAAAATCCATGTTATTTCTTTTATGTTTTACCCTGTGAATACTGAATGCATGGCACACTTAGTTAAACAACATCTTGAGTTCCATTTTTAAGATGAAATGTACCTTTTATTTTAAATATCTCTGAGACAACGGATCCACTCTCCTCCTATGGAAGGGTTTTTTGTTTGGAGGGGGGTATATTCAAATTACTGCTCGGCAATAAACATTTTTACAATATCGTTTGCTTTAGACTGCCAGATGACACCTAGATTGATTCGATTTTGTACAAAATTCTCACAAAATTAAGACTGAAATGCATTTAGGGAGCTGACAAGGCTGTAGAATTCCATCACGTCAAATTAGCATGAAAAGGAAAATGAGAGCGAGGGTGGACTGAGAATCTGATCATCTTGCCTAACCACACTGTGTAAACGTGGAGCGCTCACAAGAAAACACCTTTCTTTCCTTTATTGCGTGTGTTGTAGGGAGCCAAAGGCAGGGGGAAGAAGAGATTTAAGGAGACATTGCAGCGAGCTGGCAGGTAGTGGGCAGGGGATCAATCCAGTTTGTCACATTAAGGATTGTAAAGAATCCATCTCAGAATGACACTGATGACTCAGCGTATTCAGTTCAGTCCAGACTAAGGCAAATGGCAGTGGCGCGGCAAGCCCAGAAGTCAACAGGGAATTCAACCTCGGAGAATGCTGGCAGAAAGGGAGACAAGCAAGACACAGCCCAGCAGCTGATTTTGCAGGGTTGCATGTGTGAGAGTTAGAGCTCTTGCCCGCCCTCACTATCTCTCTTTGACCACAATGTCAGACATCCTCCATCAGATTCACCCTTTCCATAGCTGCCCTTTGCAGACGTCCGTCGACTCAGAGCAAACTGGTGTGCACGCCTGTGGTCTATGTACTGGGCTAAGGAAAGCACAACCTGCACAGGTTCGCAGGCACATGTGCTGTTCTTTAGAGAAGACATTCTTAATACAAACTGCCCTACACCCACTATTACTTCCTGCTTCTCACTGGCCCCCATCAGAGTAACACAGAGTGTGTACCCTCAGACCCTCCCCAATTCCTTTGACCCTCTCTATCCACAGAGTAACTGCCAGGCAACAACCACTGTTTGTCCTTCATTGCACTCTTCCTAATTAGCAGATATATGTGTATTTATGTGTTTATTTGTTTAGTTTCTGTCTCCCCCCGTAAAGAAAAGGGAAACCCTATGGGGCATGTCTCACTTGCTGCTATCTCCCCACTGCCAAACACAGTGCCTGACATGTAGTAAGGCCTCAGTAACTATATGTGGTATAAATGAATAAATTGTTGGATGGGATGGGTGCACTGGCTCATCCCAGCACTTTGGGAGGCCGAGGTGGGTGGATCACTTGATGTCAGGAGTTTGAGACTAGCCTAGCCAACAAGGTGAAACCTCGTCTCTACTAAAAATACAAAAATTAGCCAGGCACCGTGGCAGGTGCTTGTAATCCCAGCTACTTAGGAGGCTGAGGCAGGAGAATCTCTTGAACCCGGGAGGTGGAGGTTGCAATGAACCGAGATTGCACAATTGCACTCCGGCCTGGGCGATAAGAGCAAAACTCTGTCTCAAAAAATAAAAGGTAAAAAATAAAAAAGTTGGATGGATGAGTGCACAAATTTATAAAGTATGTCTCCAGGAAATAGAATATAGAATTTCTATCTTACAGATCTGGTCAAGTAAAAACAAAAGATATTTTGTCGCATTGCATTGATTCTGAGATTTTCTCATATTTTAACATCTTTCAAATGGGATGGATTCTAGAATTTATAGAGCCTTAAAATTATAATCACCAGAGTTTTTCTTTTCTTTCTTTCTTGATAGCATATAATAGTGTGTCTTACAATCACTGGTGTCTTAGAAGAGTTATAATCACAAATCACGGCCAATACAAAGGCAAATAAGGACATCTGTATGGGTGATTTCACTCATAAGCTTCCCAGGGTTCCTTCAGACTGAGGCTTATCAAACTTTACATCAGAATCACTTCGTTGAAAACACATATTCCTGGGATCAACTCCAGAGATTCTGATTCAGCAAGTCTGAAGCAATGCGCCCAGGAATCTGCACTTTTAAAGCCTTCCAATATTTTTGCTGCAAGTGATCCTCTGCCCTCACTTTGATAAGTATTCCATACAACAAGGTTCTTCAAATGCTTCTCCAGCCCTATTAAGGCATGTGAAAAGGTTCCAATATTTTTTTTAGCAAATCATGGAAGGTCTAGTCTTCAAAATAGAACTAACCATATGTCCCACTGCCTTGTGTCATTCATTACTGTCCCTATCGGAATACACACTTGGTAATTGCTGGGTACCTCCACTGACCGTGATACTACTAGAAAATGCAAATGTATCTCAGATCATACAGTGCCCTTTGGCTGAATTTTCATTAGAAAGTATAATAGTTGAACCATGGTAACATATCCAAGAGGTAGCATTTGGGTGGATTTGCAGAAGGATTTGGGTGGATTTAGCAGCTCTCAGGTGAACAAGAGCTGGGAAGGAGGCTTTTTTCTAAGCAGGAGGAATAGCGTATACTGGTAGTAGATATGGATATCACCTCAAATCCCTCTTGGAAGCAGAGAGTCAATCAACAGTTATAAATGAAAATATTATTACTGCTTTTTTGTAAAGGTTTATCCTCTATTAAAGCAGGTATTTATCTAATACCTAATGCTTTCCTTGCAACTACCCTTAACAATGAGAATAATATTTGTGTTAGGAGCCTCTACTGGAGCCCCAGTGATCCTCACACCCTGGTATTCATGCCTTGAGTGTGGGCTGGACCTAGTGACTTCCTTCTAGTCCACAGAAAACCACACACATGATGGAATATTACCTCCAGGATCAGATAACAAAATGGCTTGCTTCCATCTTGCTCATACTCTTGCTTTCTCATTTACTTGCCCTGAGGAAACCAGCTGTCATATTGTGAGTGGTCCTTTTTAGGTTCATAAACAAGAAACTGAAGGGGGTCTTCAGCCAACAGCCTGCAGGGAATTGAATTCTGCAAATAATCATGCAGACGAACTTGGAAACATACCCTGCTCCATACCTTTTAGATGTGACCACAGCTCTGGGTGACAGCTTGACTACAACTTCATGAAAGAACCAGAGCCAGACATATCAGCTAAGGGGGGTTCAGATTTCAGATCATCAAAATCTGTGAGATATTATAATAAGTGTTTATCATTTTATGCTGCTATGTTTGGGGTAACTTGTAACATAGCAGTAACTAAGTAACACAAGACTCTTTTGGGTGCACTTTACATATCTCACTAGATACGCACAAAATCTTTGAGAAGTAGATGGCAGCTATCATTACACTCCATTTTACACATAAGGAATCTGAATCCGAGGACTTTGTTACTTAAAAAGTCATTTAACTCAGATATGGCAATACTAAGACTCAAACCTACATTCCATGCTCATTCCTTTCAACCACATTTGCAAGAGCGTTCCATTAAGGATCTGCAGAACTGAGTCCTGATTCTAGCTCTACCAAATACTATCTGTGTCACGGAGTAGCTCAATTAACCCACCTGGCTATTAGATTCTTCATATATACAGTGAGATGGTGGGTTGAGGATCATCAAAGTCTCTCTTAGCTCAAAATTTTGTCCATTTTATAAAAGGAAGACAAACGATGTAACAAATTATTTTGGTCCATTTTTCTTCTCCATTATTCCTATGCTAATCTCAATGTGTTCCTTTTACCATCAATTCTGGGAGAAATGTGGGGCCTTATTATCCTGTCTTTGAGCTTCCTCTTGAGGAACAGCCCCCTGCTATGACCTGCACAGATCCAGCAATGCTCAGTTTGGGGGGCCATAAATGCCAGGTGACAGTAAGAAGACCAATTTTTTATCAGCTGGTTCTGTTCACTAAAGTATTGAGTTAAGTTATCCATGCTCAGAAAACCATAATCTCATTTCTGTGACTTACCTTAATTAGTTAGCACCTAATGGTTTAGAGAGCCAGAAGCATCACCAAGAGTAAATCGACACAAAATATATTGCTTGACTATTCATTGAAAGAACTTGCCATTACATGATGAGTTAACAGTAAGTTATCGGAAATGTGACTACCTTTATTGTAAATGATTCTTTTTTAATCCACATGGGAGAGGAGTGGGAGAGTAAATGTACTGTGCCATTATGAACCTGTCAGTCACACATGCATGAGACATCAGCTCCATCTAGAACAAAATTTGCTGCCACTCAGAAATCATGTTTAACATTAATCTGTTATTCTGATCTGTACTCACTAGATTTTTGATGGACAGATGAACTTATAAAATTTTTAATACAGCCATTTTCTAAAAAGCTAAAACCTGAAGTTACATTTATTCTTGGTAAGAATTAACCATAATTATCTAATGTCCATTTCCATTGTTCATTCTACTCTCATTCATCTTAAATGCCTAGTAAGACTCTGTAGGTATACACATAGTATAGACAATATGCTTGAGATTGTAGTCAAATAATTGGTGTTGGCAAAATTGAGAGTAAGAAACTACACTACAGCACCATCACAAATAAGCACTAAATTTATCTACTCACAGATGCAGACAACAATACATTTTAAATACTTGTTTTCCCTCAGGCAGGAAAAAGATGGATAAATAAATAAAAATCAGCAATGCTCTGTCCAGGGCCTAGAATAAAAAATCTATTTTTCATGAGATGACATTCTGAATTAAAATAAACAGCGACGATTTAAAACACAAATGGGAGACCAAAATGAGCTGATAAGCAAACAGAAAAAGATAAGTAAAAGAAAAGGCATTTGGGCCAGGCGTGGTGGCACACGCCTGTAATCCCAGCACTTTGGGAGGCTGAGGCGGGCGGATCACGAGGTCAGGAGATCGAGACCATCCTGGCTAACACAGTGAAACCCCATCTCTACTAAAAATACAAAAAATATTAGCCTGGTGTGGTGGCAGGCGCCTGTAGTACCAGCTACTCAGGAGGCCGAGGCAGGAGAATGGCGTGAACCTGGGAGGCGGAGCTTGCGGTGAGCCGAGGTAGCACCAGTGCACTCCAGCCTGGGCCATAGAGTGAGACTCCATCTCAAAAAAAAAAAAAAAAAAAAAAAAAAAAAGAAAAAAGAAAAGAAAAGGCATTTGGAAAAACCACGGGAAATATTATTCACTTGAACTGGAAAGAGTGCCATCACCTTAAATAATAACAACCCAGAAGTGCTTCAGAAGCATCCAGGTGAACACTGTCTTTTGTGGATCCCCTTCCCACCTTGAAATGCAAGAACCCAGTACAGTCTGGTGATTTCACAGATTCAAGCTACCTTCAATATTTGGATATCAAAAATTACCTCTTTGACAAGGGTTATATACTATTCATTCTCCCAAATCACTAGAAGGCACCCGCAAATCAAAAACACCTTTTTTAAACAATGCAATTATTTGACATTTTGTAAGCATTTTGATATTTCAGGATATTTTAACAACTTTATTGTAAAACATTCATAACTTTAAAAGTCTTCATTGTTTCTCTGGAATTCAAATTTAACTGAGAATCTTGTATTTTTATTTGCTAGCTCTGACAAACCTACTCCTATCCTCTGGCAAGCAATAGGTAGTTAGCTAACTAGTTGGGGCATAGCTGAGACCAGAACTCAAACCTCAGGAATCTCAGCTCTGAGCACCTTCCACAAAGGATTAAACCCAGGAGGAAAGTTACAACTAACCCAATCTGAGGAGCAAATCATGAAGCACAAAAATGGGTGGAGCTGGAAAAACAGAGGAGGGAATATACCTTCCCAACTGGCCAGGGGGGAAAAAAAAGGTTTTCAAAGCAACTGCAACTATTTGAAAATTATTTTCAAACAAATATTTTTCTATTTTACGAAAGTGTCTCTACAAAAGTCAGTGTCCAAAACCCACATTAGATCCTGTCCAACAAAATACTGTTTCTCACCTGGATCTGAATTTCCCAGAAAAGTTGGATAAATGTCACCAGAATCTGAAAGATACATGATCTAACATGCAATAGAGATTCAGCACCTCGGACAGTGGTCGCTATTATGATAGACAATACACATCCCTTCTTTCTAACTATTCTTGAGTACTGAGGCTTTGGAGACTTACTGCTCCCTCTGTGAAACTAGCTGCGCGTTCTAACACGGTTCCCATCCCTCTAATGGATTACCTCATCATAATGGCAGATTAGATTACCAAACAGATGTTGGACATCAACATCCAAGGCACCTTGTATCACAACTGGAAGCCCTTCCTTTATTCTTTTTTTGTTTTTAAACCCTTTCCTGCCTCTTCAAATTCTCATCCATTAATTTTTTTCTCATCATTTTAAAACTTTCTTTACTCCATAAATTGGCATGCACATCGTGTAGTCCTGATGCAGACCACCGTAACTAAAACAACATTGCACTTGAGCAATAAAGATGTGATAGAAGAGGAAAAGGCAAAACTATAAAAAACAGACAATGTGTTAGTGATTGCCAGGGGCTGAAAATGAGGACTAAGGGTAGAGTTGCCTACAAATGGGCACAAGGACCATGGGGAAACTGTTCTATACCTTGATTGCCATGATGGTGGTACAATTGTTTGCATTCAACAGAACTCACAGGAGTCTATATTATAGAGGGTGAATTATATTTTATGTAAATTATACCTCAATAAACCTGATTTAAAAAGAAAAATACATTATAAAAGAAATATATGTCTGACCACTAGCTCTGCAGGGTGGATCATGGTTAGTCCTGCCACAGGCTGCATTCCTTTAAGACAGCAGCTGAATTAATTATGTTTGCTCTAAAAACTTCATTTGAAGAGGGATATTCACCAACTAGAAATGATCCTGATGTTGGTGACTAGGATTAAGAAGCTAGACGTTTTAGGATGGTTTCAGCAGACAGAACTTGTGCCAATAAGTGGAAGTGAGAAGAAGGAGGAATTCAATTATTTAATAGAATCAGTTGTCTTTTCATTTCTGGGGGAAGGTATTCAAACAGCAGTTGAAAAACATTGTAGCAGAGATTATACTAAAGAGATGCAGGGTTAGATGGGAGTTAAACTACATGTCAACTAACAGCCTTTACAACTTTAAAATTCTATTGAATTAATCCAAAGTCCCATTTATGCATCATGCTTAATTCTTAGTATGACCTTATAATGCCTTACTTTTCAGAAAACAATTTAAAGTTCACTCCCTGGCAAACAATCATGACTGTTTTTTCTTTAGAAGATAAAAATATATGTATTATTCCAAATGAATTTCCAATAACATCAACAATTATTACCTTTATATAAAATGTATATTTACACTAACTTTATTCTTTAAGAGTACAGTACAAGTTGTTCTGTGCAAAATGAGATTAGAAACTTGTTTATTTCTTTTTTTAAAATTATTTATTTATTTATTGAGACAGAGTCTCACTCTGTCACCCAGGTTGGAGTGCAGTGGTATAATCTCAGCTCACTGCAACCTCCGCCTGCCAGGTTCAAATAATTCTCCTGCCTCAGTCTCTCAAATAGCTGGGACTACAGGCGTGTGCCACCATGCCCGGCTAATTTTTTTTGTATTTTCTGTAGAGATGGGGTTTCACCATGCTGGCCAGGCTGGTGTCAAACTCCTGACCTCATGATCTGCCCGCCTCAGCCTCCCAAAGTGCTGGGATTACAGGTGTGAGCCACCGTGCCCAGCAAAACTTGTTTATTTCTTTTACAGTTTCTGTATAAATACTCCCAAGCTAATATCTTAGCATATTCAAGAAACTAGCCACCCTTTCCTCAAACTAAAAAAATCTCATTACACATGAAACTTGTTGTGATTTGAAATCTTAAAGGTGACACTCCAATAACCACCAAATTTTTTTCTTTTACATTTTTCCTTCTGTAAAAAATGGACTCATTAACCTCCTATTCTCTGGAACCCAAAAGTCAAAAATTTTGGATGTTTAACATGTCCCAAAGGGTTTAGAGTCCTTTGATGTACTCTTTTGACTGGAATAAAATCATCAGTGGTAGGAATGTTAAACTGCCACCCTTCTAAGGTTATTAACAAAAATAGGATAGACTGTTCCTTAAGTTAACTACCCATTTTAAGTAATATTAAAAATGCATTAATGACAAACAGCACATACCACTCTCACGACAGTCACGAGTTTATATTTGCAGTTTAATACACTCTGGAAAAATCACCACCATAATTTTTTAATGACTCCTCTGAAGAAATCACATTAAGACATTTAACCCTTGTTCTTGTCATTTTCATATGAACTAAGCTTATGAATATTGGCTAAGGTAACATTTTTGTCAGTCTATATGTAAGTATTATGTAAAAAGAAGTCTGGGTTTCTTCCCTAATTATTATGTATTATATATAACATGTTTATGATTAAATCTGGCCCATATTTTAATAAAGAGCATTTTACTCTGTTTTTAGTTGTAATGACCTCTAAATGGTTCTAATCAGAATAGAAACTCTTGGGTAGGAGGTAGAGAAGACACAATTTTTGTTAAGAATTCCAGGCACTCTGCAGGTAAAATGTGAATTGTTTCTTACAATCAGTCAAGTAAAAACATAAAAATAAATGTAAAAACAAAAGTCACGAAACTAGTTAAGATACTTAAATTTTAAGTGCCATATGCATGGTGGCAAATTTCAAGTTTGTTAGTTCTCTTTGTTTAAAATGAAGTTTCATATGCAAAATACAGAAATCATAGATTACTGATGGAGAGATGCATATTTTCTTGCTCTTGTTATAAAAGTATACAACATAAAAATCTGTTAAGCAATGAAATGACCAATGCAAGCAGCATAAAGAAAAATACAGCATTTAACCTAAGGCTGTGTTTTTCAAGCTTAAATGTGAGAATCAGGAGGGCTTGTTAAAGCATGGATTGTTGAGCTCCACCCCCAAGGCCTCAGATTCAGCGGTCTGGTTGGCACCCAAGAATCTGGGTGTGTAACAAGTTCCTGGGTGACACTGATGCTGTTGGTCCTGGGGTTACACTTGAAGAACCACTGTCATTGAGAAGAGATAACAGTTTTTGATATAGCAGGAGCAGCACTGGTATGGGAATGAGAAGCCTTCTGTGCCAAAGGCAGGTTTAAAGGTAGAGGCTCTGGAAAAATGTACCTGTGTTTGACTCTCAGCTTCTGAGCATCATCTTTTTTATCCATAAAACTAGGATGACAGTAACTCTAGTTTCATTAAATTATATCATTCATTTATATTACGTGGCATACTGCCTAGATGTTGTCAAAAAAATCAGCTAGTATTATTATTAGCTGTAACTTTAGAAAAGACACATAACATATATGTCACAGTTTTTATAAAAAGAGAAGGTTGTATAAAATTATCTTTAAGAATTTATCACTCCAAAACCCTATAATTCTAAACATATTTTCCATCTTCCTTATTTAAGACAATTTAATATTAATGCAACTTAATATTGTTCTGATTTTCTAAGTGATCAGGGATATGAAAAGAAGGGTAACACAAGTCCCCTGCTCTTACTCTTAAAGGATTCCCAACTCAGTACAGGAGAAAGACAGGGTAAAAATGAGACTGTTAATAATAATAGTATATGTTGAAGTGCTATAGTTAGTGGTTCAGCAATAAGTTACATAGAAGTTTGGGGAAAAAAGTAGCTTCCCTAACTCCAAAGAGGACTTGGACCTTAAGCTTCACAGTGAAGGATATGTAGAAAAATAATATTCATATAGCTCTATGCAGTTTCCAGAGCAATCTACATATGCTATCCCAGATATTAACCCATTTCATAAATGAGAAGAAACGAAGACTCAGAGCCGTAAAGTCATTTCACAATAATCACATAGCTAACAGGGTGGGAACCAAGACATGCTCTCGGCTCTTCAGACATGCTTTTTTCATTGTATTATGGAGCAAAGAGCAATTTAACCAAGGGCATGGAGGAAAAAAATACTGCATGATATTCAAGAAATAGATCAATATATCTTGGCCAGGAGATTTAATTAAGTAACTATTAGCCCACAAGATCAGTTGGAGCTAGAGCTGGGATAGGGCAGAGGACAATGATATTCTTGAAATCCATTTTGAGGGTTTATATTTTATCTTGAGATCACTGGGTAGCCACTGAACATTTATCTGGACACAAGCCAGATTTAAGAAGATGCATTTATCCATTCACTTATTCAACAATAATTGATTGGGCACTGATTAGGTGCTAGGTTTTGTACTAGGTTCTGGGAGATAAGACATGGTTCCATCTTTAAAGAGATGTGGTGTCTAGTGAGAGAGAAAGAAAGGTACATAAAAAATTAAAATGGCATGTGATAAATGTAATACTAAAAGTAGAATGCAGTCATGTGCAAACCTGCATTTGACTGCCACAATATTTATTGGTAGTGCTTTTCTCCATTCAAGTAGATTTAGCATTAAATCAGTTACCAGTGAGTAACTCTAATTCATGTAAGAGAACTGCAAGTCCTATTTTGGTACAAATCCTAGGACAGCAGGTACAATTGTTATTTGAAGAGGAATGAGATTTCTCCTACAGGGTAAGAGAAGGAGCAGGAACGACTGAATATAATATGGGATACATAAGCTGGAGCCTCAGAGATGAATAGAAATACATCTGACAGATTAGGAGGAAAGGCATCCCCAAAATTGCAAAGACCTAGGGCCCTGAAATAGCCTTGCCTATTAAGAGATTTGCAATAAAGTCGGTTTTGCTGGAGCATAAAAGGCATAATAGCCAAGAGCCTGGACTATGGTGATTGCGGTGGAAATGCATATAAATGATAAATGTGCCTCTTAGAAAATTTAAATGAAATTATCTATATCAAATGCCTAACACCATTCCCGGTACACCCTAGATCCTCATTATGTTACTTTCTTTCCTCCATCTTCACTTACTTCACCTACTTCTCTTATAAAGCTACACATAGGTTTGAATTTAAAAACACATATCATTTTATTCATCAGTGTCACAACTCAAAAATATCAGATATGATTTTGACCAACTATTATTGCAGCCTTTTAAAAAACACCAACTGGTTGTCTCAGAGGCATGGTAGAGAATAAAAAAGAAAAAAAAATCAGCTATTATCTAATTCTCTATTAGAATTCACTATTATGAATTCTCTCCCTTCCAGGATATGCCTTAAGAAACCCCGGAATTTACTCAGATTCCTGGACAACTTCACAAACCTCTAGAGTCAGAATTCATAGACTGGGACTCTGTGAATACAAGCTTCCCAGGTAAGTCTAACATGCGGTCAGATCTGAGATTCACAGAAACAGTACCAGGAGTTCATGGGAGACCCTCCAGTTGTGGAACACTGTACCCACATTTGCTACTAATTTATAAAAATATTTGTTTATGGTTTTGTTAAATTTGAAGTAAAATTTATATTGTGTGAAATGCAAAATCTGGAATTATTAGTTCAACAGGTTTTGATGAGTTTTGACAAATATAAATCCCATATTTCCCACACTCTATCAAGATATGGGGCCGGGCGCGGTGGCTCAAGCCTGTAATCCCAGCACTTTGGGAGGCCGAGACGGGTGGATCACAAGGTCAGGAGATCGAGACCATCCTGGCTAACACGGTGAAACCCCGTCTCTACTAAGAAATACAAAAAACTAGCCGGGCGAGGTAGCGGGCGCCTATAGTCCCAGCTACTTGGGAGGCTGAGGCCAGAGAATGGCGTGAACCCAGGAGGCGGAGCTTGCAGTGAGCTGAGATCCGGCCACTGCACTCCAGCCTGGGCTACAGAGCGAGACTCCGTCTCAAAAAAAAAAAAAAAAAAAAAAAGATATGGAATAGTTCCCTCACCCTAGAAAGTTCCTTCATGCTGCCTCTCAGTCAATCCTACCCCCTCCCCACCAGAAGCAATCACTCGTCTGATTTTTATCCTTAATGATTGGTTTTGTGTGGTTTAGAACTTCACATAAATGGAATCATACCATATGTACTCATTTGTGTCTGGTTTCTTTCACAAACATAATTTCTGTAAGAGTCATCCATGATATTACATATAGCTACAGTTTGTTTCCTTTTATTATTGAGTAGTAAGTATGCCATTGCATAAATATAACAATTTATGTATCCATTCTTCTGTTGATGGAAATTTCCTGTCTTGGGTTACTGTGAATAAAGCTGTGATGGACATTCTTATAAAAAGTATTGTTGTGGACATATATTTTTATTTATTTTGAGTAAATACTTGAGTAAATTTATCTTGAGTAAATACACCAGTGGCTTTAGTGAATCAGAGAAGGTATAGGTTTAACATTATAAGAAACTACCAAACTTCTTGCCTTTGTCTTCTGACATGTTCTGTGGACCTTATAACTTTTCCTCTGGCCAAAGTTTGCTTTACTATTGCTTCTTCCCAGGAATGAAGCTGAACAAAAATCGGGACCCTCCTATTGCCATTATGAGACGCTGTTTGCTAATTGTGGCATTGATGCCTGAGATTTTTTAAGTCCCTTCCCTCCCTACAGCCGTGGTATCCTGTGGTCCATGAATGACATTCATGTCGTCACAAGAAGAAAATACTGCAAAAAGTCTCTAAAACACCAGTGTTCTAAAATCAATGCTTACCTTCTCAGTGGATCAACTGGACAAAACCACTTACCATAGAATGTCCTTATGAAGTGAAATTTTTGCAGCTCAAAGCATCGAATGGGAACAATTGATATGCAGCTGCCCTAGAAAGTAGCTCTTAAAAAGATAACAAAAAGTTTGGGCACAATGGCATTATTTTATCAGGTACATCTCCCACCCCGCAACCACAGTTTTTTTCTCCCATTTGTTCCAGAAATATATTTTATTACCAGATCTGTGTTGGGGCTGGGGATAGAGGAGCGAGAAGAGAACAGCTGCAATAATGACAATTTCCTTCCTTCCAAGACATGCTAGTTCAGTAACAGTGACAAAACTCTAGCACTTTATCATAATTCCCCCTTTCCAGAGAGTGGACACATTACCTCAGTTTCATTTCCCCAAAGTGCTCTCCTCAGCAGTTCGATATTGTGCTTGAAGCATACTTATTTGATACTCCAGCATACTAAAATGAGCCAAAAAAGAAAAATAGGTCCAGCCCATCTGCCAGGTTTGGAAGGGAAGAAGCATATAAGAAGAGCTTGTGCATGCGTGTGAAAGACGAAATAAACAGAGACTGTTCTGGAAATGTTAAAGGGTTGGAGGTGTTATTAATGGCAGTATATGAAGCAGAACCTACATCCCCACGGTGCAGGGGCCATGGAGAGACAGAGTGGTGGACATTGTTTGAGGTACAATTAAAATGAAAATTGTGTGTTTGATGTAGAATAAAATGAAAATTGTGCTTTTAAAAAATTTTATGGTAGCACCATACACTTCAACGACCTTACTTTGTAAGTCATAGTCTATGTCTTAAGGTACTTGTTTTGCAACTGGATTTCCACCCCTCTTACTAGGCGATAAGCCTCAGCTTCTCTCAATTTAAAGATAATTTAAAAAACAAAAAAAAGGAAACATCTTTCACAGCTACCATCTGACTAGCAACGTAGAAAGCTTACTCTCCAGTTGACCTTGCTCAAAGTGCTAACTGGAAACCAGAAAGGGCAGGTCTCCGAACTGAGGCAGCAGTGAGCAGCTTCCTTCCCAGCAGCTCGGGAATAGAGGGCCCTTCTTTCAGCCACCGCCAGAACCACAAGGAGTGTCCACAGCCTCATTCCCTGTGCCCTGGATGACTCCCCCACTCCCCCACCCTTTTTCTTTTACTTTTTTCTTCTTTCTTTTTCTGGGGGGAAGAGTAGGGGGCATCTGGTGCAGCCTCATCTTCCTCCTCCTCCTGCTGAGCCGGGACAGCAACTCAGGGGAGGCAGTAGCGGGTGCAGCGGCCTTACGGGCGGGAAGATGAATTCAGAAACACAGGATCAGCAGAGAGATTAGGCTGTCAGCCTCCGAAGCACTTTCCTGCTGAAGAGAAGATAAGCAGGAAAAGGTGAATGAGAACACTAGTCACGGCAGATGGTGCGTGAGATTTGGGGGAGAGTGGGGGGGAAAAGGTTGTGGGTGTGGGAGAGAGGGGGGGTTTGGAGAGGTGCTGGTGGAGAGAACAAATGGTGTCAGCAGGCCGCGTTGGGCCCAGCCAGCCGCCGCCCTTGTCCGAACACCTGGGTCCCCTGCAGGAGGCTGGGTTAGGGAGTGGGGAATCCACTGGCCCCATTCTGGATTCTGAACCTGGGCAGGTTCGGTCCAGGGGCTCCAGCATCAAGCACATGAGGCCAGGATTACGCTCTGGTCCCAAGCCCCCTTCACCCAATCCGAGGTCACAGATTCTACCCTTAAGCCAGCCAGCCATGAGCAACCCCATGGAAATCAACACAGCGCCTGATACCCAGTGGGCATTCCACAATTATTTATAGAAACAAACGGAACAATGCTTCCCTCAACTCACTTCTGGGAAAACAATTCAAAGCACACAGTAGCAGTTCTTGTTTTTAAACAAAGTGGAGCTGAGAGAGGTAATTAAAGTCAAACTTATTCCTGTGACAAACGTATTAAGACACTTTTTCTCGCAGAGAAAACATTAAAAGCCATCATAGGTGGGAGTCCCAATAGGCAGACCAGGTAAAAACAAGAGTCGTTTTAGCTGAACCAAGAGTGGGCACATCTGCACTTGACCACCAACCCTCGCCCTCTCTCCTCGCAGTTGTGCCAGGATCCTATCAACTCCTCCGGGCTCAGGAGAGCACAATTCAAAAATCACTGCCCCAAAACATACTGAGATCAAATGGCAAGTATCAGTGCCTTGAACAAGATTGAAGACAAAACCAGAGTTATACGGAACACCTCATCTTTAAAAGGGGAGGAAGGATGCCACAACAACAGTAAAACTCAATTTAAAAATGCGCAAAAAATCTGAAGAGACACGTATCCAAAGAAGATATACAACTCGCCAGTAAACATATGAAAAGATTCTCAGTATCACTAATCACTAGGGAAATACAAACCAAAACCACAAAAAGCTGCCACCTCACATCCATTAGGATTGCTACTATCAAAAAAAAAAGGAAAGAGAGAGAGAGAAAAGAAAGAAAAGAAAGAGAAAGAAAGAAAGAGAAAGAGAGAAAGAAAGAGAAAGAGAAAGAAAGAAAAAGAAAGGAAAGAAAGGAAGGAGAAAAAGGGAAGGGAAGAGAGAGAATAAAGGAAGGGAGGGAAAGACGGAAAGAAAGGAAGAAAAGAACAAGCCAGGGGTATGGAGAAATTGGAAACTTTATTCACTGTTGGTGGGAATGCAAAGTGGTACAGCCACTATAGAAAATGGTATGGAAGTTATTACTCAAAAAAATTACGTACAATTACCCTATGATTCAACAGTTATAGATCCAGAAGAATCAAAAGCAGGTACTTGAACGGGTATTTGTACACCTCTGTTCATGGCAGTATTATTCACAATAGTCAAAAGCTGGAAACAACTCAAGCATCCCTTAACAAATCACTGGAAAAACAAAGTGTACTACATACATACAATATAATATAATTCAGGCTTAAAAAGAAAATTCTGATACATGCTACATGACTGAACTTTGAGGTCATCATGCTAACTGGAATAGGCCAGCCACCAAAGGACAAACACTGTAGAATCAATTGGCATGAGATAACTAAGGTAGTCAAATTCATAGAGATAGAAAGTAGAACGGTGGTTACTAGCGGCTGGAAGGAGTTGTTTAATGGGTACAGAATTTCAGTTTTGTAAGATAGTTCCGGAAATGAGTGGTGGTAGGTTACACAATAACATGAATGTACTTAATGCTACCAAACTACATACTTACAAAAATTGTCAAAATGGTAACTTTCATGTTATGTGTATTTCACCAATTCAAAATTTTGCTTTGAGATAGTGTCTCGCGCAGTCGCCCAAGCTGGAGTGCAGTGGTGCTGTGTCTACAATTGGTGGGTTCTTGGTCTGCCCTGACTTCAAGAATGAAGCCACAGACCCTTCGGTGTTACAGTTCTTAAAAGATGGTGTCCAGAATTTATTCCTTCTGATGTTCAAATGTGTCCAAGGTTTTTTTTTCCTGCTGGTGGGCTCCTGTGGTCTCACTGGCTGCAGGAGTACAGCTACAGACCTTCACGGTGAGTGTTACAGTTCACAGCACATCTGGAATTAACTCATTCCTCCTGGAAAATTCGTATCTCGCTGACTTCAAGAGCGAAGCCACAAACCTTCACCGTGACTGTTAACAGCTTTCAAAGGCTGCACAGACCCAAACAGCGACCAGCAGCAATATTCATTACAGAATAAAAAAAATCACGCTCTCACAATACCGAACAACTAGAGCAGAACATTGCCACTACTGTGGGTAGCCTGCTTTTATTCCCTTATCTGGCCCCACCCACATCCTGCTGATTGGTCCATTTTACAGAGAGTTGATTGGTCCGTTTTGACAGAGTGCTGATTTGGTGCATTTACAAACCTTTAGTAGACACAGAGTGCTGATTGGTGCATTTACAATCCTTCAGCAAGACAGAAAAGTTCTCCAAGTCCCCACTTGATTAGCTAGACAGAGTGCTGATTGGTGCATTTACAAACCTTTAGCTAGACACAGAGTGCTGATTGGTGCATTTACGATCCTTTAGTTAGACGGAAAAGTTCTCCAAGTCCCCACCCATCCCAGAAGCCCAGCTGGCTTCACTTCTCACTGGCACTGGCCGCAGGACTTTGCAGCACCTAGCCCACGCACTCGAGCAGCCCAAAGGGAGCTCGTCCCCCTATCAAGTCCAGCAAGCACCGACTGGCTGTCCCCGGTGCAACTGCGCCCGCCAAGTCCCCGCCCACCAGGAACCCGAGCCATGCTGGCCAGCCAGTGCCATTCACAGCCCCGGCTCCTGTCTGCCCCTTTCCGCCGACAGCAGAGGGAGCCTGGTCTAGCCGCGGCCAGCCCCAGAGAGGGGTCTCCACAGTGCAGTGGCGAGCTGAAGGGCTCCTCAAGCGTGGCCAGAGCGGACGCCGAGGCCAAGGAGGCACCAAGAGCGAGCGAGGGCTGCTAGCACTTTGTCATCTCTCAGCGTGATCTCAGCTTGAGAGGTGACAATGTGCCAGCAGCACTCACTCTCGGCACCTCCTGGACCTCGGCGTCCACTCTGGCAGTGCTTGAGGAGCTCTTCAGTCTGCCACTGCACTACGGAAAGCCCTCTCTGGGCTGACTGAGGCGGGAGCCGGCTCCCTCTGCTCGGGAGGAGGTGTGGAGGGAGAGGTGTGGGCTGGAACTTGGAACCGGGGCTGGGCGTGGCGCTCACAGGCCCATGCAAGTTCTCAGGGGCACGGGCTCGGCAGGCCCCACACTCAGAGCAGCCGGCCGGTGCAGCTGGCCCAGGGCAATGAGGGGTTTAGCACCTGGACCAACAGCTGCAGAGGTTGTGCTGGGTCCCCCAGCACTGCAGGCCGGCATGCACCGCGCTAGAATTCTCGCTAGGCCTCAGCCGCCTCCCCGCGGGGCAGGGCTCAGGATCTGCAGCCAGCCATGTCCAAGCCCCCACCCCCGGGGGGCGGGGGGGGGTGGGCTCCTGTGCACCCCCTGTTCCAGGGCACCCAGTCCCATGGACCACCCGAGGGCCGAGGAGTGCGGACACATGGCGCAGGAGTGGTGGGCAGCTCCGCCTGCAGCCCCACTGCAGGATCCACTAGGTGAAGCCAACTGAGCTCCTGAGTCTAGAACCTTTATGTCTAGCTAAGGGATTGTAAATACACCAATTAGCACCCTGTGTCTAGCTCAAGGTTTGTAAATACACCAATCAGTACTCTGTATCTAGCTAACCTAGTGGGGACTTAGAGAACTTTTCTGTCTAGCACTCTGTGTCTAGCTGAAGGATTGTAAACGCACCAATCAGCACTCTGTGTCTAGCTCAGGGATTATAAACACACCAATCAGCACTGTCAAAATGGACCAATCAGCTCTCTGTAAAACGGACCGATCAGCTCTCTGTAAAATGGACCAATCAGCAGGATGTGGGTGGCAGTCAGATAAGGGAATAAAAGCAGGCTGGCCAAACTAGTCACTGTGGTCTTTTTCCACACTGTGGTGGTTTTATTCTTCTGTTCTTTAAAATAAATCTTGTTGCTAGTCAGGCTTTGGGCCCCTGCTACCTTTATGAACTGTTAACACTCACTGCAAAGGTCTGCAGCTTTACTCCTGAAGTCAGCGACACCATGAACCCACTGGGAAGAACAAACAACTCCAGACGCGCCACGTTTAAGAGCGGTAAAACTCACTGCAAAGGCCTACAGCTTCATTCCTGTCAGTGAGACCAGGAACCCACCAGAAGGAAGAAGTTCCAGACACACCATCTTTAAGAACTGTAATACTCACTGCGAGGGTCCGTGGCTTCATTCTTGAAGTCAGCGAGTCCAAGAACCCACCAATTCTGGACATCAGGCTCACTGCAAGCTCCACCTCCCAGGTTCAAGTGATTCTCCTGTCTCAGCCTCCCTAATAGCTGGGCTTGTAGGTGCCCGCCACCGTGCCCACCTAATTTTTTTGTGGTTTTAGTAACCAGATGGTCTTCGTCTCCTTACATTGTGATCCACCTGTCTTAGCATCCCAAAGTGCCTGGATTACGGTCATGAGCCACTGATGTTTTTAAAGGGAGAGGAGATGAAGGAAACTCTGCGTGTCTGAGAGTAGGGCCTCAGTTCTGGATGATTATTCTTTAAGGTTACATCCACTAACCAGAGAGAACTGTCCAAGTCATGTGTACAACAACTCCAGTTTCATTACATCTTTTTTCAAACTCATGGCTAAGAGGGCTTAATTTGAATCTTGTTTAGGTCAGATTCCATTGCTGCCACTAACTGCCCTTACGTGGACAGATTTTGAATTCTCCACCTTCTCATTTTAAATTTATTCTAGCCTCTTCTTCCTGCCTTAGCAAACCTCATCAGGAAAGCAGACAGGTGCTATTTAACCTAAGAGTAGTCCCATGCTAGTCTCTCTTGAGTAGTCTGGATCCACTGTCTTCTGGAAAATATTGACCCTTTCTGCTCACTCAGCCCAAGCAGAACACTAAGAATGAGGATTCCAGCTATGCTGGCATCATGTGTTATATTAAATTATGTTAATTAACTGAAAAGCCACACATTGATTTTTCTTGAGAGGTTCCAAGGATCAAATATCAATGCATGGAGTCAGCTAAGCCTAATTTACTAATGGATTTTTAACTTACATTTAGAAAAGAGCTTCAAGGGAAAAGCAATTTTCCACTTGCCAGAAGATGTGAAGGACTTACCTTGTCCAATTGATTTAGAGAATTTCCACATTCCAAGAAAGCCAAGAAAATATGTTTATAAACAAGACTTATGTTTTTCTTTAATTGTTGTAGAAAAGGTCTAATGGAAAGAATCAATCTTAAAACATGAACCCAAGTTCAACTAGTATTGAATATCTGGGAATTGTGGATCAGGATGAGCATAATTCTTTAAACTTGGGCATTAAAATCTATTCTGTCGAGGCTTTGAACAATATTATATATCAAAAAGTATTATGTGCTTATGCTTATGTATTTAGGAGTAAAAGGAGTATTCTTTCCAATAACCCAATATAATAACACTGTGCTAGACACTGGGACCCGAAAGTAAATGAGACATGTTCTGTACTGGAACTCAGAGTAAAATAAAAGCAACCATTGGAAGCCCCTTCAGTGAATGGCAATAGGTAGAATTTAGTGATTGGACTGTCCAAATTTCTCACTAGACATCTCCTTTTACTCAGTCATTACCATCATCCCTTTGGCTGGTTTCCAAAAACCACAGTAGGGTGGGGGCACAAAAAGTGTAAAACTTCCAGTTACAAAACAATAGTCTCTGTCAACAAACAGGACACAGCCTCAAATGTCTTTTCTGGTTCAAAAACATACCAGGAGTTTTTTGTGAACATAGATGACCTTTCAGCATGCTTCCTATGGCTCTAACACTGTTGTCTTCCCATACTTTTGTCACTCTAGTCCCAACTGTGGGAAAGTTTCATCTCCTCCTGTGTCAGAGACTTCTGTGATCCACCAGAACCATTTCCTCTTTCCCCACAGCACACAGTTATACTACATTTCCCAGCCTCCTTTGCAATTGCATGGCCATGTGATTGAGTTCTGGCCAATAGACAGTGGGAGGAAGTGATGGTCACCACTTCCTGGCCTGGCCCATAAAAGCGTCCATGATACCCTGCTTTCTTTTTCTCTTCGTGGTTGTCAGTGCCTGGGGCAACTTTGGAGGCCAAGTATTGAAGATGCCAGAACGTCTGTCAGACTGTGTCCCTACATGATTGAGCAAGGTCTCCCCTACCACCTATCATCCCATCACCTTGCTCAATACCACTACTGCCACCCACCAATGGGTCTTCATATGAACAAAATATAAACTATTGTGCTAAGCCACTAAAATTGGGTAGTTTAGCTGTTACAGCCAGAGGCATATAGTGAAGCATAAGTTTCAGGACCCTTCACATGCATGGCTCCTTTCCAAGATAATAGAAAAGGCCCTGGCAATGTGCTCTGGTAGTGGCCAGGGACATTTTTGGAATCTGGTTAAGGGAAGTGTATTATAGATTTTTAATGGGACCTATTATCTAGATCAAAATCACTTCCAGATAGTTATTACCCTAGCTGTACCAATGTAGAAATGGCTTCCAGGAATTCTCCTACTGCCTTTTGTGCCAATTCACCTGGCATCCAGATGTGAAGGAGCATGACAAGAAGGTTTAACCCAACATGCACAGGTCCTATGGTTACCTTGCACCAGAGGGGTAGGTAGTAGGGAAGAATAAAGTACAAAAAGTAACATGTTGGAAGCTTCTTTGTGGAAATATCTTGTAATCATAAGACATGTAAACATATAAGCAGAGATTTTGGCTCTCATCAAACCTAGTAAAAACAAAGATTGTCTCTCTGTTTCTTATGAGAATCACTCAAAATTTTTCAGAATTTTTGTGTTTGTTGAGCACCTGCTGTAGGAATGCCACAAAGAGTACATTGTTTGCATTCTTTTCATTCATTTATTCATTCTAACAATCAATAATTAGGAATCGATTTTGATTAACCATTCTAAAAGAAAGGCCAAATTATGTTTTCATTCTCTCTAAAGAAATTGATATTATAAAATCATTGTCATATAAAGAGATGATCAAAAGGCATGCCAACAAAGAAAGGGAGAAAAAAGGTATCAGAGAGGTATGTCGTATCATTAATAAAATATATTATTACTTTCCTGAGCTTTGTAATATTTGTCAGATTTTTAAAATGTAATTTGTTGTGATTTATTGTATTATTCTAGAGAAATATTCACTTTCATATCAAATTTTATATTTGTAATTGTGTATTCTTTTCTCAAAGAAAGCCTGCGACATTTTATTAATATAATCTTTAGGCCCCACTACACTTAAGTCCACTCCAACACAGCAGCTAGCATCACCCTGCTAACATACCTTCTGCATTGCCCCTAGTTACTGGGTCTTGTAGAGGAACCGGTCTCACTCCTAGCGCCCTAGGGCATCTCCAGGGATGGACCTCTTTTCATTCTCACACCAGTTCCCTTCTCTCAAGGAACATCGTGAAGTTTCTTCAAGACTAAGTTGGAAGACAATACGAAGACACTTTCTCATCTGTACTCACAACTATTGCTCCCTTTCTTTCAACCAGCATGCCTGGACTCAGAATGAGCACCTTTTTTCTAGTTCCCCATTACACATGGCACCAATTGTTACTCTTGGGAACCAATTGTCAGATTCAATCAGACCACTCATTGTGCCTCCCCTGAGCTTGTCAGGCAAACCCAAACTGGCCTATCTGCCAGTTAAACATCCAGACATGCCCAAACACATCGGAGGCCACAGCAGTGACCTAGTTTGGCCTTGGCTTCAAGTTTTTCTAGACAAAAAGTTCTCCTGGTAATGAAATTTCACTTGATCCTATGGGAATGTAAGCGGGATTCCTCCCAATGTTATAGGTAAGGGAATTGGACATTGGAGAGTTTAAGTGACCTTCCCAGGGTCGCAGAACCTATAAGTCACAAATCAAGGGCTGAAACCCAAACTTTCTGTCTCTATAGTGTGTGTTCTTGCCACTAAGCTCCTCTGTGTCCCCTGGGTCTGTTAAGATATACAGCACTGACTACAGAAAGGCCTGGCAAGGTGAAGATGCTAAAACATTAGCTCAGCTATGGAGGGTTTTCAGGAGATTCAGAGCTATATTTTTCTTTAATAGGAAAAAAGGGGTTGGCACCTTCCACCAGTAATGAGCGTGAAGTGGACTATTTCTTCCCTGATCCATATAATCTTCAATTGAGAGGAAATCAAGTAGACGGTCCTATAATGCTTTTCTGCTTAAATAATCATTGGTAGTATACAACCAGTACAACAAAGTATGCCTTCTTTTTTCATACCATTGATATCCATGGTACACAAAAATACCAATATGTAATCAAAGCTACTATTCATCTACATTACAGATTAAAGAGTGATTTCTGGCCCAGTGTGGTGGCTCACACCTATAATCCCAGTACTTTGTGAGGTCGAGGCAGGCAGATCACTTGAGGTCAAGAGTTTGAGACAAGCCTGGCCAACTTGGTGAAACACCATCTCTACTAAAAATATGAAAATTAGCCAGGCGTGGTGGTGGGTGCCTCTAATCCCAGCTACTTGGAAGGTTGAGGCACAAGATTGCTTGAACCCGGGAGGCAGAGGTTGCAGTGAGCCGAGATAGTGCCACTACAATCCAGTCTGGGCAATAGAGTGAGACTAAGTCTCAAAAATAAACAAATAAATAAAAATAAATAAATGAAGATTAATTCCTAATGCTATTGCATAAAGTATAATTGAAAGAAGGATAGGATAAAAGGAGAGGATCTGATTTTAAACAAAACAGACTGCTATGGTCTGAATGTGTTCCCCAAAATTCACGTGTTGGAAACTTAAACCCCGATGTTGGTGTTGGAAGACCCGGCCTTTTGGGAGGTGTTTGGGTCTGACGGACTCTACCCTCATGAATGAATTAACGTCATTCTAAAAGGAGCTTGCAGGAGTGAGTTCACTCTCAGTGTTCTTCTGCCATGTGAGGACATAGCATTCATTCTCCTCTTTTTGCCCTTTCACCTCCACCATCTTAGGATGCAGCAAGAGGGTTCTTACCAGATACTCAACCTGCTGGTGACTTTCCAGCCTCCAGAACTGTAAGGAGTAAATGTCTGTTCTTTATAAGTTATCTAATCTCAGGTATTATGTTATAGCAGCACAAAATGGACTACGAGAGAGACTGAGCAGCTTTAATCTATTAGTGGCATAATTCAAAGCAGAGGAGATGACTCTGGGTTGGGAACACTTCTTGACAGATCTTTGATTGAGGGAGGTGAGCCCCAGCCCCACTCCACTGCCCCCAGGGACCACCTAAAAGCAAAGATGAAACTGGAAAACAGCTGTGTGTCTGCATATGAAAATAACAGGATGTTAAGGATTGTTCATTGACAGCTTGAGAGGCTGGACTGAGGTGTGTGAGGGAACCAGGAAGAAGGAAGGAAGAGAAATAGAAGAAAGTTCTAGAAAGGGGTTATAAGTAGAAGCTGAAGTGGGAGATGACAGCTTAGTAAGAAATGCCCCGAATTAAGAAAAGCATGGAATCTTTAAGACATAGAAATCTATAATTCATTAAAGATTTTTCTTGCAGCACATTGCATTGTTAACAGCCTCAAACCCCTCCTCTCCCGTAAGGCTGCCACTAAAGTTCTGTTCTCCACAACAGCCCCTGTTAGGACACTTTGGGGAGAAGGAACCAGGATTGGGCCCTGCATAAAAACAACCATCCAAGAAGAGAGAAGTCTCAGGAGGCAAGACAGCTGCTTTCCGATAGCTTCCAGGATTGAGGCTCCTCTGATAGTCCAAGGAATATTAGGAATACTTCCAGAAACATATGTGATGGAGACTCAAACCATCTCATTTGGATACTAAAGGATGACCAAAGACTTTTGCAGGAAACGGGGATGTCTGGGCTGCAGACGCCTAATATCATCAAATGGCTCACTAATAAGATTAATGTCAGTCTTTTAGTCTTAGCCTGAATCAAAAGACATCATGCAGGAACAGAAACCCAGAGATCTAAAAGACTAAGAGAACCAGCTAGTGGCAAGACTAGGGTTAACTCAAGCAATCTGCCTCTCTGTTCACATCTCTTCCCTGAACCATCTGTTACTGCTGAATTGTGTCTCCCCAAAACTCACGTGTTGAAGTCCTAACCCCCACCAGTACCTCAGAATTTAACTGTATTTAAAGATAAGTTCTTTAAACAGGTAATTAAATTAAAATGAGGTCATTAGGGTGGGCCCTAATCCAATATGACTGATGCTTTTTATAAAAATAGGACACAAATATGTACGCAGTGAAGACCATATAAAGACACAGAAGATGGCTGTCTACAAGCCAAGGAGAGAGACCTGGAACAGACCCTTCCCTCTTGGCCCTCAGAAGAAACCAACCCTATTGTCACCTTAGCCTTAGACTTCCGGCCTCCAGAACCATGAGAGAATAAATTTCTGTTGCATAAGTACCCCCTATCTGTGCCCCTACCAATCTGTGGCACTTCGTTACGCTGGTCTCAGGAAGCTATTACGCCCTGCCCCCGTCTCCTATGTGGTGGGTGAGGTGGCACAAGTGCTGTCCCTACATGTCAAAGTGACAAAACAAAAATTTCGAACTATGAACAAAAATCCAGGGTTTATTTGCATTTTGCATCTTGAGTAATTTGATCCACCAGCAAACTAGATTTACTCCATATGTACAAAGCATTTTTGCATATAAACTGGTAATTTCAACAAATAAAACCCTATTGCAGGCTAAACATGAAAATGAAAACAATCCACGCTCTCTTTTGCACTTGTCTGCAGGAAAGCAAAATATTTCCATTATTTAGGAATAAAAATTATTTATTTTGTATTTCATTTAATAGTTAATTCTATGTTTCTAGAGCTTTTTACATTGTGTCTAATTCAGTGAAATCTAATTCATCACCTATTTAGAGTAGAATAGTGCCAGTGTGTTCTCTGCTACGTTGCCAAGATATTTATTAGTTTGGGGTCCATATTACTTATGTCTGCACTTTAAAATTAACCGAGGAATCCATCATGATTTTTAGGCTTTATCAATATCAAGAAGACAGTATAAGAAGAACAGGTGGATGGGAGTGGTGGTTCATGCCTGTAATCCCAGAACTTTGAGGGGGCCAAGGCAGGTGGATCATGAGGCCAAGAGATCAAGACCATCCTGGCCAACATGATGAAACCCCGTCTCTACTAAAAATACAAAAATTTGCTGGGCGTGCTAGTGCATTCCTGTAGTACCAGTTACTTGGGAAGCTGAGGCAGGAGAATCACTTGAACCCAGGAGGTGGAGGTTACAGTGAGCCAAGATCACGCCACTGAACTTGCACTACAGCTTGGCAACAGAGCAAGACTCTGTCTCGAAAAAAAGAAAAAAAAAAAAAAAGAAAGAAGGAGCAGGTCCCCACAGAACAGTACACTTGTACAGCCCTTATTGAATTGTAGCCAGAAGGAAACATGGCAAATGACTCAGAAAATGTATAAATTGTCACCTTCCTGTGAGAAACTTTTGTCCCATTTATCAGAGTGTATTCAAATATTTTCCCAAACCTAAACTACATGCATCTCAAACAAATCACTCTTCTCATCTTCTCTAAGTGCACCTGTAGAATTAATGCACATGGCAAACACTGTTTTTAGAGTGTTCTATTTGACCTACTGAGTACTAAAAGAACAAAAATGATTTCACCTCTCTAGACTCACATTCTCCTCCCCCACATGAGCTCTGGGAGACTTTGGATTGAGTATAGGGCTAAAATTGCAGTCCAAAGAAATGCAGAACTAAACAGTGTTGGGTCAATTGGATACAGAAGCAGCAAAACATAATATCGTATCTTTATCTCACAAATAAAATTATTTCCTAGACCGATACCTCTTAAAAGTTAGTGTGCACAGGAAGATACTGTAAATAGCAGACCTGAGGCCTGAGGTAAGAGCTGAGTGCATTTCTAGAATTCTAAGGTGCTGGTGCTGCTGGTTCATAGAACACACTTTGAGTTCTAGATTTATATACTTATAAAACTATGAAATGTAGTGATATAATTATGAGACAAATGTAGCAGTATATTTTTGTAATTTGGGGGTCAGGATTTCTTTTTATAGTAATTTTTAAAAAGACAAGCAAGGTTAAATACATAAATATTTTAAACTTCTATGTGATGAAAACTTCTGTATGATAAAGTTGAAGAACAGTTAAGAAACTGATCAAATATTTACAACCTACATAACAAAAATTCCTATTCAGAATATATAAAGAACTGCAAATTATAAAAAACAGAAATCACAGAAGAATTTCAATTTGCTAATAAACATATGAAATTGCTGCAACCTTATTAGTAACCAAGGAAATGAAAATTGAAACCACACAAAATATTTTCTACTCACCCAGGTGTCAAAAATTAAAAACAATGCTATATCAGCATTTTATGATCTGTCCGTTAAGTTTAAGGCAATACAGCTCCAAAACTGGGAATACCATATGTTATCATAGATTCCATTTCAAAGATGAGGAATCTGATGCTTAGGGACATGAAGTGATTTGCTCAAAATTATTTACTGTAATAGTTAGTGCAGAACAGTGGTCTTCTAGCTGTCAGTTTAGCTTTGGAAATAAAAGATATTGGGGTAAACATTTTTGGTGGCATATTGTAATCCATAAAACAGCAAGACCTATCATTCTACCCCATTTATCCTTGCTAGTAATGGTGTTTGTGCATTACTTTATATAACAGATTATGGAAATAGAGAATTCAATTTTTTGATCACATATATAGACCTATATATGCTGTGATGTATATATAAATATATGTAACATATATGTTATACATGTGATGTATAAATATATACATCACAGCATATATGTCTTTATATAAATAATTGTAATCAATCACACTGTGAAGAAGCTATATCAACCATTACATGAAAGTATGTATTCAAAGTATGTAGAAACATTTTCACTTTTAAAAAATACCTTTTAAAATAATTTCCTAATAGTTCACCATATGATAGGATATGCCATAATTTATTCCACAAATCCCCAACACTGGACATTTGGTTGCTCCTTTCTTCCTTACTCATGCTATTCCAAATGCCATCTTGATAAATAAGTCTATGTTCACTTGGCTATTACTTCTTTAGGATACTCACTGAAAAGTAGAATGCAAACCAAAAAGTGAAAATATTTTTAAATATTTTGATGTATATCAGCAAGCTCCTGTTCAGAAAAGTTATGGCAACTAAGGCACCCACCATCAATGTATAAATGTTATCATATTTAAACAAATAATGTGATTGCTGGAAAATTCACTGTTTAAAATTTTAGTATGTTAACTATTAGTGAAGTTCCACATTTTTGCAGGTTTATTAACCCATTCGTATTTTCTCTATGTGAACTCCCCCTCCCCACTTCCTCTGTTAGATAGCTGTTGGAGGTCTCAGTGTCTTTTCTGGCCATTTGAATACACTTTTTAGATATTTAAAAGGTTTGCTTTTGTTCATCATATTTGTGCTAAATGTTTTTTCCACATTTTGCTGACTTTTTTCTTTTTCATTGAGGAGCTTCTCTGCAAGACCAATAGCTCTATGCCCTTTTCATCTGTAGCAAATTCTTTCTTCTTCAGCCCTACTGCCACCATTATGGGCCCAGGCTCTCAGTATCTAAATATTAAATATCCACAAGAGCTTTATAAAGATCTCCTTGGCTACCTCTTTCCTCCCAGACCCATCCTGCTTAACAGCACTAGATTATTTATCCTAAAACCCTTTTGAATCATTTTACATGTAAAAGAGATGACTTGCTTGGGAGCAGTGTGGATGAGTTCATGCTGATGCACCTGCGTTTGCTTATACAGAGGATCAATATATTTTCTACTTTTGTCCAGATTAGGCGAGAGTAACAACTTAATTTACTCGGACACCTCTATTGAGGACTCACTCAATCCCAGGGTTACTTTAAGCAGATTTTCCAAAACCTCTGTCTCTATTTTCAGATTCACCTATTGGTTGGGCCAAGGAGCTATCCATTCTCATTAACTCAAATTAAAACCTTTTTTTCCTCATCACTTTCTTCTCAAACAGCATCAAAGACTTGTCCTGCTGTGGTCTATCCTTTTCTCAAACCAGTGTTTTTGTTTTTGTTTTGTTTTTTCAAAATAGCTAGAAGAAAATAATTCACATATTTTCAGAATAAATAAAAGACAAATATTTAAGATGAAGGATATTCCAATTACACTGACATGATCTGTACAAATTATATGACTGCATAAATTTATCACATAACCCCAAAATATGTACCTCTATTATGTATCAATAAACATTTTTAAATCAAATTAGTGTTTTTCATTCCACATCTAAATAGCTAGTCAGAGGCACTCATGTGCTTGTATTTCTTCACCATCTCTCTTCACTATTCTTGAGAATAGGCTATAGTTATCTGTTCTGCCAAACATTAGAGACACACTGTCTCCTTTGGAGGGTCATCTCTAGGTCATTCTCTATGAAAGGAGGGAGTTCGGTTGAAGTGAATGTGACAGCCAGGGAGCTGGTCTCAAAATAAAATGAGTCCCTGGGGTCAACTCACCAGGGTGCCTGTAAGTATCTACAGAAGCAAAAAAAAAAAAAAAAAACAGTCTCTTCAAGGACAGAGATGGAGTTGGCAGCAAGGGTCCTTCAGATGAATGCCCCCTACTCTGCAGCCTGTGACCTCTACCTCTCCACAGACAGTGTCTGAAGGGGTCATCACCCATGCTTTCACAACGGAAGACACAGACTTTTCCAGTTCCCAGAAGAATGTGCAGCTGGGGCGTGAGTGTCCTCCAAGTTCATTACCCTGGCTCTTCTGTCTCCAGCCCCTCACAATTTGGGTACAGGGGGAGGGTCTGACTAATAAATTTGAGTCATATAACCTTCTGAAAATGCTAATGAGAAAGAGTAGGGCCCCAGGAAGCATCAAAATGCTGACATGATTAGGGATGTGTTTGAACCTGTGCAAAGCAATGTGGCATATTTATCAGGCAATTTTCCAAGCATGCTGGGTCTCCTTGAAGATGCAACAAACACATGGGCTTCTGGAGATCAGACTCTTGTGTTTAATGGCAAGAATATTTTCAGTTTCTTTTGCTCCCCTAACTCCTGCTACAAGTTGACCAAGGAGGTACACATGTGCTTTTTCTTTGGAAATTGTTTCTTTAGGAAGGAATGCTAACAAGGCAAGAAAGTCAATGATTAACTCTGCTTCCTTTTAGTTCTTCTTTGCTTTAAATGCTTCATTCATGCTTTGCTCATTTCCTGCCTTCACTCCTTTCTTGCTCAAGCCATTTTCCATCATCTCAAAGAATCACAGAACTTAGAAATGGGCAGGACCTTGGAAACCAACCCAGCTGCCTCATTGCACAGATAAGAAAACTGAAGCCCAGTGAAGTGAAATGCATTGCCCCAAATCACACTTCTAGAGAGCAGCACCCTGCCCCACAACGAGAATGCTCTTGTCGCCATCCAGCACCATCCGGGGGAGCAACTAGCCCAGCTTTCCTGACTGCTCTTTGCTCTGCATCCCCCTCAACACCTTAAAGTCTGCGTGACCCAGACATCAGTGATGAATGGGAACACAGTGACGGGATGGAGTCCTACTGTGTTTCACAAATCAGAGCAAAAACAAACTCACACCTGGGACAGGCCCCAGAAATCCTCCCAGTCTGCACTCTCCCGTTCCCAGCTTCTCAGGTTTCTAAGTGATCCTCAGGCAGAGTGGTATGTTTTGTACAGAACTCAATGATAAGTTATGTGTTTCTCTTAAAGAATCCAAAATATTATCCCTCTTCACCCTTTCAAGCCAACAGAATATATATGTGCATATATATATACGTGTGTGTGTGTATATATATATACTTTTTTTTTTGAGATAGAATCTCGCTTTTGTTGCCCAGGCTGGAGTGCAGTGGCACAGTCTCGGCTCACTGCAACTTCCACCTCCTGAGTTCAAGCGATTCTCCTGCCTCAGCCTCCCAAGTAACTGGGATTACAGGCATGTGCAACAACACCTGGTTAAATTTTGTATTTTAGTAGAGATGGAGTTTCACCATGTTGGTCAGGCTGGTCTCAAACTCCTGACCTCAAGTGATCCACCTGCCTTGGCCTCCTAAAGCACTGGGATTACAGGCGTGAGCCACCACGCCCGGCCATGTGCGTATGTTTTTATAGACAATGATAGGAGAACTTCTATGTGTGTGGCACAGTACCTCAGTGTACACATGCACACAGGCACATGCGTGCACACACACGCACACCCCAAGTATATAAACCACTTAGTACAGTTCCTGATGCCAATGTTCAGCAAAGGCTAATCATGATTATATTTATAAAACTAAAAATGTCAGACCTTATTATTCAGCCATCTAATTGGTTTATTGCATAGAATAAAATCCACGGGGAACAAGGAGGAGGTGGCTTTTAATTTCTTTTCAAACCACAGCTTTCAAAAACACTCCCTGAAACACCTCCTCTCCTTGCCTTGAGAGCCTCTCAGCTGCAAACCCTTTTAGCCATCTGTCCCACTCAGAACAGTCCCATTTAATAGTTAGGACTCACTTTCTGGCTTTAGAATGTTCATGTTCCTCCAACTCCCATTCCAAGCCTACCTTCTCCACCAGCCCAGCCTGACCCTTGGCTCCTGGACCTGCACTTTCTTCCCTCATCCGGCTCTTCTAGAGGTTCCCCTTTGGAGGCCTCCCTCCAGGCCCCAGCACTTCCCTAGGCTTTTACCTCATTACTCCTCAAATTCTCTTCTTCCATGAATTCTAGGATTTTGCTTAAATGAGCTACATCTACATGGTTGGTGGAGTGAGGGTTAAAAGATAAGCCTGGTGATTCTTAGTCCCGAAAATGGGATCTTGGCAGTCCCGTGGCTATTGTCCCATGAAGTAGAGGTCCTTGGATCTACTGTCCTCATCTTTAGGGTGTTGAGCAAAAACCTAAGGCAACAGGAAGCATCCCATTTCATACCTTGTCACACGTGTTTCTTCTGGGCACCAGATGGAAAGGAATGCTTCTCTGTGAGGGCTAATGCCGTTCTTTCTGGGTATGTCTAAAGGGACACAAACCTCGTTTCCTACGAAAGATGGCAAAGGGAAGCAGGAAGAGTTGGAGAGTTTCAGCCTTTGACTGAGCCCCATCACTGTCTGACTTTTGCTGCCTCAGGAGTTTCTTCCAATGTAATACTAACCCATTACACAGCAGAGATCTCTGAACACCTTGTTAATCTGTTAGGACAGCCTGGGATGTGTAATAAGAAATGGCTTCATGCTTTAATGATCCAAGTGTTTGATGCAATTCATATGTGTATGAAGTACTGCCACCATCATGGACACCATCTGATCATCTCCCAAACTAAGAGCATCTTTTGTTCATTCATTCATTCATTCATTTATTCAACACATATTTATTGTTTACTATGTGCCAGATTTGGGGGCTAAAACAGAGATCAAGATGAATAAAGTCCATGATAGAGCTAAGAGATAGTTCATGATGATAGAGCTCAGAGAACTCTTAGTCTAGAGTTGGACAATAAACTAATAAATAAATCATTGTAAATGGTGAGAAGGAAGTAATCAAGGAGTTGCTGCTATAGAGGATGATGCAAAGACCTACTTACATATAGTTACAGGGGATGGTATTAGATTGATGCAAAAGTAATTGTGGTTTTCGCCACTACTTGAAAGTTTTTGCCAGTACATTGAAAGTAATGGCAAAAACCACAATTACTTTTGCACCAATCTAATATTTAAGCTGAGAGATTACAGAAGGAATGCCCAATGACAGGGATGGGTGAAGGAATTCTAGGCAGAGGTTTCAGTATACACAAAAGCCAGAGGAGGAAACGCAGTTGGCCTGCTTGAGAAACTGAAGGAAGAACTGTGTGGCTGGAGCACAGTGAGAGACAGTGGAGAGCTATGGAGAATGCCAGAGGGGCAAGGTCTTACAAATCATGGAAAGGTATGTAAGCCTTTCCAGATAAGGCACGTAAGTAATGATTTAAGTCTAAGTGCAATGGTAAGCCAGGGCTGGGTTTTAAATGAGGGGAGTTTCTTACCTTGCTTTTGGACATTGTAGCAGGATGAATGGTGCCCTCTCCTGCAAAGTATTATGTCAAAGTCCTAACTTCCAGAACCCGTGAATGTGACCTCATTGAGAAAAAGGGTCTTTGCAAATGAAATCAAGTTGAGGATCTCAAGATTAGACCATCCTGGATTAACCAGGTGGGCCCTAATCTAATAGTAAGTGTCTCATAAGAAACAGAAGAGAGGGTAGACAGAGAAAGGAGGCCACGTGGAGACGGAGGCAGAGATTGAAGTGACGCAGCCACAAGCCAAGGAATGCCTGGAACCACCAGAAAACTGAAAAGGCAAGGAAAGATTCTTCAGAGTTTCCAGAGGGAGCAAGCGTCTGCCAACATCTCAGTTTTTGCCTTCCAACCTCCAGAACCATGAAAGAATAAATTATTATTGTTTCAAGCCACCCAGATTGTGATATTTTGTGATTGCAGCCCTAGGAAACTAACACAGACACCACTGAAAACTGGTGGCTTCTGCTGAGCCACCTCAGAGTGCTGATGTTGGAGATTTGGCAAGCAGTTCGGAATTCAACCATAGGAGGTTAGAACTGAGAATTTGTTAAAGATCTTCCCAAAGCCGCAAAACCGTATCTCTATTTTACCCAAGGTAAGAACTTTTAATCCATCATCTGCCTTGTGCCATACTACTGGGCAATTGTGAGAGAATTCATTATCTTAGGGACACCAACAATAATAGCACTGTGTGTGTGTGTGTTGTATATGTGTGTATGTGTGTCAGCAAGCATGTGTGTGCCCATGCAGGAGCATATGTGGGTATGTTTGTCTACGTGTTCATTTGTGCATGAATTTTGGTAGAACTTGAAGGAATTGGACTCGCATTTTCATTCACTTTGGCCACTAGCGAGAGTTCCCTAACAGGAACGTCTCTTCAGTGAGCAGCAGGAGGCAAGTGAACCAGAACAAAGGCAAGAGAACATGGGACTGAACCATCCCCAGCAAGAGAGGCAAATCACTAACCGTTAGTCTCTCCAGCGTAATAACTTGAAAGGACTTGCCATCTCATGCTTTCCCCACTGTTTTATTTGTCTTCTTTTATAGCGTTCTTTCTTCTCCTCCTCCGCTTCAGACAATATTCAGTTTAATGGCTGAATTGAAATGGGCCATGAAAAGAATCCAAGCAAATGAGCTCAGACCACTGCACAAAAGAGAAAGTGGAGGAGGGAGAGGAATGAGATGAGGGGGAATGTGTAGGGACGATGCTATAGAAAGAGGAGGTTTTGGCTCCAACACTGTTGCCATAGGCAGAGTGTCCCCATACAGCTCAGCTGTCTTCACAAAGATGGTTTTTGCTTCACCCAATAGTCATTTTTGTCAGATCTCCATCTCCGGCCAGGGACTGAATACCACAGTGCACAGAAGAGGCATGCCAGAACTGGAGGATTCCCCATCCTAGAAACAAGGCCAGCGCTGTTGCATCCTGTGGCAAAAGCACAGACCAAAAAAAATGCTGCTCGGTCAACCCCTCTCATTCTGTTCAGGCCACTGGACACAGCTTTTGCCAGCTCCAGATTCACTTTTTGTCCAAAGAATCAATACACCTATTGAAAGGGTGTCCAGGAATGGCCTTTCCTCTGTCCCTTTCTGGTGCCGCCAGGCAGAGAGCCCAGCAGGCTCTGTTTTGTTTGCTGAGCTCCAGCCACGGGAGGACTGGACCACATGGGGTCCCCCGGCCCCCCGCCCTGCTTGTCTGCATTCAGCACTCTTGCCCTGCTTCCTTGTCCTCTGCCACAATAGTGGCCCATTTATTGAGCATCCACCTGTGCACAGCACCATGCTGAGTCCTGAGAGAAGCAGGATAAAGGGAATAGGAGTTTCAAGTTGCCATAGAATTTCCAAACAGCAGCATCCAGAAACCTGTGTGGATGAAAGATTCTAATCACCAGGTACAACCTACGCATCTTTTTGGAAGGGGGTCGGGTCTTCTGCCTACAACCTGTAGGTAAACTGTTTTTACACCCTAGTCCTGCAAGTATGTGTAGTTAAGGATTGCATAGTGTCTATTTGCTCTTTTTTTGCTTGTTTGTATTTTGGGTGACTTCCCCTTTTTCATTGATTTATATTTCTTGTCAACCCCTCTTCTCTCTAGCATGACTCCTCAGTTTTCAGTGATAAAGACATATCTTTATTCACAGTCATACAAACGTATACAAATGTTTGTATTTTCCATTTCTCGCTCCCTCTTTTTTTTTAAAAAAAAAAAACACATTCATATTATATATATTTCCTTGCCCTTTGTGTTCTCACATAATGCGTAATGAGCATTCCCCTTAGTTAACGGATATAGTTCTAAGTTCTTTATTTTTTTTTTTTACAGGTACATTGTATTCCAAGGTTATATATACCTCAACTTATTCAATTATTTCTCTACCAGTGGTCATTGAGGTTGCTTCCACTACAAATACTGCCACCAGGAACATGGTTACTTAAAAGTCCTTGTTCATATATACTTAAATCTTGAGTTTGTGTTTCTACAGGATAACTTCCTACCAGGAGCATTCCTAGGTCAATTACATGTAGTTGCATTGAAATAGATGCTGCAAGCTTGTTTTCCAAAAGACAGGCAGTGTTTCTCATTCCCACCAGCAAGAAAAGAGAATGCCCTTTTTGGACCTCCTAGCCCACAGAGGTTTTAGTGTTATTTCATCCCCTTTCCTCCCTCTCCCCACACAAACCTAAAGCTGTGGTCCCAGAGCTGGAAACATGCATGCTGTGTAGCCAAAAGCTACATCCATGCAGTCACCTGAGAAATGTATTTCGATGATGATTGTGCTGTATGACTAAGTAATATTTACTTACTTTTCTGGTGGCTGCTTAGGCAAATGTACTTGACTCTCTTTTCACATGCCTGATTTCCAGAAAACTTTTATACCCCAAGTAGCAAATCTGGGGAATAAATTTTTACCTGGATGAGACATGTTGAGCAAACCATTAATCCAAAATTTTGAACTTACTTAATTTTACCTAATTTTTTTTTGTAAAAATTATCCTAGTCAGCCATTCAAGAATATTGTTCTTCTCAAGTAAGTATTGATGAGTGAATTTTACAGATGTGTTCAAGGATGATGCATTCATTTCTTTAAAAAACTCATAGCATAAATTAAGCTGGAACAGCTTTACACCTTATTATTATGAAATGTCCTTTTTATTTCTGCTTATACAGTCTTAAACAAAAATGCATAAACAGGTGTTTCAGAGTTCCTAAAGAAAATGCATTAAATGGTTTTGCACCAATAACCTTAACACAATGGAGTTTACACACAGGAAAATCCATCTTTTCATGTCAAAAAGTTCAACTGCTCCAACAAATTCCAGTAATTCTGAGCTTTGAGAATGATCTTAATCAAAACAGAAACCTTGACTTTATGTTATCTATATTCAATGTGAGCTCTCTTAGACTTTCAAACAACAATTTCTACTCCACTGAATGGTGGCCCCATAATTTACATCTGGTGCTAGTCAGAGGAGATGGGATGGTTTGTCTGTGGGCCTGACCATTACAACTCAGGGATAGGCCCAGCATGTCCAGGGCTTCTCCATGCAGTTGGTACCAACACTCCTCTTTCTTTTCTATTATTTTTTAACATATATTAAGGCTAAAGATACATGCTGGCAAATCTTGTAATTAACAAAGTAATTGGTTATATGGTCATAATAACCAAACCAAAAAACGTATTCATTTATTTCTAATTACAAGTCTAATTTGGAAATGACATTGTGTTTGCATTTCATGTTTGCATTTTAATTATTATATTTCATACCAGGAACCATGATGAATAAATAGTTTCTTGATGGAATTTAGTCTGTGTTCCCCTTTCTAATCTTGAAATCCCCTCTATGGTACTTCTACAAGGTGGTCTCCAGCTAGGGCTTGAATTCTTTTTTTGTTGTTGTTGAGACAGAGCCTTGCTCTGTTGCCCAGGCTGGAGTTTCAGTGGCGTGATCTCAGCTCACTGCAACCTCCGCCTCTGGGGTTCAAGAGATTATCATACCTCAGCCTCCTATGTAGCTGGGACTACAAGTGTGCACCACCACACCCAGCTATTGTATTTTTAGTAGAGATGGGGTTTCACCACGTTGGGCAGGCTGGTCTTGAACTCCTGACCTCAGGTGATCCACCTGCCTCAGCCTCCCAAAGTGCTGGGATTACAGGCATGAGCCACCACCCCAGGCCTAATGACAGAGAATTTGCTACCTTATTATTTGCCATAGTTTTAATGAGCTAGTATTTACTGTCTTGTATGCCCATTGAAGGTTAAAAATTTTGCATAACCTTCTTTCCATGTAAGAGCTTGCATGAGTGATATCGAGAGGCAACACTTATGCATATTATTAAGAAAAATTCAGTGGACCTGTGTAAGGTTATTTTGCAGTAATATCTTAGAAGTCCAGAACATGAGGCCACTAGGCCACAAAGATCCAGTAAGTCCACAAAGATCCAGTAAGTCCACAAAGGTCCAGTAAGTCCACAAAGATCCAATAAGTCCACAAAGATCCAGTAAGTCCACAAAGGTCCAGTAAGTCCACAAAGATCCAGTAAGTCCACAAAGGTCCAGTAAGTCCACAAAGGTCCAGTAAGGCCACAAAGGTCCAGTAAGGCCACAAAGATCCAGTAAGTCCACAAAGGTCCACAAAATTTCACAAAGACTTCGTCTCAGAATGTGGCTTCCCTGTTTTATGTTGCTCTGTGATGGACACGGATGTAGCCTCTAACATCTCAGTGTCTCTGACTTTCTCTTACTGTGTCTGTCTTTATTTTTCCTGAGACTTTCTTTTTTCACTGTATTTTCCTCCTCTTTCTTGCTCCCTTCATTCTTGAACTTCAGTACCCAAGACTAAAAGATTTCCCCAAATTAAGATCAGATTCATTGAGGCAGAACTGGGATTTGAAGCAGAGTTTTAAAAAAGAGAGAGAGAGAGAGACATCTAAAGTAAAGTGAGGTTAATACCATTAAAACTTGGGTTTTTCAAACAACAACAACAACACACACAAACAAGATTTGGAAAACAGAAAACATAAGCTGTTTGACAGTAGGCTTTGATGCTGATTTTACAAGATGTAAATTCTGCCCAGCACATAAAATAAATGAGAATAAAATATTCTCTAAGCAGCCCTCTGAGGGTCATACGTGAAACAGGACTGAGAGAAAGCACAGCAGTCCTGACATCACAGATGAAATAAAATGTGTGTTTTCCAGCTGTCTCATTCATGGCTCCAACAAGAGAGACAACTCTGTATACCCAAAAAGGCCCAGCCAGCAGCAGGGCAGGCAAGGCCCAGGCTCCTTCAGGCCCAGGACATCCTTCCTTAGACCTGGCCCTTCCAGCCCTGTTAGAGCACAAAATGCACCGGACATTTGTTTTGATGATAGACACAATTTCGTAAAAGAATTTAAACTCTGATGTAGAATCAGGCAGTCACTGGAGAAGCTGCACTGCAGGTAAGCACATGCAGTCATTATCACACTGCCTTTTTTTTAACCTGTTACTAATAAGTATAGGGGCATGTGTGCATGCATGCACGTGTGTGTTTAATGGTTTAATTTTACTCAAGACAAGATATTTTTCACAAATCTCCAGAATGGAATCATACTCGCTTACAATACTAAAAATGAGAGATAAAAACATTTTATAACCTTTCAAGCAGCCCAAAAGGATAATAACAAAGAATGTAAATGCTATATTCACATTTACAACTTCTTAACAAAGCAGATATTTTGGGAATCTTCATTCATTTCATTTTACAGAATTCATTATTGGTTAAACTTTAAGACAGTGGTATCTACATAAGAAATATTTACCTTAGACCAGGTATTTGCTGGATATTACCTCTTTGGACTGAACACTCCATAAAGGCAGGGACTAAGCTGAGTCTGCAAATCTAACCCTGAGCGCAGTGTTCAGGAAACATAGTCACTCCAATATTAGGTCAGTAATTGTGTTAATTGATTTCATATTCAGAAACCCTTAATGCAGATATTTTTACCTTTATTTTATAGATGAAGAAACAAGTTTCAAGCAGTAGTTTAATACCTTATTCAAGGGCACACAGCTAATCAGTGAGACATGTAACATTTGACCGTCTTTACTCAAAATGCCAAACCCCAAGTGAGATCAAAATCCTCACGTTACTAGTCCTCAATAATACAGTACCTGCCTTGACAGAAATTAGTACCAATGGTAGATGGTAATGGTCACTATTACAGGGTGCATTGCATGGTACGAATATCTGCAGGAGAGAAGCTGATGTTCCTTACCATTGTCCTTGCTGTCCCCCAAAACTAACATGGTTTTAGGGTGCTTACCGTAACTGCCCTTTGAGGCTTTGCTAGCGTCAAGTTCAAGCCCAGAAATAAGCAAGATCCCTGCTGGGAATTTTTCTGATCTCTTTCAAACATCTAAGACCATTTGGGAGGAAATTAAGAAGGTAGTAAAGAAAGCACCTTAGAAAAATGCAGTGAACAAAGCAAATCTTGAGCAGAAAGAACAAAACGGGAAGCATCACACTACCTGACTTCAAATGTATTACAAAGCTGTAGTAATCAAAACAACATAGTATTGGATAAAAACAGACAGAGACTAATGGAACAGAATAGAAAGCCAAGAAATAAATCCACACATTTACAGTCCATTGATTTTCCCAAGGTGCCACGAACACATAATGGGGAAAGGACACTCTTCAATAAACAGTTGTGTTAGTCACTTTTGCATTGCTATAAAGGAATACTTGAGGGTGGGCAATTTATAAAGAAAGGGGGTTTATTTGGCTCACAGTTTTGCAGGCTGTGCAAGAAGCATGGAGCCAGCATCTGCTTTTGGTGAGATCTCAAGAAGCTTTGATTCACAGTGTAAGGCAAAGAGGAAGTAGGAATTTCACATGGCAAGAGAGGCAGCAAGAGAAAAAGGAAGAAGTGCCCAGGCTCTTTTGAACAATCAGATCTCACTGTAACTAACAGAGCAAGAACACATTCATTACTATGGAAAGGATACTAAGCCATCATGAGGGATGACTCAAACACCTTCTACTAGGCCCCGCCTCCAACACTGGGGGTCACATTTCAACGTGAGATTTAGAGGGTACAAATATCCAAACTATATCAACGGTGTTGGTAGAACTGGGTATCCACATGCAGAAGAATGAAATTAGACCCTTATCTCACACCATACCCAAAATCAATTCAAGATGAATTAGAGACTTAAACACAGACCTAAAACTGTAAAATGACTAGGAAAAAAGAAAAAACATAAGGGAAAAACTGCATGACATTAGTCTGGCAATGATTTTTGTGCATATGATCCCAGAAGCACAGGCAATAACTACCAAGCTTCTGCACAGCAAAGGAAACAATCAACAGAGTGATAAGATAATCTATGGAATGGGAGAAAATATTTGCAAAGTACCCATCTGATAAGAGGTTAATATACAAAATGTGTAAGGAACTCAAACAACTCAATAGCAAGAAAACAAATAACCCAACTAAAAGAATAAGCAAAGGACCTGAATAGATCTTTTTCAGAAAAAGATACATAATTGGTCTTCAGATATATGAAAACATGTTCAACATCACTGATCATTAGGGAAGTGCAAATTCAAACCACAATGCAATATTACTTTACACCCATTAGAATGGCTATTATCAGTAAGACAAAAGATAACAAGTATTGGAGAGGTTGTGGAGAAAAGAGCACCCTTGCACACTGTTGGTGGGACTGTAAAATACTATACTCATCATGAAGAACAGCATGGAGGTTCCTCAAAAAATGAAAAACAGAATGATTATTTGATCCAGCAATCTCACTTCTGGGTATATATCCAAAGGAAATAAAATCAGCAAGTCAAAGAGATATCTGTACTCCCATGTTTATTGGCCTACTAGTCATAATAGCCAAGCTATGGAAACAACCTAAGTGCCCATCAACAGATGAATGAATAAAGAAATCATGTTATACAGACACAATGGAATGCCATTCAGGCTTTACAAAGGGAAATTAGGCCGGGCCTGGTGGCTCACACCTGTAATCCCAGCACTTTGGAAGGCCAAAGGGAGCAGATCACCTGAGATCAGGAGTTCAAGACCAGCCTGGCCAACAGAGAGGAACCCCATCTCTACTAAAAACACAAAAAATAGCCGAGCGTGGTGACGGGCACCTGTAATCCCAGCTACATGGGGGGCTGAGGCAGGAGAATAGCTGGAACCTGGGAGGTGGAGATTGCAGTTAGCTGAGATTGCGCCACTGCCCTCCAGCCTGGGTAACAGAGCGAAACTCCATCTCAAAAAACAAAATTAAATTAAAAGTAAAATAAAATGAAAAGGGAAATTATGTCATTTGTGACAATGAACCTGGAGGGCATTACGTTAAGTAAAATAAGCCAAGCACAGACAGACAAATACCACATGATCTGACTTAAGTGTAGAATCGAAAAGAGTTGAACTCAGAAGTGGAAAGTAGAATGGTGGTTGCCAGGAACTGGAGGGAAGTGGGAGGGAGAGATGATGGTCAGAGTACGAAGTTTCAATTATACAGGAGGAATAATTTCAAGAGATCTATTGTACAACATGGTGACTATAGTTAACAACAATGTATTGTATTCTTGAAAATTGCTGAAAGAGTAGACTTTTTAAATTATCAGCATTATTTATTCTGCTTTTGAAATTATAAAATACTTAGCACTAAGAAGTAGGAAATAAATATATTAACGTAAAGGTGTGGTCCAATGACCACTTACTGTATAAATTCTCAGGATTCTTATTTAAAATTAGAGTCTTTCTTAAATCTTAAATGTATAGATTTTAAACATTCTCACCACAAAAAAAAGTATGTGAGGTAATGCATATGGTAATTAGCTCAATATAGTCATTCCATAATGTATACACATTTCAAACTATCATGTATCCAATAAACGTATACAATTTTCATATGTTCATTTAAAAATAGTTTTTTTGGGGCTGGGTGCAGTGGCTAACACCTGTAATCTCAGCACTTTGGGAGGCCAAAGTGGGTGGATCACCTAAGGTCACAAATTTGAGACCAGCCTGGCCAACATGGTGAAACCCTGTCTCTACTAAAAATACAAAAATTAGCAGGGTTTGGTGGTGTGCACCTGTAGTCCCAGCTACTTGGGAGGTTGAGGCAGGAGAATTGATTGAACCTGGGAGACAGAGGTTGCAGTGGGCCAAGATTGTGCTACTGCACTCCAGCTTGGATGACAGAGCAAGACTCTGTCTCAAAAAAAAAAAAAAAAAATTAAGAAAAGAAATGAAAAAAGGCAATGAGAAGTAAAAATGGAAAAGGACCAGTTCAAGCATGGCAGCCAAACATCTAAAGACTATCATTTGACAAAAGATTTACCTGAATCAACAGAACTTTCCTGACATTGATTAGAGTGGTGAAAATGACTGTGGAGGAAAAATTAAGTAGATGATTGTATTTAAGGAAGAAAAGATGGGAGAAGTGGCATAATAGTCTTCAGGTACCCAAGAAGATAACATATGCATCATTCCCACAGACAGCAAAAAAAATGGAAAAGGAAAAGAGGAAATAAATCTATCCTGAGGCAGGAGGCATTAAGATTGCCAATAGGAAAACCTAATTTCATCAGTACCCTGGGGATTTTCAACCTGCTTGGGCTTGTCCTTGTTTTTGTTTGTTTTTATGGCAGAGTTTTGAAAATCACCCAAGAGGAAAAAAGATTGGGTGACATATGTACACACACATTAAAATTAATGTGAATTGGAATTAATGTTGTTGATAGTGTCCCAGCCAGAGTTTTAATGCCAGACTCTGGTCGGTGGGCAGGAGGGCTTCATGGGGAGGGACATTTGAGATAAGGATGTCCAATGTGTTTTTGTGCCTGAGCTATCACATTTATAGTGGGGCTTTGTAGACAATCCCAGCTCACCCAAACAGTAATTGTTGCCTAGCTTCCACTCACTCCAGGACCTAGCACCTGCCCTTTTGGCAAAGCAAAGCCTCCATGTGCTGTGGGTTTCCTGTGGAAGTCAATTTCCCACTGCTTGAATGTGCCAGGAGGGAGCAAGGTTTTCAGGAAACAGCCCAGACCAGAATCAGGAGAACCTGGGTTCAGAATCTCTGCTCTTCTCTTGGCTGTATGACCTTGAGCAAGCTATGTAGCTTCTCTGAGCCTCAGTCTCCTAAACTGTATAATGGGAAAATAATACCACCTTTATTGTGATGTGAGAACTGCAGGAGACCAAGCATGGAAAAGGGCAGGGGTGTGGAGAACACTTAGATGTTAGCTACCTTTCCTCATCCTCCCCCGTTCCTATTCAGTTACCCATGGGGTCACCATAGTATAAGGATAGCCACTAGCAGATGGCAGTGTCCTCAGGGCTCTGAGACCTTCATTTGCCCTTTTAAAATGAAAATAGAATACCTGGGTCCCACTTTGCCAAGAAAGGAAGGTGAAAAAAAATCAGTCTTCTTAAAAAGTGCAATGGTTTATACAAAGTATACCTGATTAGAGGTAAAATAGTGTGCATATATGTCCCCACCAACTCTCATGTTGAATTGTAATCGCCAGCATTGGAGGTTGAGCCTGGCGGGAGGTGTTTCGGTCATTGCAGCGAATCCCTCATGGTTTGGTGCTGTCCTCGTGATGGTAAGTTCTTTAGAGTCTGGTTGTTTAAAAGGGCATGACACCTCCCCCACCACGCTCTCTCTGGCAGCTGCTCCCACCATGTAAGACACCTGTACCCGCTTTGCCTTCTGTCATGAGTAAAAGCTCTCTGAGGCCTTCCCGAAGCCTTGTAGATGCCAGTACCAAGCTTGTACTGCCTGCAGAACTGTGAGCCAGTTCAACCTCTTTTCTTTATAAATTACCCAGTTTCAGGTATTTCTTTATTGCAAAGCAAGAACAGTATAAAACAAGATGATTGGTAATTTTTTTTTTTTTTTAGAGACAGGGTTTGGCTCTGTTACCCAGACTGGAGTGCAGTGGAATGTTCATAGCTCACTGCAGCCTCAAATACCTGGACTCATGTGATCCTCCCATCTCATCCTCCCGAGTAGCTGGACCTACAGGTGTGCATCACTATTTAAAAAAAAAAAAATTTAGTTGAGACAGGGTCTCACTATGTTGCCCAGGCTTATCTCAAACTCCTGACCTCAAGTGATCCTCCCACTTCAGCCTCCCAAAGTGCTGGGATTACAGGCATGAGCCACCACACCAGGCCTGATGGTTGGTAATTAAAAATACCTTTCAGGTTTGAGCGGGAGGACTGACTAGCACCACAAACTACCCATCCTCCTCCTCGGGAGGAAGACGACTTCAGGTAGATCCTAAGCTGCCCACCTGGGATGTCTGAGGTGTTTGGCAGAAAATGAGTCCAGAAGTTTATTTCGACTTAACCCAGGTGCACTTGTGAGGTTGCCCACTTCCGCTCACAGCCAGCCCTGTTTACACGTGCACATGCGTTCACACACAGAGGCAGGCAGCTTTGATCACAGACGTGGGTGCTTCCATGACACTTCTTCCAGAGGTATCTCAGCAGTGACTGGGTTGCGCAAGCATTTCCCTTACCAGATGTTTATAAATGATTCTTTTGCATCTACCACCCCTCAACATCATGGGTATGTCCAAAATCAGTTTCCTGATCCTTCACACCAGCATCCTAGAATTCTTGTGAGGATGACAAGTCGCCCTGGCACTCACTAAATATTTGTCAAATCTGAATATGCCGATTGCTTAATCAGGCAAAGGCTCTACATGTTTTCTGAGTATGAGGCTCCCTTCTTACATGTCCACTGGCCAGATCCACCTCCAACAGAGTAGTTATACTTTTATTCTCTGCTGATTCAGCCTAAATATGACAAAGAAATATAATAAATTTACATAATCACAAAAGCATCTATATACAGTTTATAAACTGGGAGAAGGGATGACCTTATTTGTATTCAGTCTATGCACAATGCATGGTATACCTATGGGGTCTTAGATTCCCTTGAAGTAATTTTAAGTCTTCCTAGGGGTCTGCCACCGACTGGCTGAGAACTGCTCATGTAGGGTGCATGTAATTGTGGGGTTGCTGCTTACTCTGTGCAAGCAAAAATACAGTGTGAAATCAGTAGAAAGGAACCTGCCTGAAATGATGTGGGCTGAATTATCGTGGCCCATGTTTAAGAGGCCAAGCTCTTAACCATTCTGGATCCACTGGGGATGATAACACTGTCTCTTTCTCACTGTGCAATGCGAGTAATGTAAGCCTTCTTGATTAATGGACACAGCGAGCTTTAAACAATTAAATACGGTAAATTATCAGTAGATTCACAGTGATGTTAACCTGACTTGAACTCAGAATCTAAACTTGGTTTCAATTTGGCTCATATTTGTCAGTGTTTCTAGGCAGCCTAATTTGGTTTAGATGTTTATTTTTAATTTGGTTCTGGATAGCACTGTGGGATGAACATATTTCCCAAAAGGAAACAAATAATGTTAATTCCAAGGGACTTCACACTTAGCTGCAATGCATTCTCTAGAATACAAGAGATAGTAAAGGGATCTGAAAATTTGTGTCCATTTTTTCCTTGCCACTCAGTACAAACTCATTGTGAGGTGGCTTCAAACCCTTTTCCAGGCTCACAAAGCCCTGGTCTGGCCCTTGTTGGCATCTCTCCTGCATTTCCCAGTAGGTCCTGCCTTGCTTTCTGTACTCTAGACACACTGTTCCCCCTTCATTTCTTCATGCTCACAATGGTCCCTCCTACCCCAGGGCCTTTGCACATGCTCCTCACATACCTTCTTCCATTTCACCCTCTTATCTCCTACTCCTCCTTAAGAGCTCAACTTAGGAGCTTGTGTCTCTCAAGAAGCTTTGTCTGAAATTCCTAGTGTGGTCAAATCCCTCCTTCCTCTCCAGTATAGCTTTTCCTAACACCTATATCTCTAGCCTTCTTTGCGCTGTTCATAGTTTCTACTTTACATTTGTTTGTGCAGTTTTTTGGATGTTTCCCGCACTGAACTCTGAATTCCACAACAGCAGAAACCATATCTATTATTTGTTTACCACTGTTTCCCCAATCCCTGAGACATTGCTTGGGGAGCACAAGAGAGCCTCAATAACATGAGGTGCCTCATTTAATTGTTGAATGAATAAATCAAATATATATTGTTATTTTTATATTTTAATGATCACAATTGGTGAAGGGAAAGGAAAAAAGTAATACTGAGATATCCTAGTATAGCTAGAGGCAAGGTGGCATGATGGAGAGACTGGATTTTAGAGCAGGAAAAATTAATAATGAGTGTTTTTCAGCTACGTGACATTGGGACAATTATTTAACCTCTCTGAGCCTCAGTTTCCCCATCTGCTAAACGTCTATCTCGAAATATTGTTGTGAAGATTAAATAAGATACAGAAGAAAGAAAAATTGATTGGCTTCCTTCCATTGATTATCTTCTTATATTTTGCTTTGCAAAAGACAAAGTGTGAAATTTGGCAGGACATTAATAGCCAAGGAGACCAGCCTAGCTGGCCAGTGTTCAGAGATCCCCTTCTAACACATTCTGCTTCTCCTGGTAGCAGAATGATCAGGTTTTCAATAGCAGGATATCGGATAAGCTTTTTTTTTTTTTTTTTTTTTTTTGAGGTGGAGTCTCACTCTGTCTCCCAGGCTGGAGTGCAGTGGCGCAACCTCAGCTCACTGCAACCTCCGCCTCCCAGGTTCAAGCAATTCTCCTGCCTCAGCCTCCCAAGTAGCTGGGATTACAGGCATGTACCACCACACCCGGCTAATTTTTGTATTTTTAGTAGAGACAGGGTTTCACCATGTTGGTCAGGCTGGTCTCGAACTCCTGACCTCGTGATCTGCCCGCCTTGGCCTCCCAAGGTGCTGGGATTACAGGTGTGAGCCACCGCGTCCAACCTGAGATGAGCTTTCTAAAGAGAGACGTGCCTCAGGAGCTAGGTGCCACGTGATAGGTTTCTCTCTGAATTTAAAGACACTTTGGAACAACTGATTACCCGCAGCCATTTTTATAGATGGACCATCACGGCTTTCAACAGCATGTCTTCATTTATCTCTTTGTTTCCATCTTTCTAAGTTAATGTGTCATTTTGGAAAAAGTTTCAAAATAGCTTTGGAAACAACTTTAAAATAGCATCCAGCGATTCCATTTATTTTTAAGTCCGCCAACAGGCCAAACTAACCCAGGCTGTCAGAAGCAAGGGCAATGGTGACTCGGAGGAGGGGCTGTGGCCAGAGGGAGCAGGAAGGGGCTGGGGGTGTGCTGTTTATTGAGCTGGGTACTGGTGACTTTCTGTCTCCCTCATCCGTCCTTTCCCTTCTCTTTCCAATCCTAACCTCTGCAGGAGCACATGTGCACACACACACACGCAAACACACACATACTTGTCTTTCAGTCACTCACTGCGATGGCCTGGCCGCGTCTGGTACTCACATCTAACCCCGCTTGTTCACAACTCTAATTTGTTAAAACCAGACTCTGGAAGTTTCTCCTGTCCTTAATAAAAAGAATTTGTTGTAAAATCTTTAATAACTTCGTATCTCAGAACTTTAGCATTTCCTTCCTACACACACACACACACACACACACACACACTCCATCTCCATCTCCATCCTGGTCCCTCTCGCTAGGATGCAGAGCCAGGGATCTTCCTGTCTTATCACCTCTTCCCTTCCGCACCTCCCTCTGGTCCAGCCGCATGTGTGGCACATACCAGGTATATGGTTGATCGTTACTGACTCAGGGGAGAACTGAATAAACATCAAACCCTGTTTTATTCTTGCCTCTGCTTTTTCTGTCTTACCAAGTCCCCACCCTGTACCCAGGTCTAATATGATGCCTCCTTTCCGGATTCCTGCCTTAACAATCTACCTGTTACACTGTTCTCCCGAGCCTGGTCCTTGACTCACTCTGGCAGCCCCATGCGGGAATTCGACCCCACTCCACCCCAGCGGCCCTCCCATCTGCTGCCGGTCCTCCAGGAGCTAACTCGGGCCCAGGGTGACGCACACGGCCTGTTCCCTCACTTCCTGTGCTTCACCCCACCCTCCACAGCCCTGCATCTCCTGACGCCCACCAGCTGCTTGTGCTTCCACCTGCCACCCGCTTCTTACTCCCTCACAGTGAGCTCCACCCACTGGCCAAGACGCTACGTGCACCCCAGCCCTGTGGGTGTGGCCAGCAGCTTGGCCTGCCGACTCACCATCCGGCAGCTCTTAAGGTTCCAGGTCCGGCCAATTCCACCTGCCAAATGTCACTCCTCGCAGCTTCCGTCTTCTCCTCGCTCACTGCCCTAGTTCAGGCCCCATCATTTCTCCTGGACTACGGCAATAGCCTCCTTCCAGGCCTGATGTTTTTCTGTTATCCACTGTTTTCCAACTGATCACTGTATTACTTTCACAATTAGAAACATAAGCCAGGAAGACATTTAGTGAGCATATATTTTGTGTAATGTGTAACGTTAGATGAAGATGGTCCAAGACATGGCCTTCAGCCCTCTGGGATTCACAGTCTGTGGGGTGATGACACACAGGGGCTATTTGGCAAGTGCAATTTAGTGCCAGAGGGAAGAAAGGAAGCCCTGTGTGCTCAAAAGATGAAAACAAATGAGAAAACCAGAGACCAGCAAGACACCTTGGAGAACAGCAGGACGACATACCAGGCTGTGAGCTTCAGCATGGCCAGGACCAGGTCTTTCAGTCCTCTCCAGTGGACACGGACGCCCTAGCAGAGTCCCTCATTCAAAGCAGATGCTCAGTGAATATACAGGGAATGAATGAATGGCTCCAGTACAACCCCTCTTATTTTGTGTAACAGACATATAAGAGAAAACTGAGGCCCCCAAAAGTTAAATGATTTGCTAATACACCATAAAACTGGTGCACAACCAAAACCCAAATCTGCCTCCCAACCCTGGGCCCTTTCACACACTGAATGGTTGACCTTTACCTTTCCTTCTCTGAGCTAACGAGCCCAATTTATTTTATCTTTCCTTTCCATGTCACTTTTATATCCCTTTAAACATATTCCATAATAAAAGAGCAAGATATGCAATTCTTACAATAAAAAATAAACTATTACCACTTTCAAAAAGTTGATTATAAAAATACAGAGCATGATGTTTTTATTTAGAATGCTGCTTTTGTATTTAATTATTAAACATGCAATAGATATAACCGCATATGGTGCCATCTAGCTGGAAAGAATTCTTCACACACTTTGATATTCTCCTGTCAACTTTTCTCATCTTGACAGGTTATCATGAACTGAAACATGGCATTTTTCCATAAACGATGTCTGTATCTCCGTAATATACTATATATTCCATGTATTGTGAGCTTTCAAAGCACACATATAAACATGTTTGTGTGTTTATTTTTCTTGTAGTAAAATATATACAACACAACATTTTCCATTTTAACCATTTTAACATACGATTCATTGGCATTAAATACTCTGACAATATTGTACAACCAACACCACTGTCCATCTCCAGAACTTTTTAATCATCCTAAACAGAAACTCTGAACCCCTTTAATTATAACTCCCTATTCTCCCTCCCTTCGACCCTGGAAATCATCATTCTGTTTTCTGCGTCTGGATTTGGCTAGTCTAGGTAGCTCACATAAGCAGAATTATACGCATTTATCCTTCTGTGTCTGGCTTATTTTATTTAGCATAATGTTTTCAAGTTTCATCCATGTTGAAACATATGTCTTTTCTTTTTAAAGCTGAATACTGTTTCATTGTGTGTATATACCTCATTTTGTTTATCTATTCATCTGTCAACAGATGAATTTAAGTTGGTTCTACCTTTTGGCTCTTGTGAATAATGCTGCTATGAACATTAGAGTACAAGTATCTGCTTCTGTCTCTGGTTTCAGTTCCTTCAGCATATACCTAGCAGTGGAATTGCTGGATCATATGATAATTCTATACTTAGCTTTTCGAGGTACTGTGACACTGCTTTCCAGAGTGGCTGCACCATTTTACTTTCTTACCAGCAATGCATGAGAGACCCAATTTCTCCACATCCCCACCAACACTGCTCATTTTCCACTGTTGTTGTTTTAATCATCATCATCATCATGGGCGTGAAGTGTTGCCTCATTGTGGTTTCAATTGCCTGTGTGTGTGTGTATATGTGTGTGTGCCAGGGAGAAAGCAGCCGACTCTCTCGGGGCTGGAAAAGACCTCTATCATTACATCCTGAGCGCTATCCTCTTGAGAAGGCCAGGACCTCAGTCCCCAGAGAGAGGATAGAACTCTTGATCTCAGCTCAGATGCCACGAGCAAGTTCACAAGAGTTTACAGAAGCATGTGAAGCTGAGAAGCTAGCATCCTTCCAGGTTTTTTCAAACTCATTTCCTAAAGATTCTTCAGAGTCCTAAAGAAAAGGAGAGAGGGAAGCAGGAAAGAGGAGACAGGAGAATTAGGATGTACATCAGAGCTCAGCATGGCCTAGAGGGAAAGTGCCCAAGTATCATTATTAAGGGAAGGGATTGGGCTTCTCTCACTGAGTTGCCAAAGGAAATTGTACAACAGCCAGGGCCCAGCCCAGACTCAAAGATAGAATCAGATATTAACAAGGGAGAAATTCAGAATCTGGGCAAGGCTGCCAGGGAGGTCAGAGCCTCTAAGATTAGGATCTGGAGTGAAATAGAAGCAAAACAACAGGAAACAAGGTCAAAAACTGGAAGGCTTGATTTTGGCTTCTAAATTGGGATCAGTTACACAGGAAATTAAATTCAAGAGAAAACTGAGGAGGCAATAGGGTTCAAGGTCACTGACTAAGTCCAGTTAAGCGCAAAGTAGCAGATTGGCAGCATCATGCTGGGTTCCCCCAACGTCCCTGGCTCTACCCAATTGTGTATCGTCTTCCACTCAACCAATGGTCCATCCCACAGGCTTTGCCTCTGTCCCCCATAGGACTGTAACACACTCAAGGTCTTTTCAAGTAACCGTTAGGCAAACCATACCATTGATTTTCCAGTTTTTCAGTGGGGTAAGCAGAGAAGTCAGAGTAAACAGAGAGGTCCGAGCTTCCAACCCCAGATGGATCTGCCCCACCTCTGAACTAATATGAGAAAGTTTTAAGACTGGTCGAGCGGGGTCATGGGCCAGAGAGGTACATTAATAGAGAATTTGGAAACTTTGTGCAGTAGGTGGGCTTCTCCGATGAATCCCAAGACCCCCACCTCCTGATGTGCATGCCTGCATCTGTATCATTTCCTCCTCCTTGAGCATGGGGGGACCTGTGAATATGAGCGATATCACCCCAGGCAAAACAGAGATTCTCCTGGGTGGCCTGGCTTAATCAGGTGAACCTTTAAAAAGGTGGAGCATCAGAGACACCTGCCCCCACTGGCCTGGAGGGAGATGCATGCTGTGTTGTGACCAGCCTACGGAGACCCCATGACAAGGAACTGCAGGCAGCTTCTGGCAGCTGAGAGCATTCCCCAGCCTTGGGATGTGCTTGGAAGATGACCCTGAGCTTCAGATGAGAACATAGTCTCAGTTGACACCTTGATGTCAGCCTGGTAAGAGTATGAGTAGAAGACCCAGCCTGGGCTTCTGGCCTTCAGAAAGCATGGTTGAGTGTGTAGTCCTCTGTGACATAGCAATAAAAACTAATCCACCTCACCTACCTGAGGGAAGGCAGCAGTAGTTTCTTTGTTTTGTTTTTTGTTTGTTTTTGAGATGGAATTTCACTCTTGTTGCCCAGACTGGAGTGCAATGGCGTGATCTTGGCTCACCACAATCTCTGCCTCCCAGGTTCAAGTGATTGTCCTGCCTCAGCCTCCTAAGTAGCTGGAATTACAGGCATGAGTCACCACGCCCAACTAATTTGGTATTTTTAGTAGAGATGGGGCTTCTCCATATTACTCAGGCTGGTCTTGAACTCCTGACCTCAGGTGATCTACCTACCTCGGTCTCTCAAAATGCTGGGATTATAGGCATGAGCCACAGTGCCTGGCCAGCAGCAGTAAGTTTAACTTGAACCTCAAGCTGCTTTGATGTGCTCTGTGATGCAGAACAATAGATCAACATACACACCATAGATTCATAAATCCACACAAGGCCTTAGAGAGCACGTCTTCTAAACCCTCAGAGAGGTTTAAGTGACTTGCTCAAGGACACGCTACCAATTAGTGGCAAATATGGTGGTGATTCTTAATCATTCCCATATATGAAAGTAAAAAGTAAATGGGTCAAGGATCCAGAGCACTCAAAAACGAGAGGAATCTTAAATACCATCTTGTTGAAGCCCCTCTGTTTGGGACAAGAGGAAACTGAGGCATGGAAGATTAGGGAGTTTGCAGTGTTCTTTCCAATTCCCAGAGCCACGTCAAAGCAGCAGGTGCAGCCCTACGACAGATAGCCGTGCGCATGCCTTGCCCTACTAAACAGAAATCGGCATGCACCAAAAACCATTGCCTGCCCGCTTATCCCCAAAATAAAACTCAGCAGCAAGATGCATCCAAGATACAAGAGCTCCCCTGACAGACAACCAAGTTATTCCCAGCTCACAGGGGACAGAATTCTTATGTGGCCACTCATGGCCCGGGCTTTCTCCTTTGCAGGAAGCCTGGGCTACATTGAAGGAGAAAGCGGGGAGGACTGGGGGACAGAAAGAGGGGCAGGCTTGATACGTCCTTTTTTTGGAAGCTTAGAAACAAAAGAAAATATTGCATCTTTGTTAGTCAAGGACCTTTTGTGGAGGTTGATGTGTGCCAGTCAGATCTGAGGGGTGTGGGGGGGGGGGCGGTGTGTGGGTGTGTGTGTAACCGAGTAGCCTGTCAGAGCCTCATTTTCCAGGATGCAAGTCTCCCCCTAACTGATAACACTCTAAATAACAGGTGAGTGACTCCTGGCAGGAAGGAGATTGTCTGACCTCATTGTTTGCCTTTTCCCCCCTCTTTGTTCTTCACAAATAAAGGTTTTTTAATAAACTGAAAGGTCCTCCGCTCTTGCCTGATGATAAAATGAAAGGAACCAGTGAGGTATGGTACAACGTGGCAGCAAAAAAGGAGAAGCTCATCAGAAAATAACAAAGGTGCAAGTTAAAGATAAGGCAGCTGTCAGAGATTAATCCTGCCCGCCTGATTGTTTTCTTTAATACCAAAGCCTGCAATAGCAAGCGATAAGTTTGCTGAGTAATTTGGTTTTTGGTGAGGAAATAAAATTCAGGTAGGCCCTATAATTGATTTCCCTTTTTTTAGTTTTCTAAACATTAAACAACAACAACACAAAGCCCTGCCTTGGCTACACTTTTTTCTTCCAGCTGCGCTGCCAGTGTGCTGTGCTCTTGACCACACCCCCCACCCCCACCCTTCCCTGATCCCAGAATTTCCAAAAGGAGGGAGGAGCGAGAAAGAAAAGTTCCCTTCTCTCAGCAACATCAGGTGCAGTTCACGTGAAATCCTTAAATTCACGTCTGTTACAGACTAAATCATGCCCCCTCCCTCACAGCAAAAAGATGTTGGAGTCCTGACCCCTCATACTTCAGATCGTGACCTTATTTGGACATAGGGTCTTTGCAGAAGCGAGGAGAGAGGCGTGGAACAGATTCTCCCTGGGAGTCTTCAAAACGTACCAACCCTTCTCTTTAAAGAGGGAATAAATAAATTAAAATGAAGTCGATAGAGTGGGCCCTAATCCAGTATGACTGGTGTCCTTGTAAGAAGAAGAGATGAGGACAGAAACACACACAGAGAGAAGACCACAGGAGGACACAGGGAGAAGACGGCATCTACAAGCCAAGTGGAGAGGCCCCAGGAAAAACCAACCCCTGCCAACACCTTGATGCTGGACTTCTGGCCTCTAGAACTAGAAGACAATACATTTCTGTTATTTAAGCCACCCAGTACCAGCCAGTTGGTGCCACCTTGTTATGGCAGCTCTCAGAAACTGACACAATATTTATCTTTAATATTTGCATGCAGCAAGAAACCTCCACCTTTAACTCGAATGTCACGTTAATCCAAGTTCTCATTTTCTTCACATCCTAGACCCCGTCAATTTCTCACAGCGTTAAGCACATTATTAAAGAAGTCAGTCGAGGGGAAGTGGAACCCTAAAGCAGATCCCTATCCCCTCCTTCTCTGTGAGAGCAGATCGGAGTGTCTTCCCTCCTAAAACATCAGGGCATTTATGGACGTGGACACTAGTCACAATGTCCCTTGCCACTACCACAGACTCAGTCACTGCCCCTTCATTTTCCTGGTGTGTTGGAAGCCCAGAGCAGTCACCTGGTTGATCAGTGTATACTGAGAGAATGGCTTGGAGGTGGGGTGCTGCGCCAGAAGTCCCAAATGTCAGGCAAAATGCTCACTCTCCAGTGTCTCATCACAGCATTACGAAATCCATGTTAGCTCTTTTAGACCAGAGCTTTGCGCCCTTCAACCTTGAATTGCACAGGAATGAATCAACCTGGAAACCTTGTTAAAATGTTGATTCTGATTCGGGAAGTCTGAGCCCGGGCTGCAGGGTCTGTGTTTCTAACAGGCACCCGGTGATGCCGACGTTCAGCTGGTGCCTGAACTGCGCCTAAAGTGCAAGGTTGCAGATCATCATAGCGTAGAGGTGTGGGAAAGGTGTTTTGGGGAAGGGGGTCCCTGTGGTTGCTCAGAGGCAAAGTTTTAAGTGGCCACAAAACTCCACAGATTCAGAGGTCTCTGGGTTGGGGAAACCTTTAGCAGAATGAGAGGGAAAAAACAGAACAGGAGCCGTCAGTAAGGATGAGGCTGAGAGGCTCTGAAATGAGAAAGTGCAGCATGCACCGCGCACCAGGAAATGTGCTAGTAGGCAGCGCCAGCATGAGCAGAACCTTATTTATTGTGACAAAATGAACAGCCCCCAGGTTGCTCATCCAGCAGCTAATTTCTCATCTTATCTATTATGTGAATGAGATGAGAAAACAGTTTCCTGTTTCTCACAGATATCACTGACATGAAAGATACTCAGAGAATTCCCTGGAAAGCCATGCAGTCACATCCATCCGCCAGCTTGCTGGTTTCAAGGGGAGGAATTGATGCAGCCAGGGCGGCTCCCAGATGGAGAAGCGAGTAAAGAGGCTTCTTTGCAGATGCCCTCGAGTTAATATCACCTTGGAGAATGACTGAGGAGCTGACAGGTCTTTTTCTGTTATAATATTCCATGGCAGATATTCCTTGAGGTCCAAGTGATTGTCCTGCGAGTGGCTTTGAGGCTTTCCTTGGTCTATTTCTAAGCTGGCTGTGTGATGGGGTGAAGGATCCCCACCTGGAAGGGAGGCCCAGCCGGCAGCCACCACCTCCTCCTTCAACCTGTCCTCCCATCCACACAGTGAGCTCTAATAGCCTCACAGCCCCACCTTCCCAAAGCAGCAACGATCTTGAATCTTCCCCAGGAGAAGGATGGTGCCCTGTTCTGATATAACTGAGAGTGCCTGAGAGAAATGATTAGCATTTGTTTCAACTCTCTTTCACTGACAGGAAGGAAACTGAGATCCGGCGTGGTGGGCAGATTTGCCCAAGGTCACCTAAGCAGGTAAACAGTTGAGCCTTTTGGAGCCATGCATTGATCAAGGTCTGGTGGAAAGGCTTGTCTTAGATAGGAATCAGTGTTGGATGGAGGAATCCAAAGAGGATGGATACCCAGAAAAATCCTCCCGACTCTGAGGGTTCATGTTTTGACCTGGAAATATAACACAGCTGACAACAGTTTCTGATGGAGAGACCGAGGTGGAGAGTCCACAAGAGGAGTTACCAACTTGGGCCACTTGTTAACATCATTGGACGGTGAGGGGGGGTAAAAATGCTGATGCCTGGGCACTGCAGAAAACCTAATTTGAATCTCTCAGGCCTCACAGCCCCTGTGAGTTTCTTAGAAATGCAGACTCTCAGACCCCACCTGACCTACCGAATCAGAACCCAGGTGATTTCTGTGCTTGTTGAAGTTTGAGAAACACTGCTTGAGTTACACAATGGAACCACCTGATGCCTGGGCCCCACCCCAGGTCAAACACACTGGAAACTCCAGACAGTGTGGCCTGCCATGGGTGGTTTCTAGAAAGGCAAGGACCATGAAGAAGACAGCAGGGCACAAGATATGAGCTTAAAGGCCTCAGAGACAAACTGACCTGAAATCACATTTTGCGGAGTCCCCAGGTACATTCAGGAAAAGAAGTGTAGGTGAAGACATAGAAGCTGGAGAGGCCTGGTCCTGCCTCAGCCTCTGTCTGTCCCCCAGTGATGTGGCCTGGAGCAGACCACGGCTGACTCCAGAGATGAAGATCTGAAGTCTGATGATTCTGTGTCCACCTTGAAACTGGGCAAGAGCAGAAAAATGACTTTCAAGTCCCAGTGTACTATGCTGGACAAGTAGGAGTAGTGCTATGGTTGGAATGTTTGTGTCCCTCCAAAATACATGTAGGAATGTAATCCCCATTGCAGTCATATTAAGAGATAGGGCCTTTAGGTGGCACCTAGGTCACGAGGACTCCACACTCATGAAAGGAATTAAGGCTGTCATAAAACAGGCTTCATACAGGGCCCTTTTTGCCCTTCTGCCATGTGAAGATGTTACAAAAAAAACACTAGCTTAGAAGAGAGCCAACCCTCACCAGACACAGAGACCACCAGCGTCATGATCTTGGACTTCCCAGCCTCCAGAACAGTGAGAAGTTAATATACCAATTATAAATTACCCAGTCTGAGATATGTTGTTATAGCAGCACAAATGAGCTAAGACAAGAAGGTTATGAGGTAGGCAGTACATAAGAGATGCTAAAATTAGAACTAGATTCTAATAGTTGTGTCACAGCTGCGTGACCTTGGGCAAATTCTTTGTTATTTTATTTATTTATTTATTTATTTATTTATTTATTTATTTATTTATTTTTGAGATGGAGTCTCGCTCTGTCACCCAGGCTGGAGTGCAGCGGCACAATCTCGGCTCATGGCAAGCTCTGCCTCCCGGGTTCATGCCATTCTCCTGCCTCAGTCTCCCGAGTAGCTGGGACTACAGGCGCCCACCACCATGCCTGGCTAAATTTTTCTATATTTTAGTAGAGATGAGGTTTCACTGATTTAGCCAGGATGGTCTCAATCTCCTGACCTTGTAACCCGCCCGCCTTGGCCTCCCAAAGTGCTGGAATTACAGGCGTGAGCCACCATGGACCTTGGGCAAATTCTTTAACCTCTAAGCTTCGGTTTGCTCATCTGTTAAATGAAGAAAATAATCACTAATTAGGAAGTCATTGTGACCCGTCAGGAACTAAACGTTTAAAGCTCTTGACAAAATTTCTGGTACCTACACTCAAAAACTGTAGTAATAATTAATGGCAATTCAATTTCAACTCCCTGGTCATTCTGAGTAAGATTTTAAGTTAATAGAAGGCAGATGAGATGTGAACAATAACCTCTTTGTAGAATGAAAACCTAACGTCATGGTTTATAAATAACTTTCCCAGCTATGGAATACTGTTATCTCTGTCCCCTCCAGGCAAGCCTTGTTTAATCCACCACAGTGGTTTCCTAAGAAAAAAAAAAAAAAAATATATATATATATATATATATACACACACACACACACGAAAAAAAAAAAACAATGATAAAGAATATACACAATAACGTGGGGAGGCATGCAAATCAAAAAGGCGTTAACTGATAGGGAAAAGGGAGCAAGGAACTAGGTTGAAATTATGCGGAAGGGCCTCTAGATAAATACGACAGTGAAAAGACAACTAATTGAAGAATGAGAGAGTTTTCTTAACCAGTGCTAGCTGAGTAAAAATATAATTATCTTTGATTCATGAAGATTGCTACAATATGACTCATTTACCAAAACAGTTACTAGCAGAATTACACTTGTTACTGTGAGAAGACCACGTGGGAGTGAGGGCTGTAGTAAATACCAAATGTGTTTGGTATTTCACAATGGCACCTGGAAGGAGAGTTCTGTTTCCTGCTCAGTGGTTCTCTGTGATGCTGCTGCTCTCAGCAGGGCCATTTGTGATTAGCAGGAGCACAGAGACCTTCCTGTGAGATGCGAAATGCTAATGTAAGTGCACCTAACCAGGTTCTGGGAGAATTTCGACTACCCTGGTCTGAACACACATCATCTAGATCCCAAACTTCTTCTTTTCTACAGGTGAAGCCAGAGCTCCAAGGCCACTGTGCCTTTGATTTTTATGCATATTGAGTTGATGTCTCTTTTGCCAAAGACTGCACACACACCGAGAAATTAGAAGACATTCATGACTGTTTATTAGTTGTCTCATGGCTCTAAAAAGAAGAAAATTACCTTTTTCAAATCAAATATTTTCTCTCTAGCTCAACTACGGTAGGCTTGGGAGTTCATCCCATAGAACAGAGCTGCTTAAAGGTTCAAACTTTCAACAATTATGGGAAGCTGACCACTGGGACGATGCACTAAAATGGGTGGAAGACAGTGGGCAGGGCACCCTCAGAGGTAGAAGGGACCTCACAGGTGTTCTGGCCCAAACGTCCTAAGGCCAGACGTGGTTCTAGGGAGTACGTGTATGTAAGTGATGAGGACAGCCATGTGTTCTATAAAAACACAATGAAAGGCACAGGAAGAGATAAGAAGATGCATTTCTCACACAGCAGAAGAGCTCTGCAGGGAGAAATGTACAGAAAAAGGCAGCAGCAAACGGTCCTGCAAGCACAAGAGTAATGAAAATAAATACAGCTCACAAGCCTAATGAAGAACATTTCAGAGCAGGTTGAGACCCTAACTGATACAAATGAGGATCATTAGCTTCCCTGGGCTCTCCTGTTCAGTGTAGGACAAGAACCATGCAAATAGAAGGAGATGACCAGGGCTGTAATGGTAAAATTATAACCCCACACCAGACCTCGGTCTTTTAATAAGAAGAGCCATGTTCATCTCCAGTCTCAAAGCCACTTGAGGACCTGAAGACCATCAATATAGATGACGCTTAGCTGTTCTCATCCAAGGATAACAAATGTTTTCAGAACCACCCACTTCTCTTCCCCTCCGATATGCATAATACTTCCACAAGGCCTGGAAACTAAAGAAGATTCCAAATATGATTCTCTCTCAGGCTGAGATCAACCACACTGTTTATGATTATGAAGCACCACTACATGCTAGGTCTTGCACTCAGTACTTTGCATGCATTATTTCATTTCATCCCATCCACAGGCCTGGGAGGTAGGTATCATCAATACTCCCATTTTAATGATAAGGATAGCTGAGGTTCAGAGAGATTGGGTAACTTGCCCAAGGTCAAAAAGTAAGTGACACGTCAGAGATTAAAACAGAAAGCCAGCTTTGATAAGTTGTTTTTAGGATCAACTGTTGTGGAGAGGTGACAAAAATGAAAATGAGCAGACATGTCAGAGCAAACACAAAAGGAAGAATTATTCTGTGAAGAGAAAGGACCTGTTCCAGGGCCTAGAGACAGAAAAGAGCTTGGGAGGTGTGAGGACCTTCTAAGTGTCTATTGCTGACTAATTGTCAGCCCCTACGATGTGACTTAAGATATCAGGGGCCTTGATTCTCCTTCACAGGCCTTTCCACATGGCTGCTTGGGCTTCCTCCAGCATGGAGGCTGTGTTCTCATGGGGATGTGATGGAAGCTACTAGTCTTTTTAATCACAAAGCACAGAAATGGCACAATGTTACCTCCACCATATTCTTTTGGTCAACTCAGTCACCACTAATTCAGTGGGAGGAATGACAAAGAGTTAAAAGAAAAAAAAAAAAAGCCAGTGTGGCGGAAACACAGTTAACTAGGGATGAAGGAGCAAGAAATGGGTTTTGGAACAAGGTGATGGGAGAGAGATTTTTTTCAAGGTTTTATTGGCCATGTGAAGGACTTTGGATTTCATACTAAGTGCAGAAGAAACCTTTACTCCTTTTTCTCCCTTGCTCTTATCCCAACTGTAATAGAAGACTAATACAACTAAGGACTGGAGGGATTTCATCTTCAGTCCACAGAGCAAATCTGCATGCACATAAGATGCATTTAATGATTGTAAGGTATTAGTAAACTGTCATCTTCAACTATAAGCTCCCCCAAAGTATCATCTGTTGCTGAGGGAGCCACATAACATTCCAGATTTCCAAGTTTCAGGAACAACGCCAATATACCTCCCCAGGTGTCATACCAGGTACTGCCACACCATTTTCACATGCAGAATGGCTGCTGCTTGGTTTTTTGCCTACCTGTCACCCTCACATAGTTTATACCCCTGAACACAAAAAAGCCAACAGCCCTTCAGTTTGATTAGCAGCCAGTCTGTCCGTATATAAACACTGCTTTGAAGTCAGGGAGATTTGCTGTGCCCATACAACTGAATTACCGGGTCCAACATGGCTCCCCAATGTTTTGGTGTCTTCATGGTTAGAGAACTGGGTTTCTTGGTGCCCGTTAGAGTTATTTGGTGAGGAAGAAGCGAAGAGGAATAGCTTCCTTTCATTGCTAAAGCCAGAACTTCTCTGTACAACAAAGAATGTAAACGTTATGACATACTGGAGAGTGGGATGATACTACTCAACACATTAAATACTTTCTGTGCTGAGGTAGCAAGACAACTCAGACAGACTCCAAATTCTAGAATTGCTAAGAATAGAGAGAGGAATTATCCATAAATATGTTTTTTTTTTTCAATATAATGTAGTAAGTATAGGGATACAGGAATTCAAAGGGTACAATGAGATCCCAGAATTGGGGGCTCTAGCTGAGTTTTTGGGAGTAGTGAAGCAGGATAGGTTTCAAAGAGGAGGTAATTTGGGACCAGAATTTAGGAGTGGCAGTTAATAAAAGTATTTCAGACAGACAGGAAATTGAAGAAAAAAAAAGGCTCTTTGTGTGAGGCAGCTAGGTAAGTGTCCGTTTTGAGGAGGAGGGTTGCATAAGAGGGCAACATTACTGAAATATAACTTTAAAAAGAAAATCCTGCCTCAGGTTTATTTGTACAAATAGCACGGGAGGACACCAGCCCCATGCAGACAGCAACCCAGGGGGCCACCCCAGTCCTTCTGTCCTCACGTCGGCAGACCGAGATCTCTACTCTGAAGCCTTTGTAGGGGTCTGGGCACCTTTGGGAGCCTGAGCTGGAACTGAAGCTGGAGCTGCAGCCTGGGCCTTGGTTTGGTCCTTGGTCTTGGCCTTTGGCTGGCACAACCTGAGCCCCTTGGCAATGCAGGCACGAGCATGCTTCCTAAGCTTGCGGTGGGCAATGTAAGCAAGTGGATTGAGCTTGCAGCTGACACCCTTTGGGATCTTGGGTTTAACCTCCTTGGGCTTATGAGGGCCTTGATAGCCATGGCACGTGCACTCGTGGCTTTGGCACTGTTGACCTGCATCTTCTTTAGGCCCTTCTTCTTGTGCTTCTTGGCAGAGCACATGTTCCTCAGGAATTTGGGGTCCACTCCCTTAAGAGATTTGTATCTTTGTGTTCGGGGTTTCTTGATGCTATTTCTGTGCCATTTTCGGGACTGGTTGTGTGTGGTGTGGTTCTCGGACTTGGCCATGTCTGCACTTTAAGCCACAGCTCCTGAAGCACCTAGAACGAGAAATGGAATATAACTTTAACACAAGTTGTGACAAGGGACAGAAAGGAAAAGATAAACAGTGGGTAGATCACAGACGGCTGTATATACTATGTTAAATAACTTTGTATTTATGCTGTAGCTATCAAAGATTTTTAAGGAGAATGACTTCATCAGATTTTTGTTTCAGATAAATTATTCTGGTAGAAATATAAAGACAGACAATATTGAGCCAGGATTGAAAGGAAGAGAGACCAGTGGGAGCTACTGACTCAATAGTGCAAGTTTGGGAGTTTGTTGTACAGATTATTTCATCACCCAGGTAGTTATCTTTTCTGCTCCTCTCCTTCCTCCCACTCTCCACCCTCAGGTAAGCCCCAGTGTCTGTTGTTCCCCTTTTTGTATCCATGTATTCTCATCATTTAGCTCCTACTTGTAAGTAAGTGAGAACATGCAGTATTTGGTTTTCTTTTCCTGCATTAGTTTGCTAAGGATAATGATCTCCAGCTCCATCCATGTCCCTGCAAAGGACATGAACTCATTCTTTTCTATGGCTGCATAGTATTCCCTCCAAGGTGTATATGTACCACATTTTCTTTATCCAGTCTACCATTGATGGGCATTTAGTTTGATTCCATGTCTTTGCTATTGTGAATAGTGCTGCAGTGAACACACATGTGCATGTGTCTTTATGTTAGAGTAATTTCCATTCCTATGGGTATATACCCATAATAGGATTGCTAGATCAACTGGTATTTCTGTTCTTAGCTCTTTGAGGAATTACCACACAGCTTTCCACAATGGTTGAACTAATGTCCACTCCCATCAATAGTGTATAAGCATCCACTTTTTTCTCAGCAACCTTGCCAGCCTCTGTTATTTTTCGACTTTTTAATAATAGTCATTCTTACTGATGTAAGAGACCTATCATTAATAAGATAAGGAAATCTAATTTTTAAAAAAAGACAATTTGTGACACAAGATATAGAATGATATGAGGGGTTAGAATCAAGGGGTGGTCCTTAAAACTTGGAAGAGGAACCTTATCCTCTGAGACTGGTGAAGGAAGAGTTCAGACCTCCCTATGATAGCATGTGAGGAGCAGGAAGAAGTGCATATCTGGTTGTACCCCATTTCTTATATGTTCTGAACCCAGGGCAAAAGTATAAGTAGATATTCGCATGTCTATATCCAAATATTTAAAATTTATCAATCAAGCAAAAAATTAGTTAAATAAAATATGTCAAATAGACATGTTTAATAGAATATGCCTATCTTGACAGATATACCTTCTTTAATATTTGGGAAGCCAACTCCTCATTTAGAGTTTTGGACTCCTCAGAGTTCTATGCTAGAATACAGAGACCTGAGAGAGCCACCCCAGCCCATGACCTAATTCTCTTGCCTTCCTATTTCTGGTCCCACAGTACACCATGAGAGACTTGCAAGGACACATGTGGACACCCAAGCCTGCAAGCCCAGACTCAGGCCACATCCCTCTGGAAACAGCCACTCCTTAGCCACCCCTTGAGCCTAGAGATGCATGCACAGTGGGTTCAGCCATCCTTGGGAGAAAAGATTCTGGAAGAAGTCCATGGAGGACCTATAAACAGGCTCATGACAATCTGTGCAAGGAATTCTGAGGTTCTGGGTACTCATCGCATAATGTAGAAAAGGAAATGTGGTTCTGGGTGGACATGTCCCCCTTAGCTTCACACACCCCTTGCCCTGTATGGAGGAGCTCAGGTATGTGGCCAGAATGATGCTCTCTAAAGATCAGGGCACAGGGCAGAAGCTCCACTTGCCCAGGCCTAGGGGTGGTACAGTCCAGTAGCCTCCATGTTCTTGATGGAACACACATGCACACACACACATACACACACACACACACACACACACACAAAGCTAAAGTTATTAGCCAACACTGAAGTTGGTCGGGAATCCATCCAGAGGAACCAATGCTACCTCTCAGGTTTTGTTCTTTTAACTCCTGGGAAACAGTATCCAAGTAGTTTGCCAGGAGAATTTGTTTTTTCTCTTGAAGTAGAAGCACTCACCAGTCAAGCAAGCATGGATTAGAATCCCTGAGGTACTACAGCTTACAAGAATTCGCTTGGTAGATTTTTTTTCCTACTCACTGCCAATTTGAGTGGACTCATAAAGTTTGTTTTGTGCCAGAAGCATGAACTGGAAGGGGAAAAAAAAGACATCACCACAAAACTCACTTCAAAGCCAGAGAGCTCTTGAAACTGATTTCATCTCAGGAGTCCCTATCAGTGCTGAAAGCAGGTCACCTTCAGAAAGAGATCTGTCCACCATGAAGGCTGCAGAGCTTTCGTGAAGAGCAGGTCTTCTCCCCTGACATAAAGGTAAATCTAGGTGTAAATGGCATCACTGGCCAACAGAAACAGGGGCCCACAGAAAGAGGAATGTCCAGAGAGCATTTTTAAAAATCTGGATATTAATTTTCTTTCAGAGGAAATAAAATATTTCAAAAAGGATAAGGATGGCATGAATTAAATAACAGAGCAATGACAAGACACAAGTTATATCATTTAAAAAAAATATTTTTATGCATGTGTAAAATGTTCATAACGTTACTTTAGGGGTACTTTAACTTCTCTTCCTGCGTATTATACCTGAACAAAGATGGAATGATGTTTTTTAAAAATATATTAGGATTCTAAAGACCTTTTCTACCATTAATTTTCTATAATGGCTGCTGAAATCTTATTATCTGCATTTTATTGCTATGAAAACTAAAATATAGAGCAGTTAAGTGACTATCCAGTGAACAAGTGGTAGAATTGGAAATAGCACCCAATATTTTATCCTACCTATTAAATCATATATCTTGCTAACCTAGAGGTGCCTCTTTTCACACTAATCTACTTTTGATTCATAGCTGTTGAAGTCCTGAATGCTGACCTATTAGAAATCTGTAACTAGTCAGCACCTAACTATATATTAGATTTTGTTAAGTAATTTCATTACAAGAATAAGGGGGATGAAACTGGAAACTTTTCAAAGAAATAAAACTATTCCTAAATCTTTGAAGACAGGTTAACTTATGACTTGTCATCCCATGCACCATGTATCAATGAAAAAAAAAAGTTCTGGTTTAGAAAAGAAATGGTAAGGAAAATGTTCATGAAGTATTTAGATAAATTCATGCATAATGCATTCTTAATATATGGTCTAATATTAACTACCTCTGTTGTCTGAATCCTCCTACAGTAATTTGCTTTCTCTTGCAGCGATTATTATGGTCTACCTCATACCTAGATCTATGTATGCAGATTTTACTTTCTCCACTAAATTCTAAAGGTGGTGATTGTGTCCCATACATTTTTATGTCCTCTGCGGTGGGTAACAATGCCTCGCTCATGGTAGTAATAAGTTGTTGCCGAATGAAAACAATGAATATATTGGATTAGATAACTAGGCTTTTTAGATTGATGTCCAAGACAACCAGATCTAGTCATTAGGTCTGTCCCTAGGACCCTTGTCAAGGACAGAGCTCTGGGTGAGATAAATTGCAGGTCTAAACCAACAACAATTCTCATGCTCTAAATTCACAAACCAAATGAAAGATTGTACACTCCAGAAAGGCTGCTATTCAGATTTTAAAAAATAAAACATATATCCCTCTTTTTGTGTTCACTCTGACTGCAGGGAAGGATATACATGTATTTCTTATCAGGCCAGAAAGACTGCCTAGCCAATAAATAAGTTAAAAGATTTTTATTTCCACTATATGGGCAACTCTTGCATGGTGAACTTGCACTCAGAGAAAATCTGTTTATTGTGCAGTAAAAGGAAAGTCCCAAATAATTAGGAAGCATCATGTGTGCTCGAAGAAATGAAGTCAATAACAGTATTCCAATGTGTGTTGTATCTAAACTAAACTACAAAAGTAGCTTTTTACCATTGCATGCAAATGATGGCTGGAAAATAGCTTACTTTACGTAATTGCACAACTGTGGGCAGTCTGGCTTCCAAAATTCAGGATGCATCTTGATAACATGTGTAGGACCCAGAAAAGGGTTAATTTTGAAAACAGTCACTTTCATATACTCAGACGGAGACAGAGCACCATCATCGATGTTTAATCAATCAATAGGCATTTCTTCCTATGATACGAAGTTTACATTACCCTCCATCTGGAGAGAGTGAAGGAATAAGAAGGAAATCTGTCAAAAGCAAAATTGCTTCTTATTAGCTTTGCCCATGTCATTTCAGTTCAGCTTACTAAATGTTAATCTTTTCGATGACTTAAATAAAGCAATAGAAAGTGATTGTACTTTAACCCTCTTGTAGATTTCTCAAACACTTTAAATGCAACAATTTAGACCATGCTCCAGGATGAGCTCTCCTATCTCTGTCTCATAACATGATCAAGTAATTGGCCAGTTACTTCGTAGGTTCCATTTCTTCACCAGTTCTATAATATCCTGTGGTTCCAGATTTCTCAAATCCCTTCTTTCTGCAGCAACTCTGCTCCCCGTTTGTTTCTAAGTCTACAAAGCAATGCAGTAGAATGTAACGAGTATGAATTTAGCTAGCTACAAATAGACCACATTTAAAATTTCAGTTCCATGGAACTACCTATATGAGACCCTAAGCAATATGTTAACCTCTCTAAGACTCCATTTCTGTATCTGTAAAATGGTTACACTAGAGCCTGGCTCATAAATGAAATAACATATATGAAGTGGCTGGTACATAAAGGTCACTTAATTCATGCATATAGCCTTTCCTCACCCTCAAATGGGATCACTTGTTTTTTTCTGCATTTAGAATGATGTTTTGTGAATGGTGGTGCTTGTTTCATTTCCTAGACTCTGGCTTATTAATTCACATAGTCAAAGCATAGTGTAGAAGGTGCAAATTTGTATCTTCTATTTCAGAAAAAAACAAATTAGTAAAAATTTTTTGAAATGGTGACCCAGGCTGGGCACGGTGGCTCACACTTGTTGTAATTCCAGAACTTAGGGAGGCTGAAGTGGGAGGATCGCCTGAGGCCAGGAGTTTGAGATGAGCCAGAGCAACATAGAGAGACCTCTGTTACTACAAATTTTCTTTAACTAGCCATGTGGCATTTACCTGTGTCCTAGCTATTCAGGAGGCTGTGGTGGGAGGATCACTTGAGCTCAGGGGACTGGGGCTGCAGTGAGCCATGTCTGTGTCACTGCACTCCAGCCTGGGCAACAGAGTGAAACCCTGTTTCTAAAACAAAACAAAACAAAACAAAAGCCAACCAAGCAAGTGTGTTTAGTTGATGACCTAATGACCAGGGAGTAAGATTGTTTAGTGCTTTGGTAAGTTATTTTAATTTTGTTATGTATTATAAGTTTGATTATTACCTTTACTGGGGTGGAAGTGAGGGGGTGGTCAGGACAAGTGCATATCTTCCTGAATGGATAAATAAGACTGAGGAAGGCACGTGACCTAAATGTGTGTGCTACAGACCATGCGTACTATTCTCCATCGTATATCTCCTAAATTTTCTTAGTAAAGAAAGACATGAACAGGAAGCCCCTTCCTTAACAAGGTCTCGCTGTGCCCCTAGGATTTCCCCATTCATGCCTACAATGTTAAAGGCTTCCAAAGGAAGTCTTCAGACCTTCTGTACATGTAATGACAATCATCTGCTGTGTATAGAAAACCTCCAGGTAGAAGAGAGAGAGCTGCTGCCATTGTGTTTAAATTCCTAAGATCAACACTAGGCAGTTTAAGGTAATAAATCGCAATAGTTCTCATTGTAGCAATTTCTTTTTTATTCATATTTTTATTGACAAATCATAATTGTATCCATTTGTAAGGTACAATGTGATATTTTGATATGTGTATACAATGTATAAAGATTAAATCAAGTGAATTAACATATCCATTGCTTCACTTCTTCTTTGTGGTGCGATATTTGAAATTTACTCGTTGCTATTTTGAAATACACAATTTCTATCTAGTTCAGGGCCACATGGGCAGCCATTAGAAAGTGGTGTAAAATCAGTGGGTACTAATGAATAATGAATGAAGGCTCACTCCCAAACCAGGCGATCTAATGGAAAGTTTAACATAATTTCACAATCCAAACCATTGTTCACCCACTTGTTCTGCTTCTTGCTCTCTGTATATCCTACCTTTGTGTGTACAGGCTGCTCAGCCACTAAGAAACCTATTACCTGGAACAAGTTCAACCTGCTGCTTTCATCTAACCTAGACTTTGCAACACAATAAGAAATCCTTCTGTATTAACAAACTAGAATATGGATTATAAGTGTTAGGTCTTCTTTGGTCATTAGGGTTCCACAAGGTTGTCCATTGAGCATGCTCATGACATAACATCAAACCTGTCAAAGTGGAGCAGCATGGATTTCATTTGTGATGGGACCTCCTGAAAGGTGCCAAACCAGACAGAATGTAGCCAATCAATGACCATTCACCAGCACAGAGAGTACAAGAAATATCACATTTCCTTATTTTTCTGTTTTCTTTCTTTTCTTTTCTTTTCTTCTTTTTTTTTTTTTTTTTTTTTGGAGACAAAGTCTCACTCTGTCACCCAGGCTGGAGTGCAGTGGCATGATCTCGGCTCACTGCAACCTCTGCCTCCTGGGTTCAAGTGATTCTCCTGCCTCAGACTCCTAAATAGCTGGGATTGCAGGTGCACACCACGCCTGGCAAATTTTTGTATTTTTAGTAGAGATGGGGTTTTGCCATGTTGGCCAGGCTGGTCTCCAACTCCTGACCTCAGGTGATCCACCCACCTCGACCTCCCAAAGTGCTGGGATTATAGGCATGAGCCACCGCACCCAGCCTCCTTATTTTTCTCTAAATCAACTTAAGTCCAATTCTAATCCCCACTCTCCTGAGAAGTAGAAAAGTCAAACTCAGTCATTACTGGAGCTCTCCAACCAAAGGTCACATAAAAGTCCCCGGGTCTGAAGCAGGAAAAGACACTGGGGAGGCCCCACTGGTTGTGAGACATCAGGAGACACAGAAAACCACCAGGGTCTCCATGGCCCTGGCCCTTTGGGATAGGGCCACTCATCTGCTTCTGTTCCATTTGTGGGGTTCAGAAAATCCTCAGCAAAGCTGGAAGTGCCCTGCCTCTGAGGTACATCAAACAGGTGTCCCATCTGAGTCATGCTGCTCGCTTGGGTGGCTGCCACTAGAGGGGACATGCCCCCCACTGCTGATGAAACTCATCAACCTCCAACCTTCTGTCCCCTCCCTGCTCAAAGCTCTCAAAAGCATTCTGGGCTCTCCCCGCCTTCTCTGGTGAAATCTAATCTCATCTGAGCTTAGGCGTTTTCAGAAATCAGGAAGACCTTCTGCTTTTGAGGCAACAGAAGGCAAAGCCTGGATTTCGGTTAGAAATGGGAAGGATGGAAGTGACTCCAAGAAGGAAGCAAAACTGAAATCTTAGGAAATTATCCCATCCCGTCAGTGTCATAAATAAGCAGATGAGTTGCCCTTGACTTCCTGGCCTGGGAACTGGGTAGGACCAACTCTCCCAGACAGAGAAGTCTTAGGAGCTACACTCAGGATGCACCACCCCCAGGCACACTGGCTAAGTGTGAGAACCAAGAAATTATCATGGGTGTTTCAGGCAGCACCGAGGTGTGCCTTCCCACCCATCCCTCAAGGGATTCTGGGCAGAGGTTCCCATGGGCTTGGAGTAGCAGTAAATTCAATGGAATAGGAAGATGAACTGAAAGAATCACAAGACCAAAAGCATGGCAGGAATCTGCAAATACAAGACCAGCTTACCTTTGAGCCTAAAATCCAGTTGGACATTTGTGGAGAGGTCACCTTATTCGTTACCAAAGGGCTGACCAGATCCACGCCAGCAGGCAGTGCTGAAGAGGAAGAGAGAAGCTTCCCCACAGGACAGCACTGGCACCTACAGCTGGCTTGAAAGGGCCCTGAGTACCAAGCAGATAAGAGAGGTCATGTTTAGACAGGGACTGTTGAGAGCCATGACATGGACACACAGCCTTGCAATGGACACACAGCAGACAAACAGCAAGGGAATCACAGGGCACCAGAACAAGAGGACTGACAAGGCAAATGTGCCCAAGGCTTGGAGACTCTGCCAGGGAACTGGAGCCTCCATATACAGGAATCTCACTGCTAGAGGTTCTGGAAAAATTCCCCTCTAGACATGGACTTCAACTGTGTCCTGTCTGACTGGTATTGCTGAGAAAACGTCAGTTACACTTTCAAGCACAAGCAAAAATCTCTTCATATTATAAGAGAAAAGATCATCCTTTTAAGCAATGAGGTCTCATGTTCTGGTCCCCAGGTAATTTGACTGAGATTGAACTTAGCAAATGTTTATGGAGACAGAAAACAACGATTAACAAATTCATTAATTCAATTAGGGCACAGGGTAGCTCCTCCAAAAATGTTTGTTGTTGCTACTGATGATGATAATTAAAATCTTGTTTATAGATAGGTTGTGGTATATAATCATTTCATAACTAAGTCCTTATGCCTTGATGAGAACTATCATTATGTGTAAATATTGACTAAGGCTGAGCGTCACACATGCCATTGAAATTCCAGTTTATAATCTCCTGTTAACCAACAGTAATGAACTAAACTGAGACCTCAGATCCAACAAACAACCTGCTGGCATTGACGGTTGGAGGTGCAGATGTGATCCTAAATCAACATATCTTATAATCATTTTTTGTATTTTGCAGACCATCTGGGCTTAACCAATAGAAAGAAATTCTTCACGATAATTCTGAGATTTCTTCAGTATTCAGTGACTTCTAGGATTTCTAATGGTGAAGGTCTTCTCTATGACTCAGGCCCCCACAGAGCACCAGGAGGTTGGGGACCCAGGAGCTTCTGTATTCAACGGGCCTGTGATACTCTCAGTGCAACCCACTGCAGTTTTGCTAGAAGAGTGGTGGCTTTTGCATTAGGAAACCATCTTGTCCTGAGAATGACCCCCCCAAAAAATAATTTTCTAAATGTCAGCCCAAACTGTCAAGAATAAAAGTGCTGAGCTGAGTTTGGTGCCAGTGGCAAGAATCTACTTTTTTAAAAAAATTATTGTCAGCAGTAAGTTAAATATTGAACGGCAGGCCAGGTGTGGTGGCTCACGTCTGTAATCCCAGCACTTTGAGAGGCCGAGGTGGGTGGATCACCTGAGGCCAGGAGTTTGAGACCAGCCTGGCCAATATGGTGAAACCCCGTCTCTACTAAAAATACAAAAACAAAGTTGGCCAGGCATGGTGGTTGGCGCCTATAACTTGGGAGACTGAGGCAGCAGAATTACTTGAACCTGTGAAGTGGCGGTTGCTGTGAGCCGAGATCATGCCATTGCACTCTAGCCTGGGCAACAAGAGTAAAACTCCGCCTCAGGAAAAAAAAAAAAAGACTGAATGGCAGTAGAAACTGGACTTTCCTAGACACTCCCTCTGCCCATCCCAACCCTCCAAATACACACCTCCATACACACACACACCCCACACATCCATGCCACAACACACCCCACCACACCCACAAATGTCACATGTACTTTACCTAATAATTTACCAGATGGGAATTTAAATTATGGGATACTGTCTGTAAGCAAATTAGAGTAAGTCAGTAACGTAAACATATTCACTAAAACCCAAATCCAAACTCGCATTTTTCCACAAGTTACCCTATACTACCATTTACTCCAAACCAATCAGTTGAGGTGTTTGCACCAACAGAACTACCAGAAAAGGGAAGCAACATTTCCTCTGCATAGAGCTTGGGGTAGGGAGGGACCCTCTTTTACAGGCATGAGTGAAATTAATGTGAAAGAGGCAAGAAATCTTACTGTGCATTCCTGTACATAATACATTACCTCCTCTCATCTGGAAGCATCTACTATAGGGCAGGCTACTGTAGAAGGCATTAGGATTATCAAGACAAATTCAAGAGAAATAGTGTGTTTGAATTTAGCTTTCAGCATTCAAAGCTGGGAAAGACGATAGTTTGATAGATTTTTGTAGACGGAAAGAGAGAGAGAGAGAGAGAGAGAGAGAGAAAGGAAATCTTCTAAATTCTTTCCTGTATCAGGAAACAAGCCTGAGGGCTCAGGTCTCAGACTTTCTTCTATAATGTAGATAAGATTCCCATTCTGCTGATGACAGGCCATTACGCTTGTTGCCCTAAAGTGGAAAGAGGATTTGCCAAAGAGGAAGACATACAGATGGAAAATTCTGAACCTTTAAGAAAAGTCTAGAGGCTGCCCCCAGAAGGAGATCATGGGAAGAGGAGATGAGAAAGGCCAAGAAAGCAAGGTCCGATATCAAGGTTCTCCCAGTCCACTCTGGGGTGGAGCAGCTTTTAAAATATCCAGTAAGGGCTGGGTGTGGTGGCTCGTGCCTGTAATCCCAGCACTTTCGGAGGCTGAGGTGAGCAGATCACCTGAAGTCAGGAGTTCGAGACCAGCCCGGCCAACATGGTGAAACCCCATCTCTACTAAAAATACAAAAATTAGCTGAGCGTGGCGTCATACTCCTGTAATCCCAGCTACTGAGGAGGCTGAGGCAGAAGAATCGCTTGAACCCGGGAGGCAGAGGTTGCAGTGAGCCAAGATCATGCCACTGCACCCCAGCCTGGGCGACAGAGCAAGACTCTGCCTCAAAAAAAAAAAAAGAAAAGAAAAGAAAAGAAAAAATATCCAGCAAGGTATATGAGAACCCGCTAGTGGCACCTTCCTGGGGCATAGCAGGGTATAGTGGCAAGCCTTCCCCATGGTCCAGGGCATAGGCACAGCCTCATCAGAGGAGTGGCCTGGTGAGTCTTCTGACATTCCTGCCCCCATAGCGTCCATGGGGACTCAGACAACCACATGCCTCATTGTGAGGATGCATAAAGGACCCACGCAGGCTGGGTGAGAATGAGGATGCTCTCAGGTGGGGGCTTTAAGAAAAGGGGCAAATGGCCCAAAGCCAGATGGAACCAGTATTTCTCCATGATCACCAGACCAGGAAGCAGGAAAGGCCAACCACTCTGTCTCAGAAGACAGTGAGGACATAAATGGCCTCACTGCCAGGAGATTGTGTGCCATCTGGGGTGGGGGGTGAGAGTCAGGGGTGGGAAATGTGAAAGATCCAAAGAGGCAGAGGCACAACTACAAATCAGACTAGGTTTCTAGAATTTTACTAAAGGTGGTGTCCCCTGCCCTAACTGCCCCCCGCACCTACCCAGCAGACAGTGGCTTGTGTACAAGATGAAAACAATAAAGAGGCCAGGATTTCTTTGAGCAGAAAAGTGTAGCATGAGCAAATTTGCCTCTTGGGTTCAGCAGCTTCAGGAAGTCTCAATTAGCTACCTGTGTAGACGAAAAATTCTGAGCCTTGGAGAAGATGTTACCGGCTTCAAAAAGACGAAATTTTGGCTGGGTGCAGCGGCTCATACGTGTAATCCCAGCATATTGGGAAGCCAAGGCAGGAGGATTACTTGAGGCAAGAGTTTGAGACCAGCCTAGGTAAAATAGGGAGACCCCATCTCTTTAGAAATAAAAAATAAAATTGGCTGGGCACAGTGGCCCATGCCTGTAGTCCCAGCTACTCAGGAGGCTGAGGTGGGAGGCTCTCTTGAGCCCAGGAAGTCGAGGCTACAGTGACCCATGATGGCACCACTACACTCCAACCTGGGCAACAGAGCAAAACTCTATCTCCAAAAAAAAAAAACAAACAAAATTTAATCCTTTGACCATGTGATTTTGTATCGTATGTTACACTATATTATGTATTATGTGTATGCATTATTTAGACATTTTTTGCTTTTAAATTCTTCAAGTGGATATGCCCAGGTAGCTGGACATTTTGTCTTCTTGTCCTTCATGCCGGATCTGGGTTATTCCACACATGCACCGCCTCTTGGGCAGATCAGGGAGCTCTTCTGCTCTGTCAGAAATGAGACAGGAATGGAACAACTGGCTGTGTGGTGAGGCAGGGCCAGGAAAAGGAGAAACTTAGGGGTACAAGGGTGAGGGGAGGGAGAGAGACTAGTAGTAAGTCTTCTCATGAGGTCCGAGAGAGAAACAGCCCCATGATGACTACAGAAACAAGGAATGAAGGTTTTCATGTCTGGCGTGTGGAGCACATGGGGCCATCTGAATGCCTTCTCTAACCTTGGAGAGAGCACTTTCTATTCTCTGCACAAGGGAGATTATGAATTATGGATTGTGGATTGCAATGGGGATACTTGAGCCAGAGGTAAGAAGGTGAAGTGCATGTCCTACTGGAAACTCTGTGTGTGTGTGTGTGTGTGTGTGTGTGTGTGTATGTGAGAGAGAGAGAGGGAGAGAGAGAGAGAGAGAACAGGAGTAAGAACAGCAAGACTGGCTAGTAAGAAATCTACTAGGAATGCATTTCTAGCATGAAAGGCATGATCCTGAGATTATACATAAACACAAAGAATCAACAGCCCAATTACATTTCGCCTGTAGTCCCAGCTACTCGGAAGGCTGAGGTGGAAGGATCACTTGAGCCCAGGGAGGTGAAAGCTGCAGTGAACTGTGGTCATACCGCTGCACTCCAGCCTGAGCAACAGAGCAAGACCCTGTCTCAAAAACACGAACAAACAAACAAATGTTATTTTATTCTTTTATTGTAATTCAGAGCAATTTCGATAACTAAATAATATTTAATTAACTCAGATTTTCTTTTCTAACAGTTGACTCCAACTTTCTTTCTGAACCAGGAAAGAAATATGTTACACAAAGATATGCTAGTCAGAAACAAAAGTCATGGGTAAAGTAATGAATTTTCAAAGTTACTTTAAAACAGGCCCATTTTTGTATATGTATGTGTGTGTCTTCAACCACCATGCCTTCCCAAAATTAAAATATACTGGGAAATGGGGGACTATAGGGATGGGGTGGAGTAGAGATGAACAAACCAACATTTCCAGTTCCTGAGCAGGATTCCCCAACTTATTATTAAGACACTGGGCTACATGCAAGATCCGGACTGCTCATATATGGACAACCTAATCCATTGTTTTATTTTCACTCCTTCAGCCCAAACAAGTGTCCTCACTCTCTTCTGTCTTGCTCCTGAATCTTAATGTTTGCATGAACAAAACATTAAGAAACAAGAGAGCAATCCAGTGTAGCAAAGTGCTATCGCTGCAAATAGTCACCTTGAGGTTTGCTGGGATGTTCAGAAAGTAAGACATGTTCACGGTTATGAGTGGGCATCCGATTTACCTGCTAGAAATGTAAGTGACTCTTCACATGGTCCCTTTTCTCCAAAAACACCATCTTTCTGAGAGATGAAGTGAAGTGGGGAGACGAAGAATCTAATATCTTCAGCTACATAAATTCATTTCAGCATAAACTCATTTCAGCTGGAAAATCTTAACAATGTAAATTTACTCTCCAGAGAGAGAGAGAGAAGAAACAGCAAGATTTTTCCCTGGAATCTGTTGAGAATAAGGAGGGAGCATGGGTGTGGGGACGTGTATTTTGTGCTGTACCTTTGAAAAGAGAACAGAACACAATGTCCTAAGATAAATCGTCATTTTCTGAAGCCAGCATTTTCTCCCGAATTCTTAAGGAAATGTTGCCACCTTCTGGACAAAAGCTCGGTAAGCATTCGCCACAACCCTGCTCTCCAGCTTATTTATAAACTCATTTACGTGAGTTAATAAATAATTTTGCTGTGGCTTTTCTATTATTCTACCTGCACAGCACTGATAGCCTCAAAAAATCAAGTCACTATAAAACCACTAATCATATGCCTAACAGAACAGAAAGCCCACTTCGCCAATTAAGCAGATTCTTCAAGAGAGAAATAATCACACTGACAAAGTTTACCAGATTAAAAAAAAATCTCATTCATGGACTTCTTAACTCTTACAGGGTTTGAAGAATGGTGGGTAGATTCTCAACCAAGTTTTCTCTTTACAGTTTTTTTTTTAATTACTACTCTCTCTTTTAATCATAGATTCCAATTCATCTAAATAAATAGTCTTGAATTTGATTTTTTTCAATGTATTTTAAGGTCATCAGTAATATTTTGAGCATTCAGAAACAAAGACACCTGTACTTATATCCTGAGAATTTATAAAATGCTCACATTTCTTTACTGTAATGGGCCCTTCCCATCAGTCAATTCTCATTACCAATGTTTTCAATAAAACAAGGCAGTTAAAGTGGACACACTTTATTTGAACAGCTGTGCATTGTGTCCTGCTGAAGAAAAACAGCAAAGAAGGTGCCTGCCCACTTAGTACTGAGCATTTTCCCCATGCTTACGCCTGAAGTTTGCATCTCCAATGTAGAGGAGTCTGGAAGACGAGGAAGTTCATTGCTCTGCTGGATGAGGACCGCATTACTTGATCTCAGCGCTGTTTAAATATGCAATAAACCCAACGTCCCTCTTCATTCAGGATCTCGCCGAGGGCTTAGGGGAAGGCTGCAGTACTTCTCTGAGAAGCTCTATTCGTTTTTCTGAGGATGTGGCTGATGAAACTGACAGCCCTGTCCACCTCATCCACGTTTTCGCAGATGGAAAATTCGGTGGTGAAGCCCCAGCTTGCAGCATGTCCCTAACACTGCTGATAGCCTTGTCTTCTGTTCTCCAACCCTTCAGGTGGTTGCCCAGGAGCCCTACTGCACGATCAAAGGTGTTAACTCAATCCTGTGTTAGACCGTTGCCTTGGTTTCCCCCACAGTCATCCTCTGGCTGGAGGCAGCCGCAGGCTTCCTGGCATCTCTGCAAATGAAAGAAGTGCATGGAAAGGAGAAAAGCCAACTCTTTTGACCAAATTGCAGGCAGTGCTTTTCCTCATCCACCAGACATGAGAACCAATGGAGGAAAGTAGAATAAAACACATTCTTCTTAGAAATCTTGTTTGGGCCGGGCGCAGTGTCTCGCGCCTGCAATCCCCGCACTTTGGGAGGCCGAGGCAGGTGGATCACCTGAGGTCAGGAGTTTGAGACCAGCTTGGCCAACATGGTAAAACCCCATCTCTACTAAAAATACAAAAATTAGCTGGGTGTGGTGGCGCGCACCTGTACTCCCAGTTACTCAGGAGACTGAGGCAGGAGAATTGCTTGAACCTAGGAGGCGGAGGTTGCGGGAAGCCAAGATGGCACCACTGCACTCCAGCCTGGGCGACAGAGCAAGACTCTGTCTCTAAAAAACTTAAAAAAAAAAAAAAAAGAAAGAAAGAAAAGAAAGAAAAGAAAAGAAAAAAAAGAAATCTTTTTGTTTTGAATGGGGAAGACCCTGGTGCAGAAATGTCTTTGGTACTGGTGATAATCTGGGCCTGTGAGTGCTAAATTGATTCTCTGTCCTGCAGGGGCTGAATATCAAGGAACAAATGCATTAATCATGGGAGAGCCTGTGTGCCAACGCGCATAAAGACCACTGCGCCCAGCAGCGGCGATTGCATGAACCTTTCCACAGACCACACGCTCTGAAGTAGCTCTCTGAAGTCTCATTACTGAGTGTGTAGGGGAGGGATGGGGGTTGCATCTGACTTTCACTGAAATGTGCATTTAGAAATAAGTGTATTTACATTTAGTTTTGTGTTTAAAAAGGGGGGTAGGGATGGGGAATCTTTGGGCCAGAGTCATTATAGATGAAACAAACACACGGACACAGATACACACACGCGCACATGCACAAAAGCTTTCAGGGAGAAACAGAAAATAATGTTTTGCAATTACAGTCCACAGCTGCTGCAGTTCCAGTGTGCGTGTGCTACACAGGTGCGGCCATTATAACAATGAATAGCGCACATTAAAGGTGCTATCCATAGGGGTAATAATACTAGGGTTGAAAAGGTATTTTCATTTGCAGCCTGATGTTAGGTAGAAAATAAAATAAGGCATTTCACAGCCAGCCTGATGGCTCGGCTACCACATGGGAGGCCCAAGCCTGAGATGAATCTGAGATCCTTATGTGTGTGTCTAACAGTGGGAACCTGGCCATGGTTCCTAGAGAGACCACCAAATTTCTTCCTGTCCTAAAAAGCCTGCTGACAATGAATTGGGGGAAACTGAGGCTCCACACAGTTTATCCAGTTAGCAGCATCAGTCAGCATGACATCTATCCCTGCTTGGCACCTACTAGTATCTGGATCCTGGAAATAGTGTTGGGGGAAAAATACAGAGAGAGGTTCCCCATGGGTGGGGAAGTAGAATGGTTCACACAGGGAAAGAACCCTGGAGGAGGAAGTGGCTTTGAGACAGCTCCCCTTAGGCCCTGTCTCTGCACCATGCCATCACTAAGCTCCACCCCACAACACAGCAATGTTCTTCCCAGGGACAGCCCCAGAAGGCTCGACTCTAAGCCCAAAACAGCCAACCTGCTTTGCTCACCTCTCTCTTTAAAAGCCCAGCAGCAGGATGGGCACCGTATCTCATTTCATTGACTTTCCACAACTTCTCAAATCACTAAACTCTTCACTCTCGGTGGAAAAATTCATCTTCAGGCAACCAAGACATTCATGCAAATTGGCAATTGGAAAATGCGGGGAAAGAGAGAGCTTTGGGTAGTGACAAGAGAGTGAGCTTTAGAATCAGAGGACAAAAGACCCCATCTCAGCACGGCCAGCTCTGTGATCTTGAGCAAATTATTTAAACTCTCTGAACCTCTGCAAAATGAGGTTAAAAGTATCTGCTGCATAGGGTTGTCGTGAGGCTCTAATGACACCAAGTATGTGAAAATACTTAACGCCAAGCTTGGAACTAGCAAGCACTAAATAAATAATAGAGATTATGAGAGTAACTTCCATTTCTTTATATTAATTTTCCTGAGTGGGTCTGTGAATAACTTATAACCCATTCTCAGCAAGAAAATGGAAATCTGTATCAAGAAAGGAGAAAAAAAAATGTACTACACGTATTTCTCACAACCATAGAGGCAGCTTCAGACCAAACATTTCAGGAAAGCTGTTAGAAATGTGTAATGCTCTGCAGAATAATTGTTTTCATATTGTCTACTTTTAACAGTGGTAAAAGCAAACAATAAAACAAAAAATAATGCATGTTGTGGAGTGAATTTTAAAAAGCTGAGGATCCATCAGACCCAGGTGGATGTTGGCGTGGCTCTCATGGACTGGGCATGCTTCCCCAGAGCCCAGGTGGAGGGCCGCCCACAGCTTGGAAGTCTGGAAGCCTGCTGCCCTGGCACGGAGTGGTGCAGGGGTGTGGGAGCACACAGCCCTCGCCAGGATGAAAGCCATCCTAGGGAAATGGGATAGGCCCCAGTTTACCAAGGAAGGCGGGAATACAGCCCTTTTTAGAGGCCTTAAAAGTGAGGAGAGGATTAAAATTAATTTAAAACTTCACAGGAAGCCTGCATAATGAAAACAAAACTTGATTGCAATGCTGGCTGGCACACTGTGGATCTGGAAAAGCTCACACAGCAGAGCTCTGGATAGGTTGGAGCTCACTGGGGAGATAACAACAAAACTATAGTGACGGTGATGATGATGATGATGATGAAGATGATGAAGATGATGATGATAGCAGTGGTGGGGGTGGCAGTGATGGCGAAACAAAAGTCTTATCGGCCAAGCTCTCATGGATCACAAACCCCTGAGGCACTTTCACAATGTGTTCATTCATTTACTTATTCTCCCAGCAAAAGATGTTGACCACATAGTATGGACTAGCAACATCCTAAGTTCATTAATAAAACACCAGACCCCATGCTCAAGAAGCAGAGACAGGCATATCAACACATGATACTAAAATTCAGCATTAAAATATTTGGCAGAGGAAGGACGGGGTGCCATGAGAACACTTAGGAGGGGTAGCTAATTTAGACTGGGGGTTCAAGAGAGGTTTCTAAGAGGAACTGATGCCTAGACTGAAGGTAGATGAAGGAGGTATGTGCAGAAAATGCAGAAGCCTAAGGGTGAGAGTACAGGTCATTCTGCAAAACTCAAGTGCAGGTTGAAATGTGAAGGGGGAAAAGAAGAACAGAGGCTGGAACGGCAAAAGCTGGTCCAGCCCTGTATGCTGTGTGTACTAAGGAGGGGTAAGGGTGAGGGGAGATCTTTGGGTCAAAGTAATTACAGACGAAATACATGCATGTGCACACACACACACACACACACACTCAGAGTGGTAGCCGCACTTCAACATGGCCACCAACAATCCCCACTCCTTGTGTAGCCCTCCTCCCCATACTATACTAATATCAGTGACCCACAGAGCACTGTGACCAATAGAACATGCCAGAAGTGACGGTATTCCACTTCTGAGACTAGGTTATAAAAGACATAGAAGTTTTGCTCTCTCCAATCACTCACTCTGGGGGAAGCCAGCTGCCATGTCTCGAAGCAGCCCTTTGATGAAACCCACCTGGCAACAAACAGAGACCTTGTGAGTGAGCTTGAAGCAAACCCTTCAGCCCTAGTCAATTTTCAGATGACTGCAGCCTCGTGAGAAACCATGAGCCAGAACCACCCAGCTCAAGTGTGTTTCTGACCTTCAGAAACTGTGGGCGATACCAAATGTTGGTTGTATAAAAGCTGCTAAGCTTTAGGCTAATTTGTTATGCAGCAACAGATAGCTAATACACCTAATAATATGGGAAAAACATATTATATATTCCTATGTTAAAGGGCAGGTTGTGAAGAAACATATTTAACATGATCCTCCTTTTATACATCACAGATTGGTATGTTATATTTATAAGGGTAAACAATTTTTTATTAATGTTTGTATCAAATGAACCATAAAAGTAATTTTTAAAATATAAAACTCCATAATAGTGTCAATTAAGATCTGTAAATAGTGTGAAAACCAGATCACCAGAGGCTTTTTTTTTTTTTTTTTTGTAAAGACAGTGTCTTGCTCCCACCCAGGCTGGAGTGCAGTGGTACAATTATAGCTCACTGTAATCTTGAACTCCTGGACTCAAGTGGTCCTCCCACTTCAGCCTCCTAAGTAGCTGGGACTACAGGCACGTGCCACCACACCCGGGTGATTTATTTTTTATTTTTTGTAGGGATGGGGTTTCACTGTGTTGCCCAGGCTGGTCTCAGACTCCCAGCCTAAAGCAATCCTCTCACCTCAACCTCCCAAATAGCTGGGACTACAGGTGCCTGCCACCACACCCAGCCACAAGAGGCATTTTTAAATGACAAGCTAATTCTGCAGAGCATTGTTAAACTAGAGAGTTAAACTCACACTATGCCTCAGTTGTAGGTGGAAGTCCTGACTGTGGTTGAGCGTGGGAAGGAAGCCACCTCGTCAGCAGAGCGGTATATTAACCAGAAGAGCACAGCAAAATGAGCTGAGGCTGGCCAGATGATTTTCAAGCCAGTTTGTGTGTGTGTGAGCTGAAGAGCAGGACAGACACCCAGAGAGGCCAAGCTATTCCAGAGAAGGTTAGAAGGGGCTGAGTTGACAAAAGAGGAAAATGTACCTACTCAAGGATTCTCAAAGTTGGGAGAAAGGCAGCCCTGACATTCTGGCTTCAGCAAGAAGAACCAGGCAGAAGTCCCAGTGGATGTGAAAACCTGTCCTCATGTAAGGTACCCCAGGGACACCCCTCAGTGGGGTGACTGGAGCTGGCCCACCATGCTGACTTCCTATGTGTCACACAAAGGTTGTCTGCTTGCTCTCTCTGTCACATTGGGCACAATGTCCCTTAATTATCAATAAAGTGCAATAATATTAAGTATCTGTTTCTTGCCATCCTAACACCTTTTCTCCTAAACAGTGTTTTCCTATATTGAAGACTTAGTATTTGTTGTAAAAGTGATGCTTAAGGACATATCAACTTTTTCTTTTTGTTGTTGTTGTTTTTCTTTCTTGGCTCTTGGGGAACAGGGGCTGGTAAAGAGTATTGGCCACAGATGTTTGAGAAACTCTCCCAAACAATGCCTCTCTGCATGAAAATATCCCAGTCTCTGTGCATCAGGGTGAGAGCTCATCATTAAATTCCCCATCTACTGAGAGATAAGTCATTAAATCCCCTATCTACCATTCTCGTTACTGAATGCCAGGAGTTTAGCCTAGGTCGTGTTGTTTGCTACACAGAAAACCAGTCACTGAGGCAATCAGTATTGCCAGGGAAGAAGGCTTTATTACAGGTAATATCAGTTGGAGAGACCAGAGACAAGCCTCAAATCCATCTCTTTCCCCGAATGAAGTTAGGGGTTTACATAGTTGGGGAGGAAAATAGGAGGGGCAAGGAAGAGGAGTTGGGCAACAGGCAGCAGGCATGTCTCATTGCGCAAATATAAGTTTCTTAAGCTTCAGTTCTATGGGCATCTGGCTTATTGTAAATTTGGTCTGGTTTCATTCTCAGTGGAGAGGTCACTGGCACAATGGGGTGGGGCCAAGTGAAGATCCATCTGGTCTCCTCATTGAAAAAGCCCACTCACCAGTGGACACCAAAGTCTTTGATGGAGTTTGGAGTGGGATTATGAATTATAATGTCCACAAAGGAGGAAAGATAGAGAGGACACTAGTAATACAAATGGTAAAGAAATCATGGAAATACATCCAAGAAGAGTTTATTAAATTTTTCTCTAGTTATGGGCTTGGAACAGAGCCAAGTTTATCAAATTGACTTGAATCAGTCCTCAACTTCAATAAGCATTTGCCGGAAAGACCAAGTTCCCAACCCATTGTATGTTTAGATTTAAAGGTAACTGCTTTACCTACTCCCACTAAATAGGACCCTGTTTCTCTACATGTACATATGACATTTATTTTTACTTGTGATGGAGATATTAATCTCAGAGAATGCCTTGTTGCCTTCTCCAGGGTACTGGGGAAGCCCTCAGCCTCCACAGTCTGAGGTGAAGTATACACCCACCAAATTGCTGTATTCTTTCCACCAAATAAACGGGTTCCTCTTAGGTGTTTTCCTACATAAAAGAGCTCCTTGTGGTCCTATACACTCCATAAAATAGCACAAAGATGGTGAAACATAGTTAAACCAAAAGAGCTGCATTAACTACTCAAGCAACTACTACTGCCAACAGAAAATATGAATCACTAAGCGAAAGGGGATCCTTAGGAATGATGGTTTATGTTGGTTATTGACTTAATAAACACTTCAGTTAAAAAATTATTCACTTTTCCTCACTATACATGGACGATTGGCTATAATCTTTCTCTGAGATACACTCCATCACTCACAAACTCCACTTTTACGTTGTCACTCAAAATCGATGACAAAGTGAGGGAACTTTGCATCCCTGTTTTTTTTCAAGTGTGGATGGACTTCTAATTTTTTTACATTTAGAAATGCCTAAAATGACGGATATATTTTGGCAAGATTCTGTGAAAAGAATTTAAAGAAATATAGAAATATTGCCTTATTTCATAAACTGGCTAATGGCGGAAGCTGACATCTGTCAAGTATGTTGTCATACCTGGACATCGTTGTTGAGAAAGGAAGAGGGGGTTTTTTAATCAGATTTCTTGACTGTAAAATCTGCATCCCACTGAAAATTCAGCAGGTTTACAGCACATCACAATGTCTCCCTCTTTGCCACCTACTCTTTTATTTTATTTGTGTAACTATGCAATTCTGTTATTTGTAAGGATGTTTGAGATGGATCACAAAACCGGCACAGACTCTGCTAACCTAATGTGACATTGGAGCTACTAGGATTCCTTTAAAAACCATTAGCATGCTTTAAAAAGAGATCGAACTCAGATGGTAGTGAAAAATGTCAGTCTCACGGACGTGGCTAGAATGAACAAATGCTTTGCCTCTTGAATTCTGGTCGTATTGGCGGGGAGGTAGGCAAACTGACCTTGGGGCTGTTCATGTGGAGGGCACAGCCTTCTGACATTGTCTACTTTTAAATGCTTCCTGAGACTTCTTACCTATGCACTATCTTTTGCCAATGACCTGTTTAACCAAGTTCTTGGGCAACTAGGACTTGCTGCCTCCTTGCTGTAAGGTCTATCATAGGTTATTAAATTTTTGGCTTAAACAGTTTATAAAAATGCTTTCTATGAAACAGATTTAGCAATAGGCACACCCTTTCTCCCACTAGTGGAGTCCACTAGGCAGATACTGTTTCTTGGCCATTGGGATGAATTCTCTGTGGGAAGCTGCTTAACCACTTTGTATTGGTTTGATTTAAGGCCTTGATGTGATAGGCTTGTGGTTTAAAAATATTAAAGATATTAAGACTTAATTCACTAAAATGTATTCCAAAGTGGGTGGAGATTTTATACTTTTATACTTGTTTAGAGCCTGTATATTAGCAATCTAAAGTTTAATGCCCAGATTTCCCCAAAAATATGACAAATAAATTGTATATGAGTAAGTGTTTTAAATTTTGATGGCAAAATAAATCACTGGTTTATTGGAAAGACCATGGGCAATGGAGTAAAACAGACCTAAGTTTAAATCCCAGATTTCCTACCCGTTACTACTTAATCTCTCTGGATCTGTTTTCTTTTCTATAAAATGAGGATCCACATCCCTTCTCCCCCTCCTAGGTTATCACTACAACGCGCCTTATGAAAAATGGCATTTCACTGCAGATGAGTTCTTGAGATCAGAGACTTATCTTGATATTCCTAATGCAGGCTGGGCATATACTCAGAGTTCAAAATGTTTTCTGATGTAAATTAAGTTGATGTTGAACGATTGGGAGGTTGTGAGTTCATTTTCTCCCTCTTAAGTGATGGTGATAGATTTCCTGCTGAGTGGACTCACAATAAACAGGACTCCAGGGTCCCATCAATAAAAGAAAAGAAAAATGGCTCCAGAGAAGGTCCTCTGGCTGGTCCAAAAGTAATCCCGGTATAAAATATTAGGCTTCTTTGTTTACTTAAACCTTGGCCAACTGTGAATTTAACACTCAGAAATGCATATGCAAAATAATGGTTCCATGTTTTGGGACAAAATTTCACTTGTCTGCTAGGAGTTTTGGCACCACAACCAGCAGCAGATAAGTTCACTGGGTCTCTTACCCTGACAATGTTTGAGAACTTGAGAACCCAAGATTTCAGTTCTAGTATTAGCTCTTCAACTAACCCAGCTGGACCACGGAAGGTCTTGAAACCTCCTTATCGCTGACCTTTCCCATGAGGGCAATCTCTGGGTTAGTGGAGTAAAGATCATCACTCTCTTTTTCAAAATGGGGAAAGAGGAATCGTCATGAAGGGATTTGCCATGCCCAGAGTTCCCCCCTGAACAGGGAAATAGGCCTTGAAACCTTGGGAACAGGGCAGCCACTTTTAAATTTTAAATTTCAAGTAAGTAGTACATTCACATTATTCAATGTGTATAGATATATATGTAATATATAATATGTATCATATATTATATAATTATATATGATATATTTATATATAAAATATATATATTTTATGGGGATTGCACTTCAACATGAGATTTTGAGGGGACAACATCCAAATCATATCACATATTCATATGACATTCTTGAAAAGACAAAACTATAGCAAGAAGGAGAAAGCTGTCACAATTAGAGAAACAGTCTAAGCCCGCCCAGGAACACAGCACTGTTACACCCCAGAGTCAGTGTACGTGTCCCAGGAAGCTCTCCTTGACGCCCCTCCATCACCCTGCTATGCTCCAGTAGCAATTGTTTCAATCCATTCTATCTCTTAAATTGTTTTAAATTGACACATTGTAATTATACATTTTATGGGTAAAGTTTGATGTTTCAACACATACATGCATTGTATAATAATTAACTCAGGGTAGTTAGCATATCCAGTACATGCATTTATCATTGCTTTTCAGTGAGACAGCCCATCATATTTTAAATTATCAGTTTACACACTTAGAAACTTCTCAAAGCCAGGAGCCAAGTCTTTTTCATCATCACATTTTGGGGGAAGCATTTCCGTTTATAAATGTTTGTGTAACCCATAGCACTGTAACCGCTTGTTCCTGGCACAGTCCTGGACATACAGTAGGAACTCAATCAATGTTGGTCCAGCTTCGGTGTTGGATTCTGCAAGGAGAGGGATTTAAGAGCCTCCTCAGGAGTTTCCAGAATCCTTATGTCATGGTCATAACTAAAGTCTAGAATTGGCGACCTCCAAATTATGGGTCACAACATCATACTATCAGTCGATTGGCAGAACTTCAGGACACTGCTTACCAGAATTGCCGTAATTTTTCCTCTCCCCCTTTCTAAAATATGCACAACATTTCAAGTGTCTCCATGTACCTTTGGACAAAGGAACTGCCCTGTGATGTAAACATTTGTTAATAATGATAGCAATGGTCCCTGTTTTTCCAAATACAAGGAGCCTTTATCTTTTTGTTCAACTCATCACTTCTGTAAAATCATAGACTGTTATTCCTGACTTTTTAACAGGGCCTTCAGACTAAGAATTCCTAAAATCACAGCATTCTAGAACTGCATGGAGCCTGGGAGCTTCCAATTCAGTCTTCCTTCTTAAAACTGCTTCCACCTTAAAGAGACTCGTTTCTTTCAGAGCTGCTTAAAACAGTGCAAATCTTACCTTTTCACTTAATTACAATCTTGCATTTTGCAAATACTTTGCTGGTTTCAGAAACCGGTGTTCTGGGTTTTGTTGATGCTGCTGCTGCTTCTGTTGTTGTTGTTGTTGTTGTTGTGTTATTAGCTTTGGCAGTGTTAGCATTGGCAGCTGAGAGTCCCTGATTCACAATCCGGTGCTTTATTTGCCAAGTGTAGACACAACCCAAAAGCGGGAAGCTGAGCGCCCAAAGGAAGAGGGGCTGGTCCCCCTGGCATTGTGTGCTTTGCAGAGAGGAAATGAGAACCCACCAGCCGGCTCCTTCCCCTCACCCTATCTCCTGAATGCAGTTTTTCCAATAATTTAATAACATTCACAGGGATATTAGATTAATTGGATTTTAATTCCGAATGACTGTGAAAGCAGAGAAATGAGTCACCAGCTCATGCTAATGAGAAGATCTATTAAGGGCTCTTTTCTGATAGACACATACAGCAGGGTTATAAATATTTCATATCCAATTAATTGAATTTTGCCCCCTATATATGACACTGCCCTGAAACATCAATCAAACAGGACCAGAGAAAGAACAGAGGGATGGAAGAAAAACTAAGCGCGTCTTTGGCATAGCAACAACACAACTACCGGCCCTTCTCTCCCTCCCAGACCCTGAAATGTTCCCCCCACCATGAGAACCCCCGCTATTCGCAGGGGGCCTGCCGAGAGGAGCTGGAAGCATTTACACCAACTGCAGCTGGTTCCATACGGCAGGGAAATTAATGTTAATTAATCAGACAGCAGTTTTATACAAGGCTGTGTGCAGAAGGTTATTCGAGTCCTGCTGCAAATAGATTTATAGGTGTAATTGCTATGTTGAATGACCCTCTGTAAATAGGCTCATTAAACTGGCCATCAGTCAAAAAGTCTAATTGTAGCCATGCAGTAGCCTGCAATCGGGAACACGTGGCTCTCGAGAAACAGCTCGTCCATGGCAGCCTGCACTCTGGACGGTTTAGATAGGGCTGCTGGTCGTCCTTCAGGTGGCCCCGGCTTCTCTGCCTCCTCCATTTCATTATCTGGGCAGGAAGGCGGAAGCATGCCGTCCGCCCAGCTTTATCGTCTTGCTCTCTGTCGGCCCCTGGAAAGCACATGAAAGTCTGCAATGGCAAGGACCGAGTGGAGACCCTGTGCAGAGCAGGTGAAGAGAGTCTTCTGAGAGGCATGAATAATCACCACCCTGCTCCGTTATCTTGCAGGTGCGGTCACGGTTGGGCAGGGACAAGTAGCCAGGCATGTACAGGGCGTGCATGGGCCCCATCTCTGAACATCCCCACAGCCATTTACAAGCTCCCTGTTAAATTCTTATTCCCCTTTCTTTTTATTCCCCCACACTCCCATATCCAAAGAATAAATACAATTTATTTTTCTCCATATATGAAAAAAAGAAAACCAAGCTGTAGTTATAACTGAAAGTCTCTGAAAGCTTTCTGGAGTGAATTGTGTCTATTTAATTAAAAAAAAAAAGTCCATCAATAGGGGTCTGAGTGTCTACATTTTGACATCTATAGACAATGGAATACCAAGCACATATTTAAGATAATTTCCATGAAGATCTATATTTATTAATCCAGAAAGCTGTGATGTATATTTGCATGGTCAAAAAAGCAGATTACAGAACAGATATAATGTGTTTCCATATATTTTTCCATGACTGAATAAGCAGAGAAAATGTAAGGTTTTTTTCCTTGGTATCTCTCCATTCCCTCTCATAATCCGCCATTCAGCATTTAGTAGAAAGCAAAAAACAAACACACAGAAAATGAAATTTCTAATTTTGATTAAGCTTAATCCAGTCTGACCATGTAAATGGTCCTTTCACTAATACTCTGTCTCTTTTAGGAAAACTTCCCAGTTTCTACACGGCTTCCTATGCTGGTTAATTTTGTGTCAACTTGACTGGGCCACAGGGTGCCCAGACGTTTGGTTAATCATTACGATGGGTAAGTCTGTGAGGGTGTTTCTGGATGAGATTCGCATTTACATTGGGAGATTGAGCAAAGCAAATTGCCTTCCCCAATGTGGGTGAGCTTCATCCAATCTGTCGAAGGCTTGAGTGGAACAAAAAGGCTGAGTAAGGGAGAATTCACTGTCTTTCTGTCTATCTTGGAGCTGGACATTGGTCTCCTCATGCCTTCAGAGTCACACTTGGCCTGGAATTTCCACCATCAGCTTCTCAGGCTTTTAGCCTCAGACTGAAACTCCACTATCAGCTCTCCTGGGTCTCCAGCTTGCCAACTACACATCCTAAGACTTCTCAGCCTCCATAACCATGTAAGCCAATTCTTTATAATGACTCTCTTCATATAGTGCTGTAATTGATTCTATTTCTCTGGAGAACCCTTACTAATATACTCTCTTTACCCACTTCTCTTCCCTAGATGTTGCCCAGACGTGTGAGCTAAGAACTGTGTGTTTGGCGGAGAGAAGAGCCAGGTCTTTGATGGTCTTTTGAGTAGTCTCTGGTGCCTGGATCAGTGTCCTTTGTCCCTCAGCTAACTTCTGTGGCCACTGGTCTCTTTCTCAGTTTGCCTAGAGTGGGAGCTCCTTCCTGATTGATTCAGGTTTGCCTGGTTTTCACAAACCTCAGACCCCAGATCTCTTTCAAGCTCCCCATCCAGTCTGCAGGCCCAGGGGCTCACCTAGCTTTGTAGCCTAGCCAAGTCATTGGGCTTCGCCTTGAGAAACTCCCAAAGCAGGCCCTCTGGGCCTCCATCCATCATCTACCCCACATAGAACGTGAGGAAATCAAGAAACAATCTCAGGCTTCCCTTGGCCTGACTGTGTTCACCTTCGAGATGGTGCAGCTATGTTCAAACTGGGGTTAGGACGTGTTAAGAGGGGACTTCTTCCCAGAGTCCTAACAGTCACCACTTCTGCCTTCCACATTACCCTCCCTTATGAAACACACCTCCCTGTCACAAGGGCCTGTGCCTGGAACCCCAGGATGGACTTTGAATCACTCCCTCTCTCTCCTTCAGTTTCCTTCTCACCCTCATCTAGAGCTGGAAAAAAGAAGTCTTCCTTTACTTTGCTTACATCCTACCCTCCTTTCGCTTACAAGTGGCAAGTCTTGCGATAAACAGGTTCCTCTAGGCTAGGCCCTTGAGAGATGGAAGAGATGGAAGATCAAGTTACTTGAGAAATGCTCTCTCTAGATCCTACCCTGTTTACTCTCTTGCCTTCTAATCTATTTTGTATGCCAGAAGTTGGAAATGGCCTTATTCTTTCTCCTTGTGTGCCTTTTTAAAAAAAATCCTAAGTTTTCCCAAGTCTGATGAATATCTAGGGCCAACCTGGAAAAAGGTCCAAGCTGCAAAATGAAAAACAAAAAGGTACAATAGCGATGCTAAAATATTATCTTGTTAGTATTTATATATGCCTAGAATCATGTCTGGAAGAATATTCACCACAAAGATATCGTTAACTATTTCCGAATGCAATAGTCTCTGCTGATCTGCGGTTTCACTTTCCACTGTTTCAGTTACCTGAGATCACCTGTAGCTTGAAAATATTAAATGAAAAACTCCAGAAATAAACAAATCATAAGTTTTAAGTTGCATACTGTTCTGAGCAGCGTGATGAAATCTCACGCCATCCTGCTCCATCCCACCTGAAATGTGAATCTTCCCTTTGTCCAGCCTATCCACGTTGGAGATGCTCCCTGCTCGTTACTCACTTAGTTGCCCTCTTGGTTATCAGGTTTTAAAAAAATATAGTATATAGAGAATTTGATACTATTGGAGGTTGCAGTCATACACTGGGGATCTTGGAACATATGCCTTGTGGATAAGGGAGAACTACTGTAGTAAGAATAGAATAGGAAATTAGGATGATTTTTAACTTTCTTTATTTTGCTGACATCAGCTTTTGTGGCATTAAGAGAATCAATTCCTTCATTAACAGCACATACTGAGGAACTACCATGCCCATGCTCCATTCTAGGTGCTGGGAATGTAGTGGTATACAGGAGAGGCAGGAGAGGGGATCTACTGAAGGACCACTGTGGCCTAACCTATGTTTCAAAGGCATTGCTCCAGCTGCATTGCTAAGAATAGAGTAGAGGCAGGTAATTTTTGATACCAGGCTGGAAGCAGGACCAGTTATGAGGCTCCAGCAATGTTCTGGGAGAGCAATGTCTGTATTTCCCTGGTTTAAATTGCTGAGCCCATGTATTATTTCCCTACAGCTGTTGCAACAAAACATCACAGACTTAGTGGCTTAAAACAACACAAAATTGTTACCTTACAGTTCTGGAGGTCAGAAGTTAAAACTAGTTTTATTGGGATAAATGTTCTTGAGCAGGGCTGTATCCCTTCAGGAGACTAGAGGAAAAGCCTTTTTCTTCCCCATTCTAGTCTCTAAAGGCTGCCCACATTCCTTGACTCAGGGTCCCCTTCCATCTTGAAAGCCAGAAATGGCGGGTGGAGTCTCTCATTTTGTATCCTTTGTGATTAATTGGGCCCATCCGGATAGTCTAGGATAGTCTCCCTATTTTAAGGTCAACTGATTAACAACCTTAATTCCATCTACCATGTTAATTCCCATTTGCCACAGAATATATTAATACATTCTAGGGATTAGGGTGTGGGCTTCTTTGTGAGGGAGGGCATAATTCCGCCTACCCTATCCCAGCAGGCCAATCAGACTCCCCCATGAGATTTTTTTTTTTCTTTTTTTTTGAGATAGGTTTTCACTCCCTGGAGTGCAATGGTATGATTTCAGCTGCAACCTCCATCTCCCAGGCTGAAGTGATTCTCCTCCCTCAGCCTCCCAAGTAGCTAGGACTACAGGAACACATTACCACTCACAGATAATTTTTGTGTGTGTGTTTTTTTTTTTTTTTTTTTTTTGTAAAGAAGGGGGTCACCATGTTGCCCAGGCTGGTCTTGAACTCCTATGCTCAAGTGATGTGCCTACCTTGGCTTCCCAAAGTGCCAGGATTACAGGTGTGAGCCATCATGCCTGGCCCCCTGATATTTAGCATTGACACTCAGAGCCGTTTATCAATTAGGTTTCTGATTTGACCCTATGGAGTGTGAGAATTAAAGATAACCTCAGTTCTTATTTACATAATAAGTTACATGTTAAAACTTATATAACTATAATATAGTTGCAGTCACATATTAAATGCTCAATAAAGATTAGTTTCTATTGGTATCACTAATTATCTTTAGAAATGGGCTTAATTGTCTGTGCTTAAGTCTCCCTATTATTTTAACTTCAATGCATTTATTAATAACATTTGCTGAGTACTAGCCATATGCCAGGTGCTTTGTATGCACTATTCATTTAATGTTTAATACATCCCTTTGAGATAATTACTATTATTATCCCGTAATAAAAATGAAAAAAAAATGAGACATTAAAAAAAACGAAGTCACATGGTCAAGGGCATACAACCCAGAAATGGCAGCAGCAGTATCATAATCCCAGGCTCGTAACTTCAACTCTAACCTGCCCCAGTGTTCGTGACAGCACTGTGACTTGAGAGCTGAGAAGATGTGAAGGATGCTTTTCACCAGTTACACAAGAAAAACTGATTTATCATTTAAAATTTTTTTCTTATAAAAATGACATATGATCATTGTAAAAGATTCCAAACAATCTGGAAAAGTGGTTTCTTTTGATTCCAGGTAACACATAAATGTCAAACTCATTTAAGTAAAACAAAGGACTCACTCTTCTTTGGGGAAGATTGAGCAGATACTGTTGCTGCCATTTCTGGCTGTATGCCCTTGACCATGTGACTTTGTTTTTTTTTTTAATGTCTCATTTTTTTCATTTTTATTATAGGATAATACTAGTAATGATCTCAAAGGGATGTAGTAAAGATTCATTCTTCTTGGGGAAGAATGAATTTTAAGGTTATGTTCATGGAGCCCAAGAGCAGAAATGGCACATGGTCTCCCAAGGAACTCACTCAACAAGAATCTCAGGAATTAATTTAAAAGGCGGTCTGCATGTTCAATCGTTTGGAAAGGGAAGTGGTTACCTATATTTTGTCAAGTCAGTCAACAAACATTCATTGAGGTCAACTCTATGCCAGACATTGTGGGAAAGACAAGAAAATCATGGTTGAGAGTTTCTGAAAATGGCAGATTAAGATGGTGAATAGGGGCAGGACTAGCTTGCAGCTCCCACTCAGGCAGACAGAGCAGCATGTGGAGACTCACATCATGAACTTTTGCTCCAAGAACTACCAAAGAAACATACCAGGAAAGCCAAGAGAATCCACAGACCCTTTGTAGGAACTGGATCCCCACTGCAGGCTCCCTGAGATGCTGAAAAACTGTGAGTCTACTTGCTTTCTCCAAGGGGAGGCTTGTGGTCTGGAGCAAGTTCTCAGCCCTAGTCACTGGCTGCCTGGAAATAGAGTCGGTGCTGTTGTAGGGGCACGGTGGCAATGAGACCAGCCTTTAGGACTGCAGGCTGCATCGGAGCAGGGTGAAACCTGTGACTACCCTCTTTCCCCCGACTTCCCTGGCAACTTGTATGACTCAGCAGAGGCATACATTCCCTGGGAATATAACTCCATTGGACTGGGAAGCACACCCCCATCCCCCACAGTAGCTACAGTAAGTCCTGCCCAACGAGAGGCTGAGCTCAGACATGCCTATCCCTGTGCCCACCTGGTGGCCTTTTTCTACCCACCCTGGTAGCCAAAGACAAAGGTCATAATCTCTTGGGAGGTCTACAGCCCTGCTCACTGCCTGGGAAACCTGAATACTTAACCAGGTGTCCCTAGGGCAAGTTTGCATCCTCTCTATAGGACCGCAGCTGATGCGCTCTTGAAAAAGCACAACCCCTGGCTGGAGGCCAACACAAAACCAGCGCACTAAACAAAAACACAATCAAGGACGCACACAGAGTCCACTTCACTTCCCTTCTACCTCCACTGAAGCAGGTGCTAGTATCCACAGATGCAAGATCTGAAAACGGGTCACATCACAGGACTCTTTGCCAATACTCTCCAGGACCCCAGCCCAGAGCCAAGTAGCTCCACTGGGTGGCCAGACCCAGAAAAGCAAAAATAATCACTACAGTTTGGCTTTCAGGAAGCCCCATTCCTAGGGGAAGGGAGAACACCACATCAAGGAGCACCCCATGGGACAAAAGTTTCTGAACAGCAGCCCTTGAGTCCTAGCTAGATCTTCCCTTTGACAGAGTCCACCCAAATGAGAAGAAATCAGAAAAACAGTTCTGGTAATAGGACAAAACAAGGTTCTTTAACACCCCCAAAAGATCATACCAGCTCACCAACAATGGAATCAAACCAAGACAAAATATTTGAATTGACAGAAAAAGAATAAAGTCAAGAAAGTCAATTATTAAGCTAATCAAGGAGCTGCCAGAGAAAGTTGAGCTCCAACTTAAAGAAATCAAGAACATGATACAGGATATGAAGGGAAAATTCTTCAGTGAAATAGACTGCATAAATAAAAAACAATCACAACTTCTGGAAATCAAGGACACACTTAGAGAAATGCAAAATGCACTGGAAAGTCTCAGCAATAGAATCAAACAAGCATAAGAAAAAACTTCAGAGCTTGAAGACAAGGCTTTTGAATTAACTCAATCTATCAAAGACAGGAAAAAATATTTTTTAAAAAAATGAACATAGCCTTCAAGAAGTTTGGGACTGTGTTAAATGTCCAAACCTAAGAAAAACTGGTGTTTCTGAGGAAGAGAAATCTAAAAGTTTGCAAAACATATTTGAGGAAATAATCAAAGAAAACTACCTTGGCCTTGCTAGAGATCTAGACATCTGAATATAAGAAGCTCAAAGAACACCTAGGAAATTCACTGCAAAAAGACCATTGCCTAGGCACATAGTCATCAGGCTATCTAAAGTCAAGACGAAGGAAAGAATCTAAAGAGCTGTGAGGCAAAAGCATCAGGTAACTTATAAAGAAAAACCTGTCAGATTAACAGCAGATTTCTCAGCAGGAACCCTACAAACTACAAGAGATTGGGGTCCTATTTTAGCCTACTTAAACAAAGCAATTATCAGTCAAAAGTTTTGTATCCAGTGAAACTAAGCTTTATAAATAAAAGAAAGATACAGTCTTTTCCAGAAAAACAAATGCAGAGAGAATTCACCACTTCCAAGCCAGCACTACAAGGACTGTTAAAAGGAGCTCTAAATCTTAAAACAAATCCTTGAAATACACCAAAATATAACCTTCTGAAAGCACAAATCTCATAGGACCTCTATAAAAATAACACAATGGAAAAAAAAAAAGGTATTCAGGCAACAAATAGCACAATGAATAGTACCTCACATCTCAATATTCAAATTGAATGTAAATGGCCTAAATGCTCCACTTAAAAGATACAGAATGGCAGAGAGGATAAGAATTCACCAACCAAGTTTCTGCTGTCTTCAGGATACTCACCCAAAACATAAGGACTCACATAAACTTAAGGTAAAGGGATGGAAAAGATATTCCTTGCAAATGGACACCAAAAGTGAGCAGGAGTAGCTATTCTTTTTTTTTTTTTTTTTTTTTTTGAGTCTGAGTCTCACTCTGTCACCCAGGCTGGAGGTCAGTGGTGTGATCTCAGCTCACTGCAAGCTCTGCCTCCCGGGTTCACACCATTCTCCTGCCTCAGCCTCCCAAGTAGCTGGAACTACAGGCACCCGCCACCACACCCAGCTAATTTTTTGAAGTTTTAGTAGAGACGGGGTTTCACCATGTTAGCCAGGATGGTCTCAATCTCCTGACCTCGTGATCCACCTGCCTCGGCCTCCCAAAGTGCCGGGATTACAGACGTGAGCCACCGTGCCCGGCCAAGTAGCTATTCTTATATCAGACAAAACAAACTTTAAAGCAACGGCAGTTAAAAGATACATAGAGGGATATTATATAATGATAAAAAGACTAGTTTAAAAGGAAAATAGGGACACAATTCTAAATATACACACACCTAACACTGGAGCTCTCAAGTTTATAAAGCTACTACTAAGCCTAAAAGATGAGATAGACAGCAACACAATAATAGTGGGGGACTTTAATACTCTACTGACAGCACTAGACAGGTCATCAAGACAGAAAGTCGACAAAGAAACAATGGACCTATCTATACCCTACAACAAACAGACTTAACAGATATTTACAGAAGGTTCTACCCAACAAATGCAGAATATACATTCTATTCATCAGCACATGGAATATTCTCCAAGATAGATCATATGACAGGCCACAAAACAAGTCTCAGTAAATTTAAGAAAATTGAATTTATATTAGATCACCTCTCAGACCACAGTAGAATAAAATTGGAAATCAACTCCAGAAAGAACCCCTAAAACCATGCAAATACATGGAAATTAAATAACCTGCTCCTGAATGATCATTGGATCAGCAATGAAATCAAGATGGAAATTAAAAAATTCTTTGAACTGAACGATAATAGTGACACAACCTATCAAAACCTCTGGGATACAGCAAAAGCAGTGCTAAGAGGAAAGTTCATAGCATTAAATGCCTACATCAAAAAGTCTGAAAGAATACAAATAGACAATGTAAGGTCCCACCTTACAGAAGTGGAGAAACAAGAACAACCCAAACCCAAACCCAGCGGAAGAAAAGAAATAACAAAGATCAGAGCAGAACTAAATGAAGTCGAAAAAAAATATATAAAAGATAAATGAAATAAAAAGATGGTTCTTTGAAAATATAAATAAAATTGATAGCCTATTAGCAATATTAACCAAGAAAACAAAAGAGAAGACCCAAATAAGCTCAATTAGAAATGAAATGGGAGCTATTACAACTGATAACACAGAAATACAAAAGATTATTCCAAGTTACTATGAAAACCTTTATGCACATAAACTAGAAAACGTAAAGGAGATGGACAAATTCCTGGAAATATACAACCCTCCTAGATTAAACCAGGAAGATATAGAATCTCTGAACGGACCAATAACAAGTAACAAGATTGAAAAAGTAATTTTAAAATTACCAACAAAAAAAAAAGTCCAGGACCAGATGGATTCACAGTTGTAATTCTAATAGTCATTCAAAGAAGAATTGGTACCAATCCTATTGACAGTATTCCAAAAGATAAAGAAAGAGGGAATCCTCCCTAACTTACTCTATGAAGTCAGTATTACCCTAATACCGAAACCAGGGGGAAGGACATAACAAAAAAAGAAGACTACAGACCAATATCCCTGATAAGCATAGATGCAAAAATCCTCACAAAATACTAGCAAACCAAATCCAACAACATATCAAAAAGATAATCCACCATTATTAAGTGGGTTTCATACCAGGAATGCAGGGATGGTTTAACATATATAAGTCAATAAATGTGATACACCACATAAACAGAATTAAAAATAAATCACATGATCATCTCAATAGATGCAGAAAAAGCATTTGACAAAATTCAGCACCCTTTTATAATTGAATCTCTCAGCAAAATCAGCATAGAAGGGACACACCTTAAGGCCATCTATGACAAACCCACAGCCAACTTTATACTGAATGGGGAATTCCCCCCAAGAACTGGAACAAGACAAAGATGCCCACTTTTACCACTTCTATTCAACTAGTACTGGAAGTCCTAGCCAGAGCAATCAGACAAAAGGAAGAAATAAATGGCATCCAAATCAGTAAAGAGGAAGTCAAACTGTTGCTGTTTGCTGGTGATATGATAATATGCCTAGAAAACCCTAAAGACTCATCCAAAAAGCTTCTAGAACTGGTAAATGAATTCAGCGAAGTTTCCAGATAAAAAAGTTAATGTACAAAAATCAATAGCTCTGCTCTACACCAACAGCGACCAAGCTGAGAATCAAATCAAGAACTCAACCACTTTCAGAATAGCTGCAAAAAAACAAAAAACAAAAAAAAAACAAAAAACAAACAAAAAAAAACCTTAGGAATATACCTAACCAAGGACATAAAAGATCTCTACAAGAAAAACTACAAACACTGCTGAAAGAGATCATAGATGACACAAACAAATGGAGACATATCCCATGCTCATGGATGGATAGAATCAATATTGTGAAAACGACCATACTGAGCAAAATGACCACACTACAAATTCAATGCAATTTCTATTTTTAAAAACCCCCATCATTCTTCCCAGAACTAGAAAAAAAATTCTAAAATTCATATGGAACCAAAAAAGATACTGCATAGCCAAAGCAAGACTAAGCAAAAAGAACCAATCTAGAGGCATCACATTACCCAACTTCAAACTATACTATAAGGCCACAGTCACCAAAACAGCATGGTACTGGTATAAAAATAGGCATGTAGACCAATAGGCATATAGACCAATTGAACAGAATAGACAACCCAGAAATAAAGCCAAATGCTTACAGCCAACTGATCTTCAACAAAGAAAACAAAAACATAAAGTGGGGAAAGGACATCCTATTCAACAAATGGTGCTGTGATCATTGGCAAGCCACATGTGGAAGAATGAAACTAGATCCTCATCTCTCACCCTATACAAAAATCAACTCAAGATGGATCAAAGACGTTTTTAAACCTAAGACATGAAACCATAAAGATTCTAGAAGATAACATCAGAAAAGCCCCTCTAGACATTGGCTTAGGCAAAGACTTCATGACCAAGAACTGAAAAGCAAATGCAAGAAAAACAAAGATAAATAGATAGGGCTTAATTAAACTAAAAAGCTTCTGCACAGCAAAAGAAATAAGAGTTAACACACAACCCACAGAGTGGGAGAAAATCTTCACAATCTATACACCTGACAAAGGACTAATAGCCAGAACCTACAAAGAACTCAAACAAATTAGAAAGAAAAAAACAAACAATCCCATGAAAAATGGAGCTAAGATATGAATAGACTATTCTCAAAAGAAGATCTACAAATGGACAAGCATGTGGAAAAATGCTCAACATCACTAATGATGTTGAGGGAAGTGTAAATCAAAACCACAATGCAATAACACCTCATTCTTGCAAGAATGGCCATAATCAAAAAACCAAAAATTAATAGATGTTGGTGTGGACATGGTGAAAATGGAACACTTTTACACTGTTGGTGGGAATGTGAAGTAGTACTACCACTATGGAAAACAGTGTGGAGATTCCTTCAAGAACTAAAAGTAGATCTACCATTTGATCCAGCAATCCCACTACCAGGTATCTACTGAGAGGAAAAGAAGTCATTGTATGAAAAAGATACTTGCACATGCATGTTTGTAGCAGCACAATTTGCAATTGCAAAACTCTGGAACTAGCCCAAATGCCCATCAATGAACAAGTGGATAAAGAAAATGTGGTGTGTGTATTATATATGTGTGTGTGTATATATATATATATATGGCATGTGTGTGTATATATATACATATATACATATAATGTACACACACACCATGAAATACTACTCATGGAATATACACACACACACATACACACACACACACACACACACACACACACACCGTGGAATACTACTCAGTCATAAAAAGGAATGAAATAATGGCATTCGCAGCAACCTGGATGAAATTGGAGATTATTATTCTAAGTGAAGTAACTCAGGAATGGAAAACCAAACATTATATGTTTTCACTCATACGTGGGAGTTATGCTATGACGAAGCAAACGCATAAGAATGATACATTGGGACTCAGGGGAAAGGGGGTGTGGTGATGCATAAAAGACTACACATTGGGTATAGTGTATACTGCCCGGGTGATGGGTGCACCAAAATCTCAGAAATCACCACTAAAGAACTTATTCATGTAAGCAAATACCACCTGTTCCCCAAAAACCTATTGAAATAAAAAAAATCAGGCTGTGACATCTCATGACCACCCTTCTGTCAACTAACCTCTTTTGCTAGCACCCTGATTAGCCATTACCATGGTCTGTTTCCAGGATCCATCCAGTGAGAATGCAAACTAGATCACAGCATATGATGATGTTAGCCTGTTCCCTTCATAGGGCTTTGCAAATGAGAGGAAGAGGGATCAACCCAACTCCAAACACAACTTCAACTTCTTGAAGATACTAGTTCTGTGCCCAGATCTTCAATGGCAGATTCCTAGAAAATAAGGCCATAACTAGACCTACATTTTCATACTACAATTTTCTCTTCAACACCTGGCAAATATTCCATATTATATAATTAGTCACAAGTGTCAAACATCTGGTTGTCACATTCTGACTTGATGCAGAGATAGACACTCCTAACTATTCCCATCAAGTCGTGAGAAGGAAAATATTTATAATTAATACCAGTTCAAAAACCAGGGAAGGATTTAGCCTTCCTGTCTCTTTGAATTATCACATCATTGCATTTTTTTCTTCTCCTCTTCAGTCTTGGATCATTTCTTTTTATCTTCTTTTGCTTCCAAACTAAGTGTGTTTCCAAGGTTATGACCTTAGAAACAGAAATGTTTTGTTCTTTGAAAGTTGTAAAGAACTCAACTTTTTTTTTTAAAAGTCTCCTTTTTTCAATGGTAAATAGATCTTTAATGACCCTACAAGTTGTTCTGAAGACTATAACTGTAGAATTACTCTTCAACAGTTATAGTCTGCCCAAGTTTGGTCATTGATAATTTGTCTTTTGCTAGAAAATTATCTGTTTTCTTTACATTTTCAAATATATTATAGAATTGCATATAATATCCTTTTACAATTATTTTCACCATGTGAATACCTGTGGTTGCATCTCCATTTTCATTCCAATGCTAAACACATTTGTTTTCCTTTCTATCCAACCTTTAAATGTTGGGCTTTCTTAGCCCTCTTCTCTATTCCACTCGCTCCTTAGACAACATCACCCACATTCATGGCTTCTGTTGCCGTCTATGTGCTAAAGGGCCTCAAACTATTATCTTCAGCACAGAACCCGTCCCTGATCTCTGGAGCTACAAATCCACTGCCTATTGTAACTCTCCACTTGGATATTTTAAAAGTGTCTTATGTATGTTGTACAAAACAGAACTCAGCAGCATTCTCTTTAAGTTTGCATCTCCTACTCTCCCTTATTTCAGTGAATGGCATCACCCATCGGCTCTACATCCTTCTCTACTCGTGTCTACTTTGTGTCCTAAATACCTCTTGATTCCATCCAATCCTCTCCATCTCCACTGCAATCACTCAACACCAAGTTACCATAAACATTCTCTTAGATGCCTATACTGCCTGCTAAATGGGCTCCATGAGATGTATCATCTTTAGTCCTCTTTTAATGGCTTCTCTTACTGCAGTCTAAGCAATCTCTTTTAAAATCGTGAAATAACTTCAGACTTACAGAAAACTTGCAAAAGCAGCATGATGGATTTATTGCACCTGGGTTCTCCAAATATCAATTTTTCCTGAATTCTGAGCATCAACAAATATTAATATTTTATCATGTTTTATCATGGTTCATTTATTGTTTTCATAGTCACTCTCATTCTCATTCATTCTATCTCTACTTTTTCTCCTAAGCCATTTGAGAGTAAGTTATACACAAGATGCCCTTCTACCCTTAAGTTAAGTTATAGTGTGTAAAGACAAGAATATTCTTTGAGATAGCCTCAGCACAATTATGAAAATCAGGAAATTGACATTGACCTGAGGTCTAATCTATAGATATTTTTCAAATGTTTCCAATTGTCTCACTAATGCCCTTTATAGCAAGAGAAAAAAGTGCTGGTCCAGAATCCAGCCCAGATCACATGTTGCCATGTCTCCTCACTCTCCTTCTACCTAGAACAGTTCCTCAGTCTCTCCCTGTCTTTTGGTACTTCACTATGTATGCGTGTGTGTGTTTTTAAAGAATACAGGGCACCTACTTTGTAGAATGTCCCTCCCATTGGGTGTGTCTTATGTTTTCACACAATCTGATCCAGGCATGCATTGTTGGCAGAAGTATTACAGAGTGATGTTATCTTCTTCTCAGTGCATTATATGAGGAGGCATATGATGCTGATTCATCCATTAGTGGTAATGGTAACTTTAATCACTTCGTTAGAGTGGTGTCTGTTAGATTTCTCTATTTATTTTTTTTCTCTTGGCAATCAGTAAGTATTTTGTGGCAAAGTACTTTGAAACTATATAAATATCCTGTTTCTCGTCAAACTTTCACCCATAAAATTTAGCATTACATGATCTGCTCTGGTTTGAACTTTGTAATAACTTCTCATGCCTTTAAGATAAACTCTGAAATCCTTAATGTAGCCAGAGGCCCTGAATGGTCTGATTCTTGCTTACATTATCAGCCTCATTATGAGCTGCTTTTCCCCTTGCTCTCAACTCTAATCACACTGGCCACTTTCAGTTCCTTACTAATAATGCACTGTACACCTTCCCTATTTAGGATTTTCACATAGGCCGTTCCTTCTTCCTGGGATATATGCCCCCTAGTTTCCTTTTTGCTTAGTTAATCCTAGCTGAGTACAGATCTGAGTCACATCTACAAAGAAGCATTCCCTGTTCCCTCACACTAAGTTGAGTCCCATGTCCCTTTTTCATAGTTGTAGGACTCACTGTTGGTTGCCTGTCATTATTCTTCCTCTGAGATAAGTGAACAAGCTCCCAATAAAAAAGAACTATTAGAGAATACAAAACATTTGAAATCAAGCACATGAAATGTTTAAATTCAATAAGAATAAGGAACTGTAAATTAACATCTGACTAATAAAAGTCCCAGAGAGGGAGAAGGGATAGCAAAAGTAGGAAACTTTCAAAGAAATATAAAAGAAAATGTCCTAGTACTGTGGAAACTTGACTTTGCATATTGCAAGGATCTACCAAATGTCCAGAATAGTAAATAAAGAATGACCCACACCAAGATATAAAGAAATATCAAAACATGACACATTTCTATAAATAAAAACTTCTGGAGCCAAAAATAAAAACAATCTACAATGAAGCAACTGATGGAGGTTTATTTTTCCTTGAATCTCTAAGGGAAAATGGCTTTCACCCATAAATTCAATACCCTATCAACCTCTTAATAAAGTTTTGAGTAGACTAGACATCATGTTTCATGCAATCTTTCTCCTGAATAATCTTTCTCTCTTACTCCAGTGGAGTAGCATCAGGAGAAAGACTGAAGCAAAAAAAAAAAAAAAAAAAAAAATGGAGAAAACCAAGAAAGAGTTATGCAAAAGACTCCAAGAAACAGGGGATTCAATAAAGGAGGGTGGCAAAGGCAAGTCCTAGGTGGATGAAGACGAGCAGCCACCCAAGAGAGAAAGGAATCTATATTGAAGGAAAACGGAAGGCTTCAGGAAGGTATCTCCAGGGTGGCAGGGAGTAAAATGTGGAATTAATCAACAATCTGAAGAGATTGACCATGTGAGAAATAAAATTGAGAGACACTCATGAGATCTATGAGGTAGTTGGGAAGAATGACCAATAGGTACAAAGAAAAATAGGCAAACTATAAATTATTTATCTAGGCAAAATAGAAGTTGTTCAAGAAAGAAAATATTATCAGGATACATCACTTGGCTTAAGGGTGGACAATATTTACATAAGAACATAATGTAAATATTGAATCTTAGGAGAGTAGAGGAAGGGGAAGTGAATAGAGGTTTAAAGAGGTACAAAGTACCATAATAGGAAGTCAATGGATGAGGTCTAAAATGGGTAAATGAAAAAATGTCAGTAGGATGCTAAGTCAAAATATGGAGATGAAGTAACTGAAGAAAGAGATGATGAAGAGTTGAAGTTGGGTGCCTCTGGGGGGCAGGACTGGGGAAGGTGCAGGAGCAGAAGAGGGCAGAGCACTGTGCAGGAAGAGCATTCCAAGCAAGAGGCTGCTAAGGTCACTGCAATCCCAGGTCAATTTACCAAGCACCTTTTTCAGACCCTAGATTCCTCCAGGCAGGGATATCAATCTGTTAGTGTCACAGATGTGACACCTGCATACATAATTACATAACTAATGACACAGATGTGAGCAGAGAGGATGGAAGAAGTGATGCACTTGTAGTATTCCAGAAATTCTTAAAGACGCATGCTTAGGTTTCATTATTTATATTACGTTGGTACAAAAGTAATTGCGGTTTTTGCCATTAAAAGTAATGGCAACATTACTTTTTGCCACAATTTGATTGTAGTTTCTGTGCTTATAAATTAATGCTGGTTGGTTTTCTTCCAATTGCCTTCAAATAATTTAATGTTTCTAAAGTTAACATTATATGTTATTTATAGATACTATTGCTTACTAAACTGATCTACCGGGCTTTCTGTTGTGTTAAATGTTCTCCTACACGCATATTAGTGAGCAAAACATAAGTGTACAGCTCAGTTATCACAAAGTGAACATCTGTGAAAAACTATCTAGATCAAGAAAGAGTGCACTAGCCCCCCGAAGCACCCCTTCCTCCCACACCCAATCACTACTCCTTCCTCTTCCTCAAAAGTAACTGTCATGATTCTAATAACATACCTGAGTTTTTCTTGGTTTTTGGACTTTACATAAAACAGGGTTCTGTATTATGTATTTATTTGTGTGGATTTTTTGCTTGTTTCTTTGATGTTTATTATAGAAGTACTTTTGTATATAGACTTTGTATTTCATAATTTTGCTAAGCTCACTTATCAATTCTAATAATTTGTCTGAATGTATTTCCTACAGGATTTCTATGTACAAAACTATAACAACTGTATTTAATAAAAAAAAATCTTCCATTCCAAACCTTTTCTCTTGTATTTCTTTTTCTTACCTTATCGCATTTACCAGTAACTCTAATACATGTTTTCTTGTCCCTAATTTCAAGGAAAAAGTTTTCAACTTTTCACTATAACACATGTTGGTTGCTATAGGTTTTTCTGTGTTCATTAGGTAAAAGAAGCCCCTTTCTGTTGCTAACTTGCCAAGGATTTTAACATCTTGAGTAGATATTGAATGTAACCAATTGCTTTTTATGTACCTATTAAAATGATCATTACAATTTTTCTTCTTTATTCTGTGAGCATGCTAATCATATAGGTTTTTTTTAATACTAGACCAAATTGGCATTTCCAAAATCAACCAATCTGAGCAAGGTTTATTATCCTTTCGACATATTGCTCCATTCACTTCATTAATATTTTGTTCAGGGTTTCTGAGTAGGATTCACCTGTAGTTTTCTTATAATGTCTGTTACATTTTGTATCAGGGTTATTCAAACATTAGAGATTATCTTTGTTCTTTCCTATTCTTTGAAAAAGTTGCAAAAGTTTAGCATTACTTCTTTCTTAAATATTTGGAAGAATTCACCACTGAGACTTCTGGGACTAAAGTTTTCCTTGTGGGAAAGTTGGTAATTATAGATCCAATTTATTTAATGGTTATAAGATTATTCTGATTTTTATATTCCTTGTTATGTCAGTTTTGGTCAGTTGTGACCTTTTAAAGAACATGTCAATTTCATCTAACTCATCAAACTTAGTGTTTAAAGCTGTTCATTATATTCTTACAATCTTTTAAATTTGCATTTGCAAAGGATCCTGTTTACATCAGGATCTATGGTATTGTCTCCTTTTTGATACGTGGTAATAGTTGTTTGTGTTTTCTATCTATTTTTCTTAAATGAGTATATCCAGGAGATTATGAATTTTATTGCTCCTTTTTCAAGAACAAACTTTCAGTTTTACTGATCCTTTTTGTTGACTCTTTTCTATTTCATTAATTTTTCCTTTTACCTTTGTTCTCTCCTTTCTAAATTTTTAGGGAGTTTAATTTTCCTACCTGATTCTAACCTCTGAGATGAAAGCTGAGCTCATTTATTTCTATACCTTATCCTTTCCTAACATATAAATTTAAGGCTATAAACTTTAACCATGGCTTTAACAGTACCCCACCATCTGGTTCAGTAGTAGTAGCACCTTGGTCACTTTGAATCAATTAGTTTTATCAATTATTTAAAAAATATTAGATCTACCTTTAATCACATCCCTGCATAAGCCTCTAAACTATTTTTTCTTTTAAATTATCTTCACTTTTTTTTTTCTTTTTTTGAGATAGAGTGTCACTCTGTCACCCAGGCTGGAGTGCAGTGGCACGATCTCAGCTCACTGCAGCCTCCATCTCCTGGGTTCAAGCGATTCTCCTGCCTCAGCCTCCGAAGTAGCTGGAATTACAGGCACCTGACACCGCGCCCAGCTAATTTTTTGTGTTTTTACTAGAGATGGGGTTTCACCATGTTAGCCAGGATGGTGTCGATCTCTTGATCTCGTGATCCGCCCACCTCGGCCTCCCAAAGTGCTGGGATTACAGGCGTGAGCCACCGCCCCTGGCCTTATCTTCACATATTAATTTGATAGAGGAGGGGGAAACTTTCAACTTCCCATTTTCTAGAGGACAGGTGAGAATGATGCGGCAAACCTGCCTGTTCGGTCCCACATTCAAGCTTCATTCTTCCCACCCAAATCCCTTCAGCCCTAGGATTTCCTCCTCAGCAAGGCTTTCTTGGCTGATTACTCCCTTCTCTGAGCTTCTATAGTATTTGACTTCTGCTTTACTCATTTTGACACTTGACAATAAACCATCTTACTGTGCTACTTTTTCAGGTGTGCACGGATTTTCAATCAATGTATTGTGATAAGAAGAGGCACTAGATCCTTACAAATATTTTGCGTCTCCGTTAGCATGTTGCATGGTGCTAGATGTGTGAATCACAGTTGGTAATCACGTAAGACACAGGCAGAGCAGGTGTATGGATAGAGGGGACAGGGCTAGCATGCCCTGCCCACATGCTCTCAACACTCATGTTTCCTGTGCAGGCAGCAGCTTCTTACTGCAATCCTCTACAACTGTGCCAAGGGGCTCTCGCCAACTGCTAAGCATGCTTTTCCTGCTTGCAGGACATTCCATGATGCTGGAAGTTGGGTCAATGACAAACAAGAGTTGGTCCATGAGCACCCCACCCTCCTCTTCTCTCCAGTGGAATGACTCTGAGTTGTGTTCTGCGCAGTCTCACAGAGGTATCTGGTGTGCTGAGCCCCAGAGCCCACAATGGTCCTCTGCTAATCAATGCACTCTGCATTAGCATCCGTCCCTTCCCTGTCTCACCTCCCCATTCCAAATCCTTCCTGAGATCACTTCCCAAACAAACTACTTTTACTTAAATTCAATCCTCATCTCAGGGTCTACATATGGGGAAATAACCCAAGACTGTCTGTTGGCCTTTCCGTCTCTCTAAAGGGATTATCCATCATTCAGAGATTAACAAACCTTAAAAAAAAATTTTTTCTTTTTCTTACTTTTTCCTGCTTCCCAATTTTATTTACATGACCAAAACAAACAAATTGTAAATACAAGTTATAAGTTATTCAAATAACGCAGGAAGAATTTTTGGCTTTTTTTTTTTTTTTTTTTTTTTTGAGATGTAGCCTCACTGTGTCGTGGAGGTGAAGGGCAGTGGCATGATCTTGGCTCACTGCAATCTCCATCTCCCAGGTTCAAGTGATTCTCCTGCCTCAGGCTCCCGAGTAGCTGGGATTACAGGCATGTGCCACCATGCCTGGCTAATTTTTATATTTTTTGTAGAGACGAGGTTTTACCAAGTTGGCCAGGCTGGTCTCAAACTCCTGGCCCCAAGTGATCCGTCTGCCTCTGCCTCCCAAAGTGCTGGTACTACAGGTGTGAGGCACCGTGCCCTGCCAATATAATTCTTGAAATGAACTTGGGCAGTTTGGTGACGCCTGACCTAAATCCAAGGGGAAAGCCCACGGTTTCGATTCTGTTGCCATCACTCGCTGGAGGTGTGTCCATGGGAAACTCATTCAACTTCCTCAGGCCTCAGGTTCCTAATTTTAAAATGGATGGTAATATCTGGTTCCACTACCTTTGGATTGTTGGTTTGGGAAACAAAGGAGAGAATGTAAGATAAAAGGCTTTATAAATTGAATTACAAACAAAACGTGGGATGAAAAAGAGTGTCACCTCTTTTCACAAGGTTCTGAAACTAGTCTTGCAGTATTAGGAAAACTAATCACAAGAAAGAGAGAAAAAGAAGGAGGGAAGGAAAGAAGAATAGACTTGCCTAAAAGATAGGTTGTTTTAGAATATTTTCCCCCATGACGGTAAGACATAAACTCAATCTGTGAATTTTATCCAGGTCTCAGGTTTTGTTGAGAAACAAGTGATCTGGGAAGGAAGAACTAGAAAGAAAGATTAATTCACTGCATTGCTTGGCCTAGTAGCCATGGGCCAGAAGAGAACCTATGCCTACTTCACACTTCCGTGTGTGAACAAAGCATGTTATTTATTGTGCCTTCTAGCCACAGAGTGAAGACTTAAATATTTGCCACGATGTTTGTGCTTCTTTCTAAATTCAGAAACTTGCCTAAATGGCCAGACGCAGTGGCTCAGGCCTGTAATCCCAGCAGTTTGGGAGACTGAGGTGGGTGGATCACCTGAGGTCAGGAGTTCGAGACCACCCTGGCCAACATGGCAAAACTCTGTCTCTACTAAAAATACTGGTCGTGGTGGCACATTCCTGTAATCCCAGCTACTTGGGAGGCTGAGGCAGGAGAATCGCTTCAACCCCAGGAGGTGGAGGTTGCAGTGAGTCGAGATCACACCACTGCACTCCAGCATGGGCAACAGAGCAAGACTCTGTCCCCCGACCCCCCAACAAAAAAACAAAACAAAAAAAACAACAAAAAAGAAACTTGCCTAACTGCTCCAACCATAAACTGAAATGTCAGTGGTGGAAGATAACGTATAAAACACCTATATTTTCCTTTAAGTCATTCAGAACTTACTACCCAGGAAACAAAATACTTACTACAAAGTTATAGGCCAAAAAATAGGTGTTGAGAAGCTCACTACTGGAAACAAAGAGGTTCAGAAGAGTGTAAAGAAAAACATCAAATTATGGAATGTTAGAAACAGAAGCAACCTTGCTGGTCAGCTTATTTAATACCCACATTTTACAAACAGGAAACTTCATCTCCAAAAAACTTATATGGCCCCTTATCACAATGACCTGACTATTTCCACCATATCATCATTTGAGAATTCTGTCAACTTCATAACTCACGTTATGGTTTAACTCATTTAATCCCCACAGTTCTGAAGGGTAATTATAATTGCTAGTATTCCTCCTAAGAAGAAAAGTATTCAGAGCGGGTTGCTCACTTTTTTTTATGGTCACACACATGTAGAGGCAGAAATTTGCCTTAAATGAAGCTATTTTGCCTTCAGCATCTCTGCTGCCTTGAGTTTACACACCCTCCGGTGTGCTTTTTTCCTATAGTGGAGAGAGGACAGGGCAGGGAAACAATTATTTGACCCTATAGCAAAAGGATCATTAAAATCTGACCTTTACTCCAAAAGATTATCATGTACTATTCAAAAGAAACACCAGACAGTGACTCACACCTGTAATCCAGCACTTTGAGAGGCCGAGGTGGGCAGATCACGAGGTCAGGAGTTCAAGACCAGCCTGGCCAATACAGTGAAACCCCCATCTCTACTAAAAAATACAAAAATTAGCCAGGCGTGGTGGCACATGCCTGTAGTCCCAGCTACTCGGGAGGCTGAGGCAGAAGAATCGCTTGAACCCAGGAGGCGGAGGTTGCAGTGAGCCGAGATCATGCCACTGTACTCCTGTCTGGGTGACAGAGCAAGACTCTGTCTCCAAAAAAAAAAAAAAAAAAAACACCAGAGAGGTTAAAGTGGCAATTGCTAAGCATTCTAACCATTCAGAGTGTGAATGAATGAATGAACAAATGAATGCTTGACTTTCTAATTCAACATGGAAATCACCAGAAATTACCTCACATGGCCACAAGATGTCACTACTTCACACCACTTCAGAAAAACCACATTCCAAGTCAAGAATTTTAGATCCTTTGGATGGAGGGAATTTCTTGTTCATCATCGAGAAAGGCTTAGTTATTTTGCATGTGTTTTGGGACTGCTTCCTTGTTTTCTCTTAAATCTATCTACCTCAAGAGATACTGCAAAACGTAGACTTTAAATGAAGCCTGAGGCTGAATGCTCTAAAGCTGGGAAGCATTAATCAAGAAGTCAATCACTCACCTGTTTCCAGGGACTTCTCAGCAAAAAACAAAGGCAGGATTGACACTTTGACTACTCCGTTACCCTGCTCTGTTTGCAAAGCTTTCTCTCAGCACTTTCTTGTAATTCAACCTCTCTCACTGCTTCAGATTCACAAAAAAAACAGTGATTCAGCAACATCCAAAAGGCAGCACACTGGGGTTTTAAATAGTGCTTTCTTCTTGAAACGTTTGCCTCACACCTTCCTTACTGGGAATAAGGTTTAAATTACTGTAGGTAGTTTACGTAAGCTATTAATGCATTTAATTATTCATTTCAGGGCTGTCCTAGGCTTATTGGTATTTTTCTTTAAGTATCATTAGAATCCAGTTTGCAAATCATCATTTCAAGTTCTTACAAGTTTTTAAACACCAAAATGATGTTAACCAAGCTTGCTATTTCAACTTCAGCTATATTTAACATTGATAAAATAAAGTTCAAATTTATTTTGCGTGAAATAGTTTATTCATATGAGATCAACTGATGCTTGTAGATTGACTTTTAACAGTCCTAGAAAGTTTTGGAGTTTGATGTATTTTATTGGCATTCTCTATTAGATTCCCCTTCCTAACATTTCTTATTAGAATTGTTGATAAATAATCTTCATTAATTAGCAATTTAAGTTTGATGAGCCTGAGAAGGAAGGAAGCTTCATAAAAAGAAGCTGTTTGGTGGGTTTGGGGATCATTCAATGTTATAGGCCAAAAAAGCTGTTTTGCCTTAAAAGTTCATATTTCCTGAACAAATACATCCTACTTAGTAAGAGGCTAAACGAACAGTCACTTGCCAGGCTAAGGGTTAAATGGTTCAGAGAAGGAGGCCTCAATCTCCACATTGTGGTGAACTATACAATATGTAAAAGTAATTTGTTACTAGCAATAGTTTAAAGAGTTAAGGTTTGCAAGTGATTTACCACTTAAAATTAAATAAATTACCTAACTGCATTCAAGTGAACCCTCATTACAACTTCACTTGTTTTCATTCCTTGCTATGCTCATTAGAGCAGAAGAGAAAGAGATGGGAGATTTCATGGCATGGGGACATTCTCATCCTGTAAAGTTAAATGGAAAATTAAAATTCCGAACTCTATAGGAAGCATTAGACTTTTCTAAAGATAAATGCCGATACCAAAGAACAACCAGAAATATAAAACAACAAAATAAAACAAGCCTTCAACAGGAAAACTAGAAATAAAATGCCAACAGGGGCTGGGATTATAGATGCCTTATTCCTTTTCTGTATTTTCAAATTTTTCTAAAAGGAATATATTTTCTAAATAAAGTAGCAGAAACCAAATGCTCAACAATTAGGGGAATGCTTTTCAAAATTATGGCACATTTATTTACAGACTATTATGCAGCCATCAAAAACAACTTTTAGGAAGCTTCTGCAATAATATGAAGAAATGCTTATGATACGAAACATACGAAATGTTTGCAACAAGTTGAAAAGCTCGATGCAGGGCACAGAATTTCTCTGAAAGGCCACATAAGAAGATAACACTGGCTGTATCCAGAGGATGAAACCAAAGAGCTGAGGGCAGGCCTAGGAGGGAGAACTACATTTTTTTTTTTTTTTTTTTTTTTTTTTTTTGAGACGAGTCCCACTCTGTCACCCAAGCTGGAGTGCAGTGGCATGATCTCAGCTCACTGCAACCTCTGACTCCCAGGTTCAAGCAATTCTCCTGCCTCAGCCTGCTGAGTAGCTGGGATTATAGGTGTGCACCACCATGCCCGGCTAATTTTTGTATTTTTAGTAGAAATGGGGTTTCATCATGTTGGTCAGGCTGGTCTTGAACTCCTGACCTCGTTATCCGCCTACCTTGGCCTCCCAAAGTTCTGGGAGTACAGGCATGAGCCAATGCGCCCGGCCTGAGTAGTACATTTCTCTGTACATTTTTTTTCTCACTGATCCAATTGAGAAAACATAAGAGTCTGCTAATACGAAGTACTGATGAGAATGTGGACAAAGAAAAACTGTTACACATTTTGGCGAAAGAAAAAATGCATACAACCAGCTGGAGAACAAGAGCACCCGGGTAAGCTGAGAGTGCATTTCTTCACACTAAGATCCTGCAATGCCACTTCATGATGTCCACCCTGTCACCAGAGAAATACAAAAGAATGTTCACCGGCCAGGCGCAGTGGCTCATGCCTGTAATCCCAGCACTTTGGGAGGCTGAGGCGGGAGGATCACAAGGTCAGGAGATCGAGACCATCCTGGCTAACACAGTGAAACTTCGTCTCTCCTAAAAAATACAAAAATGTAGCTGGGCGTGGTGGCGGGCGCCTGTAGTCCCAGCTACTCGGGAGGCTGAGGCAGGAGAATGGCGTGAACCCAAGAGGTGGAGCTTGCAGTGAGCCAAGATTGCACCACTGCACTCCAGCCTGGGCGACAGAGCAAGACTCTGCCTCAAAAAAAAAGAATGTTCACCACAGCATGATTGACTACCACAGAAACAGCAAGAACCACTAACGGTCTGTATGGGTTGAACTGCATCCTTCCTGAAGTCCTAATCCCCAAGACTTCAGAATGTGAATGGATTTGGATACAAGGTCTCTGAAAAGGTAAATAAGTTAAAATGAGTTCATTAGGGTGGGCCTTAATCCAATATGACTGGAGACCTTATAAGAAGACGAGATGGTCAAGCATGGTGGCTCATGCCTGTAATCCTAGCACTTTGTGAGGCCAAGGTAGGCAGATCACCTAAGGTCAGGAGTTCAAGACCAGCCTGGCCAACATGGCGAAACCCTCTCTCTACTAAAATTACAAAAATTAGCTGGGCATGATAGCGAGCGCCTGTAAGCACAGCTCCCTGGAAGGCTGAGGCAAGAGAATCCCTTGAACCCAGGAGGCAGAGATTGCAGTGAGCCAAGATTGCACCACTTCACTGCAGCCTGGGCAACATAGCGAGACTCCATCTCAAAAAAAAAAAAAAGAGAAAAGAAAAAGGAGATTAGGACAAGACACACAGCGGGAAGACCATGGGAGGACACAGTGGGGAGACAGCAGCCACAAGCCAAGAGGAGAGGCCTCAAAAGAAACCAAACTTGCTGACACCTTGATCTCAGACTTCTAACCTCCAGAACCATGAGACAATATGCTTCTGTTGTTTAAGCCATGCGGCCTGTGGTACTTGGTTATGGCAGGGCTAGCCAGTTCATCGGGAGAAGCATAGATGAATACATTCTTGGTTATACAGACAATGAAACACTACATAGTCTCTAATGGAACCACTAACTACCAAAAGCTGTAAAAGATGAAAGTCCAGTATGGACTCCCAGGAAATAGAGAACTCTTAGGAACTTCGTTCCAACATGCTGGACTTACCCAACCCGAATCCTAGCCAGAGAGCTTGATGGAGCACCACAGTGAAGGGAAAGCCCGGATTTTAAGGGACTAGGAAATAGAGAGCCATTAGCTCATTTTTACTAGGGCCATTTCTAGTCCTGGTCAGTAAATGCAGGGGCCAGAACACCAAACTCAACCCACCTGTCCAAGACGGCCCCTTTTCATTATCCCAGAGAAAATCCTGCCGTGGCTAATGGAATTCATTTGTTCAACTAACATTGATCCAATACCCTTTTGAGTCAGAGCCTTGCCAGGTGTGAAGAAATGAGTTGTCAGGCACCTGGCAGTCTGGTTGGGGAAGGACAAATGACGCCAAGCTAATCACAACACAAGGTATTATTGGGGATCTATGAGCAGAAGCTAGAAGTGAGAAGGACTTCAGAGAGAAAATAGCATCTTGTACTGCACATTTTCTCTGTCTAAAAGGCCTTCTGCCCTTTTTGCTTTGGGAAGTGCCTATTCAAAAAATGTTGTTCTTTTAGGCAGCAGAACGTAAAGGTACAAAGGCGCCGAGTCACAAACTCTGGCTGCACATGGAACAGCTGCCCGCCTGAAAGGAGGGCCGGGAACCCAGGTTGGTGAGGGTGGAAGGGAAGGGCATGGGTTTTATGGTGTAGACAGCAGGAGCCGGCAGGAATTTTGATCAAGAGTGGCATCCTGAAGGGCTCACCAGGAAGAGTCCCAGGCAGCAGCGTGAAGGACTGGAGGGAAGAGGTTACCAGTGACCATGCAGAAAACTTGTACCAGCATCTGGTGGCTTTTCCAGGCCAGCGGACACAGAGACAGTTGCGACCTGGGACTGCAGCTGGAAATGCTGAAAGGTCATTTTGCCTGTCAAGCAGACAATAGACCGAAAGAAGGCCAAGGATGAATGGACGATTGATTGTAGCCAGCAACTGCTTAGACAGTGTAAATTTTAATGCCAAAAGTGCTTATCCCGTATGAATTTTCTTTGTTTGAGAACAAAAGGGGCCATTGGATCCTGAGGGCCATGTGGATACAGAAAGGCTTTTTTCTAGAAAATTGTTCCCAATCTGCCTCCACAGGTTGGATCAGCAGTGACAATAAAACTGTCTGTGAGGCTGCGTAAGATCGGAGGCCAACCCACACTCAGAGAGTGCAGACTTACAGGTCCCTAGGACACATCCGCCTCACCTGGACCATCATTTTCAGGCCTAAGGAGGGTGTTCTCATCTGAGAAAATGTCCCAGGAAAGACAGAGGGCTCCTCTGAGACCCACTGTGCTGGGTGTTTTTTAGAAAACGCATGTCTATTTGTGGGAAGTACACCCTAGTGGGTCAAGAGAAGGCGCTTCCACCCTCATCTCTGCTACAGAAGTGATCTCTGATGCCTGGGGCAAGACATTAAACCACCCACCCACCTTGAGCCTGTTTCCTCAAATGTAAGGAATAAAATGAAGCCAGTACTTCCCAAACCCGGCTGTACATCAGAATTTGTGGGAAACTCGTTAGGAATACTGATTCCCGGGCATGGCTTCGGACCGACTGAATCCAAGTATCTGGGGAGTGGGATCCAGGAGTCTGTTTGTAATCAAGTATCTGTGAAGGCATCTGTTACCTGCATATCCCTAAGGTCTACTGCTTTATAAGATGCCCTTGGATTTAGAAATTCAAATAACGGAGAACATAGCTCTATTCCCCAACTCCACGGCTAGTATTTTGTATTTCTGGAGATTGATTCTTGAGGGAGGCTTAGGTTACTGCTAGGCATATCTTAGTCTGTTCTCTTCTCTCCTCCCAATGCCAGCCTAAACTGGAAACAGGTTTTGTTCTCTTTTTAAAGATGAAATGTGTCTCTAGCTATGGTAGTAGAGGAGAACATTACCTAAGAGTCCAGGAATTCTCCACCTTCCTATTCTTAAAGATCTCCCTGACCAGGCCACCCGCTGGGAATTTCCTTTCTCCTCAGGCCCCAATTTTCTGCCATCTCTTTATTCCACTGAGTAGTCTCTGCCCAATTTCCCCAAAGTTTACGCACACCAGCTACTTAAAATCTAGGCCAAACTTTGCATATCTCAAAATGCATTAAAACAACCACGTTAAAAGGTCTTTTAGGAACACAAAGCAATCACAGATGTTCCAAAATACCTTCTTTTTGAAGTAAACAATCTAGCTAGGCTCTCACCTCCCCATTCCACCAGGATATAATCACCCTTAACCACTGGGAAGAAGGTTATGGTAACACGACCATTATCCCACGTTGATATCAATCACACCGTTCCCCTGAGAAAAGGGAATGGTGATCATCAGCAACTTAACAGCAAATCTATCTCCCCACTCCTTGCGTGTTTAGCAAGCTCCCCAAGCGACAAGGCCAGCTGGTCTGCGTAAGGAAACCACTAGACCAGGTGAGAGCTGGAGTTACTTCCAGCTTTAAAACTCCGTCTCTTTGAAAACGAACGTGCTCTGCACCAGGCGGTGAGATGGACTCTGGAGTCAGCCAAACCAGGATTCCAACCTCAGCTCCTCCACTAACTAGCTGGGTGACTGTCGGCAAGTTACTTGCTACTTGCTTTCCACATTTGCAAATGAGAATACTGCCAAGTTCACAGACTGTGTTAGGAATGCATGTGAAAGTAGCTGTCAATAACTGTTAGTTTTCTTTGTCTTAGCACAAAGTAAGTAGCGTCAGATAATTTTAGGGCATTAGACAAAGCTCATGTGGGCTGCACCTTCTCTAAGCAAATACCTTCCCTCTGAAGCTTCATGAAGTCTTTCACTGAGCCTGCAAACTTCACTAAAGGTCCCTCCGGAGGGGGACTGGCCACCCTACTACCCCTATGGGCAACCATGAGAGTTCAGTCTGCTCCATTGGGTAGCTACCGCATTGATTGGCATTGACATGTTGCAAGCTCAATACCCAGTTTCAGGACAAGGGCAAGTTTTACTTCACCTGGACATGAGGCTAGGCAGCAGTGATGCTGCTGTCCTGGGTAATTCTCAACACTGTAAAATGAGATCACTCTAAGAAAACAAGGATCAGGAAATAGATCACTTTATAACTTCTGAATGCTGGAATTCTCCTGGGCACTCCTACTGCGCACTCCTCTGGATCATGTCTTTCTGGGCATACTGTGAACTCTCCAAGAGCAGAGAATGGGGGTTTTCAGCATCTTTTACCTGCAGTGCCTCACAGAGTGCCAGGCCCACACCAGACATGACACATTTGATAAATAAGTGAATGCATTAATTAATGGATGGGTGGACCAGAGGGGTTCAGACTATGTAAACTGGCTGTCTGAGTGATTATATTACATAATGTGCTTTCAGAATTCCCCAAAAACACAAGCCTTTATTTCAGAAACTAATTCTGAAAAGCAGAAACGATGTTTCCCAGTGTAAAAGTGACTCAATCAAAACTGTCAAGTGCAATGATGCATTAAACTAATCCATTCAATCCCTCATTCATTCAACAAACACTTAGTGAATCTTCATTACAGGACAGGCACTATGCCAAATGCCAGAGACAAGAAGAGAAAAAACATGTGGTCCCTGGAGAAACCAGGCATCAATCACTTTCTTTAAGCTTCCTGTGTGGTTCCAATGTGCAGTGGGAGTTGAGAAGGACCACCTGGGAGCCTGCAGAGTAACGGAAGGACACACACCGCACCAGTTCTGGGGGCCACCTGACTCCTCTGTTCTTCCAGTTTTCTCCTCCTGCCTTTTTCTCTCTTAGACAGTCAGAATCTCAGACTGAATTATTTATTGCTTTTTGCAACCACTGAATAATATCTGAATAATATTCTTGCTCCATATAGTTACCTTCAAAGTATGAAAAAAAATAGAATATTTTAGATTTGGCTTTTTCAAAAACAAAACCAGAAAGTGTATTTATTTTCAACTGAAAACTCACAATCCAATAAGTATTTATTAAATGCATCTCATATTTAGGACAACTTGGAAATCTAAGGTAATAAAAACAGTCCCAACCTTCTGTCTAAATGTTGGTCCTCAATTGAAATCTTTTTCTATGGGTAAGTGGTTTTCAGAAGGAGGAGGATGCTAATCAGTCTTCTATGTGTTGTTCTTTTTATACAGAATAAAGCCTCATGTTTGTGTCCCAGAGCCTACCACCAAGTCTAACATATAGCATCCACAAGCTCAACTCCTAGAGGTTTGACTTCTCATTCCATAAGGAGTAATCAATTCTGGGCAGTCACTAGTGGGACCAATGGCCTCAGTTTGCCCAGGACTGAAGGCTTGAGAGAGTCCTTGGTAAGCTGGTCACTGAAGCAGACACCCCTCCTCTCATTACCAAGGGCAGGGCAGCTGGTCACTGAAGCAGACACCCCTCCTCTCATTACCAAGTTCTTCTTTCAGACATGAAGATACTTACATTACATACAGTGAAACCTGGTCATCAATCACATTGTAAATTCAAAGACTTCACTGTAATATGAATATTCTACATGTTCATATTATTACTACACACCAGTGGTAATATTTACCATTTTTGCTAGTTTATAAGATGCACATTTTTCTTGGTCTTGTACCTCAAGCTATTCCTGGTGGAGACAACCTCTGATAGATTTTAGGTACCTACAACCACTTCCCCTACCCACTATCTAAGAATCTTCCTGAGACAGGAAGCTTGTACCTCAAGCTATTCCTGGTGGAGACAAACTGATAGATTTTAGGTACCTACAGCCCCTTCCCCTACCCACTATCTAAGATTCTTCCTGAGATAGCAAAGTTGGGTTGCCCCAAGATTTCCTTGTTAAAGTAGGGTGAGACTCATGCACTAGCTCCGATCTACTACTTCTTAACTTTCACTATCCCAAATAAGGACTAGAGTTTGGGTTCTAGTACTCGCCCCCAGCACCAGGACTGTATGCATGCTTAAGAGGGACAGGCACATCACATTCACATTTCACTATCCTAAGAGAAGCACCAGTAGGACACCTTATGGAAAGACTCACAGCTGGTGGTCTTCATAGGACCATCTGGGACACAAATCTCAGCTCTACCACTAATGCTGTGATCTTACGGCAGTTGGCAAAAGTCTCTCTGATTCTCAGTACCCTCATCTGTGAAAGGGGGTAAAATCCCACCTGCAAAGTTGGGAATAAAGATCTGAAATTATACCAAAACACAAGACACCCAAGGGCCTGAAATATACAGTAAAACCTTAAGTTGGTGCACATTTGTTAAAACACACACACACACACAGGCTTCTGAACATCAAGTCTCTATTCACAGACAAAAAGCAATTCTTCCCATCAGAAACATTTCCTTTATATGGGAACATACTGTTTATTCAATAAGAAACTAATGTTTTATCATTGGATTTGAATAAATTTTCTCCTCCCAAGCAACCTGATTGAGAGTACACCATTGCAGCATATATTGTATTATTATCATCATTATTTTTCACAACATTTAATATCGTGTTTCCTTCTCTCACATAGAATATTACCCAATAGAAGTCTCCAAAAGGGGGCCATAGCACATTCGTAACAAAGATAGAAAAGACAAATTTCAACATCTGCTTTCCAATATGATGATTCAACTAGAACAAAGCTGAATTTCTCAGCCATGAAACTGAAAAAATGAAAATCAGCCCATGCGTACATCACGGCCAGCCACGATCATTAACACCTCCATGAAATGAGGGGAGAACAGAGAAACAACTGCTTCTTCTTACCAAACTTCTACATAACTTTAAATTACTTTTTAAAAATTTCCTAAAAGGCATTCTGCTGCCTCATAAACATTTGGGTGTTTCTCAAGGCCATCCCCGGGCAGGCAGGCGGCGCCTGTGAACTGGAAAACATTCGGGAAACAGCAACCCCTCTTCAGCTCCACGTACAGGAAACGTTCTGATTTTCAGTCTTGGCTCAGGTCAGAAGAAAAAGGGGAAAGGTTACATTCCTGGGAAAAAAAAAATGCAGCCTATTTGAGGGCATGTCTGACTTTCAGTCCATGCACTAGTCCTCTTGACTCGTAGAGTTTTCAGGGTCCTGAAACCATGATCCCTCCGCCTCCATGGTCCTCTGAGTGTAGTTATTATGTCTGCAAACCAGTAATGTCACAAGTCAAAGGATCTGGGGCTTCCCAGGGAACCACCATGTCTGAGTATATTCTGATTTGAGAAAACTGTGTCAAGTCTTCTCAGCACTCGCCTTCTAATTTTTGGAGCCAATGCCTGGGTTCCAGCATCCAGGTCACAGTAGCTGGAAATCATGCTGGAAGGGCAAAAAGCCAGCATCCCAGAATGGACTGTCTCTGTAGCTCTGGCACATTCTCCACACACTGCCGCACCACTCAAATGTCCTATAAAATATTAAAACCAATAACCTGGACATGGCTGATTTATCTGTACAAAAAGTCTTTATAAAAATACTCCCTGCACTTTAAAAAAGAACAAAATAAAGATGCATGTAAACATCGCCTCTAAGTCACCGGAGGAACCCTTGAGCCTTGTCATCTCATCTTTCGAACGTTCTGTAGTTCTGCTTGTCCGCTTCTCTTGGAGGTATCAATCTGTTTTTCTCTTATTGATAGAGTTCACAGTCTGAGGCCACCTTTGCATATGAGCTTGTGGTTTCATTGGCAGAAATAGTATTATCAGGAGACTTATGATGTGCAAATAAAAGTACATGGACCTGGGTATAAAAATACACAAAAATTATATTTGAAATAAGGATGTAGACGAGAAACATCACCTAATTACATCAACTACATTATGGCAAGTGAGAGCACCGCTTTTGGCAGTAGGAAACCTGTCTGCACTCAGGGTTCCCTTGATTCACTCCACAGATAACTCCCTGTGGTAGGTGAGTGGGTCACGGATAGACCGAAACCACAAAACTGGGCAGGGCAAACCAACTGACTCATCTGTGGATATATATGGTACCGTCCCATTGACATAACAGGCCAACCAAGAGAATTAACCCCACGACAGCTGGACACCCCCAATATTCAAAGTTTAAGGACTCCTAAGACCAAATTCAAACCCAGTATTGTCATATGATACTTAATGACATTTCAGCCAATGATGGACCACATTAATGATGACAGCCCCGTAAGATTATAACAGAACTGAAAAATTCCTATCACCTAGTGACGTCGTAGCCATTGCAACGTCATAGGCAACGCATTGCTCACGTGTTTGTGGTGATGCTGGTGTAAACAGTACTACGCTGCCTGTTGAATAAAAGTCTAGCACATACTATCACATACAATACATAGTACTTGATAATGACAATGAATGATTATGTAACTGGTTTATATATTTACAATACTATACTTTCCCTTGTTATTTTGGAGTATACTCCTTCTACTTATTAAGAAATAAAGTTAACTGTAAAACAGCCTCAAGCAGGTTCTTTAGGAGGGATTCTAAAGGCACTGTTATCACAGGAGATGACAGCTCCATGTGTGTTACTGCCTCTGAAGACCTCCCGCAATGAGACAAGATGTGGAGGTGGACCACAATGATACTGATGATCCTGATCTTGTGTAGCCTAGGCTGATGTGTGTTTGTGTCTTAATTTTTAACAAAAAAGGTTTCAAAAGTAAAAAAAAATAGAAAATAGTTTACAAAAAACATAAAGAAAAATGTTTGTACACCTGTACCATGTTTGTTGTTGTTGTTGTTTCGTTTTTTTGGTTGTTTTTGAGATGGAGTTTTGCTCTTGTTTGCCCACATTGGAGTGCAATAGCATGATCTCAGTTCACCACAATCTCCAACTCCCAGGTTCAAACGATTCTCCTGCCTCAGCCTCCCAAGTAGCTGGGACTACATGCGCCACCACGCCCGGCCAATTTTGTATTCTTAATAGAGACAGGGTTTCTCCATGTTGGTCAGGCTGGTTTCAAACTCCCAACCTCAGGTAATGCACCTACCTCGGCCTCCCAAACTGCTAGGATTGCAGGCATGAGCCACCATGCCCGGCCACCATGTTTGTTTTAACCAAGGTGTTTTATTACAAAAGAGTCTGTTTTTAAAACGTTTAAAGTTTATAAAGTTAAAAAAGTGACAGTAAGCTAAGGTTACTTCATTATTGAGGAAAAGTTTTCTTAATAAATTTAGTACAGACTAAGTATAAGGTGTTTCTAAAGTCTACAGTAGTGTACACTGATGTCCTAGGCCTTCACACTCACTCACCACTCACTGACTCACCCAGAGCAACTTCCAGTCCTGCAAGCTCCATTCATGGTAATACAGGTGTATCCTTTTTTATCTTTGCCAGATTTTTACTGTACCTTCTCTATGTTTAGATACACAAATACTTATCATTGTGTTTAAACTGCCTACAGTATTCAGTACGGTAACACACTGCACCAGTTTGCAGCCTATGAACAATAGGCTATCCCATATAACCTCAGTGTATAGTAGACTATACTACCTAGGTTTGTGCAGGTACACTCTATGCTGTTCAAACAATTAAATTGCCTAACGATGCATTTCGCAGAACATATCCCTGTCGGTAAGCAACATATGACTGTATCCTATTCCCTAAACACAATGCAACTAACACTTTAACACATTGCTCTACTCAAGTGTAAAAGGTTCTTCTTTTGTGTCTTATGAGCTAGAAGAATCCCGATTTTGAAAATCCAGTCCATAACCCTAAAAATAACTGTCATCTAAACTAATAAAAAAACAAGTTTTGCTTTTGATGTTTGTGGATTTCTATTGTGAAGTGTAGTATTCAGCAGTATGCACAACGTAGATATGCAATAAATATCGGGCATATCAATACGTGCAAGTAATTAGAAACAGCTGCATTGGCACAACTGTTCTAGATCCATTTGGAAAGGTTCAACTTATATTTTCCCTAATGCTTTTTGAAGAAAGGAAAATAACGCTGGGGAAGGAGGAAAGCATAATTGATTTATGCATCATTCCCCAACTTCTGTGATTATAAGGTCAGGCACATTAGAATCAGAAAACTCACATATGCCCCTAAACTTCTCCATCCTTTAGCAGGAGGAATGCCTCCTCGACAATATTCACAGAATAGTGAAGAGCTTGAACAGAGGCGAATATACACGCGTTCATTTATTCTTTCAATAAGCATTTACTGCTTAGGATATGCAAAACAATAAACTGGATCTACAAAAAGGCACCAGCCTCCACCCCTTCCCATGTGGGAATGGAAACAAGACAAGTACATGATTAACAGCTGTTTAACCAGGGAAGGGGTAAGCAGCCACAGCAAGTGATCACCTAATTTATTGTCTAAACCAAGACATTACTGAGAGTGGAAAAAGTGCTCCACAGATAAACACGGTGGTTTAACAGGTATAGACTGGGATTCTCATGGGCACACCTTAGCCACAGATAACTCCAGCTTTCAAAATCTGCACATCCAAAATATGTTATACTTTGTTCTTGAGCTTTGCCTTAATATTTCATATGTGGCCAAATCTACACTGGGACAATTATGTTAGGTAAAATCCAGCTACTTTGAGTATCAAGTGGAAAACACCTAGTGAGGTTTAGTAACCTCTTCTGACATTTCATATTTCTCTAAAATTTGAAGGAATATTTCATCTTTCTATTATAGAAAGACTAAACTAACATTTATTGATCATGTCAGGTACTGACCTAAGGACCCAGATGTAAAGATGAATTAGGCGGGGTTCCTGCTCTCAAAGAGTTTGCCATCTATGAAAGTTTCTATGCAAATTCTAATGTTCTGGCCAGGTGCAGTGGCTCAGGCCTGTAATCCCAGCACTTTGGAGGCCAAGGTGGGTAGAATGCTTGAGCCCAGGAGTTTGAGAACAGCCTGGGCAACATGGCAAAACCCCATCTCTACAAAAATAAAAAATATTAGGCAGGTACGGTGGCACATGACTGTAATCCCAGCTACTCAGGAGGCTGAGGTGGGAGGCTGAGGTGGGAGGATCACCTGAACCAGGAGGCAGAGGCGGAAGCAAGCTGAGATCGCAATCACGCCACTGCACTCCAGCCTCGGCAACAGAGGAGAACCCCAACTCAAAAAACAAAAAGAGAAACAAATTCTAACGTTATTACCCACTGAATTTAAGAAAGAGTTATCCAATTAAAGACAAAGTGATGTATGTGAATTTGCTTTTCAAAATGATTTCATAGAAAGGTTCTTTCATAATATATTTGAGTATTCACTTGGGCTCATTTACATTCACTTGGGCTCATAAAGAAGTTAGACTGAGCGCTCTGAGGCTGAGATCTGAAGCCACTCTCGACTGAACACTGACTAGACCTAACAATGAAGTACAAGTGAAATTTCAACGTTAAGCAATGAGGATCTACTGAGAAAAGGGTTTGCAAACATCTGTGGTTTACTGCTGGCTACTGAATTTAGCCAAAGGGGAGGAACAGATCTGGAACACAACCAGGCCTGCCTTCACTAAAAAACTATGCAATTTTCTTTCTTGTCCAAATTCAGGGATTTTCTTAAAAGATTATGAAAACACTGTTTGGGGTGTAATCAATCTGGAATAGCCGCTGGCAACATGTGGCTGTTAAAATTCTAATTAATTAAAATTCAATAAAATTGAAAATTCAGTTCCTCCGTACAACTAGCTGCATTTCAAATGCTCACTGGCCACACATGTTGGGTGGCCAGCATCTCAGACGGCACAGATGTAGAGTATTTCTGTCATCATAGAAACTACTTCTTCTTCTTCTTTTTTTTTTTTTTTGAGATGGAGTCTCACTCTGTCGCTCAGGTTGGAGTGCAGTGGTGTGATCTCAGCTCACTGCAATATCCACCTGCCGGGTTCAAGCAATTCTCCTGCCTCAGCCTCCTTAGTAGATGGGACTACAGGCACATGCCAACATGCCCGGCTAATTTTTTGTATAATTAGTAGAGACGAGATTTCACCATGCTGGCCAGGCTGGTCTCAAACTCCTGACCTCATGATCCGCCCGCCTTGGCCTCCCAAAGTGCTGGGATTACAGACGTGAGCCACCAGGCCCAGCCATCATAGAAACTTCTATTGGACAGAGCTGATCTAGACAGGAAACTTAAATTATATAAATAACTAGAAACCAGAAAATACACTAGGCTGGATCATTTAAAATAGGCCTACTTGACCCAAAAAATGTCAACTCCTGTTTCATCCTAAACAAAGATGTTTAAAAAAAAATATTCTGGGTTGTTTTTAAAAATAAGTGAAAAGCTACTTGATAATTTAATTCTGCCCTTTGAGTTCCTGCCTAAGCCCAGGAATTGTTGTTTTAGTTGGTTAAACGCAATATTGTCACTAACAAATCACTTATTATGATCCCCAAGCAGTAGTTTGTATCCAAAATAACTTCTCCTAAAGAAATTTTTAGTAACTCCATTACTGATATTGCTATTAAGGGAACGCTGAGTCTGAAACTCGGGTTCAACATTTAGCTGCTGTGTAAATTTTGTTACTCACCTTCTCTGAGCCTCTACTTCCTCATGTGATAAACAGGGACACTGATACCTACCCCCTGCTCTCCTCAGCTCAGCTCACCTCCCTCCACCTTGGATTCTATGTTCTGCCCACATTCACGTTTCCCTGGTCTTCAGTGCATGGAGCGTCATGCTACACTATGGGAGGCTACATGACAGGGCTTTTCCAGGCTATTTTCAAGTCTGGAGCACTGCCCACAATGCTCACACACACTGAGCCTGCTTCACTCCCACTGCACAACCTCCAGGACTGAGCTCAAAAAGATGTCCCCAGTGCCTAGGCTGAGGCAGATTCCTGTTACATACTCTCTTAAAACTCTATACCATTCACTAAAAGTACGATCTCAGCATGTATTTATACATTTGTCAATTACTACCTGTCTTTCTCATCAAGCTATCACCCCAGTGAGAGCAGAAATGATTTCTATATTTTGCTTTCCATTCTAACCCCAGATTCTAGCACAATGCCTAGCACACTATAGCTATTACATGATACTGAGTGGAATACAGGCGCTTCTGCTATAACATGATCAATCTATTCCTTAAAAATCTCTTATGAGGCAATATCAGGGGCTTAGAATACCAGGGCTTACAGGAAAAAAAAAAATCATGTTAGAAATACATAACTCAAAACCTAGGAGGACTCTGTAACAAAAACAGAGCTCTAAAGGAAACAATTTGGACAGCCCCTGCAGACAGTTCAATGGTGCCAAAGGCTGCTTCTGGGCATGTTAAAAATGCAGAAGACAAAAGGGCAAATGTTGGCTTGAGGGCACTGACAAATGGGAATGAAATTGGAGCTGGAAGCACGTGGGGCGGCCCTAGGTGGGCACAAGGAGGCAGAAGCAGTCAGAATGCCAGCTTGGGGGTGCGCCTCTCTGAGGAGGGAGTCCCAGTGAAGGGGGCTCCTGTTTGAGGTGTCATCAATCTGGAATAGCCGCTGGCAACACGCGACTGTTAAAATTCTAATTAATTACAATTCAATAAAATTGAAAATTCGGTTCCTCTGTGCCACTAGCTGCATTTCAAATGCTCAATGGCCACATATGTTGGGTTTCTCAGTTCCATTTTCTTCATCCAGGACTGAAATGACTCCTACCTCTCTAGTAGCTGAACTGATGGCTTCTTTTTGACAGAAGCTTATAATTCTCTTCCCACTCTTCTGACACCCCTTTGCATAGAAAAATTTGGGTATAAACCAGTACAGCTTCCATGTTATATTGACATAAGTTCTTATCACCTAACTAGAAGTATAAAAGCATATATTGTAACAGCATGGACGTCATTGATCAGTGCTGTATGGTTCCCTCAACCTTCTCTTTCTATAGCCTCAAATAAATCATCCCACTTATAGATACTTATACTGAGTAGTAAAAACTTCTTCAATCCCTTCATGACCCCTCCATCGGCTATAGGGAATTCCCAACTTAAGAAGAAGGTGTGTTTGCACTGTTTATTTCTTTTTTTTTAATTTTTTTTTATTTATTATTATTATTATACTTTAAGTTCTAGGGTACATGTGCATAATGTGCAGGTTTGTTACATATGGATACTTGTGCCATGTTGGTGTGCTGCACCCATCAACTCGTCAGCACCCATCAACTCGTCATTTACATCAGGTATAACTCCCAATGCAATCCCTCCCCCCTCCCCCCCTCCCCATGATAGGCCCCGGTGTGTGATGTTCCCCTTCCCGAGTCTAAGTGATCTCATTGTTCAGTTCCCACCTATGAGTGAGAACATGCGGTGTTTGGTTTTCTGTTCTTGTGATAGTTTGCTAAGAATGATGGTTTCCAGCTGCATCCATGTCCCTACAAAGGACACAAACTCATCCTTTTTTATAGCTGCATAGTATTCCATGGTGTATATGTGCCACATTTTCTTAATCCAGTCTGTCACTGATGGACATTTGGGTTGATTCCAAGTCTTTGCTATTGTGAATAGTGCCGCAATAAACATACATGTGCATGTGTCTTTATAGCAGCATGATTTATAATTCTTTGGGTATATACCCAGTAATGGGATGGCTGGGTCATATGGTACATCTAGTTCTAGATCCTTGAGGAATCGCCATACTGTTTTCCATAATGGTTGAACTAGTTTACAATCCCACCAACAGTGTAAAAGTGTTCCTATTTCTCCACATCCTCTCCAGCACCTGTTGTTTCCTGACTTTTTAATGATCGCCATTCTAACTGGTGTGAGATGGTATCTCATTGTGGTTTTGATTTGCATTTCTCTGATGGCCAGTGATGATGAGCATTTTTTCATGTGTCTGTTGGCTGTATGAATGTCTTCTTTGGCTGGAGTGCGGTGGCACAATCTCGGCTCACTACAAGCTCCGCCTCCCGGGTTCACACCATTCTCCTGCCTCAGCCTCCCGAGTAGCTGGGACTACAGGCGCCTGCCACCACGCCCAGCTAATTTTTCATATTTTTAGTAGAGACGGGGTTTCACCATGTTAGCCTGGATGGTCTCGATCTCCTGACCTCGTGATCTGCTCACCTCGGCCTCCCAAAGTGCTGGGATTACAGGCATGAGCCACCACACCCGGCCTCTAAGTCACCTTTTAAAAACTGATACGATGTTCCAAAATTAACCTAGAAAAGCCCGCGCAACTCATTAAATCATGCAAGATAGCATTTATTAGGTACAGATTATATGCCAGATACTGGCCTGAGTCCTCTGCACATTTACCTCATTAATTCTAACACCCAGCACTAACGATGGTGCTCTCAGGTGAATTGTCTTCTCAGCCTCATTTTCCAGTTGAGAAAACACAGGTAAAAGAGGTTAACAACTTGCCACAGGTCACACACCATCAGTTCACAAGAGCATGTGCTCAACCACTTCACAACCGTGGAGAAACACAACTCATTACACATAACTGTGCAAGAATGAAAGTCAGTAATTAGAGGCTTGCAGTTCACCTGGAGCACAGGTGTTTGATTATAAGGGTTGGTCTGTGGCGCGAGCCTCCTCCTCCTCCAGCCTCAATTCCACATACGCCCCTCCAACACATGCAACTGGCCGCATAAATCCCCCACCAGCCTCACCAGGGAGCCCCTCTGCACACCACTCGATCAGGCAATGCCAGCCTCAGCCGCACCCCAACTCCTGCCTCCATTTCTGTCCTGCTCTCAGACACCTCATAGTCCCCAATACAGCCTACCTCCCAATCCCCAGGAGGAAGAGCTAAGGGCAGCAGATTCACCCTCTGAGTTTTTTTTTTTAATCAGGGTCCATCCCTTCAAAATATACCGCCATGAGAGGGCCCCTGAGTGACATTCTGAATGGCTTAACGGATTCCTGTCAAAAGTGCTCGTATGTATTGGAATTTGTACACTGGCGTCTCCAGGACAGCCACTTCCTTTTAAAGCTTCTATGGACATTTCCTACACTGAAGCCCCCGTTAGAAGTGTTTAGGACTGCTTCATTCAATGTACTGCCTCCTAAGTCAAACACAGTGAAAATAGAGTCATTTACCAGATGGCAACTGAGAACAATGGAAACTTACCTGTATAAGCTGATGGTCGGTTCAACTGCCAACATCACGAAGGGCGCTACCGTGTAAGAGACAGCCAGCTGAGTGACGGCCCAGGTGCCTGCATCATACACAGCCTTGAGAGCTCCTGAAGAAAGGAAGTAATGTCTGTAGTTGTTCCTGACCTGCAAGCCAACACAGGCAACCGTAGTGAGGAGCGGGTAAAAAACAAATGACAACTTCCACTCTGCACATGCAGGTAGTATGCCACAGCAACACAGGCTACAGAAGACAACCAACATCTGAGTTGTATTCTCAGCTACAAATACCATCAGGACTCCTTGTTTTTATTTTTATTTATTTATTTATTTATTTTTAAGACAGAGTCTTGCTCTGTCACCCAGGCTGAAGTGCAACGATACAATCATAGCTAACTGCAGCTTCAAACTCCTGGGCTCAAATGATCCTCCCACCTCAGCCTCCCAAGTAGCTGAGACTGCAGGCACATGCCACCGTGCCCAGCTAGTTTTAAAAAAAAAAAAAATTGCAGAGATGTGGGTCTCGCTTTGCTGCCTAGGCTGGTCTTGAACGCCTGGGCTCAAGCAATCCTCCTGCCTCAGCCTCCCAAAGTGCTGGGATTACAGGCGTGAGCCACTGTGCCTGGCCAACTTTTCTTATTAAAATAATAATAATAATAATAATAATACGTGTTCACTATAGAAAAATTGTCAAACAACTAAGCAAACAAAAAAAAATTTTCTTTCTCTTTTAACACCTCCCAAAGGAAAGCATCACTTAAAAACTTGGCGCAGAGCCATCCAAGCTTTTTCTATTCATATGCATCCATGTTAATATTGTTACTGGCACCAATATAATTTCTAGCTCATTTTTTCATTTAGTAATATATCATACACTTTTTTCCGTGTCAGTAAATATTAATCTCTAATATAACTTTAAGTTAATCTGGAAGAGTTAGCTTGTCTTTCCATCCCATTTTGCTATTATAAACAATTCTGTGATGCATATCCTTGTAAATAAAGCTCTGCCCTGTTTCCTAGTTACTTCCTTCAGGTAATGATAACACAAATAATATTACTATTACTAATAATACAAGCAGCTACCATTTACTGAGTGCTTACTCTGTGCCAAGCCTGTGTTAATGCTTTGCATGACTCATCTCCGGTTGATTCTCCCATCAAGCTTAATATGTTAGCATCATGATTCTCATTTTACAGATAAACTGAGACTTAGGTAAAGAGATAATTCTTTGAAATGGAAAATGCTAGGTCAAAGGATACACTCCTTTGTAGGTCTTCTGACACATGTGACTAGATCTGGCTCTAGAAAGACCCCCAGTTTCCAGATTCAGGTCAAAGGCAGAGCTGGAAACAATGGCTGGGCGATAGGCAAGTCAGCCTCAAAAGAGAAGACGCATCAGTGCCCAAGGCTGCCTCTCAGCCCTAAGTTCCTCAGGACAGAGACCAGGGTCCATCCATCGAGCAATGCTGCACATTAGGTATGAGATTTTACTGGGTAACTTCTAGGGCCCAAAGACACTTCATGACTGTTGAGTTCAATCTCCTTCTAGACAAAATAAAAACACTGTTCTATCAACTCTCTCTTCTCTATCCCCTACATAATTTGTTTGCGAATAGTGTTTCCAGGCCATCCAAAAGAAAAGCTCTACACAAATCTGAGCCTTTACGCCAGTTGAGCTCATAGAGTAAAAGACACCTGAGGGAATAATCCTCTGGATATATTAGCAAACAGAATTCTGAGTTTTATTTCTTAATTTGGCCTGACCACTTGTTCTTTTCTTTTATAATCTAAATAGTTACATGAACAGGAGAGAAGAAAATGTCTCCCCTGTTTTCTATGTACAAATATGTATAATATGCACTTAATTTCAAAAGTATACTAGCCAGCATGAACAGTAATTCACTTTGTTCATATATATATATGTATAAAAATGAGAGGACCCAAATAAAAAATAAAATAGAAATTCAAATATATATATATTTATATATATATATTTATAAATATATATTCAAATATATATATATTTCAAATATATAAATATAAATTCAAATATATATATATTCCAGCACACCTGTGTCTGACTAAAACAAGAGACCCTCAGGGGAGGGACTCTTGTCTTGTTCACTGCAGTAGCCCAGCACCTAAATCACTGACTAGCACATAGTAGGGCTCCTGAAACCTTCACAGGATAAAATGAATTAAACGGTGAGTGGATAGCTATGTGGGGGTTCCTGAATTCACATCCAAAATATGGCTCAACCAATGTCAATAAAAACTCTTGGCATCAGAAATAAGGAGGGCCACAATCATAATCAAAGATTAAAATAAAATTAAATACAAAACTCCTGTATTTGGCAACGAAAGCACTGAACCACAATTACTTCTATGCATGCTTGTCTTCTTCTTGGAGGAAAGTTTTATTCTTTATTATCGTGCTGTACAACAAGCAAATTGCAGAACAATCTAGAGAAACTACAGGCTCCTGAAAAAACCTAGAGAAGCAAATTTACAAAATTCACAAACACAAACTAAGCTAACTGCGTTGGGCATGTGAACACATGAGGTTAGATTAATCTCCGACAGACTCACTTCCTGTGGCCGCTACCTCATTGACTGCTCAAGAGACTTTGTGAGTTATTTCTAGGCTCAGAGTAATGAAATGAGAAATTAAGCAAAGTATAAGCAAATTGAAGTCCTATGGTGCCTACGTTAATTAATCATCATCATCATCTGTACTTACTAGACTGTATATGTTCACAGACTTTAACAATTAAAAATGTTTTCATCTCTTAGGGTACTAAACATTGTCCCTACAATGCCTTTTGTTTCACAAACTACGAACATAAAATGGTTAACCATTTTTGTAATGATTCCAGATTCCTACATATTCAAGTATTTCTCTAACAGGAAGACTCTTGTATACTGGACTGATTTTTCAAAACATCGCTCCCATGTTCACATCCCACCCCCAACCCTACTTAGGACCCAACAGATAACAAACATGCAGGCATCAGATTGCTGAGGGGAAAGACCCTAGGCCTAAAGGATGCTTACCGCTCTAGCTGCTAATGTGACAAGAATTCCAGTTAAGAAGGTAAAATAGTATCCGGGGTAGACACCATGCCACAAAGCAGAGAGGATGAAGGTTAGCACCGTGGGGTACCAAGGAACCCGTTCATAGCACACGCTGCAAAGACAGGAAGGAACAAGACACAGGTGAAACATACCAGAAACTTCTAACTACAGCTGTTGTTTCTTGGATAAGACTATGCAGAAATCATTTGGTCCATTACTGATGCGATGCCTCCCTAACCGTCTTCAGGGACTTGCAGTGCAATCCAAGCAGCCTGGACTACCCTGATTTCCTTAAGCATTACCAGATAGGTAATTCACAGCTCAGCCTTTTGAAGGGATGTTATACATTTTTAATTTCCATAGACTAAATGATCTGGACCCATCACACTACATCTGTTACATCTGTTATAGGTCTGAGTGATCACTTTCCACCCAGCAGGAGTTCCTGCCTTACAGATGCTTACTCCACCAATGGCCTCATTTACTGGGGGTGCTTAGTAAGTGCCATTGTCAGTAACAATTTTGGAATCAGGGTCTTTAGAAATGAATATCCTTATTTAGTAAAAATTAATTTACCTTTCCCACCAGGCTCCTATGCCATCTAACCTAATCAGCACCATCACCCTATTCATCTCTTTTGGCAATGACTCCATTACAAAAGCAATATGTCGGTTATGTGACCTCTTCAGGTCTCCCAGTGTCTATCAGACTTCAATCCATGAATCTGCCTTAAAGAGTGATACTGTGACAATCTAGCAAATGTCAGCAAATACCCTGAAGGTTTTTGGCTTTCTGATTGTTTATTTGAAAAAAAAGCGATAGGGAATTTCCCCCCAAAACTCAGTCTATGAATTGCCAATGGCACTCTAAGGAAGCCACCACCTCATTTGCTAAATGAGAGGACCCAAATAAAAAATAAAATAGAAATTCAAACAGTTAACACCAACACAGCACTGTATGGGTGGTCAACAGCAACCAATTTAAACACAAACTAAGCATGATGGCTCCCTCTTCATAGGAAGAAAAAGAATGCATTTGGAGAGATGAACACAGGACTGAGAGCAGATTTGGACATTGGATGACTCAGCACATTGGGAGTACTCAGTATGTAGAAACAGAAGTTTATACTAAAATCATTTCAAAATTAATTAATAGCAATAATGTCGAGGCCAAAATTTCAAGATGACTATGTTCAGATCAATTGTCAGAAAATACTGCATGAGTTTACTTTGGAGGAATTACTACACACTCTGTCTCTTCTCTTACCCCAGTGTTTTGACCCATGAAAGATGCTGCTTATCAAAACAGTAGAATCTCCTTTAAAGCTTAATATTTTTACATACTCCCTGTATTAATTATGATAGGCCTATCACTAGGTAACAGAGCTTGCTGCTTCAAGGACGGCATATTATTATTTCTGTAGTAAATAACGTTTTTAATTTTGGAACATGTAGGAAAACAAAAGGATAGGGAAATATCAACAAAAATATAAATTTTAAAAGCATAAACATCTGGGATACCATAAAGCGTTTACTGCTAGGGGTGAACACTGCAGTCATCGGTGATTTGATGCAGGCATTAACCTTCCTTGACATCTGAGCAATAGACTCTCCCTCAAGGTAAGAGGCAGCACAGCAGAGAGGGCAAGAATCTAATTCTGGGCCGGGTGCGGTGGCTCCCGCCTGTAATCCCAGCACTTTGGGAGGCTGAGGCAAGTGGATCACCTGAGGTCAGGAGTTTGAGATCAGCCTAGCCCACATGGTGAAACCTCATCACTACTAAAAATACAAAAAATTTGCTAGGCTTGGTGGTGGACACCTGTAATCCCAGCTACTCGGGAGGCTGAGGCAGGAGAATCACTTGAACCCAGGAGGTAGAGGTTGCAGTGAGCCAAGATCGCACCATTGCACTCTAATTTGAGTGACAGAGTGAAACTCCTTCTCAAAAAAAAAAAAGAAAAAAGAAGAAGAAGAAGAGGAAGAAGAAGAATAAGGAGAAGGAAGAGAAGAAGAAGAAGAAGAAGAAGAAGAAGAAGAAGAAGAAGAAGAAGAAGAAGAAGAAGAAGAAGAAGAAGAAGAAGAAGAAGAAGAATCATCATCATCTAATTCTGAAAGCAGACCATTTGTACTTGTATCTGTCCCTTAGCTGGGTGACTTTGGGCAAGTGACATAACCTCTCTGGGTCTCACTTTTCCTCACCTGTAAAATGGGGGTAATGACTCACAACATCTCATGGGATTGATGGAGGATAAAACCAGGACCTGGTATACAGGAATGGCAGCATTCAGGGATATAAAATAAATATGCTACATTATGACCTTCTCAAATCACTGTATTTCTACTTTTTCATTTATGGGGCACAGATGTTAATACAAAACAAGAGTGTCAGATGACATTGCCACAGGCAGACTCCCACTGTTCAGCTACTGACTCCCCTCCAAACATATCCCAGTGCCCTAAGTAAGGAGGTCGTTTTTGTTTTTCTTACCGCTTTAGCCAAGTAGCTGTCTGAATATTCCAGTTTTCCAAGTACATTTTGAAACTTGTGGCAGTCTGGAAAGAAGAAAATAACACCTATCATTAACTTTAAAAATACCCCAAGTAATGGGAAGTTCTCCCCAGTTTCCCTGGCAGCAGGTTAGAGACGGTATTTCAATAGTGACTACTCACAGTCAAGAGCAAATCAGCTGTTCCTTCCTACACAGGACAATTTTCTGCTGTTTATAAGATCCACTTTGCAACTAAAACTTGGCTTGCAAGATCTCAATTTTTTTTCAAAATGTATTTTCAAATTACAGGAAAACTGAAGGAACGTTTTGTGGGTTTCCCTTCCACTCTGGTTAAAATTTTTTAAGCCATCTGAATTTTATAATTAAATATTCTAAAAAGGAATTTGCCCCAGGAAAAGTTTAATCATGGGAATTTGGTGCCTTTATGGAGACAGCTTAAATGTAATTGTCATCTTTTCACTGTGTAACCCTCTAAAACTAGGTCAGTCTTGTGCAGTTAACTCTATAGATAGCTACTCAGGTTCCAACATTTCCAGTTGTTTCTGGAATACTAAGAGATTTTATGCACGAAGGGATCAAAACACAGGAAAGGAAACAAATATCACCCAACTGGCAGTGACGCAAGCAAATCAACTACTGAGAAGGGACATCCCCACGATAACCCATTACCTGGGTTTTCTCTGTAGAAAAAACAAACAAACAAAAAAGGTCTTATCCAAGTCTAGTGATAAAAAGCACGATGCAGCTGGGCGTGGTATCTCATGCCTGTAATCCCAGCACTTTGGGAAGCCGAGGTGGGCGGATCCCCTGAGGTCAGGAGTTCAAGACCAGCCTGGCCAACATGGCAAAACCCCATCTCTACTACAAATACAAAAATTAGCTGGGCATGGTGGCGGGCACCCGTAACCCCAGCTACTCAGAAGGCTGAGGCAAGACAATTGCTTGAACCTGGGAGGCAGAGGTTGCAGTGAGCTGAGATCGCACCACCGCACTCCAGCCTGGGCGACAGAACAAGATGCCATCTCAAAAATAAATAAATAAATAAAATAATATAAAATAAAAAGCATGATGCAAACATACAAGGATCAGAATTCCTAAAGAAGGTAGAAAATCTAAGTGCCACTTTTTTCTGAAGTGTTTTCAACGATAAGAAAATCATATACAGGCCACACATTGGCCTAATGTAGTATGTCTGTAAGGGACAGAAGGAAGGAGGAAGGGAGAGAAAAGAGGGAGGAAGGAAGATAGATGGAAAATAGATCTTTTTATTGTGAGTTTTTATTTCAAAACCTCAAGGAGTTTTATTTATCTATTTCTTCTATGGCTAATAAAATGCTATAAGCCCAGCCTTGGGGTGTCTTAACTAATCAGACTTCCTTGTTTTTCTTTACCTCCTTATTCTATATCAAATGTATGATGACAATGTAAACTTTCTCCTTCTGGTTTTCTTTTATAAGAAATACATACTTCATGACTTAGCCCTTTACCCTGAAGACATGTCCACCGTGGAAGGATTCTGTGTTTTGGCGCACAGCTAGGGGGACTAGTAGGCAGCCGAAGGTCAAGGGGGACCACCCTAAAGGACATTTACCCAACAAAACTCCAAGGCAGCCAGTCCATGAGTTTTGAGGGAGAGAAGAATGTTAGTGAGAAAAAGTCGTAACACACTTGAACTCTCTCTGACATCATCTATGTAAAAAAGAGAAGCTTACGGATCACCTATACTGCTTTTCCAAAACTGAGATAGGTCATTCTGAAAGCTGGACCTTGTGCACTTACATTGTGGCCCATCGTGACCGGGGACTGCTTCTTGCCTCACGTGCAGCGACCAATAGTAAAAGCATTATTTGTTCATTCAGAACTGATGCTGGACCTTGGCCATGCTCTTACAGCATCTGCCAAGGTCTTCCACCCACAGGAGACCCCAGATCCTCTAGGACTATACAAAAATGAATGTTTTGCCCACAGTAGGCCCTCAATTAATATCTGTTGAATCTGATTGACCAGAGTAACCAAATAGCATGATGAGTTTAGGTTGAACATATGATGTAATTTACTTAGATAACAGTGGCATGCTTCTATTTCTTTCTGCTTGTCTGTCTTTTGAAGTAGCGCTGTCTCAATGCTAAAAAAAAAAAAAAGAAAAGTAAAAATATAATGCTCCCTATAAATTCCACCATGTTTTGTAGTTAAAATGCAGATCACTTTCCCTCTGGAGGCCATCCACATGCAAAAAGCCTCAGGCAAAAGATGTTGGGGGTTTCCCCCATGCCTCCTTCTGGCCTACTTTCCACCCAATGTGGGTGGCAGGTGGTCAGTTTCCATCTATCTCTGACTTCTTGCTCTATACACACAATCCCTCCCGACCAAACTCTGCAGTGGGCTCTGTCTGCCCTGTGGCAGGTGGAAAACCAAAACCAACAGCAAACATGAGTCACCTGGCTAGGAACCCAATGCTTCTGCATGTTGAGAATCACGCCCATTCAGCTAAAGGGGGGAAAGGGTCTGAGACTTGGCATTCCTGTCTAATCCAAGAGCTATCAATGCAAAGAAAACCCAGAATGATGTGGCCCCAAGGAGACCACCTCTGATAATGACAGCAGACCAAAAATTGTGGTGCAAGAATGAAGACAGAAAAACCACACTATTCTAGTGACCTAAAAGTTGTACATTATGACAATTCTTCTTAAAAGTGAATGCATTATAAATGCCTCCAAAGGGACCACACAGAATGTTTGCAATATTGAAATCAAAATACAGGAGCTTCCAGTCTGCATTCATCACTGAAATAGGTAGAAAGAGAAGAGAGAGCGATCACACATTGGGACCTTCTAGTTGAAAGAACAGGAATATAAACAACAAAAAGATTTTCCTGGCTCTTTTTCAGATGTTTTTGTGTCACTCTTCCTTGAACCATTAAAACTGTCAAGAAAGTAGATATCTTTAAAAAAAAAAAAAAAAAAAAAGAGAGAGAGAAAAACAATTCTGAGGTTCAAAATGTCCAGGAGGCTGCTGAGCCTGGCAATCCCCTGAGAGCAGCTTTTCTTCAGACACATGGATGAAGCATTGTGGGGATACGACACTCAAAGCAAACCATTTGCTTTCTTCACTATGGAAGTTGGACTTAAAAGCATCATATACTCACCTCAATTTTCCAGATGTTTAGGTTCGAAAGCAGATCCCAACAGAAATTCCCATTCTTATCCACTCCGCTGAACCCAAAGCCAGCTGCATTATTCACTGCATCAGCTATGGTTTTTAAAGTAACACATTAGGATATGGAACAAAAGTCACATGGCTGCTTTTAAAAGACACTAAATATCTGTCTAGCTTCAAGATGGAGAAATATGCAGTAGTGTCCTTGGAAAAGGAACCCCAAAATGTAAAGGATCTGCTAACATTCTGAAGCAGAAAAATATGTATTGGCTGTTTGGTAACCTTGAGTTTTAGGCATTCATTCCCCTGCATTTAGGGAACACCAGCTAAGGTAAGAAGAAAGCAGCTAGATGTCCGTAGAATGCAAAAATGAGAATAAACAAGAAACGAAGAACCAAAATGAATAAATAAACAGGAGAATTTAGTGACCAACTTGACAGGAGGGGAGAAAAGAAAGGAGGTAAAAATAGATCTGAGTTCAAATACAAAGACCAGAAGAAACAGGGGACCCAGAAGAGGTCTCAGAGCTGTCACTAAAGACAGCAGGGCATTACCTAAGAGGTAGTGCTAAATCAGGAGGAGAACCAGCTCCGCAAGAGCGATTGGAGCTCCGTCTGGACATGTTAAGCATGACCTGCCGGTAGTGTATCAGTTGGAGCTGCCGAGATGGGGTTAAAAAAAGTTTAGGTCCCAAGACAAAGGACAGAGCTAGAGGTGTGACTCTGGGGCCAGCTGCAATGGAGGCCATGTGTGGACAAAATCATCCAAGTCAGCCACCCATAAGTCCCTTTAAAACTCCTGTTTCCATCTTTATCTTATGTCACTGAACTATAAGAGAATGTCCTCCTGCTGGAATATCTCATCTCCATTCAATTCCTTAATGAACTCAACACACTTTTATTATGATGACCAAGAGTCTAATTATCTCTTTCTGCTTATTTAAAAATCTGTTAGAATATTTTCTAAGAAAAAACTAAAATGAACTAATCAAAATAATTAAGAGATAGCACTATGAAATCTTTTTTTTTTTTTTTTTTTTTTTTTTTGAGACGGAGTCTCGCTCTGTCACCCAGGCTGGGGTGCGGTGGCATGATCTCGGCTCACTGCAAGCTCTGCCTCCCGGGTTCACTCCATTCTCCTGCCTCAGCCTCCCGTGTAGCTGGGACTATAGGCGCCCGCCACTGCACTCGGCTAATTTTTTGTATTTTTAGTAGAGACGGGGTTTCACTGTGTTAGCCAGGATGGTCTCGATCTCCTGACCTCGTGATCTGCCCATCTCGGCCTCCAAAAGTGCTGGGATTACAGGCGTGAGCCACCGCGCCTGGCCAGCACTATGAAATCTTAGATCTGGAGATCTTAGAGAAATCTTTCTTTTTCTATAAAAGTCCAACTCTAGATGGCCTTCTGAAGAGCTGCCTTAAAGAAAAACAACCTGTCCTAAGTCTGTCTCATTTACATTTGGCAGAGATAATGATTTAACACTGCTTCTCTTATACTTGGCTTCACTGTAAGATGATCTGGTTTCTTTTAGAAGGAAGCATGAAAGAGACCAAGTCCTTCTATGTCATTCTCCCCTCGCCAACTGGATGGGAACCCAGTGGAGAAAAAAAGACAAACAAAGTGAGGGTGTGCCTGTAAGAAACTGATGGTTTTAAACGTGTGGGAACTAATTCGTGAGTGACAGAGATCAATGACACTAAGGGCCTTGAGGTCTGTGTTGAGAACTAAAACCAGAGCCAGGCTGACCGTCACTGGAACCAGTATAACCACTTCTAAATTCCTTCTTCCATCTCCAGCCTCATTTCTGGCACAGCTGGTTAGACCTAAGAGAAGAGAATAATGGAACTATCTTCTCTCTCTCTCTCTCTCTCTCTCTCTGTGTGTGTGTGTGTGTGTGTGTATGTGTGTGTGTGTATTTTCAGCGCTTATTATCTTTCCAGGACTCTATATAATAATTTACAGGCAGTTCCTTATTTAATCTTCATAATAGTATTGAGACAGAAGGTTAAGGATGGGCTCCAGGGGGAAATTGGACAGGTTTCTACCTCCACTTGGCAGCATACTACTACATGGGCCTGGGAGAAGAATCATCTAACTTCTAGAAACTTATTCCCTTGAGCATAAAATGGATATAATAATGGTACTCATTTTAAAGGGCTGTTGAAAGGATTAAACAAAATTAAATATGTGTGCAGTAGATAGCTCAGTGCTGGCCCAAGTTAACACTCAAGAAAGGTTAGCTCCTATTATTATTATTATGCTATTAAGGGGACTGAGGCTAGAGATATTAGGTAACCTTTAAGATCATGTAACCTCTGGGAGGTCAAAGCAGGCAGATCACCTGAGGTCAGCAGTTCGAGACTAGCCTGGCCAATATGGTGAAACCCCATCTCTACTAAAAATACAAAAATTAGCTGGGTGTGGTGGTGGGCACTTGTAATCCCAGCTACTCCAGAGGCTAAGGCAGGAGAATCGCTTGAACCCAGGACACAGAGGTGACAATGAGCCGAGATCGCGCCATTGCACTCCAGCTGGGCGACGAGAACAAAACTCCATCTCAAAAAAAAAAAAAAAAAAAAAAAAAAAATGTAATTTGTCAACAATGCCAGAATCTCAATCCTAGAACTTGATTCCACAACCTGAGTAGGTACGAGCCACCCTGAAAGAGGAAAATGGTGAAAGGTTCCCAAGTACTGACTCTCAGAACCACACTGAGCTGATGTTGGAATCCTGACTCCGCCTAGTGATCCCACAGTCATTTATCCAAGCCTGGTTTTTGTCTCAGAGCAGTGACAGGCTCTAAGTTCACCAGTCCAAAAGTGGTTTTACTTGTACTGTGCATGTCTCCAATCTATTATTACAGATAGATTAATTTGTATGCCCATCTGTTGGACTATGTGGTCCTCAGAAAACAGCCCAGACTAAAGTCTCACTAACTAGTACTAGCACTAAGTAGTAGGGGGAAAACAGCCAGGACCATACACTAAGTCCAAAAGAAATAGTTTGATTATTTGAATATAAACGGTATCTAGAGCTAGGCTAACACAGTGAAGCTCAGCGGAGATTCATCAAGAGGCCAGCTTTAAGGATTAAATTTATAATCATGTGCAATTAGTCCATCAATTATATGTAAATGGTGTTTTAAAGAGAGCTGGAGAAAACAATTATTCGGTTAAGCAGTTTAAATATTCCCTGATACACTATTCATTGCTTCTTTATTCATAAATAAGACAAAGGTTAATTTCCAACCAGCCCATGCAATCTAAACTGTAACAAACTTCAAATTGAGGCCATACAAATTAATGAAGTGTTTCTACTGAAGCTACCCCCAAAAAAAAAAGAAAGAAAAGGGAAGCATGGGGGGAGAAAAAGAGCTAAGTCCACATGGAAAGCTCTCCGCAGGAAGGGGTACCTCTCCACTGTACTCCAGATGTCCGGGGAACTCCCCAAAGGGTAGAAAGGTGCAGGTGCTCCCTGTTCCCATGACACTTCCCAGTCCAGGTCCCTCCTTGTCTCGGACTTTCCCTATGGAAAGGAATGGCCTTTCTTTCCTCCTGAGATCAGGAGCTGATTTAGTCCAGAAGCCAGCCCTTAAGCTCTGAGATACAGAAAATGGGAGCAGGAGGATAGGAAGAGAAAAGAGAAAAGGAAGGTGGATGAGGCAGCAGAAGATAGTAGGAGGGAATTATATATATTCTCTCTGTCTCTCTCAGTCCCCTACACACACACAGTCATTCAGATTAGAGGAAATTAAAACTATTAATTATTTAGCCAGCAACAGTGGCTCACCCCTGTAATCCCAGCACTTTGGGAGGCTGACGCGGGTGAATTACCTGAGGTCAGGAGTTCGAGACCAGCCTGGCCAACATGGTGAAACCCCATCTCTACTAAAAATACAAAAATCAGCTGGGCGTGGTGGTAGGCCTCTGTAATCCCAGCTACTTGGGAGGCTGAGGCAGGAGAATCGCTTGAACCCGGGAGGTGGAGGTTGCAGTGAGCCGAGACCGTACCATTGCACTCCAGCCTGGGTGACAAGAGCAAAACTCCATCTCAAAAAAAAAAAAAATTAACATAGAAAAAATAAGCTCAATGTTCTAAGTAGGGTTCTAACCGTAGCAGGTCTGATGCCTGCCCGCTACAGAAGTCACCATTTGTAACTGCAGAACAAGAAATACGATAAAAGACTACTGAACCTTCCCCAATGACTAGTCTGTATTCATCCTTTTCTCTTTATTCCTCCCACTAGGATGGCACTTGAAGAGTATTGCCTGGTGGTTGTATGTCTGTGTTCCCAACCATGCAGCAATCCTGAGGGAGAGTCAATGTCCTACCTTTCGATTCCTCCTAGCACAGAATCTGGTACTCAACAAAAACTCCTTGAATTAAATTGAAAGCGTACAGAAACAAAATTTCCCTCATTGTAAATTTTACAAAAGCTCTAAGTCAGATCTCTCCGGCTAAATGTTACATAAATACAGCATTGGACTGAACTTATGCAGGAACATTTTGGCCCTTAAAAATAATTTGGACTGGGGGAGGAAGGAATGGGGAGTTATTTTTTACTGGGTACAGAGTTTCTGTTGGGGTGATGAAAAAGATCTAGAGATAGACGGTGGTGATAGTGGCATAGTATTGTGAATGAACTTCATACTACTGAAGTGTACCCTCAAAAATGATTAAAATGGTAAATTTTACATGTATTTTGCCACAATGAAAAAAAATTTTTTTTTTTTTTGAGTCAGAGTCTTGCTCCATCACCCAGGCTGGAGTTCAGTGGCGTGATCTCAGCTTATAGCAACCTCCACCTCCCCGAGTCAAGCGATTCTCATGCCTCAGCCTCCTGAGTAGCTGAGATTACAGTACTTGGGATTATTCCACTAATTTTTTGTATTTTTAATAGAGATGGGGTTTTGCCATGTTGGGCAGGCTGGTCTTGAACTCCTGACCTGAAGTGATTTGCCAGCCTCAGCCTCCCAAAGTGCTGGGATAATAGTCATGAGCCATTAAACCGAGCCAAAAAATAATAATTTTTTAAAAAAGTAATTTGGTACCTGCAAACTTTAATTGAAACTTAAAACTTGAAGGATGAACTGAGAGGGAAGAGGAACTCAAGCGATTAAGTGCTACTCCCTCATTCGTGAGATGTGGGCTGAACCCTCGGAAATCAAGTTTAATAATCTATTTTATTTAATAAGCCAAGTCACTGCTCTCTGACATCAAGTGCAGGTCACCTGCAGCTAAGATGTCCAACTCCCATCCCTGAAAGGGTTCCAGTGTGATACAGACAGGGCCTCCATGCTTCATCAACACCCTTTCCCAGTCTCTAAGTACACTGACAGGTTTATAGCTCATGTTAGCAAAGCTTTATGCAACTGCACTCTAAAATTGTTTGAAAGGAAAGAGATAAAAGCTTAATATGAACCAAGTTATCCCACAGGAAAAAAAAAAAAGTGTGATAAAACCAAATGAAGTTGAACTTTCTACCAAAAAAAAAAAATCACTTGAAGTCAGCTTCTTTCTAAGACATAAAAACCTAACCAACAGTTCCTTAAAGAAGTGTAACCTAAATTAGCATATGTGTTGGTCAGATTAATTCAAGGTGCATCCTATATTATATAAAACCCAGAAAAATGACAAGAAAACCAAATCATTCCGGAATTTCCCCTCAACTTTCCACTGCTTTACATGGCCAGCTTTGATTGGTAGAAGGAGAAGCTTCCAAGTTTTGACATCTGTTAATAACATTCGGTTTAAATAACGGCCAGGATGTTTTTCTCCGTATCGTGGAGAACTGAGCTTATGGAGGGTGGGAGAGAGGAGTGCTATGTTGGAATGTTAAAACTGACCCTGGCTCCGCTGCCTCCCATTACATGTTGAGCTTCTTTGATTAACTGATCCAAAATGTCGTTCTGGCTAAGCCATCCAAGGAGTAGCGTTTTTCCCTCATTCATTTGCAGCTACTCCATCAAACTTACCTAAAGTCCATGCAAAGTAATACTTGGGCTTTGAGGCTTGCATGACAACATATAAGTAGCAGAGTCGAGCTGGAAAGCTTGCTTTATGGACAAACCAGTCATCCACAAGGCAGGTGACAGGAAAGGTCTTCGTGAGCGTCAAAAACAAAAGGAGAGACACCAAGGTGATGCCCAACTTGTGTATCACAGCTCCCTGAAAATGGGGAAAAATCAGTGTCACCGTGCAGAAGGCTCAGGTGTGAAGAAAACAGCTTTGGCATGGGCCTGCTAAGGATAACATTGCTCCAACAGCTGCTTGGCATTATTCCCCAGAAGGAGTGGCAACAGGCATTCTTTCTCATGAGATAAATCTGACAATGGAGATTAGGTGCTATATTTAGATACAGAACATGCCTCTGACACTTGAGGGTTGAATGTATCTAGACTGGAAGAAAATCTCCATCAGCATATTCAACGAACAAAATGCAAGTACTTATATTATCCAAAACACAAGAGAAATGGATAACAGGGTGGCAAGTTTCCATTGAGAAAAACGAAAAACGTTTGCACTTTTGCCTTCTATTCCTGTGACCAGCAGAGCCCAGGAAATGTCCTTGAGTCACCAGCAGAGAAGACAGAGGCTCAGGTATGAAGGATTCTGAGCAAGTAATTGAACACCTGGGCCAGCCAGGACATAGGCAGATAATGGGGAGCTCTAGACAGCCTTCCAGGATGGTTTAGAGGTAGCCTACTCTGGGTTAATTGTGTGCTGACTTTTTAATTCCTCTGGACAGAGTAACTTTGCCCAATTTTCCTGACATTTCAGGGAAAGTCCTTCAACATTCAACAGAACTCCAGTCTCTGACTTCATAAGAAAAAAAAAAAAAAAAAGACTTTTATTGGTAATAGGGGCATAGCAATAGCACCTCCCTCAGAGGGCACGTTGGGGTTTAAGTGAATGAGTGTTTGCAAGGTCCTGTGAACAGTGCCTGGATCCCAGTTAAGTGCTTAGCACGCCCAGCCACAATTACAGCTATATCACTGATAGCCCCGCTCATGGATCCCAGCCCTTTCCCAGCTGTATGTCTTGAACTAAAACGCAACCTCACCACTTCACCTTATCTGTGCACAGAAATGCAAGCGTTTCCTTGGAGAGTGGCAGAAAGACTCTCTGATGACATTATTTTATAAATAAAAGCGCAAGAAGCATGAAAACACTAAGGTGACAGATACTGCCTAGAAACATGGTCACTTTGGTGTCTCTCACAGCCATGGTGACTTCACTCCTAGATCGTTTTGGTAAAGCAGATGAACTTGAGATACTTGACCAGTCATAAGTGCTGAGAACCAAATGATGTCAAAAAACTCTAAAAACTCATACCTAATTAATAAATCCCTTACATTTTCAAATACTTAACTCATATTCTTTGCCAAGGCTTCAGCACTTTCAAAATATTTAACTCGAAATATCCTCATTTCCTTCCTTTCCCAATTTTCACCACTCCTTTCATTAATTACAAATGTCCCTTAAATACAGGATATTTGATCTGAATAAATTCAGCATATTTGTAAAGTTCAGTGAGTTATCCTAATATTGACTAATTTGAGATGGATCAGGTTAAATTTTAAAATATTATTTCAAAAAGTCATCTTAAATTCTCTCAAGGTCAATATAAGCAAGCTTTGGGCATGCCAAGGTAAAACTGGTTTCTCTTGCAGTAAGTGGGCTCTACAAGAAAAACACATTAATTCCAGTTCCGTGGTCCCCCCACGTTCTATGATATATTATCTTTTGGCTATACTTGAATTTCAACTCATAAAGGCAAAACACCCATAGTACTCAAACATGTTAACTTAACAGTGCTGGGCACATTGTATGCACTAAATATTGACTGATGAACTTATTGCTTTCATTTTCCTAGCCGATGAGCTTCTCAGTAAAATAAACACCCACTGCTCCAACATAGAACTGCTGCAAATAAGTAACTACACTGGTATTTTAAATAAATGAGAAAAGTTATTGGCCAAGCTTTCTGGTAAACTGTTTCGTTTCTTAATTAGAACCATTATTAGACAGAGTCAATCCTGGCAGCAAAACCCTATTCTCTAGACACTAAAAACTTACTGTGGGAGAAGGTTCTGGCAAACTGTGGAAACCTTTTTGCTTCCGGTTCACCTCCAGCAACTTCATGTGTATATGCTTCCCCTCAATGAAGGCTACGTAGTCCTTGAAATTGTTACAAGGACCAGCTATGACACTCATGAAATTGAGAAGGTAACTTAAGTATTCCAAAAAAGAGGGTTTCACTCTGTGAAAATAAAGTAAATAAATTGAAAAGTCTTCGGTCTTTGCTTTTTCTTCAGAATCTGTAAATAAGCAAACACAAATGTTATCTCTGTAGATTCGATATATGACATGACCTTTCCTTGTTTTGTTTCTATAAAGTCGGCCGAGGAGAAATCTTGTGGAAAGGAAAGGTTAAAGAAGCAGGTGGCTCACAGCAGGCGCAGAGCTCCATGCCGCCCTCTGCTGGCCAGATACAGCTGTAAGCACTCAGAGGTGGGCGAGGGCAAGTGCAACTCAGGCCGCGAAATGTCCTTTTCTCATCAACCTTCCCTGTCTACAGGACAAAACGAAGGTAATAAACACAAAGCAGGGCGGAGCCTGACCTAATGTTAGCTGATCGAGATGCTTCCAAATGGGAAAACTCCCTCCCGATTGCCAACATAAATACTAAACAAATGATGGGTGGAACCAGTTTCCACTGGAGGAGGCCACACAGAAGAACCGCAGTAGCAGCCTCTTGTCTGCTTTGGCAACCAGGCCTGAGTTCCTGAGCAACAGACCAGCGTAGTGGCAGGAAAAAAGTCTGTAGAGAACAGTTCTGTGTGGTGCTTTAATGGCATTTTGGAAGACCTGTTCTAGCAAGATAGAATAAAGGCTCCCTGAAATGCCATTGCTAACCAGTTACTGGAATTATCCCCTATAGCAGGGGTCCCCAACCCCTGAGGCCACTGGTATTGGTCTGTGGCCTGTTAGGAACTGGGCCAACAGCAGCAGGTGAGCGGCATGTGAGCAAACGAAGCTTCATCTGTATTTACAGCCTCTCCCCATCACTCACATTACCACCTGAGCTCCACCTAATGTCAGATCAGCAGTGGCATTAGATTCTCAGAGGAGTGCGAACCCTATGGTGAACCGTGCATGCCAGGGATGTAGGCTGCCACTCCTTATGAGAATCTAATGCCTGACGATCTGTCACTGTCCCCCATCACCCCCAGATTGGACCACCTCGTTGCAGGAAACAAGCTCAGGGATCCCACGGATTCTACATTATGGTGAGTTGTATAATTTTTTATTTCATTATATATCACAATGTAATAACAATATAAAGTGCACAATAAATGAAAGGCCCTCCTGAAACCATCCCCCCCACCACCACCTGCAACCCTGGGTCAGTGGAAAAACTGCTTTCCACTAAACTGATCCCAAACAGGTTGGGGACTGCTGCCCTATAGCATTTACACCCCCACTGTGCTTAGGAAAGGGCTGATTCATTAGAATCTTTCAAGAGTGCTCCACTGCTTCCAAGTCCCAATTCCTTAATGCAGGAATGAAGACGTCAACCTCCTCTACCACCTGGGACCTTCCTCACTTCTTCCAGTTGTCCCTGATTCTGTCTAGCAGGAACCCCCCGCCCCTCCACCATGGCTGCACCCGATGTGCTACCCCACATGCCATCTTTATTCTCAGATCAAAGTTATTCCCTCCCCTCCCACTTCTTCTCCAACACTCCCCCTTCCTACTTCACATCAACACTGGCAAAGCCAGCTGTAGCCCTCCTCCTGTATTTAACTCAGCTATACTCACCTCTCCTGCCCTACTTCCTATCTTTTTTCACAGTGGCATTTAATCATACTGACACTGATCATTCACTATTCTTTAGGACCCCCAAGACACATGCCCAATAAGAATACTTCTGGAGTAAACATAACCACCCCAGGGAAGGAGAGCCTTGCAGATGTACAGTTCTATTTACTCTTTGACCCAACAGATTCTACTTCTGAGACTCTATGCTATAGTTCTACCCTAACACATTTCAAAATGACCTAATACAAGGTTATTCATCACTTAATCATTTGTAAAAGTCAAAGACCGGTAACAATGCACATGTTCATCAATAGCAGATTCATAAAATAAATGATATTAAATCCATAGAACAGAATTAATGTGCAGGTATTTTTTAAATGAGGAAAATCTCTAGATACTGATATGCAAAGGGCTCGTTAATATATCATTACACTTCACTTACTTGATAGCAAGTCGATGTTGTTCAGCAGAAAGGTCTTCAGCTCTTCGACCTAATCCTATGAAAAAGAAAAGAATTTAGAAATAAGATGCTTGAAGTGAATTCGATGACAAATTATAAAAGGCTCTTATCAAAGTCATTTGAACCAAGTAATCTTTGTTTGCTTCATAAATCATAAAGAGTTCCTGTTTTCGTTTTTTTTTTAAATGCCCCGGACCAAAAGAGCTACCCATAAGTACATGTGTGAGAAGCAAAGTCTCTGTAGGTTCACATGGAGAGGGAAGGATTCAAAGTTTTCTCCTACTTAATCCGCACAGTATGACATGGACCCAGAGAACCCTTCCCATCTGGTACACCTGGGAGTTCCTTGCCACTTTGTATATGTCTTCCCTGATACATCAGAGAGAGCATCTTGCCTTTTACAGGCTGCCACAGCTTAAATACCTCCCTGGTTGCACTAGGTGCAGACACCTACTACCAGCTGAGAGCTTGGTTGTGGGACATAATGGAAAAAGAAACAGGAGACTTTCCTCTTCCAAAAAAAGGCCGGGGGAGCGGGGAATGTAATCTTGAGTGTGAGAAAATTACAAAGGAATTATCAACGTTTTCTTCTTTTTATCATTTGTTTGTATCAGAAAAACTCCCAACCAAGTCACATCTGTGCTTTCTGTGAAACGTACACATTAACATAGAGTCAAAGAAACTGAAGTATTATCTTAAAAGCAATATGTCAACTGTAAAACTGTATATTCAGCTAAGGCTGAGTACGGTCACCAACCATGAAGGCAATTCAAAACCATGCCTAAGAGGAGGTAGAGTATTTCTGGAATTTACTTGTTCCTCCCACACACGAGAAAAAAGAAAAAGGCAAGTAAACATTTTGCTGCATTTAAGGGATGTTCCAGGAAATATGGTAAACTGAGAATGCTTTAAAAAGTAAATTTAGGCAACAAGGCTGCTTAAAAAGTAAAAAAGAAGCAGTGTTTTTAAAAACTCATTTTTATAAGATCTCATCAAATAGTAATCTCTGGCAATCCTAGAAATTAAACTGATTTTAGCTATTGATTTCAGTTGCTAATGTCTATAATGTCCACTACCAAGGGGACTTTCCAACTGCAAGTAGAGTGACTAACTCACCCTGCTTTGCTCAGGACTCTCTGATTCTGGCACTGAAAGTCACATCTTCTGAAACCTTTTAGTACTGGGCAAACCAGGACGGTTGTTTACCCTAGAAAGACTCCATCCTTGGTATAAAACTACCCGGTTCTCTACAGAATGACTAAGTCACCAAGTATGAACTAGGGATACACTAGGTCAAATGAAATTATATCAGTTCACAAGCTTTAAGGAAAAATAAGGAAACTAGCTGTCAGAGATAAATTTCAACCTGTCAACATATATTTAAAAAAATGTTAACAGTCAAAAAGTGCTTGTTAGAGCAGTACAAATCCACAGAATATACTTTTACTAACTGTTCCTGGCCTCTCTAAAGCCCATATTGAAATCTTCCACCCAGCTGAAATAATCTTCCTCCCTTTCTTGGAACCCAGTCTGAACAAAGTAAATCACACTTTCTGGCCATTTTTAGGCGGTGCCTGAGTGAAGAAAATGTTCAGCTTTATACAAACAGAAGATTCTTCCTTTTCCCAGCTTTGTTGTTGTTGTCGTTGCTGTTGTTGTTGTTGTTGTTGTTGAGTCTCGCTCTGTCACCCAGGCTGGAGTGCAGTGGCGCGATCTCGGCTCACTGAAATCTCTGCCTCCTGGGTTCAAGTGATTCTCCTGCCTCAGCCTCCTAAGTAGCTGGGATTACATGTGGGTGGCACATGACACCACGCCTGGCTAATTTTTGTATTTTTAGTAGAGACAGGGTTTCATCACGTTGGTCAGGCTTGTCTCAAACTCCTGACCTCGTGATCCACCTACCTCGGCCTCCCAAAGTGTTGGGATTACAGGTGTGAGCCACCGTGCCTGGCCCTTTTCCCAGTTTTTTATAGGGAATTGTCATTAGATAATTTTCCAAGCCAAACAAACAAACGAAAACAAAAACAAAAACAACCTAGCATTTAAAAATGATTAACCAGCCAATACTATTTAATCTTTCATTAGCTTGCGAGCTTCTCAGAGATTAAACCAAAGGGAAAAGGATGTCACTTCTTTTCAACAGATTTGAAAACAAAGGGCAGAGAGTATCACAAATTAACTTAAAACATTGTAAGGATAAACAGAAAACACAGAGTTCTCAGTACAAATACGTCAGCAAATCTAGACTGCCGATTCCGCAGGAAAATGGTGAATCATGGCTGGAAAAGTGAAAGGCTATGATTGACGAGGCCTGGAAATTTTGAACAAGATAAAGCAAGATCTGCCAGCATTTGTCCAAACTTTGGACTGTGTACACAGTATAAAAAGATGAGCTCTGCATGTCAGGCTCACTCTGAGAACTAAAAGGACGGTTGCTATTCTCACCATCATGAACTTGGAATGCCAAGGTTGTGATCTTCTGAGTGACAATCATCAGAGGCCTGGAAGGAAGACAGAAAATAATTAAGATTGGCAAGAAGGCCATTGATGTGCTCTGGCTGTGCTTCCACCCAAATCTCATCTTGAATTGTAGTTCCCATAATTCCCACGTGTTGTGGGCGGGGCCCAGTGGGAGGTCATTGAATGATGGGAGCAGTTACCTCCATGCTGTTCTTGCGATACTAAGTGAGTTCTCGCAAGACCTGATGGTTTTATAAGGAGCTTCCCCTTCTCCCTTCACTCTGCAGTTCTCTTTGCTGCTGCCATGGGAAGAAAGCCATGTTTGCGTCTCCTTCCGCCATGATTGTTAAGTTTCCAGAGCCTCCCCAGCCATGAGGAACTGTGATTCAATTAAACCTCTTTCTTTATAAATTACCCAGTCTTGGGTATGTCTTATTAGCAGCGTGAGAACGGACTAATACAGCCATTGGAAAGAAACTTTTATTCTATTTCTCTGGGTGGTGGTTTTTTTCATCTCGAAGTTTATTAAATAAAATACAAAAATAATGAATTTGAAATAAACCATTTTTATTTCCCTTCGAAATCACTTTACATAGGTAGATATAACAACAGTGAATAACAAGCTCACATTAGACACTCTTGTGCCGTTACTTGGTGTGGCCCCTGGACCAGCACCATCAGCATGCCCAGGAGCTAGCTGGAAATGCGAACTCCATTCCAGAACTAGAAAATGAGAATCTGATTTTTTTTTAAACTCTGTTGCCCAGCGGGGAGTGCAGTGGCATAAACATGGCTCACTGTGGCCTCAACCTCCTGGGCCCAAGCAATCCTCCCACCTCAGCCTCCCAAACAGTTGGGATTACAGTTATGTACCATCGCACCTGGCTAATTTTTGTAATTTTTTGTAGAGACTGGGTCTTACTGTGTTGCCCAGTCTGGTCTCGAACGCGAGCTCAAGGGATCTTCCCACATGAGCCTCCGAAAGTGCTGGGATTACAGATGTGAGCAACCATGCCCACCTGAAAATCTGCATTTTAACAAGATTGCCAGGGAATTCACTCATTAAAATGTGAGAAGAGCTTGTTTGGAAGATACCTAATCCAGTGCACTGATGCCACCTGGATAGACAGATACACAGGCTCCTTCATCTAAAAGTGTTCTACTATGCTTTGTTCTATAAAAGGCAATTCTTCCATACACATGAAGTAGAAGACACATTTGTAAAATGCAGCTGCCTGTAAATAAACCATTTATTGGACAACAATAACACCAACTTTAATTTGGAAAAAGCCATCAAATAAAAACTTGCCTGAGAAGTGACATCGATGTCAACAAGGCTGCCAAGATATCTTAATGAGGGGAAAAGGAGTCTTTTTTAACAAATGGTATTGGGACAATGAGATGTATACAGGAAAGAACACAAAAATCAATTGAAAATGTATCAAAGACCTAGATCTAAGAGCTAAAACAAGAGAACCCTTAGAAGAAAACATAAGTATAAATCTTTGCGACCTCAGGTTAGCCACTGGTTTCCAAAAGCACAAACAATAAAAGAAAAAAATAGATTAAATGAATATCATTAGAATTTAAATGTTTGTGCTTCAAAGGACACATACCACCCAAGAAAGTGAAAAGATGTTTCATGGAATGCAAGAAAATATCTGCAAACCAGGTATCTGATAAGGGACTTTATTAGACTATATTAAAAAAAAAACTCTTACAACTCAATAATATAAACCACTTTTAGGCCACATCTGATGTTGTCAATGACACTCATCCACTTCTCTGTGAATCTATTTTCTTGTCTCATTACTCTCATCCTAATTCCCATTTTCCATCTCTTGAAAATAATGAAGATATATTGTAAACTATAAATATATGTAAATAAGATAAACTATTTTAAAGAAAGTACCAACAAATACCCTTTGAAATCTTACCACTATTACCCAAATTTATATCTTATTTGCAATATATTTACATCTTAAAGCCCAATGGCCAGTGTTCATTATTTGAAACAAAATTGCTAATGTTGTACACGAGGCTGAGAGAGGGAAAGAGAGCTTGGCTGTGAAAGAAGAGAAGGAAGGTCATTTGCTCCACCAGATCTGGTGAGGCAAGTGTAGCAAGATGTATTCACAGAAGACAGCCACTTACACCATGCTCTTTTACATTGAAAACAAAATTGCTCTCGTAGAAGCATGAGGTTTTGGTCCTAGTAATAAGGGCTACATTAAAGCTTTTTTAGACTAGACCGTAGCTCACCCTCCTGACAACAAGACTTCTGACCCATAACACGTAACAGATGACAAGGGCTATTTTTCTTGAAAGAGATTCACTCTAAGCATCACATTCAAGGTGGTTTCCAAACATGGCCTTCAAAGCACAAGAGGTTTCTTTCCAAAGCCTGTTTGTCTTATTTTGCTCTTTCCGAAAGACAAAAAAAAAACAAACAAACAAACCCTCCAGGAACCAGCCTTCCTTCTACAAAGCCCAGTGTGCCAACCATGCTATTTGCAAACCAAGTAAGTTCCTACGTTCAACTGATAAAGAGATAAGATATGTCATGGTATTAGCCTACCTTTCTGTCTCTGTAGAAAGAGAACATTTGTTTTCCTCTATATTGGCTTAGACCTAATGTATTCCGTGATTGGGTGGTACACGTTAAGCAAAACATTTAGTAGCCTGATATTCACATGCGCTGTGGCCATGAGAATGCACCTCTCAGATCTGGTTCTGTGCGAGTGAGCTGGCCCCATTGCTGCGATTTTACCCATGATCACACTGAGGCCATGCCTCCCTCGGGCTGCTCCCAGCTCTGACTGAGTGCAGCAGGGATACTTAGGCAGGCCCCTCCCTACAAACTGTGATTCTCATCTGTCCAGGAATTTTATCTCACTCAAGGACTCTCTACTGAATTTGCCAAAACTGTCTTAGAACTGCACTCCAATCCAGGACCTCTCTTCCTTCCTTTCCTTTTTCCTTCTCAGGCGTCAAACCTGCATTTCAATCTGTTGGCTTTTCCAGCCTCATCCATTTCCCTCTCCAATTTCCCTAGCAGGCATTTCACCAAACAAATCTCTTATATGCCTGTTTCCAGCTTGGCATCTGCTTTTCAGAGAACCCAGACTAATGCAGTACATAATACTGAATAGCTAGAGCAAAGTCAATAAATACTAATTATTCAATATAAAATCTGTACCATTGGGTCTATGTAAAAGCCATACTGTCATTCCTCAGAAAAGATGTTTTTATAGAAAAAAAATTAGAAGCTATGGGTCAAATGTTGTCACACATCATCTAGACCATACTTTCAACAATATATTGCTTCCATTTTAGATAGCTAAAGAAGTTAATTTAAATATTTAAATTTAACTAAAAAACAAATAAAAAGAAACAACTAAATAAAAGAAACAACTAAATAAAAAGAAACAACTCACATACTCACATGACAGTGAGTTTATAAAACACGATGAACTAGTAACTTGTAAAAATGCTGATCTAAAAGCAACTAAAAGGAAAAAGAGTTTAGAATCTTCCTACGTGCTTACTTTTGTGCAGTGCAAGGAAAAGCACCATACTGTCTTTCTCAAAACAAGTTCTCTCTGAATACTTTTTAATTTGATGAATTTATTTAAACTTACAGAGAGATCTGATATGAAAATTTACTTTGCCCAAGTTACTAAGACTCGAGAATCAAATCCTTAGAGTTACTGACTTAAGATAAAACTTAAGTCATCTATGTCATACTTCAATCAAATCATAAAACAATCCAGGACACATTTATTGATTTATTATTGGAATTCATGTTCTTTTTCTTTTTCTTTTTCTTTTTTCTTTTTTTTTTTTTTTTTTTTGCCAAAAAATACAAAACTCAGTACAGAAGAACATACTAAAAGCACAGGAAGGACAAAAAAAGGAGGAGATCCATAAATGGCTCGTTGATGCAGCCCAACAATTTCCTTAGGATTATGAGGCCTCCGAACTTGAGCTTTCCTCAGATTTTCACTTCTCCAACTTTGGATTTAAACACACTTGTCAATTATAGGATCCAAGGAAACCATCTGACCAGCCTGGAGTTGGACAGACTCCAGCATGGATGAAGTAAGGCTATTTTCCTTTTGTCCTATTAATTATTTTCATCATTTAAAAAAGCCAAAGAAAAATCTTATGTTTCTTCTCGAAACTAAGATAATTAGTCAAGACTAGAAAATGAAATATAATAGAATAGGAAAAATTAAGAGAAAACAAGTAGCTGAAGATATGTTTGAAGTAAAAAGGAAGCTAGAACAATGCCAGTGCCCCCCATTATTGCCTTCTGATACGGACTCCAGGCAATTCACTAGATGTGGTACCCATTCATTCATTCCCAACATCAACTTCTAACCAAAAATAACTTATCTTTAAAACATTAAACAAAATCTTAGATTTGAGCAATATTTCAATAAAACCTACCTATTTTACCTTAATCTTTGGACCTAAAGTGGTAGAGTTCTGATGTCCCAGTAAAGGTAGGATGGGACAATGAGATAACCCAGCCATTGGTTACTGGTGTCGGAAGAGCCAACCAATCACACATCTGGCTGGCCAGCATCAAGATGAACTGACATTCAAGACTCTGATATTGTCCTAACAGGTAATTTTAGAACCAAAAGGCTCTACTTCATATCTTTATTACTTCCTTTGCTTATAATAAAAATCCACTTGTGGTACTTAGATAGTAGAAAAGCAGGAAGTCAGGCAAGTAAGAAGTTTGGCAGGGTAAGAGAATACAAGTTCAACAAACTTCCACTCAACAGCAACCTAGACCTCTACTGCCATCTTGCACAACTCCAGTGGGTGCCAAGATACAATGAGACTTGTACAACCTGTAGCTCAAACCCAGTAGCAAGGGACAGAGAAAGCTCAAGCAGCATTTCTTCACCTCCCTATTGCTTCTGCCTCTCCTATACCCTCCCCACACTCCCTGAATGACTGCAGAGGAGGAGGATGATATTACAGCTTCAGTGAAATGCTCCCAATTCCTATCAATTATGCCAGCATGAAGGGAGAAAAGACGCAACTCCAGAAGTTGCAGCAAAGGAAGTACATAGTTCTACCGGGCTTGCTAGGGATGCAAATAAAGGCAGAGATCACTCCTCTGGACTCATTTCAGAGTTCACTGGTATCTATTCAGAACCATCCAGGGGTCAACTAGAGTAGGAAAGCTTTTACTCTTTTAATTTCTTCAAAAATTTAACTTCTATATTTTGGCACTCAACAGCAAAATCACCAATTCTCTATTTGAGCAAGAACTCATCGAATATACTTGGTATAACTTACATCTGCAGAACTGAATTCCAAGTGACTGCACTAGTTATGGAAAAGCTGGCAGCAGCATGAAAAAGAAGCCTGAAATAAACAAATCTTGAAATCTCTTTGCAAATATCCTCTTTTTTCCTTATTTTAGAACCCAATTATTTGAACTTACTGGCCAGGTCAGATGGAGTGACCAAGATGTCACAAACCAACAGAGCAAAACATTGTGCATGGAACAACAGGACAAATGATCTTCATCACTAGCAAGAGGTACAGGCAAGTAATATTTCTATTACACCCAGTTAAGGCAACTGCCAAACACAAATGGCAGTTTTTCCAATTCTGTTAGCTTCAGTGTACCATAACCTTTTAACACGCATGTAAATGCAAATATATTTAAATAAAATTTCAGGATTTTCTCTCATTATTATAGTAATATAAAACAGTAGAATGAGTATCAAAATCACCAATACTGTTTTTGCATTTTCAATATTTCCTTTCACTCTTTTTCTATATATGTCCACATTAAAAAGAAAAATGCAATCTTGGGACATGTATTTGTCTTGCGGTTTTTATAGTCTTTGAACATATCATTTTCAATGGAGGCATATTAGCACCATAATTTAATCATTCACCTCTTTTAGACCATTTAGGATGTTTCTGGTTTATCACCATTATTGACAACAGCTGAACATCTTTATGAACAAATTTTGATTTCCTTGTGGTAATTTAACTCCTAGGAATTTATCCTATCATAGGACATGAACTTTAAAAAAAAAAAAAATCTTGCTTGAAATGGATGGTGAAACTGCCTTCCAGAAGAGTTATGGCAGTTTACACTCCCCCTAGCAGGACATAAGAGTTCTCATCTCACAGTGTTTGCAACAACACGTGGGCAAATCAACCTGCCATCGTGATGGGAGAGCAATTATCTGCCTGAATCTGGCCTACCATGGCAAAAGGAAATAAGAGCTCTTGCTGGGGCCCTCCAAAGAAAACTCGATTTGCACCCTTCTGTGAGCAAAAAGGAAGAACCAGTTCGCTCTCACACACCTAAAAGGAACCAAGTACCAGCCTTATTACAAGCAATCATTGAGCTTCCCCCAGGAGAAAAGGAAGTACTCTAGTGCTTTTAACAGCCCACATTCACAGAGAAAACATACAGGACATTCACCACCACATGTATTAATATGAATTGTATCAGCAGCACCAATAAAAGTGTGTCTTGTTTGTTTCCCTTACCATTAATTCCAGTCCAGTCCATGAAAACTTGATTACTCTTAGAATGATAAATACAATTTCAAGTCCCAGAATAAGCTAAAGTACAAGTTTATGTGTTCTCCAAAATTACACACACAGACACACACACACACACACATATATATATATGTTTTTTGACACAAACACCTCATCTGATCCCATTCAATTCCTATCTGTGCCCTTATTCTGAAGGCATAATAAAGTATGCTAAATATTTAGATTTGCATGCATGCTCAAAAGAGAATGGCTATACATTAGGTTGCTTTAAAACACCAGGTTCAACTTCAAAATACTACTTTATCTCTTGACAAAATCCTAAACAAGATATTTCAACTGCAATAATAGAGTTAAATCAATTCCATTCTGATGAACTCGTGGTTTGCTTGCATGCCTGTAATGAGAATAAACACTGGTAAAGAACCTCTCTGATTGGCAATTTGTGATTTAAAACATTTTGTCAATTTCAGGTTGGTATGTACTCTCCATGGGTGTTAACTGACATTACCCAGGAAGAGGGATTTATGGTAGTGAGGCAGTGTGCCTTTATGGTGGTAGGGAAAAATAATGCTGCTTAATAATGATAAAAAGAAAAAAAGACAACATACCCTTCGAGAACTAGATAGTAGGGCCACTCAGTAATTAGAGAACTGAATCACGTGCAATTTTCAAGCAGATTTTTATTCTGTATTATTTCCCTAACAACAGTGTCCTTTCTAGTTCAAACATTTTGTAGTTTTGTGGGTAACATCAGAGATTTCTTAATACAAGGAGATCCAAAAAATGCCAGAGAATAAACAACTCTCGAGGACATTTATCAAGACTACGTGGCTGGAAGCGAGGTTGACAGGAACTGATTTCCATCCTCCTCTGGTGTCAGACCCCCAAATCCACAACATTCAGAAACACGTGACTGTTTTCCACAAATGCCCTTTATTTTTTTCCCTTTGGTAACTTCAGAACTCTGATTACACCCAAAATGATGTAGAAATTATTCAAGAGTTTATGGTTTTAATAAAACAAATGGAGATGTGACAAGAACAGCAAGAGATGCAGACGGTAGAGGCATCCTTATCCCGTACGATCAGGATCAGGGGATGGTTGTTAATTCATCAAAAGGTGGGGATCATAAAACAATGCGCATGAGCTTCCTAGGGCGGCTGTGAGAAATTACAAGCTGGGTGGCTTACAACCACAGAAATGCTTTCTCTCACAGTTCTTGAGGTTAAAAGTCCAAAATCAAGATATCTGCAGGACTGGTTCCTTCTGGAGGCACTGAGAGAGAATCTGCTCCATTCTCCTTCCTCGCTTCCGGTGGCTGACGGCGACCCTTGAGCCCCTGGGCTTGCAGCTGCAGTACTCCAGTGTTGGCCTCCGTCTTCACACGGCCGTCTTCCTCTATGCGTGTCTGTGAGTCTGTCCCTCATGGCTTTCTTACCAGGACATAGTCATACTGGATCTAGGGCCCACTCTAATCCAGTGTGCCCTCATCTGTTTGTTTTGTTTGTTTGTTTGTTTTGAGACCAGGTCTCACCCCGTCGCCCAGGCTGGAGTGCAGTGACGTGGTCTCGGCTCCCTACAACTTCCATCTCATGGGTTCAAGTGATTCCCCTGCCTCAGCCTCCCAAGTAGCTGGGGGACTACAGGCGTGTGCCACCACACCCCGCTAATTTTTGTATTTTTTTGCAGAGATGGGGTTTCACCATGTTGGCCAGGCTGGTGTCAATCTCCCAGTCTCCCAAAGTCCCAAAGTGCTGAGACGACAACTGTGAGCCATGGCCCAATGTGACCTCATCTTATCTTAACTAACTGCATCTCCAAAGATTATTTCCAAATAAGAACATATTCTGAGGTACTGGGTGGACATGAATTTTGGGATACTATTCAACCCAGTACACAATGATACACTCATATTTTAACCTTTTTTTTTTTTTTTCTGAGACAGGGTCTTGCTCTGTTGCCCAGGTGGAGTACAGTAGCATTATCACAGCTCACTGCAGCCTTGACCTCCTGGGCTCAAGCAATCCTTCTACCTCAGCCTCCTGAATAGCCAGGACTACAGGTACACACCACCACACCCAGCTGAGTGTTTAATTTTTTTGTAGACATGGGGTCTCACTATGTTGCCCAGGCTGGTCTCAAACTCCTGGACTCAAGTGATCCTCCCACCTCAGCCTACCAAAGTGCTGAGATTACAAGCATGAGCCACTGTGCCCAGCCTTAACTTTCTATACAAACTTAAACTATGTAACTAGACATTCATTCTGCAGTCTTTGCTCGCTTCTGTCTCCTATCACCGGGCCTGGTGATAGGACACCAGGGTTCCCCAGTCACTGCCTCCTGAATAATGAACTAAAGGAGCTTTCGACACAGGACCGAAGTGTTTCCTTGGAGTGCAGAGCTGCTGAAGGATGGCATCTCTCTCACACAAACCCCAGCCACTATCTCCAGAGTCATTCCCTCTAGCACAGGCTGAGAAGGTAAAAGAAAGTAAAGATGCTTGCAAAAGCCATCTGAGTGAAGAATCCTTCATGTTTATACTTCCTTCTCCCAACCCCCAATCCTTTCAGCATTCTCACTCACATTTAATTCAATGGCAATTATTTTTAATAGACTAAACTTATTTTGGTGGCTTTCCAAGAGACCCAACCTAGATTTAGAGAAACTATTCTCTCTCCTTTCACATTCATATATAATCAGCTTACATGTAAGTTGTGATGGTCAATTTTGTGTGTCAACTTGACTGGGCTCAGGGATGCTCAGATAGCTGGTAGAACATTGTTTCTTGGTGTGTCTATGAGGGTTTGCAAAAGAGATTAGCATTTGAATCCATGGACTGAGCAAGGAAGATCCACCCTTGTCAGTGTGGAAGACCATCATCCAGTCCTTAGAGGGCAGGAACAGAAAGGCGAAAGGAAGGACTCATTCTCTTTCTCCTTGAGCTGAGACATCATCTTCTCCTGCCCTCAGGTATCGGAGCTCCTGGTTTGCAGGCCTTTGGACTCTGGGACTTACACCGCTAGTTCTCAGGCCTTCAGCCTCAGACTGAAACATACCACCAGCTTTTCTGGATCTCTAGCTCACGGATGGCAGATGGTGGGACTTCTTGGCCTCCATAATCACATAAGCCAATTCCCATAATAAATCCCCTCACATAAAAATCCTATTGGTTCTGTGTCTCTAGAGAATCCTGATACTGATACATACATACAATGGCAATAAACAAGTTTGGGAATAAACACATAAAACGCTAGCTAAGTGTATGACACAATGGATGAGGGCCACCAGCTACAAACACTCTGTGCACCAGGGACAAGATATGACTGACAGGCAATAGTAGCACCAACCCTTCAGAGCCAGGCAAGAGACCTCCTGCTACCTGAGATCCAAATGCACAACTCTGGGGTGCAGGGAGCCAGGGGGAGGGAGGGGATGAGGACCAGGGAAGCTTTTTAAGGAAAGTGATCTTTGAGTTGAGTTTCTAAAAATAAAGTAAGAGATTTCCAGGTTAACAAAGATAGGAAGGGCTTTCTATCAGGGGAATGAGCAAGGCACAGGCACAGAGGCAGGAACTAACCCAGCGTGTGTGCAGACCACAAACTCTTCTGCATTGTACAGTGGGAGCAGATGGCAGGAGATGAAGACTTAGCAGGTCCAGAGCATCATCAGCTTTGTATTTTAGAACCTCATTCTCATTTTTTCTTTTCTTTTCTTTTTTTTTTTTTTTTTTGGACACAGTGTCTTGCTCTGTTGCCCAGGCTAGAGTGCAATGGCACAATCATAGCTCATTGCAGCCTCAATCTCTTGGGTTCAAGAGATTTTCCCACCTCTACTTCCTGAGTAGCTGGGACTACAGGCACGTACCACCACACCCAGCTAATTTGTTTTTTTGTTTTTTTGTTTTAATTTTTAGTAGAGATGTGGTCTCATTATGTTGCCCAGGCTGGTCTCAAACTCCTGAGCGCAAATGGTCCTCCTCCTCCTCTTGCTACCTTGGCATCTCAAAGTGCTGAGATGATAGGTGTGAGCCACTGTGCCTGGTCTAGAATCTCATTCTGATGAGTGTAGAGAGCAAAGACTGGAGAAGGACAGAAGGAAGGACAGCCAGTCAGGAAGGCGTTGTAGGCTTGGGGTGGTCCAGGGTGGTGGCAGTGGGCATGAAGGGCAGTGGGCAGATTCTAGTGATAGACAGGCTGTCGCACTGAGAGGACCTGGTGACACAAGGTCGCAGGTGGTAAAGGAAAGGCTCTCCCGTACCTCCACAGGCACCTGTCTTGAATTTCTGTGCTCTTGCAAAGCCCTCCCTTCTGCCTGGAATATCCTTCCTCCTGCCTAGAATCCACAGTGTCTCTGGAACCTGGCATTTACCTAACATATTGGCCACTCAAAAGTTGTCGCAGAAATGAATAGATGCTTCCTGCCTTAAAAAGAGAAGAAGATATATATGAGCCATAGGTATTAATGTCATTTCAGCCAGTCAGCGATTTTTATTTAATATCCCAACCAATATGGATGTTTAATAATGAGTCTCCTGGAAACCTTAAAGAAAAGAATAGTAAATACTAGAGTATTTAAAGCATTCATTTCTTGACCACCTATTAAGTGTCAATAACTTTTCTAACTTATAGAGGGGCTCTGGGGTGAAACCAAAAAGGTGGTTTGTTGATGGAATGCTATGGAGAGCTGCAATCCCCGTTTAGAGATTCCTTTTGCTACTACACCTGCCTGGCTATTTTGTTATCATTGTTGTCCCCATGTTTTCCGTATTTTACTAGCAAGGCATGTTGGGCTTTTTATTTCTTTTGTTTTCTGTTTTTTTAAGACAGGGTCTCGCTCTGCCACCCAGGCTGGAGTGCAGTGGCGTGATCTCAGCTCACTATAACCTCCGCCTCCCAGGTTAAAGTGATTCTCGTGCCTCAGTCTCCTGAGCAGCTGAGAGGAGGTGCCTGCCACGACATCCAGCTAATTTTTCTATTTTTAGTAGAGACAGGGTTTCACCATGTTGGTCAGGCTGGTCTCAAACTCCTGATCACCTCAAGTGATCCAGCCACCTCAGCTTCCCAAAGTGCTTGAATTACAGGCATGAGCCACCACGCCCGGCCTGCATATTGTTAAAAAACAAAGTCTGTGAATTTCTTTCTGAAAGACTGAGAAAGCACGCTCTACAATGTGGGGGAGAAGGCACACCACTGGAAGAAAAACAGGTAAAATCCCAGAGGCCTGAGGGTAAGAAGAACTTATGCATGAAAAACCAGTCTGAGACAAAACCATGGTCATAAAGATTTAAATGCAACAATCTCTGTCCCAAAACAACACTCTTTGCCTTCCTGAGCCCTTTCAAGGTGGGATAGTTGAGTTGCACAACTTGCAAAGTTAATGAGCCATGAGCAGTCACTCCCTCATTTCACTGCCTGGTCGCCAACAACTCACTGATGGAGGTACAGTCCAACCTGAGTGGGGAGCTTGAGTTCTCCCTGCCCTCAGGCTGCCTGCAGAGAACACAACCAAACTCCCAGAAAGTAATGTGGATAACAGATCATGCATCACCAGGAACAGCTCTGCTGTAATGTTCATTCCTCAAGATTCACAAACAGTTGTTCCTGAACTAACCTCAACAGGGCACAGAATTCTCAGTGTTCTATCCACAGTCTTTACCATGTGACCAATCGGAATGGGGTGGCCCAGCAGATTAAGACCATGGTGATAGACAAAATGTTTACAAATTATCCTTCTAGTTGCTGAAGGTCAAGGAGGCCTGGGGGCCGGGGCAAGGGCAGCCAGGAACACTCAAAGCGGTCAGGGTAGTAGGTATTTATCAGCTAGTATGAAAGAATTTCTATATTAACTAGTGAGAGATGAAAACCCTAACACAGGGATAGAAAACCAAATACTGCATGTTCTCACTTCTAAATGATGAGAATATGTGGATACATAGAAAGAACCACAGACACTGGAGCTTCTCAGGAGGTGGGGGATTGGTGGAACGAGAGGATCAGGAAGAATAACCAACAGGTACTAGGCTTAATACCTGGGTGATGAAATAATCTGTACAACAAACCCCCATGACACAGGTTTGCCTATGTAACAAACCTGCACAGGTACCCCTGAATTTTAAAAAAAAGAGTTTAAAAAAAGAGAGAGATGAAAACCACCCTTGAGTTCAGAACCTCAGAATAGGGGTTGACAAACTTTTTCTGTAAAGAACCAAATGGTAAATATTCTAGGCTTTGCAGGCCACGTGGTTTTGCACAACTACTCACCTCTGCCACTGTAGTGTAAAAGCAGTCATAGACAATACATAAATGAGTAAGTGCCTGGTTGTGTTCCACTGTAACTGTAAAAGACAGGCAGCAGGACAGATATGGCCCCCAGGCTATAGTTTGTGATTCCTGTCTTACAGCATAGCAGAGCTAATAGTCCTACCAATCAATCAAGTCTCAAGCCTCAATCTCATTAGCAGTATCTTACCAACTGATCTAACCAAGCACCAATGATTCTTTTGTGCATGCTTGATGTTTACAGACCCCAAGAGACCAAGTCAGAGTCAGCAGTCAAACCCCTCTCCCTAAAGTAAGATACTCACCCAGAAAAATCTGTAGTGAGAATTCCATAGTGGAAGATGTATATTCGGCTGATGTGGCATATTGTAAGATATCCCATGGCTACAAAAAAGGAATATCTGGAAGCAAAAACATAGATGATCAGGTTAATATGCATAGCAATAACGCAGTTAATGTTCCCCTCTTTCTCTCTTTCACCCTCCACATGCAATTGGTCTCAATGTCCTATCTGGTCCAGCGACATCCCAGTCCACCTTTCCACCCATTACTCTAGCTGAGCCCTTCATCTCTTCTCACCTGGACCACTACAGTGGCTGTCAGCCTTAGCTGCATAATGGAATGGAGCTTTGCAAACCACAGATCCCTGGGACCTGCTCCCAGCTACTCCTGTTTAATTCCTGCCACACCTGGCAGGCGTAATGGAAGTGCGCAGCCAGGGCTGGGAATCACTACCTGTAAGGTCTCACACTCAAGATTCTCCTCTTCACAGCCCTCACGTTTACATGATGATTTTTGTAAAGTACAAATCATCACCATACTGCTGGCCACTTCCTCTTTAAACACTTTATTCTCTTGGCTTCCATTCTCCTGTTTTCTTCCCACCTCTCTGGTTAATTCCTCCAAGGCTCCTTGCTCAGCTTTCCTTCCTCCACCTACCCCTCAAGTGTTGGCATTTCCAAGCTCAGCTTGGGAACCTACCCATCCATGCCTCAGGCTTCAATTACCACCTGCTCATGAGCGCCCCCTGGCTTCCTTCAGAGATATGTTCCTGACCACCTTATAGTATACACTAGCAATATACACACAAGCCACACAAACACATACATCCACATATAAGTATTGTCAAATGTGTAATTATAAATGTAGGTGATAAGCTGTGCAATGAATGTTTATGTCTCCCCAGAATTCCTATGTTTAAGTCTTAACCCTCAACATTAGGAGGTGGGTCCTTTGGGAGGTGACTAGGTTATGAGGGCAAAGCCTTCATAAATGGGATTAGCCCTCTTACAAAAGAGACTCCCGAGAGCGCTCACTCTTTGAGCTATGTGAGGATACAAGAAGACGGCAGTCTGTAACCCAGAAGAGAGTCCTCACCAGAACACGCTGGAACCCTGAACTCAGATTTCCAGCCTCCAGAACTGAGAACTATTAATACATTTCTGTTGTTTATAAGCCACCCACTCTACATACAGTACTTTGTTATAGCAGTCCCAGCTAAGACAATCTGATTAACACCCATCTCCTTGACCAACCTGTAAGCTCCATGAGGGCAAAGATGGTCACCTGTGCTTTGTTCACCATATCCACCTACTGTGTGTCAAACGAATAAACAACTATGTGACTGCTACTCTTCTTAAAAGTCTCCAGTGGATCCCACTATCTAGCGAAATTGCAACCCCTGAACACAGCATGCAAGCGCTTCACACGCTAAGCTCTACCTCGCCTTTCTGGACTCATCTCCAGCCATGCTCCATGTTTACCTTACTCTCAAATGACACTGCACTGCTCATGTTCCACAATGAAACTCTGTATTTTCAGGCAAGATGTCTTTCTGCATGCTCCTTCTTCTGCCTGCAATTCGCCTCTCCATCCAACAGTCTATCTGGAACCTGCCTAATTTTCAGATGAGGCTCAGCTCCAAAGTCACCTCTTCGATGTTCCTTGGCTTGGTCTTACTCCATGCATCCCACCACATCTCCTGTTCCCCACCCCCAGCACAATTCATTGCTCCACTGCCTGTATGTCTCTAGTACTACATGCTAACATACATAATTACAATATTAGAATTATTTATGTCGGTGTCTGTTTCCCCAACTCATTGTGACCTTGAACATCCCTACCCTTGACCTGACACGTGGGAGGGGTTCAGTTACTGTTAGTTGAAATGAACTGAAATGAATACATTACATATTTGAAGTGATTCAGGAGCCCATCAGATATAGACATAAATTCTGAAGGTATAACTTTTAAATATGTGCCATAAAACAGGGAAGAGGTGTATTCTGATATTAAATTATATTGAAATCACATATTCACATTAAAATAACTCATGAAGACTAGATCAGCCTAAGGAACAGTAAAGTAGGGATAATAAAAATTCATTTGGTAGCAAGGGATAGCCAGACTTTAAACAGTGTGAAGGAGTTCTGTAAACTCTAAATCACTATATAACTTTTAAGTGCTATTCACCATTATTTGCAAACGAAGTGGTTACTATGCAGAAAATATTTTTTCTCTACCGTGGGTTCATCCTAAACCACTTCCAAACCAGGAAGATGGTCAACAATGCAAATGACTAAGAGAAAATAACTCCCTTAGGAGCTGAAGCAGAAGTGGAATGGAGTTAGGCCTTGTCGCCTCCAGCAACTGTTCCCTTTCTCCAGCCAATTCATGAAGCTCAAGGCAGAAACACAAAGCTGACTCAAAAGATAGATTCTTCCAGAACCAATTCCAACGCAGCCATGCCTGCTGCTTCCCCTTTGTCCTCAACAGGAGTTAGACCTGTACCTTCCCCTGGCCCACAGGAGAAAGAAAGCAAGTTCAACTCAATTGTTGTAAGACCCCGCCTGAGGACGGCGCCAAGTGCTGAGTCCCAATACAACAAGGCAACGCATTCGTGCCCTGGCCAAACCTAAAACATCTAAGAAATCAAGAAGTGGTAGCAAGAACACGTATTCTACAGACTGACTGTAGATATAGTTTTGCTGTGTCCCCACCCAAATCTTATCTTAAATTTAGTTCCCAAATTCCCACGTGTTGTGGGAGGGACCCAATGGGAAGTAATTGAATCATGGGGACGAGTCTTTCCTATGCTGTTCTCGTGATAGTGAATAAGTCCCACAAGGTCTGATGGTTTTATAAAGGGGATTTCCCCTACACAAGTTCTCTCTTGCCTGCTGCCATGTAAGACATGCCTTTTGCCTTCCACCATGATTGTGAGGCCTCCCCAGCCACGTGGAACTGTGAGTCCACTAAACTACTTTTTCTATACAAATTACCCAGTCTCAGGTATGTCCTTATCAGCAGTGTGAAAACAGACAAATACACAGACCAGTATGAGCTCAAATCCCAGCACTGGCAGAAGTAATCCCTGGTGGGAGAAGTTGGCAAAGCAGTTATTCTAGGAAGGAGAGGTGTGGTAGAGATTGGCACATGAGGCCGGGTGCAGTGGCTCACAACTGTTATCCCAACACTTTGGGAGGCCAAGGCAGGCGCAAGTTCAAGACCAGCCTGACCAACATGGAGAAACCCTGTCTCTACTAAAAATACAAAATTAGCCAGGCATGGTGGTGCATGCCTATAATCCCAGCCTCTTGGGAGGATGAAGCACGAGAATCACTTGAACCCAGGAGGCAGAGGTTGCAGTGAGCCAAGATCGCACCATTGCACTCCAGCTTGGGCAACAAGAGTGAAACTCTGTCTCAAAAAAAAAAAAAAAAAAAAAGAGATTGGCACATCAGACACAGTGGTTACATGGGTGTGTTCACTTTGTGGAAATTCATCAAACTGTTTACTTATTTATCTCTCTGAGCTTTTGTCTCATCTCCAGGGGAAAAAAAATACTATATTCCATAGTGTTGTCCTAGAGTTAATGTATTTGAAATAATGAAATATTAAATAACAAATTAAATGATATGTTAGATAATAGTTTATATGTTAAAAATGAAATAAAGTATATTAAAAAGAGCTTGGCTTAAGACTTGGCACAAAGCATGGACTCCAGCATTGATAACTGCATCACCAAGTTCTCACGCTAGGCCCTCTGCCCCAGGAGACATAAGCCATGTTTCTGCTCCAGGTGGTTCACATAGGGCAAACTGATGCCTGTGACTTCTGCCCGAAACAGTGGCTTGGGAAGGAAACATGGGGGTATCCCTGAAACTTTCTAAACAAATGCTGTATAACAGTCCAGAAATGGCTTAGTTTTGGCCAGGCGTGGTGGCTTACGCTTATAATCCCAGCACTTCGGAAAGCCAAGGCAGGCAAATCACCTAAGGTCAGTTCAAGACCATCCTGGCCAACATGGTGAAACCCCGTCTCTACTAAAATTATAAAAATTAGCTGGGTGTAGTGGTGGGTGCCTGTAATCTCAGCTACTCGGGAGGCTGAGGCAGGAGGATAACTTGAACCGGGGAGGAAGAGGTTGCAGAAGAGCTGAGACCATGCTGTTGCACTACAGCCTGGGCAACAGAGTGAGGTTCCATCTCAAAAAAAACAGATTAGTTTCATATGGCAGCAAATACTAATCTTTCCCTCCTCTTCTCAGCCACGTAGCAGAACTCTTATCACTGATTCAGTGAAGCAAAGAGGAGAGCAATTCACACAGAATCATGACATCATGGTACTGAAGAGAACTTGCATTCAAACTGCTGCAAACCCAGCATTTTGCAGGTGGGAAACCTGACATATGTAGAAGCTGCGCGACCGGTCCAAATTCACACTGCTAGGAGGACCTTGATTTCCTGACTCTAGCCTAGAGCTCTTTCCATAAACAGGAAACAACGTTGAGACTTTTAAAAAATTTACATTGAGTTCATCCAAGGGGAATTGTGAAACAATTTCCACTTCAGCAATATTGGCAACCACAAGAGCAAACCAAGAGGAGCATCAGCCAGGCATGGTGGCTCACACCTGTAATCCCAGCACTTTGGGAGTCTGAGGTAGGCAGATCACGAGGTCAAGAGATCGAGACCATCCTGGCCAACATGGTGAAACCCCATCTCTACTAAAAATACAAAAATTAGTTAGGTGTGGTGGCGCGTGCCTGTGGTCCCAGCTACTCAGGAAGCTGAGGCAGGAAAATCACTTGCACCCGAGAGGCAGAGGTTGCAGTGAGCAGAAATTGCACCACTGCGCTCCAGCCTGGGCAACAGAGTGAGACTCTGTCTCAAAAAAAAAAAAAGGAGCATCTTGTGCTGGCCTCTTTCCTTCTTGGTCTGATGGCAGAGCCCCCTGCTACCACAATAATACCGTAGTGGCACCATCATACCCTGTCTGTAACTGGGTATGATGTATCTGTGACTCCGCCAAGGCCAGAGTATTCCATTCTTAGACACTGGAATGGAACTCTGTGAACCTGAACACAGTGAAACAGGCCCAATATGAAGCAACTGTGCATGTCAAGCTCCTGACCCTCTGAAAAGTGGACCACACCCCATCAGCATCACACAAGTGTGAGAAGAGCTGACAAGTTACAATGTGTAAGGAAGTTGGGAATGCGCTATACAGTTGCACCAACATTATTATTAATCATTTACTATGTAATTGCTTCCAAAACCAAGTTTTGGAAAAGCCAAGCCTTTTCATCTTCTAGTTAAAAAATAAAAGCTTTTATAATCATTTTGTCATCATATGAAACATTTCCAAAACCCATTCTTTCCAAATTAGAAAAATGGATTTCCTATTTCCTTTCTAGAAGATCACACACACACACACAAATCTCACCTTGCGTTGTTCATTCCCAGTATCTTACCTGTGAATATTGGATACACTGGCAGTGAGCATGATTGCATAGCACATTAACACCAGCACAAAAAGATGCACAGAGTACCTTTAAGACATAATAGGTAGGGGGAGGAGTGATGAATATATTTCATATTAACACACCTTTTGGTCACCCAAAATGTGAATCCATCACTATCCCCGCCAAAAACACAAATGATCAATGATCAGTAACTCGTGTTTATATGAGAGAAAATAAACCAAATATTTTTCTTCCATGTAATTAAGATGCTGTATCTTAAAATGACACAGGGAACTCATGACACAGTTTGCCAACTGCAGGGCTAATCATGTCAGGAATCCATAAATGGAATGCTTACACTTTTTTCACATATGCAATTGAGAGTCCAGAGAGATGGGTTCTTTCTTTAAGACTTCATTTTTTAAACTGGGCTTCCCCAGATACCAAGACTTCTACCTGGTGGCTGATTTAAAATACTCATCCTTTCTCAGATATTTGTTGAAGGAATAGGGGCAGAATTCTAGTATAGTACCCTGAACAAATGCACAAAATTCCTGACAGTGTACTTCTCAATATGTTGGTCTCCAAAGCTTCTTCCCTAACACCTTTCAGGGTATTTGCCCAACTTACTAGTAGAGGAAAGTACAACTGACCAGCTTTCCCTGTTAAAGAATGATTCGCATTCCCCCAAGATCTGCACCAAACACATTGTTCTACTCTGGTGAAATCCGGGACTTACGCTCATGTCTCTAGCAGTAATGCAAGAAGTACATCAACATCTACAATAGTTAGGAAAGGTTCCTTTTGGGAAAATTAAACTTTATAGCATCCCATTTACATGACTGGGAGGGATCTGTAGAAGTCTAATTTTAAGAAAAAAGGGGCTGGACACGGTGGCTCATGCCAGTAATCCTAACACTTTGGGAGGCCAAGGCGGGTGGATCACCTGAGCTCAGGAGTTTGTGACCAGCCTGGTAAACACGGTGAAACCCGTCTCTATTAAAAAATACGAAAAAAGATTACCTGGGCATGGTGGTGTGCACCTGTAATCCCAGCTACTCAGGAGGCTGAGGCAGGAGAATCACCTGAACCCAGGAGGTGGAGGTCACAGTGAGCTGAGAATGTGCCACTGCACTCCAGCCTGGGCCACAGACAGCGCAATTAAAAAACAAAAAATTAAATTGGAAAAAAAAAGAAAGAAAAAATGAACTATACTGACTTCCAATGGATGGTCAGTTTATTGGCTCTCATAGTAATTGGAGATTCCAGGTTCTTACAGTAAATGGAGATTGCGGCAATGTCCTCATTATCCTACTATAAGGTATTTACAATATAAAATTTTATAATACATATTTTATAATACCATCTATTTCTTGCTTTAGTGCAATTCCAAGAACATTGCCACAAAACATCCAAATGATCAAATTAGAACACATGAGACTCATACTTACCAGCCGAAACAAAAGATGACAAAATAGATGCCAAAAATGGTGGCAACTGCATGCCGGACATCAGAGCTGGTTGTACCAGGACGTAAGTAGATGCGAAACCAGAAGGCAGCAAACAGAGCAACAAGCTGGCATACCACAAAATTCACCTATGACAGGGGAAGAGAAAATGAAAATGTTTATTGTTTCACCTTTCTGTGAATTTGTTCTTGGTTTTTGCAGATTTCCAAATCAAGAGGCTTCTCAGATTTGGATTTGTTCTTTCTCCCCAATAGATTGTTTGGAAGAGGAAATGAATATAACAGAACAAGATAACTATACCCTCGTGTGGTATAAGATGCGACAAACCCGACAGTTTCTTCTCTAACCTTTAAGACTGGTCAAGGTTGCTTTCCCACCCACAAGCAGGGGGCTTCTCATGGAAACAGCCTAAGCTAACTGTGAGCTCTGTTTAGTGGGTCTTTTTTCTCACCCCCAGCAGGACCCTAAGACAAAGAAGGTATTAGATGCAAAGTTTGACGAAAGAGCTCCCTTATTTGGTACCTAGGAAATCAAATTGTTCTCCAAAGTGATCACCAGTTGCTTTCTGACTCTGCGAATGACTCACATTCCCTAATACTGGTACTAAACCCATTGTTCTACTCCGGCAAAATGCAGGACTTACAACAATGTCTCATTTTAAACCGGCATCCAATAAACAAGAGCTTTCCTCAAATTCAAGGTGTGACGCTGCAGACCTACAAATAGTGACACAGCCCTGCACTCAACGTCCAGTGCCAAGCCTGTCCAGTTATGCAGGGTAGACACCAAATTTCCTTAGAAAAATCTCAGTGGTCTACCTCTTGAGAATATTGTGCCTAAAAGAAAACAAAAAATTTACTGAAATCTATAGAAAAGGTCAGTCGATTTTTAAAAAGCAATAAGCAAACATGTACCTTTGCAATTTATATTTACCCAAAATCAAATTCCAAATACATTAAGTGGTTTAACCACTCATTAAAACTAGAAAAGTAACTTAAACTCTTCGAAATATTCAAAACTGAAACCTCAGTATGAATTCACTTTTAGAAGGCACTTCATTGAAAAGAGACCGAAGATGGAGACACAACTTCAGCATCAGCATTTCATGCTTCAATAAACTGCTGCTGATAACAAAACTCATTAGGGCTGAGCTGGGAGGTAGGGCTGGAGGGAGCAGAAATCAACTCCATTTGAGCTCATTTTGTTTGCCCAGTGGAAAACAATACTTTGGACCCTTTATGACTCATAGAAAATATTGCTTTCAGAAAATTTCTGTTCTGGTTTTTTAAAAGTTGATGGTTGACCGGATGCGGTGGCTCATCCCTGTAATCCCAGCACTTTGGGAGGCCGAGGCAGGCAGGTCACCTGAGGTCAGGAGTTTGAGACCAGACTGGCCAACATGGTGAAACCCTGTCTCTGCTAAAAATACAAAAATTAGCTGAGTTTGGGGGCGGGTGCCTGTAATCCCAGCTACTTGGGAGACTGAAGCAGGAGAATCGCTTGGACCCAGGAGGCAGAGGTTGCAGTGAGCTGAGGTTGTGCCACTGCACTCCAGCCTGGGCAACAGAGCAAGACTTCATCTCAAAATTTTTAAAAAACCAAATCAATAAATAAAATTAAAAATAAAATTTAAAAGTTGACCTTATTGAGTTTCACCTTTCCAAGAAAACCTGTTCTCACCACTGCCCACCTTCACTTTCTATCTTGAAAGATAGAGAAGTGACTTGTGAGCCTATCCTGCATGATTTGGTCATATCTTTTCATCTAGGCTGAATGAACAGCCAAGGAACACACACAAACAAAATGTATATAGAAAAAGAATCACCTTAGCAAGGTTCAAGACTCACATTCCCTAAGACTGGTACTAAACCCATTGTTCTACTCTAGCAAAATGCAGGACTTACATCAATGTCTCATTTTAAAGTGGCATCCAATAAACAAGAGCTTTCCTCAAATTCAAGGTGTGACACTGAAGATCTATAAATGGTGACACAGCCTTGCAATCAACATCCAATGGCAACCGGAAAGTCCAAAAGTTATAATAGATGACAGATCACATGTTCTTTCATTCTCACAGCCCAGCCTGCAACCACAGCAGAACTCAGGAAAGTGGCCACAGGGAAATTTCCTGCGTTCTTTTTGATTTGGCCAGAATTATTGAGCATGTACACATGAGGAATGATTTGGAGGATGGAGCATGGTTCTCAAGAGTGTAGTCCCCCAACCAACAGCATCCACGTCCCCTTGGAAACTTGTTAGAAATGCACATTCTTGGGGCCCACCCTGGCCCTACCAAATTAGACATTTCCTAGGCAGGATCCGACAATTTGTGTTCTAACCACCCCCAACACCCAGGTGACTCTGATACACACTCAAGTTTGAGAACCACAGGGATAGAAGAGAAAAAAGATATGTTCCCTGCTTTCGAGGATCTTATCATCTAACTAGGAAAACAACATAATTAACCTAAAACTAATTGTGAAATAACAGTAAGAGACTGTCTCTACCTTCCAATCAAGAAGAGAAGATTTACATGCTCTGGGCTTCGATTTCTTTATTTCTAAAATGTGTGCTTTGGGGGAATTGGTGTCTAACATCTCTTCCAGGTCTAATGGTCTCTGATTCTATATCTAACCTGTGTTTAAAAGAAAAAAATTAATTGGGAGGCCAGTAGGCTGAGATGGCTCTGGTGCCTTGGGTTCCCTCATAAGCAAGCCAAAACCTAATTCAGAGGGAATAGTCATAGCCCAGAAAAACAAGCTTGACCAATCAGAAACTACCAACTAAGCTCCAGCTAGAGGCTTCACCAATCAGAAACTACCTACTAAACTCTAACTAGAGACTTTACCAATCAGGTAAAGACTTTACCAAATAACCTCTAAGTAAGGGCTATCCACTTTAACTCATCAAATATTTTCTTGGGTTTTGCTTTTTTGAACACCTTATAAAAGTTTCCCCCAGTCCCTTTTGGTGGAGCCCAAAGTGTTTGCAGGCTGGTGTTGCCTGACTCATGAACCAACTGAATGTTCAAATAAATGCTTTAAAATTTTAACGTGCATAAGTTTATCTTTTTACACCAGAATCCTTTCCTTGACTGTTAATGGTAAATGCCTAAACTCAAGACTTCATCATGGATTAAAAGCTGCTCTCTACGTACAGACTCAACCTGCTCCACCACCCTCTCCCCAAGAGGGAATCCTGGATGGCCAGCAGGGTGCTCCACGGCAAACTGCTCTCAAGCAAAAGTAGAAACACACAACAGCACCACGTAGTTCTAGCAGGAGGGTTCTAGCAGATATAGGATTGCTTTGCAGTGACCATACGTGTACATCTTATCAGGTACAGGCTGAACCAGACTGAGATACCACTTCACAGCCATTAGTATGGCTATTACATATTTTTATAAACCAAACAGAAAATAGTAAGTATTCACAGAGATGTAAAAACATTTGAAACCATGTGCACTGTTAATGGGAATGCAAAATGGTGCAGTCAGTATGGAAGACAGCATGGAAGTTCTTTAATATGCTAAACATAGAATTACTGTATGATCCAGCAATCCCACTTCTAGGAATGAGCCATAAATAACTGAAAGCAGGGTTTTAAAGAGATATTTGTACCCACATATTCATAGCAACATCATCACAATAGCCAACAAGTGGAAGCTGCCCAAATCAATGGATGAATAAACAAAACGTGGTATACACATATAATGGACTATTCAGCCTTAAAACAGAAGGAAATTCTGATACATGCTACAACATGTATGAACTTTCAAGGCATTACGCTAAGTGAAGCAAGCCAATCACAAGGTACAAATATGGACAAGTATGCTTCCACTTACATGAGATTAACCTAGAGTACTCAAATTCAGAGATAGCCAGTAGAATGGTGGTTGCCAGATACTAGAGAAAGAAAGTAATGGAGTTATTGTTTAATGGGTATGGAGTTTCTGTTTTGCAAGATAAAAAGAATTCTAGAGATGGATGGTTGTGATGGTTATACAACAATGTAAACATACTCAATGCCGCTAAACTGTATGCTTAAAATGGCTAACATAGTAAATGTTATAGTTATGTTATGTACAGTTTGCCACAATTTTTTTTAAAAAGGTCCAGGCTGGAGTGTGATGTGAATTTGTGTTGGCTGACTCATATCTACACTCGTGGCTGGTGGAGAATATAACCATCTCTGCAGCCAAGTGCAGCTGACTCCTATCACAATTCATACAGGCACAGAGTTCAATTTTTGTTCCTTTCCTCTATAAAGTGTCAACAAAATCAGAGGCCTGATCTTTTAGATGTACATCCTGGAATTGTTTTGATTTGATGATACATGGGATCTGCTTCCAAATAATCTAATGGGATCTAATGGGAATGGGTGAATGGGATCAGTAGAGATCAATAGTTCTCAACTGAGGCGGATGTGCTCCCACCCGGACATTTCTGGTTGCCGTAACTAGAAGAAGGGGTGAGTGTACCAATGGCATCTAGAGATCAGCGATGTCGTTAAACATCCTAAAAGGAACAGCATAGCATCCCACAGCAAAAAAAATTTCCAGCCTAAAATGTCAGTAAGTGCCAAAGTTAAGAAACTCTGGTAGAACACTGTTAGATGAGCCAGATTGGGTATGAGTTGGAAATTGTTGAAGCTGAGTGTCGGGCACATGAAAGTTCATTCTACTAATCATTCCACTTTGATGTATGTTTGAAATTTTCCATAACAAAGCCTTTTTTTAAAAAAAAATTACAAAACTCTGGAAAGTAAATCACTGGCCTAAGATACAGATTTTAAACCCTGGTGATTCCAAGCACTTGAAACTGAAAAGTTCTTTTTATCCACATCAGAGACACACCTAAATCAGGGAAGTAATATACATAAGTTAAGAAACAAACTAAAACAAAAAATGGGATGTCTTAATAGGAAAAGAACCACCTTTTATGAAATGATCAAATATCCATTAAGCAATGAACCAAATCAGCCAGGCGCAGTGGCTCACGCCTGTCATCCCAGCACTTTGGGAGGCTGAGGCAAGTGGATCACGAGGTCAGGAGACTGAGACCATCCTTGCTAACATGGTGAAACCCCATCTATGCTAAAAATACAAAAACAAAATTAGCTGGGCGTGGTGGCAGGCACCTGTAGTCCCAGCTACTCAGGAGGTTGAGGCAGGAAAATGGCGTGGACCTGGGAGGCGGAGCTTGCAGTGAGCCAAGATCGCACCACTGCACTCTAGCCTGGGCGACAGAGCGAGATTCTGTCTCAAAAAAAAAAAAAGGAAAGAAATGAATCAAATCATAACAAATACAAGAGAAAAAGACCTGTCTTCAGTAATGATTAACTAATTGTGATCTCCCATCCTGTGACCAATACAAGAAGTGGTTATAAGCAAAAAGTCAACATAGAGTCAGGCTCGCTGGCTGCAAGATGTAGACCCACCACTTAGTGGAGAGTTACAAAAGCTCACTTTGTCTTGGTCCTCATCGATAAAAGGGAGGTAATAATAGTAGTTCTACTTCACAGGGTTGTTATAAGGTCTAAACAAGTCAAAAATGTAAGGTTACTTAAAACAGTTCCTTGCACTAATAAGCACTTGCTATTAATATTATTCTACATCTACTAAATTAACACTTGCATACATTGTGCACAAAATAAATGCATTAACTAGTAACTACTGTTAAGCTGTTAAGAACTTGCTTCTTGCCTTCTACCATCTCCTTTTCCACCCAACATTTAGACAGCAGTCTAAGTTTTCTGTGTCCTTTCTTCCACAGGGAGAGGCAATATAGCCTAGGACAAAGAATCAATCTCTGGGTTGCCAGCTCCTAAGCCAAGTTCTTTGGGTTTTTTGTTTTGATGTGTGTGGTTGTTTCATTTTGTTTTGCTTGTTCTGTTTTTGGAGACAGGGTCTCGCTCTGTCACCCAGGCTGGAGTACAGTGGTGTGATCTAGGCTCATTGCAGCCTCAACCTCCCACGCTCAAGCCATCCTACCACCTCAGGCTCCTGAATAGCTGGGACTATGGGTGTGTACCACCATGCCCAGCTAATTTTTCTTTTTAGTTTTGTAGACAGGTTTCACCATGTTGCCCCGGCTGGCCTTGAACTCCTGGGCTCAAGCAATCTGCCTACCTTGGCCTCCCATAGTGCTGGGATTACAGGCATAAGCCACTACACCTGGTCTCTAAGTCAAGTTTTATAAACCTGAAGTAGAGACAAATCTGAAAGTCAAATCAGTTTCCAGAAGTTAGGGGAAAATCATTTTTTCTTTTTAATTCCAAAAGTTTATCTTCATAAATCAAAGCAAAGCTGAAGAAATTAACACAGTTTCTACCATAATTATGGAGGGAAAGAAAGCCCTGAATGATGGAAGGGCTACTTTTCTGCACAAAAGGAGATAGCAAGCTTGGTCTATGGGCTGGAGGAGGGATGTCTCCAGTTTCAGTGGGGACAGAACGAGCCCTTAGTTACATGTGTGAAGGCTCACATGACACATGAACACAAAGGCACTGAAACCATATAAACTGATGGGCTCCCTCAAGAAGTCTGGGATGATGAAGGTATCCCAGTTGAAAAGACAGTTGCCTGGCTTCTCAGAGTGCAGCCAAGGGAGGTGGCCAGCCCTGCAGGGAAGTCCTGCTTCTGAGAGGATGAGTGGCTGTCAAGGTACACAGACCTGGGTACTTCACAGCCTCTCTCCCAGGCTCTGGGAACAACCGAGAGGCAGGATGAGAGCTGGCAGACCTGAGGAGGTCTTGAAGTTGGACAGAGGAGACCATCAAGTGTGAACCATCCACTTGGAGCCATAAAAGGAGCTGCAGGGAGCAGCAGATACAACAACAAGAGGCCAACGCCAGGACCACAAGGATGTGTTCTATCAGAGCAGAGGAGAGCCAGGCCCCAATAGCAGGACCAGCTGCCCTTGCCAAGGCCAGGAAGGACTGTAAACTCCTCAGGGCTTAGTTCCTCCCCAGGTGAAGGGGTGCGCAAGCCTTCAGTGTAACCAGTCCTACACTGGAATAGGTTGCCTAAAACTGCCCATGTAGCATGAAAGCTACATTAAATTTAGTTGGGAGAAACTTAAAAGTTACATTTGTAGCACCCTGTGTCTGTGGCTGTACATTTCAACCCCACTATTATTGCCCCTATGGGAAATATGCACAAAAATTCTGTATGAAAAATATTCATCTCAGCATGATTTCAAGTAGCAAAAGGAAGAAGGAATTTAAAAATTCAACAATTAGTAAAGGCACTGGTTAGCACAGGAAGCAAATAAAGGACGTGCCTTTCATCACTGTCCTTTTTTAGTGTAATACGGTAGTGTTTGCCATAAGCCATAACTTCTGACTGATTCTTGGAAATTCATTCATTGGGTAATAAAAAGCTAAATACTGAAAAAATATTGAGGCATTATTTGCAAGACAAAATGATGTAAAAGCAACCTAAATAGAGGACAACAGAAGGATAGTAATCAATGGTAAACCCATTCAATAGAAAAGTATGCCATCATTAAAAACAGGCATTATAGGCTGGGCACAATGACTCATGCCTACAATCCCAGCACTCTGGGAGGCTGAGGCGAGAGGATTGCTTGAGACCAGGAGTTTGAGACCAGCCTGAACAATACAGCAAGAACCCCATCCCTACAAAAAATAAAAAATAAAAAATTAGCTGGGCATGCTAGTGAAAGTCTGTAATCCTAGTTACTCAGGAGGCTGAGGCAGAAGGATTGCTTAAGCTTGTAGTTCAAGGTTATGGAGAGCTATGATTATGCCACTGCACTCCAGTCTGGACAACAGAGTGAGACCTTGTTTCTTTAATTTAAAAAATGGGCAGTTTATAAAGTACCTGCCATAAAATGAAAAACATTTGAGATAACTAATGAATAAGATAATATAAAAGTATATGTATATTTACAACTATGTAAAAAAGGTAGCATGTAGAAAATGGCAAAAATAATGTGTAAAATGGAATACGACTATTATATTAGGATGGCAGGAATCTAGGTGAATTTTTTTGTAAATTATTTTCATCATTTGGAAAGGTAAAATTACATGTAGAATTGCCCACACATTCCCTGCACAACCTACTCACACTCACGTACACAAACTGTGATACTCTAAGGAACTCATAATGCTTATGACTGGTATCCCCCCCAAAATCCTTATTTTAATACTACTTACTCTATCCTCAGCGTTGCAATTATTAGCACCTTATTTTAATACTACTTACTGTATCCTCAGCGTGGCAATTATTAGCACGTGCTACAAATAAAGTTTAGGGAGGAGTTGGGCATAAATGGAAGATGTTACACTGTAAAAAAAAAAAAAAATCTCATCTTAAAAAGACACTTTTTATAGACAGCAAAAGAAACAATGTATAACAGTTAGCAGTAACAAAAGTAACCGTCAAGAGTAAAAACGTGGGTGACCAAAGAAAATGAAAACATGAGCCAGCCTGCAGTGGCTCACGCCTGTAATCCCAGCACTTTGGGAGGCCAAGGCAGGCGGATCAGCTGAGGTCAGGAGTTTGAGACCAGCCTGGCCAACATGATGAAACTCTGTCTCTACTAAAAACACAAAAATTAGCCAGGCGTGGTGGCATGCACCTGTGATCCCAGCTACTCGGGAGGCTGAGGCAGGAGAATCGCTGGAACCTGGCAGACAGAGGTTGCAGTGAGGCAAGATCATATCACTGCACTCCAGCCTGGGTGACAGAGCAAGACTCTGGCGAAGAAAAGGAAGAAGGAGAAGGAGGAGGAGGAGGAGGAGGAAGAGGAGGAGGAGGAGAAGGAGAAGAAGGAGGAGAAGAAGAAGGAGAAGAAGGAGGAGAAGGAGGAGGAGAAGGAAGAGGAGAAGGAGGAGAAGAAGGAGGAGAAGGAGGAGGAGAAGGAAGAGGAGGAGGAGGAGAAGGAGGAGGAGAAGGAGGAGGAGGAGAAGGAGGAGAAGAAGAAGAGGAAGAGGAAGGAGGAGGAGGAGGAGAAGGAGGAGGAGAAGGAGGAGAAGAAGAAGAGGAAGAGGAAGGAGGAGAAGGAGGAGAAGAAGAAGAGGAAGACGAAGGAGGAGGAGGAGAAGGAGGAGGAGGAGAAGGAGGAGGAGGAGAAGGAGGAGGAGGAGAAGGAGGAGGAGGAGAAGGAGGAAGAGGAGAAGGAGGAGAAGGAGGAGAAGGAGGAGGAGAAGGAGGAGGAGGAGAAGGAGGAAGAGGAGAAGGAGGAGGAGAAGGAGGAGAAGGAGGAGAAGGAGGAGGAGGAGAAGGAGGAGGAGGAGAAGGAGGAGGAGGAGAAGGAGGAAGAGGAGAAGGAGGAGGAGAAGGAGGAGAAGGAGGAGGAGAAGGAGGAGGAGGAGAAGGAGGAAGAGGAGAAGGAGGAGGAGGAGAAGAGGAAGAGGAAGAAGAAGGAGAAGGAGGGAGGAGAAGGAGGAGGAGAAGGAGGAGGAGAAGGAGGAGAAGGAGGAGGAGAAGGAGGAGGAGGAGGAGGAGAAGGAGGAGAAGAAGAAGAGGAAGAGGAAGGAGGAGGAGAAGAAGAAGAGGAAGAGGAAGGAGGAGGAGGAGGAGAAGGAGAAAGAGGAGGAGGAGGAGGAGAGGAAGAAGAGGAAGAGGAAGGAGGAGGAGAAGGAGAAAGAGGAGAAGGAGAAAGAGGAGAAGGAGAAGGAGAAGAAGGAGAAGAAGGAGGAGGAGAAGGAGAAGGAGAAGAAGAAAATGAAAATATGTACCATGATTACTGTCCTAAAAACAACCACATTAACCAACAGAATAGGACAGAGAGTCCACAAATAAGCCCACACTTCCATGTCTGTCGATTTTTGACAAAGGTGTGAAGAACGCACAATGTGGAGAGGATGGTCTCTTCAATACACGGTGTCGGGAAAACTGTATGAGCACATACAGAAGAATGAAAATGGACTTTTATCTCATCCCTTATACAAGAATCAGCTCAAAATGGATTAAAGGCTGAAATGTAAGACCTGAAACTGTAAAACTGCTAGAAGAAAATATAGGGGGAAACTACATGACACTGGTCTGGGCAGTGATGACTTGGATTTAACCCCAAAAGCACAGGCAACAAAAGCAACAATAGGTCAATGAAAGCGCACCAAACTAAAAAAGCTTCTGTGCAACAAAGGAAAAAATTAACAGAGTAAAGAGACAACCCACAGATTGGGAGGAAATGTTTGCAAATCATAAAGGGCTCCTATTCAAAATATACAAAGAACTCCAACTGCTTAAGAACAAGAAAATAAATAATTCTAATTACCGATGGGCAAAGGATCTGAATAGACCTTTCTGAAAAGAAGACATACAAACGGCCAGCAGATATGCGCAGAAATGCTCAACATCTCTAATCATCAGAGACATGCACATTAAAACCACGAAGAGACATCACCTCACATGTGTTAGAATGACGATCATCAAAACAACGAGAGACAACAAGTGCTTGGAGGGCTTCTGGAGAAAAGGGAACGCTTGCACAGTGTCAGGAGAAATGGAAATCAGTACAGCCATTATGGAAAACGGTATGGACGTTGCTCCAAAAACTAAAACTAGAATTTGCCATAGGATCCAGCAATCACACTTCTGGGTATATGCCTGAAGAAACTGAAGTCAGTATGTTGAGGAAACATCTGCACTCCCATGCTTACTGCAACACTATAGCCTAGATATAGAAGCAACCTAAGTGCCGTCAAGGGATGAATGGATTTTTAAAATGTAGTCTAGATGCACAATGGAATACTATTCAGCCTTTAAAAAGCAGGAAGTTATGTCATTTGTGACAACATGATACGCCTAGAAGATATTGTGTTAAATGGCATAAGCCAGGCACAGAGGGACAAACACCGTAGGATCTTAAATATATGTGGAACCTAAAAATGTCGAAAAAGCAGCGAGTTTAACAGTGGTTACCAGAGCCTGGGGGTGGAAGGAAGTAGAGGAAGAAAGGGGAGATATTGATCAGTGGACACAAAGTTACTGTTTGAGGTGATAGGTTATGTGAATTAGCCTGATTCTATCCTTCCACAATATACACATGTATCAAAACATCACATTGTACCCTATAAACATATACATTGTCAATTAAAAATAAAATAAAACTTACAAAACATATGTATCATGATGTTCCTTAATAAACCCTTCACATTTAAAAGGAATATATACAAAGTTTACTTTTCTACTGGTCCACTCCCTCCAGAGCAGCAAATAAAGTGGCACTTTCATTCATGACATCCAGCAATGTGCTCTCAACAACTGAAGTATTGTGTGGGCCTTTATGCAAGAGGGGACAGTAGAGTGCAGCTATTTTGATCAGATTCTTACAGACAAGCAAGACTGACATAGCTCAGATTCAGCAAAAGCTCAATTTCCACAGCTCTTGCAAGATTTCAAAGTCACTGCAAGGAAATAAAACAATGCCCAAGTGTTTGACTTCTTATTTCATCAAACCACAATCAAACTATGTGCAAATTTTCAAACACAAGTCTTAAATCTATTCTAATGTGCTGCTAGAAAGACATTATTTGGGGATTTCTGTTCCATGGACTTCATACTCTTCCAACAAAACAACACACTTTGCCAGGAGTTAAAAACACCGCCTTTCTCCTAACCAAGAGATACAAACAGGCCATTTTTAACAAATAGCAAATATTAACGGTTTAAAAGTATTTCCCCTACTGCAGTGGTTTACCAGTGGCTCGCCAATGAGCAACAGGCAACTGTCCAGGCCTGGAATGTCCAGTGTAACAAACTAAAAAGATTCTGTACAACAAAGGAAAAATTTAACAGTGAAGAGACAACCTACAGATTGCAAGAAAATATTTGCAAATCATAAGGGGCTCATATTCAAAATATGCAAAGAACTCCAACTGCTTAATAACAAGAAAATAAACACTTGGCAACACTGCCTTATATGCTCCAAAGCAAAACCAATCAAGTTAAACAATTCCTTATTTAAGGGCAAGCCATACTTCCACCACGAAGAGTACTCTTTTACATTGCCCCCTACAAATAAATGTAGCTGGGAAAAAGTACTAAAAATGCTTTCCTTCCTGTACCACAGAACAAAAAGTGACTGTAGAATACCCTTGAGTTACTTTACACTTTCAAAGGGATCCTTTGTTACACTTTCATTCCACACTCCTCAGAAAGTTGGCAAGAAGCATTTTTAAATCTCTAAAGAGCCTTCTTTCTCCCAGTTTGTGGATAAGCAAATATTATTTAAGATTGATAATCAATGTACACAATTTATAGCCCAAAAGACGTCTAATTCAGGGGTCCCCAGCCCCCCAGCCACAGACCAGTACTGGTCCATGGCCTATTAGGAACCAGGCCACACAACAGAAGGTGAGTGGCAAGTGACCAAGAGAAGCTGCATCTGTATTTACACCATCCCCATCGTTTGCTAATTTACCACCTGAACTCCACCTCCTGTCAGATCAGCCGTGGCATTAGATTCTCAGGGGAGTGCAAACACTATGGTGAACCATGCATGCCAGGGATGTAGGCTGCACACTCCTTATGAGAATCTAATGCCTGACGATCTGTCACTATCTCCCATCACCCCAGATGGGACCATCTAGTTGTAGGAAAACAAGCTCAGGGCTTCCACTGATTCTACATCATGGTGAGTTGTATAATTATTTCATTATATATTACAATGTATTGAGAACAGACATCAAGTGCACAGTAAACATAATGAGCTTGAATAATTCTGAAACCATCCCCATCCCCCACCCCTACTCCATGGAAAAATTGTCTTCAACAAAACCAGTCCCTGGTGCCAAAAAGGTTAGGGACTGCTGCTCTAATTGAGATTTTGTCTAATCATCACAATAAATGCCATTTATCCAGTGCCTACTATGTGTTGGGCACAGTGATAAACCTTCCATAAATGACTCCATTGCAGCCTTCCCACACCTTAGGAAATAGCTCACTCCCACTTTATACTGGAGGAAAATGAAGAACAAAACAGTTAAGTGCACGGTGCAAGTCACAACGTCAGGGAGTGGTAGAGTCAGGGTTTCAAACGCAGCCTGAGTTCTCTCACGGTATATTCCCTTGCTTCACTTTTAACCCCCAACATTCTCCCCAGAAATAATATCACTCAGGGAGAATTGAGTAATGGCCTGTATTCATTTTCTAGGGCTGCCACCACAAAATATCAAAAACTAGAGGGCGGGGTGGGGGGCAAAAAACAACAGAAATTTATTTTCTCACAGTTCAGGAGGCTGGAATCTGAGATCGAGGGTGTCCGCAGGGTTGGTTTCTTCTGAGACCTCTGTCCTTGGCTCCAGATGGCCATCTTCTCCCTGTGTCTTCCCTCTGTGTGTGTCTGTGTCCTAATCTCTTCTTACAAGGATATCAGTCGTGTTGGATTAGGACCCACTGTAATGACTTTCTTCACTACTAAGTTATTAAGTAATAATGACTGCTTTGAAAGCCCTGTCTCAAATACAGCCACATTCTGGGGTACTTAGGGTTTAGGACTTCAACATTTAAATTTTGGGGGAACACATTTGACCCACAACACTGCCCAATAAAAATCCTCTACTCAAACCCATGGAATGAAATAGACTTCATTTTCTTTGCCCCTGTAGCTAGGAAGCAGGTAAGACTGAAAGCAAAGGCTGTGTGGGATGCTGGGAGCCTCAGAGCCTGCTATCTGCCTGGAGCTGCCTCAGCCACTATAAACAGTGCCAGAGAGGGTTCTCCCAGCTCCTGTGTGTGTCCGAAGCTTATTAACCTATAAGGGGTATAATGAATGGGCTTACACATGTTGAGAAAGTTCATTATCCTTTGACCTTTCTTTTAAACATACAAGTTTTAAAGCAATAATAATCAGCATTTATTAAACACATATTATGTGCCATGGTCTCCACAAATATTGGCTGTTATTCTGCATGCTTCATGTCTACTATCTCATTTAATCTTCTCGACAACTCTCAATATGCTACTGAGAAAACTCGCACAAAGTCAATGGCCCCAAAACCCTCAGCTGTAGGGCAGCTCCATTAGTCAAACTGAGAGGCTTAGGCTGCCTGCAGTGGCCTCTCAAGATCTCATTCTTGTACAAGGGAAGATTTGAATTAAACTGGTAGAGCTGAAAGTCCTTTCCAACAACTGTTCTTTGAGGCATGTATAAACTCTCTCTCTCTACAGTATAGTCATGAACCAAGCTTCTCTCCGTCAGCTCAGGGTATGTCCCCCATCCCTCTAGAATGGGATAATCCCTCTTTTAATGCTCAGAGAAAGAGTCCTTATACACTTGGTTAGAGATTAAATTGTACATGGAGACTTTTGGCTTACCTTATTCTGCAAATATCATGTCACATGGATTAGTTACGATTTAGAATGAAAGCCCTTTAAAAACTTACTCCAGTGGCTAAAAGGTGGAAAATGATTGTGCTGTCTCTTTAGGCTTCAAGGCAAGAAAAAACCCTGAAGTACATAGGTGATATCTACATATTTCAGCCTGCCTCCCATCCCATAAATCAAATCCTTATAATCCTTGGCCCAGCAGGCAGGGAAGACTGTAAAGAACTCAGGACCATTTAGGAGTCTTAAAAAACCCTGTCCACAAGCACGCTGTCAATCCCCTCCTCTGGAAATAAAACATTCCCATTAGAGTTAATGCCACTGTTAACCAGTTAAAAATGTTAATATTATTCATACTTTATTGTTAATAATATTAACATTGGCTAGCACTAATGTGCTGACTACCTCCCAGGAACTGTTTTCATTCCTTCTGCCTGTATAATTCCTTTTATCTTGACGACTCTCGATGTGCATTGAGGCTTCCATTCTACAGATACGGAAATTCAGTCATGGAGAGGTTAGAAAATGTACCCAAAATCATACACCCAGTCAGCCAGTCAGTGGTAACACTGGAATCTCATCTCAGGGAGTCTGGTTCTACTCAGGCACAACCTTCTTGCATGATTCAATATGTCACTTTCCAGATGAAGAAACTGGAGCCCCAAGACAGTACATGACCTGGCCTGGGTCACACAGCCTCTGAGCATCAGCGCTGAGACCAGAACTCAGGCATCCTGACTCCAGTCCAGCAGGCCTTCTGATGATTCCCCAGCAGCCCTGGAGGTGGGGAGGGAGTAAATTGGGGTGCAGGGAGTCAGTGGGGGCCCATCCAGGAATAAGAGCCTGAGTAAAGAACTCTGGGCCTCCACAGGGAGTGAGGGGCACACACTGCTGAAGGGACCCCACTGAATAAGGAGGTGGAATGTTAGGGGATGACTTTATAACCTTGACTGGGGCTGGGGATGTCAAGTTTTATACAGAGAGAGATCACCACCAACAACATGTATGTGTGCATGTGTCTGTATAATGTGTGTATACAATATATGCATATTTTTAATATTTGTGTATATATTACATATATAATATATACTTATATTTAATATAGAATAAATGTATATAAAATCTATATATAATATAAACATATATATTTAATAATATGTGTACATGTATATACACACACATACAAACACACCCCATATATATATGTAACCTGAAATTTCTCCTGTGGCTCAGGTCCACCCACCTGGGCCTGGAGTCACCTTCTTTCAGTCTGGTTCCATCGTGAAAAGTAACCTCAAATAAGAGACCACGACCACGTACAAGGTTAAGTGGGTATGTGGGATACTAACAACATCTACTCCACCAGATTGTGGTGGGCACCAAATGGAACGTGAAAGTACTATGAAAGTATTCTGTATAGTACTTTAAAAGAACTATAAAGCTTCCCAAGTATTAGATAGGCTCCAAAGTGGTAGCTAACTAGCAGGACCTCTCTAAGATAGCAGCTCTCAAAACTGGAATCAACCAAAGAGCTATTTTTTTTTTTTTTTTTGGAAAACTAAAATTTAAAATGACTGATTTTAGAATCCCAATCCAGATCAGAATGTGTTGGGGGGGAGGGGGCGGGGGTGGGGAGTAAGGCATCTTTTTAAAAAAATTTTTTTTTAAGTTCCAAGGCGATTTTAATATTCAGCCAGGGCTGAGATGTACAGCTTCAACTTCTGATGCCAACTGGGAAGAAAGAGGCAGTTTAACGAGTGTGTGTTAAGAGTACAGACATTCCCTGACTTATTCATGATGGTTCGATTTAACGATTTTTCTACTTTAAGATGGTGTGAAAGTGACTTGCATTCAGTAGAAACCGAACTTTGAGTACTCATACGACCATTCTGTTTTTCACTTTCAGTACAGAATTCAACGAATTATATGAGATACTCAACACTTCATTATAAGATAGCCTTTGTGATAGATTATTTTGCTCAACTGTAGCGTTCTGAGCATATTTTAGATAGGGTGGGCTAAGCTATGATGTGGATAGGTTAGGCATATTCAATGCATTTTTTATTTTTCTGGTATTTTCAATTTAGGATAGGTTTTTAAGGATGTAACTCCATCGTAGTTTGAGGAGCATCTGTAATTAAAGATTTAAATCAGGCATAAAATAGACAAGAGAGGCGAAGACTATTAGCAATTATCTGGTCCAAGCCCCTCATTTTGTGGGTAAGGAACAGAGGGGAAAGGTTACAGTGGCCAGATTCTCCTGACTCCGTGGTCCAATCAGCTTCCGCTTTATAAATGGATTCAACACTACATGTCCAACAACTGCAACATCTGTATTGCTTGATACATTTTTGAGAACTAGTCCACATGTACCGGCTGACAGACTACGACTGCATCTTGGCTCTCTAACATTCCCTTACCACTCCATACACTCCATACACCCTGCTCCATGAACCTGCAGAGGGGCTATGAGAAACGTCTGGCACACTGCGTACCCAACTCTACACAGAAGGCTTAAAAATAAATAGTGGGCTGGGTGCGGTGGCTCACACCTGTAATCCTAGCACTTTGGGAGGTCGAGGCTGGGTGGATCACTTGAGGTCAGGAGTTCAAGCCCAGCCTGGCCAATATGGTGAAACCCCATCTCTAGTAAAAATACAAAAATTAGCTGGGCGTGTTGGTACACACCTGTAATCCCAGCTACTTGGGAGGCTAAAGCAGGAGAGTCGCTTGCACCCAGGAGGCAGAGGTTGCAGTGAGCCAAGACTGTGCCAGTGCACTCCAGCCTGAGCAACAGAGCGAGACTCTGTTTCAGGGAAAAAAAAAAAAAAAAAAAAAAGAATAGGGAAACCAGTTTGGTTAGAATAGGTAAACTAAGCTAACTAACCCAACATCCTATATTCCGAAGATGGAATGAAACATATAAGAACTGCAGGTCCTTCTTCCAGGCATCTAGGAGAACTACATACAAATGAAGTCATAGAGTTCAGGCTAATTTCATTTTATTATAAAATTAATGAATGCTCATTTTTTAAAAAATGAACAATACAGAGAAGTACATGAAAGAAGCTCACAGATCCCTCATAATCCCAACCTTCTATACCTACTGTGCATCTCCCATTTTAGCAGATGAAGCATATACTTTAATACTGTTTTCTATGTTTACTTTCAAAATCCAAAAATATACCCATATGCATTGATTTCTCCTTTACTTTATCATAACCATGATGTAAAAACTACACTGTAACTTGTTTTTCAATCAGCAAAAGATGGACATCTTTCCAAGTCAACTCATACTGAGCTAGTTTGTACTTTTTAAAGCTGCATAATACTCCACACAGTATGGCAGGTGTGGTAAACTTTCCCCATGCCTTAGATTTTCATAGAGAGAGGGTGATATTTACTCCATTCCCTAGGAGGAAAAATGTGGAAGGAACACTTCCCCTTTTTCTCTGCCCTGACTCCCTCCCACTCTCCTCCCCAGGGAAGGAGGACTGACTGAATTAACCAGCTGCTAAATTGAGAAGAGGCACTGAGCAGGCCCAGCTCGGGCCTTTGAGGACTTCTCTCTTTGGGAGCCAGCCTGCCTTTAGACAAAGGTATTCTCCGTTCTGTGCTCCCTGCACAGAGTTGTGGCACATAATGTTGTCCTGCCCGCAGTGGTCCTGGAGTGTCTGCTCAGCAGCATCAGGAATTGGGTGGCCAAATCAGTGTCATTCAAGGATAAAGAAGTAGGAAAATTGCCAGGCGTGGTGCTATAATCCCAGCACTTTGGGAGGCCGAGGCAGGAGGATCGTTTGAGCTCAGGAGTTCAAGACCAGCCTGGGCAACAGAGTGTGACCTCATCTCTATGAAAAATTTTAAAAATTACCCAAACGTGGTGACTTGCACCTGTAGTCCTGCTACTTGAGAGGCTGAGGTGGGAGAATCACTTAAGCCCAGCAGATGAAGCCTGAAGTGAGCTGTGATGGTGCCACTGAACTCCAGCCTAGGCGACAGAGTGAGACCCTGTCATGAATGAAAGGAAAGGGAAAGGGAAAGGGAAGGAAAAGGAGGGAAAGGAAAGGAAAACAGAAAGAAAAGAAAGAGAAAACCCATCGTGGTCAATCAGTTTTATCATTAATGAAGATAATGATTTGATCTCCCCCTGTCTGTCTCTTGGGTCTTATTTCCAAACTGGTTCCACATCTAGGAGGAAAGCAGAGTGTTGTCTGTTAGTTGCCCGAAACTCCAATACTATGGATGTGACATAATTTACTCAACCTTTCTACAACTTCCAAGTTCTTTTCAGTTTTTTCGCTATTACAAATAGCACCATAAAAATTATTGTATCTATATCTTCGTGTACTGGTAAATTTATGTCTATAAAATAAATTCCTAGCTTGATCAAATAGTATATATTTTTTAATTGTATAAATACCACCAGATCACATTCTCCAAAAGTTAAAGCAATGTTTTACTTCCCCCCAATAACATATAAGAGTATGTTCTCCTCACCCTTGCCAGCATAGGGTGCTGTTAATCTGTTAAATTTTTTCAGTGAGATTGTGAAAGACTGATACTGCATTAATTTTAATTTGCATTTTCCTTACTGCTAATTGAATGCCTTTTCATTTATTATTGGCTTTGGCCAATGAGTGTACTACCCACTGAACTCACGTTCCTAAGTATTTGTTATAAAAAGGGTGGAGTTACCCAGATTAATTAGATGCACAGATTTTAATCAATGGTAATTGAGAATTAGTATAAAGTTAAAAGAACAAGCTTAGACTGCTTGAGATAAAGTCCCACCCTAACCCCCGAGTTGTACAACATTAGCCAAATTATTTAGCCTGTGTCCCCAATTCTTCTTCTATAAAATAGGAATCATGTAACTACTCTCACAGAATTAAGTGAGTTAATACATGTCAAGTGATTGCACAGTGCCTGTCACAACATTAACTGTACAATGCATGCTAGATATTATTAGTGTCTCTTTTGTTCCATCAAACTCTTTACCCAACACAGTGGCAAGGAGAAAAGCTCACAGACACTAATTAGAGTTGATGAATTTCCCTGCACATCCTCCAGCAGGAAGCATATAAGATGAAAAGACCTCCCCAGAAAGCCTACCTGGCCTACCAAATGCATAATAAGTTCCATCATAGTCAAAGAACTGATGCGTCCTAAATCTAAAAATGCAATTAGCCCATCTTCTTTCCCAAATGAGATTTGGGCTGTTAATTGTGCTTTAAAGAGGCCACATTCATTACTCATTTTTTAATCTCTTCATTATTTATTTTAAAATTCTTAGACATACACATTTGAAACAGTAAAAGTTAATCAAAAATATAAGCCCAAGCAGCATAAATCAATTATGCTCTAATACTATAGTGTCATGTTTCTTATTAAAAAGTAACTGAAATAGCCAGGCATAATGGCGCATGCCTGTAGTCTCAGCTACTCAGGAGAATCGCTTGAGCCTGGGAGTTAGAGGTTACAGTGAGCTGAGATCATGCCACTGTACTCCAGCCTGGGCCACAGAGCCAGATTCAAGAAAGACAGAAAGACAGAATGAAAGACAGAAAGAGAGAGAGAGAGAGAGAGAGAGAGAGAGAGAGAGAGGAAAAGGAAAGGAAAGGAAAGGAAAGGAAAGGAAAGGAAAGGAAAGGAAAGGAAAGGAAAGGAAAGGAAAGGAAAGGAAAGGAAAGGAAAAAGAAAAGAGGAGGTGAGGGGAGGGCAGGGAAGGGAGGGAGGGAGGGAGGGTGGAAGGAAAGAAGGAAGGAAGGAAGGAAGGAAGAGAGGGAGGGGAGAGGAGGGGAAGAGAAGGGAGGGGAGGGGAGGGAAGGAAGAGAGGAAAGGAGAGGAGAGGAGAGGAGAGGAGAGGAGAGTATTTGGTTGTTAAATATCCCTAAGGAGGCATTAAGCACAAATATCACCAGGGGTTTCCCAATGGGTAAAATAAAGAGGTAAATAAGGTTGTTTAAAGAGAGAGAGGAAAACAGATGAAACAGATTCCCAAGTAATGCCTTTTCCCAACAACCTATGCTGTCTCCTAAACAACAACAACAACAAAAACTGACTTGAAGAGTTATTTTCCTGGTGGACTTAGGTAAAACTTTTATCAGTCCAAAGTGATAAAAGCATTATCACTCCATAGCCATATATACTCTCCTATATACCAATAATACAACTTGCTATTTAAGATGCTGCCATGAGTAAGATCTCTGGAGACAATGGAAAAATGCAGAACCAGGGCTACATTTTCTTATGCAACACCCCAGGGTGTGACCAATTATCTCAGAGTGTGTTGTGAAATTCTCAAAAGTCTCAAAACAAAATTAATTTTAATTTGGTTTAATTTGAAAATAAAACACACTGCCATTTAGCTTTCCCCAAACAGAGATCTTATAGGGCAGGCTGGGATACAGCACAATTGTCCCGACTCCAAGAGTGGAGGGACCCAAAGTTTGGTGACCCTTGTGCAATGCGGGACTGACGAAATAGGAATATCTGTGATTCTGCCTGGTCCCTAGGAACTGAACTATTTTGAGCTTCTATTATGTAATCACCTTCTCCAAAATATGTGTGTATATTAAAAAGGAAACTCTGATGTGGACCAAGAGTCAAAGTAACTACAATTCTCTGTTCCAAAAGAAAAAGAAAAAATCTTATCCTACCCAACAGCAAACTAGACAACAGTTTTCAAAACTGGGAAACAAGTTACCAATTATAGGTTTTAAAAAACTTAATAATAAACAAGTTTTGCTGTGGTGCCTATTAATTCTCCCATCCTCCCATCTCTTGATAGTCATAGGAGGAAGGAAGGGGGAGGGATTTGTATCTTTCAAATTTAACCCCACAGAATCTCTAAAGTTATACTCCATTTTTAACCTCTCCTTTGTGCCATAAATGGCAACATATCCCTAACACGCCATAACTACTCCGGCCAAGTCACCAACTATCTCCTTGCCTGCAAAGTCAATGAATAATAGCCAATCTTGGCCTGCCATGATCTCTTGGCAGCCTCTGACACTGCACATTACTCTCTGCTCTTCCTTCTTGAGTCCCTGACACCACATTCCCATGGCTGTCTTCTCTTAGCTCTCTGACCAGGCTTATCCCTCTCCTTTGAGGGCGGTTCCCCTGTTGCCCACCCTTGCAATGATGGTGCCCTTCTAGGGGCCATCCCAGGCCAGTGTCTCTGCTAGGCCATGTTATATGCCAAAGTAACCTTTCTCGCTCCTATGCCTCCAAATACTATGCCTTCCAAATGTTGACCTCCAGCCCGGATGTCTCTCCTGAAGACACAGAATGCACCCTAAGCATACAGCCCAATGCCTACAGAAATCCTCACTTGGATAAACCATAGACACCTAAATTTCACTGTCCTTAACAGAGTTCATTCATCTTCCTCCTTGACTATTCCTCCTCCAGATCTCTTAGCTAACAGTGGGGTCATTCAACCAGCCAGCCGTTCAGGCCAGAAACTAGAGTTGTATCTCCCTCTCTAACACCCCATTAAACAGAATCAATCACCTCATATTATTTCTTTTGCCTCCTAAGTCTATCTTAAATCTATCCATTTCCCACCATATAGCTACCTTAATTCAGGCCACCATTCATTTCACCTGGACAACTCTAAAAGACAGCTATGCCTCTGACTTTGCACAACCCTCCTGCTCCTCCCCCTTAGTCCTTCTGATCTCAGCTTAGAAGTCACCTCCTCCAGGAAGCCCTCCCTTCTGCCCAAGTGCAAGATAGGTGGTCTGCTGCAGTGCTGCGGGAACACCCTCAGCTTCTGCAGTCACAGCACTTCTCACTCTGTATTGTAATGGCCTCTTTACCTGGGCAAAAAACTTCAAGAAGGCAGAAACTGTGTCTATCCTTTTCACCAATGCATTCAGAGTGCCTGGCATATATTAGGGTCTCAATATTCTCAATGAAGGAAGGAAGGAAGGAAGGAAGGAAGGAAGGAAGGAAGGAAGGAAGGAAGGAAGGAAGGAAGGAAGGAAGGAAAGAAATGCTCAGGAGCAAGGGAAATTCGTCAGCATGCCAGGGAAATTTTTTTTTTCTTTTTTGAGACAGAGTTTCACTCTGTCGCCCAGGCTGGAGTGCAGTGGCGCAATCTCCGCTCACTGAAAGCTCTGCCACCTCCCAGGTTCATGCCATTCTCCTGCCTCAGCCTCCCGAGAAGCTGGGACTACAGGCACCCGCCACCACGCCTGGCTAATTTTTTTGTATATTTAGTAGAGACGGGGTTTCACCGTGTTCGCCAGGATGGTCTCAATCTCCTGACCTTGTGATCCGCCCGCCTCGGCCTCCCAAAGTGCTGGGATTACAGGCATGAGCCACCGCACCTGGCGGGAAATTTTTTAAAGGTAGAAAAAGGAAAGATAGAGCAGAGAACAGGTAATAAAGGCCTCTAAAGACCGTACTTACTCTTTATTCTGTAGGAAATATAGTTTTAGTAACTTCCTGCTGGCAAGGATTTAAAAAAAGAAAAAAGAAATACAGTTTCAGGCCTCTACAAGACATTGAGAAAACCTTCACTGAAAGCCTGATGTGTAAGAATGGAATGTTTTAGAGCTATAGGTGACTTCAGTACAAGTGTTCCTTTCTAAGATATAGGTGTCATTTTAATATTAAAGTTACTTAGGCTGGGTGCAGTGGCTCATGCCTATAATTCCATCACTTTGGGAGGCCGAGGCAGAAGGATTGCTTGAGCCCAGGAGTTCAAGACCAGCCTGGGCAACATAGCATGATGCCATCTCTACAAAAAACTTAAAAAAAAATTATGAAATAATTAGCCAGATGTGGTGGTGCTCACCTGTAGTCCCAGCTACTTGGGAAACAGAGGCAAGAGGATCACTTGAGCCCAGAAGTTCAAGGCAGCAGTAAACTATGATCACACCACTATACTCTAGCCTAGGAGGCAGAGTGAGATTCTGTCTCTAAAAAAACAAAAACAAATAAGAAGAAGAAGAAAAAGAAAAGGAAAAGACAGAAGATAGTAAGTGTAATGTGACTGATAGAAACAACCGTAAAAAATTGATTCCTAGGGTCCAGGCGCGGTGGTGGCTCATGCTTTTAATCCCAGCACTTTGGGAGGCCAAGGTGGGTGGATCACGTGCTACCACGCCCAGCTAAGTTTTGTATTTTTAGTAGAGATGGGGGTTTCATCATGCTGGCCAGGCTGGTCTTGAACTCCTGACCTCAGGTGGCCCGCCCACCTCACCCTCCCAAAGTCCAAAGCATGGTGTGAGCCACTGCGCCCAGCCTACTATCAGTTTTTATTCCATTTCAAAGATTACAAAGAGGTCTAGCTTCATAATCATTCATTATAATTATGGTCAGAACTCCACAATTTTCACAGCTACTTCATACATACTAGAAGCACTAAACATTTCATAGTCATCTAACCTACCATTGAGAATGTCCTGCCTACAGTCAGTACCCTGAAGAAAACAGCACTAAAAGACCTCCCAGGGCGGTGTTTCAACAATTAAACATAGGCCAGAACTTTGTCACCTTTGCCAGTGCTTGGCCTTCAATCTGCAGTAAGGTACATTTTCTCCTGGTTCATTTTCTTAAGCAGCCAACAGATGGGTTTCGACCTATCTTGGGAATGACAACAAACATATCTATTTTAAAACCCACCAAGGTCCTCAGATATGGACAATAAAGTGAAGCACAGCGTCTGGGGTTGTTTGTTTGTTTTAATTTATTTTTATTTTTTGTAGAGATGCAGTCTTACTTTGTTGTCCAGGCCAGTCTTGAACTCCTGGGCTCAAGAGATCTTCCTGCCTCAGTCTCCCAAAATGCTGGGTTTACAGGGGTGGGCCACTGTGCCCGGACAAAGCACAGCATTCTGATTTCCCATAAAATGTGGCAAATGTTTCCAAGGCATTATCCTAAAATGTCTGCTTTCTCTGACACTTTTTTCTTTACTCACTTTTGTCTCTTTCCCCAAAGCTCAGCCTAACTGACACCACCTCTACAGCCTCACTTCCCTCTTTCCCTTTACTCTGAAGCCGATTCCCCTAAATTCCTCTTGGTAGAATGGATACCTGGGGAGACTCCCTGGCATTGAGTGTCACTCGCAAGATTCATGTCCCACCGGTACCTGAAAGGTTCTCAATGCTCTATTCTGACATTAAAGCTACTCTATCCCCATGTGGAAGGAGATGTACTTTGGTTTTCTGTGTAAACCCCTTAGCCCTATACAGTACACAATTAATTTTTTCAGTGGCATAAACTTAAAAAATCTACTACTTTGGAACCCCACTAAGCCAAGATGCAACTTCCTGTCTCCCACTGTGGTTGTTTTCTATTTCTGTTTTACATTTAAATTGGACCATTCCAAGTAGAAGCGGAAGTCACTTTCTGCTGCTACTAGTTAGTCCCCAGGGATATAAGTTCTGTGGGCAAGGGGGTTGCAATTAGGCAGAGGGGCACTCAGGAAAGTTGATAAAGTTGATAAATAAAGTTAATAAATAAAAATAAACCTTGTTGATAAATAAAAATAAAACATGTTGATTCAATGAATAATCCTCTAACCTGTCCCAAAGGACGCCACTTCCCTTCGGAGAATAGGCTAACCTTGCTATGGCCACCAAGTTCAAAGAAGATCTCATCCTTGCAATCCAAATGCTAATCCCTGGAACACACATGTTGGAAAAGCATCATAGAATTCTGGGAAGTAAATATTTCAAAATTAGTAGTTGTTGTTGTTCTAAACATGACAGTCCTTCCAGGTATACCTCAAGTACACCTGGAGTCAGAGTGAAGACATTCATTCCCTGATTCTGAACCAGCCACCACCTAGCTCTGGGACAAGCACACCATGGGATGTAATCATTGTCTTGTATGAATTGAACACCAGACAATTCATCTAGTCCCTCAGGGGCTAAGCTTTCTAGCTAGGAAAATTAGAAGATCATATTAATGATCCATAAGATTCTAACTCAAAAACTCCTATAAATGTGTTTAATGTTTTGTGTTTTTTTTTCTTTTTTTCAACTTTTAAGTTCAGGGATACATGTGCAGGATGTGCAGGTTTGTTACATAGGCAAACGTGTGCCATGGTGGTTTGCTGCACAGATTATCTTATCACCTAGGTACTAAGCCCAGCATTCATTATTCTTCCTGATGCTCTTCCTCTCCCCACCTCCACACCCCACAAATGTTGACTTTTATTCTGCATGTTTCAAGTCTACTATCTCATTTAATCTTCTCAGCAACCCTCAATGTGCTACTGAGAAAACTCCACACAAAGTTAATGGCCCCAAAACACTCAGCTGTAGGCAGCTCCATTAGTCAAACTGAGGTGCTTAGGCTGCATGCAGTTGCCTCTCAAGATCTCATTCTTGTGTGGGAGAAAATCTGAATTAAGCCCCATTGTGTGCTGTTCCCTCCGCCCCCACACCATGTGTCCACGTGTTCTCATCATTCAGCTCCCACTTATAAGTGAAAACATGCAATATTTGGTTTTCTGTTCCTGCATTAGTTTGCTGAGGATAATGGCTCGTAGCTCCATCCATGTCCCTGCAAAGGACATGATCTCATTCATTTTCACAGCTGCGTAGTATTCCATGGTGTATATGTACCACATTTTCTTTATCCAGTCTATCATTAATGGGCATTTAGGTTGATTCCATGTGTCTGTTATTGTGAATAGTGCTGCAATGAACATATCCATGCATGTATCTTTAAAATGACTTATATTCCTTTGAGGATAGACCCGGTAATGGGATTGCTGGGTCAAATGGTATTTTTGCTTCTAGGACTTTCAGGAATTACCACACTGTCTTCCACAATGGTTGAACTAACTTACACTCCTACCTACAGTGTACAAGTGCTCCTTTTTCTCCACAACCTTACCAGCATCTGTTGTTTTTTAACTTTTTAATAATAGCTATTCTGACTGGTATGAGACGGTATCTCATTGTGGTTTTGATGTGCATTTCTTGAAAGATCAATGATGTTGAGCTTTTTTTTCATATGTTTGTTGACCACATAATAGAAGCAGCAAGGCTATCCCACCAAACATCCACTCCTCCTCAAAGTTCAGCTCACCAGAACATACACAAGTGTCTAGTAGGTACTGGGAATTTGCCGGGGGTTGGATTAAAGAAATAAAACAACAGTACCTCCCCCACAAGAACTTACCCAGTAGACCTTCCCCTTGCCCAGAGAGCAGACACTTTCATGGGCTCTTTTCAACAAACTCTGACAGCTCTTGATGTCCTCCAACTTGCTCCTATTTCCCCCTAATTCCTTTTCCCAACCACTTCCACTCACTCTTGCCCTCATTACTTGCCATTTCCCCCTCCCTCAGCCCTGTTATTTTCCCTTATTGGCTCACCCCTGCCATCTCCCGAAGGCCTCCCCAGTGAGGACTCTGGGGCCCCTCAGACAGTTCGCTCACCCCTTTCTTGCTCCAATAAACACCACGGCTCTGCCTCACTCACATCCTACTGTCTGACCCTCATAGAATGAGCTGCTCTAGTTTTTGGCATTAAGTTCAAGACTTGTCCACACTTGATGAACCTGACAACAAAATCCCACTTTGAGCTGCCCTTACCCTCATGAGAATTGCTGGACTTTAAATACGAATTTCTGGCTTTTAAATTTGACACCATCTCTCCCTTTTGGCCACTTAGTAAATACCAATTACTTGATACTTCTGATGTTTTAAATTCAGAGACATACAATGTATCCATGGGCAAGTGCATTTAATTAAAACTTTCATTTAATAAATGGCATGTCTTATGTAAACTTGCAACATGTTTTCCAACTGGAGGCCTAGAAAGGCTTAATTAGAACTTAAAATTTAAGAATTAAAGAAAGCGAAATGACCAGGAACCAGTATGATTTAGCCTAATGAGACATATAATTAAAATAGAAATACTAGCAAACGATTACCTTGAGCCAATCAGTTTTAGGCAGTGCTAATAGCAAGTTAAAAATAGAAACAGGATGATTTCATCTTGCCTGCTTCTCAGCTGCCAAAGTACTTGCCTGTTGAGGGCATTTCCCGTCTTGTGGCTGCAGTGGGGAGAGATGAATTATGAATGACAATCTGGCCACAACTTCCACTGTTATAGTGACTCCCCCCTCCCCAGGCGCCACCCTAAGAGGAGGAACCCCAGGCCACCTCTGGATGGCCAGAGCATCTCAAAAAGGATAGAACCACCACAGGTGGAGGAGGAAACGCCACTCCCTGGCGCGCTTCACCTGCCCAGGGTGAGACCCTTCCTTTCTTAGATTTCTTTTCTTTCTCCTCCTATTACCATCTCCCTTCTGCCTTCTTCTTCCCCTCCCCCATCCACCCCCACTTGATTCTATTTTCTTCTGCTGGCCTTTGCGTCCATCTGTTTTCCTCTTTCTTGAACTCCAAAATGGATGGAAAGTAGTTACAGACTCATTCAATTAAATAAAAATTCCCAGAGAGCCTCTCTCTGAGTTCAGGGACTGTGCTACACCGTACTGTGCTTACAAAAATGGCAGAAGCTTTGCTATCCACCTTCTAAAGAAAGAAGTAAAACAAGCACAGCAGACCACTTACACATAAGGTGGCTTCAGTGCTCACACATGTGAAACACACACCCTGTGGGCATCCCAAGGGGAGGGTGCACGCCTGCATGAAGACCAGATGATGAGGGAGGGATCATTCTAAGTAGAGACTGTGTTTCCCAGTATACAGCACTATGAAAGGGCAGGGTATATATGTTTATAATTTAGTGCCTCTGAATAATGAATAATGAGAGATTATTTTACATCTATAGTAAATTTAAGGAAGGGCTACCAGCACACAGAACTTCTCATAGACAACACTATGGGATGCAAGAGCCTGGGCTCTGGAGTTGGAACAATTGTGGTTTAAATCCCCGCTCATCTACAGAGATCACAGGGTAACCTGCGTAGGTGCCTGGGTCACCCTGGATAAATTTCTCAAATTCCTTCGTTATAAAATAGGTGTCTAATGCCTATTTCCAGAGTTGTTAGGAGAATCTGAGTAATGCATGGAAAGTATTTGACATTGTCTTAGTCCGTTCAGGCTGCTATAACAAAATACCTTAGACTAGGTAATTTATAAACAACAGACATGTATTGCTCATGGATCTGGAGGTTGGGAAGTCCAAGAGCAAGCAGATTGGTGTCTGGATGAGGACCCATTCCTCATAAACGCCACCTTCTACGTGTCCTTACACAGCAGAAGGGCCAAACAAGCTCCCTCCAGTCTCTTATAAAAACACATTTCCCACTCCAAAGGCCTACCTCTTAATATTATTGCATTAGAAATTAGGTTTCAACATATGAATTTTGGAAGGACACAAACATTCAGACCATAGCAACATCTAACAGACTGCTAATCTTTCCTCCTGGGTCCACATAGAATTGAGGATGTCTCATTTTCAGAACACTTGGAAGAGACCTTCCTCTATTCTCTCCCTCAGTCTGTCCAAGGGAAAGGAATGAGTGACTCTGGGAGACCCTTTCTCCCAGGGGAACAATGTGTTGGGTCTGTTCTCTGGCCTGTTTCCTAAGCTGCCAGCCCACAGACTGCCCCTTGCCCCTTCCTCCTACCCTCAGTGAGCCAAACCCCTGTGATACTGTGCAGCTGCTCCAACCACAGCAAAGCATCATTCAGGTTGCAGGAGCTCCTCCCTTAACCCAGGTCCATACTGACACCTCCATTTTAGCTTTCTCCACATCAAAGTTGATATCTGGAACCCTGACTGGCACCTGTGTGTGTTTTCCGATTGATTGTCAACTCATAGGAGGGGGTGACAATGGAACTCTCAAACCCCAACCATTATTATAACTATGGGAGATGACAGGGAAGTTTTCACAGATAGACACAGTTTCAGAAAACACAATGGAAAGGATTGACAGTACATGCATAAAAAGAACAAGTAATATAAAGTGCTCTTCAGACAGTGAAGATCCCCTAGCCTGATCTCCCACTCCTCTCCAGAGAGGCCAACCTGTAGCCACAGAGAGCTCCCTGTCCTCTGCGTCACCTCCCCTTCATGACTCTCTCACTGAAGGCACCTGGCAGACTGCCCTGTCCTCCAGGCTGGAAAGTAACTAAAATAAACTGTAACATAATCCATGGTATGATCTACCTGGAAAAAAAAAAAAAATGTGTTTACAGAAAGGAGAAGTCTGCAAGGATTCTACTAAAACAAACCAAAAAAATAAGTTTACTAAGACTATGTGAGGATGTTCCCAGCCCTCTATAGGTGAGCAGGTGCCACAACCAGCTGAGCCAGGTACAGCCACACGACACACCTGGGTCCAGCTGACCAGCTTGGCTCAACCACCATGACTATAATGTCCACCCAGCTAACTCCCTTTGCTTCTGATTATACTTTGAATTTGCCAGGAAAGTCTCCTAGATAGGATATAAAAGCAATGGCTATCCAACATCAGTATTTTCATCCTGTTTATTAGCTGTATAAGTCAAAGGAAATGGATAAAATGGCATTCCGTCTGGTTGGCATCCATCTCTAAGCCCTGCCAAATGTAAGTTCACCAACAAAAAATCAGATCACTTAGCAAAGCTAAGGACAGTACACAGAACAGTTGTGACTGCACAAAAGTATTGCTGCTGGCAACACCCTGCCCAAAAGGCTTGCCAACCCCAAGATGTCATTGATACCTCTTTGTATTAGTCTGTTTTCACACTGCTGATAAAGACATACCCAGGACTGGGAAGACAAAGAGGCTGAATTGGACTTACGGCTCCACATGGCTGGGGAGGCCTCAGAATCATGGCAGGAGGCGAAAGGCACTTGTTACATCGTGGCAGCAAGAGAAAAATGAGGAAGAAGAAACAGTGGAAACCCCTGATAAACCCATCAGATCTCGTGAGACTTATTCACTATCATGATAATAGCATAGGAAAGACCGACCCCCATGATTCAATTACCTCCCCCTGGGTCCCTCACATAACACATGGGAATTCTGGGAAATACAATTCAAGTGGAGATTTGGTGGGGACACAGACAAACCATGTCACTCTTCCATTTAAATTTAACAGTATTTTAACAATGCATGGAGTCTTTGGACAGGAACTCAAAGCAAGAGGGGTAGGAAGAGGCAGGCACCTGCATCAGGCCCACCCATGAGGGGAGGGTATGTGGGGAACCCCCCAGATGCCAGTGCTGACGTGGAAGTCCAGCCTGGCTGGCAAAGCTAGTACCAAGGTTGGCAAAATCCCTCATCCCCATGCAGACGGAGTTGGTAAGGGGGGCCAGGTGGAGGACGGGACACTAAAGTAATGTCATGTCACAGCAGGTAGACAGAGAACAGAGGGTGATTATCTAGTGTGTAGCCCACACTGGAAGCCCACACTGGCAGACAGGTGGGCAAGGGATGGACAATGACCCTTGGAAGTGGATCCTAGTCACTAAGTCAAGGCTCAGGCTACGCCTCAATCCCTTGAAGGATGACAAGCCCCTGTGTGTCTATAAGCCCCAGATTTTGTGGTGAGCAATTAGCGTGTCCCTCCCCAACCATCCTCCACCAAATTGAACCATGAAGGACACAAATCCAGCTGTGCCTCTCCCAGGCTGAAAGCCCTTTATGTATACCCTCATTCTCTACAGAATGGAACCCTGCCATCATCTTATCATTCTCCCTCTACTCCCTACCTCCCTCCCCCTTTTAGGAAACCTTCCCCTCATCCTTACCCTCCTGTCCCCAACCCCTGAGCACACACACATGCTGGGCTAGTTGTCTGCCTTGAACTACCTCTGTACCACCTCTATACTACCTATGCATACCTAACATTATAACTGCTGTGTGTGTGTGTGTGTGTGTGTGTGTGTGTGTGTGTGTGTGTGTTCTAGCTAAATTTGAGTTCTCTGAAGACAAGAACAAGTTTTATTCATCTGTGTGAGGGCAGGCATAGTGGCTCACACCCATAATCCCAGCACTTTGGGAGGCTGAGGTGGGAGGATCGCTTGAAGCCTGGAGTTTGAGATTAGCCTGGGCAGCATAGTGAGATCCCACCTCTACAAAAAAAAAATTTTAATTAGCTGGGCACAGTGACACATGACTCAAGTCCCAGCTACTCAGGAGGCTGAGGTGGGAGGATTGCTTGAGTCTAGGAGTTTAAAGCTACAGTGAGCTCTTACATAGAATGGAGAAGAAACTGTTGCCTTGAACCAAGTGGACTAGCAAGTTCTTCCCTGGAGCTAGTGGGTCTCTGAATCCAGAGGGTCCCCAACAAGGCCAGCCTGAAATGCCGTCACTTTGGGGCAGAGTCCTGGGGGAGTCTTTGAAGAAGTAGCACATAGGGGAATATTTTATCAAAGGTACACCTGTGGCAATGTAAAGCGGTAAAAACTGTATCTGGGTCTGGGACTTAGGACCACTACATGAGAGAGAAAACACGTACTTCTGAAAGTAAATAAACTAACCAGAAATTCAGAGGAAAAACCACAGAGACTTGGGTCAGGCTCAATGATCAATTTCTAGTTAATTTAACAGGTTCTACACTCTGACATGGAGAAAGCAAAGCATAAGCTGTGGGCACCTGGGCCTTTGAGCTTTAAGCAAAACCTGCAGCCTATAAACATGGTTAATGAAACAAATTTACCAAGTTAGGTGGAAATGTTTATTGCAAAGTTAAACATATTGGGATAAAAATAACCTTTTATGTTTATTCTGTTAAAACATCTTTGACTACCATGACTTGCTCGTTCAGATATTAAAGTCCTCCCAAAGACATGAGACAGGATTCCTAAACTGCCTGGAATGTTTAAACGCTGACCAACAACTCCACTGGCACTAAACGAATTCAGATGTCTAGCCTCCATACTGTACCACATTTACTGATTCTGAAGGATGAGTAAAGTAGCAAGCATGCCATCTTGGAAAGAGCATGGGCTTTGGTGCCAATCAGTTTTGCCTTGGGCACATAAATCTAATCTTGAGTCTAGGTCTCATCTGCAAGTGAGGGAGGGAAAAGGATTATTATTAGGATAATTCTTAAAATTCCATACAAAATAAATACAACACATCCTGCACAAGCATCTAAATGGCCCCTCCACATGCAACTAATGCACACGGGGGGTGTTCATGGGAAGTGTGCCTCAGGGCAAATCTCTGCTGTGGTTTCAGAGAGTTCACCTTCTCCTTCCCACTTTCCCACTGAAAATAGTTTCAAATTCTAGTTTTACAAATTTAAAATCATTTACAAAACCAGAAAAGATTCAGCTAGCTCAATTTTCAACAAAGAAGAGAAGGAGGAAAAGAGCATCACACCAATAAGTGGTAGACCCCTGGATTCATTAATATGAAAGAATAAGTCAAAAAAAGAATAATGCCTATGGTCAGGTCAAGAAGGGAAGGAGGCCGGTGGTGCATACCTGTAATACCAGCACTTTGGGAGGCCAAGGCAGAAGGATCACTTGAGGCCAGGAGTTTGAGACCAGCCTGGGCAACAGGGTGAAACCCCATCTCCACAAAAAATACAAAAATTAGCTGGGTGTGATGGCACATGCCTGTAATCCCAGCTACGTGGGAGGCTGAGGCAGGAGGATTGCTTGACCCCAGGAGGTCAAGGCTGCAGTGAGCCAAGATTTCCCCACTGCACTAAGTGACAGGGCAAGACCTTGTCTCAAAAAAAGAGAGAGAAGAAGTGTAAGAGAGCGTAGGTTTTCTACCTACATTTAAAAGTAAAGTTATTGCACTATATGGATCATGTGTAAGAGGCAACCCTAGGAACTACAAGGGCACCTAACGAGAAGGATTAGAGGGTATTCAGAGATGCCTCAGTCTTTGTAGAGACAAGAAACTGCAGGCTAAGAATGCTAAATAACACAAAGCATACACACACAAAAGCTGGCTTGGCCTTAGAAATAGCAAGCTGCCTAATCATCATGGGAGACACAAAATTCCCACATGAGCAAAAATTTAGAACAAGTCCCTAAAGGAGTAAATGCTCAGACAAACCATACCATACACAGCATACTTACACCCTAGAAAATCCTGCTTCCTCCTAAAGACCCTCAGCATATCCCAGGTAGTTCTGTTACAGTCTCACCAATGCACCACAGTGTAGTAGTTTCTCATTCTGAGGTATTACCTGGAGTTCTTTGTCTCACGACCAAGAGAATTAAGGAGTGTGGACACAAAGGGTGAGGTTGGAGCGAAAGTTTAATAAGCGAAAGAAGAAAGCTCTCTGCCGCAGACAGAGGGCCCAGAAGAGGGTTGTCATTTTTACAGTTGAATGCAAAGCCTTCTATATGAAACTGATGAGGGCTGGGTGTCTCATTTGCATAAGGTGTGAATTTCTGGTAGCTCCATGCCATTCTCCTAATGCACATGCAGGCCCTTAGCTTGAGTTACTCCATATTGCTTTGTTCCCCTTACTGCACATGTAGGAGGGGATGGAAATTTCCATTGTGGGTATGTCTGGGCAAGTCACCTGTGTAGTTTTTCTTATCTGTGTGGCTGTGGGCATGTCTAAGGCAAGCCCCCTGTGCGAGTTCCCTTATCTGTGCCTGCACATTGTTCTTTTGTTTGAAAGAACTCAACTAAGGACCCATCCTAAATGCATGCCTGACCAGTTTCTTCCTTTCCCCCCTCACAGTTCTTGAGGGATAGATTCCTTCTTTATATTCCCTCAGAGTCTTGGAATTCTTAGAAAATTCCAACTAAGAAAGATCACAGACAGAGCCCAGGAACCCATGTGTTTAAGAGCTGCCCAGAAGATCCTGATGGTGATCACTGTTTTCAGAATCAGTGCTATAAACTATGGACATTTTGCACCCCTAAGAATGCCTTAGGTCCTTAGGACATTTTGAGACTCATCTACCATTTGATCATTTCCATCCACCTGGCTCCTTCTGAAGGATAAATTGGGATAAATTAATTTTAACATTTTCACTTATTCTTCAGTTGAATAAAAAACGTTTTGAAATACACACACATTGTGGAATGGCTTAATCGAGCTAACTGCCATATGTATTACCTCACACACATCATTTATTTGTGGTGAGAACACTTAAAATCTACTTTCTAAGTAATTTTGTTTTTAAGAGGCAGGGTCTCACTATGTTGCCCAGGCTGGAGTGCAGTGGCTATTCACAGGTGCGATCATAACACACTATAGCCTTGAGCTCCTGGGCCCAAGTGATCTTCCTGCTTCAGCTTCCCAAATAGCTGGGATTACAGGCATGTACCACTATACCCAAGTAGCAATTTTCAAGAATACAACACATTATTATTTTACCTATCATCACCATGTTGTACAATAGATCACTTGAACTTATTCTTCCTGTCTAGCTGAAATTTTATACCCTTTGAGGAACATCTCCCCACTCACCTTCCAAACCCCAGTTCCTGGTAACCATCACTCTACTCTCTGCTTCTGTGAGATCAACCTTTTAAGACTCCACTCCCTAGTGAGATCATATGGCATTTGTCTACCTGTGTCCCGTTTATTTCACTTAGCATAATGTCCCCCAGGTTCATCTATGTTGTACTAAAGGGCGGGATTTTCTTCTTTGTAAGGCTAAGTAGTATTCCACTATTTATATATTGCATTTCCTTCATTTACCTGCTGATGGACACTAACATTGATTCTATATCCTGGCTATAGTGAAAGCTCTAAGTTTTGTTTTTTGTTTTTCTTTTCTTTTCTACCTTTTTCAAGAGAGTCTCGCTCTGTTACCCAGGCTTCAGTGCCGTGACACAATCTCGGCTCACTGCAACCTCCACCTCCTGGGTTCAAGCAATTCTCCTGCCTCAGCCTCCCAAGTAGCTGGGACTACAGGCACCTGCCACCATGCCCAGCTAATTTTTGTATTTTTAGTAGAGATGGGTTTCCACTATGTTGGTCAGGCTGGTCTTGATCTCCTGACCTCATGATTCACCTGCCACAGCCTCCCAAAGTTCTGGGATTACAGGCATAAGCCACTGTACCTGGCCGCTCTAAGTTTTTCAATATGAAAATACTATGCTTGTTTAAAAAATATAAATGTAAAACTTAAAAAGTAAAAGTCTTCTCTACCCTCCCCAGTAAGCCAGGTGATTGAGAGTGTCACGGTCAACATAACCTCTGTCTTTATTTTAATGACTGCCATTTCAGAACTACATAGATAGGAAGATAAAGTATTTTTACGTTTTAAATTTAATGGGACATGAGGTCATAATACACACTACTCTACCACTTGTTCTTTTCACTCAGAATGATGAGTACTTTTCAATGTGACCTCATTTTTTATAATACTTGCATATAATTCCATAGCTTGAGTATACCATAATTAAATCTATTCCTCTACTGCTTCACATTTAGGAATCTTTCTATCTTTAAGTGCCACTGAGAAAGGCCACTGCTTAGACCACTTATTTGTCAATTAATACTAAAACAAGAACCGCTGTGGACTGGCAGCTAGATAAAAAGCAGAACTTCGGGCAGATAGGTAGGAATATCAGGCAGGCAGGAATTAGTTTCTGTCGATGGCGATCATTACCAGACAGCCTCTGCCTGACCACCACGAGGGACAGGGGACTCATCAACTCCAGCAGTGATCAAAATTGATTTACACAACTCTCATTAATAAGGAACTCTACTTTATGATGAGTTGAAACCTACCTTCCTAAAGTTTCCATCCATTGGGCTTAATTCTGCTAAGGACATAGAATAATTATTCTCCTCAAACTGCCAATAATTGCTATCATATCTGCTGTGGTTTGAATATGTCCCTCAGAAGTTCATGCATTGGAAACTTAATCCGTGATGCAACAGCGTATGAGGGCAGAATGGATTAATGTCATTACTGTAAAATCCAGGTTAGTTATCTCGAAAATAAGTTGCTATAAAGCAAGCCTAACCCCTGGTGCCTCTTTGTCTCACACACTCACTTCCACCTTCTAATTTCCACCCTAGGATGCCCCTTGTCAAAATGCTGGCACCATGCTCTTGAACTTCCCAGTCTCTAGAACTTTGAACCCAATAAACAGCTACTGTTTATAATTTACCCAGGCCATGGCATTGTGCTATAGCAGCAAGAAAACACTAAGACGATATTATATTGAAGGCTTTCTCTACCTTAACATCCCCACTTCCTCCAACAATGTCTTCTCATAAGAAATAGGTTCAAGGCCACACTTTCATGCTCACTTTCCTTCGGCTACACCTCAGTTTGCCAGTGTCCCTCCTAAAAGCTAACACCCAGATTTAAGCCACTGAACACCTGGGTGAGTGGTGACTTGACCAGCACAGAGTGGACCACTGTGGCCACCTTTATCACCTGCTGCAGATATAACAGCAAAATAAGTCCTCTGAGTCATTTTGCCACATTGGACAAGCCCAACAGGGCAATTACAGAGATGAGATAACCCATGTATTTAGCTCAATATAATAATATAGGAAGCACTCAATTTTAAAAGGCATATTTATAGCTTTTATAGCTATATTAGCACTATAACCAGAAGTTGAAGGTAGAAATACTCCCATATGATAGAACAAATATGGGTACCTGTGGCCTATACCTTTTCAGGAGTTATGCGTATTTTCCTTTACATTGGAAGAGACAGAAAGAAGTTATATCTTTTACATGTCCAACTAGTTGGGAAATAAGTAAACATTGTGGCTCGCATCTGTTTTAGAAAACAACTAATTCTTTTTTTTAATTCCCACAGATGAAGCACTCAAGTGGCTAAGAATACACCCAAACTAACAACCTCTCAGTCCACTGACAAGAACTAATGTTTACCTGATAAAAAGTCATTCCTTTGCAAGGTTCTTTCACACTTCCTGGGTACACTAAACTTATTTGCATTTCAGATTAGATTTCCACCCTCCCATTTTACAATAGTCAAAAATGTTTTTCTTTCCATCTGTCATCTACTTCTCACTTATTGCCTTCTTCTGCCTCATCTTTTCTGCCCTAAAGTAACAGAAGTTACTTTATCATCCCCTTGTTATCCTCCAAGTTGAGTCTCTTCTTTCTCTTCCAGCTACTAACTAAAAACCAAACTTTCCTTCCAAACACCACCCACGCCCTCCTCACCGCCCAGGCATCCTATCTATTCATTAAGAGAGTCCCAAGAACACATTTAAGTCCAAGACATTTCAGTGGAGTCTGACAATTGTCCAACTTAGACCATCAGAAATAAAGTCCTACAAGACAGAAAATGTCTATTTCTGACATTCAGTGCTGTAACAATGAAGCCTTTTCTCTACTGGCTTCAAAAATGTGATGGGGCTGACAATGGGAAATAACAGGAAACAAAAACGCCTATCTGTTGCCTAAAGAGTGCACTAAAACCTTTCCCACGCTTCCCCAACCTCATTTGATATTCATGACAACCCCTTCATGTAGGTATGATTAGCTCATTTTGCAGATAAGGAATCCGGCTCCAAAAGTTTAAATAGCTTGCCCAAGGTCACACGCCTAATAAATACTGGCTCCAGGCCTAGATCCCAGCTCTTCCTAGTCCTATGCCAGTGTTTTTCCCATTACCATAGCAAGGTGAGCTCACAGGACACACCTCAGGAGGAAATCCAAACATCGGTTACACAACCTGGATCTGAAGTTTTGTCTACTTTTGTTCAGCTGGTACACTACAATTTCTCAGAAGCAGATTTTTGCATGGATTCTTGTGACTTAGACAAGATATGCTTAGAATGATTCTATAATAAGAAGAGACTGAATCTGGTACCTGAGAGGCAGAATAGCATTTCCAAGGTCGGAACTTAATGAGAGGCTACCTTGGTGAGCAATGGTAAATGCATGAAGATTTTCATTTGGGTATGGCTCTGATGTTTGATGTTATGGGGAGATAAAAATATTTCCTTATTAAAAAACTATTCATTCATGAAAATTACCTGTGAGGAGCCTAAAGAGTCAAGAGGAACCAAAAATCCTTTACATATGAAGAGTATTGCTCGGGTATTTTGTAGAAACCGTCAACTGAGATTTGTCTGATGTTTTTCTCAGAGACAGGGGTTAAGGGTTATAGGTTTTTGCAAGGAAGACCACAGATATAAAGTGCCATTTTCACCACATCATATTAAGGGTAACACACTATCCACAGAGCTACCACTGTTGATGCTGACTTTGATCACTCAGCTGAGGTAGTGTCTGACAGGTTTCTCCACTGGAAAGTTATTCTCCCCACTCCCCTTTCCACACTGTACTCTGGAGGGAAGTCACTATGCACAGCTGACATTTAAGGAGTGGAGAGTTACATTCCACCATCTTAAGGGTGAGTGTCTACATAATTATGTGCAATTCTTCTGCAGGGAGATTTGTCCTTTTTCCTCTATATATTTGCCTATTCAATCATTTATTTATTTCAGTATGAACCCACAGATGTTTATTTTATACTTTGAATTACAACCCAAAATTTCTATAACCTATAGATTATAGATTTAGAGATCTATAATCTAACTTTTTTTTTTTTTTTTTTTTTTTAGGCAGGATCTGGCTCTGACACCCACATTGGAATCAGCAGTGGCTCAATCATGGCTTCACTGGAACCTCTGCCTCCTGGGCTCAAGGGATCCTCCCTCCATGGCCTCCTGAATAGCTGGGACCATAGGCATATGCCACCATGCCCGGCTAATTTTTACATTTTTTGTTGAGATGGGGTTTTGCTATGATGCCCAGGCTAGTCTCAAACTCCTGGGCACAAGTGATCTGCCTGTCTCGGCCTCCGAAAGTGCTAGGATTACAGGCGTGAGCCACTGTGCCAGCCTAGACTTCTCTATCTAATCTATACTTCTATAATCGAATGCTTCTTTATTTTGTTGCTCAGACTGTTGCAGCTTTGGCCACTGACGGCAGCTTCAGTTGGCTCCTATGTCCATTTGACATACTCTTATGACTTTTGGTTTTTCTGTTGGAATTCTTCCATACACTCTACCATACAGAATGTTCCAGGTTCATCTTGTATATATTCTGGTCCAGTGCTAGAATCAGGCATTTCTCCAAAAAGCCTGGATCCTTTTACTGGAAAATGGGCTTAGAAACCAAGATCCAGGCTTAAGTGTACTTGTTGCTAATGGTGTTGTCACCTTTTGTAAACCTCTCAGTTGACACAGAAAGAAATTGCGCACGCGTGTGTGTGTGCGCGTGCGTATGCATGCGCACAAATCCTTGAATATACACCGATCTATAAATATGTTTATATGTAACCATCTGTATCTATATTAAACTAAACATGAGTTCATACTGATACACTGATCATTTCATGCACAACCAAACTGTCAGAAAGTAAGAAGATTCCTCAGATGCCAGAAATGCAAGAAAAAACAAAAATCAGAGAGACAAGCACGCCTGGAGCTGGCATTTTTCCCTGGGGTATATACCCATCTACGTGGCCTAGAGTTTGGGCAAAGGAGACAAAGCAGGCTGAGAAGTGAGAGGTGGAAGGAACGAAGGTTGTACATAAAATTAAGATTTATCCAGAAGCCAGGACCCCTCCTAAATTCTGAAGGGAGACACCTCACAGGGATGAGGTCCTCCCCACAGAGGGAAACAGCAAATGTGTTCTTATTTGGGCTTTGTCTCTGGGTAGAGGGACAAAAAGTGCAAAGCCTCCCCTGAGAATGAGAGTTTGGGGGCCTAAATTCACATGCCCTGTGTGGTCAACAAAAATCCAAAGCAGCAAATGCATTTTAAGTGAGCCTGGATTGGGAATACCTCAGCTGCAGAAGCCTAAATTCTATCAAAAGGATTCCACTTTAAATCTGGTCTCAAAATATTTCCACAGATACTGCACAACAGAACATAAGCACCCAATCAAAAATCACCAAAGACCCTTGGAAATGTAAGAAGCCAGTCACAAAGACCACACACTGTACGATTCTATTTATATTAAATGTCCAGGAGAGGCAAACTGAGTGAGAGAAAGTAGATTAGTGATTTCCAGGGTTAAGGAAGAAGGGGGGATAGGGAGGTAGAATATGGGAAGAAAGGAGGACTACTAATGATCCAAGGTTCTTTTAGATGGGATGAAAATGTTCTAAAATTCAATACCATTGTCACAATCTTGTGAATATACTAAAAAACAGTGAACTGGACCAGGTGCAGTGGCTTACACCTGTAATCCCAGCAATTTGGGAGGCTGAGGCAGGCGGATCACCTGAGGTCAGGAGTTTGAGACCAGCCTGGCCAACATGATGAAACCACATCTCAACTAAAAAATACAAAAATTAACCAGGCATGATGGCACATGTCTGTAATCCCAGCTACTCAGGAGGCTGAGGCAGGAGAATCACTTGAACCCAGGAGGTGGAGGTTGCAGTGAGCTGAGAGAGCACCATTGCACTCCAGCCTGGACAACAAGAGCAAAACTCCATCCATCTAAAAAAGAAAAAAAAAGAACTGAACTGTACACTTTACATAGGGGAATTATAAGGTAAGGTAATGAGATCCCAGAATAGAAAGAAGACATTAATGGAAAAACTGGTGAAATTCAAGTCTGAAGTTTATTTAATGGTTATATGCTAATGTTGGTTTTGTAGTTTTGACAAATATACCACAGTCATGTAAGATGTTAACACTGGGGTAACTAGGGTAAGATGTATGTGAAACCTCTCCATACTATCTTTACAATTTTTTTTTTTTTTAAAGAGATGAGAGTCTCACTATGTTGCTTAGGCTGGTCTCAAACTCCTGAGCTCAAGGGATCCTCCTGCCTCAGCCTCCCATATAGCTGGGCTTACAAGCACATGCCTCCCGTGAAAGGAAAGTAAATTTCAGGACCCCCAAATCACTAAGCCAAAGGGAAGTCAAGCTGGGAACTGCATTAGGTAAACCTGCCTCCCATTTTATTCCTAAATAAGATAGCTACAAAGATAAAAAAGCTACAAACCAGCCTCACAATCTGCCCACAAGGAAATTCCTTGTGGACAAAGGACAAGCAGAACTCAAGGCCATCTCTCTGCCCATGTGACACAAATGCATATCCAATGGTTTCCTCTGCCCTATGGTTTCACTAAGCCAGACTAAGCAAAAGTGACTGTTCCTCTACGCTCCTCTCACATCTAAATTGTGTATTCAGTGAAAGGCTAATCAGAAACTCAAATGAATGCAACATTTGTCTTTTATCTACCTATGACCTGGAAGCCCCCTCCCCTGCTTCAAGTTGTCCCACCTTTTAGGACAGAACCAATGTACATCTTACACAAATTGATTGATGTCTCCTGTCTCCCTAAAATGTATAAAACCAAGTTGTACCCCGACTACTTTGGGCACATGTCATCAGGACCCCATGAGGCTGCGTCACAGGTGCGTCCTTAACCTTGGTAAAATCAACTTTCTAAATTGATTGAGACCTGTCTCAGATATTTTGGGTTCACACTCCACACCTGGCTATCTCTACAACTTTTCTTTAAATCTAAAAATATTACAAAATTAAAAGTTTATTTTTAAAAAATCACCTCTCTGGTCACAGTGGCTCACGCCTGTAATCCCAGCACTTTGGGAGTCCGAGGCAGGTAGAACACTTGAAGTCAGGAGTTTGAGACCAGCCTGGTCAACATGGTAAAACCCCATTTCTACTAAAAATACAAAAAAAATTAGCCAGGCCTGGTGGCAGGTGCCTGTAATCCCAGCTACTTGGGAGGCTGAGGCAGGAGAATCACGTGAACCTGGGAGGTAGAGGTTGCAGTGAGCAGAGATCACACCACTGCACTCCATCCTGGGCAACACAGCGAGACTCTGTCTCAAAAAACAACAAAAAAAAAAAAAAAGAGAGAGAGAGAGAAAGAAAAGAAAAGATCGCCTAAGAATGTGTTCCATCTAAATGAAGCAAATGGCAATCTTTTAAAATCCTGCATGTCACTTTTTGAAATGCCCATGAGACCCTTGGCACTTTCACTTGAGGTAAAGAAGGTTCATTGCAAAATAACAGAACAAAGGTGCTCTCTAAAGACCAACAAGTTCAAGACCCTCTTCAGGAAATGAGATGCATTAGTGGCCCACCCTATCTACGGTTGCCTAACTAGCATTTTGCAGTCTTCACTGATGGTCACTCTACCATCTTGTGACTTTTCTTAGTCAATTCACTGACATTTAAGTTCATTTCCTTTTGTTTAGCAATTTTCAGCCTAGTTGTTCTTGTAACAATTTTTCTTGCTCTTTTCTAACTTCTCCAGTTCTTCTAGAAACTTCGCAGCAGGGAACCAAATCTAGACACATATTACTCTAACAAACATTTGAAGGTTGCCAAGTATACAAGAGGTTTTTCAGCTCTCACAAAAAGTCATAAGCAGTCAATTTCTAAATTGTTTTATAGCCCACTAGCTTCCTCAGGATTCTCTCTGCAATTGCAACCAGCTAAGAGAAACAGCCATAATTCATCATTCATTGCTAATGTTAAATCAAGTTTATCCTAAAGTTGCCTCCTTACATATTTTAATTTCGACCTAAATGTTCTTCTGTACATCGTAAACTTTAACAAGTGGAGGTGTAAACAGACCATACCTACATACTAGTGTCAATCACCGAGTTTTGGCCAATCAAATGTATCCAAATATTCGAACCTTCTTCAAACAAGGCAAACGCCATCCTGTAATCAATCCAGCTGTTTCTGTACCTTACTTCCGTTTCCTGTACTTCACTTTCCTTTTTCTGTCCATAAATCTTCCACCACGTGGCCGTGCTGGAGTCTCACAGCCTACTCCGGCTTGGGAGGCTGCTTGATTTGGGAATCATCCATTGCTCAATTAACTCCTTTAAATTTAATTCGGCTAAAGTTTTTATTTTATCATTATGATGAAACAGAGCTCCACTGTCTATTTTGATGAAATGATTGTTTTAATATACAGCCTCACTTTGCCCTTCTTTTAAACTAACAAAACTGGTAATGAGATGAATATATTTTCTAAAGACACTCTAAATACTTCTGTAGACAGAAAAAAACCCATGTACATCAACTTAAGTTTTGCACCATAGTAAAACTAAATATGAAACCGGGTAAACTTTAACTCAACAAGAATGAAAGTACCAAAAAAAACTAAAAACAAAAACAAAAAAACATAGTCTTTTATTTCCTTTTTGTAAACTCTTTCCCAGTCTGCATACATGAATAAGAAAGAAGAAAACCCTCTTTTTGTCCTTCCTTCCACAATTTATATAAAGTGACTTTCTGAATTTAATTCTGTATAAATGTTGATTTCCCTCCTTTTTGTTAAATAACATGCAGGGCCCGGCGTGGTGGCTCATGACTGTAATCCCAGCACTTTGGGAGGCTGAAGCAGGCAGATCACGAGGTCAGGAGTTTGAGACCAGCCTGGCCAACATGGTGAAACCCTGTCTCTACTGAAAACACAAAAATTAGCCAGGTGTGGTGGCGGGCACCTATAATCCCAGCTACTTGGGAGGCTGAGGCAGGAGAATCTCGAAACCAAAGGGCAGAGGTTGCAGTGAGCCAAGATCATGCCACTGCACTCCAGCCTGGGCAACAGGGTGAGACTCTGTCTCAAAAAACATAAAATAATAAAATAATATGCAGGTAAGTTAACATTTATTGTTTGGAGACAATAGGCAATTATCTTTTACTAGAATGCAGAAAGGAGGCTATAAACACCTCAACATTCCTAATGGACAAAAAATAGAAGCTCTTTGCAACATCTTTCTGCCAGAGTATAGTTCACATGTTCCTAAAGCATCCTGGCCTTACTCTAGGTGAGGTAAAAGAAGATAGAAGATTCCAGAGCCCCAAAGGTCAACTCAGTTCACCCAACATGTGGTGAATTGCACACATTTCATTTGGAGAAACAAGAAAGCAAATTATACAGGTACAATCTTTTTAGCTAAGTCTACTAAAATTGGAAGAAAAAAAGTCTTGGTTTGTTGTCTTTACCTTCAAAACGTGTTCTTTTACAAGCTAAAACCAACCCTTTTGCACTAAGGTCGAAGGTCTTGAAATTCCAGAGCCAAACTGGTCTTAAAGAGCACTGTTTCCAGGAGATGGGGATATCAAGAATTCTGGAGAAGTCTACTGCCACCAGGCCAGTAGGAGGCAGAGTCATTTTTATCCCTAAGGCACAAGAGATAAGGGAATAGTTAATGTCCTTACGCCCATATCCCAAGTCACTTCTCTCCATTTAAGGGGACACTGGAAACAAATCCCAAGTCTTCTGCCTCCCCCAGCTCATTGCTCTTCCCCTCACAGGTCCCATTGTAAGTAGCACTCCAGGGTGTCCATATTCCTGGGAATGTGAGCAGAGGAGGCAGTGTCACCATGAAAGGACCCCTCTCTAACCCTCTCACTCCCCCAACACCACCATTTGCAGCATTTGCTAAAGGAGAAAGTGTAGGGTGACCAGTCCCCCACCAGGTTATTTAAGGGTGTATGTCCGCTGCTTGAACCTTGAAGGCTGGGCAGTCAGCCAAGGTCATGGTGCCCAGCCAAGGAGCAGGTGTCCCTGAGAACCCAAACATCCCAGAGAGTATCTGTGAACCTATCCAAAAAAAAAAAAAATACACAGTTGCATCACCAAACACAGGAGGTAAAGAGCCAGAAAATCATCTCAAAAGCAATTTAGACACAAGAGGTGATGAGGATCTCTAGAGTTGTCCTGCTGCCACCCAGGAGTGTCCCATATATAAGTCCTAATAAATTCATCTACTTGCCAAGTTGGACTTGTCTGAGTCATTCTTTGGTCTCTCAGCTCCTTCCCGGTTTGTGGGGGAGTTATAATTCCAGATTTTTCTCATAACACAAAACCATGACTGGAAGAACAGAAACAAAGCTTTCAGAAAAGGCAGAAAGGAAGTTCAAAAGTCACCAGAGCTCTATATATACAGACATGAATCAAGCCCTAAGAGACACTGTTAAGTTGAAAAGAAGAAAGGAAGAAAAGAAGGAATGGAGGGAAGGAGGAAGGGAGGGAGGGAACCATAGGCTATCACTTATGTCAGAAAATGAGACGAAAAGATTCTGGGCATATGTAGACACAGACTATCTCTGAAACCATGCAACTGAACCATGGAAATCTGGCCAGCTGGAAACAGGGGAAGCAGCGGTGAAAGAGACGGACCTTTCCTTATATCCCATTTTCTGCTTGTGACTTCAATAGTAAGTGCCTATACTACCTAATCGGAAAAGTGATTTTTTTTTTTTTTTGAGATGGAGTCTCACACTGTCATCCAGGCTGGAGTGCAGTGGCATGATCTCAGCTCACTGCAACCTCCGCCTCCTGGGTTCAAGCAATTCTCCTGCCTCAGCCTCCCGAGTAGCTGGGACTACAGGCATGCACCACCACACCCGGCTAATTTTTGTATTTTTAGTAGAGACGGGGTTTCACCACGTTGGCCAGGCTGGTCTCGAACTCCTGACCTCAAGTGATCCACCTGCCTTGGCCCCTCCAAGTGCTAGGATTACAGGCATGAGCCACCCTGCCCGGCCGGAAAAGTGATTTTTGTAAACTGTATCTGTATAAAATAAAAGCTTTTTAAAAATCAATAAAAAATAAAAATTTAAAAGAATGTGATAGATAAATAAAATGAAAACAGAGAGCAAAAAAGAATACCGGGGTAGGGGGTAGGGGAGTCTTAGGAACAAAGAAGTCTCAATCTAGTGACACTCACAGTTAAACCACTTCATGAAATTTCATGAAATGACTTTTGAGTTTAGTAACTTCCTGTAAGTCTTAGCAACCTTTTGCTGTGTACCTTTGCTGACTTATCTGTTTCAAGTCAGCCACAGAATGATGAATGAGACAAAGTTAAAAAATAAATAAATAAATAAATAACAGAATATTTTAAAATTTTAACTCCTTGTTTGAAATAAGAGTTTAGGACAACTTGAACACAAACTTTTCAAAGGTACCCTTGCCCTTCTCCAAATTACATTAGAACCTGAGTTCCCTGTTTTGTTTTTTTGTTTGTTTGTTTGTTTTTGGTAAATAAACCTGAGAATGGAATATTTATAATAAAATGGTAGTTTGCTGGAAATCCCCAGCAATATCAGCCCAGAAACCTTCATTAAACCCTTTAAGGTGATTGTGGACTTTCAAACCCATCTCTCAAATTAATCAGTTTTACTAATGCATAAAAGATTAACCACTGATAACTTTAAACAATTAAAAACAGAGCTCCACTAATAAAAGGAAGTTGATAAATGATTCACCAAGGCCTTTTTTCTTTTCTTTTCTTTTCTTTTTTTTTTTTGATAACTAAAAATCACAATGCAAATAGGTTAATGAATTAATCTTTTTGCAGATAGTTACATTTCTCAAGCCCAAAGAAATAGTTATCTTTTAATAAAGCACATTTTTAACCAGTACAAACTATTTGGAGTTACTTTTCCCACTGATGACTCTCTATCTTTGTGTTTGCATGGCGAAACTACTAGAAATTGTTATTAATGAGACTGCAATAAGTTATCCCTTTATCTTGTTTACTAAAAGAGCTGACTTAAAATAGAAAGCCTTTGAAAAGCACACAGTCACTGTTACTACGTGACACAGACTGAATTATTTATACAAGTCACTGGTACAAAAGATATTTCCAGATTTTATCTCTTTAGATATAATCTTTTAATGAAATTTTCCTTTATAAATGTAATTCCTAGCTGGGTATGGTAGCTTCCGCCTGTAATCCCAGCACTTTGGGAGGCTAAGGTAGGAGGATCACTTAAGCCCAGGAGTTCAAGACCAGCCTGGGCAACACAGCAAGACCCTGTCTCAATAAAAAATAAATATAAAACAAAAAAATGTAATTCCAAAGCCAAGCTACAGAATACTTGAGAGTATTTGACTATATGGCATCTTTTGTATGTATGACTTGACTTTAGTCTGCTAAAGGAAATTTCTACATGTTCACAGAAATCTGAAACAACTGGGCCAAAAAAAAATGATACTAATAGCTGCATTTATAACTGGAGGTGATGAGTATATGAACTGCACAGTATGCCATCTTTAAATAATCCAAGATAAACATTTCACTATCAGCAACTGAGCCATGAATTAATTTTCAAATTAGAAATTAGGCCCATTTAATCTGATATTCAGGTTCCAAATAATAAACAGGCCAAATTCAGTTGGTGAAAAGAACTGGCTCCCAATTTTATCTTAATTAAGTCATTCATTCCAATCCAAAAATGTAAATAAAATTCCATTTCAATTCAACAAACATGTATTTAGCTCCTATTTTGTCCTAAGCATACAAAGATGACAAAGATGCATCCTGGGTGGTGTTAAATAAAATTAATAAGGAACGATTGTTTTGGATCGAGCTCCTGCACTAGGCCCCACAGACCAGACCAAACCAGAATGGAGTCACTGGTACTAGGAGTTATATAAACAAACAACTTTACAATGGGCCCGTTTTCCAAAAACAAAAAACAAAAACCGGAGCTTCACAGCAACCAACAGAAAAGGGGCCCAGGCTACCTGAGCCAGTATAAGGAAGTCCCATCTTTTTTAACCTTATAAGGAAAGTAACTTTGCTTCTTATTCTTTGCTTCTGCTTTCTTGAGCCTTTTCTACCTGTAAAGTCCACCTCTTCAGCTCAGTTCAGCCTTGCCATTTTACAGATGGGATGCTGCCTGATTCATGAATCGCTAATAAAAGACAATCCGATGTTTAAATTCAATTTGTTGATATTTTCTTTTTGGATAATGATCCCTGCCCACAAAGAATGTGACTCTCTTCTCTTCCTCCCAGAATATTCTGACGGTCTCATCTGGCCCCTCTCCCCTCTAATTTCCCTCCTGCTTCTAAAGCAGCTGCTCCCAGGAAGTTCTCCCCCAGCACCGTCTCAGGACAGGCCCAGAGATGCCAAGGCCCCACGTCCTCCAGCAATGGTGTGTGCGTTGAGCACATGTATTTCAAGGCTTATAGGCAAACAGCAGTTTACCAAGTGTCTACATGTTTGTCTCATAGAAGGCACAGATAATTCACTAATCTCTGTATCTCCATTTAGCCCACTAGCACACAGCGCTCAATAAGTAACTAGGGCGAGAAGCCTCTCAGAGTCAGGCAGGACAGGAAGACCAATAAATATCGAAGACGTAAAGTGAAAGGCAGAGCAATGTAATATGGATAGAATGCTATGGAGAAACAGAGAAAGAAGTGGTCCATTTGGCCCTGGTGGGGAGGGAGAACTGGGTTGCAGAGGGAAAACAGGAGGAAAGGACTTTAGGGCCCAGCCTGAAAACAGGAATTGAGGACCAGGACGAGGAATAAACCTCCAAGGAGAAGGAAGTGTGTGTGTGCAGAGGCTGGAGGGTGTGAAAGACACACCGTGTTTGAGGGATAGGAAGTAAACAGTCCACTGTGGTGGAAGCACAGCACACAGGCAAAACGGTCCTGGGATGCAGTGCAGCAACCAGGAGCACAGCCTCCAGTGACAGACCTGAGTTCAAGTCCTGCCTCTGCCTCTGCCCAGCTACAAGCAAGTAACATAAGCCCTGGGGGCTGCTTCCTAACTTGAAATTTGGGGAACAGGCTGGGTGTGGTAGCTCATGACTATAATCCCCGCATTCTGGGAGGCTTAGGCAAGAGGATCATTTCAGACCAGGAGTTTAAGACCAGCCTGGGCAACATGGCAAGACCACATCTCTACAAAAAATACAAAAAAATTAGCCAGGGGGGGTGGTGTGCACCTTTAGTCCCAGCTACTTGGGAAACTGAGGCAGGAGGATTGCTTGAGCTCAAGAGTTTGAGACTGCAGGGTGCCATGATCAAGCCAGTGTACTTTAGCCTAGGCAACAGAGTGAGATCCCAACTCAGAAAGAAAAGAGAAAAGGAAGGAGAAAGAAGAAAAAAAAGAAAAAAAATTTGGGGAAAGAAGGAAGAAATTTGGGGAATAACTTTTAGTACTGTATTAACAGAGAGAATGCATGCAGAGCAGTGCTGGGAGCATAAGCATTCAATGTATGGAATTGTCAGCGTCCTTAAGCCAGACAGGTAAACTGAGGCCAAGTTGTGAAGAACCACCTCTTGTTCCATGACAGGAAGGGCTAAAGCTCCAGGACACACTAGGCCTCTGCTTCAAATGCCAGGGAATATATGGCCATACCTGTGATCTCTTTGTCCTCTCTTCAAGTTTTGTCAAATCTAGCCACCAGACTGTGACACCAGCCAGCAGTTTCTAGTAGGCCAGCCCACCTTCTGGACTTATCCGGAATCCTCCACCATGGAGATGGCCCATCCTCACACAGGCTCTGAGGGACAGTCCCCACCTCCACCAGCCATGTCCTCTGCAACTGTGTGGACCCGGGGGTTTATACTTCACCATCTTACCCCCAACACATCCACATTCAATGCCCTCAGGCTGCTTCCAAAAGGCCCCCCCAACCTGCCACCAGCAAGCTCTTCGGAACCACAAAGGAACTTTCCACCACATGAACGTGCAGCTCCAGGAAGGACTGCAAAGTTCAAAGTCAGTCACTGGACACCGCCTCATCAGGGTTCTGAGACCCTAGGGGGCCACCCTAGCTGCCTAGACCCCTCCCACACCTCTCCAACCCTCACTCGCGTTTTGCAAGAGCCACTTCTCAACTTGCATCCATGTGCTGCCCCTGACTTCCTTCTCCCCCTCCTCTGTGACTCATATTCCCACTCCCTTCCTTTCTACTGCTGACCTTCACAAAGCCCGCCCTCTGTTCTCATTTTACCACCATGACAGCAAAGCCAAGGTCAGAAGCAGCAGGTCAGGGCTTTCCCAGAACCCCCCATTGCTGCTTTGCACTGTTTTCTTTTTCTCTCTTCTTTTTCTTTTCTTTTTTTTTTTTTTTTTTTGAGATGGAGTCTTGCTCTGTCACCCAGGCTGGAGTACAGTGGCACAATCTTGGCTCACTGCAACTTCCCCATCCTGGGTTCAAGTGATTCTCCTGCCTCAGCCCCCTGAGTAGCTGGGACTGCAGGCATGCACCACCACACCTGGCTAATTTCTGAATTTTTAGTAAAGATGGGGTTTCACCATGTTGGCCAGGCTGGTCTCAAACTCCTGACCTCAGGTGATCTGGCCCCCCTCGGCCTCCCAAAGTGCTGGGATTACAGGCGTGAGCCACCAAGCCCAGCCGATTTGTACTATTTTCCTTCCACTATCCTCATAGGAAACCTTTCGTCCCTCCAGACTCCCCCACACTCCTAATGTTATGTGAGAAGATGCAGGCAGAGGTGCAGGCTGAGTGCATGACAGACAGCAGGCCAGGTCACACCCTCTCTGCTCCCTCTTCCTGCTTTCAGAATCTGCCCACCTCTGGTGACTCCTCCATATTCCTGGACACCTTAGGGACCTCATAGTCTTTTCCACCGCAGCTCCCCAAATTCACCTGGATACCGTCAATGTCAAGAAGGACAATCCGTCAAATACAAATACCCCATTTCCCCTGCTTGCTACACTGAACAGACTTTCACCCCGGTCGACCCACAGGAGCACACCCCGATTTTCATCATCACCCAGAAAGACTTCACTAGAAATCCTTTACTCGCATATCCCAGCCCTCCAGCTCTCTCACTTCCTCTGTACCTGCCCCTCCACGAACCACCATCTCAAGAAGTTTTCCTCTTCACTCATCACCACCAACCATTTGTCAGCATCTTTTAACATCCGAGCTTCTTAACTTCCCAACAACCCTTCTCTGAAAACTTCTGTTTCACTTTTGCTCCTGAAAGGAGCTGCTGAAAGAAAAAAAGCACATATTTGTGCATATTCATTGGTCTAAAAATGTATAATTGTCAGTAGGTTGATTGTATTCAGCGGCTCCTTCAACTGACCTTGTCAGTGCTTGCTCAATTTCCCTTAAATACTTCTCTAACCCTGCACTCATCCGCTTCCTCCTCCATCCCTACCTCCTTCAGTGAGGACCTTCCATACCCCTTCACAAAATGAAAATCTTTTCACAACTTAAACCCTGCAATATCCTCCCTTGACTATAGTAATGGCTCTCAAACTTTAGTTGGCATAAGAATCACTCGGGAAGTGCCCTCACACCCTGATATTCAAATTCAGCAGGATAGGGCGGGATCCCAGAAACACCCATGGCAGAAGATTCTGATGACAATCCATGCACCATATTTGAGGGGACCTGATTATCAGGCCAAATCCAGCCCACTGCCTGTTTCTGTGTGGCCTACATGCTACAAATGCATTTTACATTTTAAAGGGTTAAAAAAAAAAAAAATCTAAGGAAGAATATGTCAAGACTTGTGAAAATTACATGAAATTTAGACGTCAGGATCCATAAATAAAGTTGCATGGGAACTCAAGCCTTGACTACAAAGAGACTTTAAATTACTTTGGAATTAAGCTTACAAACCCAGCAAGATAACTAACAATATAAAGTCACATTTACCAAGCATTAAATGTAAACAGTAAATTCTACATGAATCCAGCATGTCCTGTGGGCATCCCTTCTCTATTCTACCACGGCACCATCTACAAACCTGTACAGCGCCTACACACGTCTGTGACCATATACAGCCTATACACTTACATTGGCCTTTTGTTTCCTCTAGAGTATATAAGCCCTTGTAGGATGGGGACATTGATTTTTTTTTTCATCCTTGTGTTTCTACCACATGGCCAGGTACCTGGCACTAACAGCATTAAATAAATATTTAATTGATTTAACAATGACTGGAATGTGAGCTGAGCTTTTAATGAAGGACAAGACTTAGATAAGAAGAGAACTGAAGGCTGGGCTTTGCAAGCATGGCCAAGGGAAGCAACCAGGACTGACAGCTCCAGATAGGTAAAGAAACTTTGTAGTCAGCCGGGTGCAGTGGCTCACGCCCATAATACCAGCACTTTGGGAGGCCGAGGTGGGTGGATCACAAGGTCAGGAGTTCGAGACCAGCCTGACCAAACATGGTGAAACCCCATCTCTAATAAAAATACAAAAATTAGCCAGGCATGGTGGGTGTGCTCCAGTAATCCCAGCTACTCCGGAGGCTGAGACAGGAGAATTGCGTGAACCTGGGAGGCGGAGCTTGCAGTGAGCCCAAGATGGCACCACTGTACTCCAGCCTGGGTGACAGAGCTAGACTCCATCAAAAAAAAGAAGGAAGGAAGGAAGGAAGGAAGGAAGGAAGGAAGGAAGGAAGGAAGGAAGGAAGGAAGGAAGGAAGGAAGGGAGGGAGGGAGGGAGGGAGGGAGGGAAAGAAGAAAGAAAGAAAGAGAGAAAGAGAGAAAGAGAAAGAAAGAAAGAAAGAAAGAAAGAAAGAAAGAAAGAAGAAAGAAAGAAAGAAAGAAAGAAAGAAAGAAAGAAAGAAAGAAAGAAAGAAAGAAAGAAAGAAAGAAAGAAAGAAAGAAAGAAAGAAAGAAAGAAAGAAAGAAAGAAAGAGAGAGAAAGAAAGAAATGTTGTAGTCATGGGCCCAGGTGAAATAATCAAACTTACTCCTGGTATCACCATTAGTATGGAGTGCCACGTCTTTAAATCTGGTCTTCATTCATTCAGACTTTTAAATGGTGACATAAGCTTACATTAATAATCCTAAACATTCGCTGTTTTAACCTCAAAATTATTTCCTGGATTCTTATCTCCTGGTCTATTTTCCCCTTGCCCCTTTTTCTGCTGATGCTAAATTGGGGGGGGGGGGGAACACCTCAGAGAGTCCTAGTGTAACCCTGAATTCATACTTCATGCACGCACACACACATAGTTTGGGGTCACCATCAGGTAAAATACCCCAAAAATGCTTTGGTGGTGGGCAGAATTTCCAACCACCAAACTGGAAGTTCCTTAAAGCCTGGAAAAACTTTCCATTTCAGCTTTCATATCTCCTAGGACATAACTGTGCACTACACAAAGTACTAACGTCAACATTATCCTCTGTTTTGGCAACTGAGTCAATCTTGCAAACCTTTAGTTTAAAGGCACATCAAGTTACACTCCACAACCAAAACAAAGCAGGGAGGACAGGAGCAGATGATTCCTTGATTCCCCCAAAATGGGAAAGAAAAGTGCTTGCTTATCCTAAGTGAAGGTTTTTATTGGAGTAATCTTACTAACTACCGTAGCTCTGTACTTGCTCACGGGCCCATCATTTAGAAATAAAGTTTTCAACAAGCTTATCTTTGAAGCACCTATAGAGGCCCACAAGTCATCATCCCATTTCCTGTATTCTGCATCTGAATTACTATGCTCTATCTGTCTCTAATTAAGGGAGATAATTTTACATTTCACATCTTTAGAAGGATGTCAGACTAATCAAAGTCCCTGGAAACAAAAACCATCGACTTTTCCTGAGTGGTAGTCCCAACCACAGACACGCTTTCCTATTTCAGGATGCCACAAAGTTAACAGAACAGATAAATGCAAGAATCAGATGAAAAAGAATGAACAAAGAGTTCTCCACATACAAAGCAGAATGCTTACCAGGTATTTCCATTTTTGCTGATGATAAACTACTTGACACAGGATCCAGAGGCTAAAGACATTCACAGGAGTGCAATCAATTGGGAATTAGGATGTTAAGACATTAGGAAAATGATTCAGTGTCCTTAAGAGGCATACAAAAAACCTATTTGAGTAACTTGAGATATTTATTTTATAATTTTGAGCATATCCCAGACCAATCAAAAGTCACTCTCTAATAGGACAGGAGCAAACACATATCAAGGCCTGCACTCTTATCCTCGGGTTACCCCCCAGATCTGGCTCCACCTTTATCCTGCCTGTCTTGTGCCATAGGAGGAGCCCCTGCAGGCTGAGGCCAGTAACTTTTGGGGGTCACTGTGAAGAGATGGAAAGGCTACAAGGTAGGAAGAAGGACTGAGGTTCTCTCTTATTCTTCACGACCTCCAAGCGGGTTCTGCTCTCACAAATGGCAGTGAAGTTCCTCCACTTTCCCTTCCAGCTGCCCCCTACTTCTGATCTCAGCACCTCAACATCCTTTGTTGATTCCCTTAACCTTGCCCATGCCCCTCTAAGTAATTCATTCAAGTTCATTCATGTCAGCCAATGGGGTTGGTTCCTGTTTCCAGCAAGCACCCTGTCTGATACAAGAACCTTCCTAATGTAAGGCATTTTACAACATATAAAATTTCTCAACCTCAAAATGTAGGTCTTATTGTCATCTCCCATTTTACACAAGGATGCTGAGGCTCCAAGAGGGTAGAGCACCAGCTGGCAGTCATGAAGGGAAGTTTGCTGGCAGAGCTGGAATTGCACCCAGGTCAGTCTGACATCTAAGCCCTTAAAAAGCCTTAAAAATGTGAAAGGGAAAAACACACAAAGCTTCCAAACTCGCAAGTCACAATGTAGCCTCCTTGGGCCTAAAACAAGCTACCTGGGGCACTGCCTTTTAAGTGCTTCTTCCACCAAAGGTCATCCAGACTCGCTCCTGCTGGAGGGTGGTCAGACTGACCCAAGAGCCAAGAGATCTCAGGTGCTCCTGGTCATGGCAAACATTTCTCCTTCGGTTTATCCCAGAAGTCCCTCCCTCCCTCCCAGTCTTAAACATCCATAAGGCTCTTTTGTTCCTTTTTATGAATTAAAACCAGAATTACCTTTATAGGAAAGTAGGCGGTGCAATTGCAAGACATTAAAAACATTATTCTAGCACCTCCCAGCCGTAACTTGCCACGGTCCTTTAGCCATACAAAAAAGCCTTCCTGGAGTCTTTCTAGCTATGTAGAAGAGCTTAGAAGAGAAAATGCAATCAAAATACCCTCTGATAGGGAGTGGAGAGGTGAGTACAAAACAAACTACCCTTAAGGAAATTCAGCTATGAGTTTTATTTAATTTCAGAACTAAAGAATTTGCTATTATGTCTGCCTCTGCCTGGGTCCCTGGGTCTATCTCATCCTCACCAGAAACTAAAGAGTAATTTACAAAAGCACAAATGCTTTGGCACCTGAAACCCTTCCCAAGTTCCTGACTTTCTCGATTTTGCGACTGATGAGAACACAATGGTCGCATCAGGTGGAGTTCTCAGTCAGGTCCTCAGAGTGAGCCAGGTATGAGGATGGCTCAGTAAACAGGACCCGAATAAGGCAAATGTCCAGGTTTCACTTTCTCATTGCTGAAGGGGTGTGCGGAAAGGGCAGCAGGTGTGCTCTTGTTAAAAGGAAAGGAAAAGGAGCACTGGTGAGAGGAAGGGGAAGAAAACCGGGCAAAAAGCATGAAACAAAACAGGAGCGCAGTGGGTCCTCCCCCCGCATGCCCTGCCCATTTCCATTTAAATCAACATTTACTGATTGGGTCACTACTAAGTATCCCGCAGACCTAGCCTGCAGCACCCGAAGAGACAAGGAAATGCGTAAGACGGGCTTCATCTTCAGGAAGGTTTCTTGCCAGGAATCGCTGTTGTTGCCATTTTTAATTTTAATGTTGTAGATAATTCCTGGACAGTTCAAGTAACTCTACTGGGGCCCCTCTCGTCCCACTAACCTGTCCTACTCAGAAGCTCCAGCCCCAGGCATATGATCCAACCGAACCCTGGGAAAACCGAAGTGTCCTTGTGTGTCCCGCATCACACATGGTACAAAGTAACTGTCACCCCTGAACAAGCCTCGCTGCAGAAGTCTAAAACCCAGGTTTTGCATTAAAAATCTATAGACTACAGTCTACAGATTAATCGCCCTTATTTTTTAAGTAGGGTCATCTAAGTTAAAAATAATAACGACTTGAGGACACTGATGAAAGAAACTCTGGTTTCATTTATCAGACTACTTCAGAACTTGAACTTGATTACAGGAAACGAGGCAATCCCAAACTTAAAGAAAAAAAATCTTTAAAAAAAAATAAAAAAAAAAAGTTCAGTCAGTCGAACTTGCCGCGCAGGCTGTACCAATATTTTTCACACAAGGAGAAAAACACTAACACCAACTCAAGAAGAAGAAAAAAAAAAAAAAAAAAAGCCAACTGTCTAGTGTGTGGCTGTAAAATTCGCCATGGAGGCGGAGGGACGGTGGATAACACTTTCGCCCGCCCCACGCCCGCGATCGCTGGGGAGCTGGGGTCGCTGCGCTCGCGGCCCACAGTTACCTGGTCCAGCGGGATGCCCAGGAGCTCGCTGAGCGGGTGCAGGCAGGTGGAGCCCGTGGTGCGGTAGGAGAGGCTGGACGGCTGCGGCTCTGCTGCCATCCTGCATCTTCGGGAGGTGGCTGCCCCGGTCCCAGCCCGCAACACCCCCTGCTCGGCGTCCTCCCGCCCGGGTGCTCGTGGGTGGTTGCCCCGAGGGGCGCACCGCCGCCTGGCTCGCGGGGGAGCGAACCGGAGACCGGGGGACACGAACCGGCGCAAACTCTCGGGGCGCAAACTTGGCGTTGGCGCTGGCGCTGCAGCCACGGGCGCCGTAGGAGGGCCGGGCCCAATGCGCCCCGCTTCCCGCTCCCTTCCTCTCCACGCCCATTGGCCCGGCCGCTCGGGACGGCCCCGAGAGGAGGGAAGGAGGGAGGAAAAGTGGGGACTCCGAGCCCGGCCCCCGAGCACCGCCCGGCCCGCCCAGCCCGGCCTGCACCGAGGCAGACCAGTAGAGGGAAAGCGACGCCAGCGGGCGCCGCCGCCTGGCCCTGCAGCTGGAGGCGGGACGCGCCTTTCCTCCTCCTGGGCTGACCGTCCTAGCCCCCCGCCAGACGCAAAGACCTCACCCAGCGGGCGCCTTCCACTACAGAGCACCACCCACCCCGCCCCACCCTGTTTTGGTTTCGTCGTCGCCGCCGCAGTCGAAGCGGCTGAGTGGCTGCGTTTCCCCTTCAAGCCCCAAAGGGTTCCTCTGCCAGTGGCTGGAAGCTCGAGAGACCCTGCGCTGCTAGAGAATGCCGCAGCCACCAGACTCCCTACTTCCTTTACCCTCCTCTGCGCTAGGCATAGTTTCCTACACCCTGATCTGACATGCTCGGTGTCACACAAGCAAATACAGGAGACTGCTAGCTTCGGGTCACTTCCGTCTCTGTGGAGTGAGAATTATTTCACCTCTATAAGAAACGGTGTTTACTGTTATACTGTGTTCATTCTGATAAGTCATTTGCATGCCGCAGGTCCTCAAAAAAGGTGCCTTGCTCCTTCTCTGCCCCCAGACACCCATGCATCACTGTGACTTGAAAAACTTTTCCAAGTTACTGCTAGGTTCTGAGAAACATAAAAATCTTGAAGCCTTTCCAGGAATGGCTAGCTGATGAAAAGGGGTTTCAGGAAGGCAGTATTCCAGGCTGCCGGGTAGAAAACGGAAGAAAGTGAGCTCACGTGGCCCCCAGGCTCCGCCGGGTAAACCCCTGGAGCATTCGCTCAGACAAGCAAAGACTTTCAGGGCAGACATTATCAATGTGGCCTCTGGCTTCAAATTAAACCGAAGGCCTTTCAGGCACTGACAACCACTTTCTCTCCAAGACTCAGGCCTCACTCTTGCCTTCTTCAGGAGTTTTATAACCTCCAAGACTCAGGCCTCACTCTTGCCTTCTTCATTTTTATCACCATTAAACTGCACAGAGCATTAAATTGCCAGGCCAGAGTTTCTCAAACTATGTCCCCTATGGAGGAGGCAAAAAAAAAAAAAGGCTGTACCACCACTCCCATAACCTAACCGAATGGAGATGTCACCACCAGATGACAATCTCTACCACTCACAAGCAAACCCACACTACAGACAGAAAGACAGACACACGCACACACGCACACAGGCATATACTCGAGGATCACTAGGCTAGATAGGTCCCTTTAATATCATATAGTCCTGGAAAATGACCAGCATTGGAGCAACATTGATCTTTTCTGGAGCTAGATGACAGCTGAAGTGAGACATATGAGAGCAGACGGGGCTTTGTTTTAAAAGAAAAAAAATTAACACTCAGATATGAGTTGCTGAAAAACAGAAGTAGGTCACTTTGGGAAGTATTTCTGGAGCAAGTGCCTCAAACCCTTTATAATTTTCACAAAGCTATGTCTTTCAGACTTCAAAGAATAGTCCTCACATAGGCTATATATGTATGTGTGTGTGTGTGCATAGGTGTGTATATATATTTATATATAAATATTTTAATTTATATATTTATAAATAAATGTATACATAAATATTTAATTTATATATAAATATTTTAATTTACATATATACATATGTATATATGTATATATAAAATATATACATATATTAGCCTTACACAGGTTTTCTTCTCTTCGACAAACACAGTTCATAACCTAGTCTAAATTTTTCTTTTACAAATGGCCAGGTGCAGTGGCTCAGGCCTGTAATCCCAACACTTTGGGAGGCCGAGGCAGGCAGGTCACCTGAGGTCAGGAGTTCAAGACCAGCCTGGCCAACATGGTGAAACCCCATCTCTACTAAAAACAAAAATTAGGCAGGTGTGGTGGCAGACATCTATAATCCCAACTACTTGGGAGGCTGAGGCAGGAGAATCGCCTGAATCCAGGGGACGGAGGTTGCAGTGAGCTCAGATTACGCCACTGCCCTCCAGTCTGGGTGACAGAGCGAGACTCCATCGAAAAGAAAATAAAAATAAAAATGTAGTAACTATGGTTAGAGCTTACAAACAAAATGGCACAGAACTTAATAGTTCTGTTCTATTGATACTGTAGTATAATTAATGCTTAAAAAAAACAAAAAAACAAAAAAACAAAAAAAAAAACTACTGTTGGAAAACCCAGAACCAAGACAGTAGCTCAGCTACACTACAGATGAATGAAACAGACTTTGAAGAAGTTGTTTACATGATGCTCAGATGTATAACAGCAGCACCATGGACACATTGCCCTCTTTTCCTTCATCAGTATCTCTATTGCCATCCTCTGTCAATCGTAGGTTCATAATAATTATTACATGTTAGATATCACTTTACAAAAGCTGTTTCATTTACCAGTGCTAATAATCCTGTGGTAGTTACAATAATCTATTTTATAGATGTGAAACCTGGGGTTAAGGGAGCTTAAGTAACTTGTTTGTATTTAGGGAAGTTAAGGGAAATGTGTCTGTCTGATTCCAAAGCCTGGGCTCTTTATTCATTAGGCATTGCCTCCTCTAAAACATAGCATTTTTCTCTTTATCAAGAGGCCGGCCCACACACCTGATACAGCTTTGTCATTTTTGTAGACAAGGCATTACATTTACTGTTCAAAATAAGATGCTAGGGGTGATGCCACAGACACGCTGTCTGTCTCTCCTGTTTTCTATTTGCAGTAGAGTGAGGCTTGATATCAAGGTCAGTTTTATAAATCTTCCTTATGGAGCCATACTCAGAATGTGACATTATCCAGGAGATCCACTGCATATCCTGAAGACTGGTCAAAAATTAAAGTCAGGCACAAAAAGACCTGAAAAAGATTCTAGCATATTGGGAAGGCTGCATGTTACCATGGACTAATAAAAACTCTTCAAATTGCCGTAGAGTCACTAGGCTTTGGCAGAGTGCCTAAGGAGTTCCTAAAGAAGTGAAGTATTTTGATTTTAAGTAGATAAACTCCATGCCATTCTATCATGGATATTCAGAGGCACTTTCCATACTTCCTACTTCACATACCAAATCAAATCAAACAACAAAACTGATAATCAAAGAACAAAACTTAATTAAATACATCCTCAAAGTTTACAAAAGTACAATCCCTCAAGGTGATAAAACTCTACTGATACCTTCAGTCTATATTCAATCAAAAACAATCACCAATAAAACTAAATTTAAGCCATCTGAAATGATATAACCCATGTAAAAAGAGAATTACCATTTTAATAATACTACTTATTAATGTAATGATACTATATATTCACAGAACATACTCAATTATCCCCTTTGATTCTCCCAACAACTCTATGAAGTTGGAAGGGCAGGTGTTATTTTCATTTGTATTATTATGTCATCTCAATTTTCATTCAAATGAATACTGTTTCTAATAAATTGTAGCTAGCTTATCCATCTAGTAAACAGCAAGTGTAGGGTTCAAACTTGGGTATTCTACTGTTCTTTTTAACTATACAGAAATATTTTTATTATACTTTTTATTATACTAAGAGTATAATACTATTTTCCTTCAGGAAAATAGCAGAAATTGTTGCCTACATAGGACATTAAACTCCAGGCTTAACATTTGAAAGCTGATCTGAAAGAATGGTCAAAATGGACCCATGATAGGTATCACCATTGTTTTTTGAGCAGTTTCTTTAAGCATCATCCACAAAACTTCAGGTAATTTATATTTTTCCATCAATGATCCATTTCTTCATGTTTTAGCTCAACTGATATGTGTTTGCTTGGAACCTGTATTGCAACCTGCCTACTTAACATATTTTCCAAGTGGGGATCACAGTTAAACATTGTACATGTGGCCGGGCGCGGTGGCTCAAGCCTGTAATCCCAGCACTTTGGGAGGCCGAGACGGGCGGATCACGAGGTCAGAAGATCGAGACCATCCTGGCTAACACGGTGAAACCCCGTCTCTACTAAAACTACAAAAAAACTAGCCGGGCGAGGTGGCGGGCGCCTGTAGTCCCAGCTACTCGGGAGGCTGAGGCAGGAGAATGGCATGAACCTGGGAGGCGGAGCTTGCAGTGAGCTGAGATCCGGCCACTGCACTCCAGCCTGGGCGACAGAGCAAGACTCCGTCTCAAAAAAAAAAAAAAAACATTGTACATGTTCAGAAAATGAAGAAACTGATATAACTGAACATCTGCCAGATTTAGCTATGTTATAGCATTTTTTGCCTAAGAATACTGTATTAAACCAGGAATTACAGGCGCAGTACAGGAATTACAACGCTGCAATTCTGATACTTCGGGAGGCCAAAGCAGGAAGGTGTCTTGAGGACAGGAGGCCAAGAACTCAGCCTTTAGAGTAAAACAACTGAGTATGAAAACCCAGTGCAGCCTTTTACTAGTTTGGGGACTTTGAGCAAATCAATGAACTTCAAGAAGCCCCAGCTTCCTCCTCTGTAACCTCCTCTGTAAAGTAGGAATAAGAATAATGATCCCTTGCAGCAGGTCTAAGAACTGAAGGAGACATTTTGTTCAAAAAACATAAAAGAACTGAAGCTTACCCTTTATGCACTAACGTTTTATTTTTGCCTTCGTTTTAGGGGCGGGAGATCTTTCTAAATTGCATTGTACCTGACCCTGAATACTAAAACAGAGTTAGTGATCTTACCTTAATCCTTACTGATGACTCAGGCATTATTGTGAACAGGAACCCATCCTGCAATACAGCAATGTCTTGAAGTCCACTGACACATCAAGAGTTTGTCTTTGCGACAGGGTGTGGTGGCTCACACCTGTAATCCTAACACTTTGGGAAGCTGAGGGGGGCGGATTGCCTGAGATCAGCAGTTTGAGACTAGCCTGATCAACATGGAGAAACCCCCATCTCTACTAAAAATACAAAAATTAGCCGGGCGTGGTGGCGCATGCCTGTAATCCCAGCTACTCGGGTGGCTGAGGTGGGAGAATCGCTGGAACCCAGGAGGCGGAGGTTGTGGTGAACCGAGACCGCACCATTGCACTCTAGCCTGGACAAAAAGAATGAAACTCTGTCTCAGAAAAAAAAAAAAAAAGAAGAAGAAGACTTTGTCTTTGCACTAAACTATGCCCAGAGAGGTACACTGGTATACTTTCTCAACTACTGTGTCTGTTTTCTAGTTTTTCCATCTCCCCTTCTGCTCTCATATTTCACTTGTTCCTACCTTGCCTGCTACTTTGGTTGTCCTGTGATTTGGGGAGCTCTATAAATTGCCGTAGAGTCACTCGGCTTTGGCAGAGTGCCTAAGGAGTTCCTAAAGAAGTGAAGTATTTTTATTTTAAGCAGATAAACTCCACGCCATTCTACCCTCCATGCCATTGTTTCAGAGGCACTTTCCATACTTCCTACTTCTTTGACTGTGTTCCACATAGTTACTGTTGCCAAAGAAGTGTCCTATGAATAACAAAGCGTGATTGAAGATAATGTTTGAGTGCAGAAAGACAGACAAAAACCTGTGCTACCCAGATTCCATGGTTGGCTACAGTAAGAAAAAAGAGCAAGCTGGGGCTTTGCCTAATGCCCTGGAGCCACTGGGTATTCCGAGATGCTTGGCCCCGCCCTCCCCGTCCTCTACCCTAACTACCTTGGGTGTTGTTGCTGAGGCCACTGCCACCTTAGGCTTCAGGGAGCTGCACAGTGTTAAACCCTCAACCCGAGACTTTATATTTGCCTTGGAGACGAATTGGAATCTCCCTCAACTCTTGTATTTTTCCTTTACTCTTCACTCTGTTCTGTGGCCCGCTTCCCAGGGCCAATGATAGTACCAAGCACAACAATGTTTTGGAATGAATGGGTGGATAGTTTCCTGGCAATCAATGCAGCCAGCTGAACTCATGACTGTCTCTTCTCTTCTCACTTAAGTCCTCATGACCCAGCTTGTTGTTCTGAGTCTGTGTGGGCTTCCGTCAGCACATTAGACTAGCCAGCCCTAAATGCTGAGTGTACAGTGAAATGTTATTTATAGCACTAAAGTAGGTATTTGCCCCTATTCATTAGGCTCTCTTCTTACACTCCTAATGTATAATTGCTGCAGTTTTCATTTCCTTTCTAAACACTTTCCCATCAGGATTGGTTGATCTCCTTGAGTATCCTGTAAAGTAAGTTTTGATATTCACAGAGATCACAAAAAAATCTACCAATAAGTACTCATGTCAGTTTCGAAGAAGGGGCCATCAAAATTAGCTGACCACAGGATTTGTTTTGTGTACATCCTTTAGAAGAAAGCTTCCCCAGATTACTGTTTGGGAAACAGTGCTTTTGCTTATGAAAATGGACTTGACGGTCAGCAAATATTTATTAAAAACTATTATTTATAAACACTGTTCTAGGTGCTTGGGATACACATCAATTAATAAACGAAATTGTTCCCTTCACAGAGCCTACACTCTGCCAGGGAAAGACATAAACAAAAACATTTAAAATAAAATTATGATGTTAGATGATGATAAGTGTGTAGAAAAACAGAAGAGCACAGCAGAGTAAATGCTGCAGCCCATATGCTGTAGTATTTAAGAAGGTGGTCAGGGTTGGCCTCATTGAGAAGGCCACATTTAATCAAAGACTGGAAGGAAGTAAAGGAGTTAACCAAATAGATTTCTAGGTAAAGAACATTCCAGAAAGAGGAACCATCTAGAGCAAAGGCCCTAAAACAGGAGCAGGCCTAGCAAAATGGAAAAACATTTGTCTGGCCAGTAAGGCTGGAGCAGAGTGACTGAGGAGACAGAGAAAGGAAATGAACCCAAGAGGTATGGGGAGGCAGCCCATGGGAGATTGGGGGCAACTGCAAATGCCTTGAGCTGTTCCTCTGATTGCTATGGGGAGTTATTGCTGGGATATGAGCTGAGGATTATATATTATATCTGGTTTATATATATATTTTAAATCACTGTGGCCACATGTTGAGAACAGACAGTAAGGAAGACAAAGAGTGAAGCAAGGAAACCAATTAAGAGGCTATTTCAGGACTCCAGACAAGAAACTGGAGTGGGAGGAGTGGGGATGGTAACAGGAAAGAAGGTGAGAAGTGATTAGCTTCTGGCTACAAATCTTGGATGATAATGTGTCTTGATTCATTTGGGCTGCTGTGACAAAATACCTTAGACTAGGTCAGTGAGGTGGCTCATGCCTATAATCCCGGCACTTTGGGAGGCTGAGGCGGGTGGATCACTTGAGGTCAGGAGTTCGAGACCAGCCTGGCCAACATGGTGAAACCCTGTCTCTACTAAAAATACAAAATTAGCTGGGTGTGGTGTTGGGCACCTATGATCCCAGCTACTTGGGAGGCTGAAGCCGGAGAATCACTTGAGCCTGAGAGGCACAGGTTGCAGTGAGCCAAGATCACACCACTGCACTCCAGCCTAGGCAACAGAATGAGACTCCATCTCAAAAAAGAAAAAATATATATCTTAACTAGGTAATTTATAAGCAGAAATTTGTTGTTCACAGTTCCGGGGCTGGAAAGTTCAAGATCAAGGTGCCAGCAGATTCAGTATCTAGTGAGGCATTGCTCTCAGCCTCAAAGAAGGCACCTTCTACCTGTGTCCCCACTTGTCAGGAGTGAACAAGTTCCCTTGGACCTCTTTTATTTTATTTTTTAATTTTTATTATTACTATTTTTTTTTTTTTTGAAACAGGGTCTCGATCTTTCACCCAGGCTGGAGTGCAGTGGCACGAGTTCAGCTCACTGCAACCTCTGCCTCCTGTGTTCAAGTGATTCTCCTGCCTCAGCCTCCTGAGCAGCTGGGATTACAGGCACCTGCCACCACACCTGGCTAATTTTTGTACTTTTTTTCTTTTCTTTTCTTTTCTTTTCTTTTCTTTTTTTTTTTTTTTTCTTTTTTTTTTTTTTTTTTGAGACGGAGTTTCCCTCTTGTTGCCCAGGCTGGAGTACAATGGCAAGATCTCAGCTCACCGCAACCTCTGTCTCCTGGGTTCAAGTGATTCTCCCTGCCTCAGCCTCCCGAGTAGCTGGGATCACAGGCATGCATCACCATGCCTGGCTAATTTTTGTATTTTTAGTAGAGACGGGGGTTTCTCCATGTTGGTCAGGCTGGTCTCAAACTCCTAACCTCAGGTGATCCGCCCCCTCGGCCTCCTAAAGTGCTGGGATTACAGGCGTGGGCCACCGTGCCCAGTCTCGGGCCTCTTTTATAAGGGCACTAATCTCACTCATGAGGCTGGAGCCCTTATGACCTAATCACCTCCCAAAAGCCCCATCTCTTAATAGTATGGTGTTGCAGATTATGTTTCAACGTAAGAATTTTGGAGGCACGCATTCAGACCAAAACATAATGACTATGTCCGACCACATTGGAATTATTGCCAAAAATAGAACTAACCCTACCCACTTTGGACTTCTTTTATTGCGTTTTCTTTTTTTCAACCCCTGCGTGTAGCATTCAAACCTTTATTGCTTAGAGTCTTTTATTGCAAGAGAAGGTGGGGGAGCCAACTTAATCACTTAAAAGCTTTTGAGCATTATACTTTATAAGTTATTTCTGTTAATATTAAACACAGTAAAGGAGAATTATCTCACTTTATACCTACCAATAATTCAAGACATTTTCCAGCATATTCATTTGCTAGCATCTTTGGTTAGCATATTTATTTATTAAGTTGAAGTTGACAAAGGCATATTTTGCATACTGCTTGTGCAGACACATATGTATCCTAGATCCCACCAAAGTCACTCTGTCTTGTGGAATTCAGATAAATTAACCTAAGCCTAAGATTGCATATTGTATGCAAAGTCCTATGCCAGCTGCAAGATTTTACCAATGCCTGGGCATTTCTCTCATCTAGACCCCTGTTCCCGGTGCTTCTGGGTCCTCACCTGCTTCTCTCTTTCCCACCACCCACATTTAGCATCTGTGTGTGACCATATACTGAAGATGTAAAAGGACCAGGGAATCCATGTTGCAGACATTTAAAAGCCTTAACATTCCTTATTGGATGTCACCATTTCTAGAAGATGCTTCAGCATCCCTTCTACCAGCAAATTTTGCACTTTCTCCTTTCTCTCTAGGTGCAGCCCCAGCTAGGTTCCTTGGTTACTCCCTCCCGCCCTATTCTTCTTCCCACTCCTCTCTGCTTTCCTGTATACCTGAATTCTTTCATGTTTAATTTAAAACTACTAACCTATCTCTTTGCCTACCAAGCTCCTTAAAATCCAGCCCCTAAAGGAGCTTATTGTTTTCCTCCATAAACAAGACAGTTCCGAGAGAAATTCTACTAGTTGTGAACATTTTACGTTTTCCTCCAACTCTCACACTGATGGAGTTCAGATCATATCCCAACATACAGCATCTTGGCATTTGAGAAAATGACAGAGGCAGAAGGTCACTCTCACTTTCCCTTCACCTTTCTTTGCTGAAGCGGGTCATAAAACCCTCGTTCAAGAGGTAAAACACCTCATTCAAGAGGTGCCCTCCCTGAACCTGGGAGAAGACACAGGGACACAGAGAGGAATCTGAACATGCGTGCCTTGCTAAGTTCCCCGAGTTTATTTCCATGAGATCAGATCCCCTTTGACCAATCATACTTCCACAGGACTATCCACTTCATCAAGTCTAAGCATAAAAACACACAGGTTTCCCTGTGTCTTTGGGTCTTTATTTCTTAAGGCTCCTGTGTCATGTATAACTTACATTAAATAAATGCAGATGCTTTTCTCCTGTTGATCTGTCTTTTGTTATAAATGCCTCAGCCATGAACCTAGTAATGAGTGAAGAAAATAAATCCTTCCTCCCCTACAACGCCTATAAACCCAAACTTCCTGGGCTACAGCATTCATGTGTGTAAAATAACACTGCCCCATGAACTTTGTAGATTTTTTTTTAGTGAGAGATATGTCGTATGTATAAGTGTAATAATATGTATAATTTAAATAAAAATACACTATTAGCTTAATAGATTTAGTAGATTTTTTAAAACTTTAGTGAGAGACATATCATATGTATAAGTATAATAATATATATAATTTAAACAAAAATAATCTATTAATATTTTATATATATATATTTTAGATGGAGTCTTGCTCTGTCGCCCAGGGAAGAGTGTAGTGTCGTGATCTGGGCTCACTGAAACCTCCACTTCCTGGGTCAAGCAATTCTCCTGTCTCAGCCTCCTGAGTAGCTGGGATTACAGGTGCTTGCCACCATGCCCAGCTAGTTTTTGTATTTTGTATTTTTAGTGGAGATGGGGTTTCACCATATTGGTCAGGCTGGTCTCAAACTCCTGACCTCAGGTGATCCACCCGCCTTGCCTCCCAAAGTTCTGTAATTACAGGCATGAGCCACTGTGCCCAGCCAATTATATATATACAATGATTTAAAATAGTCTAATGGTCTATTAGCCTGGTGTGGTGGCTCACACCTGTCCTCCCAGCTACTTGGAAAGCTGAGGCTGGAGGGTTGCTTGAGCCCAGGAGTTTGAGGCTTCAGTGAGCCAAGATCATGCCATTGCACTCCAGCCTGGGCAACAGACCAAGACCCTGTCTTAAAAAATAAATACATAAATACATACATACATACATACATACATACATACATACATACATACATAAAATTTTTTAAAGTCTAATAAAGCAGACACCCATTTTAAAAAGTAAAACAGCCCGGGTGCGGAGGCTCAAGCCTGTAATCCCAGCACTTTGGGAGGCCGAGACGGGCGGATCACGAGGTCAGGAGATCGAGACCATCCTGGCTAACCCGGTGAAACCCCGTCTCTACTAAAAAATGCAAAAAACTAGCCGGGCGTGGTGGCGGGCGCCTGTAGTCCCAGCTACTTGGGAGGCTGAGGCAGGAGAATGGCGTGAACCCGGGAGGCGGAGCTTGCAGTGAGCTGATCCGGCCACTGCCTCCAGCCTGGGCGACAGAGCGAGACTGCGTCTCAAAAAAAAAAAAAAAGAAGTAAAACATCAAAAATTCCATCCACAGTGTTTTTCAAGCTAAGCAAGCACCCCATCCTACCCCACCGCCCCTACTGCCCCACGTACGCAAGGACTTTCTGAGGGCACATAGGCACCAACCATTAAAATGGTTGCTGTTAGGAATCTACTAGGAATTATTAGATACCCCAATTCCATATATACTCTTTCCTGCAACCAATTTGCTTGACGACTCCTGAGTTCACAATAGCTCTCCTTATACTTGACCAACGCATTCACTGCAAATCTCACAAGGGAGCAGGGGCCCTGGGTGAGAACCGGCTCAGCTCCAGATGATCCCTCTCTCCTGAGAGATTAAGTAAAACCCCGTAAACCTACAGGACATTCTGTGTCTCCCATTTTATACATATTCCTGTAAAGGGTCAAGCATGGTTTTTAGAATTGAGTATTTGGGGCCCTGTTAAGATGTTCTGAATTCAGATGTATGACGGTGACAAGGACAAAGGTGTGGGGGATGACCATGAAAATGTTCACTTCTTCCTTCCCCAGCCCATTTTCAAAGAATGAAGAAGTGTCCTGGGAGAGCAAAACAAAAAGAGAAGGGGTAAGAAATACTCAGCACTAGACACTTGGGCTTTTATTTTCTGTATATTTAAATAGGAGGACTTCTTTTCAGCTATGCTTAATACTTTCTTAGGATGTGTCATTTACTGGAAATAAAAACATCTTGATCAGCTGAAACAGAAAGGGTGATTTGGGTTTTTTTCAATGTAACTGGAATATTTTTGGGAACTGCCAACATTTTCATGATAACTTTGGATAAAAATCCAAAGATAAAACTTGTATGGGATTTCTTTCAGCTTTGGTATGTGTTATTCAATGTAGTAATTAAAACTTATTTCAGCAATTAAGAAATGTTTTGTAATTAAAGTGATTTTTCATTTTATTTCGTCCTATAAAATGCTTACCATTTTCTATCTCCATGAATAAAACATTTTTAAATAAAGTAACTCCTAGTCCCTGCAGTTCTTGCCAGTATAAACTTTTGTCTTTGTTAAAACCATTTTCTTACCATTTTCTACCTCCTATGAATAAAAAATTTTAAAATAAGGTAACCCCTAGTCCTTGCAGTTCTCACCAGTATAAACATTTATCTTTGTTAAAACCATAGAAAAAGCAAAATCATTATTCTTCTCATCAAGAGATGTATTTCCACTAAATTTTACTTTTTATGTTTAATGATTATCAATATTTACAATGTTTTTAGGATTTTTGATAAAATGTATACTGATAATAACTATAAAGATAACTCAAAGAATTTTTTACCTTAGAGCTTTCTAACTTCAGGAAATGAGATAAATGTTAAGAATTACAATTATATGCATATTTTGTTTTGAATAAATATGATGGTGTTAACAGAAGACGTTCAACCATAAAATGTATTATATTAGGATAAAAGTCTATGGGGGAATAGACTAGAAATAGGATTCAAGTAGAGAAGAAGAATTACTTTTGTAATGCTAAAGAGCTTATTCATGAATGTTTTCCATTGTTGGATGGTAGTAGTATCAACTTATAGTTTTAGATTCCATAGGATACTCTTAAAAGAGATACAAAGTTATTTTAAAATTTATTTATTTATTTTTAGAGACAGGGTCTTGCTCTGTCACCCAGGCTGGAATTGCAGTGGCTTAATCATAGCTAACTGCAGGCTCGACTTCCTAGGCTCAAGCAACCCTGCCACCTCAGCCTCCTGAGTAGCTAGGACCACAGGTGCGCACCACCACAACTGGCTACTTTTTAAATTTTTTTGTAGAGATGGGGATCTCACTATATTGCCCAAGCTGGGCTCAAACTCCTGGGCTCAGACAATCCTCTTACCTCAGTGTTGGGATTTACAGGCATGAGCCACTGCATCCAGCCTATTTTATTTTTGAATGTCAATATTTGCAACATGCTAGAATTTACATTCTTTGCAACTACTGCCATTTATGATGAAAAATTTTAGATGTTGACTTTAAAATGTAGGAGCAAATACATAGTTTTTCAAAATTCTTTAAGGGAGAAGTGAACAAAATGTTTGAAAGCCGGCGCCTTTATAAAACCTTAGATGCCCCTTCTCACTGTGTCACCATCTCCCTAAAGCAAAAATGATTTGAATTTTGTGTTATTTACTTTCTTGTTTTTGTAGCTTTATCTCACACCTATATATCTCTAGGCATGTATTGTTAGGTTTATCTGTTTTGACTTTTGTATAACTCCTTTGTTACTTGTCGGTTTCTTTTTTCTTTTTACTCAATATTACATTTGTGAGAGTCATCCATGCACAGATATGTTAAAATAGCTTAATCATTTTCTGTACTGTATAATATACTTTTGAATAAACTATACCACAGCTGATTTAACAATTATTTGGTCAATTGACATTGAGTGGTTTCCAGATTTCTAGTTTTATTTTTCATTTTTCATTATTATTATTAGAGTCACAGTCTCACTCTGTCACCCAGGCTGGAATCATGGCTCACTGCAGCCTCAAACTCTGAGGCTCAAGCGATCCTCCCACCTCAGCCTCCTGTGTAGCTGGGACCATAGGTGCACACCACCACACCCAGCTGAGATTTTCAGTTTTAAAAAACAATGCTGTCATGAATATTCTTGACTCCTGGTAACCAAGTACAATAATTTTTCTGTAGTATATACTTGAGTGAATATTTCTGGGGAATGAGCTGAATGCACATTCAACATTACAAAATAAAGCCAAACTGTTTTCCAAAGTGATTGTACCAATTTAACCTACCTCTATCAGTGTGTCAGACTACAGACAGCCCAGATTCTCACTAACACTTGGTATTGTCAGTCTTTTTGATTCTTGCCAAACTGGAGAGGGTGAGGTGCTTTTTATTATTTTTTATTCGTATTAATGAAGGCAAACATCTCTTCATTTGTCTCTTAACCATTCATGTGTCTTCTTCTCTGAAATATGTATTTGTGCCTAGATTATTCTATAATTTTTATGTTTTGTCTATTTTCTTATTTTTCAGGTCTAGTGCAGTGTACCTGAAAAACAAAAATTGTATATATTCAAGGTGTACAACCTGATAATTTTTTCTTTTTTTCTTTTACTTTTAGTTTACATATAATACTTCTACATATTTATGGGATACAGAGTGGTATCTCCTTTCTTTCCCCACCTTCACTTCCAGTTTTCCCTATTTCTTTTTCTAAATTTAGTATTACTGTAGTACATTTGTTGCAATTGATGGACCAATATTGATTTTTTTTTTTTTTTTTTTTTTTTTTTTTTTGAGACAGAGTCTCATTCCGTCACCCAGGCTGGAGTGCGATGGCATGATCTCCATTCACTGCAACCTCTGCCTACAGGATTCAAGTGAGTCTCCTGCCTCAGCCTCCCGAGTAGCTAGGATTACAGGCACCCACCACCACGCCTGGCTAATTTTTGTATTTTTAGTAGAGACAGGGTTTCACCATATTGGCCAGCCTGGTCTCCAACTCCTGACTTTAAATGATTTATCTGCCTTAACCTCCCAAAGTGCTGGGATTACAGGCATGAGCCACCACGACTGGCCATGTGGTTTAGTTTTCTGTTTTTAGAGATGGAGCCTTGCTATGTTGCTCAGGCTGGACTCAAGTTCCTGGGCTCAAGCAATCCTCCTGCCTCAGCCTCCTGAGTAGCTGGGATTATAGATGCATGCTGGGGCACCCAGTTTCTCCATGTTTTACATGCCTAATAGCTTATTTATCCTAATAGCTTATTTATTTTTATTACAGAATAGTATTAATAGCAGAGATGCACCACAGTTCACCTATTGAAGGACATTTTGGTTTATCTGACAGTTAATTTAATGTGTCAACTTGATTAGGCTAAGGGATGCCCAGTTAGCTGGCAAAATATTAATTTCTGAGTGTGTCTGTAAGTGTGTTTCTGGGATAGATTAGCATTTGAATTGGCAGACTGAGCAAAGATTTCACTCACCAATGTAAGTGGGCATCCTCTAATCAGTTAAGGGCCCAAATAGAACAAAAGGGGAAAGGAAGGGCAAATTTGTTCTCTTTCATTGAACTGGGACATCCTCTTTCCTCTGCTCTCAGTCATCACCACTCCTGGTTCTTGGGCTTTTGGACTTGGACTGGGACCTATACCCTTGGCTTTCTGGTTCTCAGGCTTTTGAGGTTGGACTGGAACAACATCACTGATTTTTCTGAGCTCCCAGGTTGCAGTGGCAGACTGTGGGACTTTCTAGTCTCCATAAACATGTGAGCCATTCCTTCACAATAAATCTCTCTCTCTCTCTCTCTCTCTCTCTCTCTCTCTCTCTCTCCCCCCCCCCCCCCCCACCTGTCCATCCATCCTGTTGGTTCTGTTTCTCTGGAGAACCCTGACTGGTATAGTTGCCTAACATGTTTTTTGTTTTGTTTTGTTTTGAGACAGGGTCTCACTCTGTTACCCAGGCTGGAGTGCAGCGGCATGATCACAGCTCACTGTAGCCTCAACTTCCTGGGCTAGAGCAATTCTCCCACCTTAGTCTCATGAGTAACCGGTACTACAGGCAAACACCCCCACGCTCAGCTAATTTTTACTTTTTTTTTTTTTTTTTGTAGAGTCAGGGTGTTGCTATGTAGCCCAAGCTGGTTTCAAACTCCTGGGCTCAAGCAATCTGCCTGCCTCAGCCTCCCAGAGTGCTAGGATTGTAGGTGTGAGCCACCACACCCAGTGATAACATATTTTAAAGTTTGGTTTTATATTTAAGTGATTGTCTGATCTGGAATTAATTCTTGGGTATAATATGAGGTAGAGATCACATTTAATTTTTTTCCATATAGATAATCATTTTTCCCAGAACCTTTTTATTTTTTCTCCCCTTTTCCCCCCATGATCTACAATTCTGGTTTTGTCCTATATCAAGTTTATATTTATGCATTGATCTGTTTCTAAGCTTTCTATTTTTTTCCACTGTTTGTCTACCCTTAGCTTATATCCCAATGTCATAATGACTACACATGTGTTTTAAGTCTTGGTATCTGGTGGGACATGCTCTCTGACATAGTTCTTCAGGAGCATATTGACTGACCTGGGATGTTCCTCTTCCACATAAATTTTACAATCAGTTTGTTGATTTCATGAAAAACTCCATTGGGATTTTACTGAATCTATTTCTCAATTTGTGGAGAATCAAAATATTTTTGATAGTTCTCGCTCTTTTGCTCCATAAGTATAATATTTCTCTCCACTTATTCAAATCTTTTTTAAGATTTTGAATAAAGTTTTATAATTTTCTGCATAAATATCTTATAATTTTTATTAGATTTATTTCAGAACTTTACATTTTCTATTGCAATTATAAATGTTCTCCTTTTTTAAACGTTACCTGTTCTGCTTGTTGCAATTTACGTTCTTTTTTTTCTTTTTTGAGATAGGGTCTTACTGAGTCACCCAGGCTGGAGTGAGGTAGTGCAATCATTATCACACTGCAATCTCAAACTTCTGGGCTCAGGCAATCTTCCTACCTTAGCCTCTTGAGTAGCTAGAACTACAAGGGCCACACCATCAGGCCTGGCAAATTTTTAAAAAGTTTTTTGTAGAGATAGGGTCACGCTTTGTTGCCCAAGTTGTTCTTGAACTCCTGGCCTCAAGCGATCCTCCTACCTTGGCCTCCCAAAGTGCTGGGGTTACAGGTGTGAGCCACCACACTCAACCTAGACTGATATATTTCTTCTTCTTATCCTGTTAAACTGGCTAGGCCCTCTAATACTTTTATACAGAATTTGATAAGACATGGTCCTTCTTCTTGGAGTGCTTCATTGGGAGAAATAAACACATCAATATTGTTCAGTGTGACAGGTTACAGTAACAGTTTGTATAAGTTGTATGGAAACTAAGGCAATATTTAATTCCTCCTTAGAAAACAGGGATCAGGTCCTGCTATGTGCTTATCATTGTAGCTTAAAAGTACAAATTCACTGGGCGTGGTGGCTCACACCTGTAATCCCAGCACTCTGGGAGGCTGAGGCGGGCGGATCATGAGGTCAGGAGATCAAGACCATCCTGGCTAACATGGTGAAACCCCATCTCTACTAAAAATACAAAAATTAGCCTGGCTTGGTGGCGGGCGCCTGTAGTCCCAGCTATTTGGGAGGCTGAGGCAGGAGAATGGTGTGAGCCCGGGAGGCGGAGCTTGCAGTGAGCCAAGATGGCGCCACCGCACTCCAGCCTGGGCGAGGCAGAGAGACTCCGTCCCAAAAAAAAAAAAAAAAAAAAAAGTACAAATTAACATTTTACTAATTAAAGTCAGTTATATAAGCATTCACAATATTATTTATCTATTTATTTATTTATCTATCTATTTATTTGTTTATTTGCAAACAGAGTTTCGCTGTTATTGCCCGGGCTGGAGTGCAGTGGCCTGATCTCAGCTCGCTGCAACCTCTGCCTCCCGGGTTCACGCCATTCTCCTGCCTCTGCCTCCCGAGTAGCTGGGATTACAGGCATGCACCACCACACCTGGCTAATTTTGTATTTTTAGTAGAGATGGGGTTTCTCCATGTTGGTCAAGCTGCTCTCGAACTCCCAACCTCAGGTAATCCGCCCGCCTTGGCCTCCCAAAGTGCTGGGATTACAGGCATGAGCCACCGTACCCGACCACATTCACAATATCTTACAACAGAGGTAGAAAATTGCTTTTGAAATAAGAAGACAGATATAAAACCAATAATCGTTTTATTTAGTGAACATAAACCTATGAAGCTCTTACCCAACACTGTCCCAGGCCATACAGATACAATGTTGTGCAGACACTGTCCCTACTTTTGGTTATTAACTGGGTGAGGGTGGGGGTCTATTTAAAGACTGAAAAGTCTTTGTGTCAACTGGTTCTTCCAAGAAAATAACAAACATATGGCACTCATGTGTAAGCCATGACAGATAACTGTAGAAATACCATATTGGTTGAAACTTTTGCTCGTTATTGATTTAAAATCTGCCTTTCTGTCGGAGGTTGCAGTGAGCCAAGATCGCACCACTGCACCCCAGCCTGGGTGACAGAGCAAGACTCTGTCTCAAAAAATTAAAATAAAATAAAATAAAATAAAATCTGCCTTTCTGAAACTCTTAACGACTATTCCTAGTTCTGCCAAAGAAAAGAAAATGATGATATAAAATATATTTTCTTCCATTTGACAGTAATTAAAGTATGTGAAAGGCATTTTTTTCCTCTCTCTCTTCTAAGCCTTCGTTTTCCTTGGCTGAACCTCTATTTTTTCAAGAATGGAGCGATGTTAAATCCTATGCTCTCCTAGCCACCCTCCTCCTGAGAGCCCATTGTTCATCCCTGTCTCTCATGAAAACCATCCTTCAAAACTGAAAATTATCTCGCGAATGAGATATAACCAGTGCAGAGTAGATGGAAACTATCATCAGCTATTTGTGGAAGTTAAAAATATCCCTTTCAGACAGAAGTGACTTTCCATTGGTTCAGTTGGTTCCTCAGTGCAGAACTCAGACCTATCTTTATGTATTTCAGGAAATCAGATTTCAACTGCTACTGCAAGCCTTTTTCACACAAATAACTGTTAGACCATGTCTCCCAATCCTATACTTACCAATTAGTACTTACCCTTTAGAGTCATGTTTTCATTGTTTCTTTTTTTGAGATGGAGTCTTGCTCTATCGCCCAGGCTGGAGTGCAGTGGCACCATCTTGGCTCACTGTAAGCTCCGCCTCCCAGGTTCAAGCCATTCTCCTGCCTCAGCCTCCCAAGTAGCTGGGACTACAGGCGCCCACCACCTCGCCCGGCTACTTTTTTGTATTTTTAGTAGAGGTGGGATTTCACCGTGTTAGGCAGGATGGTCTCGATCTCCTGACCTCGTGATCCGCCTGCCTCGGTCTCCCAAAGTGCTGAGATTACAGATGTGAGCCACCGCGCCTGGCCCATTGTTTCTTTTAGTTGCAAATGACAGGAATCCCAATTCAAATATTCTTAGACAATTAAAAAAAAAAAAAAAAAAAAAAAAAAACCAGGAAGGAGATTTACTGGCTTTTACATAATCCAATCAGATAACTGGAAGTCCAAGGGCGTTTACCCTTCAGACACATCTCAGTGCAGGCCCTCAATGTTTTGAGGACTGGTCTTTTGACATCTGTTGGGTTTCCTTTCCTCTGTGAAGGCCCTGTGCTCAAGCAGTGCTCCCCTTAAGGTGGCAAGATGGCTGCCTGGAATTGGGAGTTAGTACCCTATCCTCTCAACAATTACAGTGATTCTGTCTTCCCAACAGAAATCCCAGAATGGGGTCTCATTGGCTCTGGGCGTGTCTCGTGACATCTCTGAACCAAGCAAGGGATGCACCTCTCTAATTGGCCGGGCCTGTACCATGTGCGCATCCATGGAGCTAGCAATTGAATTAACTCAACCCAATCTCAACCCAATCCTTTTAGACTGAAAGTGGGGGAAGGGTAGTTTCCTAAAAAAGGGAGAATGGTTAGCAGGCTTTGAATAAAAACAGATGTCTACTTCAGCTCTACATTTTGATTATATTAACCCCTGTTAACTATTTTTCTAATTCCCATTAGAAATGGGAATCCCATTTTCCTAATTCTAATGTCAGTGTCTTCAATAGCTCACTCTATGGTTTTGGTTAAATCATTTAACCTCTCTGAGTTAATTCACTCACTAAAATGAAGGAGAGGAGAGAAGAAAGTGAAATAATCCTAAAGCTCTTTTCACTCTCAATTCCCTCATTTTGTGATATATGTGTTAAGTGAGTGGAGGGAAACAAGATTTAAAATGTATTCTCAGTTGGAAGTAATGATCATATTAAAATTCCTGTGGCTATAGGATTTTTCAAGCGTGCTAGCTCCCTGGGAATCCGTAAATTAAATTCTAGAAATTGTCATTGAGTGCCTACAATCAATTAATTGGCAAGCACTCTTATAAATGGGAAAAGGCTCTTGGGAAGTATTCAAGAGAGGAATTCTGATTTCATAATTGCAAATGATCACCAAAAAAGAAAAGAAGATGGGGAGCTAAAGAAATAGTTTTAATTGCAGGCTCTATTAAACTCTGATTTTTCAAAAGATACTCAAGAAAGATAGGAGGGAGAAAAAAAAAAAAAGCAGAAGGGAAAAATGATATTGATGTATAAGAAATACCAGGAAGTCCACAGTTCAGAATAATTGGAGACATGCCTTGTGAGACATGACACAGTGTGTGAGAAAGACAAACAGAGGTTTGGATTCAGACAGAATTGCATGTACAGGTTGTCTCTGCACTTACTGTTTGCTGATTGCAGAAACCTGAGCAACCTACTAGCCCATCTGAGTCTGTTCTTCTTCTGTAAATGGATATACTGATATTACCTCAAGAGAATGGGATCACATAAAATTAAGCCCCTGGCACTAGAAAGTCACTCAACGGACTCTCCTTCTTTCTTCAGTAGGCCTGACCTTGTAAACATTTGTTTCAATGACTTGTCTAAAAATCATAGAGACATTCCCTTGATACCATAAATGATATGAAACTAAAGGGATAGGAATTATATTAGATAACAGTTGAAGTCCCAAAAGATCTTCTGTTACCAAGAGTCCTTCAGCCTTTGTGTTTTGAAACTCCTGTTTTGGAGATAAGGAGATCAAGTAACTTGCATGAATTCATACAAAGCAAATAAGTGCCAGCATGGAACTGTCAGACTCTGTTGGTTTCCTACAGCTGCTATAATAAATTACCACAAACCTAGTGGCTTAAAAACAGCACAAATGGGTTGGACGTGGCAGCTCATGCCTGTAATCCCAGCACTTTGGAAAGCCAAGGTGGGTGGATCACTTGAGGTCAGGAGTTCGAGACCAGCCTGGCCAATATGGTGAAACCCCGTCACTACTAAAAATACAAAAATTAGCCAGGCATGGTGGCATGTATCTGTAATCCCAGCTACTCAGGAGATTGAGGCAGGAGAGTCGCTTGAACCTGGGAGCTAGAGGTTGCAGTGAGCCAAGCTCATGCCAGTGTACTCCAGCCTGCGTGACAGAGTGAGTCGTGGTTTAAAAAACAAACAAAAAAAACACGAATGTATTGTCTCACAGTTCTGAGGTTCAGAAGTCCAACATGGGTTTCACTGGTTTAAAATCCAGATGTCAGCCGGGCTACATTCATTTCTGGAGGCTCTAGAGGAGAATCTATTTTCTTACCTTTCTAGCTTCTAGAAGCTGCCCACAGTCCGGGAGTCACAGCTCCCCTCTATCTTCAAAGCCAGCAGTAGCTGGTCGATTCTTTCTCATATCTCATCACTTTGACATTGACTCTTCTGCCTCTCCCTTCTTTTAGGGCCCCTCATGATTATATTAAGCGCACGTGGATAATATCCCTACTCTCAGATCAGCTGATTAACAGCATTCTATCTGCAACGTTAAATCCCCCCTGCCCAGGAACCTAACATATGAACAGGTTCTGGGAATGAGGACATGGACATCCTTGGGGTCCGTTATTCCACCTCCACAAATTTTAAAGCCTATGTTCTTTTCTTCATGTCATACTCCCCTCTCACTGTGTCTCTACCATCTTTTCCAATTCTAAATGAGTAAAAATCATGGTCCCTGCTCTTGAGGAGCTTCCAGAGAGGTTAGGGTGGTGAGACCAAGCTGAGTATAGTGGGGTGCTCAGTTCAGGTCTGTCAGTGAAAAGGCCTATGATGGAAACCACAGCTGTGCTCAGTTTACAAATTCCCTGGCTATGCAAACCTATTGCACATTTTAGTGCTATCATAGCTGTGGTCCTACGACAACTTGCTGTGTGGATACAGATAGAGTGGGTGTAGAACTAACTGATTTGGGGGTTGGGTTGAAGAAAGAAAGTGATGTCCTAGAGGCAGGGGGAGGAGGGGTTGGTGCTGAGGAGAAAGTGGCAGTAAGGTCCTGTGAGAGAGGCCAAGGGGCACTTTGGAGGGCAAAAGAGGCGGCCACAGAGGCGTCAGGAGAAGAACCATTTCTTAGTACTGACACCTCATGGTCAGACCAGAGCCTGGAACCCTCTTCATGAAGTTTCTGGCAAGAAGCATGCTTCTGGAAAGAAGCAATATTCAAAATGCTTCTGCTTCATCCCTTGTGAGGCAGCAAGTTTAGAAAAGGGGACTTCCGTAAAGACTAAAGCAATCGTTGAAATTCTTAATGATGTTATGAGAACCGTAAGGTGAGCACTTCGGGTGGTGGTGGTGGTGAGAGTAAAGAAGAGTTCCATGGTAGAGGAAACTATACAAAACGGGGTGGGGGTCTAAAAAGAGAACAGGCCAGGCGTGGTGGCTCACACCTGTAATCCCAGCACTTTGGATGGCCAAAGCAGGTGGATCACCTGACGTAAGGAGTTGGAGACAAGCCTGGCCAACGTGGCGAAACCCCATCTCTACTAAAACTACAAAAATTAGCCAGGCGTGGTGGCACACACCTGTAATCCCACCTACTCAGGAGGCTGAGGTGAAAGAATCGCTTGAACCCAGGAGGCCAAGATTGCAGTGAGCTGAGATAGCGCCATTGCACTTCAGCCTGGGTGACAGAGCAAGACTCCATCTCAAAAAATAAAAAAAGAGAATACAGACAACTGGGAGAGCCTGTTCCCAAGGCTCTTCCAGCCCTGGTTTGATGTTTTGCATCCCCAAGTCAGGAGTATTTTAAAAGCATCTTTATCATAGTGGTGCTCAGCTATTGCAGCATCAAAGCAGGCTCAGACACTGCCAGGATCAGAATCATATTGAGGTACTTGTTAAAAATGCAGACTTGGAAGGTGGTGGGGGTGGTCTTCATTGTCAGACCTTCCCAATCAGAATGTCTAGAGTTGGGGACCAGGAATCTTCATCTTAAACAAGATCCAAAAAAAAAAAAGAAGTTGAGAGCCAAGGTGGCACATTTTCTCCCCTGCTAGAGAGATCATTAAAAATAAATTAACACATCGTCATCAGGTGAAGATCAAGGAACTAGGGCAAGAGGAAGAAAACGTGAGAAAAAAAAAGATTTCTGTTTCTGTTTCCTGGTACTGTGACCACTGCAGACAGCAGCCTTGAGAACTGTAAATGTGGTTGCTAACAAACATTCTAGATTCCCTAAACTGTCTGCTTTCAGACTCAAAATTTTGTGCCACTGAATATTTGGTAAGCAACAGCTTACCAAGAAGATAGGGACAGGGCTGTATTTTGCTCCCTTAAACAATATTAATTGAATTATTATATCTTCTATAGCTATGGTAAGAATATGTATTCATTGTGGTGGGGAGAACTACCAACAGCATTTAAAGGGAGCATGTTCCCTCAAGCATGTATTTGCCTATTCACTGATGGCTGTTATAATTTTAGGCAAATTATGAGAAAAGTAACCACATGGATGCACACTGGACACAACTAAAATTTTTTTCAAACAATAAAAAAAGAATCAAAGCAGCAACAAATATGTAACTATGTCTGCCATTATTGATCTTATTCCAGATGGGCTTCTGGATGTGGTTCAAGGTTCAAATTCTATTGCTGAGTTAACCCACCTTTAAATAAGCTTTAAACACTCAACACTGTTTTTTTGTCACCCTCTGCATGGAGGAATACATGCTTTCACATTGCTAAATTGCACCACACCTACCTAGAGTATTTTACCACTAAAGGGTGTGGCCAAGGCTACACCTAAGTCTTGTGTGTGTTCAAGTTAAGTAAGAATTCTGTGGCTAGAGACCAATTCTTTTCATTTTTTTAATGTTTCACCAAAACTAGTTCAGCTACTTTTGTGAACCTAGGTACGGGCATTTAATGGAGACTGCTTTGCAAGGCTGGAGATAAATTGCTATTTCTCTCTCCTCCTTTCACTTCTTTAAATTTCATTTTCTTAAACGATCCCACCTATTCTTTAAACTTTCAACCCCTGAGTAATTTGCTCTCCAAGAGAAATTTTTGTTTAGGTGTGTCTTGCCATAAACCAAAGTTCACACCCTTGACTATTTGTCAGAATCACCTAGGGAGCTTTTAAAAAATACTGATGCCAGGGCAGTAGTCCAGACCAATTAAATAAAAATCTCCTGGGGTGATCCCCAGCAAGATATAGGCAAGCTTATTCTAAAAGGTATATGGAAACAGAAAGAACCTAGAATAGCTAAGATAGTTTTTGAAAAAGAATAAAGTAGAAAGAGTCACTCCAACTACTATTAAGGCTTATATAGTAATGGTAATCAAGACAGCATGGTACTAATGGAGGTTTAGATACATATGTGATCTGAGAGACTAAAATATCAACTAAGACAGACCCTAAGCTTAAGGAAACAAAAGTTACCTATGGGTTGAGGGTTCGGGGCCCAGCTGCTGTGGCAAATTTCTAAATTCCTACAGCTACAAGAAAAACCATACCCTGGCTAAACTACCTAACAATAGGAGCTACGAGATTGTATTACGGCCCAGACCACAGCAACTCTAATTAGACAGAGGACAGGCCTTACAAACATTATTTTCTGCAAAGTAACAGCACTCCTTATAGATGTTATGCACAAACTGTCTTTATGTCCTATAGTTCACCTTTAAAGTAAAGAGCCAAATTCCACTTCATTTTAATGCTAAGACCCCACCCCAAAGTGAACATGGATCTTATGTAACGTATATATTTTTCCATTGTGCATACACTTTGCTACCCTCACAAATATGTATAGCTTCCCCCCAAATTTGCTGAATATGTACGACTCTAATGTGTGATACAGGCCTCTTGAGGCGTACAACTCAACCCGTAGTACTTTCCTCTTCAAGGAGAGAGCAGCTTCGGCCCACATCGGAGACTGTTTCTGGTTTGCAAACCAATATCACCAATAAAGCTCTCCCTTCTACTATTCAGCCATCCTGGTGATCTTTCTGAGACGGGAGAGTTCTCTTGACCTCTTCTCAGGACTCAGGAAGTGGGTGGCTTGTTTACTTGGCCACTGAGCTCAATTCCTTACGGGACGGAGCACACAAGCTGATCGGTGTAGGAACCAGAAGGAATGCTGGAACCGACCAGTTGCTCCTCTCTGGCGGGAGCAGGCTCTGTGCAGGCCCTGCAGCAGCATCCAAGCATGTTACAATGCTCTTTTAGCTCTGCCATCCAGGAGGGGATGTCTGCAACTCCCAGAGCCCCAGAGGGGATGTGTTACAATCAGTGCTCTTTTAGCATTTTCCATCCACAGATGGCTAAGTGTTAACCACTTAGCCTTTGATAAGATAGCAAAGACTTTGTTAAGCCTTTGACACCCTGCCTTCTTGGTACCCAAGTTCTTGACTGGCTGGATCCAGGAAGAATCACGTCACACAAACAAGTTGAAGGGTGGTGAATGTGGAGGACTTTATTGAATGGTGGAAGTGACTCTCAGCAAGAAGGGGAGCTGGAAAGGGGGTGGAGTGGGAAGATGATCTTCCCCTGGAGTCCAGCTGTCCCCAGTCAAACTCCTCTCCAACCAGCCTCCAATGTCCAGCTGCTGCTTCCCCTCTTGATGTTCAGATGCTTCTCTTTTCTGTGTGTGTGTGTCTGCTGAGTCTGGGGCTTGGCATTCTTATAGGCACAGGATTGGGGGCGGGGCAGGCCAAAAGGCAACATTCAGGAGGGAAAATGAATAGTTTTCACTTTGGGCAGCAGGTCCAGTCTTGAAGGTAGAGCCCCTGACAGGGACCCCACCCTCTTCTACCCAGTATTTCCCTGCCTCCTGTCTGTATCATTTTGAACAACACATATATCAATGGAACAGAAAAGAGAACCCAGAATGAGACCCACACAAATATGCCCAAGTGATATTTTTAATGATTTTTAAAATTAACACATAATAATTGTACATATTTATGGGATACAGTGTGATATTTCAATGCATGTATACATTGTGTAGTGATCAAATCTGGGTAATTACTATATCCATCACCTCAAACATTTATCATTTGTGTTGGGAACATTCAAAATCCAATCTTCTAGCTATATGAAAACATGCAATAAACCGACACTGAATTTTGACAGAGATTCAAGAACAATTTATTTGAAAAAAGATAGGCTCTTCAGTAAATGGTGCTGGAGCAACTGGGCATTCTTAGGCAAAAAATGAATTGAAGACTAGACTTCACATCTTATGCAAAAACTAACTGAAAACAGATCACAAACTAAACACAAAATATAAAACTATAAATCTCATTTTAAAAATTAAAAAAGGGGCCAGGCATGGTGGCTCACACCTGTAATCCCAGCACTTTGGGAGGCTGAGGTGGGCAGATCACCTGAGGTTGGGAGTTTGAGACCAGCATGACCAACATGGAGAAACCCCATCTCTACTAAAAATACAAAACTAGCCAGATGTGGTGGCACATGCCTGTAATCCCAGGGAGGCTGAGGCAGGAAATCCAGGAGGCAGAGGTTGTGGTGAGCCAAGATAGCGCCATTGCACTCTAGCCTGGGCAATAAGAGGGAAACTCTGTCTCAAAGAAAAAAATAAATAAAAGATATTGTGAACTCTTATATAACTAACTTCAATTAATAAAATGTTAATTTGTATTTTTAAGCTACAATGATAAGCACATAGCAGGAGGTTGCAGTGAACTGAGATCGCGCCATTGCACTCCAGCCTGGGCAACAAGAGTGAAACTCCATCTCAATAAATAAATAAATAAATAATTTAAAAAGAAGAAGAAGAAAATCTTCAAGACCTAAGTATGATTCATTTTTACTCACACAATACTTCTGACACCAAATGCTTAGATTTTTTCCACACCACCAATCCTCTGACTCTCCAGACACCAACTGGGTGTCCAGTTATTCCATTTAATTCTGACACCAACTACCCAGAGCAAGCATTAAACTCCACAGATAAAGTACTCAGTCCCACAAGACTGACCTCACTTTAGATGTGTCAAGAGACAAAATTACAACCTATTTTAGTTATGGATCTAATTGGCTTTTATTTACAATTCATGACTGGGCAGCCTTCAATTTAATGATATAGAATGAGAGCTCCCACCAAGCAAGAGCAGAACAGTGTTATTTTGTTTTGTTTTGTTTTTTATTTTGTTTCATTTTGTTTTCTAAGATAGAAACAGGGAAACAGAACAATAGAAAAATAACTACTTTATTAACTTGAGATTACTTCGGGCTACTTGTTTTTTGTAAGGATTAAAGCAGAGGAAACTTCATTATCATGCCTACAGAAACTCACCTATTTGAGAATTTGGCTATTATCTCTCTCCTCTGATTTCTCCAATGGTCAGATAAGCAACTTAGTTTTGATTTGGTGATACGCAACTTTAGTATGAGTGACTCCATTTTGGTTTTTAGTCTTGTGTGTCGAGGCCTAGTGCAGGAACCTCGTCCCAAACCATGGCCTCCTGTGATTTTTGTTTAACAGGTGCCAGTTGCAGCTTCTGGGCCTGTGGCACCTTTGACTGGCTATAAATGGGGTTCCCGTAATGCCCTCCTCAGGTTCAATAATTTGTTAGAATGGCTCACAGAATTCATGAAAGTGCTTTATTTACCATTACCGTTTATTATAAATGATATTATCAGGAATATAAATGCATGGCCAGATAAAGAGATACATAAAGAAAGGTCCAGAAGTTTCCAAGCACAGTAGCTTTTGTCCCTTTGGAGTTGGGGTGCACCACCCTCCTGGCAGGTGGATATGTTCACCTATAGAGAGGCTCTCTGAACCCCATTGTTTAGGGTTTTTATGGCAGTTCCATGACACAGGGATGATTTATTATGTCAGCAGCCATTAGTGATTAACTCAGTCTCCAGCCCCTCTCCCCTCCCTGGTGGGTGGGGCAGTGGGCTGAAAGTTACAACCTGCTGATCACATGGTTGGTTCCTCTGACAACCAGCCCCATCCCGAAGCTACAAAGAGGCCCTCAAGGAGTCACCTAATTAGCATAAATTCAGGTGTGTTGAAAGGGGCTTATTATGATAATAAAAGCTGTTCCTTTTGCTCCTGTCACTCAGGAAATTCCAGGGATTTTAGAAGCTCTTGTGTCAAAGACCAACTATTATAACAAGAGATGCTCTATAACCCCTATCACTCAAAAAATTACAAGACTAGGTGCTCTGTGCCAGGAACCAAGGGCAAAGACCAAATGTATATTTCTTAGTGTACCACAACATCACACAGGGCTAGGTGAAGCATTCTTAGGCTGAATGCCAAATGCATGACCCGTAAAAGAAAAACATAGAACAATTGAATTTCACTGAAATGAAAAACTTGTACTCTGTGAAAGTCTCTCATAAGAGGATAAAAAGACAAGCTATAGAATGGAAGAAGATATTTGCTAACCACCTATAATCCCAGGAGCTGTGGAAGGCCAAGGAGGGCAGATCATTTGAGTCCAGGAGTTTGAGACCAACCTGGGCAACATGGAGAAACCCCATCTCTACTAGGAATACAAAAAATTAGCCAGGCATGGTGGTGCATGCCTGTAGTCCCAGCTACTGAGGAGGCTGAATCACTTGAGGTGGGAGAATCACTTGAGCCCAGGAGGTGGAAGTTGCAGTGAGACATGATCACACCACTGCATTCCAGCCTGGGTGACAGAGTGAGACCCTGTCTCAAAAAAGAAAAAAAAAAAAAGATATTTGCAAACCACATATCCAACACAGGAATTGTAGCTCAAAAGTATAAAGAACTCTCAAAACTCAAAATAAAAAAGCAAGCAATCCAATTAGAAAATAGGCAAAAGTTGGCTGGGTGCGGTGGCTCACACCTGTAATCCCAGCACTTTGGGAGACCAAGGCGGGCGAATCACGAGGTCAGGAGATCGAGACATTCCTGGCTAACATGGTGAAACCCTGTCTCTACTTAAAAAAAAAAAAAAACATACAAAAAAATTAGCTGGACGTGGTGGCGGGTGCCTGTAGTCCCAGCTACTTGGGAGGCTGAGGCAGGAGAATGGCGTGAACCCAGGAGGCAGAGCTTACAGTGAGCTGAGATTGTGCCACTGCACTCCATCCTGGGCGACAGAGCGAGACTCCATCTCAAAAAAATAAAAGGAAAATAGGCAAAAGTTATGAAGAGACATTTCACCCAAAGGGATATACAGATAGCATCAAATAAGCACATGAAAAGCCATTCAACATCTTTAGCCATTAGGAAACCACAAATTTAAATTGCAATGAAGTATCACTACATACTATCAGAATGGCTAAAATAAAAAATAATGGTATCATCAAATGTTGACAAGGATGTTACAGCCCAGTGGATTCTTCTTGCCTGTTGCAAAGAAAAAGCCAATATGCTGAGACAGAAGGTGTTGCAGCAAAGAAAGAGTTTAATAATTGCAAGGCAGCTGAGCAAGGAAAATGGGCAGATACTTCTCAAATCTGCCTCTCTGAGAATTAGGAGGCTAGGGTTTTTAAGGACGGTTTGGTGGGCAGGGGTTAGGAAATGGTTATTGCTGATTGGTTGAATCAAGGATGAAATCACAGGAGTGTCAAAACTATCTTCCAGTGCTGAGTCGGTTGCTAAGTGGGGGGTCACAGGACCAGTTGAGTCCATTTCTGGTTATGGCTCATTGGTCTTGGTGGTGTCACTTGGTCCACCAGAATGAAAAGTCTGAAAAATATCTGAGATACCATTCTTAAGTTTCACCATAGCAATGTTAACTACAGAAGCAACTACTGGAGAAGTTACAAATTTTGCGACCACCAGCTATGTGACCCTTGAGCAGTAAGCAATTATTAAAAAGCAAGTTAGGGAACAATGATTGGTTATTGTTTAACCATTCCTATATCTTAGCAGAATTCAGAATTGGCAGAATTAACTATGCCTATATCTTAACAGAATTCAGACCCCTAATGTAATTTTAACTTTGGGGCCTTTCATTAGTTTTACAAAGGTGGTTTCAGTCCCTGAACAGGGAGGGAGTGAACTTTGGAGACTATTACCATCTTCGCTTTAAAGTTAAACTGTAAACAACATTTCTCTCACAGTTAGCATGGCCTACACCCAGGAATGAGCCAATGCTATTAGCTTGTGAGGTTTGAAATAGGATGGAGTCAGTTATGTTAGATTTTTCTCACTGTTATAATTTTGCAAGGGCGGTTTCTAGAATACAAAGAAACTAGACTACCATGGGGGAGAAAATATAATTTATTTCTTTTTCCTCATAGGTTCTTAGTTGAGACACTGTTCTGACAACAAAATTCAGATTAACAAGAGAAAAATCAGCAGAAGTTTATCAAAGTGTGCCATACCCATCACGCAGGAGAGACCTCAGTTCAAAACTAACTCAAAACTTCAGGCAGTTCAAAATGTCAGGCAGTGTTTTAGGGACCTTGCTTAAATAGTATTTTAACCAAGAGCCATGAATCCTGTATAGTGACAGACAAAGAAAAGTCCATCTTCAGGCTTCCAAAAAGCAGGAAAATGTGGGAAGGTACATTTATGGGAAGAGTGGAGTATGCATCTAGATCCTCTTGTGTCACTGTATCTGAGCTCTGTCTCTGAGCTGATAAGAAAGTATTGTAAAGGGCCCAGTCTTTAGCTGGGAAAGGCAGAGAGGAGGGCAGGAAGCCCTTTGTCTGTAAATTGCCGTCCAAACATCAGGCAAGCAAAGGTAAGGGCAGAGTGTTCCCCTGCATTTTAACCTTCTTCAGCTCAACAATACCCAGTATTCTAGAGAGAAACATTTTTGTTTCTTTCACTACTCATTCATTGCTGGTGGGCAGTAAAATGGTACAGCCACTCTGGGAAACAGTTTGGCAGCTTCTTATTAAATGAAACACACACTAGCCTTACAACCCAGCAATTCCACAGTTGGTCATTTATGCCGGAGAAGAGGAAACTTATGTTTACACAAAACTCTGTACACAAATGTTTATAACAGCTTTATTCATAGCAGCTCCAAACTGGAAACAACCCCAAAATTTTCAGTGAGTGAATGGTTAAATCAACTGCAGTACCTCTATACCATGCAATATTATGTACCAACAAAAAGAAACAAACTATTGATGCATGCAGCCACTTGGATGGATTTCAGTGAATTGTGCTGAGTGAGAAAAGCCAATCTCAAAATCATATGCACAGTATGATTCATTTACATAATGTTCTTAAAATAACAAAATCATAGAGATGGAGAACAGATTAGTAGTTGCCAGGGGATTAGAAATGGAAGAATAGCATAAGGGAGCCTTGTGGTAATGGCATATTTCTGTATGTTGATTGTAATAGTGATTATGTGAATCTACATGTAAGGTAAAATTGCATAGAACTATGCTCATACGCATGCATACATACACACACACACACACACACACACACACAAGTGTATGTAAAACTGGTGAAATCTGAATAAGCTCTATGAACTATACCAATATTATTTCCCTGCAATTGATATTGTGCTATAGTTATACAAAGTTATCATTGGGGGAAACTGGGTGAAGGGCACATAAGGCCTCCCTGCACATTTTTTTAAACTTTCTGTTAATTTATAATTGTTTCGAGTAAAACTTTTAAGCAAAAAAAGTACATTAAGAAAATAACTCAGCCGGGCAAGTGGCTCACACTCCCAGTGCTTTGGGAGGTTGAGGCAGGCAGATCACTTGAGGTCAGGAGTTCGAGACCAGCCTGGGCAACATGGTGAAACCTGTCTCTACTAAAAATACAAAAACTTAGCTTGGTCTGGTGGCACATGCCTGTAACCCCAGCTATTTGAGAGGCTGAGCCAGGAGAATTGCTTGAACCTGGTAGACGGAGGTTATAGTGAGCTAAGATCGTGCCACTGCACTCCATCCTGAGCAACAAAGTGAGACTCTGTCGAAGGAAAGGAAGGGAAGGGGAAGGGGAAGGGGAAGAGGAAGGGGAAAGGAACTTATGCCTGAACCCTATCCCAGATCAGGTATATCAAAATCTCCTAGGCTGGAACCAGAATATCAGTATTTTTTAAACCCTCCCTAAGTGATGCTACTATGCATTCAGGGTTGAGCTGTTGTTGTTGTAAGCATGAATTTTCAAAAATATATATACTAAGAAGATGATAACTTGCTTTTTAGAGTCTGTGCTTTGAAATTGATCACAAGCAGGCTGGGCACAGTGGTTCACGCCTGTAATCTGAAAAGTTTGGGAGGCCAAAGCAGGTGGATCTCTTGAGGCCGGGAGTTCAAGACCAGCCTGGTCAACATGGTGAAACTCCATCTCTACTAAAAATACAAAAATTAGCCGGGCGTCGTGGCTCATACCTGTAATCCCAGCTACCCAGGAGGCTGAGTCAGGAGAATCGCTTGAATATGGGAGGCAGAGGTTGCATGAAGTGAGCTGAGATCATGCCATTGAACTCCAGCCTGGGAAACAAGTAAAACTCCGAGGAAGGAAGGAAGGAAGGAAGGAAGGAAGGAAGGAAGGAAGGAAGGAAGGAAGGAAGGAAGGAAGGGAGGGAGGGAGGGAGGGAGGGAGGGAGGGAGGGAGGGAGGAGGGGGGAGGGGGGGAGGGAGGGGGGGGGAGGGGGGAGGGAGAAAAAAGAAAGAAGGAAGGAAGGAAGGAAGGAAAGAGAGAGAAAAAAGAAGAAAGAAAGAAAGAAAGAAAGAAAGAAAGAAAGAAAGAAAGAAAGAAAGAAAGAAAGAAAGAAAGAAAGAAAGAAAGAAAGAAAGAGAAAGAAAGAAAGGGAGAGAGAAAAAGAAATCACAAGCAATATTTCAAATAGTGAGCCTTCTAAATTACTTAAGAAATTTAGTTGGCTGGGCAAGGTGACTTATGCCTGTAATCCCAGCACTGTGGGAGACCAAGGCAGGTGGATCACCTGAGGTCAGGTGTTCAAGACCAATCTGACCAACATGGTGAAACCCTGTCTCTACTAAAAATACAAAATTAACCGAGCATGGTGGTACACGCCTGTAATCCCAGCTACTCAGGAGGCTGAGGCAGAAGAATTCTTTGAACCTGGGAGGCAGAGGTTGCAGTGAGCTGAGATGGTGCCACTGCACTCCAGCCGGCAACAAGAGCAAAACTCCTTCTCAAAAAAGAAAGAAAGAAAGAAAGAAATTTAGTTTACACATTATCTTTTCGGAATGCATATATCTATTGTTTATGATGAAGTGCACGACCAGTGATATATAAGTATTGCTAGAAAGAAAAATAAATATATATCTGCCAGTGAATATATTTTTAAAATAAATGTATATCTGCCAGTGAATGTGGACCTCAGTGGTCATCCTATTACTACTCAGATGGCAGTGCTCGGAACAGTACCAGAACTTGTTTGTTATAATCCCCAGACCCAACCTTAGCATTTGCAGAGCCTGGAACAAGAGCACAACTTGAGGCCCACATACCTTAGGTCTAAATAATTAAAAGTTATAAATCAAAATAAAATTAAATAAAATATATTCCATTCTTCTCATTTGACAGATATACCTTTGTAATAAAAAAAGGAAAACTATGTGTAAAGCCATGTTTTTTGTTTTCTGTTTGAGATGGAGTATCGCTTTTTCGCTCAGGCTGGAGTGTAGTGGTGCTGTCTCAGCTCACCGCAACCTCCACCTCCCCAGCTCAAGCGATTCTCCTGCCTCAGCCTCCCAAGTAGCTGGGATTACAGGTGTGCGCCACCACAGCCTGCTAATTTTTTGTATTTTTAGTAGAGACGGGGTTTCACCATGTTGGCCAAGTTGGTCTTGAACTCCTGACCTCAGCTGATCTGCCCGTCTAGGCCTCCCAAAGTGCTGGGATTACAGGCATGAGCCACCTTCTTCAGCCTTAAATCCATGTTTTTTATATGCCGGAAAGTCAGCAAAATATCAAGGGCAACTTAGTTTAATAGCTATTGCATAAGTTTGGATATTTTGTCGATGGGTTGGCAAATTTGGATGAGTACAAAGTTAAATATGGTATATAAAATTTATAAGTTATTTCAGAAAAGTTATTTTTCTTTCATGCCTATCAGCAAACATCAGTAGTTGTACTAATCAAGTTTGTGTTCTATTCTTGGTAATGATTTAAAGGATTAAAAATGAAGTGCATTTGTAGTCAAAGTATCAGTTGAATGCATTTTCATAAAAATATAAAGTAACAGTTAAAATAAAAAACATGATTTGCCTGTAAGCTTTCCAAAAATGTCATTTTTCTTCCAAACTTAAAAAAAGTCATCTGTAGAAATCAGTGACAAATTATAAATTATAATAATAAGTATTAAATTTTAAATCAAATTATGTAAAGTTGACATTTTTGTTATTTTTCCATATTGTAATTAAACATTATTCAATTTGTATCAATTTATAACTATTCATGATTCTAGTCTTCAATATCCATCTACAGTAGTCCCCCTTATCTGGGATTTCACTTTCTGAGATTTCAGTTACCTGGGGTCGTCCACAGCCCAAAAATACTAAATATGACATTTCAGAAATAAACAATATAGAAGTTTAAAACTGTGCACCCATCTAAGTAGGATGATGAAATCTCTGTCTTACTCAGGACCTCGGTGCTCCCTTTGTCCAGCTGTCTCCTTGCTGTGCATGCTCCCCACTCATTATCACTTAGTAGCCATCTCAGCTCTCAGACGGACCGTCCCAGGACAGCAGTGCTTGTATTCCGGTAACCCTTATTTTATTTAATAATGGTGTTAAAGGGCAAGAGAAGTGATGCTGGCAATTCAGATACACCAAGAGAAGCCATAAAGTTCTTCCTTTAAGTGAAAATGAGACCGGATCATTTCCTTGACCCTTTCATGGGCAGGAACTGAGTACACAGGCTGAGTCTAGCAGGCCACTTTGGTGCCAGCAGGGACGAACTTCACTCCCTGGAACCCACTGGGCTCAACCCCTCATGGGAGGGAGCATGCAAGCCAGCATCTAGGGGTGTGTTGCAATGAATGCTCTTTTAGCTTTGCCATCCATGGACAGCTAAGCATTGACCGCTCAGTGGAGAGTCAGTATGACAGCCTCCTCCACCTGCCTTTTGACACCCAAGTTCTTGTTCAGCATCCAGGAATAATCAGGTTGCACGAACAGTTTGCAAGGTGATGAATGCAGAGGATTTTATTAAGTGGCTGTCAGTGGAAGGGGAGCTGGAAAGGGGATGGTGCAAGAAGAAGGTGATGTGTCCCTAAGCCCGGCTGTCTCTGACCAGGCTCCCCTCCCAGGTCTTGCCTTCTGAAGTTAAGCCCTGTCTATCCGTAGTCTCCGACGCTCAGTTGCTTCTTCTCTCAATGTTCAGCCACTTGTCTCTGCCAGTTGAGGTCTGGGGTTTATATAGGCACAGAATAGGGTGGCGGGGCGGGCCAAAAAGGCAACATGTGGGTGAGAAAACAGGGATAACTCTTCTCATTTAGGGCTGCAGTTTCCAGGCTTGAAGGTGGGGCCTTTGCTGGGGAATTGCCCTCTTCTACCCAGTATTTTCCTGCCTCCTGCCCATATCAAAAATATGACCTTGGCATTTCTTGGTTGGGATTCAGTTTATCCACAGTTTGAGGCATCCACTGGGGGTCTTGGAACATATTCCCCTCAAATAAGGTGGGACGACTGTAGCTCCTGTTGTAAAGATTTAGCCTCATACTTCATACATGTTACATCTAGACCTACATATATATACACATATATATATGAATTGCTTAATATTTTGAAATATTTCCCAGCCACCATGGGTAATTCTTGTGAACAGCCTCCTCATTCAAACGCTGTAACATGAAGAGATGGGTGAAGGTAGACGCTAGACACAAATAAGAAATGATACTTCCTTACACAAGAAGCTACTGCATTCAACTCTCTGAGAAAATGTGTTTGATGGGGTCATTCATTTATCTTTTCTCTCAGTTTATCTTTTGAGCATTTCTGCCACTCAAAACCACTGGGTTCTCCAAAGCAGAGTCGGCAGAGGAAAAACCACACAGTGTTCAGATGCAGTTGCCTTTTGTTGCAAAGGTATCAAGGATATTGTGCAGGAATTTTTCTGAAGTATTATCCTGGGGCCTGATCAGTGCTAATCATGATGGCAGATATTTTAAGATTATAAACTGTACTGTGTCAGGGCTGAGCACTGGACCTTGAGTGACAGAGGCTCTGTGTGGTTTTTCGTTTGTTTGTTTTTTTGTTTTTTGTTTTTTTCGTGTATTTGTGATATGTGCACGGGCCTTTAAATCATGGGCCTAATATAGGGCCTGTTCTTAAGCAGGATGGAATTGCACCCATTCCATAAAATCAGACTCATTTTATTGTCTATATCTCAATTGGACATGTGATTCATTTGATTGCGCAACTTTATTTACCATCCTGGGCTCAAAATAACTTCGATTGTTCTAAAAATCATGCCTGTCCACAGATGATGGTCTTTCAACATCCGATGATGTTCAAAAAATTTCCAGAATATATTTTGGATTCATAAGGAGAATCCCAAAAACGTGTGAACAGCAACAGCAGCCCTAGGCTATCTTTGTAGTTTCTCAAGGTAAAGCATTTCAAAGTAAACAATATTGATTTATTACAGATCATGTTATTTTAAAATCCTATCTTGAGAGCTCATGGGTACCTGGCTACCATTCTATAAAACCTAGATGCGGCTGAGAAAGTTGCTGAGGAAAGAGGGAAGTTTGAAGGTTATTGCAATTAGGCTTGATGAGAGACAGAGAAAAGGTGGAATCACAGGTAATTTATTTATTTTTTATTTATTTTATTTTTTGAGACAGAGTCTTGTTCTGTTGCCCAGGCTGGAGTGCAGTGGTGTGATCTTGGCTCACTGCAACCTCTGCCTCCCAGGTTCAAGCAATTCTCCTGCCTCAGCCTCCTAAGTAGCTGGATTACAGGGCTGTCACCATGCCCGGCTAGTTTATTTTGTATTTTTAGTAGAGATGGGGTTTCACCGTGTTGGCCAGGCTGGTTTTGAACTCCTGACCTCAGGTGATCCATCCGCCTTGGCCTCCCAAAGTGCTAAGATTACAGGCGTGAGCCACCGTGCCTGGCCGAGTTCCAGGTACTTGAACTCACAGACGCTCAGCACTTGCCAAGTGAGGCACACCAGAAGTAGGGAAAAGAGTTTGGTGTTGGTGGTAGCTGTGTAGGACTTGGGAGGACAAAGTGCTGTTGTTGAGAGATGGATAAGGAGACCAGACTGATGGGCCAGAACCTGAAGTATCTGAGTGCTGCCAAAGAACAGCACTCTCAAAGGAAGGTACATGAGGAAGAGATAAAGAGTCTTATTAGGCTGGGCGCTGTGGTTCATGCCGGTAATCCCAGCCCTTTGGGAGGCTGAGGCAGGAGGATCACTTGAGGCCAGGTGTTTGAGACCAACCTGGGCAACACGGTGAGACACCTTCACTACAAAAAATTTAAAAAATTAGCCAGGCATAAAGGCTTGTGCCTATAGTCACAGTGACTCAGGAGGCTGAGGTGGGAAGATTGCTAGAACACAGAAGTTGAAGGCTGCAGTGAGCTATGATCACACTACTGTACCCCAGCCTGGGCGACAGAGCAAGACCCTTTCTCAGGAAAACAAAAAGTCTTATTAAATCCAAGGAGGGGAAGACTAGGGCTGAGCTTGCTGAGAGACTGAGAGCCACATCAGAAAAGATGATGACTTGGAAGCTGAATCAAAATGCACCAGACAGGCAACTCTAAACACAAAAAAATACTGGGCCAGGCTTTCCTGGAACTGATTGAGGTGAGGAACACCCTCATTCCTGCACTGAGCTACTCCTCCCTGACTCCACCTGAGCCTACTTACCCCAAATTGACCTTTACACTGAGGGCTGACATTTACCTGGCAGGCACCTTTCTTCTCCTCCCTCTTTCCTTCCCAAATTGCCTATGCCACTCTCCCCATAAATCTCATCTAAGCTCTGGGTCAAAGACCTTCAGGAACAACAAGTAAGGGAATGTGAGCAAAGAAGTCTTTAAAAACATATAATGTACACATTTTGTAATTACCTTTATTGATGTTGTGTATAAAACATTCCAGATAATTCTACAGCTCTTAAGCTGTATCTAAGCACTTTTTCAATTTTTAAAGGTAACTTTTCAGCCTAATATATACTGGTCCCTCTCTCCTTATCAGAGCCAAACACTGAAACTTCATTATTGCATACCAAGCACCAGGTAAACCAGAAAGATGATTTCAGGAGGAGTTTGCATACCTTCAAAAACAAAATTCCCAGGTTCAGGGCATCCTGGGGCATGTTTTTAAGTTAGTGACCAAACAAATCAACGTGATGAGACTGTTTTATAAAACCAAACCTTTGTCTCATCCTTTCTGTAGCCTCCTCCAACAGAACAACCCACATATCACGTTATGACATCTACTTCCTCCCATGACTTGTTTGCAAAAAATGTTTGCCACTGATTTAGCTAGGCAAAACTCATCTCATCCCATGTTCCTGGATCAAAAGCTTCCCCAGTTTCTTTTAGAGGGAAATGGCATTTCAAGACCACAATCTGGGCTGTAAAGATGCTTATTGCTACGAGTTGATCACTGTTTCATGAATATAATATTCTCCAAGTTCTCACAAGTTGAAAACAGATTGTCTATACCCTTCATACTTAAAATTCATTTTTCCTGGATATAAAATTCTTGGCTCTAATTTTCTGTCCTTGAGTATTTAAAATGTTGACTCCATTTTCTTCTAACGTAAAGTAGTGGTGTTGAAAAATGATAATCTCAGTTTCTTTCCCTTATGAATAACATGATCTTTTTGGCTAGAGGCCCAAAGGATTTTCTTTCTTTTTCTCCCTGTAATCCTGTAATATGTCTTAGTGTTGGCCATTCTGGGTCATTATTCTCAAATGTGCAATGCACTTTCTTCAATATAGAACTACAATTCTTTTTCTATTTCATACAGTTTTCTTGAACTATAATTTGTGGTAGTTGTTCTATTCCCTAGCTTTTGTATTTTTTTCCAGAAACTCCTATTAGCCATATTTTATATCCTCTTTGCCTATCTTCAATATTTATCAATTTCTCTTTGTTTTTTCATATATTTCTTCATTTTTTAAACTTTAAAAACGTTTTCCCTTTCCATCTTCTATTTCTTTTAAGGAGTTTGTGCTTGCATTTTTTTCTTGTTTAATTTTCATTTAAGAAATTATTTATTTTCTTTCTAGCTCTTTCCTTAGTTCTGTGACCACATTCTAAGTTTTAAAAAATTCTGATTTGTATATTTTTTCACCATTTTGTACAAATTTCTTATTGCCTGTTAGTTCATTATGAAATAGATTATAACTTTGATCTTCTCCACGGACATGGCTTTCTGTCATGCTTTCATTGTCTGTAGGGACATTATTTTGCTCTTCGTTATCTTTTTTCTTATAATAGCTTTCTGCAGGAATTGCTTGCTGTCAATTTCCCACACTCATTTTATGTGAAATTGGTTTGCTGAAGTTTTAGAAGGAGGCATGGTTCAGGGTAGCTTTTCTAACTGCATAGGACCCTCACTTCTGTTACCTGAAAGCAACAGAATATGATGAATACAGTGTTCAAGAATCAAGTGACTTGCTTTCTGAGATTTCTTGGGTGTGTCCTCTCTCACATGTATCTAGATCTTCTCTTTCTTATTCTCTCTTATTCCTGTGCACTCACTACCAGCACTTTTTCTTCAAAGTGGAGTGCTCTCTTGGAAAGAGGCCCTGGTGGGCCAATTTTGAGAGTTCATAGGTCTTCGGGCCTCCTGGGTGTGAGTCATAGCCATATTCCCAGGTGTAGAATATGTTGCCTCTAGAATTCATAGAGGCCAACCAGGCACTGTGCTTCCTTCTTCGTGTTAGGGGATGCAAGGTGCAGCAATCTGCCTCTACTTTGGAAGATGTGTACCAATACACTCCTGTCCACTAGACCTCCAAAAATCTTCCTGAATTGGCAGCTCTCTGGATCTTTGTAGGATTTATTTCCCATTCTCTGGAGTACACGGGTCTCACCAAGGCTTCCAACTTGCACAAGCCACTTCTTATCATCCTTCCTGACCAGTATGATATCACAGATGTAATGAATCAGTGTGATGCTCTACAGCATTGATTAACAGATAAAAAGTTAGAAATAAAAATTTCTAATAAAAAATTAGAAATATCCTAAATACCCATCAGTGCCTATGATTGAGTAAATTATTGTATAATAATTAATATTGTATAATAATTTACTCAGTCATAGGCATTGATGGGTATTTAGCATATTCATCAATGGATATTCAGCATATCTATATTTAGGCATTAATGATACTTAATATATCATAGAAACCTCTGTGAATCTATAGAAATGTTTCCTTTTTTTTTTTTTTTTGAGACAGTCTCGCTCTGTCGCACAGGCTGGAGCGCAGTGGCACATCTTGGCTCACTGCAACCTCCACCTCCTGAGTTCAAGTGATTCTCCTGGATCAGCCTCCTGAGTAGCTGGGATTACAGGTGCGTGCCTCCATGCCCAGCTAATTGTTTTTGTATTTTTAGTAGAGACAGGGTTTCACCATGTTGGCCAGGCTGGTCTTGAACTCCTGATCTCAAGTGATCCACCCGCCTCAGCCTCCCAAAGTGCTGGGATTATAGCCATGAGTCATCACACCCAGTGATCTGTTTCCTTTTAGTGGCTGCATGAACATGAACATGAACATGTAGCCATTAAAAGGAAACAGATCTATACATTTACAGAGGTTTCTATGATATATTATTACATGAAAAATGCAAGTTGCAGAGTACTGAGTATAGTGTGTGCCAATTTATGCACAAAGAAAAAGATATGTTTGTATTTCTTGTTATTCTGGTTTGTATATGCATAAAAGATCCGGAAGGTACACAGTAAGCTGCTGTGTCAGTGTGTCTCTTAAGAGTGGAGAACGAGGCCGGGGGCGGTGGCTCGCACCTATAATCCCAGCACTTTGGAGGCCGAGGCGGGTGGATCACCTGAGGTCAGGAGTTCAAGACCATCCTCAGCAACACGGTGAAACCCCGTCTCTACACAAATAGAAAAATTAGCCTGGCATGATGGCGGGTGCCTGTAATCCCAGTTACTCGGGAGGCTGAGGTGGGAGAATTGCTTGAACCTAGGTGGTGGAGGTTGCAGTAATCCAAGATCATGCCATTGCACTCCAGCCTGGGTGACAGAGCCAGACTCTGTCTCAAAAAAAAAAAAAAGAAAAAAAAAATAAAGAGTGGAGAATAAAATATGGCAGTAAGGACTGGAGAAAAGAACTTTCAGTTTTAATTTCCACAAGACTGTCAGAAATTCTGTGTTGCTCAATAGTGCCTTGGGGATAATATGATGATTTTGACAAACTATACCATGGTTTTGGCTCACATGTCACATATCTGAAACAATGAGCCCCTAAAATTAAGGGAGAAATGAGCATTAAGGTCGCATACACTTTTCCACAGAACAACGTGGCTTCAAAATTATTCATTTTACTGACTACTTAGTATTTCATGAAGAGGTTGTATCTGTTTATTTAAGTTTTACCTGCCTCTTGAACATGAAAGTTACCTGCAATTTCCCCTGTTTTCAACATCTCTGCTATAAATATATTTGAATATGTAGGTTAAAAAAAAATCTTTGAGATCATTCCTTAGATAAATCCTCACTGGATCCTCTGTGATCCTCTCACAATTCATGTTACCTATTGCCAGGTTATCCTCCAGAATGACTGTCACCTCCAAGTGAAATTGCCAAAAGCAATTCCCACATTCTCAACTTCGTGGAGTCCTATTTATTTGTATTGAGTTGAATTTATTCTTTCACCTTAAAGGCCAGAGAGTTCTGCCTGGACTACTTAGAAATGGTCAGTGTGCCACTTAACACCATTGGCTTTCCCAGCTCTCAGACCTTCAAACTCAAACTGGCTCTAAACCACCAGCTCTCCTGGGTCTCCAGCTTGCTGACTATAGATCCTGGGACTTCTTGATCTCTGTAATTGCTGAGTCAATTCCTTATAATAAACATATGTCTGCCATTAGCTCTATTTCTCTGGAGAATCCCAGCTGATACAATAAGATAAAAAACTAGATAAATAATTTAAAGATATTATAATTAAAATAGTATTTCAGTTTAATTATCAACTATGATTTGCATAGGTATCTCTGTAACCTATGCTCTCTGAATAAAATATTCAAATAAACATGTTACAGTGTGCATGTAAACACAGGGATGCATGTAAAAAATAACTGAAACTGAGGCTGGGCATGGTGGCTCACACCTGGAATCCCAGCACTTTGGGAGGCCGAGGTGGGCAGATCACCTGAGGTCAGGAGTTTGAGACCAGCCTGGCCAACATGGTAAAAATCCATCTCAACTAAAACTACAAAAATTAGCCAGGTGTGGTGGCACACGCCTGTAATCCCAGCTACTCAGGAGGCTGAGGCAAGAGAATTGTTTGAGCCTGGGAGGCAGAGATTGCAGTAAACTGAGATTACACCACTACACTCCAGCCTGCGCAAAAGAGTGGGACTCTGTTTCAAAAAAAAAAAGTGAAACTGAATCAATCCATTGACAGACTAGATAGATGAAGTGCTTACGTATAATGCTAGATGATGAACATACTCAGCACATCCACTGACGTACAATAATGTCTTATGTGATGCAGAGTGGAATACAGTCCAAAATGGTAGAGTTGAGTTTAATGGCCAGATATTTTTGGCTGGGCTTGGTGGCTCATGCCTGTAATCCCAGCACTTTGGGAGGCCAGGGCAGGTGGATCACTTGAGGTCACACGTTTGAGACCAACCTGGGCAACAAAGCGAGACCCTATTTCTGCAAAAATAAAAGAGAGAGAGAGAGAAGAAAAATATTTTGTACTGTTTCCATTTCTGAAATCTTAAATGCAGCCCCTCAGTTACACTCGCCATATTTCAAGTACTCACTTGCCACATGTGGTGAGTAGCTACAAGATTGGGTGGTAAAGGGAAATACAGTGTCATATGGAAGCTTCCTGAAAAATAAGAGAGATTTGCACACATTATACAGAGAGGGATATAGCTAATAGACTGGGAGAGTGGGTGCTACACAGTGATGGATAATGTCCCCAAAAAGACATGAAGATACAGGATTCAGAGCAACCATTTTTGGAGAGGAGGAGAGACATCCCATTTCAGCCCTAAAGCTGCCACTATGTAGCTACTCCTTCTCCATGTACCCACCTCCACCTCCTAAAGAGAATAAGGTAAGACTAAAGACTCCCAAATGGTCGTGAAAGATGGGGGACAGCATGGGATATTTTAAAAGAGCATGCCTGCTGCATTAGACAGTCCTAGGTTCAAATCCTGTCTCCACCATTTGTCATGTGACTTTTGTCAAATTATTTGAGCTTCTGATTCCTTATAATTTAGGTAGGGAAGAAACTACCCATCTTAAAGTATAGTGTAAGAATTAAACAAGGCACACAAAGAAATACTGCAGTAACTGTTTCATTAGAAGCACTCAATCTCTCATATCAATTATTAAAAATACTGCTTACTGGTCGGGTGCAATGGCTCACCCCTGTAATCCCAGTACTTTGGAAGGCCGAGGCGGGTGGATCACTTGAGGCCAGAAGTTCGAGACCAGCCTGGCCAACATGGTGAAACCCCGTCTCTACTAAAAATACTAAAATTAGCTGGGCCTGGTAGTACACACCTGTAATTCCAGCTACTTGGGAGGCTGAGGCAGGAGAATTGCTTGAACCCAGGAGGCTGAGATTGCAGTGAGCCAAGATCTTACCACTGCACTCCAGCCTGGTGACAGAGTGAGACTCTGTCTCAAAAAAAAAAAAAAAAAAAAAAAGCTATTTTATTTCCTACAGTCCCAGGATCTGTAGTCAGCAAGCTGGAGACCCAGGAGAGCTGGTGGTTTACAGCCAGTTTGAGTTTGAAGGTCTGAGAGCTGGGAAAGCCAATGGTGTTAAGTGGCACCTATTTCATGAATTTGCCTGGTACTCTATCAGGTAGCTAAGAGGAACCCTAAGCCTACCGTATAATAAATTGTACTGGGTACAACTGCCAAGTCGCAGAATATTCATGGTGGACTGAACGTGTCATGGGAGATTTGGACAGCTTCTAAAGTGCTTTAACTTAACCACCATCCTTTTAGCTAGGGCCTGCCGCAACTAAATCTCCTGCCCCCACATCAAAACCACATTATGAGCCTGAAAGAGGACAAAATATAATTAAAAGATAGTCAGATGTCCCTTGGTATCATATGTTTGATCTTTCTTCCTTTTACCTCTGAAAATCTAAACTTGACGTGATGTTTCACAAAGTGTTTGAGATGTTCCCCCAGTTTTGTGGGTAAGACCCCCTTAGCTAGACTCTTGAAAAGGCATTCTTAGGTCCTGTGGCAGCCAAATCACCTCAGAAGTATCCCAGCCAATGCCCAGCAGTGAGGGAACCTGTTCCCGGGGAGAATTACCCATCATGCCTGTTTGCTCCGCCTACACCACGTATCTAGCAGCAATCCCCTCAACAAGCTTTGGAGGGACCTGAGGAATAAACAAATTTTTACCCCTCCAGATTGTCCACTCCTACCGGTCACTTTCCCTATCTCTACTCATTGGTTGGAAGTCCTCTCGACACTGTCATTTTTGTGCTGTAATTTCCTCAGTGGTAAATCAAAACAATGATAAAAGAAGTGGAATGATTTGATGGCTTATAAAAATGATCAGGTCTTCAGAAAGCCTGTGTGCAGGTGTTTTTATTATGAGGCATTTCAAAACAGTCAAGAAAGCAGAGAGAAGAAAATAACAAGCTCTCAGTTACCACCATCCAGATTTAATAAATGTTCCCATTTCCCCATGTTTATTTCACATGTTTCTAAGGAAATAAAATATCACAGATGTAGTTGAAGTCCTGTTTCTCCCTGTTCTTGAAGTCACGTTATTATTTTTTTAACTTTAAACTTAAATACCTAGGTTGTGAACATAGTGGTAATAATCTGAAAGGAGCGTTCAAAGGCAAAGTGAAAATTCTATTATTGTGTTCTATGAGTTTTAATTTAACTACTGATAGGGCCATATGTTCTTTCTCATTTATGGTGCCATTCTTTTTCCTTTTTCAAAGAATCTCAAGCCCAGAATTAGAGTTTTTCATTGAGTACTGGTAGGTTGTGAACAAAAAGTGGATCTATATTTGCTTCAAAATTTCTACCTGCCTTCAATCTAAATTATTAAGGTTTGCTGGGCATGGTGGCTCACAGCTGTAATCCCAGCACTTTGGGAGGCCGAGGTGGGCGGATCACGAGGTCTGGAGATAGAGATCATCCTGGCTAACATGATGAAACCTCGTGTCTACTAAAAATACAAAAATTAGCTGGGGATGGTGGCAGGCGCCTGTAGTCCCAGCTACTCGGGAGGCCTCTCCAGGAGAATGGAGTGAACCTGGGAGGCGGAGCTTGCAGTGAGCTGAGATTGCACCACTGCACTCCAGCCTGGGTGACAGATCAAGACTCCACCTCTGGGAAAAAAAAAAAAAAAAAAATTATTAAGGTTTAAAATGCCCAAAGACATCATGGAGGTCTTGTGTAATTTCACAAGTTCAGATATCTGGTTTTATATTATATTTTCTCATATAGTAACCATTTAGCGTTGCAATGTAGCAGAGTGCTAAACAAATAAACAAAAAGAAAGAAAAAAGTCAAAAAACAAAGTGCTGCTTTTGTCCAATCAAAATCTTTCTATTCAACTCACTTTTTATTCATTTCCATCAAAATCTGAATATTTACTTATCCACCAATTTGTTCAAAGTTATATAACTCAGGGTGAAAGTTCAGTAAATGTAATAAAAATTTGTGTTTTGTTATTAACTAAATTTTAGTTAGCATCTGAATTTTTACATCCTATAAGATTGGACTATCTAGAAGTTAAGAAGTTTTTGTTATTTTCCAAGGATCTATTTGGAAAATCTAGATTTCCCCTTAAGTTCATTATTTTAAATTATTCTTTAAGAAATAAAAGGCATTCAAATAGAAAAGAAAGTTAGTAAAATTTTCACTGTTTGCTTACATGACCTTATATATACACAAAACTCTGAAGACTCCATTTTAAAAAATGTTAGAAAACAAATAACCTGACTTAAAAAATGCGCAAAGGATCTTCATAGATATTTCTTGAAAGAGGACATAAAAATGGCCAACAGATACACAAAAAATGCTTAACATCACTAATCATTAGGAAAATGCAAATTAAAAACACAATGAGATATCTCACACTTAGAATAGCTATTATCAAAAGGACAAAAGGTAACAAGTGTTGATGAGTTTGTGGAGAAAAAGGAATCCTTGTACACTATTGGTGGGAATGTAAATTAGTACAGCCATTACGGAAAACTACACTACGGAGGTTCCTCAAAACACTAAAAATAAAATTATTATATGATGCAGTAATTCCTCTTGTAGGTATGGATACAAAGGATTTGCAATTAGTATGTCGAAGAGTTGAGTTATCTGCATTCCTATGTTAATTGCAGCCTTATTCACAATGGCAAGTCATGGAATCAAACTAAGTGTCTATAAAAGGATGAATGGATAAAGAAAATGTAATAGATACCTACAATGGATTACTATTCAGCCTTTAAAAATAAAGAAATCCTATCATTTGCAACAACATGAAATAAACCTGGAGGACGTTACACTAAGTGAAATAAGCCATAACCAGGCACAGAAAGACAAAGACTGCAGTTCTCTCTTACCTGTGGGATCTAAAACAGTTGAACTTCTAGAAAGACAGAGTAGAATGGTGGTTACAAGGCTAGGGCTTGGCAGAATGGGGAGATATTGGCCAAAGGGTAAGAAGTTTCAGTTAGACAGGAAGAGCAAGTTTTTGAGACATATTTGCACAGTGTAGTGACTATAGTTAATAATATTACATCATGTATTTGAAAATTGCTAAGAAAGTAAATTTCAAATGTTCTCACACAAAATGCAATAATTATTTGTGATGATGGATATGTTAACTAGCTGGATTTAATTATCCCACATTATATACATGTATCGTAAGATCACTTTGTACTCCATAAATATATACAATTATAATTTGTCAAAATACAATAAAAATTTTAAAACCAAATTATTCTTTGATAAAGCCTTATAGCCATTCCCAAATAAGAAAATTGCCCGAAGGATATAATGACTTTCACTAAAGAGTAAAGCAATGCTTCATCTTTCCAAGATTTCTCCATATCTCCTTCCCAGAGTTCTTTTTTTTTTTTTAAGATGGAGTCTCACCATGTTGCCCAAGCTGGACTTCAACTACCGGTCTCAAGTGATCCTCATGCCTCAGCCTCCCAAGTAGCTGAGATGAGACTACAGGCACACATCACCATGTCTGGCTTCCTTTCCAGAGTTTTATTTTCCTCCAACACAGGAATTTCTATGACATTATCTACTTCTTTTATATGTTTTATTAAATTTTATCTTATAGTTATTTGTGAACAAGTCTTATATTCCCTTTCATTTATTTATTGAGACAGAGTCTCGCTTCGTCACCCAGTCTGCAGTACAGTGGTGCAATCATAGCTCACTGCAGCCTTGAACTCCTGGAATCAAGGAATCATCCTGCTTCAGCCTCCCAAGTAGCTAGGACTACAGGTGCACACCACCATGCCCAGCTAATGTTTTTTTTTTTTGTTTTGTTTTTTTTGTAGAGATGGGATCTCTCCTTGTTGCCCAGGCTGCTCTCAAACTCCTGGGCTTAAGCGATCCTCCTGCCTTGGCCTCTCACAGTGCTGGGATTATAGGAGTGAGCCATTGTTCCTGACCTATATCCACTTTTAGATGTTGGATATATTAAGGGGTAGGTCTATATCTTATCTTTTTTTGTTTGTTTTTCAATCTTCCATGGCACCTAACTCAACACTTTGCACAGAGAATGAAAGACGGAAGAAATGAAGTAGTGGACAAGCAAACATCATTGTGGAAACAGATTCTCATTTTCCCCATTTGGTCTTGGCTGCTTAAGAAAAGGTGACAAGCAGGAGAAGATGCTTCCCAGCACTGCAGCACAGGGCAAAGTGGAGCTGACAAATGGAAAGAATGTGACCTTGGGAATCAGATTCTTGCCTTTTCTGAGGTATGACTATTAAGTAGTATTGCATAAGAGAAAGTGCCTTGCTTGCATAATTGATGAATAATAGCTATCATGATTGTTCCTGGAGAGAGCACTCGCTCATAGAAAGATGGGAGATCCAGACTCCAGGCCTGATTTTACCACAGGCTGAGCAACTGTGCAACTTCAAGCAAGTCATTCACCCTCTCTGGGCTTCTCTTTTCTCATTACTGAAGTTGAAAAGTTGTGTGTATAATTGATGAGATAATCGATGAGGTGTTCTCTAGCTCTAAGATTTAGAAAATAGATGTTTAATGTTATGAATTCATCATCCTAGTTCCTAGTTGAGGAACTCCATAATTTCTCTCTCTCTCTCTTTGTTTTTTTTTTTTTTTTTTTTTTTGAGACAGGGTCTCACTCTGTTGCCCAGGCTGGAGTGCAGTGGCACGGTCAGCTCACTGCAACCTCCACCTCCCAGGTTCAAACAATTTTCATGTCTCAGTTTCCTGACTAGCTGGGATTACAGGCGTGCACCACCACGCCCGGCTAATTTTTGTATTTTTAGTAGAGATGAGGTCTCACCATGTTGGCCAGGCAGGTCTCGAACTCCTGACCTCAAGGGATTCGCCCACCTTAGCCTCCCAATGTGTTGAGATTACAGTCATGAGCCACTGTGCCCAGCCCTCTTGTTCTTTTCAATAGCAACACACTTGACAAATTTATAGTAACTACTACTTCTAAGTTTTGTTTCACTCCATGAAAAAATAAGAATTCAATTTTTTAAAAATGTATGCATCTTTCAGAGAAAAGTATTTAACTGCTTTTTTATGTTATACCATCCATTGAGCATGTCTTCAACATATTTTTCCTGAATGAATGAATAAGGCTTTAGTGGGTGTTTGCCAAAAGTCCCAAAAATAACAATTCATATTTCCTACTAGGTTTGATTCTTTATAGACCTCCAGCTTAGCTTTTCTTCTCTACTAAAATTGGCTTTGAGTCACTGGTATGATTCATCACTTTAAAAAGCAGGTTGAACCTGAAATTGCCCTGGCAGGAAATTAGCTGAGGAACACAGAGCAAGTGAAAGGGAGAAGCCCACCACTAAAAAAAAAAAAAAAACACACACACACACAAAAACCAAAAAACAGATAGTTCTTTTTTTCATTTTCTGGTTCCTGATATGAAATGAGGAAGTGTCAACAAGTAGCTTTATTCTCATCTCTCTCCTTCCATTGGTTGAAATAGTCAAAATCAGATGCAAAGTACAGAGCACTTAAATCTCCAAAATCCAAGAGGCACGTGTTTAAGGTGCGGCTGGCCTCCCCACTCCACCCCCAGATGAGTCATTCATCAAGAGGTAAGCAGAGCAAGATGAATTGGCATCCCGTGGGTGAGAAAAGGTACAGACCGGGTTTCAAGAGATCCAGGTCAGGCCTTGACCCACAAAGAAATCATTGATGTCACACAGGGAGAGAAGGATGAGAAGAGCAGAGAGATGGCTGTCAGAGAGCAGAGATTATCTAACACAGCCAGCTCCGCTGGTATCCCATAAAAGGGCAGAGAGAGCAGAGGGGAGAGATGCATAGGTGACATTGGGCAGGGGCTCTGACTGATGTGAGGAGGCAAGGCTTTTCCTTGTTATAGAAGGGCTGCCATCTTCGAAGATGGATCCTGAAACTTAAGAGGGTGATTTCAGGTCCCTGCTTTCAACATCCTCTCTGCAACCCAAGCTTCCAGTAATATCTGGCAGTTTGTTAGGAAGCCACTTTGTCTTCTCCTGGGCTATTTTCCCATGGATAATAGCATATCCTCTTGCTTGTCCAGAAGCCAGTAAAAGTAATGATTCTAGGAAAGTAAACAAGACACCCTGGGAGAGTATAATACAGTCAGGTCGGAATGGGGTGGTTTGAGCCTTTAGTCAGTGCAAGGAGGTTTCCTAACACCCACCCCCCATCATGTGGGTATGAAGGGGTCCTGCCCTGGATCCCCTGCTTCAGGAAGTTCACTCTCGCTCTTCCATGATCATGCCCTTCCTTCAGGGCCAAAGGGACACACCTGCCTGGAGTTCATGCCCTCTCTTCTAGGTCTCACTCCAGGTATGTGAGGCCCCAGGATTCTCTCTGCAAATAGCACTCAGCCCTTTTCCGGGCCCGGCACTGGTCTCTTCTCTGGGTCTGCTCCATGGAAGGACAGAACATCTAGAGAACACAATGTGGCACTGCAGGTGGCCATGGCAGCCAGTGGGGAGGTGGTGGAAGGTGCATTAGCTTGTCTGTGCAAGACTAGGGTGTCCACACGGGTACTATGTGCTACAAGCCTCTGTAGTACAGGGGTGGGGCTGGTGGTGAGAAGAGAAGAAGGGCACCCAGGAGGTGAGTGTTACAGCCTGGGGACTAGACTGGTTCTCCACACTTCAGTGAGCAACACCAAGTAGCCCAAGAATTCTAAATCAGACCTTGCCTTCCAAATGTCACAAAAGTACACTTGTCAGCCGGGCGCAGTGGCTCACACCTGTAATCCTAGCAGTTTGGGAGGCTGAGGCAGGTGGATTGCCTGAGGTCAGGAGTTCGAGACCAGTCTGGCCAACAAAGTGAAACCTTGTCTCTGCTAAAAATACAAAAAATTAGCTGGGCAGGGCAGTGAGCGCCTATAGTCCCAGCTACTAGGGAGGCTGAGGCAGGAGAATCTCTTGAACCTGGGAGGTGGAGGTTGCAGTGAGCCGAGATCACGCCATTGCACTCCAGCCTGGGCAACAAGAGCGAAACTCCATCAAAAAGCAAAAAAAAGGAAAGAAAGAGAGAAAGAGAGGAAGGAAAGAAAGAAAGAAAGAAAGAAAGAAAGAAAGAAAGAAAGAAAGAAAGAAAGAAAGAAAGAAAGAAAGAAAGAAAGAAAGAAAGAAAGAGAAAGAAAGAAAGAAAGAAAGAAAGAAAGAGACTTGTCAATATCGAAGGATAGACCATATTTTATTTAACAAACTATAAGCTTCATTTATAACTTTTAGACCTATGTCATATGGGCCTCCATTTGTACTCTTGCCTGGGCCCTGAAAATGCTGGAAGTGGGGTGACCACACCATGTATTTCCATCCTAGATTGGTTATTTATTGCTTTTATGGTGACAGAAGGATTTGAATTTGGTCAGTAGTGAAGGATTGCTTCTTTGATACATACCAATTTTTCAGTCTGTCAAAGGGATCACCAGGCTCTATATCCTAGAACAATATTTAATCTAACATCAATAATTCATGACAATACCAGAAGAGGGTCTACAGTTTTCTTTGTAAAGGAAAATGAAGGTATCAGGTTGGATTATGGCTTCAAGAAATAACTGTAGTGACAGCTTCTCTTTATTTAAATTTCTGACTTTTTCTAAGTATCTTTATTAAAGGACTTTGTGAGGCTGAGTATTTAGCAAATTAGTGAATTTTCTGTGTTTTCATTTATTTTAGAGAAAGAACTATCACAATATTTAAACATTTCTAACCCTAAAAAAAATTTAATGGATCTCAAAACTTGCACTACTTATTGCTATAGCAACTACCCTGGGCTTCTAAGCCCATTTGTCTTGCTGCTCTACAAATCATAAAAATACCAAATAGACACCAATGCCTTGTTAAACGCATCCTGACACAGTACAGAATTCTGTTTTGTAGTCTGTTTCTAACACTGTTTAAGGGGCTTAGTTGCCAGGGAACCTCGTCATCACGGGATCTTGCTTGGACTCTGGTCCTAACAGCAATCTTGGAGAACAACTCATTGTAAAATGCCAATTACCATGAAGAAAAATGCTTTGAAAAGTCTTCTTTAAAAAGAGGCAGACTCTATTTCACTTTTTGTAGCTTGATCACCATATTTATTTGGGCTTTGTGCATTTAATTATTGATTCTGTAATAGATATTTCATTCCATTGATGATGGGTTTAGTATCGCAAAGCATAGTGGTAAAAGAATGTGTTGGAGAGAATGAGTTCACTCACTATCCAGAGGAGACCCAACAAATAAAGATCATTCTTTTTCAAAAGTGAACATCCACAGCCCAATCCAAAGTCTTCAGAAGAAGGGAAGAGGTCCTCCCTCATTTCTCCCTTTCCTAAGGAGTGCATAGACCCCAGGTACCACCACAGATGCACCCCTGCCAATGATGTTACTCAGCCTGGTCGCTACCAGCCATCACTGATTTCACCACCGCTGACTCTGTCTTCTCTTTACAGCATTAATTCCTTGGAAAAGCTTTAAAAAAATGACTGGGTATGGTGGCTCATGCCTGTAACCCCAGCACTTTGGGAGGCCAAGGCAGGCAGATCACAAGGTCAGGAGTTTGAGACCAGCCTGGCCAACATGGTGAAACCCCATCTCTACTAAAAATACAAAAATTAGCTGGGTGTGGTGGTGGGCACCTGTAGTCCCAGCTACTCAGGAGGTTGAGGCAGGAGAATCACTTGAACCCAGGAGGCGCAGGTTACAGTGAGCCGAGATCGTGCCACTGCACTTCAGCCTGGGCAACAGAGCGAGACTCGGTCTCAAACCAAAAAAAAAAAGAGACATATGGGCGAGTATTTCTACCCTCTGGATCTGCCCACTGCGGAACTTTGACCTTGCTCTTTTGCCGGGGCTAAATGAGTCAAAGCAGCCATCTATTTTTCTATAGAGAGGGCTGGACAGTTCCATTAATTCTCTCTGATTAGCAGGCTGTGTGATATCATCGCCTCCTCCTTAACATCTTCTAAGACCTCTATCATAACACTTGTCTGTATCTCCTTGTATTTACTTGACCACAAGTTCTTTGACAGCAGGGATTTTATCTACCTTGCAATGATTTTACGTGCCTTACAAATGATTACATCTCTAGCACCTGGTCCTGCCACACCGTGAGTGTCTTAGAAAGGTTCCTTGAACTCAACTGAACCTCAAAATTTAGGGAAAAACAATGGTGCAGGGATGCTTTCAACACTACAGTATCTACTTACCCTCTTTCCCAGCTCTCACCCATCTTCCCAGCCCAACAGTCTCATGTTACAGTCAAAGAGAAACCCCTTTATCACCTACAACCAGCCCTGATCTCCAGGCCCAGCCTCCCAGGGTATGTGCAGGTTGTTCTAGATGGCTGGGTTGCATTTTAGTCTTGGTGGTTTTGGTTTTAATACAACTCCTCAAAATTAAGGGTGTGACCAGAAGAGGAGGAAGCACATTTCTGTTTGGATGCAACAGGGGACATAGCATAAGCTCCCTGTTCTGGAAGCCATTCAAGCTAGGATCTTTAGCTTCAGGCTATGACCCCACTGCGCCTACTCACTTGACCTGGTTGGGTGGTGAAAATGGGATCAGGAGAGTTGGGTACTACAGAAATAGAAGAATGGGACATGGAAGAGGGATGCCCTTATGTTCATTCTTAGCTCCTAATCTGATACAGTTGTAATTAACTAAATTATAACTTCATTATTCTCTAAGAGGGGCTAATTCTACCTTTCCTTCTGGCACTCACCATTTGCTGAACAATTCTTATCTGAGTGTAGAATGTGACTATACCCACCAAGGCAAGCCCAGCCACCTTAGTAACCATCTGAGTAGATATGAAAAGATTGTTTCTTGGTTTGAAGACATAGCTACCATTTACAGAACCATCATGGCTGTTTACAAATTGGCCTCTTTAACAAAGAGCCTTTAGGGATCTTGACCATAGAATGTAAAAAGACATAGTCCCTGGTCTCAGGTAGCTCATAGCTTAATGTGGGAGAAAGACCCAAGTAAACCAGTAATTATGGCAAGTTTATTTGGTAAGTGTTATTTATGACAGCATTATACTCAAAGAAATATTTGGAGTACAAAAAAAAAAAGGCACCAATCAGACTGGGGAGGAGAGTGTCAGGAAATTAGGAAATTCCAAGATTCAAGATTAAACTGAATCTCGAAGGTCAAGTGTGATGTGGAAGAGGTGAGAAGAGGAAGAAGAGTCACCAGGACACCCTGGCAGGGGCCTTAGTACATGCAAAGACGCAGAAGTATAAAAGTTGGGGATGTCTTGGGGATGGCAAATGTAGCACATTGGACAGTGGTGGGAAGTGAGATCACATAAATCATCTGGGGCCAGATCGTCGAGGAGCTGATGTGCTAAGTTCAATTCACAGGACTCACATTTTGGCTTAGCCTATCCCCTGTACTGTAAGCTCCAGAGAGGGTAGAGAACATACCTTCCTCATTTATTTCTGTATCTACAGTGTCTGGGCCATGGTAAACTCTCAACAGGTGTGTGCTGGATAATTAGATTAATTCATTCATTAAACCTATCACTGGGAGGGGAATGTAATTTTGACAAGAATAATATTAGCATATTGTTACTGAGGAATGAATTTAAAAACAATGTAAAATACAAAAGATACTTAATTAAAGATAAAAGCTTTTAGCACCTGCCACAAATAATATGAAGAGGTTTAGATTCTATCTCACAGAGCTGCTATGGGAAAGCAGTCTCTGTCCAGACCCCAACAGAGGGATCTTGGATCTCTTGCAAGGAAGAATTCAAGGTGAATCCATAGAGTAAAGTGGAAGCAAGTTTAATAGGAAACTAAAGGAATAAAAGAATGGCGACTCCATAGGCAGAGCGACAGCTTGAGCTGCTCGGTTAAGGATACTTTTTTGTTACTTCTCAATTGTATTCTAAACAAGGGGTGGATTATTCATGAGTTTTCTGGGACAGGGGTGGGCAATTCCCGTAACTGAAGGTTCCTCCCCCTTTTAGACCACATAGGGTAACTTCCAGAGGTTGCCATGGCATTTGTAAACTGTCATGGCGCTGGTGGGAGTGTCTTCTAGCATATTAATACATTAAAATTAGTGTATAATGAGCAGTGAGGACGACCAGAGGTCACTTTTGTCACCATCTTGGTTTTGGTGTGTTTTGGCTGGCTTCTTTACCTCATGCTGTTTTATCAGCAAGGTCTGTGTGACCTGTACATTATACGGACATCTCATCTCATCCTGTGACTTAGAATGCCTAAATTCCTGGGAATGCAGCCCAGTAGATCTCAGCCTTATTTTACCCAGCTCCTATTCAAGATGGAGTTGCTCTGGTTCAAATGCCTCTGATGGAACTTTTTTTTTTTTCGAGACAGAGTCTCACTCTGTTACCAGGCTGGGGTGCAGTGATGCAAACTCGGCTCACGGCAACCTCCTCCGCCTCCTGCGTTCAAGTGCTTCTTCTGCCTCAGTCTCCCGAGTAGCTGGGACTACAGGCGTGTGCCACCATGCCCAGCTAATTTTTGTATTTTTAGTAGAGAGGGGGTCTCACCATGTTGGCCAGGCTGGTCTCCATCTCTTGACCTCGTGATCCACCCACCTCGGCCTCCCAAAGTGCCAAGATTACAGGCATGAGCCACCTCGCCTGTTCTGACAGAGCTTTTAAGGATACATGGGGTTCTGGGGAGTTGAGCCTGTTTTCTTGTCTCATCAGAAACACATCAGAAAACACCTTTGAAGTTTAAGATGCCAACAAGCGTCCCTCAGCATTCTAAGTCTACATGCTGTGCCCTGTGCAATATCGCTTACCTAAAAATTTATTCCTTGTTTATCTGAAATTCAACTATAATTAGATGTCAGTACAATATTTTATCTGGAAACCATATTTTATAGTGAAATAGGTTTGGGAAATACTGAGTTAAATAAAGTTAAACTAATACCTTTTCTGCTGGTCTTCACAGAGCTACTAATATGTTCTGGTACATAACATTTTCTGTGAGAGGAGAATCAAGAATGCAATTTTGGCTGGGTGCAGTGGCTCACAACTGTAATCCCAGCACTTTGGGAGGCTGAGGTGGGCAGATCACCTGAGGTCAGGAGTTCAAGACATGCCTGGCCAACATGCTGAAACCCGGTCTTCTACTAAAAATACAAAAATTGGCCAGGTACGGTGGCAGGTGCCTGTAATCCCAGCTACTTGGGAGGCTGAGGCAGGAGAATCGCTTGAACCTGGGAGGTGGACGTTGCAGTGAGCTGAGATTGTGCCACTGCACTCCAGCCTGGGTAACAGAGCGAGACTCTGTCTCAAAAAAAAAAAAAAAGGCAAGAAAGAAAGAATGCAATTTTTCCCAACCATAATTGAACAAAAATTCCTTTTTTCAGTGAGCATCCTCAGAAAGCTAATCTAAACGGCAATTGTTCAATTATCTCTGGAGGTTTTCTATTTACTAAGCATTTCTGTGATTTCCCATCAGATTCTGATCAAATCATCTCCATGAAATATCATTAAATCATTCCTTCCAAGAGAAAGTTTAAAATCCTTAGCATGAAACACGCAGGCCTTCCCAATCTGTTATCCAGCTTTCCAGCTTCACTCCCAGCTTTTCTCACGTACCACCCTGCCTAACTATCCCGCTGAGCTCCTCTCTACCTGCTAAACATTCCACACTCTTTCAATTTCCTGTGACCTTTGTACATATTTCCTTTTCCAGAAAGACCTACCTACAACCCACAATCTTCTCCTGGAGCCTACTGCTCTCACCTTTAAGACTGGTGAGTACAGCTGTTCCTGACTTCCCACCAAGAATGGTTAGTCATTTATTCCTTCCTCCTCCCACAGGATTGTACATTGGCCTGTGAGTATTTACCTTCCTGCATTATAGTTATTCATTTGCAGGTCTATCTCCCCTAGAAAACTGTCAGCTTTTAAAGGGCATAGCTTTATCTTATTTACCTTTCAGTCCTCAGCCCATAGCATGCAATTTCACACATAGTAGATGTTCAATAATGATTGATGAATGAGTGACTCAATAGTAAATGTGATACAAACGTAGGAGCAGTGAAATTAGGTAGATTTAGCCCGGGCGCAGTGGCTCACGCCTGTAATCCCAGCACTTTGGGAAGCTAAGGCGGGCAAATCACAAGGTCAGGAGATCAAGACCATCCTGGCTAACATGGTGAAACCCTGTCTCTACTAAAAATACAAAAAAAGAGTTAGCCAGGCGTGGTGGCAGGCGCCTGTAGTCCCAGCTACTCAGGAAGCTGAGGCAGGAGAATGGCGTGAACCTGCGAGGCGGAGCTTGCGGTGAGCCAAGATTGCGCCACTGCACTCCAGCCTGGGCAACAGGGTGAGACTGTGTCTTAAAAAAAAAAAGAAAAAGAAACTAGGTAGATTTCTGTAAACATAGTATCTATCTGTGGGTTCTTGCCTTCCAATTGTTTGTGATTATATGATAAATTAGTTAATCATCATGTCTTTCTTTAGTTACATAGTAACATATTAAAAGAGGTTTACTAGCATCTAATAAACCTGTTTGCTTCCAAAGGTGAAGTATTATTATTCCCACTTTAAGAGGCATGAAGGTGTAAGGAGTCATACCCAGATGAGAGTAGTCCCTCTTTAGGCATCAGTCTGTTCTTGACTGGATTGACCACATTTAGCTTAAGTGGAGACCATAAATGCTAATAATTAGTGAGGTATCTCCCATTAAGGATATGCAAAGGAATTCCTTCAAAACTCAGGACTTTATAAATTCAACAAAAGGACTAATTACAAAAAATGAACCTGCACTGTGAAACAAATAATATACAACTTTCTAATAGCAGACATATAGTCAGGTACCTATAACCCCTTCTCAACTGAAATTTGCTGTCATGCAAAGTTCTGATATATAGAGATTTATTTTTAATAAATTAAGAGTTTTCAGCCAGTAAGAGAGTTTCACTTCAAGTACATGAAAATTATTACTCCCTCTATCAGGGAAACGCAGAAAAAAAGAAAACTAGAAACTGAGAAAAGAACAAGGAAGTAATATGAATGATAGCAAGCACAGTACTTGGCATACAGTAGAACCTCAAGAGATTTAGTTGAGTTGAGCTGGATTGAGATGGGGACACAGAAGTTTGTGCAATGAAGCAAAGAAAAAAATTCATTTAACTTTTATTTTAGGTTCAGGGGTACATATGCAAGTTTGTTTGTATAGGTAAACTTATGTCACAGGGATTTGTTCACGGGGGTTTGTTGTACAGATTATTTTGTCACCCAGGTACTAAGCCTAATATCCAATAGCTATTTTTCCTGATCCTTTCCCTCCTCCCACCCTCCACCCTTCAGTAGGCCCCAATATGTGTTGTCCCTCTCTATACGTCCATGTGTTCTCATCCTTTAGCTGCCACTAATAAGTGAGAACATGCGGTATTTGGTTTTCAGTTCCTGCATTGGTTTGCTACAGACAATGGCCTCCAGCTCCATCCATGTTCCTGCAAAAGATATGATCTTGTTCTTTTTTATGGCTGCATAGTATTCCATGGCATACATGCACCACATTTTCTTTATCCAATCTGTCATTAATGGGCAATTATGTTGATTCCATCTCTTCGCTATTGTGAATAGTGCTGCAATAAACGTTCGCATGCATGTGTCTTTATGATAGAATGATTTCTATTCCTCTGGGTATATACTCAGTAATGGGATTGCGGGGTTGAATGGTAGTTCTGTTTTTAGGTCTCTGAGGAATCACCACACTGTTACCCACAATGGTCAAACTAATTTACGCTCCCACCAATAGTGTATAAGGGTTCCCTTTCAAAAAAAAAAAAAACTGAGGGAAAGTAAAACCAGGCCTTAGAAATGCACGATCGGATATATTAAGAATGAGAGGACTATGGTCTCTAAAAGAGGGTCTGACAGCCACAGAACCCATGAAGCCACTGAGGGCAGTGAGGGATCATTGCTGCAGAGCAGCAGGGAGCAACTCAGAGATACGGTCCTACCTGATCAACACAAAGCTTTGCCCATCATGAGCATTCAAGTGAGGCTTTCTCTCTGGAGTTCTATAGGGATTCTGGATTTGGGGAATAAATTGCTTTGCAACATAAAATGAAAAAGACTCTCACTGTGGAGCAGAGGCCTGGAAAGACGAGGGGCAGCCTCAGAGCCCCATTGAGCACTTTTCACAGAAAGCCTGTCTGGCTTACAGTGTGCAAGAGATGAAGAATGGGAGGTAACTTTACAGACTTCATGGTCTGCAAGAGGCATGGAAGACAGCATAGAAATCGTCCTTATGAATGGGTTGGCTTTCTGGTTTGATTCCAGTGACATACATGTTAGTAATAAAGATAGCTAATCTTTCCTATTCCAAGCTTGTTTTCTAAGGGCTTTAAATATAATAAACCATTTAATCCAATTAACAGCCTCATGAAACTGGTATCAGCATTATTTTCATTTCAGAAACAAGGAAGCTGATACGTGAAAAGATAGTTTGGCTAGTAAGCAGTGGAGTAGCACTGGGAACCCAGTCAGGGTGACTACTGCACCCACAAATACCTCCAGGCTGGGGTTCTTTTGTTTTGAGACAGAGTCTCACTCTGTTGCCCAGGCTGGAGTGCAATGGTGGCTCACTGCAACCTCCTCCTCCCAGGTTCAAGCGATTCTCCTGCCTCAGCCTCCCGAGTAGCTGGGACTACAAGCACTCACCACCATGCCTGGTTAATTTTTGTATTTTTAGTAGAGACAGGGTTTCGCCATGTTGGTCAGGCTGATCTCGTACTCTTGACCTCAAGTAATCCACCTGCCTCAGCCTCCCAAAGTGCTGGGATTATAGATGTGAGCACAGCGCTGGGCCAAGATGGGGTTCTTATAGGAACTGCCTGTCCTCCTCAGTCAGGTATTAGGAATGACCAAGGTGGTGATTGTCAGAGACCTGTCATAAGGGCTGTCCAGCACAAACAAATGTACTGCACAGTGGTCATGTCTATGCTAAGCCACATCCTAGTACGGAACTTGCTCACTCTGGATCAATGACAGGAACATGACCCAGGGTGGGTCAACATTGAGCCCACCCCCTTGATCACAGTGATAATTCAAAAGATGGGACTAAAAATCCAGTCTGGAGAGTCTGAGCCGTTCCCTGAGATCTTTTAAACTGAGACTGAGAAAAGGCATCTTTTCATTTCTGCTTACGTATCTTTCAGGATGTGACTTTGACACTTGCTGCTGGCTACATTTCCTGCTGGGCAGAGAATGTCCATCTCTATTAGCAGAGAAGGAAGCTTAAGTGGAGCAAAGGAGAAAGAGGTTGGGGGGAGTGAGCTGACAATGTTTGGATTCCTGGTTCCAGTTCCTGGGACCCCAGAGTGACTCTGAGTCCTGCCGATGGTCTTTTGAGCCACCTCTGTGTTCTTCAGTTATATCTTTTTTTTTTTTTTTTTTTTTTTTTTTGAGATGGAGCCTCACTTTGTTGCCCAGGCTGGAGTATAGTGGCACCATCTCAGCTCACTGCAGCCTCTGCCTCCCAGGTTCAAGCAATTCTCTGCCTCAGCCTCCCGAGTAGCTGGGATTACAGGCTCCTACCTGGCTAATTTTTGCATTTTTAGTAGAGACCGGGTTTCACCATCTTGGCCAGGCTGGTCTTGAACTCCTGAGCTCATGATCCACCCGCCTCAGCCTCCCAAAGTGCTGGGATTACAGGCGTGAGCCACTGCGCCGAGACTAAATCATTCTTTTTGGTTAACGTGGTTTGGGTTGATTTTCTATCATGTGCTGCTCAAAGTGTCCTAACTCAACACTCTTTTCTCAATATGAAGCTCTGCCAGCCCCTGTCTTTGCTCAAGGGGTCAGCAGCTGTGGCGCTGCATCCCACGTAGACCACATGCCACGCCAGTGCGTGTCCTGTGCCAGTCCACATCTGTCTGTACCACACGGTCTGTATTCTGATCCATGTATTTCAGAAAAAGTTGCAGTCATTTATACCTACAATTCTCAAAGTTTAGTTTTTCAGACACATATATATATAGTATATATAATGTGTATATATATGTTTATATATAATGTTTGTATATTATATATAATGTTTGTATATATGTTTATATATTATATATAATGTTTGTATATATGTTTATATATATAATATATATAATGTTTATATTGCCTTCGCTTTAGATATGTAAAAGGAAAATACATCTTGGGGCCCCCAAATCACTAAGCTTCAGGTAAAAGTCAAGCTGGAAACTGCTTAGGGCAAGCCTGCCTCCCAATCTATTCAAAGCCATCCCTCTGCTCACCGAGATAGATGCTATCTGATTGCCTCCTTTGGAAAGGCTAATCAGAAACTCAAAAGAATACAACAGTTTGTCTCTCATCAACCTGTGATCCCCTCCGTGCCTCAGCTGTCCTGCCTTTCTGGAAGGAATCAATATACATCTTACGTATATTGATTTACGTCTCATGTCTTCCTAAAATGTATAAAAGCAAGCTGTGACCTAGCCATAGTGGGCACATCTAGTCAAGACCTCCTGAGGCTGTGTCACGGGTGCATGTTCTCAACCTTAGCAAAAATAAACTTTCTAAATTAACTGAGACCTGTCTCAGATATTCGGAGTTCACAAATAGCTCCAGTCTACTTGCTAGCACACAAATCCAAGAAAATGTGGAACTTCAGGGAGGATTCCAAAATTGGGGTACTTTTTCTTTCCTGTGATGAAAATCCTTGCCTTTCAGCAGAAAATGAGTAGCTGGCACATAAAATGCAGGCTAGAGAACTTTTTCCTCGAAGTCTGTCCCTCTCTGATTGATAGTCTCTTGTTGTCACAGCAGGGGTTAAAAATCAGCTACTTCCTTCCTCCCTCTTTGGAGTTTTGGTTTTTAACTATTTAATCTCCACTCTATGTGAACCACAGTCTGACTAAATATTTTGCCTAAGGTATAGCTGATTAATAGATAAGTAGATCTCTTCTCTTCCCGTGTATATCCTGGTAGTCAACACTCTCTCGAAATACGTACACAAAAATCAAAGGACTAGAAAAATATAAAGTAGTGAGTAGATATGTCAAAGTTAAAGACGATAACCAATAAAAGTTGAGATTTAACCGCCTTAAATTATTTTTTCTCATAGCTTTCAATAAAAAGCTAAACTGTAGATTCCAGCCGAGTTCTATCTCATTGAGTTCTGCCTTTTTCTTGGGTGCCTTTGTACATGGAAAAACGATAGAGGCCTTCTCCTAACAAGGGCCACATCTCCTCTGATTAATTTCCAGGCTTCCAACCATGGGCACAGTGATCACCCACGCCTTCCCTCCCCTGGCAGCTCCGGGGACAAGCCTGCCCAGCAAAGCAATCTAGAAAGTGATTTTGTTTTCTGACTAATGCAGAAGAAATCCTCTTATAATGACTTAAGTAAGCTGTCAGTCAAGAAGTATTTATCGAGAGCCACCTTCAGAACATTCAGGAAGGAAATTAATGCTGGAGATAATAGAGGAAGCCAGTGCCAAGGGCGTCAGCTGTCCCTGAAGAGTCTAAGTAAAATTGCAAAGTGGGAGAACTTTACCTGCCTTCTTCCTTTCTTTTTTTATTTATTTCTTTTCTTTTTTACTTTCTTTTTAAGAGGTGGAGTCTCACTGTGTTGACCAGGCTGGCCTTAGACTCCTGGGCTCAAAGGATCCTCCTGCCTCAGCCTCCCGCGTAGCTGGAACTGCAAGTACACAGCACCATGCCCAGCCCCTCCTTTCCTCATGGTTTCTTGCTCTCTCTACACCTATTCCTTTTCTAATATAACCAGTCTTTTCATGCTGTCCCACTCCCACTCCTAGCCCTGCCATTCATTCATTCCTAAAGGCATACATTTATTCATTCAGAAAATATATATATTGACTACCCACTGTGTTCTAGGCACTGTTCTAGGCAGTGGTGATACAGCAGTGAATAAGCAAAAATCCCCAGTCCTCAGGAGCTTTTATCTTAGTGATGGTAGAAGGAGACAAAGAAACACACAATAGGTGAGATGTTGATAAATGCTGTAGAGAAAAAGAAACTAGACTGAAAGGGTCACAGAGAAGAGGGGCAATGCTTGTTTTTAGAGGGTGGTCAAAGAAGGCCTTGCTGAAAACATGATTTTGGGACAGAAACACAAAAGGAGTTAGGGGCCTAAGGCCTGTGGATATGGGATCCTGGGGTAAGAGGGTTCAGCCAGAGGAAACCACAGATGTCAACATCGTGAGGCAGGAGAGTGCTTGGGATGTTGTAGAAACTGTAACAAATCCAGTGAGGCTGGAGTCCTGTGAATGAGGAGGGTGGGAGGAAATCCCCAGGTGCACATAAGTCTGGGACCTTCAAAGCACCTTGTTCTTTCACCAACACCCTGATACCAAAACCTGTGAAAGGGTAGGCTTCCCCGACTGTATAACAAAAAGAGCAAATAAGAAATTGATCTCTATCAAGGAACCAGGGAAAAAGTATCTCGTGAGAATTTGTGCCACTACATTTGTCTGTATATGGATCTGGGCTTTGAATTTAAATATGTGTGCAACTGTTAAATCCCCAAGTTGAGAAATTAAATGAAAGTGGTCTCAGGTTATTAGTACCACACAAGGCCAAAACCAAACAAATGAAAATCCTCTTTGGAGAAGAAAATCTTCATCTCAGTCTTCCCAATATTCCCACAGATTCAGTTCTGCCAAATATGAGGTCACAATCAAAATGTGTGAAGCATCTGAGGAAGGAAGCCCCATGAACAAGAGTCAGTAGAAATCACAAACAAAAGATTTAGAGCTCTTAATGACTGCAAATGTTGGAATTATGAGATATTTTATTTTCAGAGTATAAAATAACTGTGTAAAATGTTTAAAGCAACAAAAATTGGGATTTTAAAATATCAAAAGAAAAAGCACTATTAAATATGCCTAGGCAGATTTGAAAAATAACCTAATAGAAATTATAGGAAAAAAGATGGTGGTGGTTGAAAGAAGAAACTGAATAGCTATATAAAAAACAGAGAAGTGATAGCTGAAAAGACAATTGGTGAACTGGTAGATAGATCTGAAGAGATTGTGCATAACTTGACACAAAATAAAAGCAAATGAAAAATATAAAGGAAAGATTAAGAGATATGCAGTTTAGAGTGAAAGAAAGATCCCAAATCAATATTCTAAACTTCCCGCTTAAGACATTGGAAAAAGTAGAGCAAACTAAACCTAAAAAGTAGAGCAAGCAGAAGGAAGGAAATAATAAAGATTAAAGAACAAATTAGTGAAATATTAGATACAAAAACAATAGAGAAAGTCAATGAAACCAAAGGATGGCTCCTTGAAAGGATTAAGAAATTGACAAAACTTAAGCTACATTAACCAAGAAAACAAAGGGGAGAATTAAATTACCAGAACCAGAAATGGAAAAGGGGAGATTACAATCAATCTTATACAAATAAAAGGTTCATAAAGGATAATATAACCAATTGTATGCCACTAAATTAGATAACTTAGATGAAATGGACAAATTCCTAGGAAGACACAAACTACTGAAACTGACTTAAGAAATAGACAATCTGAGTAGACACATAATGAATAAAGAGATTGAATTTGTAATTTTTTAAAAAACTAAGACTATATTTTCAGGGATCATTTCTACAGTTTGTTACTAGAGACATTTATCTGAATGTGTGGAGCACCAAAGATCTCAAATTAATGATCTAGCATCACACCTAGAGGAACTAGAAAAGCAAGAGCAACTAACTCCAAGACTAGTAGAAGAAAAGAAATAACTAAAATCAGAGCAAAACTGAATGAAATTGAGAACCAAAAATTCACACAAAGGATCAAATAAACCAAAAGTTGGTTCTCTGAAAGGATAAATAAGATTGATAGGCCACTAGCTAGATTAACAAAGAAGAGAGAAGATCAAATAATGATAATGAGAAATGACAAAGGTGACATTACAACCAATCCTACAGATACACAAAATATTCTCAGACACTTTTATAAACATTTTTATGCACACAAACTAGAAAATGTAGAGGAAATGGATAAATTTAGGGAAATATACAACCTCTCAAGATTCAATCAGGAAGAAATTGAAACCTTGAACAGACCAATATTGAGTTACAAAATTGAATCAGTGATAAAAAACATACTAACCAAAAAAAGCCCTGAACAAGACGAATTCATAGCTGAATTCTACCAGATATGCAAAGAAGAGCTGATACCAATTCTACTGAAACTACTATAAAAAAAAATCAAAGAAAAGGGATTCCTCCTTAACTGATTCTATGAAGCCACCATCACCTTGATACCAAAGCCTCTCAAAGACACATGAAAAAAGAAAACTACAGGCTAATATCTATAATGAACATAGATGCAAAAGTCTTCAAAAAATGCTTTCAAACTGAATCCAGCAGCGCATCAGAAAGTTAATTCACCATGACCAAGTAGACTTCGTTCCTGGAATGCAAGATTGGTTCAACATACACAAATCAATAAATGTGACTCACCATATAAACAAAATTAAAAACAAAAACCATATGATCATCTCAATAGACACAGAAAAGGCTTTTGATGAAATCCAACATCCTTCATGATAAAAACCCTCAACAAACTAGGCATCAAAGGAACATACCTCAAAATGAGAGCTATCTATGACAAACCCACAGCTAACATCATACTGAATGGGCAAAAACTGGAAGCATTCCCCTTAAGAACAGGAACAAGGCAAGATGACCACTCTCAGCACTCCTATTCAACAGTACTGGAAGTGTTAGCCACAGCAATCAAGCAAAAGAAAGAAAAAAAGGCACCCAAAAGAGGAAACAAAGTCAAATTATCTCTTTGCTGATGATATAATTCTATACCTAGGAAGCCCTAGAGACTCCACCAAAAGAATTTTAGAACTGATAAATGATTTCAGTCAAGTTTCAGGATACAAAATCAATGTGCAAAAATCAGTAACATTTCTATACACCAATAGCATTCAAGCTAGGAGACAAATCAAGAATGAAATCCCATTTATAATAACTACAAAAAATATTAAATACCTAGGGTTACATCTAACCAAGGAAATGAAAGATCTCTACAAGGAGAACTGTAAAACACCACTGAAAGAAATCTTAGATGACAAAAACAAATGAAAAAACATTCTAGGCTCATGGATTAGAAGAATCAATATCATTAAAATGGCCATACTACCCAAAGCAATCTATAGATTCACACTATTCCTATCAAACTATCAAGACCATTTTTCACAGAATCAGAAAAAAATTCTAAAATTCATATAGAACCAAAAGACCTGAATAACCAAAGGAATCCTAACCAAAAAGAACAAAGCTGAAGGCATCACGCTACCCAACTTCAGACTCTACAATAACACTACAGTAACCCAAATGGCATAGTACTGGTACAAATACAGAGATAAAGACCAATGGAACAGAATAGAGAACAGAAATGAAGCCACACACCTTTAGCCATCTGATCGTCAACAAAACTTACAAAAATAAGCAATGCAAAAAGACTGTCTCTTCAATGAATGGTGCTGGGATAATTGGTGAGCCATATGCAAAGGAATGAAATTGGACCCCTACCACTCACTATATACAAAAATTAACTCAAAGTGGGTTAAAGACTTAAATGTAAGACCTGAAACTATAAAAATCCTAGAGGAAAACCTAGGAAATACCCTTCTCGACACTGGCCTTGGCAAAGAATTTATGGTTAACTTCTCAAAAGCAATTGCAACAAAAACAAAAATTGGCAAGGGGGACCTAATTAAACTAAAGATCTTCCTTGCAATGAAAGAAACTATAATAAACAGAGTAAACAACCAATCGAATGGGAGAATATATTTGCTAACTGTGCATTCAATAAAGGTCCAATATTCAGAATCTATAAGGATCTTAAACAAATCAACAGGGGAAAAAAAAAACCCATTTAAAAGTAGGCAAAGGACATGAACAGACACTTATCAAAAGAAGACATACAAGCAGCCAACAAGCATATGAAAAATGCTCATCACTAATCAGTAGAGAAATGCAAATCAAAACTGCAAATAAAAACTTTTTCGTGTTAGCCATTCTGACCGGCTACTACTACTACATCTCATACCAGTCAGACTGGCTACCACTAAAAAGTCAAACAAAAACAGATGCGGAAGAGGCTGCAGAAAACAGGGGATGTTTATACACTTTGGGTTGGAATATAAGTTAGTTCAGCCACTGTGGAAAGCAGTTTGGAGATTTCTCCAAGAACTTAAATAAGCACTCGACCCAACAATTCCATTACTAGAGAAATACCCAAAGGAAAATAAATCATTCTACCAAAAAGACACATGCATTTGTATGTTCATTGCAGCACTATTCACAATGGCAAAGACATGGAGTCAACCTAGGTGCCCATCAACAGTGGGCTGGATAAAGAAAATGGGGTACACGTACACAATGAAATGCTATGCAGCCATAAAAAGAGGAATTCATATTATTTGCTGCAACATGGATGCAGTTGGAGACCATTATCCTAAGTGAATTAATACAGAAACAGAAAATCAAATACTGCATGTTCTCACTTACAAGTGGGAGCTAAACACTGAGTACACATGGACATAAAGATGAGAGCAATGGACTCTGCGGACTGCAGGAGTGGGAAGAGCAGGAGGTGAGTGAGGACCAAGAGACTGCCTACTGCATGCTGTGCTCACTGCCTGAGTGACAGGATCATCTGCTCTCCAAACCTGAGTGTCACACAGTGTTCTCGTATGAAAAACCTGCACATGTAGCCCCTGCATCTAAAATAAAAGTTGAGATAATTTTCTTAAAAAACTACCCACAAAGAAAAGTCCAGGCCCAGGTGGCTTCGCCACTGAAATTGATCAAACATTAAGGAATTAATTCCAATAATTCATAAACTTTTCCCAAAAAATACAAGAGGAAAGAACACCTCCCAGTTCATTCTATGAATCTAGTATTAACTGGACTAATAGTAAACTAGACAAAAGCATTGCAAGAAAATCAAAGAACATTATCGCATGAATATGAATGCAAAAATCCTCAACAAAATACTAACAAACCAAATCTAGCAATGTATGAAAAGAATAATGCACCATGACAAGTGGGATTTATCCTAGGATATAAGGTTGGTTTACCATCCAAAAATCAACTAATGAAAAACACCATAGCAATAGAATAAAAAGCAACATCCACAAGATCATCTCAATAGATGCAGAAAAGGTGTTTGACAAGACCCAACATCATTTGAGGATTAAACACACTCAACAAGCTGAGAACAGAAGATAATTTATTCAACCTGATAAAGGTCATCTATGAAAAAACCCACAGCTAAAACTGTAATTAATGATGAAAGACAGGATACCTTCCTCCTAAGATTAAGAAAAGTACAAAGATGTCTGTTCTCACCACTTCTATTCAACATAGAATAGCTATGGCAGTTAGGCAAGAAAAGAAAAGCCATCCATATTGGAAAGGACAAAGTAAAACTAACGTTTTTATAGATAATGTGATCTTGTATATGGAAAATCCTAATGACTTCACTAAAAATTACGAGGACTAATAAATGTACTCACCAAGGTGATGAACATAAGATCAATATACAAAAATCAATTGTATTTCTATACCTTCACAATGAAAAATCCAAAACTACAACATTTTTTAAAAAAATAATTCCATTTACAATAGCTTTGAAAAGAATAAAACACTTAAGAACACACTTCACAAAAGAAATGTACAATATATACTTCTGAAACTATAAAATATTGTTGAAAAAAGTTAGAGAAGATGTAAATAAATGAAAGAATATCTGACGTTCATGAATTGGAAGAATTAGCATTGTTAAGATGGCAATATTCCCCACATTGATGTATAGATTCAATGCAATTTCTATCAGAATCCCAGAACTGACTTCTTTGTGGAAATTGACAAGCCGATTCCAAAATTGCTATGGGATTACAAATGACCCAGAATGGCCAAAACAATCTTGAAGAAGAACAAAGTTTCGGACTCACATTTCCTGATTTCAAAACTTCTACAAAGCAACAGTGGTCAAGACAGTGTGGTACTAGCGTAAGGATAGACACATAGATCTGTGGAATCGAATCGAGAGTCTAGAAATAAAACCATGTGTCTATGGCCACATGATTTTTGAAAAAGGTAAAACACCATTCAATGGGGAAAAAATAGTCTTTCCAACAAATGACACTGGGACCAGTGGGTAAACATATATGCAAAAAAATGAAACCAAACTCTTATCTCACAATATACACAAAAATTAACTCAAAATGAATAACAGTCTTAAATATTATAAGAGTTTTATAGCTAAGAAAACTGAGGGGTAAGTCTTCATGACTTCAGTTTTGACAACGGATTCTTATATGTGACACAAAGGCAACAAAGAAAATATACATAAATTGGAGTTCATAAATATTAAAAACTTGTACTTCAAAGGATACAATTAAGAAACTGAAAAGACAATGTCTTCCGCAGTGTGGAAAAAAATATTTGCAAATCATATATTTGATAAAGGATGTTCATCTAGAAGATATAAAAAGCACAATTCGAAAATAAAGAGGTAAGTAAGCCAATTTAAAAATCAGCCAAAGAATCAAAACAGACATTTTTTGGAAATCCCTGTTTGGGGAAATATGCAATGGAAAATATGCAAATGGCCAATAAACACTTAAAAAGATGATTGACATCATTAGTCATCAAGGTAATGTAAATCAAAACCACTATGAGTGACCAGTGCACAACCAGCAGGGTGGTTAGAATCGAAAAGTCAGATGATAACACACGTTGGGGGGGATGGATAGAAACTGGAAACCACACACACTGCTGGTGGGAAAGTAAAATGGCAGAAACCAAACTGCCAGTTCCTAAAATGATTAAACATGGATTTACCAGACTACCCAGCAATTCCACTTCTAAGTATATACTCAAGAGAAATGAAAACATATGTCCACACAAACACTTGTACATGAATTTTATATCTGCATTAGCCATAAAAGCCAAAAGCTGCAAACAATCCAAATGTGAATCAACTGATGAATGGATAAACAAAATGTGGTATATCCTTACAGTGGAATGTTATTTGGCTGTAAAGAGAAATGAAGTATCAGCTAGGCATGGGGGTTCATGCCTGCAATCCCAGCACTTTTGGAGGCCAAGGTGGGAGGATCCCTTGAGGCCAGTAGTTCAAAACCAGGCTGGCAACATAGCAAGACGGTATCTCTACCAAAAAAAAAAAAAATTTTTTTAATTAACCTGGTGTGCTGACACACGCCTATAGTCCTACCTACTGAGAAGGCTGAGGCAAGAGAACCCCTGGAGCCTCAGAGTTCGAAGTTACAGTGAACCATGATCATACCACTGCACTCTAGCCTGGACAACAGAACGAGACTCTGTCTCAAAAAAAAAAAGAAAAAAAGAAGCATTGACACATGCCACAACATGAATAACCTGGAGCACATTATGCTCAGTTACAGAATACAAATACAAATACAGAACACAAATACAAAAGAATGCATACTGCGTGATTCCATTGATATGAAATGTCCAGAATAGGTAAATCCACAGAGATAAAAAACAGACTAATGGTTGCCAGGTGCTGGGGGAATGGGAGAATGGAGAGTGCATTTGTTTCTCAGGGCTGCCATAACAAACTACCACAAACTGGATGGCTTAAAACAACAGGAACGTATTGTCTCTCAGTTCTGGAGGCTAGCAGTGCTAAATCTAAAATATCGGCCATGCTATCTCCGGAGGCTCTAGGGAAGGCTCTTTCCTTCCCCACTTCTAGCTTCTGGTGGCTCCTGGCAAACCTTGGTGTTCCTGGGCTTGCAGCTGCATCCCTCCAATCTCTTTCTCTATTTTTTTTCTTTTATTTCTTTCTCTCTCTTTCTTTCTTTCTTTTTCTTTCTTTCTCTTTCTTTCTCTTTCCTTCCCTTCCCTTCCTTCCTTCCTTCCTTCCTTCTTTCCTTCTTTCTCTTTCTTTCTCTCTCTCTCTCTCTCTCTCTCTCTCTCTCTCTCTCTCTCTCTCTCTCGGAGTTTCACTCTTGTTGCCCAGGCTGGAGTGCAGCAATGGCACAATCTCGGATCACCACAACCTCTGCCTCCCAGGTTCAGCCTCCCCAGTAGCTGGGATTACAGGCATGTGCCACCACGCCCGGTTAATTTTTGTATTTTTAGTAGAGACAGGGTTTCTTCCTGTTAGGCTGGTCTCGAACTACTGACCTCAGATGATTCACCCACCTTGGCCTCCCAAAGTGCTGGGATTACAGGCATGAGCCACCGCACCCGGCCCTCTCTATTTTCACGTGGTCTTCTTCTCTGTGTGTCCTCTCCCCTTCTATAAGGACACTCATTACTGGTTCGAGGGCCTATGCTAATCCAGTATGACTCCATTTTAACTAATTACATGTGCAGACACCTTATGTCCAAACATGGTCACATTCTGAGGTTCCAGGTAGATATGAATTTGGGGAGGACACTGTTCAATCCACTATGGAGTGACTGCTAACAGGTAAAGAGTTTCTTTTTGAGATTATGAAAATGTCCTAAAATTGACTGTGGTGACGATAGCCCATATCTGTGAATATGCTAAAAAACATTTAATTTTATACTCTAAATAGGGGAATTGTGTGGTATGCAAATTATATCTCAATAAAGCTATCTAAAATGAAAAAGAATTAAGATTCAACAAACCCCCAGTGGAAGAACATCTAAGAGATATACAGGAAAAAGAGGGAAAATGATCCCAGAAGGAAGATCTGAAGGTAAGAAGAAACAGTTTGAGCTGGAAATTAAGTCCTGTATGTCAGAGGCTTCACTTTGCTCACTGCTGAGTCCTCAGGCGTATAGTAACTGTTCAAAAAAAATACACGTTCGATAAACAGATTGATGTGCAAACAAATTAGTAAATAGAGGGACAAACTGAAATAAACATCTTTATTATATAATAATGTCTAGTTTTTTGATTAAAAAATAAGATATAAAGAAAAATACCAGACAATAGCATTGTAAGCTGAAAGAGTGTGGCCAAAGCTAGAGCAATGAAAGGTCTTGGAATTTCTGAAACATAGGCTAAAGATATGGAATAATTTTGGATTTTTAAGTTAAATATGCATGAAAAATATTTCAAAAGTAACCACTGAGAGAATAAAGACGGTATATAACTTCCTCACTAATTGAGCAAAAACTTGGGGAAAAAAAGAGAAGCCCAATTAATCCAGTAGAATGTTCAAAATAAGAAAACTGTAGACAAAGTGGAATATTTAGAAAGCAAAGAGAGAGAAGACAAAAACATTCAAACACACCAAAAATAGATTTTTCTATTTATTTTAATTTTTTATCTTACAGTTGCTATTATTTTTTTGAGACAGGGTCTCGCTTTGTCACCCAGACTGGAGTGCAGTGGTGCGATCACAGCTCAACCTCTCGGCTCAAGCCATCCTCCCACCTCAGCCTCCTTAATAGCTGAGTAACTGGGATTACAGGCATGTGCCACCACACCCAGCTAATTTTTTTTTTTTTTTTTTTTTTTTTTTTGTATTTTTAATAGAGGCAGGGTTTCGCTATGTGGCCCAGGCTAGTCTAGAACTTCTGGGCTCAAACAATCTGTCTGCTTCAGCCTCCCAGAGTGCTGGGACTACAGGTGTGAGCCACTGCATCCGGCCAGAAATAGATTTAAATAGCCTAAATCTTCCATTTAAAAGACAGATTGTTAGATTAGATTAAAGGCAAATCCAGCTAAATGCTACTTAAAGATACATACCTAAAACATAAGAAGACAGAAAAAGACATTTATAGAGAGTGCACCCCAAACTCTTAACCCAAACCCTAGAGCCAAATGTGTTTCAAATTCAGATTAATTTAAGAAATTAATACAGGGTCTGTGTTATACATTATATAACACAGTGGAGTTTGAGGCAGCACCCCATAATCAAACACAGTAATATTTCTGAAAGAAACATAAATATTCACACTAAGTAGAATAAATAAAGACTATAAATAGTGTTACATTGGCATAGATCAGGTTTTGCTGCCAAAAGAATTATAAAAATAACTTTCTGTTTTCCAAGCTTTTTGGTTTTCAGAACTGCAGATATTGAATCACAGACCTGAACCAGGCAAATATTAGCCAAAAGAGAGCTGGCGTACTCATGGAATATCAAACAAATGAGCTTCTCAGGAAAACAACACTATTAGGGGTTACCTTACGTGAAGGTATTTGCAAGAGCCTCAACTCTCCAGGAAGATATAATTCTATATGTATAGACTTTATTGATATAGTGTCAAAACATATAAAGACAAATTATTAATATGATAAGGAAATTTGGGTGTACACACCAAATCATTTTCAATTTATTATCTCCTGTCTGTTCCATATTTAAGTGTGTGTCTTGTCTTCCCAGTTACTCTATAAAAAATCAGCGATGAGTGGGTGGGGAGGTAGAAGGGAAGGGAGCTTTCGTGGAATGACTTCCGCAAAAGGCTCTGGCCAGGCTCACACACTCATTGACTCCTTTGAGCTACCTGACCCTACAAAGTGGGGATTGTTGTCTTTTTGTTGCAAGAAGAGAGTTTAAATAATTTGCCTAAAGTCACAATAAGTGTCAGAGTTTAGATTTAAGTTCAGTTCTGTTTGACTCCAAAGATCCAAAATTTTTCAGTGTATCATGAAATAAGCATGAGACGTTGACCCTTGATTTAGTGAAAATAAAATGGCAGCCATTATATAGCACGGATTGCAATCAGGAGTAGGGGTCTATGGATACTATCCATGATCATTTTCTAGGAGGCATAGTATCAAGTGTCCATGCATGAGCGACACATGCTGAGAGCTTACACAATCATTCTATATCACCTCCAAACCTCATTTTCCCACCGACCTTCAGACAGCTTCCGAATGAGAGGAATTCAAAATCCCAAGACATTCTGTTATTTCTCATCCTTAAACATACACTTTTTATGCTTTTAACACAAAAATGGGGAGTTTTCTGGATAAGGAGTGAAGTTCGAATTTAAAATGTAAAGCCTTTTTAAGCCTATTTAAATTTTTTCTATTTCCATTCGCTAATTATCCTCCATAAAATAAAAAGAGAAAATAATTATAACTAAAATTGGTCACAGTAACAGCAGTGCGCATAAAAATATACGGTCAAAAAATAAAGTCTAGAAATAAAAACAGCACATTTGCCCTTATGTTTAAAGAACATCAGAGACTACCCAAGAACTAGGATCATGCAGCGAGTACTTCTCCTCACCCCGGATGTCAGGGAAAGCTCTAGACAAAACACTGTTCCCGGTTCACAAAGAATCTTGAAGATGGAGCCGTGCATACTCACAGTCTACCACAAGAGGGCGGTCATCAAAAGGGAGTGAAAGGTCACCCTGCCCTAAGCCCACACCGGAAGGGTGAATCCACGTTTAAGGAGGTTGAGGGTATTTTTATAATCAGGGGCTGCTCCTGGAGTTGATAAAACACCATCCAAATTAAGATCTGCTTTTCTTCAGTACTATTTTTGTGTTGTTAATCCCATTTCAATAATAAATTCTTAGAGATAGTATATAAAGAATAACAAATTTTCCTGCCTATAGAGTAAAATAGAAGCCACACGAACTACCCACATAAGGCAATTCCAGTAAGTGTCAGCAGTAAATGGATTTTATTTTCGGTAAACTTTGCTGAAAAGTGGAGACTAAAAGGGATTCAACCTGGATGTACCTTTTTTAAAAATGTGAATTTAAGCCTTGTGTTCCTTATAAAACATTGAGAAGTGAAAATGAGTTTAAATTCCAGTTTTCTTATCTTTTCAAAGGGTGCAAGTGAAGCAGCTGTCTTAGCCTCTTCATCAACCCATATCATCAGCACCAGGTTGCTCTTGCATAAGTCATTCCTTCAAATGGCTTCCACTGACACTTCCAACCCATAGATCTGATCTTTTCAATGTACCAGCCAACCAAGAATCTGCTGAGCTTCTTGGCGCCAGCCAACTAGGACGTGGCCAGAGCGGGCTCTGGGGTCTGTGTGTCTGTGTTTGAACCCTGGCTCCACTTCTTAGTAGCTATGTGTAACCATGGGTCAGTCTCTTACTCTGCCTGTCTCTTTCCTTATCTGTAAAATGGGAATAATAATAGTACCTGCTCCATAGAGCAATTGTAAGGATTCAGTGATATAAATAATGTAAAGCAGCAGTCCCCAGTCACTTTGGCACCAGGGACTGCCTTCTTGGAAGACAATTTTTCCCCAGATGGGACAGGGAGGGAGTTGGTTTCAGAATTATTCAAGCTCGTTACATTTATTGGTGCACTTTATTTCTGTTATTATTACATTGTAGTATGTAATGAAATAATTATACAGCTCACTATAATGTAGAATCAGTGGGAGCTCTGAGCTTGTTTTCCTGCAATTAGATGGCCCCATCTGGGAGTGATGGGAGACAGTGACAGATCATCAGGAATTAGATTCTCATAAGGAGCACAACCTAGATCCCTTATATGCGCAGTTTTCAATAGGGTTCATGCTCTTATGAGACTCTAATGCCACTGCTGATCTGATAGGAAGCAGAGCTCTCATGGTAATATGAGTGATGGGGAGCGGTTGTAAATACGGGAGCGGTTGTAAATACAGATTATGCTTTGCTCACTCACCTTTGCCTCACTTCCTGCTGTGCGGCCTTGTTCCTAACAGGCCACGGATGGGTACCAGTCCATGGCCCCAGGTTTGGGGATGCCTGATGTAAAGCACATGACAAAATATGTAGTCTCAGAATATGTTCAGTAAATGTTAACTAGCATGATTTATTTATTCCCAAATATGTATTATCCTAGGTAGGATGTGCAGAGTATTCTGGGTGCTTGCAACGTATCCATGAACAAAATAGTTAATGATCCCTGCCCTTGAGGGCTTGCATTCCAGCAAAAGAAGGCAGACAGTAAACAACAGGTGTTCTAAGTGAGTAAAGCATGCTAGCAGGCAAGAAGACAGTAAGTGCTGTGAAAAAGAAAAGAACCAGCATGCTCTAGAGACTTGGGAGGGGTGGTTACAGTTTTAAACAGGTTGGTCAGGTGGGCCTCATGCAGAAGGTGTGGCTTGTATAAAGAAGTGGAAAAGGTTTGGGAGTATCACGTAGCTGTGGGGGAAAGAGCATTTCTTTCTTTCTTTCTTTCTTTCTTTCTTTCTTTCTTTCTTTCTTTCTTTCTTTCTTTCGGAAAGAGCATTTCTTTCTCTCTTTCTCTCTCTTTCTTTCTCTTTCTTTCTTTCTTTCTTTCGGAAAGAGCATTTCTTTCTCTCTTTCTCTCTCTCTCCTTCCTTCCTTCCTTCCTTCCTTCCTTCCTTCCTTCCTTCCTTCCTTCCTTCCTTCCTTCCTTCCTTCCTTTCTTTCTTTCTTTCTTTCTTTCTTTCTTTCTTTCTTTCTTTCTTTCTTTCTTTCTTTCTTTCTTTCTTTCTTTCTTTCTTTCTTTCTTTCTTTCTTTCTTTCTTTCTTTCTTTCTTTCTTTCTTTCTTTCTTTCTTTCTTTCTTTCTTGCGTTTTGCTTTTGTTGCCCAGGCTGGAGTTCTATGGTGCAATCTCAGCTCACCGCAACCTCTGCTCCTGGGTTCAAGTGATTCTCCTGCCTCAGCCTCCTGAGTAGCTGGGATTACAGGCATGCGCCACCAGGACTGGCTAATTTTGTATTTTTAGTAGAGACAGGGTTTCTCCATGTTGTTCAGGCTGGTCTCGAACTCCTGACCTCAGGTGATCTGCCCACCTCAGCCTCCAAAGTGCTGGGATTACAGGTGTGAGCTACCATGCCTGGCCCAGGAAAGAGCATTTCAAGCAAAGGGAATAGCCAGTTCAAAGGCTCTGCAACTGGAGTGTGTCTGCTTGTTCTGGGAATGGCAAAGGAGCCCAGAGCAGCTGGGGTGAAGAGAACATCTCCAAACTGGATGGCCCATTCTCTAATCTTACATCTCCGCTCTCCTTTTTGATTAGTGTTCTCTGTTTATTGATGCTAAATTCTTCCAAGATGTTAACTTTGAAATCACTGTTTTAACCCATCTCTGCTTCATTCCTTAAATTCTAGTCTTTTTCTTCCCTCTCTTTTTAGTGTCTTTGGATTTCGTCCTTTCTTTCCATCTCCTTTGTCATGACAGAGACAGATGAGGGCCTGGCCCAGGACAAAAAAGTGCATGGTGTCCTTCTTTGTAAGTTACAAAGGTCTGTAAAACCTGTAATGAAAGCTGAGGGTTTCTCATTTTTAGGTGCCCCAGCTTTGTCCCTGAATATGTGCTTCATCTGCCAGCCAGGGATCCAGAAGCACTATCTCCCTGTCTGCATTCTGATCACCCACCTCACTTCCAGGTTAGTGCAATTATTTCTTAAAGAGTTTTTCCCCTTCAGTACCTCCCAGCTATAATCTATACAACACAGGACTTTCTGATTGACCTTCCTAAGATTTGCATTCATTAGTCATCTCTATATTTAAGGACTTATAACGACCATTTATTACTTACCAGATAAAGTCTTAATTGCAATGCCTGTCCTCATGCCTATGAACAACTCGAGGTCGAAAACCTAGTTTTAAACTTCTTTTGTAATCTCAGAAATGCTTAGCAGGATGAATGATACATGTAAACATGCAACACTTTTTGGATTGATATGAACAGAAAAGAAAATGGAAAGAACAAAAGTGAAACTCACAAGCAGTCAAGTTCTTCCAGCTCTGAGGACCATATTGATTTCTGAACATAATACGAATTCAACTTACATACTAAAAGATTTACTCTTCATAGTGTATAAATCTCTGAGTTTTGACTAATGCATATGGTCATGTACCCACCCTCACAATCAAGATATAGATCGGTTCTATCCCTCTGTGTCTAAACATTTCCTGGTGTCCCTTTGTAGCCAGTTCCTCCCCCTGCCTGTGGCAATCATTGATCTGTTTTTTTTGTACCTATAGATTTTCTTTTTCTGGATGTCATAATGGAATCATCCAGTATATGGCCTTTTGAATCCGGCTTCTTTCACTTAGCATAATGCATTTGAGATTCATCCATTGTGTTGTATATATCAATAGTTTGTTCCTTTTGCTGAGCAGTCTTTCTTTGTATGGGTAAATCACAGTGTGTTTAGCCATTTACCAGCTGAAGAACATTTGGGTTGTTTCCAGTTTGGGACAATTATAAATAAAGTTGCTATAATCATTCATGTCCAGGTTTTTTGTATAAACATATGTTTTCACTTTCCTTGGGTAAATGCATAGAAGTGGAATCGCTGGATCGTGTGGCATGCTTAGCTTTTTAAGAAAATGTCAAACTATTTTCTAAGAGAGCCTCACCAGCACTAGGTATTGCTCATTTTTTTCTTTTTTTTCTACGCCTCATTATTGATCAAAGTATTGTCAGTTTTTTAAAATGTTTATTATTTCACCAATTCTAATAGATATATTTATTGTGGGTTTTAAATTTTAAAACATATTTTAATTAAGCTAATATATGCAAAACACTACTGTTCCCATCTATAATCAATATTCAAAATTGTTCATGAGTTTTTTTATTGATACATAATTGTACAAATGTTGGGGGTACATTTGGTATTTTGATACATGCATAAAATATGTAATGATTGAACCAGAGCAATGGAGACATCCATCACTCTAAACGTTCACCCCCTTTATGCTGGGAACATTCTAATTCCACTCCTCCAGCGATTTGGAACTATACAACAAATCATTGTTAACTATAGTCACTATACTGCACTAGTCAGCAAGAGATCTTATTCCATTTAACTGCATTTTTGTACCCATTAACCAACTTCTCTTTTTTCTCTCCACCATTACCCTTCCCAGCCTCTGGTAACCACTAATCAACTCTCTGCCTCTATAAGATACACTTTTAAAGCTCCCAAATACAAGTGACAACATGCAAAATTTGTCTTTCTGTGCCTGGCTTATTTCACCTAACGTAATGACTTCCAGTTCTATCCGTGTTGCTGAAAATGACATGATTTTAGTGTTTTTAAGGCAGAATAATATTCCATTGTGTACGTGCACCCCAGTTTCTTTATCCATTCATCTGTTGTTGGACACTTAGGTTGATTCCATATCTTGGCTATTTTGAACAGTGTTACAATAAAGTAACATATATCTCTTCATTATATGATTTCCTTTCTTTTGGATATCTACCCAGCAGTGGGATTGCTGGATCATATGGTAGTTCTGTTTTTAGTTTTTTGAGGAACCTCCAAACCGTTTTCCAGAATGGCTATACTAATTTACATTCTCACCAGCAGTATACAAATAAGCATTCCCCTTTCTCCACATTCTCGCCAGCATCCATTATTTTTCTGTCTTTTTGATAAAAGGCATTCTAACTGAGGTCAGATGATGTCTCGTTGTGGTTTTGATTTGTATTTCCCTGGTGATTGGTGATGCTGCATACTTTTTCATATACCTGTTGTCCATTTGCATATCTTCAACTGAGAAATGTCTACTCAGATCCTTTGCCTGTTTCTTAGTTAGATTTTGTGTGTGTGTGTTTTTGGCTGTTGAGTTGTTTGAGTTCCTTGTGTATTCTGTTTATTAATTCTTTGTCAGAGGAATAGCTTGCAAATATTTTCTTCCACTCTGTAGATTGTCTCTTCCCTTTGTTGATTGTTTTCTTGCTGTGCAGAAGCTTTTTAGCTTCATGTAAACCCATTTGACAATTTTTGCTTTTGCTGTCTGTGCTTTTGAGGTCTTACCCAAAAAACTCTGTGCCCAGATCAATGTCCCAAAGCATTTCCTCAGTGTTTTCTTCTAGTAGTTTCATACTTTCAGGACTTAGATTTAAGTCTTTAATCCATTTTGAGATTTTTTGTGTATGCAAGGTGAGAGACAGGAGTTTAACGTCACTCTTTTGTATATGGTTATCTAGTTTACCCAGCACCATTTATTGAAGAGACTCTCCTTTTCCCAATGTATGCTTTTGGAGTCTTTGTCAAAATGGCTTGGTAGTAAATGCATGGACTTGTTTATGGCTTATCTACTCTGTTCCATTGGCCTATGTATCTGTTTTTATTCTAGTACCATGCTGTCGTTTTTTGATTTTGTTTTTGTTTATTTTGAGACAGTGTTTTACTCCTGTCACCCAGGCTACAGTGCAATGGCATGATCTTGGCTTACTGCAAGCTTTGCCTCTCAGGTTCAAATGATTCTCCTGCCTCAGCCTCCCAAGTAGCTGGGGTTACAGACGTCCGCCACCATACCCAGCTAATTTTTTTTTGTATTTTTAGTAGAGACAGGATTTCACCATGTTGGCCAGGCTGGTCTCAAACTCCTGACCTCAGGTAATCCACCCACCTTGGCCTCCCAATGTGCTGGGATTACAGGTGTGAGCCACCGCAGTAGCCACCAGGGCTACTGTTTTTGTTACTAAGGCTTTGTAGTAAATAGTCAAATATTTGAAATTAAAGTCAAATAGTGTGATGTCTCCAGCTTCGTTCTTTTTGCTCAAGATTGCTTTGACTATTCAAGGTCATTTGTGGTTCTATGAGAATTTTAGAATTTTTTTTTCTATTTCTATGAAGAATACAATTGGTATTTTGATAGGGGTTGCATTTAATTTGTAGATCACTTTGGTTAGTATTAACAATTTAACACTATTAATTCTTCTAATTCATGACCATGAGATATCTTTCCATTTTGTGTGTGTGTCCTCTTCCATTTCTTTCATCAGTGTTTTATATGATTTTTGGAGACATCTTCCATTTCTTTGGTTAAACTGATCCCTAGGTATTTTATATTTTTTGTAGTTATTATAAGTGGGATTTTTTTTTCTTGATTTCTTTTTCAGATTGTTCACTGTTGGCATATACAAATGCTACTTATTTCTTTTGTTGATTTTGTATCCTGCAATTTTGTTGAATTTGTTCATGAGTTCTAGTAGGGTTTTTTTGGTGGAGTCTTTAGGTTTTTCAAAATGTAATACCATGTCATTTGTGAACAAAGTTAATTTGACTTCTTTCTTTCCAATTTGTATGCCCTTTATTTCTTTCTCTTGTCTAATTGCTGTGGCCAGGACTTCCAGTACTATGCTGAATAGAAGTGGTGAAAGTGGGCATCCCTGTCTTATTCCAGATCTTAGAGGAAAGGCTTTGAATTTTGCCCTGTTCAGTATATGTTAGTGGTGGATTTGTCATATATGGCCTTTATTATTTTGAGGTATGTTTTTTCTATACCCAATTTTTTGAGAGTTTTTATCATAGAAGAATGTTGGATTTCATGGAATCATTGTGGTTTTAAGTTGCATTTCCCTAATGACAAAGTTGGGCATCCCTTCCTGTGTTTCCTCGCCATCTGTACGTTATCCCTGATTAAGTATCTATTCAAAACTTTTGCCATTTTTAATTGGGTTGTTTGTTTCTATATCGAGTTTTGAGAATTCTTTAAATATTCTGGATATACATCCTTATCAAATACATGTTTTGCAAATATTTTCTCCTAGTCTGTGGCTTGCCTTTTTTTATGTACATACAATAGAATTCACATTGGTGTACATGTCTATGAGTTTTAATACATGCATAGATTGTTGTCACTCCTATCACAAACAGGACTTGAAGAATTCCCTCATGTTCCCCCTTTGCTCAGACCCTCTCCACACCCTAACCTCTGGCAACATATTCGCTGTCCCTGTAGTTCTGCTTTTTCCGGTATCTCAAATAAATGAAATCATATAGCATGTAATCTTTTGAGACTGGCTTAGTTCACATAGCATAATGCTGAGTAGTATTCTGTTCTATGAATACACCACAGTTTATTTATCCATTTGCCCACTGAAGGACACTGAAGTTGTTGTTTCCAGCTTTTGGTAATGAGGATTTTTGGGAAATAAATGCAATTTTCACAATGAATTAATACAAAACATTAGACATTGTCGAAGACAGCAGATTCAAGAAGCACTGTTATGTTTGAGAGAGTCAGTAAAGAACAGGCATCAGGAAAGAGGAAAGAAAAGCCATCATGGGCTCAGCTCAATTAGGATGATATACATACAGGGAATGAGAGAAACAACAAATTCATATGAGGAACTGGATGAGCCAGAAGAGTTGCCCAGGTCAACACTGGATCCTGGCTTGCAGTTGAGTGCAGGAAATAGAGAACTGTTGGTACTATTATGAAGCTACAATCGCATTAAATATTTTATTTATATTTTTATAATTTCTCCTCCTTGCTTCTGAGAAAGCATTATCATAAAAAGCTATTTGCATCAAGATAGCTAAAAACTGAATCATAAAGAAAATTCAGAAGCCATACTGAGGAAGAGGCAAGGGGGAAAAATCAGCTAAGAACCTGAAATGAGATATTTATTTATTTTCTGGGCTTCCTATGGTCTAAGACAAAAAGAGATAACTTTTATTCTCTTGGTTGTTAATTGAAAGAACATCCGTTTTTCAGCAGAGGAAAACTTTTTTCTGTCATTAAATCCTCAGATATATTTGTCACATAATTTCTGATATAAAAGACCCATAAGATAGTACTCTGGAAGGCCGAGGAGGGTGGATCACGAGGTCAGGAGATCGAGACCATCCTGGCTAACACGGTGAAACCCCGTCTCTACTAAAAATACAAACAATTAGCCAGGCGTGGTGGCGGGCAACTGTAGTCCCAGCTACTCGGGAGGCTGAGGCAGGAGAATGGCGTGAACCCGGGAGGCGGAGCTTGCAGTGAGCCGAGATCGTGCCACCGCACTCCAGCCTGGGCGACGAGATAGACTCCGTCTCAAAAAAAAAAAAAAAAAAAAAAAAAAGACCCACGAGAGGCCTGGCACAGTGACTCATGCCTGTAATTTTAGCACTTTGGGAGGCCAAAGCGGGCGGATCACTTGAGGTCAGGAATTTGAGACCAGCCTGGTCAACATGGCGAAATCCCGTCTCTACCAAAAGTACACACACACACACACACACACATACACAATTAGCAGCCTGGTGACTTGCACCTATAATCCCAGCTACTCAGGAGACTGAGGCAGGAGAATCAATTGAACCCGAGGGGCGGAGGTTGCAGTGAGCTGAGATCAGGCCACTGCACTCTAGCCTGGGCAACAGAGCGAGACTGCATATCAAAAATAAAATAAAATAAAAGACCCATAAAAAATATGGAATAGCACCATGAAAACCAATAGTTTTGCAAGAGATGCAAAATATTTCTTCATGTGAAAAGTTATTGTATCCACCTTCAACATGACCTAGTGGAACATAGGTTATGCAGAAGTTTGGTCCATTCACCTTCAATTTCCCAAATTTGGTCAGTAGGTATCACTTGGATCAAAATTATCTGGAGCTACATGATAAACATACAAATTCTTAAGTCCTATCCCAGACCAATTAAATCAAAATTGGTGGTGGGTGGGGGACAGGGACCAGGAATCTAGCTCATTAAACTTTGAGAACCACCTCTATAGAATAGTATGCCTGCTTTGAGGTCCTGTAGTAATGCAAAAACAGAAATGGAAAAATTTAGAAAAATGAATAATTCACATGTCCTTGAAACCTTCTATTTTGATATTAATTGCTTCTGTTGTGCTTTGGTAGTCCATTTGAGTTCTTTAGTAAGAACTAGGGTGCAAACTGTTGGTATTATTGACTACTCTTTGAGAATGGAAATACTTTGAAGTCTGTCGTCTACAAAAGAAGCTGAATGGTTGCTCATCTCTAAACAAAAAAAATTCATAAGCAAATTAATAAAGACAATAAGATGATTCATAGTATTTTCATATCTAATTGCCCAAATGATCTGCTTTGAGAATGTTAGCATACTACATGTTAGTGTCTCCACTATCCATCACAAACGAGACATAAACACAGACCAGGAGGTCCTTGACATGGAAACACCTTGCCTCCAGCTTTAGTTTATGTATGTGCCTGAAAGTAAGTAGTAAACTACAGTTCTTTAAAAGTATTCTGTGGTTTAGATGTGCTCCCACTGTTAGTCAAGTTTATTGGAGTGTTACAGTCGATGATTCATGAATCTCCTTATTCTTACTTCAAGAAACTTGTGGAGGATTTGGAAATTTTCTATTTAAAAGCAGGATAAGTAGATGAGGCTAACTAGTGACAAATAAGTGGAAGTTTCGAGTCAAGAAAATATATTGCATTTATATTATAATCACCTTTATGCTTAGATCTATCTCATAGCCAAAGATCTTGATACACATGTACTTCCTAGGAGAAGATGGCAGTTTGTATAACAATGTCCAAAGGCCTTGTCTGTGTCTGGCAGCAAATGGCATTTGTTAAGCCCTGTGGAGAGTGTGAAATGCTGGATGTGTTAGAAAGCATCTATGAGTCTACACTGTGGGAGGAAAAATAACACCATTAACATTGAAAGACACGTTGGAATAATCTGAATTTCTAAAACTCAATGGAAAAATAGGAAGAATATTTCCACTAAAAATAAAACAACACTAAACTTTAAATCTATAAATTAAAAGCACCATTTTGCCTATCAGAATGTGCCAAAAAAAAAAAAAAAAAAAAATACCAACAACCACCTCCGTTGTTTTACTTTGGAAAAGTTAGCAAAACAAGATATGTGAATATCGTGTTTGACTTACTGATTAAAATTAGCTTGCATTTCTATTTAACCCAATTCTTTTTGTCTCATGGGCTGAAATAGTCTAAGTTTCCTATCCAATATGGAATGCTCTTCCTTTTCCCCACTCCCACCTTTGACTCCCAAAGTAGGTACTCCCCAGAGGGACTTTATGATCTATTTTCTCATTTCTGCACTACATACTATATTATGTATACACGGAAATATGCACTGTATGATTTTTGCCCCTAAAGGACTTTGGTTTGTATGGTTCCCCTAACACTCGATTTCTTTTCAATCATACAGTTCACAATAGCTGGAAGTTCTCTTAGATATTTCCCCAATTTTAAAATATTTTAGACTCATTCCAGCCCATTTCCTTTTCTAGTCCTTGTCTCTTTCTTGAAATGACCCCTTTTAGTTCAGCCAAATGTAAACAAAACTGAATTTTAGCTCTGCTCTTATAAGAGTTGTGTTTGGACTATGATTTGCTCCAGGCCAATGCTTTTCAAAGAGGAGATTTTGATCTCTGGAGAATCCTTGAAGGTGAAAGATACCAGAAATAGGAAACCTGGATTTTCAAAAATATATATTTGTTCATCATAACTTATGTGGGAATAAAAGATGACATTTAGATGTAAGTAAAAAGCATCTAAGCATGGAGGACCACTTACATAACTCAAAAATGCAAAATGATCCCATAACTCATTGAAATAACTATCTGGATTCCCACCTTATTTCAAAATGTATTTTATTGTATGATTCTATCTGTAAGAAATGTTCAAAAAAGACAAATCTATAGAGACAGAAAGTAGATTGGAGGTTGCCTGGGGCTGGGCGGGGAGGATGAGGGCAGTGGGGAGAGCTTGCAAAGGGGATGGGGTTTCTTTTCGGGGGATGAAGTGCTCCAAAGTTAGAAAGTGCTGATAGTTGCACAACTCTGTGCATATACCAAAGGCCACTGAATTGTACACTTTAACAGGGTGAATGTTGTGGTATGTGTATTACGTTCCAATAAAACTGTGGTTTTAAAAAAATGATTTATATAATTCCCATCAGTCCATAGGAAAATAATAAACAATACACTAGAAAATGAGCAAAGGTTATGTGTTAGAAACACACAAAAGAGGAATCACAACTGGACAAATAAGTATGAAAACAGACACAATATCAGGAGTGGTCAGGAAAATGCAAAACAAAGCAAGATATTTTAAACCCGTTATATTGGGAAAAATTATAATAATTCCAAGTGATAGCAGGATGTGAGAATGAGAATCTCATACACAGCTGGTGGGGATGTAAATTGATAACAACAGCTTTGGAGTGCAATTTGGCAATACCTCAAAGTTGAAAATAAGTACACCTTACAACCTCATAGTTCCATTTCCCAGTGCACTGTCACATATACAAGTAAAGACGCATGCACAGGAGCCTTCATTAGCATTGTTTGTAATAGAGGAAAATAGAAACAATTCAAATACCTACCAATGAAGGGACAGAATCAAGCTGCAGTGCATATATACCATAGAATACTACATGGCACCAAAATAAATAAATTAGATTCCCTGGGAAATTTGTGTATTTACAAAACACATGCCACAGGATTTTTTTTAAGGGAGATAGAATCAAAAAAATAAGATTACACTAAGGGTTCCTGCTATGCACAGCTCAAGGTTTGACTCCCCTGCTAGAGCTGGGTCATGATTTGGCTCTAAAGATTAAGCGGCCAATGTAAAAAAGGAAATGTGATCAATGACAGAATTAGACCGTGTTATAAAAACATGCAACTATTCCTGGCACTAAGATCAGAGAGAAATTTCCTCCAGAACTTTCATAAAGAGGCCACCATGCAAGGTGGGTGGTAGGCAACTTTGTCAGCCTCATTCTCTCGTCCGTAGGACTGAGTCTTGTTTCCTCAAAGATAAGTGCAAGTCTCTAAGTGCTTTATCTGAAGATTCATTTCTAAGAGCAAGAGTCAGAAACTGGTGTACCCAAAGTGTTTCGTTTGGCCAGAACAGTGTTTCACATTTTCTTTTTTTTTTTTTTTTTTAAGGGACAGAGTTGCTCTGTCACCTAGGCTAGAAAGCGGTGGCATGATCATAACTCACTTCAGCCTCGAACTCCTGGGCTCAAGTGACCATCCTGCCTCAGCCTCTTGAGTAGCTGGAACTATAGGCACATGTCACCACACCTGGCTAATGTTTTTTTAAACAGTTTGTAGAAACAAAGATCTCACTATGTTGCCCAGGCTGCTCTCAAACTCCTGGCCCCAAGAGATCCTCCTGCCTTAGCCTCCCAAAGTGCAGGGATTACTGGCATGAGCCACCATGCCCAGCTAAAACTTTGAAATCTGAATACCTTACATGAGACGTGCAGTCCTGAGAATAACACTGTCAAACAACACTTTCTGCAATGATGAACATGTTCTGTGTCTCCACTGTCCAGTATAGTAGCCAATAGCCATATGTGGCTACCTACAGACCACTTGAAATGTGGCTAGTGAGATGGAAGGGATGAATTTCAATTGTATTTAATTTTAACGTAATAGTCACATGTGACTAGTAACAATCCAATTGCATAGTACAGCTCTGGAAGGTCACGAGTCCTATCATTCCCTACTTTATCAGCCCCTCACTCTCAGCATCACACATTTTGGTTTTGTGTCTGGCCTCCGAAGGTATTTTTGTTTGTGACTCATATTTTACTTATCTTTATTTTTATGTTTTTAATTTTGAGACGGAGTTTCGCTGTGACGCCCAGGCTGGAATGCAATGGTGTGTCACTGCAACCTCCGCCTCCCGGGTTCAAGCAATTCTCCTGCCTCAGCCTCCCAAGTAACCAGGATTACAGGTGCCCAACACCACGCCTGGCTAATTTTTGTAGTTTTAGTAGAGACGGGGTATCACTATATTGGCCAGGCTGGTCTCGAACTCCTTACTTCAAGTGACCCACCCACCTGGGCCTCCCAAAGTGCAGGGATTACAGGCGTGAGCCACTGAGCCCAGCTTTGCGACTGATATTTTAAAGTACTGTGTCTCAAGGAATGGACAGGTTGTGCATCCTCTTGTGTTCATTTTTCAACAGATACTCCTACCTGGCTGGTATCAGTTCTGTCAGACACAGCACTTCCCATGTAAGAGGGAACATCCCCAGGTGGACAGCGGTACTGCAGGACAGAAGATGCACAATGCAGAGGAAGAGCAAGGGCACAGCAGGCACCCAGGAAGGTGGCTCTAGAAAGCCTAATCTGGACTCTGTGGGATAGGAGAGTACCCTCTCCAGGAGGCCTAAGGATAGAGACAAGTCAGCTGGGGTTAGGGCCAGTTCCCAGAAAATGGCATGGCCTAATCCAGGGTTTCAAAAATATTCCCTAGCATTTAGAATGTGGGGGTGGGAGATTACAAAAGATTGGCAAGGGTGAAATCTTGCAAGATGTTTGAACCATATTTAACCAGCTTTTGCCTGAGAGCAATAGAAAGACATTGAAAAATTTTAGGCAGAGGAATAGATTCTTGTCATCTCTACATTGAAAATAATCCACCCAAATTACCATCTGATCAAGCAATGCCCCTTCTGGGTGTATAGATACCCAAAATAATTAAAAGCGGGATCTCAAAGGGATATTTGTACACTCTTATTTATGGCAGCATTATTGACAATAGCCGAGAGGTAGAAGCAGCCAAATGTCCATCAACAGATGAAAAGAAAAACCAGATGCGAAATGTACATCCGATGGAGTATTACTCGGCTTTAAAAAGGATGGAAAGTTAGGCTGGGCACAGTGGCTCATGCCTGTAATCCCAGCACTTTGGGAGGCTGAGTACGGCGGATCACCTGAGGTCGGGAGTTCGAGACCAGCCTGAACAACATGGAGAAACCCCGTCTCTACTAAAAATACAAAATGAGTCGGGTGTGGTGGCACATGCCTGTGATCCCAGCTACTCCTTGAACCCAGAAGGCAGAGGTTGTGGTGAGACAAGATCACACTATTGTACTCCAACCTGTGCAACAAGAGCGAAACTTCATCTCAAAAAAAAAAAAAAAAAAAAATGGATGAGCCTTGAAAATATTGTACTAAGTTAAATAAGCCAGACACAAAAGGCCACATATTGTGTGATTCCACTTATGTGACATAACAGCAGTAGTCAAATTCATAGAGACAGAAAGTAACAGTGGCTGCCAGGGCTGAGGGGAGGAAGGAATGGGGAGTTACTGTTTCATGTGTACAGAGTTCTGGTTTAGGAGGATAAACAAGTTCCACCATGGATGTTGGTGATGGTTGCCCCACAATGTAAATGTTCTTAATGCCACTAAACTGTACACTTAAAAATGGCTAAGATGGCAAGTTTTGTAATGTATGTTTTACCATAATAAAATACAATAAAATAAATCCACCGTTATCTCTTTGTTTTTTGTTTGTTTGTTTGTTTGTTTTAGACAGAATTTCACTCTTGTCACCCAGGTTGGAGTGCAGTGGCATGATCTCAGCTCACTGCAACCTCCGCCTCCCGGGTTCAAGTGATTCTCCTGCCTCAGCCTCCCAAGTAGCTGAGACTACTGGCTCCTGCCACCACGCCCAGCTAATTTTTGTATTTTCGGTAGACACAGGGTTTCACCATGTTGGCCAGGCTGGTCTTGAACTCCTGACCTTAAGTGATCCATCCACCTCGGCCTCCTAAAGTGCTGGGATTACAGGTGTGAGCACCAATGCGCCTGGCCAAATCCACCATTATCTCTTTCTAAAACTATACATAAGCCTCCTGACTGATCTCTCTGCAGTCGTTTTTGATCCCTTACAATGTATTTTCCACAGAACAGAGACAGTTGTTTTGAAACAGGAGGCATGTCTCATCTCCCCTCTGCTGAAAAGTTATCAGTGGACGGCCAGGCCTTGCCTGGTCTGGTCCCTCCTCACCTCCCTGGCCTCATTGCCTCCATTCTCCCTCTGGCTCACTCCACTGCAGACCCACTGGCCTGTTCACTGTTGTTCGAACACACAAAGCAAGGGTCCACTCTAGAATCTTCTCACCCAGGAATGTTCTTTCCTCTGATATTCGCCTAGTTTGCTTCTTCACTTCATTCTACTCAAATACCACTCTTCAAGCCCCTCCCTTGACCATCCAATCTAAAAACATCCCTTCCTTGTTCTCCTCTGTAGCAATTACCCCTACCCATCATTTTATTATATATCCACTTGTTCGTTTGTTTATTGTCTGCCTCTTCTGCAATGTAAGTTCCGTGAAGGCAAGGACTTTGCTTTGTACACAGGACTGGAACAGTACCCAGCACGTGGGAAACATTCAATAAATATTTGCTGAATAAAAGAATGATTGAATGTGCATCTTAGAAAGATTGTGAGAATGGATTGGAGTGGGAGTCACAATAGGAGGCTGGATGGTGGTGACTCATGCAACCAGTAGAGAGGGCCAGGACAGTGGCAGCTGGGCCACAAAGAAATTTAGGGATACAGAGACCTTTAGAAGAGAGAATCAAGAGGCTGGATGCAGGGTCCATTCGCTGAGCTGGAAACTCAGGAGGAGGAGCAGGTTTTCAGGAGAAGAGAAGGAGCTTGGTTTTTGAACTTGTTCAGCAGACTATCCCAGTAGAGATGTTCAGTGGGCAGTGGGATATGCTCAGCAGAGAGTTCTGGGCTAGAGATGTAGATTTAGCAGTTCATAAATATAACATTAGTGGAAATTTTGATAACTGTGAAGCAGCAGTTAGTTGGAGGTTATACATTTGAATAAGTACTTGAATGCACATATTCAATGTTGCCAATTAATGTCAGACTCATGTGCTTTCATAGTCTGCCAAGCTGGTCATATTTCAAAAAATGTGTATGGAATGCAGGAAATGAAATGTCTACTTAAAAATAAAAAGTATTGCTTTGCTGAAAAGGGATTTAAATTTTTTTAAAAGATTAAAAAATTTTAAAAACTAAATAAATAAAAAGTATTTTTTTATTGTAACTGGATCAACTTTAATGAAGGATATCAAATCTTAAGGCCATATATTCTTCAATCTGGCTAATTAAATATGTAAATTAATGTTCAGCCTCTATGGAAGCATCTTTATCCTTTATATTTAAAAGAGATCTCCTACTCCAACTTCATCATTTCACACATGAAGAAATAAAATCCCAGAGAGCTGGATTAGGAGATCTCTTTTAAATATAAAGGATGGATAAAGAGTTCATAATTATGGGCACATTGTTTTCATTTGTGTTTCAGTATATCTTTGGAAGACTCCTTCAAAATTGCTCATTATGATTTCTTAAAGAACTAAAAATAGAACTACCATATGATCCAGCAATCTCACTGCTAGGTATCTACCCAAAAGGAAAGAAATCATTATATCAAAAAGATACCTGTACTCGTATGTTTATTGCAGCACTACTCACACTAGCAAAGATAAGGAATCAACCTGTGTGTTCATCAACAGAGTACTGGATAGAGAAAAAGTCTCTCTCTTTCCCTCTCTCTTTCTCCCTCTGTCTCTCTCTCTCTCTCTCTGTCTCACACACACACACACACACACACACACACACCATGGAATACTACTCAGCCATAAAAAAGAATGAAATCAAGTATTTTACAGCAACATGGAGGGAGCTGGAGGCCATTATCCTAACTGAAATAACTCAGAAACAGCAAGTCAACTACTGCATGTTCTGCACTTGTATGTTTATCACAGCACTATTCACAATAGCCAATATACGGAATCAACCTGGGTGCTTTATCCAACTGTGGGTTAGATAAAGAAAATGTGGTACATATATGCCATGGAATACTACACAGCCATAAACAAGAATGAACTCATGTCCTTTGCAGCAACATGGATTCAGCTACAGGCCATTATCCTAAGTGAATTAACATGGAAACAGAAAACCAAATACCACATGTTCTCACTCACAAGTAAGAACTAAACATTGGGTCCTCATGGACATAAAGATGGCAATGATAGACACTAATAGAGTGGGGAAGGAGTCAAGGAGCAAGGGTTAACAAAAAGAAGCCAAATATTAAAATAAGTCAAATTTCTATATTATAGAATATTAAAAACAGTTTTCCAAAAAAGCTGAGCAAATCCAAAATAGGAGAACCCAAAGAAATACATTCCAAGGCACATCATAATTAAACCTCCGAAAGGTACAGGAAAAAAAATCTGGAAATAGAAAAATTAAAGAAAAAAAAGAATTATATGAAATTCAAATCATCGTGGCTATAAAGTTTTATTGGAACACACACGCACAAAAAACATACCCCATGTTCTCACTTATAAATGGACACTAACTTATGGGGACACATGAACATACAGACTGGAATAATAGACACTGGAGACTCAGAAAGATGGAAGGGTGGGATGGGGGTAAGGTTTGAAAAATTACCTATTGGATGCAGTGTTCACTGTTCTAGTGATGGGTTCTTTAAAAGCCCTGACTTCATCACTACACAATACATGCATGTAAGAAACCTGCACTTATATCCCCTAAAGTTAGAAAGTTGTTTCAAAAAATTGCTCATTATTACTGAGCTGTAGTTCATCAATATCAAGGCCACCTAGATATCCTGCAGTTACCCATCTGTTTCACTCAGTGAAGCCATTGTCAAACACTGAGTTTTCACTTTATTACATTTCAGCAAAATGTAACTGGCTGTTGAATATGTAGTGGAACCGATAGACAGGAGATATGATCTCCAAGGTGCGATCAGATTTCACACTACAATTAAGTTGGTGCAAATGTAATTGCGATTTTGGCCATTACTTTTAATGGCCAAATGGCAAAAACCACAATTACGTTTGCACCAACCTATTAAAAAGTATAGCCATTTCTACCTTGGTTTAAAGTTTTTTAGACTTTAATACCATTCGAAGGCTAGTCTTGAACGAGTTTCCTACTTCATGGAAAAGTAGTATCAGAGGGCGTCCCTGAGGATCAAAATTTAGTGACTGCTCTCAGCAATGAAAATATTCTATTAGTGGCAGAATAAAGCATGATGGTCAATCAGCCCTAGTAATGTTTCTGTTCATTCCAGAAATTAGTGGTGGCAGATCCTTTGAATGGCTACTCCTAAAGGCTTCACAGCCTCTTCTCCCTGTCCTTCCTGCTGGCAGCTCTTCCTTGCAACAGGAGGCGGTCAAGTGACCCAATACAAGACCATGAGACACAAGTGGAAGTCTCCTTGCACAAATGCCTGAAAGTTGGCATAGCCATCTCCCCCATTTCCCTTTCTTCCTTCTGGACAAGATGACTTGAATTCAGGGGCCATCTTGCATTTGTGAAGGAAAAGGACAAGGGATTCACACACCGAAGGTCCTGACAATGTCTAACTGATAAACGAAAACCAGATTTCTTGTTGTATGAAAACAAATATTTTAATTTAAGCCACTGTAGATGTATTTTGTTTCCTGTAGCTAAATATTATTGCAATGAAAATGAGAATGAAATAACTCAAGTTGAAAGGGTTGGAGGATAAAATTGGGCCTATCAGAATATTTTTGGGTTGGCCCGGGATGTTTACGTATAAGTACGGGTATGTGCATGTTTATGTAAAGTCCCTGATACCTCCCCACTGGTTGTAAACTACTTGTGTAAGTTTCTCTGTTGCCCTGGAGTGCAGTGATACGATCTTGGCTCACTATAACCTCCACCTCCTGGGCTCAAGGGATCCTCCCACCCCAGCCTCTCTAGTTGCTGGGACCACAGGCTGGGACCACACCGCACTTGGCAAATTTTTGTATTTTTGGCAGAGATGTGGTTTCACCATGTTGCCAAGGCTGGTCTGGAACTCCTAAGCTCAAGTGATCTACCCACCTGAGCCTCCCAAAGTGCTGGGGATTATAGGTATGAGCCACTGAGCCCGGCTAGGTTTCCATAATAGGTTCAGTTTTGTCTCTTTTACACTGCCACAATCAATGATGAAAAAAAAAAGAGAACCTGGAGAGTTGGTATTGGAAGACAACTTCCATACACATGAAAACTTTCTAATCTGGTAAGCTTTGAATATTACCAAAAGATTTGAGATATCCTAAGAGCATGAAATCATAAAAACTGGTAGGGACATTCTTAGAGAATTTGTGAAGCTCTATAGGGCTGCACCCACATGACCAAGTGCTGAGGAGCTTAGGGAAAATCTGCTTTGCCCAGCCGGGACTCGGATGCCGCTCTTGTCCTTACACAACCTTGGAACAACCCGCTTCCTCGTCTGTGCAGTCAGCTTCAGCTGACTAAGCCATTGCGAGCACTGGGCTCTCTTGCTATTAGTCCCTTGGCCAGATCACTATAAACCATCTGCTGGCTTTCCCTGCATCCATCATCTTGCAAAGATCACGGTTCAATCTGTTCTACCACACTGGGGCCAAAGCTCTCTGATTGACAATGTTTGTCAATTCAAAAGTGAAGATCTTACCAACAATAGATTGTTTCTTATATCCTTTATATCCCCTGCCCTGTTTCAGTTTTACAAATAGCTTTGATAGTTGGCCTTTGAAATCCAGAGACATTTGCTTGGCTCTCTAACTTTGCAGGAAGCAGCTGGGCAGATGTCTGAACAGTATTTTGTCATCCTTCTTAGACTTACCACTAGCCCACTGTGAAACAGGTGAAATCAGCCCTTTCTGGTTGTACTGGAACATCCCGTTAGCACCTTCAGAGATTCCTCTTCTCCCCGCTGCCACCTTGTGACTCCCTGACTGCCCAGACCCACCCCCTGGAAAGCCTGTACACGTCTCCCCAGCCAATCATCTGTCACGTTACAGAAAGTGACCTCTCATGAGCAAGCTAGCCTAGGCTTAAGGTTTTATACCATCTGGGCACCAGCTTTTTAATAACCACTCTAAATCCAAAAGAATGAACCTGGTGGCACTATTTCAGGCACCAGTGACAGGCTGCTGGGAGACATCGTGTGCCAATACCTGCCCCAAGAGTGCCTCGACCCAGCCTTACTTCATGAGGGGGGCCTCTGTATTCTCCCTACAGTGGGACGATGTGATTACTCTAGCACTTAAAAATAACAAAGTAGAAATAAATACAAGCTGTACATGTTTTATTTGTCCTCTTCCTCCTACCAATTATTACCTAAATCAAGGCATCTTTTTTGTTAATTATATGAGTTAGAAAATGGTGTCCATGTGTGCAGTGGTCGAAATCCTAGAAGCTTACCCAAACAGTTGACCTGTATCATGCCACTGTAACCACACACAGGCAAAACTTTCTGTCTAAATGAGTCCGAGAAGAAGTCTACTGGGTCACTTTCCTTCAGATCAGTGTCTGCCCAGTAGCCACTAAGTATCATTCGATTGCTCTCCCATAACATGAGTGTTCTCTGCTGTGACTTAGTCTGTTTTTGTTTCATGAATTTCTTTGTTTATTCTGCTTACTACAAATGAAACATCAACAAATTATTCTCTCATTAAGTGCATTGTTAGACTCTGCCACGAATTTTGCAAATTATTCTTTTCAGTGGTATGTGGAAGCTGGCAGAATAAATGATCTGCTGAGTATCTGTCCTGTTTCAGTGACTCTTGAAGAAAAAAGCATGACAATTATGATAGCAATGTTTTGGGTACTTAAGGCTGATGTCATAACTCATTTCGAAAGTCCTTATAATTACCATCTCCACTCATACCTCCTGCCAGACTTTTCGAGTCTTGTTAAAAGTGTCTTTAAAATCATGAGAAGCACGTTCAAAGTAATTTAAGAAAACAAACTTTACACCTTTGTAAAAATAACCCACCGGGAATTATTGGTGTCAATTCCAAACCCTGACAGACTTTATGGTGTGAATTTCACCTGCCACTTATGAGTTCCCAAAGGCTTGATTCAGGGCAGCTGGGAAGTAAACAGGAGACTTATGGAAAAATAATTAGAAGGAGACCCCCTGTCCCACGAGTGTTTTTTATTTCCTTCTCATTCTCTGTGGAATGGACTACCAGCCTAAAAATCCTTCCTGTTAGAATATGCCAAACAAGAAATGGGCAGATGCATTCTTGTCTGTGATGCAAAGCAAGCTTATGTTGCTCACTCTTACTGGGAGCAAAACAAACCAACATGTAAACAAAAGGCACTACCAGACATATGAAGTTATGGATGGACGATTTCACCTAAGGTGCTTCAATGCATTATCAGTTCAATTCACCAGTCCTGCTGTGAGCTCTTCTCTCCTCTTATGCCCCTAGTGAGCCCTCAAAGGAAGCCTCTGCTCTTCCAGGTGTGAAACAAGCACAGTGATAAGCTCACACATTAGGCATGTCATCAAGGATTGGTCTCACAGCCATGTCTCTGTGTCTGTCTCACTTTACTTGCCTGCGCCTACAAGACCAACATAGAAATGTGCAAGGGGAATGTCTGTTTTTTTCACTGTCTTCATTACAGCCTCTTTTCTTATTCCTGCTGTTGATGCTGTCTCTCTGGCTCTACTAACTTCCATCTGGGTGCCAATTCTGTCCCGCAAAGCCAGATGGAATTACAACCCAACACTGCATGGTTTGGGTGCAAGTGGGTTACCTACTTGTTCTAAACATCCTATCTGTGCTTAGATAAATGGGAATCTTTGGACATCATAAAATGATGATTACTTTTTAGTTTACATGTTCAAAGGTCATGAAGAGATATAGGAGGGAGAGTCTTATTCAGTTCTTTTTTTTTTTTTTTTAACTGTATGCTTTCAATCAATTCAATGGGATTCTATGGTAAATTCGTAAGGAAGTAATTTTGCATCTATTTTCTGCTAATCTGGAAAAAAAAATAGGAGGAATGATAGTGCTCTAATGCAGTGAATTAGCTCAGGCTTAACAAGTTCCTGCAATGACTGCTTTGTTAGGTAAATGATATCTTCACATGCCTTAAGGATTAGAAAAACCCAGTGCTGGAGAGACAAAAATGGATCTGTCAAACAATCCGAATGAACCCTGCCAGAAGTTTTCCTTACTTTTACTTCTAAAGGAAATTAGGCTTAGTATTAATTTTGTGATAAATTTTTTAAACCTAGGATCAAATCATTGCTCCTCAAAAAGTCTTTGAGAAGGGTGAGCATGGTGGCCTGTGCCTAGAGTCGCAGCTACTCGGGAGGCAAGGCAGGAAGATTGCTTGAGCCCAGGAGTCTGAGGCCAAAGTGTGCAGTGATCACACTTGTGAATATTCGCTGCACTCCAGTCTGGGCAACACTGTGAGAACTTGTCTTAAATTTATTTTTAATCTTTGAGAAGTAATACATTTAACAATGTAATATTTAAAGGGAGTGTTTGGCTTCACACTGACATAGGTTCAAATCTTGGCTCTGCCATTCATCAGCTGTATGACCTTGGACAGGTTAGTAAGACTCAGTTTCCTTATCAACAAAAGAGGAATGAAAGGATTTCTTTTTTTTTCTTTTTTTTTTTTTGAGATAAAGTCTCACAGTGTTGCCCAGGCTAGTGTACAGTGGGGTGATCTCGGCTTGCTGCAGCCTTCGCCTCCCGGGTTCAAGAGATTCTCCTGCCTCAGCCTCCCGAGTAGCTGGGGCTACAGGTGTGCACCACCACACCCAGATAATTTTTGTATTTTTAGTAGAGATGAGGTTTCACTATGTTGGCCAGGCTGGTCTCAAACTCCTGACCTTGTGGTCCTCCCACCTCGGCCTCCCAAAGTGCTGGGATTGCAGGCATGAGCCACCACGCCCGGTCGAGAGGATTTCTGTGAGGTTTAATGTGAGGCATCATGTATATAAAAGTGGTATAACATAATAGTGATGAGGAACCCCTGACTTGGGATCAGATCCAGGCACAGCTTATTAGTTAGGTGACTTTGGGAAGATTATTTAACTTCTCTGAACTTCAAAGGTGCTGTGGTTCATATGTCACAGTGCTGCTGGAGTTTCAGTGAGACTCTAGCACAGGGGTCGGCCAACTTCTCTCTCTCTCTCTCTTAAAAGCAAGTTCTCACTATGCTGCCCAGGCTGGACTTGAACTCCTAGGCTCAAGCAATCCTCCTGCTTCAGCCTCCTGAGTAGCTAGGACTACAGGTATACACTACCATGCTCGACTACACTTTTCTTTAAAGGCTAAAATAGTAAATATTTTAGGTTCTGCAGGCCATATGGTCTCTGTCACAACTACTCAACTCTGCCCTTGTTGCAGAAAAGCAGTCATAGAGAATATTTAAATGAATAGGTGTGGCTGTGTTCCAAAAAACTTTTACTCACAAAAACAGGTGGTGGGTCAGATTTTGTCCATAAGCCATAATTTGCCAATTCCTACTCTGGTAGATATCGACAAATGATGGCTCCAGTAAGAAACAATCTTTTTAATTAAGATAATTGATAACAGATGAGATATAAAGTAAAAAACATTGAAGATTCTAATCTTTCTTTAGCTATATGTAAGGTTTTCCACAAATACTCCATGTTAGATTTTCACATGCATTTTATGAATAATAGTGTAGGTCACTTCCTTCTGACAAAATCTGGGGTTTTTTTAAGTTGTAATTTCTGGCAAAAAACAAAAACAAAGACATAAAGAGTCAAGTTTTCAAGACAACACACAAATCTAAATGTTTTTATTACATGTATTAAGTAAAAAGAATTACAAAACTGAAAGAAAAAGCAAAATCCCAAAACAGAAATTATGCACAATAGTATAACTGGCAATCCTTCCTGAAAGACTCCAAAACAACAAGAAATCATCTGACATCAATTAGGTTATGAGAGAGAAAAGAAGAAAGTGTGACTACAAAATTAGAACAGGCACTAATACAGAAAGACTTCAATAAACTTGTGACCATTGGGAAGAAATAACAACAGTAATTAATTTGTAAAGGATAGAATTAAAGGCAAATGCTTCGTGGTGCACTTAGAAAACAGAAACAGGTAAATAACACAACAATCAATAAAAATGGAAAATTAAATGATGGCATACTGAAAATAAAGAACAAGAAGATCCAACTTAAGGATAATAGAGAAACTAAACAGATGAGGCTGTAATGTAAATCACCGTGTACAGTCACTGCTAGTTGCTAATGTTATATCCACTCTTAAGAGCATGAGAGAACCAAGATGAAGAAAGTCATGTGCTAAGAAAGGCAAAGAAGAAACGTTGAAGAAACCTGGGTGATTGACAGAAACCATGATTGATGACATCATGATGCTGCTAGACCAGCCTAGTCCTGTCTGTCTCCATGATTCTTGGAACATGAGAAAAATAAACTGTATTTGATTATGTTCCTTTATCCAGGTTCTCTTACATGCAGGTGAATATAATCCCTAACTGATGTTCATTCTACATATTATCAAGTCTAGAATGCTGTAGACTTTAAGATGCCCCATTATTTTGTGCACAACTTACTACTAAGGAAATAAATCTTGCCGATTGTGCTATAACACAATGCCAAGATAGTCCTATTAGATATGTGAATTGACACACCTAGCTTTCTTACTTTGACATTTCTTTTGCTTATTCTGAAGGAGTTTTCAGTTTCTCTGGACATCCATTTCATTGTAGGAGGATGATAAGCAATCCTTTTACAGATATTTCAGTGACTAAACCAAATCTACTTGTGGATATCTTCTTTCCTTCGGTTCCACTTGGCTTTTGCTTTTCAAAACCATCGCATATTTTGTGCTTTGCACAAAAGCAGTCATAGAGAATACAGAGACGGAAACATTTTGCGACACATCTGCCTGCAGAAAGCGCTTCTCCTGGTTTGCACAATGGGTCAGTGTGCGGTAGCTGTAGCCCTGGCACTGGGGTATAGTGCAAAAAGGGAAAAACATGGTTCCTCACTTCATAGCTTTTCTAGGGAAGAGAGATTGCAAAGAATGAAGTGTGATGATGGCTGTGAAGGAGAAGGTCCCAGGCTCTGGGACACAGGACAAGCATGACTAACATGGGGGGGGGGAGTCAGGAAAGGCTGACACCTGCTGAGTGAGAGTTAGCTGGGTGAAGGGACAGTGGTGGGGGCAAAGGCTTGGCAGGAGGAGAGAACTACATGTGTGAGGAATGAAAAGAACATGTTGCAACTGAGGAAAGCATGAATTTATGAGAAGAATGTGGAGACGAAGATTTAAAATGGTGAGAATGGGCAGAAGCAGTGGCTCACGCCTGTAATCCCTACACTTTGGGAGGCTGAGGCGGGTGGATCACTTAAGGTCAGGAGCTCAAGACCAGCCTGGTCAACGTGGTGAAACCCCATCTCTACTAAAAATACGAATGTTAGCCAGCACAGTGGCATGCGCCTATAGTCCCAGCTACTTGGGAGGCTGAGGCAGGAGAATAGCTTGAACCCAGGAGGCGGAAGGTGCAGTGACCTGAGATCATTCCACTGCACTCCAGTCTGGGTGACAGAACGAGACTGCATCTTAATAAGATAAAATAAAATAAAATAAAATAAAATAAAATAAAAATGAGAAAACCATATGTTGGCCAAAAAAATGAATGGATTTGAGAAATATTTAGAAAGTGCAAGTGACAAAATAATTAGATTGGCTTGTGGGGAGAGAAGGGTATAGGGAAGAATGGGGTAAGAAAAGCAGGAAAACAGCACAGGAGAAGATAAGAAGGAGAGAATAGATGGTAGTGCCATGTATTCAACTAGGGAAGAAGAGCGAGTGTAGTCTAGGTACCAGATTATTCCGTTTTGAACATGTTGAGTCTCCTGCAATATCCAGCTGGAGACAGACAGGCCCTTCCATCTCTCCTCCCCCACCTCCAGCCATGCTCCTCTTATTTTATCTCATATATTTCCTCTTCCGTGTTCTCCCTCCCTCCTGTGTCCAAGGCCTCCCAACCTCAGGTCTTCAATTCCCATCAAAGAAAGCAAACAAAAATTTTTTTAAACCAAATAAATAAAAATGATTAATTATACTCCCCAGAGAAGGCATTCACAGCAAGACATGTAGCAAACTGTTTCATATCAGAATCTGAACCATCTGCAGTTGGATTATGGCCTCTGGTCTGCAGAGCTTCTCCCAAATGATGGGTGGTTAATTAACCCTGTATCTGCTGAGGAAAAATGGTCTCCAGGGGATTTTGTCTCAGAAGACAGCAAGAAAGTAATGCCTCTCGAGTAGCCAAGGCGGGCGGATCATGAGGTCAAGAGTTCAAGACCATCCTGGCCAACATGGTGAAACCCAATGTCTAATAAAAAAAAAAAAAAATTAGCTGGGCATGGTGGCACGCACCTGTAGTCCCAGCTACTTGGGAGGCTGTGGCAGGAGAATCGTTTGGACCCAGGAAGCAGAGGTTGCAGTGAGCCGAGATCATGCCACTGTAGCCACTGCACTCCAGCCTGGCAATAGAATGAGACTCTGTCTCAAAAAAAAAAAAAAAAAAAAAAAAAAAAAAAAAAAAAAAAACTTTAAACTGTTGTTTCCCAAACATATATAATTGCAGAATTCATTCAATTAACTATTAATATTCATCCATTAACTATTAATATGCTGTTATGGATTGAATTGGGACCCCCTCAAAATTTGTATTTTGAAATCCTAACCCCAATACCTCAAAATAAGACCTTACTTGGAAACAGGATCTTTACAGAGGTAATCAAGTCAAACGAGGTCATGAGGATGAGCTGTATTCCAAAATGAATGGTATCCTTATAAAGAGGGGAAATTTGGACACAGAAACTGGCACAGAAGGAAGAAATGTTAAGAAAATGGGCATCCACAAGCCCAGAAGAGATGTCTGGAACAGATCCTTCCTTCTCAGTCCTCAGAAGGAACCAACCCTGTTTGGACTTCTAGCACAACTGTGAGTCAGTCCATTTCTTTAAACCTCCCAGTCTGTGGCACTTGGTTACAGCAGACCCAGAAAACAAATGTCCAGGAACATGCTTAGGGAAAACACTGAGGAAGGGGCAGCATAGCTTGCCTGATGGACGGTAAAAAAGAGTAACTATCTCATCATTTGATTTCAAGGTGGAATAAATACAATTATTATATAATCATAAAAGGTATAATAAACAAGGGACTGAGAATACCAGAACATCATAAAAGGAAAAAATAGGCAGAAACAGAATGATAATTTGAAATGTCAGTGTTTCATATAGCAAATCAGGAGTATTCAGATTTGATGAAGAAAGTGCAGAGTTGATTAGTGTAATAAATTAGATAGAATTAACAGTCATGCATTTGATAGAATACATGATAGAATCATATCAGAAGCTAATATACTTTTTCCCGTGAACATGTCATCAAAAATATCAAATAAAGCAGAAAATTTTCTTACTATAAAGAAAAGGACAGATTCTGTATACTACCTTCCCAAAGAGGCATACAATTTGAGATTTAAAAAAATCAAAATTCCTTAAAATGTTTAACTAATCTTCTAAACAATAACCCACATTAGAGAATAAATCTACGACATAACCCTAATATATGCTAAAAAATATGTAGTCATATTATATAATGCATACACACTGATCAATAATATATAAAGTTGTGCATATGCTAATGCATAATTGTGTAAGCAATACACAAGGAAATGCATCAAAATAATCATGGTGTCTTTGGGTTGTGGAAGTGAGCCATAATTTTTCTTACTGGATGAATTTTCTAAACTATCTCCTTTTTGGTTTTTTGGGGTTTTTTTTAGGCAGAGTCTTGCTCTGTCGCCCAGGCTGGAGTGCAGTGGCGTGATCTCAGCTCACTGCAACCTCTGCCTCCCGGGTTCAAGCAGTTCTCCTGCCTCAGCCTCCCAAGTAGCTGGGATTACAGGCATGTGCCACCAAGTCTGGCTAATTTTTTATATTTTTGTAGAGATGGAGTTCTGCCATGTTGGCCAGGCTGGTCTCAAATTCCTGACCTCAGGTGATCTGCCCACCTGGGCTTCCCAAAGTGCTGGGATTATAGGCATGAACCACTGTGCCGGCCTACCTCCTTTTTAAAAAAGAAGAAAGGCATCAAAAGAGTAGGAAAAGGAGAATTAATAAAGCAAGCATAAATAACGTAGGAAAAAACTGTAGAATCAGTAACAGAAGGTTCTTTGACAATTTTTTAAAGTGTTAATCTTTGAAATAAAAGGAAAACCCAAATTATTAATATTCAGTGTAAGAAAAAGCTATAATTTAAACCAAATTTTTTATTTCACTTAAATGGAGAGATTCTTTTTCAATTATTATGTTACAACCCTTTACAACTGGCTGGGTGCAGTGGCTCACACCTGTAATCCCAACACTTTGGAAGGTTGAGGAGGGTGGATCACTTGAGGTCAGGAGTTCGAGACCAGCCTGGCCAACATATAGCAAAACCCTGTCTCTACTAAAAATACAAAAATTAGCTGTGTGTGGTGGCGCATGCCTGTAGTCCTAACTGCTTGGGAAGCTGAGGTAGGAGAATCGTTTGAACCCAGGAGGCAGAGGTTGTAATGTGCTGAGATCATGCCACTGCACTCCAGCCTGGGTGACAGAGCAAGACTCCAACTCTGAAAAACAAAACAAAACCAAAAAAAAAAAAAAAAAAAAAAAAAAAAACCCTTTACAACTAACATGAAATGAGTGAGTTTTAAAAAATATAAAACGTAAAAGCTAACAGAGCTTCACAAATACAGTCTTTATTCCCACTGATAAAGACTGTATTCCCACTGATAAAGCCTCCTGCATCAGCCCGTGAGATTTCCTAAGAACTTCATTAAAAAGTGGTCTATCAGCATCAGTTACGTGGGTTATTCCACCCTTGAGTGAAAACCTAACAGGAGATGATTTATTATAATAGACTCTTTATAGTAGGGGAAAAAAACTAACATAAATAAATAGAAAAAAAATAAAGAAAAGGAGGAGGAGAAAGGCACTTGGCCCTGCTGAATTTGTGGATCTTTCAAATAACAAAGATTGGTGTCACATGTTCATTATTGCAAAAAATTGAAAAAAGCAATATGTTTCTGAACTGATCTTATAAATTAAACATGGATTTATTTCCCAATCCTAAGACCAATATCAAAAAGAGAAAATTATAATTTTCAGCATATATGCAAAGGAAGAAAAGGAGTTAGGAGGGCTGAAGAAAGAAGGAGAGAAGAAGAAAGTGAGGAAGTTAAGGAAAGAAGCAAGGAAGAAAAAATGAAATCATTCCAAATACTTAAAAATAAATTATCACTGATGATGAAGGAAAGTTTATTCCAAGAATGCAAGGTTGATATAACACATAAAACATTATCAAGATAATTCATCATATTAACAAGGCAGAGTAAAAATCATATAACTATACATAGGCCGGTAGAAAAAAAAAGTATTTGATTAAATACAAAATATTATCTTGTTTAAAACCCTAGGAATTCTTCTTTCTTATTATGATAAAGAATGTATATTTAAAACTGATAGTAACTATTACACTTAGCATAGAACATTAGAAATGTTCAGGCTGGGTGCAGGGGCTCACACCTGTAATCTCAACACTTTGGGAAGCCAAGGCAGGAGGATCAACTGAGGCCAGTCGTTCAAGACCAGCCTGGACAACATAGTGAGGCCCCTGTTTTGACAAAAAATAAAAAGTATATCAGGCGGGCATGGTGGTGTGCCTGTAGTCCCAGCTACTCAGGAGGCCGAGGTGGGAGGACTGCTTGAGCCCAGGAGTTTGAGACCAGCTAGGTAATATAGGAAGACCCTGTCTCTACAAAAATTTTTTCTTAATTAGCCAGGTGTGGTGGTGAGTACCTGTGGTTCCGGATACTCAAGAAGCTGAAATGGGAGGATTGCTTTAGCCCAGGAAGTCAAGGCTGCAGTGAGCCATGATCACACCACTGCACTCCAGCCTGGTGACAGAACAAAACCCTGTTTATAAATAAATAAATAAACAAACAAACAAACAAATAAATACCCTTAGGATCCATCTTTTAAATTAGGTTGTTGCAGTAAATTAAAATGGAGACCAGACTTGAAGAATCCCTGAGCAGACAAAGCCAGTTAGGCCCCACGAGTGACTTTAACCTTGCTTGATTTGTTAACATAAGCCAAACTTAGCTTGAGCAATGTCTTGCAAATACTTATGTCAAAGAAAAGCAAAACTTAAGCTCAACCAATTGGAAGCAGCCAGCAAAATTAAATTATGTAACTAGGGACTTTCCAGAGGGATAGATCAAGTAAGGCAACTTTATAACTACAACCAACCAAATATTTTCTTTGTATTACTTCCAAATTCACTCTATAAAAGTCTGTTCTTGACACTTCTTCAACAGAGCCCTAAAACCTCTTTCAGTTTGGTGCTTCCCAATTCATGAATTACTATTTGCTCAATTAAACTCTTTTAAATGTTATAGTGTTTTAATTGATTCATATTATAAAAATCTGGTATTTTTGTACAGTTATACAAAATCTGTATATATTTATATAGTTATTTTAAAATACAATATTTATACAATTGAGACTGTATATAGACAAGTATACTAACAATAGTTGGTAAGCTGTAAAGTGGTATGCCTTTCCAGAAAGCAGTCAGGCAATATTTGAAAGCATTATAAGGTGAGGCATGATGGCTCACACCTATAATTCCAACACTTTGGGAATCTGAGGTGGGAGAATCACTTAAGCCCAGGAGTTTGAGACCAGCCTGGGCAACACAGGGAGATCTGTCTCTACAAAAGATAAAAAAATTAACAGGCCGGGCGTGGAGGCTCAAGCCTGTAATCCCAGCACTTTGGGAGGTCGAGACGGGAGGATCACGAGGTCAGGAGATCGAGACCATCCTGGCTCACCTGGTGAAACCCTGTCGCTACTAAAAAATACAAAAAACTAGCCAAGGCGAGGTGGCGGGCGCCTGTAGTCCCAGCTACTCAGGAGGCTGAGGCAGGAGAATGGTGTAAACCTGGGAGGCGGGGCTTGCAGTGAGCTGAGATCCGGCCACCGCACACCAGCCTGGGAGACAGAGTGAGACTCTGTCTCAAAAAAAAACAAATAAATAACTAAGCGTGGTGGTGCATGCCTGTAGTCCCAGCCACTCGGGAGGACGAGATGGGAGAATCACTTGGACCCAGAAGGTCAAGGCTGCACTGAGCCAAGATCACACCGCTGCACTCCAGCCTGGGTGACAGGGTGAGACCCTGTCTGAAAAAAATAAAAAGCAGTACAAGATGATTTTGCAAGTTGACAAAATAAAAATAATTTAGATATATAATCCCATTTCCCCCCAGATTCCAAATTTTAAAAGTAATTCATACGAGAATGTTTATGGTGACATTTTAATAGCAAGATGTTAGAAACAGCAGCCACACATACCCAAATGCTCAACAGTGAGCGATGCCTACACCAGATGACTGTAAATGTCACGCCAAGTCTCTCTTGTCCCTTACATGCCCTGACTCAGCAAATAACAGCACCACCCAAACAGTAACCCAACAGAGAAACCCAAGAATTCTTCCTTTACCTTATTCCAACCCTCTCCCCTGTATTAGCTTCCTAACTTGTCTTTGCCTCCAATGTCACCCTCCTCCAACTCATCTTCCACAGTAGTGCCACAGTGCTAATTCTGAAATTCAAACCTCCTGGTGCCTCTCCCCACAATTGCCTATAAGTTAAAATCCAAACAGCATGGCGTCCAAAGTCCTCCAAGACCTGACCCTACCTACCAGTTTGTTTCCTCACCCTCACACACCTTATTCACTAACCATCTGGACTGTTTACAGTTCAACGAGTCTGTGCTCTTTACAACCCTGTGCTTTGTCTAGATTGCCTTCCCCGGCCTTCTCACCCTCCTGACAAAGTCTCCTTATCTTTTAACCTTAACTCAACTTTCAAGTCCTCATATACCCCTCTTAATGTAGGCAGGTTGAAAGGCATGTATTTCCACTAAGGTATGCAAAGCTGTGTGATTTTATTTATTTTCTTTCCATTATATTATTCCTGCTAATAATAGGGGTAGTGGAGTGGGAGAAACCCAACTTGTCCATTAACAGTAATTCTGTTTCTTTAGCTTTAAAACTACTACTTCAAGGAAGACAGGGAACCTCCTCCTGATACCAGAAGATCCAACGTTTCATGGAACAATTCATGAAACAATATTTTCTTAAACAATTTCTTTCCTTTCTTTCTTTTTTTTTCGAGACGGAGTCTCACTCTGTTGCCCAGACTGGAGTGTAGTGGCACGATCTCGGCTCACTGCAACCTCTGCCTCCTGGGTTCAAGCAATTCTCTGCCTCAGCCTCTCAAGTAGCTGGGATTACAGGCGCCCACCACCATGCCCGGCTAATTTTTGTATTTTTAGTAGAGTTGGGGTTTCACTATGTTGGCCAGGCTGGTTTCAAACTCCTGATCTCAAGTGGTCCACCCACCTCGGCCTCCCAAAGTGCTGGGATTACAGGCATGAGCCACGGCGCCCAGCCAATTTCTTTCCTTTCAAAGGAACTCATGCACTTCCAGCACTTCCCAAGATGGCCTCTGGATGCAGAAAAATACATCATTTCATTCCAGTGAGGTGACATGCTTCAGATTCCTCCCTGGCTGTGTCGACATGTCATTTGCCTTAGCAGGTTTCTGAATATCCTGAAGTGGTGGCTGCTGAGATGTGGCTTGTCCTGCTTGGTTTGTTTTAACTATTGTGATGATATCAGCTGGAGAAATCCAAGACCTCTAGCATCCCTGGTTGAGAAGACCCATATTCTGAAACCTCCTCATTTCTGAGCCCAGGAGGCTTTTCTGGCCCCCATCCTTTGACTCTTTAGAGCCCTGCACTGAGGCTGCTGGAGCTTCTGGGTGTCTTCAGTGCTGTGTGCAGGCTGTAGACACCTGGTGCACTGTCTCACACCCCTATATTTAGATTTGTCCTCTGCCAATGCTCTTCTGCTGTTCCTGTGTCATATTGGACTTGGTGATATGATGAATTACTCCCAAATAATGTCCAAAGAAGCAGGAATCTACCCCAATATTCTAAATTGCCACAAAACTACCTGGGTGTTCCTTCACCCTCCTCAACTCTGAAGGGGGAGTTCAACATTCATCCCTGAACTCTTGCCCTTTTTCTCCTCTCTCCTGGGTGCCTTCTGTTAGTGCTGGAATGGGTTTCTAATCTCCCTTCCTGATTTACAAGAGCCCTCTACATCAGCGAATATAAATCGCCTGAGGATCCCATTAAAATGCAGACTCCAATTCAATCATTCTGGAATGTGGCCTGAGAGTCTGCATTTCTAACAAGCTCCCTAGTGATGCCAACCAGGCTGGTCAATGACCACCTTTTGAGAAGCAAGTCTGATCAATCCTTCTCTTTCACCAGATTGTATTTACTTCCCCCACTCCATGTCTGCAGGACAGTGACAGCAGGCAAGGTGCAGGGAAAGAAAATAGGTGAGCAACAGGAAAATACATCAGCAGGTGCTTCAGGAATGTCATCTCAGTTACTCAGACACCACCACCTTTTCCTCTCCCACTGGCACCACTGCTCCTTCTTGGGGACTCCTCACAGGTTATAGAAGTTTCAGTCATTGCCTGTGTATTTGATGATATGTGCTTCTCCCTAACTATACTATCATTTTCCTGAAAGCATAGAGCAGAATTCACGAACTGGTGGCAACAGGCTGCATATGGCCCCACAGATGTTTTATTTTACCATCACAGTGTTTTTAAAATATATAAGTTAGTTGCCAAATGTAAAGCACTAATCCTCAACCCCAACTGCACACCAGAACCACCTGGAACACTTTCCGAAACATGTCAGTGTTTGAATCCCACCCCCTTAACGATTGAGCCTCAGTTTGCCTGGGAAGGGTCCTAGATGTCAGTATCTGTTTTTAATAAGCTTTTTACTTTAGAACAGTTTTAGATTTACACAATTATTGCAAAGACAATACAGAGTGTTTCCATATATCCCACGTTCAGTTTCCTCTCTTATTAACATCTTACATCAGTATACGACCTTTGTCACAATTAATAAATTCATATTTATATATTGTTATTAATCAATATCATACTTTATTCAGATTTCCTCAGTTCTTCCCTGATGATCTTTTCTGTTCCAGGGTCCCATCTGGGACACCACATTCTATTTAGTTGGTGCATCTCCTTAGGCTCTTCTTGGTCATCACAGTTTCTCAGACTTACCTTGGATTTGATGATCGAGACAGTCTTGGGGAGTGCTGGTCAGGTGTTTGTAGGAGGCCTCTCATGTGGGATTTGTTTGATGTTTTTTTCATGATTAGGCTGGGGTAGGCATCAGTACTTTTTAAAAGATGCTCTAGTTATCCTAACGTCCAGCTAGTGTTAAGAACCATTGATTTTAAGGATGTGAAGAATTCATGTAATTCTAGCACTTTGGGAGGCTAAGGTGGGAGGATCACTTAAGGTCAGGAGTTTGAAAGTAGCCTGGGAGACACAGCAAGACCCTGTCTCTACAAATAAATAAAATCTGTGTTATAAGGGAAAAAAAAGCATTTGCATGAAAATTTAGACTTTGGCTTCGCTTGACTGTGGGGGAATCTGACCACATGGAGACTGCAATCTTCTGTGGAAATAACAGATTGGCCATGAGAAGTGGCTGTCAGCACCCTCCAGTACTCCACAATTGGCTTTGCTGTTGACCCTCATCTTCTGAAATTCCACCACCCACGCAGACCTTAACTTTATCATCTTTTATGCAGAGCACCTAGCACGCTGCCTGACACTTGATAAATGACTGACCGAATAAATGAATGAGTGAATGAATTAATTAATTTATAAAGAATAAATCTGTGCTTACTGAAAATGGCAAATGTATAGATTACATGATCAGGATAAAATACTGGGCAATGGGCCAGGCATAGTAGCTCATGCCTGTAATCCCAGCACTTTGGTAGGCAGAGGTAGATGGATTGCTTGAGCCCAGGAGTTTGAGACCAGCCAGGGCAACATGGGAAAACCCAGTATTTACTCTCTCTCTCTCTCTCTCTCTATATATATATATATATGTGTGTGTGTGTGTGTAAAATATTTAGCTTTACTATATATTTATATTTACTATTTTATATATATATATATATATATATATATATATATATATATAATTAACTGAATGTGGTAGCATGCAGCTGTAGTCCTGGCTACTCAAGAGACTGAGATAGGAGGATCACCTGAGCCTGGGGAGTCAAGGCTGCAGTGAGCTGTGATTGCACCACTGCCCTTTAGCCTGAGTGATGGGAATGAGGCCCTGTCTCAGAAAAATAAAATAAAATACAATAAAATACTGGGCTAAATATTGCAGATTGGTTTACTCAACATTCATTCTAACCCGCTTCCTATGTAATAGAATCTTGAAAGCTAAAAACTGCATTTCCCAGGAAAAACTGCATTTCCCAGACTCCCATGCAGCTAGGTTCCCTCTTGGGAAGGTAGTAGGTTGGTGCAAAAGTAATTGCGGTTTTTGCCATTACTTTTAATGGCAAAAAATAATGACAGACTCCTCACAAAACATGGAAGGAAAAATGAAGCCTCATGAGGAGGAAACCATGCGTAGGGAGATGGTTTTACTGGCAAACACAGGGGTGAAGACATTTGGTTATTCTAAAACCAGCAGCTTCCTGATTGGTGCAGAGGCATCATGGCTGTGGGCCCCAGAAGCAGCCAGTCCTGTGGCGTGGTTCTGGAAAGTTGCTCTTGAAGCATAGCCTCCTCGAGTCTGCTCTTTCAATCTTCCCAACAATTTCTCTGTAAAATTACAAAATGATTTCTGTCATCGTCGTTACTCATCTTGAAGGATACAATAATTGTGCAGAAGCTGCTAATTGCCTGCCTGATATCCATTCTCTTCTTCACTAACTTCTATATTTGGGAGGCATAAACATGTCCTGCCTTTTCAACATGCTCTATTTCCATATTCCCTTGCAGAATGGAAGGCCAAGGAGATGAAATGGAAGACTTTGGACAGAACTTCTGGGAAAGCTCTTTAAAGGAGTCTACTCGGCTGGCAGGCACTCATTCATTCTTCTCTTCTGACTTAGACGTGGTATTTTTAGCTCCAGCAGCCGTCCTGTGAAGATGGGAGCGCATGTTAAGGGCAGCAGAAAAGAAAGCCAGAAGGAGGTTGGATATTGATACCACCGTGGCGCCATCTTACCTGCCCTCGGCCACCTACCCCAGACTTCTGGTTATGAGAAAGAAAAACAAAATTAGCTTGAGCTACTATTATGCAGAGGTCTCAATTCCTAAGAGTTTAATGCATTCCCTTATATACATATGCATGTTGCAGAATACCCAGCTGGAAATTAAACTTTCTTAAAATTTATTTATTTATTTGGAGAAGGGGAATCTCACTATGTTGCCCAGGGTAGCCTGGAACTCCTGGGCTCAAGTGAACCTCCTGCCTCAGCCTTCTAAGTAACTGGGACTACAGGCGTGCACCACCATGCCTGGCTGAAATTAAACTTTGTGGGTGTTTTTCAGGTCTGGAAAAGGGACACCAGAAAGTCAACTTGGCCTTTTCACCTGCCCAGTCCAATCTCTTTTGAGCCATCAAAAATATCTCTCTCCATCTTCAGCACTGCTTAAGGTTTCTGGATACTCACCTGTGTAGCCAAGGCTGGGAGAATGAGGAATAGCCTGTTATCTGGCAAGGAGATTTGTAATCAGTCCCTTCATGTTTTCAGAAATCCAGACAGAGCCCTAGAGAGAGACCGGGGAAGGGAATGCAGTTGGGGCTCTAGATTCAGGTGTTTGTAGGGAGATTTCTAAATACTGTATGTCTACTGTATGCCAGTCACTATCTAGGCACTGGGGTGCATCAGTGAATGAAAGATAAGATCCCTGCCCTCATGGAGCTTGCACTCTACTGAGGCCTCTGCAAGGAAACTGAGCTGTGTTACAGAATCACCCCAGCTCAGGTGACTGTGCAGGTGAATATGGAGACAAAATCCACCCTCTGATCTCAGTCAGTGAGGGTGCTACAGCCTGCCATAGAGCCCTGCACTCTTTCAGAGAGGATTTCTCTCCCAAGCCAGCTGTCACTTTAACCTGTCCTCCCCACTGTGATCCCAGCTGGACACACGGCTCACTGGTTTTTCTGTTACTTTGTAAGTGCAGATAAGAACTCTATCCCTCACACTTTGGGGACAGAACAGACTAAGCTGGGGTACACTGAGCTTGGAGAAGGGGAAGTACAGGTCTGGCTAAATATTTATAAAATCTTGATTTTTTTTTCCTAAGGACAGAAGTCAAATAGAATGTATACACTGATTACGACCACTTATTCGTTCATTCATTTCATAACGAATATAGAATATGACCAGCAATGTGCTGGGCACTTGATCTTATTCATTTCCACAGAAACCCTGGGAACAAAGTACTGTTATCTTCGTTTTACAAACAAGGAGATCAATGCTTAGAGAAGTGAATTATCTTGATTGAGTGCTGTAAGAAAGCAAAATAGATCCATCTGAGTCTAAGGCTGAATTCTTTCCACTTCATTATTCTGCCTCCCCCATGCCAGTCTGCAACTAAAGACACCGTGTCCCACAGAATATTGCCAGTCTTTTTTTTTTTTTTTTTTTTTTTTTTTTGAGACAGAGTCTCTCTCTGCCACCCAGACTGCTGGAGTACAGTGGCATGATCTCAGCTCACTGCAACCTCCGCCTCCCGGTTCAAGCGATTCTCCTGCCTCAGCCTCCCAAGTAACTAGGATTACAGGCGCCCACCACCACGCCTGTGCCAGTCTTTATTAAGCAAACCTTCCAAATCCAAAGCATAGTCACAGCAGTTACTCAGCAGTTACTGAAAGCTGAGGTAGGCTGTACAGCTTGGAGGAAGGCACAGGAGCCATTATGAATCTAGGAATTTAGTACTTTTCAGTAGATCCTTTTGGAGAGTATATCCAGCCATAAGAAATACGTGACAGTGCAATAAGAATATTTGCCTTTGTTATTTTCGTCATTTACATGACCTATTCTTGCAGCGGAGAGGGCTTAATGCCAATTACTGCTTCTCTAAAGAGAGAAAAACATTTTCTCTTGCCATTTTCACCTGCTCGGTCTTTGACTAAGACTGTGCAGTCTTCAGCAATATCTGCCAGTTAATGGAAATGCACAGTCTAGGGGAAATTGGAGAAGAAAGGGAGTTGCCAGAAATTTTTTCCAGACCACTGGATCTTCCTAGAACTAATTAGCTTGAGGCATGTGAGGAATAGAGATTGTGTATGTCTTATGGTCAGCAGGGGTATAGGCTAGGCACCAACTGTTGCCCTTCCCAGGATGAAGGCACTCCCTCCCCCAGACAGAATCAGCCTCTCCCTCTCCTCTGCCCGCACCACACTGGGAACATATCTCCACATTCACACTTACCACACTTGAGTTTACATGTCTGCCGCCTCAGGATCAGGAATGCTGTCTTTTCATCTGTCTCTATATCAAAACTCTTTCAGTGTTGGTGGCAAAAGACAAAAACTAATTCAAACTGGCTTCAGCCAAGAAGACGGGGTGGGAGGAGAAAATCTACTGGCCCGTGTAATTGAGAAGTTCAGGGCTAGGGCCAGATTGATCTAGCCTGGATCTAGTGGCTCTAATAATATCTTCAGAATTCCATTTTTCTCTGTCTTTGCTCTGCCTCCCGCAGTGTGGGTTTATTTTAGGTCCTATGTGGTGGCTCCTGGCCATTCCAGGCTCACGTCACCATTTCGGTAAGTAACCTCAGGAGGAAAATATCTCCCTGGTACATCTCACTTAGGCCCTTGGTTCATTGCTATTGGAGGAACCTGAGTGACTCAGTCACTACAGGAATCACTAGCAAAGGGAATTCAGTGCCGTGAGTGGCCAGACCTCAGTCACATGCTCCAGCCTGGAACTGGGGGTGGAGCCTATCTAAGCCTAGCCGACTAAGCAGGGGTAGGTGGGAGTGGCCCCCTAAAAGAAATTCAAGGGCTGCTACCAGAAGAAAAGGTGGAGTGGATGGTAAGCAACCAAGATGTCACATGTTTCCGCAGCAGCCCCACTGCCAAACATAGGGCATGGCACACGATAGGAACCCAGAAGTCTTTATTCAGTTTATTTTGAAGAAGGAAGTGCTGCCAGGTGCAGACTTGGGCTTAAAGTGTGCTCTGATTCAGGCATTGCTGTATAGATGGTGTTGGTAAGAGATGCCCATCGCAGCTTTCTCTGCTCTCTTACTACTCTTCTCTGTGATTCTCACTCACCCTGCTGAGCTACACTTGATCCTGGGTACCTTCCTCTGTTTCACAGCATGCCATGTATTTTCCAGTCATGACTAGTCTATCCTCTGTCAACTGAGAAAGAGCTCTCTAAAGGCAGGGCCCAAGTTTTCTCCCTTCTTGGTCTACACAGCTCAACTGGAACTGAGCTGCCCTGAGGAAATATGAGTTGGGCCAGATGCATTGTTACCCCAAGATGAAGGACGGGAAGCAAAGGAATGCCAGAACTGAAATTCTATCCTACAGAGCTCCCATTCCAAGCAGCCCATGACCTCTTTTCCACAATTTATCTGGATGATATCCTGAGAATGAATCCAGTGACCTTTCAAGATGGCAGCAGTGTCTAAATAGTTATAGTGTTGCTGGTAAATTTCCATCTCACAGTATTTTGCCAGTCCACTTAGGGAATATTGTGCCTTGAGACAGTTAAGTCCATAGCTAAACTCTGTATAGCATCTATGAGAAGATACACCCATTTCCAGGCCGCTGTGATTTTGGAGGCGGTCTTTGACAACTCCCAAAAGAACTTGGGGTTGATGGAATCTTCCTATACTATTAAACTCCTATGCTAAATTAGCATGACAAGATATTAGCAATCCTCTTTGTTTTCCCACACTAACGAATTAATTTTTCCTATCTTTTAAAAAACAATGCCCTCATTTAAAAATTTACATTGTATATAACAATATATGATAAATATATTTTATGAATGGCTTTATCATAAAATGTGTGTTCCACAGGATAAAACAGCCAATTTCCTATTTTCACAATCCATATGCTTTTAAATAAACCTGAAATTGAGGATTCAATTTAGATACATAATCCTGTTCAGGCTTCATATATAAACCTTGGAGTAACTAATAAAGTTTCTATTTCTTACTCATTCCAAATAAGAACTTTAAAAAGAAAATAGGGAAGTAATTCATCCAGGACAAGAAACTTTGATGAGTACCTGAGGATTTGCCTTAGAATATTGCTTTAGTATACTTTAGTTACAGGAAATTGAAAGTAAAACATAGTGCTGCTTACAATAAGTGGTGTGTCCCATATGCGTGCAGTACATTTTGTAATCTTTATCTTGGTGATCTTTATACCGACAAGGAGAGTTGAGTAGGTGGTTCAATGAGTCCGTTTTACAGATAAAGAAATTGAGACACAGAATAATTGTGTTTCTCAAAATCACATACGTCAAAGATAAAGCTGGGAGTCAACTCCAATCCCTTAATTATCAGTCAGTCCAGAACTTTACCAACTCATCTTTTTAGAAGCTAAGACCTGTCTAGCTTACTTATTAACCTTTATTCTACATGCTGTTATTCTTTTCTGTCTTCCTTGAAATCCTGTTCTTGTTTGCTTCCCGCATGTCAATTCTCTTCCTGACACCCAATTTTTTTTTCTAATCCTTAGTTGCCGCTCAGTATAAATTGATTTCCTGTTTGTGTTCCTGAAGCTCATGAAAGCTCATGAATGCATTCATTTTACCACCTAAAAGACATGAGTCCAAATCCTTGTAACACACATTGTAATGCAGTCAGGTTGTTAAATGGAGCCGAAAATGTTGCAAAAATCAAAATGCAAAGGTGTAGCAGTACCCAGTATACAGGTTTTATGCTACCCACTGCTGATTTCCAGAAGGCATGTGTCTGCCTTTCCCCGATGTATGTCTAAATTTGATAAATTTACCTTGTTTCAGCCAGTGCTAAATAACTATTAATTTCCCAAGAGAATAACTTCCCTTAGGTGTTACAGGAAAATGTCTTTGCCATGCCTCAACATGGCTAGGTGACAAAAGGGTTGAATCTTTGGTTTTTAAATATGCTTTTGACAAGCACTTCATATGGCTTGCACGCAATACCAAGCTCTTTTCTTGATCATTTCATTTGTTCTTTAACCTAGTGCATCTTCCGGAAAGAAAAGCATTCATTTAGAATTGACTGCCTTCTAGGACTCTGTTCTAGGTGCTTTCTCCCTGATCAAAAATGTATTGTTGAAAATTAATTACAGAGAAATCAATAATCAATATTTGATTAGGTCTTTGATAAGAGGGTACAGCATGGTGATTGACAGCATGAGCTTCCAAGAGATGTGGATTCCAAGCTCAGCTCTGCAGCCTTGGGAAAGTCAATCAATTTCCTGTGCCTATCACCTTTTCTGTAAAACCGTGCTAATGATACCTACTTTCTAGTGTCCTGATGAAGCTAAAATGAGATGATATATGTAAAATTCTTATGATACTCAAGGAATAGCAATTGTTAGAGGGTATGTTTGAAACTAAATAAGGCTATTAATTGCCCTTGTGTGTAAGACTATCCAAGGCATTTTCTTCCTGAGAATCAGTGAAAACTTGAGCTCTGAATCATGTTCTGTTCATTTTACATACAGAGTACATATCAAGCATAAGATAGCAATTCACTAGGTTGTTTGTTTATCATTTGGATGAGTATAAACATTCTAGTTCTCTGTCTTGTGTGTGGTAGAGATTTATGGTTCCATAAGAAATTACAAAATTGATTTTCCATCTTGCAGAGAGGGGCAGAGAGGGTTCCCTCCACTTCCTCTGGGGTCACAGAAAGGTACTGATGCATCCTTGAAGAGTAGAAAGCTAGGCTGGTTACTTTTTGAAAACCTCTTTGTAGATGTGATGGAAATGAATTTAGCTATTTTTGAAAATAGTCTAAACTCTGGGCAAATTAAGGCCAAAAAAAATCCTCACTAAACACTGAACTAGAACTGTAGCTTATTGCACATCCTTTGACACCATGGTAGCCATAAAATGGCTGAGCCCAAAGGCTTAGACGTAACGTAAAGTCAGTTTCTCTTCCATTGCCTTTTCTGTTTGGTGTATTCTGTAAGTGTGCAGGAAACTCTGTGCTCCATCCGTATGAATTTACAACCAACGAGGCTGCTGGACGAACCAGCAGGGCTTTATTCATAAGCCTCTGAATTGCTCCTTCAGATTCACTCTGTTGCAGGTGTCGAGAGCTCTGCGGGTCACTGCAGGTCAGAGAGCTGTGCTCCCAGCACCAGTGGAGCTCATGAGCACTTCCGTTTCCTGTGTGAATGGGGCAAAGGTCATTCACAATGTCCTACCAGGTGGGATTCAGTTAGCTGCCATTAGACCAATAACTACCCATAAGCCACTGGCCCCCACCAGCTGGCCGACCTGTGGACAGGCAGCACTATTGCAGCGCCACTGTCATTGCTAGGTATCAGGTCAACAGTATTCCTTAATGCTGGGGGACGTGGGTGGTCCTGTCCACCTTCATACTTTCATTACTGGGAAATTCAGTGCTAAGGGTGTATTAGGAATAAGGTAGGAAGAGTCAGAACATGTAATGAATCAGGAAGCAGGAATCAGAGAAATAAACATGAGGTCATGTTGGCTAGCTATTATTATAGCACTTTTTTAAACCACAAAATGTACTCGTGTGTACATGAGGGCCAAGAAAGTCAACTAGCATCTCTCAAGCAACAACTTGGATCATGATATTGAGTTGGATGTGGTTGGAAGTACATTAGAAGTGCCTCAATTCTGCCCATCTTTTAAGACCCAACATACGTACCCTAGCTTCCGAAACCCACCAACACAAAGAGAACCCTCCCTTACCTGACCCTTCGTTCTATTTATTCTCTACCACAAAAGTTGCACACTTTTTAAAGCCATAGGACTCTTTATTAAGGACAAAAATCTGCAGAAACCAATATGAAAACCAGATATAAGAAGAGGCGTTCTGGCTTGGTGCAGTGGCTCATGCCTGTAAATCCCAGCACCTTGGGAGGCCGAGGTGGGAGGATCGCTTGAGCCCAGGATTTCAAGACCAGCCTGGGCAACACAGTGAAACCCAATCTTGACAAAAAAGAATATTTAAAAAAAATTAGCCTATAGTGGTGGTGCACTTATAGTCCCAGCTACTTGGGAGGCTGAGTTAGGAGGATTGATTGAGCCTGGGAAGTCAAGGCTGCAGTGAGGTGTGATCATACCACTGCACTTCAGCCTGGATGGCAGAGCAAGACCATGTCACACACACACACACACACACACACACACACACAGAGGGGTTCTGGTAGATGCAAAGTGTGGCCACCTGGGCATCTCTCTATTGAAAGCCTGAGAAACCCTAGGGTACCACAGAACACAGTTTGTATAGAACAAACTGTCTGTATCATTTACTTGGCAGTTAATCATACATTGCCTTGTGTTTTCCATGATTCTTGTAGATTTGCTAATTAGATTACAAATTTCTAAGGGGCAAAGATTCAAATGAAAGACAACAGAATCAGCAAGAGGTGGGAGTTGAGAGATGGAGGTTCTGTGCCTGGCACCAGCACTGTCCCTAGCTTGCAGATCAGTTCATTCAGTGTGCTGGGCCTGTGAGGGCTGAACCAAACAATACATAAGAAATGTAATCATAATTTCCAGTGGTCCATGATAGTCCTAGTTTACACTTGCTATAAAACAAATGATTCTTTAGAATTGCTATAACTCTCAAAATCTCCCAATGCAGATGATCAGTCACACGCTCTCCCTCTCTCGAAGGCTCTTTCTTATTCATGAGGCTGCGTGTGTGCTGCCCCCTATCCACTCACCCCACCCTAGGATCTAGCATAGGGAAAAGGGTATAGTAAGGACTCAGGATTTACCACATTAATTCAGGATAAGACATGATTATCACCTTAAAGGAGCCCAAAACCCAATTTAGAAGGTGATGGATTATATGGATGAAGCTTCTAGAAATCAGTACAATCCGGGGAAAGGGGATAAGTTGCAAGACACATGGGAAGGGCCACAGGTAGATCCCTTGTTTTCAGAACCATGGGCAGTCATTCATTTCCATCAGAGCACATTAAGATTTTGAACAACAGAGTCAGGGAGAGAGGCCAGATGAGGAATGGGCAGGCAGACCACCTCGTGGAACATGTGATTGGGGTAGTTACAAGGTGGTGAGTGTCGGGGGCACAGCCTGGCCCTGGTTGGCTGTCTTGCTGGCTGCCAGAACTCCATGGAGTGAGGCAATCGGCAGCGATCCAGGCAGGCAGTTGGTGTCAGTGAGGTCCATATGTGGATGGGACCAACAGCAGTGTGGGCAGCACGGTAGGGGAAAGCCAGGCACTGGGTCCTGGGAACCCCAGGCAGCCCCCAGCCCTGAAGAAAGGGAGTACTGAAGTGAGAACAGGGCACCGAGGTCTAGTCAGGGACTTTCTGAAAGTTGGGGGAATGTGGAGGCTGTCATTTGGGCTGACTTGGCTACACAGCATGCTGGGATCTCAATGGTGGGTGAGCACTGAAAGAATGAGCTAAAAATTGGCAGTGACCAAGCAACAGGGATTAATTTGGGTTTTGGCTCAGCCCCAAGGAAAGAAGCCAGCTGTCCAAACCACAAACTAAGGTCTGACACGGGCTGGTGCCAGTGTTCAAATCTGCCAGCAGGGGCCCGGTGCCTGTGTCTCCTGTCAGGCAGGACCAGGCAAAATTGCAGGGACAAATCCCATGAGCTACGGTAGGTCGCTGGACATGGCAGGTCTTACCTAGGGCGATGGTTATTGTGGCAAAGGCTGAATGAAAGCACAGACTGAGCGTCAATGTCGAGTCTTCGAGAGCAAATCTAAAATTGGGTCATCAAATGAGTTTGACTGAGAATAAAGTTAAAGAGCTTGATGGGAAATCATGAAACTAGGAAGCAAGAGAAGAATGGAGGATCCAGGTATATAGGATACCTCCCAAAGCAGTTTCATAGCAAACTGTAAGCTTGTGTGTAAGCACTATATATATATACACACACACATATATATACACACATGTGTATATATATTTACACGTGTGTGTGTGTGTGTGTATATAGTGACCTTATAGGTAGTAGTCCCAACATGGGCTGACATACATGTGCTTGAGCATTAAAGGGGGACTGACAGGAAGCAAGGCAATAACACACAGCCATCTCTAGGTATCGGTCATGCATGTAGTCAAGCAGGACGGGGTTCATGGTTCTGGGAAAGTCCTGGCCAACTGACTACAAGACTCCATCTAGCAACTGGAGGGACCAGGCCCAGCCTCCAGGAAGGGGAGGTAGGCAAGGCCCCAGGAGGGATATGAGGTCCTCAGCAAAGTAACCCGGGGTCAGGGCAGAGCTTCAGTCGCAGAAATAAAAGTCAGGAGCCAGGGCAGACACACAGTCACATAGACAGGGCACACACGTATGAGGGTGAGATGGGAAGCTGGAGCTTGTTGGACCCACTCCAGATGTAGCTGATATTGGGCAGGGGCAGTGAGACTTTGGGGTGGCAGAGTTTGATCTATACTCTGGACTTGACTAATTGGGGTTTAGTCTTGATGCTGCCATTTGCTGACTGTGAGACCATCAGCTAGTTAATCAACATCTCTGAGTTGTGGTTGCCTTATTTTTAAGATGGGGATAACAACATGTACTTGGCAAGGTTGTTGTGATGATTCAATGATGCAACGTGTATGACGCGCCAAGCTCAGTGCCTGGCACCATCATAGGTGCTCCATAAACAGAGCTATTACTATCATTAAGACTAAATCCAAACCACACCTGCAGGGAGGGAAGCAGGGATGGGGCTTGAAATACACTGCCAGGCTGGGCTGGATCACCAAAGTAACTAGGGGATGCTGAGCCTGGGTGTGCAAGGCTGGATGGTGCTGGGAGAGTCAAGGACTAGGACTGGACTGGGTCCTGTGGAAAAAGCAAGGGCTATATTTCCCAAACAGAATGTCATGTTCAGAGAAGGACCAGCTGTGAGGCGCCAATTTACCGTCCTTTTTCCGGTTCGAGGAGTACTAAGCCTACAGGCAGAGTCCAAACAGCCTTTGCAGAAACAGGAAAGAGACACAGGATTAGGTAACAAATCAGCCCATTGTGCAAAGAGTCAGTGCACCCTGTCATCCAAAAATTACCCTCTCTCCTTCATTCAGGGGCAGTGCTCCCCAAAATTTTACCATCATATACTAATTTCTTTTTTTCTTTCCTTTGAAATGGAATCTCGCTGTGTCTCCCAGGCTGGAGTCAGTGGCGCGATCTCAGCTCACTGCAACCTCCACCTCAGGCTTCAAGCAATTCTCCTGCCTCAGCTTACTGAGTAGCTGGGACTGCAGGCCTGTGACACCACGTTCAGCTAATTTTTTGTATTTTTAGTACAGACAAGGTTTCACTGTGTTAGCCAGGATGGCCTTGATCTCCTGACCTTGTGATCTGCCTTCCTCGGCCTCCCAAAGTTCTGGATTACAGGCGTGAGCCACTGCACTTGGCCTACCATCATATATTAATTTAAGTTAAATATTCTTGTCCGAAGGCATAATTGTTCTAAATGTCAGTGTTGCAGGATGTAGGACAAATCGAGTCACTCACAGTTTGTGTATCCAGGCCTTGATCTGCTGAGATGCCTACAACTCACCAAGAGGGCTTATAGAAGCATGGACATTTCCCAGGCACAGGGCAGCTGGTGAAAGAGAAGAAGAAGCATCTGTAGGACTTTGAAGTCTTGGGAAGGAATTAGGAAAAGGTGGAAGCTCACAGAGTGTTTGTTCTCCTCTTCCTGCTGACATTGGCAGGGTTTCCTGGGATCTAGTTTATACATTCAGTTCTCTCTCTGGCATAGAAGGTCTTGAGCAGCTTGAGAACCAGCACCTGGTTGTGAGGACAACGGTCTAGAAAGGGAGAGGGACACTGTCGGTACGATTTCCTCTCCTTGGAGCTCAAGCATCTGATGCGACCCTCTTCCTTGGTCTCCAGACTTCCCCTAAAGAAGCTAATACCTGTAATCCTTAGCTATAAAGCTAGCTGAGGTAGCTCTGAATTTAGGTGTCAGTGCCACATTGGAAATGCATATGCGTGATTGGCTTGTAAAGGCAGAGTTTTTGTTGTTTTGAGACGGGATCTCACTATGGTGCCCAGGTTGGCCACGAACTCCTGGGCTCAAGTGATCCTCCCACCTCAGCCTCCTGAGTAGCTGAGACTAAAGGTGCATGCCACTGTGCCAGCTCAAAGGCAAGTTTTTTTTTCTTACCTGTGTGGTCCAATACAGTGGCCCTAGCCGTGTGTAGCTGTTTCAAATTGAGATGTGCTGTTAGTGTAAAATATACAACAGAGTTCAAAGACTCATTACGAAAAAGACAAAATAATGTGGCCGAATGTGGTGGCTCATTCCTGTAATCCCAACACTGGGCCAAGGCAGGAGGACTGCTTGAGCCCAAAAGTTCTAGATTACAGTGAGCTATGTTCACGCTAATGCACGCCAACCTTGGTGACAGAGCAAGACCTTGTCTCTAAAAAACTAAATAATAATAATAATAAGTAAATAGATGAAAGAACATGAAATGTCTTTTAATAATATTGTACATTAATTCCATGTTGAAATGATATTTGGGATATGTTAGGTTAAATAAAATATATTATTAAAATGAATTTCACTTTTTAAAGTTTTTAATGTGACTACTAAAAATTTTGAAATTTCATATTTTGTATTATAATACATATTTTGTATGATAACATGCAATATAGATAATATGCAATATAATATACAATGTAATACTTATTATATTTCTGTTAGGCAGCACTGTCTTAAACAAATTGATGAGTTTGTTTTGCCCATGGAGCCCCCACTTGAAAGGTCTGGCCACTCCCGTGGTGACTCATCAACCTGGTGGGTACCTGACCTTTGGCTAGTCGCAAAAGATTCAGCTCATCTGGGGAGAGGCAGGGTGATAGCCCCAGACAGCCAAAGATAACTGGATATTCCCTCTATCCCTGCTGCTGGAATCTTTTAGAAGTGCTGTCTCGCTTCATGTCAGACACACAGGACACTTAGGCGGCTGAGAATCTCTCCAAGCCTTTGTCTGCCCATCACCACCTAATGGCCACTGCCTGGTTGTGAGGAAACAGAAATTCTTAGCCTCCTGTTTTTCACCTGTTGGTACTCTGGAGGGACAGCATTGCTATTAAGACACCTTATGTTGTTTTTACCTTGGTAAGTTCGAGGCTCTGAATTAAGACTCTCTCATCTGGATCAATAAACCTGCTCTAGCTCCACCTCAAAAATGCACAAATTACCCCTTTGTAAGACTCATAAAGGCACAAACCTCACCTTGTTTCTTTATTCATTAAAAAAAATATTCAAGTAGCATCTACTACTGGAAGAGAAGAGAAGAGCTTACAAGACAGACATCTGGCTCTGCCTGCCAGCAGCCTTCCAAGAGTCCATCGCTTCTTCCTTCTTGAAAACCTTGCTTCACTTGGCCTGTAGACCTTCCTTTATCTCACTTTGTTCTTTCCATCTTCCTTTCTTCCTTTCCTTCCTTCCTTCCTTCCTTCCTTTCTCTCTCTCTCTCTTTCTTTCTTTCTTTCTTTCTTTCTTTCTTTCTTTCTTTCTTTCTTTCTTTCTTTCTTTCTTTCTTTCTTTATTTCTCCTTCTCTCTTTCTCTGTTTCTCTCTTTTGTTCTTTCTTTTGAGGGAGAGTCTCGCTCTGTCACCCAGGGTGAAGTGCAGTGGCCCAACCTTGGCTCACTACAACCTCTGCCTCCTGGATTCAAACGATCCTCCTGCCTCAGTCTCCCAAAGTATTGGGATTATAGGCATGAGCCACTGCACCCAGCTAATAGTTTCCTAACTGATCTCATTGCTATAATCCTTGTCATCTTATATAGCCTATTCTTAGGTCAACTGTCAGAGTGATCCTCGAAAAATGTAAGTTATAGCAAATCACTCCCCTCCTCAGAACTCTCCAACAACTTCCACGTCTCTCTGAGTGAAATATAAAGTATTTACTGAGTCTACCAGCCCTCATACACTTGCTCTCTCCAGTTTAGCCACTCTGGCCTCCTTGCTTTTCTCAAACATGCCAGCCAAGCTTCTCCCACTTCACAGCCTTTCAACTTACTGTTGCCTCTACCTAGAAAACTCTTGCTCCAGATAACTGCATGGCTTGGCTCCTTACATTCTTCAGGTCTCTGCTGAGATGTCACCTGGGGGAGACCTTTCCTGATCATCTCTCAGAAAGCAGCATCCTGCACCCTACCTTTCTATTCCTTTATCCTGCTGGATTTTTCCTCCTGGTGCTCATCTTCACCTGACATGTTGTACATTCACTTGCACATTGACTGTCTGCCTCCATTGGAATGTCAGTTCCCTGACAACAGAGATTGCATCTTTTCGTTCATTGCTGCCTCCCAGTATTTGCTACAGTGTCTGGCACATTGTAAGTGCTCAATAAATATTTGTTGAATGCATGAAGGCCAAGAAATGGTTCTCCTGGCCGGGCGCGGTGGCTCAAGCCTGTAATCCCAGCACTTTGGGAGGCCGAGACGGGCGGATCACGAGGTCAGGAGATCGAGACCATCCTGGTTCACACGGTGAAACCCCGTCTCTAGTAAAAAATACAAAAAAAAAACCAGCCGGGCGAGGTGGTGGCGCCTGTAGTCCCAGCTACTCGGGAGGCTGAGACAGGAGAATGGCCTGAACCCGGGGGGGCGGAGCTTGCAGTGAGCTGAGATCCGGCCACTGCACTCCAGCCTGGGCAACAGAGTGAGACTCCGTCTCCAAAAAAAAAAAAAAAAAAAAAAAAAAAAAAAAAAAAAAAAAAAGAAATGGTTCTCCTTTGTAAAGATGATAAGAGGCAGACAATAAACAAGTAGAAGAAAAACTACATATCATCACCAACTGTGGCAAGTGCTGTGAGAAAACCAAGAGATATAGTAATGGAGAGCTTGCTTTACGTAGATTTTCCAGGTGGTCAAAGGGGAGTTTCTGAAACAAGTGACATTCAGGTTGGGATGAAAAGGAGGAGATAGAGCCAACCCTGCAAATTGAAGGAGAAGACCATGCTGTGGGGGAGGGAAAATAGCACATTCAAAAATCCTGAGGCAGAAATGAGTTTGATGTCTTCAAAGAATTGAGAGGGCAGGCCCAGCGCGGTGACTCACGCCTATTATCCCAGCACTTTGGGAGGCCGAGGCGGGTGGATCATCTGAGGTCAGGAGTTCGAGACCAGTCTGACCAACATGGCGAAACCCCGTTTCTACTAAAAATACAAAAAATACCCCGGCATGGTGGCAGGTGCCTGTAATTCCAGCTACTCAGGAGGCTGAGGCAGGAGAATCACTTGAACCTGGCAGGTGGAGGTTGCAGTGAGCTGAGATCACACAACTGGACTCCAACCTGGGCAACAAGAGCAAAAGTCTATCTAAAAATTAAAAAAAAAGGATTGAGAGGGAACTAATGGGGAATGAAGAAAATGACGTGTGATGTTGAAGGGGTGTTTAGGCCAAATCATAAAAGATCTGGTGGGCTATGGTAGAGTTTAGATTTTCTTCACAGTTTTGTCTAAGTCTGGACCTGTTAGTAGCAATTTGAGGGGAAAATCTTAGATGGTATCCAGATGGTGGAATCTGGGTTTCTGGACCATTAACTTAAGCTTCTGCATAAAGTTTCTTAGATAGAAATAGAGTGGCCTTCACAAGGCCCACAGACTGATCCTCCTACAACAGGGCTTCCAAGACAGTAATTCCTGTAAAAGAAACAACAGCCTCCTCCCTCTATCAGAGCAGGTCCGCAACACTCCAACTCTTCTGTTATGTGGTCCCTCTTTCATTAGGTAGCTGGCCTGATCTCCAGCTACAATAAATTGTCCCAGATAGCATTTCCAATCCAGTGGCCTGGTCCCTATTCTCTTTCCTGCATTTTTGTAGCTACCTGGGGGCTTTTGCTTGTGTTGTTTCTCTGCAAAGAAATGTCCTGTGCTTCATCCACATGTCTAAAACCCAGCTCTAATTCTAAGGTAACTAACTATAAGATCAGGTATATAGGCCTAGGTCATGATCTAAAAGTTAGTTTATTACTATAGTAAGCTGGATAATGGCCTCCCAGAAAGACTTCCACATCCTAATCTCTGGAACCTGTAAACTTGACTTTATATGCGAAACAGCACTTTGCAGGAGTGACTAAGGGTTCTGACTTGGGGAGATCATCCTGAATTATCTGAGTGGAACCTGAAAGCAATCACACATGTTCTTACAAGAGGAAGGCACAGGGCCAGGTGTGGTGGCTCACGCCTGTAATCCCAACACTTTGGGAGGCTGAAGCAGGCAGATCACCTGAGGTCAGGAGTTTGAGACCAGCCTGACCAACATGGAGAAATCCCTTCTCCACTAAAAATAAAAAAAAATACAAAATATAAAAATCAGCTGGGCATGGTGGCATGCACCTGTAATCCCAGCTACTCGGGAGGCTGAGGCAGGAGAATCACTTGGACCCAGGAGGTAGAGGTTGCGGTGAGCCGAGAGCATGCCATTGCATTGCAGCCTGGGCAACAACAATGAAACTTCATCTAAAAAAAAAAGGAAAAAAAAAAAGAGGAAGGCACAGAGAGAACCCACAGACAGGAAAGCAGAAGGCAATGTGACCACAAAGGCAGAAACTGGAGTGAGGCAGCCACAAGCCAAGGAATACCAGCAGCCACCAAAAGCTGGAAGAGGCAAGGCCCAGATTCCCCCAACCAGAGCCTGCAGAGAGAGTGAGTGTGACTCTGCCCACACCTTGATTTGGGCCCAGTGATCATGATTTTGGATTTCTGGCCTCCAGAACGGTGACAGAATAGATTTCTGTTGCTGTAAGCCACCAAGTTTGTGGTCATTTGTTGCAACAGCTACAGGAAACAAATGCAGTTACCTTGTCGTGTACCTTGGCATCTGTACTTCATGTCGTCCTTATTGCTCCCCTGTTGCCTTTCCTGCTGAATTGCCAGGTTGGCACTCCATATCTAAGGGTTCCACATCTACGGATTCCACCAACCTCAGATGGAAAATGTAGTTAGAACTAGAAGGGTTGTGTCTGTACGGAGCATGTACAGAATCTTTTTCTTGTCATTATTCCCTAAACAACACAGGATCAAAACAATTTACATGACAAGTATGTCATATTGGTATTTTAAGTAATCTAGAGATGATTTAAAGTATACGGAGGGGTGTGCATAGGTTATATGCAAAAACTACACCATTTTATATTCAAGACTTGAGCATCCACAGATTTTGGTATCCTTGGAGTCCTGGATCCAAGGATATCGAGGGATGACTGTAGTTCCTGCTCTTAATTAGGTTCGATCAATATATCATAAAAATTCCCAGAGAAATTAAATTACAGGTCAAGGCTATGAAGCTAACAGGGGTATCTTGGATCCTGGATCAAATCCTCCAAGGATATCAAGGGACGACTGTAGTTCCTGTTCTCTTACCCTTCTTAATGTTATATGTGCTCATATTTACTGTGTGCTAGTTTCACAGGTTTAGGTAGATATTTTATCTGTCCCACTCTCTTCATTTTAAAGTCACATTATCAAGTCAGACAGGCTCCAGGCAAATAAATTCTTGGTAGCAGCATGTGGGATAGATCCTGGTAGGCAGGCCTGGGAGCCAGAGAGACCAGCTAGGAGGCCAGGTCCGTGATTCATAAATGAGGTGATGGAGGTGTGGACTAGTAGGTGGTTTTAGCTGGTTAGTTTGTTCTGTTTTTTGAACTTTGGTAATCCTAAGTGCCTGGAATTGTGATGACTAAAGGCAGAAAACAAAGTCCCCCCAGGCATTACTGTGCCCAGGGCGTAAGGGACCTGAAATGTTAGAAAAGAACTGATAGGACTTAATAGCTGAATGGAATGAAAAAAATCGAAGCACAAGGTTTTAAGCCTGAATCACTGAGAAAATAGTACTTTTTATAGCAACAGAAAAATTAGGAAGCAATGAGGGTTGTAGAGAGAAAATTATGAATTCTTTATTTGAAATGTTGAATTTTAGGTGAGATGAAATAACTACTTGAAAGCCATCTCCCCTGGGAAGTTCCCCCCAACCACACATCCAAGTCTGAAAGTCTGATGCTTCCAGAATCCCCTGGTTGTGCTTTTTTCCGAGAACTGATAACCCTATATTATGAGTATGGGTCTACTTTTCCATCTTCCTGACAGTCTGAGTTCCTTAAAAGATGAGATTGTGGCCAGGCATGGTGGTGGCTGACGCCTGTAATCCCAGCACTTTGGGAGGCCGAGGCGGGTGGATCACCTGAGGTCAGGAGTTCGAGACCAGCCTGACTAACATGGTGAAACCTCATCTCTACTAAAAAAAAATACAAAACTTAGGTGATCGTGGTGACGTGCACCTGTAATCCCAGCTACTTGAGAGGCTGAGGCTGGGGAATCACTTGAACCAGGGAGGCAGAGGTTGCAGTGAGCCAAGATCGAGCCACTGCACTCCAGCCTGGGCAACAGAGCAAGACTGTGTCAAAAAAAAAAAAAGATGAGATCATGTCTTAATAAATCTCCGGCCTCAAATATACTACTTGGTACCTAGTAGATGCCCAATCAGTAAATTTTCAATGAATTAGCAAGCAGGGTTGAGCTCAGACAAGAGGTGTAGGTTGGAAATGAAGATCTTGGAGTTTCCTTTCATAAGTGAGAGTTAAAGTCAAGATAAATAGCACCACCGAAAGAAACGACAGTTTGCTCTGTCATTGACTGAGTTCTTCAATAATAGGAAATAGTTCTAGCTAAGTAGATTTTTAAAACTTTGGCCTAAGAATCAGGTGCCAGGGATCAATATCTGAATAAGGAAGAAGACAGGAGTCCGAGACTGTCATCTCTCCAGGGCTGTCATGAAACTAAAAGTCATTTTTCATTTATCAGCCAGTTCAAGGTTCACTCATCCTTATCAATGTGGTCACGCAACATTATAATAAGCGTCGGTCAGAGGCACAAAGATGTTCTGCATGTGATATTTCTGACTTCTGGGTACGTGTACTTATATTTTGTGCCATATCAAAAATCGGTCAGGTGGGAAACTATAGAGGGAATATACTTTTTTTCTTGGATATTGCGACTTCTAAAAAGCTGCCAAAGACATGGGAGGATTCCTTAAAATATATTTCAAGGCACTACTTTAGAACTCTCTTTCTTATATTTCCAGCTAGATCCTTTTTACACATACCCCTTGTAGGCATCAGGGCTGGGGTCAAATTCTTTTGAATGTCAAAAAAGATTGATAATAATCCTGGCTGTTTTAGATACCACTGTTAGCTTCATAGCCTTGACCTGTAATTGAATTTCCCTGGGAATTTTATGATACATTGATTGAACCTAATTAAGTCAAGGATCTGCTCTCCATTATCTGCCTTCACAGCCTCTACACAGAGCCATTCAATCCAAACAACATTTAGTAAGTTCCTAATAAGTACGGAGCCCTGTGCTGGGCCTCTGCAAAACATAAAGATGAATAAGCTGTAGTCACTCGTTCTTCAGCAGTCCAGTCTTGGAACAGTTAGGGTGCATACACATAAACTTGCATACAAGAAAACTAAAGCAAACACTCTAGAAGAAATGTACAGACCTACAACCTTAGCGCAAAGTTGGCCATTAATTACTGGGTGGAAATGGTGAAGACTGAAATTACTTGTTTGAAAAGATAATGACTCATTCTACACACTTTCAAGCATTTGTTCTTTAAACAGAGTGTAAGGAATACTGACTCACTTGGTATTACATACCCCTGTCATTTCCTTCATAATTAACCCAGGCACATTCTTCTGGTAACCATCATTCTTGTTTCTCCACTTCTGGAGTTCCCATTTGAACATACACGGGGTTGGGGGATAATCTCCTAGGGTATGCAGGAACATTTTTAGGATGACCCTGGGTAACTTTTGTTTCCTTAGCTGCAAAATCTCTTTTTCACATTCTCATTACTTGATTGCCAGTTCCAATAGGTCAGCTCCATGTTGCCCTGAAACTCTGGGCCACTGAGTTTCAACATTCTTGTGTGTGACTCTCCTTTCCACAGGACTTTCCCTAGTACCTTAGCAAAGACTGTGTAGTGCTGAGTTAACATACTTCACAATTCTTTCCTGTTCCTTCGTCATGAGAGACACGAATGTTCTTACAAATCAACTACCATCAAGGCTCCAAGCCAGGCATTTAAGAATTGGATGACCCAAACTTTTATTTTTAAATTAAATTAAATTTTTTTTTTAAGACCGGATCTTGCTCCATTGCCCAGGCTGGAGTGCAGTGGCACCATCATTGCTAGCCCGAAATCCTGGACTCAAAGGATCCTCCCACCTCAGGTTCCTGAGTGGCTAGGACTACAGGCACATAACACTATGCCCAGCTAATTTTTTAGTGTTTTGCAGAGACAAGATCTTTCTATGTTGCCCAGGCTGATCTCAAACTCCTGGCCTTGAGTGATCCTCACACCACAGCCTCCCAAAGAATTGGGATCACAGGCATGAAATACCATGCCTGGCCACAAACTTTTAAACAGACATCTCTGACCGGGAACAGTGGCTCACACCTGTAATCTCAGAACTTTGGAAGGCTGAGGGCAGGTCACTCGAGTTCAGGAATTCAAGACCAGCCTGGCCAACATGGTGAAACTCTCTCTAATAAAAATACAAAAATCAATTGGGTGTGGTGGCAGGCACCTGTAGTCCCAGCTACTTGGGAGGCTGAGGCAGGAGAATTGCTTGAACCCAGGAGGCAGAGGTTGTAGTGAGCTGAGATCGTGCCACTGCACCCCAGCCTAGGTGACAGAGCAAGACTCCATCTCAAAAAGAAATGCATACATAAATAAAATAAATAGACATCTCTCTACCTTAAGTTTTGAGAAAAAAGAAATAGGTTTGAGGAAAATACAGCTATTTCCTTAGAATATCATTTGACATACTGCTATCATATAACTTCAAGGTAAATGGTATTAGATTTGTATATATGTGTCTGTATATATGTATAGATGTGTATGTATGTGTATCCATCCTAACGCCTATATATACAATGTGTATGTGTGTAAACTTGTAATTTTACACTTCATGGTTATTTTCAGAAACTGCACCCGTAATTAGAGCAGACTACAACCAGGCACTAAGTGCTTTGATTGCATCACGCAGACTTCCAGACTTAAACTGTACGTGTGGTTAATTTAGAAAGTGATCACCATGCTTTCCCTTTGCATAGTAGCTTGAGAAAGTCACTTAATCTAAGACTTTGTTACTTTTACAAAATGAGAATGATAATATCTGCCCTTCAGAGCTTTCAAGGTGATTATGAGGAGCAAATAGGATGATGTTGGTAAAACCGCCTTATCTAAATGAAGGGAGTTGTGATTGTTATTCAAGCATCTTCTAGACCTTTGGGGTCCTGTGCCTTTTGCAGACCGTCTGGCAAGTTAGCCATTGAGAGCATTGAAAGTAGACTTCTTTGTGTCTTTCCATTAAAATTACATGTAATCTTGGACCCTAAAACATCTAAGACCAGAAGCTAGTCCTCTCAGAAAATTCTAGAAACTTACCTGTCACTTATTTATTCAATGAGTGTTTTATTAAATGCTCCTCTGTGCCAGGCATAGCAAGAGACCTTGGAGATACTAAGACAAATAATTGACAGTCCCTGCCTCCCATCTAGCAGAATATTGGCTTGGAATCTAACAGAAAGAAATCAATCAATAAGATGTTATAGGCACTAAATAGAGGCATGTGTGGAGGAGAAACAGCAGAGAGGAGGGAGTGGTTGAATCTAGCAGTGGGTGGGAGTATGCTGAACTTTGCTGATTGCCTCCCTAACAATCATGCTTCCCCCTTCCCCACACCACCTCCCACTACATCAACTTGAAAGTCAAATACCGTACTCCCTCTCTCACCCTTCCTAGCAACTAAACATGCATGTGACATAGAAGGATTCAATGTAAGTGTGTTGTGTAACAGCTGGGTTGTTTCTGGGAAAGTATTGCTTTCTTAATAAAGGACTTGTGACTGTGTTTTTCAGACATAGCCACAGCAATATCTCCTACCCTATGTGCTCTTCTCATAATGTGCTCTTAAAACTCCCCCTCTCAGCTGGGCTCAGTGACTCACACCTATAATCCCAGCAATTTGGGAGGCCAAGGTGGGCCGATTGTTTCAGCTCATGAGTTTGAGACCAGCCTGAACAACAGGGCAAAAATCCTGTCTTTACAAAAAACAGCCAAGCATGGTGGCGCGTGCCTGTAGTTCCAGCTACTCCGGATGCTGAGGTAGGAGGATGGCTTGAGCCTGGAGGCACGCCACTATACCCCAGCCTGGGCGATACAGCCAGACCTTGTCTCAAAAAACAAAAACAAACCCCAAAACTTCTACTTTTAAAAGATGGGGTCAGGCTGAGTGCAGTAGTTCATGCCTATAATCTGGCATAGGAGATCAAGGAGGGAGGATGTCTGGAGCCCAGAAAGTGAAGATTGCAGTGAGCTGAGATCAGCACTGCACTCCAACCTGGGTGACAGAGGAAGACTCTGGAGAGAGAGAGAGAGAGAGAGAGAGAGAGACAGACAGACAGACAGACAGACACAGAGAGAGAGACAGAGAGAGAGAGAGAAAGAGAGAGAGAGAGAGAGAGAGAGAGAGAGATGGAGTCAGTGTCCTCTTTCCTCTTCCTTGACCCTGGAGTGAACTTTATGATTGTCTTAGCCAGTAGAGTGCAATGGAAGTGACAACATGTGACATCTGAAACTAGATAATAAAAATTCCATGCATGTCCACCACTTTGTTCTTTCAGAATAGTTGCTTCCGGAATCCAGCAGCCATGTTGTGAGGAAGCCCAAACTAGCCCATGCCAAGAGACCACACGGAAAGGCCACATGCAGATGTTTTGAGTCCCAGCCAGTAGTTAGCATCAACCAGACATGTAAGTGAGAACATCACACAATAATTGCAGCCCCGGCCCCTGAGTCATCCTCAGCCTTTGAACCTTCCTAGCAGAGACCCCAGACACCGTGGAGCAGAGACAACCTTTCCCTACTACACTCTGCACCAATTCCTGTGCCATGGAATCTGTGGACATAATAAAATGGTTGATGTGTGCCACTTAGTGTTGGGGTGGTTTGCTTCACAACTCTGGTAACTGGAATATAGATGTGGCTGGCATTACCATTTCTCCTTTCTTCCAGCCTGGATTCTAGGAGCTGGGCAGGGGTATGAGCAGAGACATCTTACCATCATGTGGTAAAAGCGTAATGTTGGCTTTGATGTTATGGATTTGCTAAACCAACACCCACAAATGTTTATCTCCAGGCCTCTTGGAATATGGGAGAAAAAAAAAAAAAAAACCCCTCTTGTTTATTTAAGCCATCCTATGCCAAGTTATCTGTTACTTGTAGTTAGAAGAGCCCCTGCTGGAAAGATCTGGTAGATCAGTGAGGGATAAAACTTGATTTTTAAAATGTTAATGAATGTCTAATCAGAATAAAAGTAGAGATAGCAATTATAGCCTACTCTTCTAAGAAGTTTGACTATGAAGAAAATGAGAGAAACGAATTAGTAGCTAGGGGAATCCTAAGGGCAAATTTTATAGTCTGTGAGGAAATATCTAGTAGAACCAGAAAGATTAAAAACTGGAGCAACAATAACCTCAGCAATTACTGGTACAGTTCAGCCTTGTGTTGGCCCTCCTGTCTTCAACAAGTCTCAAAGACGCTCTTGGAAATTTTCAAAGCAGGGCTGGCTTCATTGGCTTGTGACCTGTGCAGCTTCACAGGGCTCCTTGCTTAGTGGGATCCTGTATTTGATTTAATGCTCTGCTGTCACTGTCTTGAAATTAGTAATTTTTGAACAAGGAACCCTATGTTTTCATTTTGCACTAAGTCACATAAATAATGTAGTCAGTCTCACTTAAAAATGTTTCTGCTTCCATTCATGCGAAGATGTTTAGAAACAACTTGGAGGCCAGGCATGGTGGCTCACACCTGTAACTCCCAGCACTTTGGCAGGCCAAGGCAGGAGGGTCACTTGAACCCAGGAGTTTGAGACCAGCCTGGGCAACATGGTAAGACCCAGTCACCATGTAAAAATGTTTAAAATTAGCCAGATATGGTGGCACGTGCCTGTAGCCCCAGCTACTCACCGGGCTAAGGCAGGAGAATTGTTTGAATCTTGGAGGTCAAGGTTGCACTGAGTTGTAATTGAGCCTCTGCATTCCAGCCTGGATGACAAAGTGAGACTCTGTCTCAAAAAAAAATAAAAATTAAAAAATTAAAAAAATTAAAAAGAGAGAGAGAGAGAAAGAAGCAACTTGGACTTTGATTACCAATGGATCTCAGTCTTAAAGTCACTATATTTTTCCGACTTTTTTCACAAGGCCCTTGGGTCCCTTGAATTTATTCTGTGTATTTATGTAAACCAGCATAGCCATTGTTGTTGGAGGTCTACATTCTTCTGATTTTAAATAACAAGGTATATGTCATGCATACAGTGATTCTTGAACAGCATAGGTTTGAACTTATGTGTGGGTCCACTTATTTGTGAATTTTTTTTTTCAATAAAAGTCTAGGGTGTGTCTGTCTCTCCTGCTTTCCCTTCCACCTCTTCCACCTCTTCCACCTCTTCTGCCTCTGCCACCCCAAGACAGCAAGACCAACCCTCCTCTACCTCCTCCTCCTCAGTCTACTCAATGTGAAGACAACAAAGATGAGGAACTTCATGACAGTCCACTTCCACTTAATGAATAGTAAATATATCTTCTCTTTCTTACAATGTTCTTAATAACATTTTTTTATTTAGCTTACTTTATTGTAAGAAAAAAGTATATGATAATATAACATACAAAATATGTGCTAATTGACTGTTTATGTTATTGGTAAGGCTTCCAGTCAACAGTAGGCTATTAGTAATTCAGTTTTTAGGGAGTCAAAAATTATAGTCAGATTTTCAACTGAACATGGGGCTGGGGGTTGGCGCCCCTAACCCCACCCAGTGTTGTTCAAGGGTCAACTGTACATATTCTCAGATGGACATTAAGACAGCAGCCTTTCTACCAGGGAAATTTTCCAGCCCTGCGGAATCCTGGCTAGATGATTGCAAACCGAGTTAGACTCCTTATTAAAACCCTGCCATTTCAGCCTGTGTATACTCCACCCACCATCTGTATCACAACAGCCAATCACACTCACAAAGCTGTGTATCTGTTCCTCAAGAACTATGCCACACATCACCCAGATGATTGGGCAGCTTGGCAGCCCACTACTGACTAATACCTTCCATATGACCAACTAAAACATTGCTTCCATAGTAACTATGGCTTCTCCCAGCCATTCTTTCCACCACCTACCACGGAATTACAATCAGGCCTATAGCATAAGCTCCAGGTCAATCTCTGGCATATAATTCATGGGGCAAAGACTTGGTATGAGGTCTCTAAAAAAAATGCAACTAACTAAAGGAGATCCTTTATAGGTAGAATGGCCTTGGTTGCTCTATGATATAGTTTGGATATTTGTCTCCACCTAAATCTCATACAGAATTGTAATCTTCAATGCTGGAGGTGTGGCCTGGTAGGAGGTGTTTGGATCATGGAGGTGGATCCCTCATGGTTTGGTGCTATCTTTGGAATAGTGAGGTCTCAAGAGATCTGGTCATTTAAAAGTGTGTGGCACCTCCTCCCTGCACGCACACTCTCCCTCTTGCTGCTGCTTTTGCCAGGTGTGCACCTGCTCCCACTTTGCCTTTCGCCATGACGCCTCGCTAGAAGCCAAGCAGACGGCAGCACCATGCTTCCTGTACAGCCTGTAGAACCATGAGCCAATTAAACCTCCTTTCTTGATAAATGACTGAGTCTCAGGTATTTCTTCATAACAATGCAAGGACAGCCTACTACAGTATACTTTTTATATCTAATCTCTCTGGCTGCCCAGAGGGCTTCAAGATGTCTCTCTCAGGGCATGAATGGCTAAAAATGGTCAAGTGAGTGAGAGTTCATCAACTTTCTTTGAGGTGGACAAACTAAACAACATCTGTTTCCTAGGTTGAGTTTACCAGAACCCAGGACTTTCCCCATTGTTCCCCATAGACATTTCCTGAGGTGGGGTAAGCAGAATGTTCTGCATAGACATCAGGTATATGCCATAATTATAGATTTGGAATTCCAGAGGCAGAGTTAATTCTCTTTCTATAGACAAGGTGACTGGGTCTCCAGCTAGCTGAGCTGTTTGCAGTCCTACCAAGAGCGAAAACTAGGAATGGGGGTGGGAGGTGTGTTGGGTGGGTGGACCACATATAATGAGAGTGTAGTTAGAGAGACAGGGGGATGGTAGTGGATGTCCATGAAGGTGTCTATGGCTCCTTCTCCCCCAGAAATAAGATGGTAGACCATTGCCAAGCTCACTCATCCTCCCCACCAGTGGGCAGGAAAATGCTGGCATCCCCCAGTGGACCTGGCTGTAACTGGCTCTGGGCTTGGGATGAGGCTGATAGTTGTTTCCAGCAAATGAGGGTATGTGCTGTGGGTCAGGGACATTGAAACAGAAACTTGGCCCTTCTCCAGTCACCTCTCCCTGTGCTAGATGGATTCATGCCTGCACTTTTGTTAGCAGGACTCGACAGCCTTTTTTTTTGTTTTTTCCTGTAGTTACTAAAGCATTTGGGACTTTTTAAAAACATACATCCCCCCAGGTCCCTCGCTACCCATGAGATGGAGTCTCACTCCGTCGCCCAGGCTGGAGTGCAGTGGCACAATCTTGGCTCACTGCAACCTCTGCCTCCCGGGTTCAAGCAATGCTCCTGCCTCAGCCTCTCAAATAGCTGGGATTACAGGCGGGTGCCACCACGCCCAGCTAATTTTTGTATTTTTAGGAGAGACAGGGTTTCACCATGTTGCCCAGGCTGGTCTGGAACTCCTGACCTCAGGTGATCCACCCACCTCGGCCTCCCAAAGCGCTGGGATTACAGGCCTGAGCCACCACTCCCGGCCTTAAAAAATACTTTTTAAAAGAGCAATTTTAGGTTCACAGCAACCCAGAGAGGATGGTACAGAGATTTCCCTTACACCCCCTTCCCTGACACATGCATAGCCTCCCCATTATCAACATCCCCACCAGAGTGGTGAATTGGTTACAACTGATGCACCTACATTGGCACATCATCATCACCCAGTATCCATAGTTTACCTTAGGGTTCACTCTTGGTGTTGTACAATCTATGAGTTTGGACAAATGTGTAATGACATGTATTCACCATTGTAGTGTCATAAAGAACAATTTCCCTGCCATAAAAATCTTCTGTGCTCTGCCTCTTCATCCCTCCCTCCCCCAAGCCCCGGGAAACCACTTATCTTTTTATTTACTATCTCCATAGCTTTGACTTGTCCAGAATGTCATGAAGTTGCAGTCATACAGTATGTGGTCCTTCGAGACTGGCTTCTTTCACTCGGTAAAATGCATTCACTTTTCCTCGATGTCTTTTTATGGCTTGATGGCTCCTTTCTTTTTAGCACTGAATAATATTCCATTCCCTGGACACATCATAGTTTATTTATTCACCTACTTAAGGGCATCTTGGTTGCTTCCAAGTTTTGGCAATTATGAATAAAGCTCAGTGACCATTTTTTTTTAAATAAATTTTTGTATTTGTTTTTAATGACAAATAGAGAAATACTATCAGAAAAATAAAAAGTAGAAAATGGAATTCTACTGACCCAGAAAGAAAAGCCACTAAAAGCCATAGGTATTCGGTAAATATCCTCAGGACCGCTTTCTGAGTCCACAATAGAGAGACCCTGTGGTTAAATGCCTACGTAGCGTGGCAGTCTGAAGTCACTGCAGCGCAAATATCTTGAACAGACACATCATGCACAGGTATACTTTTAAAATCTTCAATTTCCTCTCCCACCCACTGTCCCACACTCAACTCAACTCTTGCTTCTCAAAACCCCTCGGAAAATATCCTCCTCCAACCCTAGCCAAGGTGCCTCTTATCTTTCTCCTCCTCCTTTCCCCTCAATCCTCATCAGAAAAGCCCAAAGGAGTTCCTTTGGCAAGATAGGTCTTTGTACAGAGAATGAGGGAGAAGAAGTAACCTAGTGGGCAAGGTTAGAATTCTCTTTTGCAAGTGGAGAGAGGAGGAAAGTGAGAAATCATTTTCTTGTCTTATATGTGATTTTTTTTTTTTTTTTTTTTTTTTAGAAGGACTTTCACTCTTGTTGTCTAGGCTGGAGTGCAGTGGTGCAATCTTGGCTCATGACAACCTCTGCCTCCTGGGTTCAAGCTCCTGCCTCAGCCTCCTGAGTAGCTGGGATTACAGGCACCCACCACCACGCCCAGCTAATTTTTTTTATTTTTAACAGAGACTGGGTTTCTCCATGTTGGTCAGGCTGGTCTCAAACTCCTGACTTCAGGTGATCCACCCGCCTCAGTCTCCCAAAGTGCTAGGATTACAGGCATGAGCCACCGCGCCTAGCCTATGCATCTTTTAAAAAGTGAATGTCTTGGCCAGGCATGGTGGCTCATGCCTATAATCCCAGAACTTTGGGATGCCAAGGCGGGAGTTCAAGACCAGCCTGCCCAACATGGTAAAACCCTGTCTCTACTAAATATACAAAACTTAACCAGGCGTGGTGGCGGGCACCTGTAATTCCAGCTACTTGGGAGGCTGAGACAGGAGAATTGCTTGATACCAGGAGGTGGAGGTTGCAGTGAGCCAAGATTGTGCCACTGCACTCCAGCCTGGGCGAAAGAGTGAGACTCCATCTCAAAAAAAAAAAAAAAAGAAAAGAAAAGAAAAAAAAAAAAGTGAATGTCTTTCTACAACAATAGTTTTTGTATAGTTTCATGTATACCATGGTATAGATAAACTGTAATTTCTTTCACCAAACTACTGTTTAGTTTATTTTCAACTTTCACGTATATGGTAAAGTCTGCGATAAATTTCATTGTTACCTATATCTTTGCACAAATCCACTATTACCGACCTAGGATACGTCTCCAAAAATAGAGATTCTGGTACACTACTTAGTATGTTTTTGGCTACATATTTAAGCAGCGGCTTAAGTAGCCTACAAGTGTATTTATAGGTGAGAAAAAGTCAGAGCTAGCATGGTGATTCTGTTCTGTGGTGGCAAGGACTGAGGTTCTTATCCCATAGGTCTCCCATTTCTAGACATTGCTCTAATCTTTCTGATCTATCACATTTTTATTCCAGACAGCAAAACAGGGAAAAGGAGGAACAACAGACTACACAGCCCTGCCCTTCAAGGGCTTCACCCTGAGGTTACACACATCACTTCCGCTGTCATCCCAGTGGCCTGAACTTTTTCATATACCTATTCCTGGCTGCCAGAGGAGGTAGCAATATAACCTTTTTATTCTGGTAGCCTGGCTAAAAATTCTATTGCCATAGAAGAAGAAGTTAATGAGCACCCATATTTTTAAGGTTTTGGATATATATTCCCTTATCAGTCTGCAGGAAGATTGTAGCAATTTACACTTCCATCACCCTTGCCAACACAGGACGTTTTAAATATCTTGCCAAATTAATAAGTGAAGAAAATTACCATCACACTATTTCATTTTGCATTTAATTTCTAGTGATGTTGGCAACATTTTTTTTCTCCTGAAATAAATGTTATAAGTGGCTACAACAATTTATTCTGAATTCGGGGTTAAGTGGGAAGTCCAGATTTCAAGATTAAACACTCTGATCTCGAAATGCACACCATTATCCAGGGCTATTTTGTTATAGACCATTCCAATCATGGTTCTCAGGGGTGATTCCTTTCCCTTCACCATGTATGAACTTACTATTGTCAGGTAGGTCTGCCCTTGGGTTTTATGATTCCAAAGACGTGCATGGTATGTCTACGTGCAAAGGCAGCCTCCTTGAGGCTAGGGGGAGATTACTCAGACCTTGAAGGGACTGCTGCTTGTCATTCCAGCTAGACTAGGGTCACTGCTATATTTGTTCATTTGGTGGTGCAGGTCACCCAGGACCACCAATCCTAAATCACACTAGATAGCGTGAGCCAGGTCCACTAGAACTCCTGCCAGGTCTGGAAGTTATCCCCTGTATCTGTCAGAAACGCTAGGTCATGCTGGGGTAACAAAAACTCCCAAATTTCAGTGTCTTAAAACAAGGAAGATTTTGTTATGTTTATATTATTGTTAATCTTGGGTAGGTGTCACCTTTATCAAAAGATCAAGTTAATAGGGCATCACATCTGGAACATGGCCAGTCACTAACATGGTAAACATGCACTCACTCACAAAGGCTTTTCCTCAGAAGTCACAGATGTTACTTCCGCTCACATTGGCTAAAGCAAGTCATGTGGCTACACCTAATTTCAAAGGGGAAGAAAGTATAATGGCATCACATGTTCTGACATTTCCTAAGTGGGTTTCCTAAGGATCGAGGCGTGCCTCCCATTGTCTTTATTAGCCTATAGACTCCTTAAAGTCAATGGCTTACCTCATTTGCTTTGGCTGCCCAGCAACTGGCACATCTCTTAGCACATAGTACTTGTTCAGCAAACATTGATTTAATGGGAGATGAGAAAGGGGATAATATTCCTGGAGTAGCTATTATATAAAAAGATCCAGGCCAAGCGTGGTGGCTCACGCCTGTAATTCAAGCATTTTGGGAGGCTGAGGCAGGTGGATCGCCTGAGGTCAGGAGTTCAAGACCAGCCTGACCAACATGGCGAAGCCCCATCTCTACTAAAAATACAAAAAATTATCCGGGCATGGTGGCATGCACCTGTAATCCCAGCTACTCAGGAGACTGAGGCAGGAGAATCACTTCAACCCAGAGGCAGAGGTTGCAGCGAGCCGAGATCATGCCATTGCACTCCAGCCTGGGTGACAAGAGCAAAAGTCCGTCTCAACATCCAGAGGCTGGAGAGCATTGGAACAAAATGTTAAGAAAGGTGGCCCCTTGCTTAGGGCAGTCTGAGTCACCACATGGAAGGAGCTAGAGCAGCAAGTAATACGCTATTTAGGTGATATGGGGAAATAGAGGGGAAATGGCGGGTGACTAGAATCAAAGGATATTGACCCACTATTGTCATTGTCACACACCTATACGCATGTAACCTTTAATCACACACACACTTCCAGCATGTTTGAGTTCACAAGTATGTCCAGACATGTCTCTAATATATAATTTTTTTGCCAAAAAATGGGTTGTACTGTATATTCTGCATTATACTTTATCTTTTTTTCACTTCAAAATATTTTGTGAAAACTCCACATAAAAGAGTGAAGGATCTAAATATAATTTAGGATAGGGAGACTCAAATGAATTGCAATTAAAAAATAGTGACCAATAGACGAATTAATCAATGTTAGAGTGAGAACTTTGGAGTCATGATTTTTAGATCTACAGCCCTATCCAGTACATCTGAATCTACATCCCTCTGTCTGTATTTCTGTCTACCCACATACATACCTATGCATCATCTAACTAGCTACTTACTTTGCCAGCGATGATGGGCTAGGTTAGCCTCCAGTAACAAACAACTGAAATGTCAGAATCTTACGAAGTGTATTTCTCCATCCTGCTACATGTCCAGTGCAGGCTGGGAAGACTTTGCTCATCTAGCCAACTGGGAGCCAGGATGATGTAGGCTCCATTTATTTCACCCAACAGAGAGACAGAATATAGCAAAGCACACCCTAGTTCTTAAAGCTTCATTCTGAAGTGATACATGTTTTTACTCCCATTCACAATGTATCGGCCAAAGGAAGTCTCAAGGCCAAGCTAACTCCAAAGCAGAACTCCTGCCATGCAACCCTACCACATTCCCAAAAGAAACCAGAACATTTGCAAATGGCCCAGATGACACTCTGTTTATTTGTTTGAATTTCTAAACAATTTGGCAGTAGAAACTGGGTTGGAATGGAGAGTAAAATCTTTCCTGATTTGAAAATCCTTTAAGAGGATCAAATGATTTAACCATATTAGTCAGAGTTTGCATCATAAACCATTTCCATTTCTATCTAAAACTATACTTTGTCCCTCCCCTTAATCCTCTGCTCATATGATATCAAACAAACCAGAAAGTAAAGAAGTATCTGGCACTGCTAACACAGAGGGCAATTTTGTGATACGCTAAAAAGCCCAGTGTTACTCATTCTAGGTGATCTAAAACAAAATATGAATTTTGATTATTTAAATACTTTAAAAATTATCTTAGATAATTGAATCTTAACATAAAGCACTATTGGAAGTAATTCACATCAGGAAACTATTATGCAAATAATATCAATCAATAATAATATGTCACTTTGCCACCAGTTTATTTCAGATGTTCTCTACTGAATATATTGACTGCTGAAATGTTTGAGGTCTTTTTCAAAAAGTAGTAGACTATATAGATTATAAGAAAACTACATCTGTAGCTGCTATATGATGTGTCTAAGGTATTTATGACCTGTTGAATTTATTGGTGGATCCTAAGAGACCTTGGCCTTGGGGAGGAGAACAATGGAATAGGTCATCAAAGGGCAACTGAGACAAGGACAAGTTGTGTATCCCCTGGAAGCAAGGTGTCCAGCCATCTGTCAGGTCGGGGCTGGGATGAAAGCCATAGCAGCTTGTTGAACCCTGTTGGAAGCTATAGATTTTGGGCAAACAGGTTCCAGTGATGAACCTATTTTTTTTTTTTTTTTTTTTTTTTGAGATGGAGTTTCACTCTTGTTGCCCAGGCTGGAGTGCAATGGTAAGCTCTTGGCTCACTGCAACCTCTGCCTTCTGGGTTCAAGTGATTCTCCTGCCTCAGCCACCCCAGTAGCTGAGATTACAAGTGCCTGCCACCACACCTAGCTAATTTTTGTATTTTTAGTAGAGACAGAGTTTCACCATATTGGCCAAGCTGGTCTCGAACTCCTGACCTCAGGTGATACACCCGCCTCGGCCTCCCAAAGTGCTGGGACGTGAGCCACCATGCCCGGTCCCAGTGATGACCTTTGATGAAACTAGGCACAAATGTTTATTTAGAACCAACCTCATCAACCCACTAGTAAATACACACCAGGCATGAGAAGAGAAAACTGGGAGAGATGGTAGGACCATCCCTGCAAACAGGGATGACAGTTTGCAACTCTCGGAAAGGAAAAGCATGAATATGTTCCTATGTATTAAAAAACTCTAACTCCATTTTAATGGCTTTGCAACATCTTAGTGATTTGCTGACATTGATTCATTTTCTTCTTGTTAGTCATTAAGTTTATTTCTAATATTTCATTATTATAGATTATATTGAAATATATTCATAAAACTTTGTCTACATTTCAAATAATTTCACTGAGATCAATTCCTAGAAGTGAAATCATTGGGTCAAAAGACACAAACATTGTAGCAGTTTTGAAACATGACCCGAAAATTCTTTGCCACTCCTCTCGTGGAGAACCAGGGTCTATTTTCCTTCCCTTTGAATCTGGGTAGACTTATGACAACATCAACCAAGAGAGTACTCTGCCATTCAGCGTGATGGCTGGAGCACTCATGCTTGGAGCCCTGAGCCACCAGGTGAATAATCTGGCTACCCTAAGGCCACCATGCTGTGAGGAGCCAAGCCACTTGAAGGCCACATGAATCATTCCACATACCTAGTTTTTGTATCACACCAGTCCAGGTGCCAAACTTGTGAGTGAACAAAGCTTCAGCGGGTTCTAAGCACAGCTTCTGGGTCACCCCAAGCCTTCAAGTCCCCAGCCAAGGTGCTACATGTTACAGAGCAGAGAAAGTCATCCCCACTGTATGCTATCCAAATCTGATCCGCAGAATCTGCGAACACAATAAAATGGTTTTTAAAAGTCAAGTTTCTGAGTAATTTATCACACAGCTGTAGCAACTGGAACAAACATTTTTAGGGTTCTTGATATATGCTGTCAAATTGTTGTCTAAGCAGCTCATAGCAATTTGGCCTCCCACCTAGTATATATGAGCGTTCCCATCTCACTGCTCTTGATCTGCACTGACAGATTTTAGAGTTTATCTTTTTTTATTTTTACATTTTTGTTATAGAAAATGAATATTCACAAAAATTAGAGAATAATATATTGAACACCCATGTACTTATCACCCAGTTTCAAGAATTCCTGCTTATTTCATCTCTTCTGCTTCTTGCCCTGATTTCCACTTCCTATCAGCAGAGCAGCTATATGTCTTTTCTCCTCCTCCTCCTCTTCCTCCTCCTCCTCCTCCCCCTCCTCCTCCTCCTCCTTTGAGAGAGGGTCTCACTCTATTGCCCAGGCTGGAGTGCAGTAGCATGATCCTAACTCATTGCAACATTGAACTCCTGGGCTCAAGTGATCCTCCAGCCTCACCCTTCCAAAGTGTTGGGATTACATGCACCACCACACCCAGCAAAGCTGCTGTATTTCTATATTGCTCTTCTTAAGTAAAAGCACAGTTGCTTCTCCTAGTTGAGGAAGACCAGGATTTTCCAGAAACAGCCAGATTAGACACTAAACAAATAAACAGCAATGGAAGAAGAAAGGAAGATGATAGCTACTAGGTATTAAATAGGTACAACGAGCTAGGCACTATTCTAAACATATTATACAAAATAACTCATTTAAGTTTCACAGGGACCCTAAGAGGTGGGGAAAATTAATTCTCATCATCCCATTTTACATATAAGGACATAGAGGTACAGGAAACAGCAATTTGTTAAAATTCGCACAGCTAGCTAGTATGTGGTGAAAACAGAAACTGAACTCAAGCAGTCTGGCTCCAAAGTCTATACTGATAAACACTGTACTACATCATTTTTTCTCCAGGGACACCTGATTCTGTGACTGGTTACAGCAAATTAGTTAGTGTGGCACATTGATCCGATTCCCTGATCTACCATTACTTCGGTTATTGAGGAGATATTTGAAGGCTGGAGGTAAAATATGTTGCCATTTTGATTGGGTGGCTCAAAAAGTATTGCTGTTTATGTGCAGAGCCTTGTAAAGAAAAAGCCAGCCCAGGAAAGAATTATAGCTTAATAAGGTCAGGGTTTCTATTTCATAAGGAGTGGGGTTACATCCATATTAAAAGAAAAAAATGTAACCTTTGGATTAATATGGAGGAGTGGTGTTGCTTCATAGCTAACTCCTAAGGAAGTAACAGAAAAAGTAAAAAAAAAAAAAAAAAAACTCCTCCAAAAATCCAGCAGCAGCAATCGGATGAGGAAAGGAGTACATGCTAATACCGTAAGCCTCCAAAAAGGTGGTACAGAAAGAAAACAAGATTCTGGAACTAAGCAGGAGAGCATCTTGGCAGGACTGCCAATCCCAACTCTTTCACTCATGGGCCATAAAATCCCGAGCATTCTAATCAGTACTCTAACTCTGCAAAGAACCCGTCGGTATGCTTTATCCTTATCTTTTCTGTCTTCTGACTGCAGTGAATGAAAATGGCTGCTGGGGAGAAATTGGGTGAAACTGTCAACTGGAATAACATGAATGAGAAGACTCCCAGGCTGTACTCTTAATTGGAGAAGAGAGCCAAAGCCTGTGGAAATGGGTACACCAGGGGGATGAACTGAGATAGAAATAAGCCCAGAGCTCAGGTTTTCTAATGAAGAAACATAGAAACATAGTCTCAGCTGAGCTCCCCCTGCCATGCCCAGAGGGTGCAAAAAAACAGGAAACACCCAGCCGCAAATTATAGCACTTTGGGGAAAACAAACTGGTCTCAGCTAAGGTGGGAAGGCAGTCACGAAGTCACCCACACTCCATCAGAGCAAACAGGGGGTTTGACAGAGCTGCCCGAACTTGAGCAAGATGAAAAGAATCAGCCCTGGCAAGGAGGCAGTGGTGCCTGCGGGGATGGGGGTGGAGTGGGGGTGGAAGAAACACAGCCTCACAAAAGACAAACACACACCACAGCCGGCCTGAAAATTCAACTCAAGGAAAAGAAGTGGGACTGGGTACAATGGCTCACACCTGTAATCCCAGCACTTTGGGAGATCCAGGCAGGAGGATTGCTTGAGCCCAGAAGTTCGAGACCAGCCTGGGCAACATAGTGAGACCTCATCCCTACAAAAAACAAAAAAATTATCCTGGCGTGGTAGCTAAATTTTTTCCCCTGAGTAGACCTAGCTACTCAGCAGGCTGAGGTGAGAGGATCACCTGAGCCCAGAAGGTTGAAACTGCAGTGAGCCATGATGACACTATTGCACTCCAGCCTGGGTGACAGAGCAAGACCCTGTCTCAAAAAAAAAAAAAAAAAAAAAAAAAAAGGCAAAGAAGGAATTACCCTTACCGGAGTCTCAAGGACAAGGCAGAGCAACCGGATGATGAGGGTTTTCAGGAGAGGCCTACTACAGAGGGGACATTGAAGAGAAGAGGAGGGAGGGCAAGAGAATATCTGCAGGAGGCTTCCTTTTATCCCTTTGTATGATTCAAGGGAGTGAGCGAGTCAGCTCCCATTTTAGGACCCTTCCATGAACCCTTTAGAAGACAGCTATTTGAGCACCACAACATGTAGGGCAGTAAGCTCTTTTCATGAATGAACTCATCTAATCCTCACAACAACCTTTGAGATAGATACGATTATTGCTCCATTTTACAGATAAGGAAACTTGCCCATGAGCACACAACTCTGGTCCCAGCAGGCTCTGGGTCCAGAGGCCTATCCATTATACTTTCTTGGCTCTCCTTTACTCAAAGAGAGGTTTAATCTTGCTCCAGAGGTGGAGGACCCCATGGATTTACCAAGTAGGCAGGAAAACTAACCACAGACTGCCCAGCCTGGGAGAAGTTATGAGTTCTTTGATCCTCCTCCCCACTCCTAACCCCCAAGAGTTGCTGGGTAGAAAGGAGGACAGTGGCTCCATCTGGTTACACTCTAACAAACAAACCATATTTTCTATGTAAATAACCAGCTGAAATTAATCTGATCTCTATTAAGTGTTAAGATCTTTCTCTTAGGTAAATGAAAATCCCTTCACCAACAGGTTTAGCTTCCCAGGCTGTAGACTACACCCATGCATAAAACACCCACACAGGCACACAGGGCTTGCAGCAGTGTTTTACACAGACATAATTATGACTCACAAATAAGCATGGCTGGAGCATAAAGAGCTCAACTAGAAATTACATAAGCATCGATGACATCCATTTTCTACTTGAGGAGTACTCACATGAAACATTGTGGATTGGAGATTAAATTAACAGAAGGCAGAATAGGCCATTTATTGTGATGAATTCCTGCAAGTGGGGATCTGTCTTGTAATCACAAGTCCACTGCGGGGGTGTAATAGTTCACCAGTTAACAATAAATCCAATGATAAACCCAAAGGTTGCTTGCAGGAAAGCCCCTGCAAATCAATGACTCTAGAAGTTTTTCTTTCTGCACTTCATATCTGGTGTTCTAGAGTTGTTTATCTTTCCATGATCTCATTCCCACCTGTTTGCTGAAGAGAAGTGAGCTGATAAAATTTGATTACTCCAAGAAAATACCTAACTTGCATCAAACTCAAGTTAAAAATAAGAAAGGAGGACACTGTTAGGACCCTCAGCTCAGAAGCATGGGGGAAACAGGAAGTGTCTACATCATGCAGGGTAGCAAAAGTGTTCCGTCCAAATGTCGTAGTCGTACCCTCCTCTCTGTTTAGCACCCTCTATCTTATTTGTTCATTAATCTTTTTTTTTTTTTTTTTTTTTTTTAGACAGAGTCTCATTCTGTGGCCCAGGCTGGAGTGCAGCGGCGCAATCTCAGCTCACTACAACCTCCGGCCCCCAGGTTCAGGTGATTCTCCTGCTTCAGCTTCCCCAAGTAGCTGGGATTACAGATGCATGCCACCACACCTGGCTAATTGTTTGTATTTTTTAGTAGAGATGGGGTTTCACCATGTTGACTAGGCTGGTCTTAAACTCCTGGTCTCAAGTGATCTGCCCACCTTGGCCTCCCAAAGTGCTGGGATTACAGGCATGAGCCACCGCACCCAGCCACTCGTTAATCTTTTTCTAAAATTTTTGATGTATGAGTGTGTGGAAAACTTGTGAGAATAGGAGAGATAGAAGAAGTTGTTTGTGGTCCTACCTCCAGTGATCTATTTTTTATTAATATTATTATTATTATTATCATTACTGCTTTCTCTATGGCATATCCACATGTCAGCACATGTAAAGGTGTTAATTATGAAGACATAGAAGGTAGAAAGTAGTAGTTACCTCAAATAAAGGACAGTGACTGAGAGCTGTATTGGCACAGGTCACAGTCTCTTCCTGAGGGAGGTAGATCGATCCAGGAAATAATCACATATATTGGGAGACTCTGGGGGCCATCCCTGATTCAATCTTGGGTGTTTAGATTCCATTGAAAACGAGTCAGTAAGGACTACTACCATTTAGGGACATTGTGGGTACAGGAGGGTTTGGAATGTACACATGTTTAGAGGACAGACAGCTGTGAAGGATCCAGGAAGAGGGACAGGAAAAGGAGAAGAATCAGGGGAAAACCATGGAAGCCAACAGAGTAGAACATTTCAAGGAGGACGGGTGGAGCTAAAAGTTCAAATATTCATCTTCTTGAATCTTTTTGCTACTTTAAAAAAAAAAAAAAAAAGTCCTTTCAGCCAGGCACAGTGGCTCATGCCTGTAATCCCAGCACTTGGGGAGGCCAAGGCAGGTGGATCACCTGAGGTCAGGAGTTCGAGACAAGCCTGGCCAACACGGTGAAACCTCATCTCTACTGTTAATACAAAAATTAGTTGGGCGTGGTGGTGCATGCCTGTAATCCCAGCTACTCAGGAGAATCGCTTGAACCCGGGAGGCGGAGGTTGCAATGAGCTGAGATGGCACCATTGCACTCCAGCCAGGGTGACAAGAGCGAAATTCCATCTCAAAAAAAAAAAAAAAGTCCTTTCCGGATCCTACACAACCCCCTCCTACTCTCTCCCCAGTTACTGTGCAATCAAGAGTCCTTTTTCACTCTCAGCCCAGTCCCTGAGTGATTCAACCTATATTCATAGTATCATACTTTCAACCATCTCCTGTCTGCACATGGTGAAGACTCTCAAACCTGCTCCTCCTGCCTAGACCTCTCTCTCTCTCTCTCTCTCTCTCTCTGTGTGTGTGTGTGTGTGTGTGTGTGTGTGTGTGTGTGTGGTTTAGTCTCACTTTTTTCAACTACCTACTAAACAATTTCCCCTAAATACTCCACAGTCCCCCAAATATCCCACAGTCCCCCAAATATCCCACAGTCCCCTAAATACCCTATGGAACTTTTCATTCTTCTTGTCTGGAACCCTCAGCTGGACACACCATTATCTAACAAGTACCCAAGCTGGAAACCTGTGAAACCTCTTTGATAACTCTCACATCCAACCCCCAAGACTTGATGCTTTGGGCTCTTGAACATTTCCAAGTTCATCACCCCATTTCCGGCCCAAGTTCCAGCCTCATCATATGCCACCATGGTAATCTCCTGTTATCGGTCTCCCCATCTCTAGTCCTGCCTCCCTTGAGCCCATCCTTCCCACATCCTCAGAGGCATCTGAATGCACAGCCCACCATTTCATTCTCCTGTCTATGTTTATTTCTATTAGATGTTGAGCTCCTTGAGGACCTGATGGATACCTTCCATTTGCTGGGTCCAGAGTCCTTCTCTACACATCTCTTTCCTGCTATGCTCCAGGAGGCTGATCGTGAACAGCACCAGTGGCTTCCTCCCTCACTGGTTCCAGGAGAGTGAGGTCAGGGTATTATTCCTAGCTTCCTGCTCAACTGACTACGCCCTTGATTTAAGACCAAGACCACACCTCGTCAGGAAGCATCACCACACAACTTGCTGGTACTTCTCCTTCACCTCCCATGTTCCAGGAACTACTCCCCCGCCCCCCATTTCAGGTCTAGGAATGATCATGGATTCCCACTATTACCAGCCTTAGGAGACTACACTATCCTGTGTGGTTGCCTAAACTCTGTCTACATTCTCTTCAAGTTACCCAATATGAAGTGCCATCTGTTTTCTGCAGGAATCCTGACACAAGGACAGAGATGATTCCTTATTTACCTCTGTAGCCTCACATCCAGCATAGTGCTTGGCATTCAGTAGGTGCTCAATAAAGGTTGAATAAATAAATGTGTCACCCTGCTACAGTTTGCCAAGTCATGCCCAAACATGTCTGAGATACCAGAAAGTAGCAGTAATTAATGAACTCAAGAGAAGCTGGAAGGACATGCTTCCAAAAGCAGACGTCGGGAAAGATTAGAGGAGAGCCAATGTGGTGGCTCACACCTGTAATCCCAGCACTTTCGGAGGCTGAGGTGGAAGGATCACTTGGGCCCAGAAGTTTGAGACCAGTCTAGGCAACATGGCAAGACACCATCTCTACAAAAAGTATACAAAATTAGCCTCGGCCAGGCATGGTGGCTCACACCTGTAATCCCAGCACTTTGAGAGGCAGAGGCGGGTAGATCACCTGAGCTCAGGAATTCAAGACCTGGACAGTCTAGGCAACATGGCAAAACCCTGTCCCTACTAAAAATACAAAAGATTAGCCAAGCATGGTGGTGCGAACCTGTAATCCCAGCTACTCAGGATGTTGAAGTACAAGAATCACTTGAACCCAGGAGGTAGAGGTTGCAGTGAGCCGAGATCATGCCACTGCACTCCAGACTGGGCAACAAAGTGAGACTCTGTCTCAAAAAAAAAAAAAATTAGCCAGGCTCTGGTCCCAGCTACTCGAGAGGAAGAGGTGGAAGAATTGCTTGAGCTTGGGAGTTTGAGGCTTTAGTGAACTACGATCATGCCACTTCACTCCAGCCAGGGTGACAGAGCGAGGTCCTACTTCTAAAACAGTGGTTGCGGGGAGGGATTAGAGGAAGAGAGAATGGCCTGAATCTTCCTAGTAAATTAAGGAGAAAGGGATTTTGCCTTTGGAATGTGAAGAACAGTTGGAACAATTGATGTGAGAGATTAGATATGGAAGATATAGAAACAAGAACTGTCGATTAGCAAAGCAAGCTGAGTGGATGTTAGCATTTGTTTGCATTTGCACTATTTATAGTATGCCAAGGCAGCAATTCTCTGACTTGGATGCGAGAACCAAATTCAAATAAACATTGATGAAGCACTCCCATGGGCCAGGCATTGTGTTGGGATCTGGAGACATGGTAGTGAATGAGACATAATTTTTATCCCCAAAAAGATCACAGCAGAGAGGGGAAGACAAACACATAAACAGATCATTGCAAGGCCATCTGGTAAGTACTAGAATAATGGTATGTGGAAAGCGCCAACAGACAGAGTCATTCAATGCAGCCCGGAGGAGAGGATAAGGAGGAAGTCCAGAAACACTTCCCAGGCTCTTAGAGGGATCCCAAAAGAGCAAGCCAGATGAAAAAGAACAACTTAAAGTTGGTGTTTCACAGTGGGTAGGTCTACATAGACCCACCTCAAAGTCTGAGGAAGCTGAGAGACCAAAGAAAGTGGCTGACAAATCCACTGTCTTTTTTTTTTTTTTTTTTTTTTTTTGAGACGGAGTCTGGCTCTGTTGCCCAGGCTGGAGTGCAGTGGCCGGATCTCAGCTCACTGCAAGCTCCACCTCCTAGGTTTACACCATTCTCCTGCCTCAGCCTCCTGAGTAGCTGGGACTACAGGCACCCGCCACCTCGCCCGGCTAGTCTTTTGTGGTTTTTAGTAGAGACGGGGTTTCACTGTGTTAGCCAGGATGGTCTCGATCTCCTGACCTAGTGATCCGCCCGTCTCGGCCTCCCAAAGTGCTGGGATTACAGGCTTGAGCCACTGCACCCGGCCAACAAATCCAGTTTCTTAGAAAGTGAAACATTTAATAGGGATTTATGAACAGAAGCCATGTCTGTGTCTTGGGCGATGGTGAGACAAGATGGCAGATCCCCATGACATTACCTTCAGTTCCAGGGTCTATATACTATGGAGAAGAGGTGGTTCCCAAGGGATGTATGGGACAATTGAAGTATGATAACATCAAGGTTGTTTGACCTAAGGGTGGAGTTTTCGGTAAGTACGGGCTCTTACACAAGGAACAATAGATCAGCTGGAAATTTCAGAGGTCTTCCTGGAACTGGAGTTAATCAGAAGCCAATATGGCGGATTCACAACCAAGATGAAGTTGATTCAGCCTCCACAATTGGGGCTTAGTATAGCGATCAGGGAGATGATCAAAGGGGTGAAAAGCACAGGATCCCTACATTCCATACCCAAGATCCAAACACTATGGCTTACTTTTAAAAGTCTGTTTTTTTAAATCAATGATTTTAATTACAAAAGATAACTTTAAACCTGTCTGTCTATACATACTTCAAATAAACCATAAGAGGTTTTCAGAGTAAAAACAGAATGTGTAAGCCAGGTGTGATGGTTCACGCCAGTAATCTCAACACTCTGAGAGGCTGAGGTGGGAGGATTGCACTAGGCCAGGAGTTCGAGGCTGCAGTGAGCTAGGATCCACTGCACTCCAGCCTGGGTGACACAGGGCAACACTGTCAAAAAAAAAAAAAAAAAATCTGCTTTCACCGCACTGTCAATCTTCCTCCACTTCTCAGAGGTAAACCCCGCTAACAGCTAAGCAAGCTTCCCAGATTTTCTTCTATGTGTGGTGGAATACTATTTTGGTACTTAATCACTATGATTTTGTCTTCAATATTTCTTGGTTTTGTTATTGATGTTTTTTAAAAAAATGATTCCTGTTTATGTTGAACTCTTTTCATCATACTCCCCACCACATACACACATGGTGGAAGCAGGGCCGTGAGATGGGGTCACTGCAGGCATCAAGATGACTCATGGCCAAGGCTTTCAATTCCAAAGACCCGAGCTTTGGAAGAAATAAAATTATTTTCAGTTCCCAAATCTTGATTTTATGTATCAACATCAAAGCCCTAATATATCTGGGGTAAAAGCTTGTAGTGTGAACAGTAGTTTGGAAGTAGAACGGGTGAAGACCCCAACATCCTTGTCTCAGAGACTAGACAAGGAGTGGAGTGATAGATGGAACAGACCATGACAAGGGGGGCTGCATGGCTCAGGATGAAGGGCAGGACTGGAAGCAAGCAGAGCAACAGGAGAGGAGACCACACTTTCTTCCCCTGGAGCACTAGAGAGCCAGCAGCAGCCTAGGCAATGTCCACAGAGAGCCCAGCAGCCATTCAACTAAGTAGACCCAGGAAACACTTTAGCTTTTCTGGTTGCCCTGTGGTAAGGACTTCCTCTAAATAGCAGCTAGCTGGACAGCCATCAGATATCCAGCAGATATGATACCTGTTTATGCCTAGGTCATTAATAGGCCTCCAACATGGAAACGGAAGCCAGGATACATGAAAAGGTAGTGGTGTAGGAAAGCAAGCCCCAGCATCCTCATTGGGTAGATTGGAGAAAGCCAGCTTGAGACCTCTCCACATCCTGGACAGAAGAAACCACAACTGACCCTACACTTAAACACAGGCGCAGATAATTTTTTAACACCCATTGGATCATACTACATAGGCTATTCCATAATGTAATAGTTCTGACTTTCAGCACCTACAACAGAGAGGATGAAGTAACTACTCAATAAATATTTGTTGATGAAATAAATGGTAGATGGGTGACCTTTCCATGTCAGAAATACAGACTTCCATTATTCTTTTTGTTGGCTCCATGGTATTCTATCATATGACACAATCTATTGAACTACTTCGCTACTAATGGACATTACAGCAAGTGCATTTCTGTAGATTAGATAAAAAGTTCAGGTATAGCCTGAACTTTTTTTATACAGACATTTTGATAGATACGGCCAAATTCCCCTCCAAAGTTCATGTAGCAATTCGTGCTTTTAGCAAAGGTAAATGATAATTACAGCTAATGGACTGAGAGTTTATTATACCCAAGATACCTTCCCAAATGTTTTGCATGAATTTGTTTATTCCTTAAAATAGCTTTTAAGATAGGTATTTTGGTCTCCATTTTACATTATTTAGAAACAGAAGCTTAGAGAAGTCAAACAACGTCACCAAATCCATGGATTAGTTATTTGGAGTCTAGACCATGTCCTTAATCATATGCTTCTCTGAGGGAATGTATCTATTACCCCAAACCTCCACTAACAATAGGGATTTATGCATTTTTTGGTCAATCTCTCGAGATAATGTGAATGAACATACTATATGAGCTCTAATGTGGATGCAAAGGTTAAAATTATTAGAAAGTTGCCTCCAACTGGCCACTTCTCTAATAGACCCAATCATTCATCTTTTGGTGGCTTAACAAATGGTTCTAATGTTTTTGCTGATGGTATAAGACTATTACTCAGGGATCTGAGTTGCCGACAGTAAAATCACAGAATCTAGTTAGTTTCAACAGAAATAGACTTTATCATTGCTATCTAAGCTCATAGAGTTTCCAAGAGGAACAGAACCAAGTTTGGTGGCCACACAGCCAGGCACCGTGTCAACAGGAGAAATACCCAACCACACAGGAGCCTGTCTAAAACCAAGGAAACCTCTCAGCTATTGCCGAGACCACTGGACAGCAGACAGTTGCGCCACCATCACGGCTACCCTGAAAAATTACATTATTAACTGCAGGATCCTACCTCCCCATGGGCTGCAACTTACATTGTTCACTGCACCTTCCAAGTTTCTGGTGGAAGCTACTTGCAAAGGAGTCTGAAAAGTGTCATTTTTAGCTTCTTAGCCTCTGAGACAGGCAGAAGGGTTTGGAGTGAGTTCTACGCAACCAGCAGATTCTGCTAAAAATATACTTTTTCTCACTAAGAAGTCAATAAAATATTGTCCTCTGTGAATGCAAAAAAAAAAAAAAATAATGCAATCCATAAACATCTTTCTTTGTCCTGAATTGGCTAGCCTTCTTGCAATTTGTCCTAAACTGCAGGGCAAGGCTGAGCTACGAGTGAGAATTGAGTGGTTTCAGCTGTAAGCAGAACAAAATCTAGAACTGAAAACCGGTAAAGATTTAATGTTCCCAAACCAAGATAGCTGATCACTTGTGAATAAAGCTATAATAGGGGAGGATATCAATGCATTAATTGTCCATGCAGCATTGACCTCCCTGCTCCTGAGAAGTGCATTCCCAGCCACTTCCCTCTACATGATTACTATAGGATGTGCCTTACACATTTATGCTCTTCATAATTCATGCGTGATTGCATGTCCCTGGCCAAATGTGATCCCACTGATCTAGGAGTGGGCATCTGACCCAAGCTAAGCCAATGAGTGCCTTCACCAGTAACTTTGAATTTGGGACTCCGTAGAAAGACCCATAAGATATAAAACTATAGAGCTGCTGGTAGCACTGTTACTTGCCATTTGGGGGAAGCCAGTCTGCAGTCCAAGAGAAATAACATCAGCCCAGATGAGGGAAGCCCAGGTCAGAGACAGAGAGTTCCAGTAGTGTTTGAGCTCTGCTTCAAGTAGTCCCTGAGACACAGCTTCATTCAGCCTTCTCACAACTTACCCCACCTGATGGAGTCTAAGAAACTATCCGTTAAAAGATGCACCATTGGCTTGGCATCGTGGCTCCTGTCTGTAATTCTAGCACTTTGGGAGGCCAATGTGGGAAGATCGCTTGAGCCCAGGAATTCAAACCCAGCCTGGGCAACATAGTGAAACCCTGTCGCTACAAAAAATGAACAAAATTGCCAGGTGTAGTGGTGCATGCCTGTAGTCCCAGCTAATTGGAAGGCTGAAGTGGGAGGATTGCTTGAGCCTGGCAGGTTGAGGCTGCAGTAACCTGTGGTCACACCACTGCACTCCAGCCTGGGTGACCCAACAAGACCCGGAGGGAAAAAGAAGGCCTGCAATCCCAGCACTTTTTGGAGGCCAAGGTGGGTGGATCACCTGAGGTAAGGAGTTCAAGACTAGCCTGGTCAACATGGTGAAAACCCATCTCTACTAAAAATACAACAATAACCTGGGTGTGGTGGCACACACCTGTAATCCCAGTTACTCGGGAGGCTGCGGCTTGAGAATCACTTGAACCCGGGAGGCAGAGGTTGCAGTGAGCCTTTATTGCGCCATTGCACTCCAGCCTGGGCGACAAGAGTGAAACTGTCTCAAAAAAGAAAAAAGAAAAAAACGATGCACTATTACATTATGTATGTGTTTTAAAATACACTTGCAATTAAACTATAGACTTATTCTATTTCTGATATTGAAAAGAAGTGTAATGCAAATTTTAAAATCAATGAAATAGTGTAGTTATTCAACTCCTCCTTGAGGCTAAGAAAATTCAAGTTGGCTTGCTGTGTTGTACAATCACAAGAATAGCTAATATATTACAGACTTACATATGTGAATATGATGCAGAGAAAAGATCCAACCTGGGAATACGATAATGTGAAAAAGACACGGCAGTAAGTACTTCTTAAGGGAAAAATTATTTCATGGAAGAATTATAAAGAGCATAAATTATCCTGAATGTAATTGTGACTGTCAGTGTCCTCATTTGCTCCAGTATTAACTCAGAAGCACTCTAGTGGCCCATCATGAGGTGAAGAAATAATGACAGTACGATAGTTTTAGGCAAGCCAATTAAGACATTTTCCTATAATTATCCAGCATAAACACAAGTTTGAATATTGGTTAGTTTACACAAGCATCTTCTCAAAAGTAGGAAAGTCCTCAGAATTCACCATCCCTAATATAATTAAATTGTGGTATAACAATTAGTGATGAAAGAATGATTCAAGCTAAAGAAAGCTTTGAAATACGCCAAATGCGTAAACTTTTCTTTGGTAAGGAAACAATTTGGAAACTAAGATTTACTTTTGTCAGTGCAGGTAAAGGGCTGTATCTGAAAGGCTGCAGACAGTTCCAAGCTGTCAAAGATGGTGATCCCACCAAAAAGAATGTAGGTAGCAAAAGGAAAATTCATTTTTACAGGTACAAGTGTCCTGCAGCCCACTTTTACTTTAAATTTGGCTTGCGGTCCTGCTTCTGCTGTAATGTGAGCTGTGAACTCACACAGCCTGCCAGATGGCAGTGGGAAGCCCATTAGTTATGCATCACACATCCTGATCAAAACTGAAAGAAATTATGCTCAGATTGAGGAGAGATGCTCGACAGTGAGGCAATGATTAGAATTTTCTGTATTTCTACAGAAAATTTCACATAATCATTGTCCATAAATAAACTCATTCTTATGATCTACAGACCCAAATCTGGAATAAGTTTCAGAGGAAATCCTCTCATGGTTTGGGTCATAACATGCACGTTCCCATGGTATTCAGTAAAGAATGCCATAGAGCTGATGCCCTTGCAAGGTTATCTAGAAAAGTCTGAGAACCAGAGTGTAAGCTAATACATTAAATGTTGTGCCTTTCAGAGGAGATATGTTCTTTAATGGGTACTGGGAAGGAAATAGAGGAATTCAGTTACAAGGGAAGCTTATTAGAATCTTTTCAAGAGAACCAGCTTGCTGAAAATAAATGGGAAATGCAGTGTATAAATACTGCTGATGAAGAAGATTCTAAGCAGTACTTTGAGAGGGGCTGAGGGGCCTAAAGTGTATAAAATAACATTAACTGATTGTGAAGTTTATAATCTTTCAGATAAAACATAAGATTGCATTTGTTGCTCAACAAAATCATGAGATGGTATTGTAATCATACATTACCAGTTTTCCACTCAATAGAAGGCATTTATATAAGGGCTTGTTCTAATGCACTCTCCTGAGAGCAGAGCTTTACTTTTGTTGCTTAAGGAGAACTAAACATTGTAAATATGTCTATGGAAGCCAGTCCCAGCTCTGCTTCAAATTGTCTTTTGGACAGGAAGCAAATGAATAAATATCCCTAGTTCTCGGTTTCCCCACCTATAAAATAAGAATGGAGGACTGGGTGCGGCAGCTCACACCTGTAATCCCAGCACTTTGGGAGGTTGAGGCGGGCAGATCACTTGAGGTCAGGAGTTTGAGACCAGCCTGGCCAACATGGTGAAATCCCGTCTCTACTAAAAATACAAAAATTACCCAGGCATGGTGGCACACACCTGTAATCCCAGCTATTTGGGAGGCTGAGGTAGAAGAATCGCTTGAACCCAGGAGGCGGAGCTTGCAGTGAAGCAAGATGAGCCACAGCACTCCAGCCTGGGCGACAAAGCGAGACTCCGTCTCAAAGAAAATAAATAAAATAAAATAAAATAAAAATGGAAATGCCCGTCTTCCTCCACTCCCAGGGATACTGTGAAGAAAAATGAATCTGAGAGAGACAATTCAAAGGGAAAAAGCTCTGTCTCAGACAAAGAGAAGGGGGGAAAAATCTCTTTTAGCCCTATCCCCAAATTTTCTGAGAAAGCTATATTGAGTCAACAGACATTCACAAGAACCTGTTATAACTAACAATCTTTATAATCCAAAATCAGCTCTGAGGGAAGCTTAGTGGACCACAAACATGCACCTGTGGTACCAAAGACAGAGAAAATAGTGCTGGGGTCTAAGGTGAAGGTTGCCCTCCAGTTGCGAGGGATACATGTGAACACTCTCTGCCCTCCTGAAGCATCCAGTCTTGTGCTGAGTGGAACCCCGGAGCTGTGGTTTCCAAGCCTGTCTCTGTATCTGAATCACCTATGAAGCTTCCTAACAACATAAACCCCTGGGTGCCTCTCCCCAGATCCAGTGAATTGGAGTTTCTGGAATGGGGAGGACGTAGCTGGGAGCAGTGATTGGATGAAGCCACTGGACTTCCCATTTGGGCTTGCATCTGTGTAGCTCTGCCCTTATTTATGTTTAGCAAGATTCTGTGTAATCAGGGATTCCCTATCTAAAACAAAACAAAAATGAAAACCCTTTGATTTTGAAAAACCATAGATCTAATGGGTTTCCTCATAAACCGTACATTATTTCTGGAGTTTCTTTTATTCATTTATTAATTCAACAACCATTGATTGTGTGCCTGCTTTGGCACTAGGCCTCAGCAGTGAAAAGGACAGAAAAAGACCCAGCTCTTACAAAGCTGTCATCAACAGAAATGGAACATCCAGGCCTCCAGCTTTTTTTTTTTTTTTTTTTTTTTTAGGTTTTATTCTTTAATTAAACCAGATGTTCTTCCAGTAATTCCATGCATTCCTTCTTACTCCCATCCCCTTGCTGCTTCCCTTTCATCCTACAGAAATCCATTCCTATTTATTTGCAAACACAGATTCTAACACTTGTTCATCTGAAGTGTATTAGCCCTTGCATATTTCTGCCATTGGTTCTGAACCACGCAGTGCAGTAAAACAAGCGTGCCTGTGAAACATGTGCTTGTTCCCTTGCTTTGATTTCTTCTGTTTTATATTCAATATGACATGTAGGAAATGTGTATCCAAGCAGGATGTTTACACTTACTTACCTCGGACAGATATGATTTGATGAGTAACACAGACATAATCAATCAATTGACAAATATTTATGAAGACATTCCTGAAAATAGAAAACAATATCCTCATTCTCAAGAAGTGTATCAAACCTTTAGTGAGGAAGAAATCCCTTCAGGAATCTGAGGAGAAGGAAGGTTTTCAATGGTGATGGGCAAATTATCTCTTCTTGCAGTCCAAAGTCAAAATAATAACTGCCTCACAGGGAACAGCTTTCACATTCGGTTCTTTTTTTTTTTTTTTTTTCTGGTGCCATGCAAGAATAAGATGAGTGGGCTGGGTGCAATAGCTCACGCCTATAATTTCAGCACTTTGGAAGGCTGAGGCAGAAGGATCACCTGAAGTCAGGAGTTCAAGACCAGCCTAGCCAACATGGCGAAACCCCATCTCTACTAAAAAATGCAAAAAAATACGGGCATGGTGGTGGACACTTATAATCCCAGCTACTTGGGAGGCTGAGGAAGGAAGAATTGCTTGAACCTGGGAGGTATAGGTTGCTGTGAGCTGAGATCATGCCACTGCACTCCAGCCTGGGTGACAGAGAGAGATTCTTGTCTCAAAAAAAAAAAAAAAAAAAAAAGACTAGTGGATAGCTAGCTAGAAGAATAGATAAGATTTTCACTGTTCCTCGTGGCTATCTCACCAGCTTTGGGTAGGACAAAATAAGATCAACTCTAGATAAAATTAACTAATAGGAAAGATGGCACTCTGAGCGTCTTTTTCTCTTTGTTCCTCCTGCTCCCCTCTGAGCTGTGCCTTCACATCCTCATCACTTCATAAGCATCCACTCCCATCTTTCTGCTCCTAGAACTCTGTGTACCCTGACTCCTTACTAGGGTGCTAGCATGCAACTTGCTACTCACCCCTCACAGCATTCATTAACAGGATGGATCCAGCTGCTTCGTGGGTAGAGAAAATAGTGCTAGGTGGGTGGCCCTTCCTTCCTCCATGCTCCAAAATGTTCCTCTTGAAGTTGGCTGGTCAGAGAAAGAGGATGACCTTCCCAGATAGAGAAGGACCACTGTCCAAGTAAGAGGTCTACCAGTCTCTCCAACAACCCTCCAAGTTCTTTCTCTACCACGAAACTAAGCCTTTCCTCTAACAGTTCAACTGGGTCTTCTTGCCTACTGCCCAGGAAAGCTAATGCACTGAAAATAGCAGGTTTTGCAGACATAATTTAATGATCACAGGGCCAGCTAAGTGGAAGGACAGGATACAGTTCTCAAATCTGCCTAGCCTAAAAGGCTAGGATTTTTAAGGATAATTTGGTGGGCAAGAGGATAGGGAATGGGTGCTGCTGATTGGTTGGGGATGAAATCCATAGACGTGTCCAAACCCTCTTCATGTGCTGAGTCAGTTTCTGGGTGGGGGTTGTAGGACTAGTTGAGTCATGGGTCCAGGTGGAGTCAGTTAGTCACCAGAATGCAAAAGTCTAAAAAATATCATTTTGTCAATAGTGACAATTATCTATAGAAGCAATTGGGGAAGTTAGAAATCTTCCAACCTCTGGCTACATGACTCAAGCAGTAAGCGATATAGAAAAGCACTTTACAGAACAATGGCTGATTATTATGTCAGCAGAATCCAGGCCCCTTCCATAATTCTAGCCTGTGGCCTTTCATTAGTCTTACAAGGGTGGTTTTGGTCCCTGAGCAAGGACAGGGTTAGCTTTGGGAAGATAGTGTGCCCATCTTGTTTTGTTTTGTTTTGTTTTGAGACGGAGTCTTGCTCTGTCGTCCAGGCTGGAGTGCAGTGGCACGAACTCGGCTCACTGTAAGCTCCGCCTCCCAGGTTCACGCCATTCATCTTCAGCCTCCTGAGTAGCTGGGACTACAGTCGCCCACCACCACGCCCGGCTATTTCATTTTTTGTTTGTTTGTTTTTTTTTTAGTAGAGACAGGGTTTCACCGTGTCAGCCAGGATGGTCTCAATCTTCTGACCTCATGATCCGCCCACCTTGGCCTCCCAAAGTCCTGGGATTACAGGCGTGAGCCACCATGCCCGGCCCCCCCATCTTTGTTTTAAAGTTAACAAAGGCAGTCAGCTTTTGAGGTTAGAAGCAAGATGGAATCAGTTTGATTAGATTTCTCTCCCTGTTATAAGTTTTGTGAAGGTGGTTTCACTCCTATCCAGATTATTTGACATTGCTGGTAAATTTTAGCAGATTAAGTAAATTATTCCATTTTAAGAGGCCAAGAAGAAAAAAGCCCCCAAGAATCTAAACACTCACCTTCTACCTTTCTCAGATGTCATCTGGGAATTATTCCAATCTCTAAAGACAAGGTCCTGACCTTTATTCTCTAGTCCAAATAAATGACTAAGGTAAGGAATTTTAGTCCAGGTAGGAAAGGTGGGAGATATATTAGAACAGGAGGACCTTCACTTTATACTTCTACAAATAGGTCATCCTCAACACCAGACCAGTTCAGAAGAGAAAAATGTAAGCCGTCTTCTGCAAGAAGGGAAAAACAATATATACTTCAGGTTATATTTATGCTTTTTAAATTTTCTGCCATAGTTTTCATTGAAAAGACCTTCCTACAGCCATAATGTATAGGTATTTCTCTATACTTTTCTAATAAAATGACCTTAGAATTTAAGAAAATTTTATAATAAAGTGTTGGGAAAAGTAACGTTAGAGATTAAATATTGACTATTTCCTATTAAATGAAGAATCCCTTATTTTTCTGTGAACTTTTTTGTTTTTTTTTTTTTTGGAGACAGGGTCTCGCTCTATCCCCCGGGCTGGAGTGCAGTGGTGTGATCTCAGCTCACTGCAACCTCCACCTCCCAGGTTCAAGCAATTCTCATGCCTCAGTTTCCCAAGTAGCTGGGATTACAGGCACCTGCCACCATGCCCGGCTAATTTTTTCGTATTTTTAGTAGAGACAGGGTCTCACCATATTGGCCAGGCTGGTCTTGAACTTCTGATCTCAGGGGATCTGCCCACCTCAGCTGCCCAAAGTGCTGGGATTACAGGCGTGAGCCACTGTGCCCAGCTTCTGTGAACTCTTAAACCATTAGGGAGTAACTGAACGTTACAAATCAAAATATTCCTGGATTTTTATAGGAGTCTTTTGGGTTGTTTTAAGTAGCTTAAGATATAAACAGAAAATGTTATCCTGAACAAAAGAATATGATTTTCCATGGATAAGTTTATGTAAGATATAAACAGAAAATGTTATCCTGAACAAAAGAATATGATTTTCCATGGATAAGTTATTAGTAAAAACATTTACCTTTGTTGTGTAGGATTTACTAGAAAGGAATTTACCTGGCGTGTTAGTATCCTTAGGGTGCCATCACAGAGTACCTCAAACTGAGTGGTTTAAAACAACAGTTTTACCATCCCATGGTTCTGGAGGCTAAAGTCTGAACCAAGGTGTTGGCAGAACCTTGCTTCCTCTGAAACCTATAGGGGAATCCTTCCATGCCTCTGGCAATGTTTGGCATTTCTTGGCTTGCAGCTGCATCACGCACATGTCTGCCTTCCTTATTAAATGGTGATTTATTTACGTGTCTGTGTCTTCATGTGGCTGTCTTCTTATAAAAACGCCAGTCATAGTAGATTAGAGGCTGTCTTCTTATAAGGATACTAGTTATATTGGAGTAGGGGTTCACCTTATTCCAAAATGACCTCATTTAACTTAACTAATTGCATTTGCAATGACTCTATTTCCAAATAAGGTCACATTCTGAGGTACTAGGAATTAGGACTCTAACGTATCTTCAGTGGGGAGGGGACAAAATGCAACCCATAACACCAGGGATCTATAGTCGTATTGAGAATGACTTGAAAACTAGCTCTTGCTCTCTGGAGAGGCTGGGTACTCAGTTTAAACCAGTGATCCATTTTCAGAGTTGTGTAATCTATAGGCCACTGGGCACCCAATTCTGTGGTATAAGCTGTGGAAGGAGCATTGAATCAAGAGTATGAGTTGAAAACTCGGCCGGGTGCGGTGGCTCTTGCTCGCCTGTAATCCTAGATACTTGAGAGGCTAAGGCATGAGAATCGCTTGAACCTGGGAGGCGGAGGTAGCAGTGAGCCAAGAATCGCGCCACTTCAATCTAGCCTGGGCAACAGAGACTCCATGTAAAAAGAAAAAAGAAAAGAAAAGAGAAAAGAAAAGAAGGAAGGAAAGAAAGAAAGAAAAAGAAAGACAGACAAAGAAAGGAAAAAAAATTAACTCCCAAGATGTTCACAGTTAGTGGAAGAAAGGAAAATAGAAAACAATAAAAAAAAAAAAAAAAGAGGATCACTTTAATTCACACATTACGGAAAAGGAGCGGACACATCTGTGTCAACCTGGGTTGCCTGGCCTAATTCCCTGTGATGTCTCACCCAGATACATCAAGAGTTGGCAAACTCTTTCCGTAAAGGGTGAGAGTAGATAGCTTCAGCTTTGTGGGTCAAACTGTCTCTGTTGCAAGTATTCAACTCAATCCATGTAGCTTGAAAACAGCCACAGACAACAGGGAAACAAATATGTCTGGCTGTGTTCCAGTAAAACTTATTAATATTACTAGAAACCAAAATTAGAATTTAAGTTTTCACCTGTCGTAGCGTATTCTTTTAATTTTTTTTCAACCACTCAAAAGCCTAAAAAGTATAAGTGCCATTCTTAAATTGTTGGCTATGCAAAAACAAACAGTGGGCCAGATTTGGCCCACGGACCACAGTTTGCCCATCCTTGACCTAGATTATTGCCGAAGTCCTGACCCCTCCAACACATTCTCCCTACTGTCGCTGAAGGAATCCTTCTTAGACCAAATTTTTTTTTTTTTTTTTTTTTTGAGATGGAGTCTTGCTCTTGTCACCAAGGCTGGAGTGCAATGGCACAATCTCTGCCTCCCAGATTCAAGCAATTCTCCTGCCTCAGCTTCCCAAGTAGCTGGGATTACAGGTGCCCAACACCATGCTTGGCTATTTTTGTATTTTTAGTAGAGACGGGGTTTCACCATGTTGGCCAGGCTGGTCTCAAACTCCTGGCCTCATGATCCGACTGCCTCGGCCTCCCAAAGGGCTGGGATTACAGGTGTGAGCCACCGTGCCCGGCCTCTTAGACCAAATCTTATGTCACATAGCTGTGTAGAATTTTGTAATGACTTTTCAAAATGTCTTGAGAATTGTTTACAAGGTTTTTTTAGGATGGCCTGCTGAACGGCTTTCATCTCCTCCACCAAGTCATGCACTCCATGTTCCCTGTTCTTATCCCATATTACCCAAATAATTCCTACTCTTTCTTCTACCATTACCTCCTCTAAGAAGCCTTCCTAGACTTTCCTCTAAGCTTGGGCTACATATTCTTCTGCAGTGTCTTGATACCACTGTGAATTGCCTCATATCATGGTACTTATTATATGTTATAATATATATTATCATAAATCCATATTTGCTAGCCAGTATCTTCAAGTTTGATGAGGGCACCCTTAAGTCTATCTGCTTCTTACTTATATCCATACTTTCTAAGTCAGGGTCTTGCACAAAGTAGATGCTCAATAAACATTTACTGAAGAGGTAAATAATATGGGGTGGGGAGGAATGACCTGAGGAGGTGTCACAGCTGAGGCAGTCCCTCAGCAGTCCTAAATGATGAGTAGTAACTTGCCTTTGACCCATGGGGTGGTAGGCATTTTCAGGTAGAGTGACAGCTACATCAGACATGGAAGCAGGAGACAGCATTGGAGGAGCTCCAGGTAGTTTGGTATTAGTATGGCTGGAGTGAATGTTGCTTGTTGGAAAATGAAGTGAAATGAGGCTAGAGAGATAACCTGAGAACTTGTAGGCTAATATAAGGAACTGGGTTTTAATTCTTCAGGTAATGGGGAGCCTCAGAGAGAGAAAGTTGGTTGGATTTACATTTTAGAAAGTTTAGAAAGATCTCATTGCCCATGTAGATAGCCCAGATCCAATTAAAATATCTTAGACAAAGTAGACAAGATCATTTTGGCAGTAGAGTTGACTGGAGTTTGATGCCAACTTCACATTAGGAGATAAATCTGGAGTCTGCAGCAACGGTTCATGTAAGAAATAAGGGACACATGCATTAAGAAAGTGTTCATGAAAGCATATTGGAAGTATGCATTTGAAACTCAGAAAAAATGGTCGAACTGGAGATACAGAATTAGAAAAAGCCTCAGTTTATAGACGTATGCAGTTCAATACAATAACCCGCATGTGGCTATTTAAATTTGAATTTAAATTAATTAAAATTAAATAGGACTTTAAAATTCTGTTTATTGGTCACACTAGCTATATTTCATGTGCTCATTAGCCACATGTAGCTAGTGACTACCATATTCAACAGTGCAGAATTACAGAACATTTACATCATTGTACAAAGTCCTGTTTGACAACACTACATAAACTGTAGTTAAATTTGTAGCTAAAGTCAAGATCATGCAGGAAGTTCCTCAAAAATTTAACCATACAACTACGCTATGACCTGGAGATTGCACTGCTAGGTATATTCCCCAAAAAATTGAAAGTAGGGACTTAGATACCTACACACCAATGTTCATAATGTCCACAATAGCCAAAAGGTGGAACCCATGCAAGAGTACATAAAGAGAGGAATGGATAAACACAATGTGGTGTGTGTGTATATATACATAGTGAAATATTATTCAGCCATCAAAAGGAATGGAATTTCGACATACAGGCATACATCAGAGATAATGCAAGTTTAGTTCCAGATCACATTAATAAAGTTAATGTCATGATAAAGTGAGTCATACACATTTTTTGGTTTCTCAGTGCATATGAGTTATGTTTACACTACACTGTAATTTATTAACTGTGCAACAGTATTATGTCTAAAAAACAATGTACATACCTTACTTAAAAAAATACTTCATTACTAAAAAATGGTAACGATCATCTGAGCCTTCAGTAAGTCATAATCTTTTTGCTGGTGGAGGGTCTTGCCTCGATGTTGAAGACTGCTGACTGATAAGGGGTGGTGGTCACTGAAGCTTGGGTGGCTGTGACCATTTTCAAAAATAAGACAATAATGAAATCTGCTGCATCAATTGACTCTTTCTTCCATTCAAGATTTCTCTGTATCATACAATGCTGTTTGATAGCACTTTACTCACACTAGAACGTCTTTCAAAATTTGAAGTCAAACTTCTGAAATCCTGCCACTGCTTTATCAGCTAAGTTTATGAAACATTCTAAATTCTTTGTTGCCATTTCAACAATGTTTAAAGTGTGATGTCCAACCTTTGGCTTCCCTTGGCCACACTGGAAGAATTGTCTTGGGTTACACATAAAATACATTAACACTAATGATAGCTGATGAGCTTTTTAAAAAATTGCAAAAAAAATCTCATGTTTTCAGAGTTTACAAATTTGAGTTGGGCCGCATTCAAAGCCGTCTTGGGCCACATGCGGCCCCTGGGCCATGGACTGTGGGTTGGACAAGCTTGGTTCACAGCATCTTTACCAGGAGTACATTCTATCTCAAGAAACCACTTCCTTTGCTCATTCATAAGAAGAAACTCTTCATGCACTCAAAGTTTGACCATGAGATTGCAGCCATTCAATCATATCTTTAGGCTTCGCTTCAATTTTTTGTTTTTTAAGAGACAGTATCTCACTCTATCTTTCAGCCTAGAGTACACTAGTGTGGTGGTCATAGTTCACTGCAGCTTCCATCTCTTGGGCTCTAATGATCTTTCTACCTCAGCCTCCTGAGTAGCTCAGACTAGAGGTACATGCCACTATGCCTTCCTAACTTTTTTTTTTTTGTAGAGGTGGGAGTCTCACTGTGTTGCCTGGGCTGGTCTCAATCTCTTGGTCTCAAGAGACTCTCCCTCCTCAGCCTCCCAAAGTGCTGGGATTACGGGTGCAAGCAACCACACCCAGCCCTCCACTTCTAATTCTAGTTCTAGTTCTCTTGCTATTTTCACCATATCTGCGGTGACTTATGCCCACTAAAATCTGGAACCCCTCAAAGTCATCCGTGAAGGTTGGAATCAACTTATTCCAAATTTCTGGTTTTGTTGAGGTTTTGTTTTTTTGACATGGAGTCTCACTCTGTTTCCCAGGCTGGAGTGCAGTGGCGGGATCTCGGTTCACTGCAAGCTCCGCCTCCTGGGTTCACGCCATTCTCCTGCCTCAGCGCCCCCTGTAGCTGGGACTACAGGCACCTGCCACCACGCCCGGCCAATTTTTTTGTATTTTTAGTAGAGACAGTGTTTCACTGTGTCAGCCAGGATGGTCTCGATCTCCTGACCTCACAATCCGCCTGCCTCAGCCTCCCAAAGTGCTGGGATTACAGATGTGAGCCACTGCGCCCAGCCCCAAACTTCTGTTAATATTGATATTTTGACTTCCTTCCGTGTATCATGAATGTTCACAGTGACATCTAGAATGGTGAATTTTTTCCAGAATATTTTCAATATGCTTAACCCAGATCCATCAGAGGAATCATTATTTATGACAGCTATAGTCTTACAAAGTATATTTCTTAAATAATAAGACTGGAAACTCAAAATTACTCTTCCATCCATGGGCTGCAGCATGGATGTCGTTTCAGCAGGCATGAAAAACAGCATATTAATCTCCTTGTACATTTTCATCAGAGTTCTTGCGTGACCAGGTGCACTGTCAATAAGTAGTAATATTTTGAAAAAAAATATATCTTTTTGAAAAGAATTTCTCAACAGTGGGCTTAAAAGATTCAGTAAACCATGCTGTAAACAGATGTGCTGTCATTCAGGCTTTGTTGTTTCACGAACAGATCACAGGGTAGATTTGGCATAATTCTCAAGGACTCTAGGATTTTGGAATGGTTAAATGAGCATTGCTTTCACTTAGTGTCACCAGTTGCATTAACCCCTAACAAAAGAGTCAGCTTGTCTTTTGATGCTTTGAAGCCAGGCATTGTCTTCTCCTCTCTAGCTATGAAAGTCCTGTTTAGCATCTCCTTCCAACAGAAGGCTGTTTCATCAATCTGTTGTTAAGTGTAGTAGCTACATTCATCAATGATCTCAGCTAGTTCTTCTGAATAACCTGCTGTAGCCTCTAGATCAGCACTTGCTGCCTCACCTCGCACTTTTATGTTATAGAGATTGCTCTTTTCCCTTAAACCTCATGAAACTATATGTGCTAGTAGTACTTTTCTTCTGCAGCTTCCTTGCACCTCTTGGCCTTTATAGAATTGAGAGATTAGGGCCTTGCTCTGGATTAGGCTTTGGCTTAAGGGAATGCTGTGGCTGGTTTGATCTTCCATCCAAGCTTTCTCTATATTAACAATAAAGCTGTTTCACTTTCTTATCATCCTTGTGTTCACTGTAGTAGCACTTTTAAATTCCTTCAAGAACTTTTCCTTTGTCTTCAAAACCTGATTAACTCTTTGGCATAAGAGGCCTAGCTTTTAATCTGTTTTGGCTTTCCACATACCTTCCTCATTAGACTTAATCATTTCTAGCTTTTGATTTAAAGTGAAAGATGTACAACTCTTCCTTTCACTTGAACACTTAAAGGCCATTATAGGGTTATTAATTGGCCTAATTTCAATATTTTTGTGTCTCAGGGTGTCAGGAGGCCTGCAGAGAGAAAGACAAATAGGGGAACAGTCAGCTGTTTTTGACACACACAACATTGATTGATTACTTTTGCAGGCTTCTATGGGTGTGTTTAGTGGTACCCCAAAACAATTACAATAGTAACATCAAAGACCACTGATTACAAATCACCATAATAGATATAATAATAACGAAAACATTTGAAATATTGTGAGAATTACCAAGTTTTGACACAGAGACATGAACTGACCACATGCTGTTGGGAAAATGGCGCTGATAGGCTTGCTCCACACAGGGTTGCCACAAACCCCAATTTGTAAAAAACTCAACATCTGCAAAGTGCAATAAAGCAAAGCACAAGCAAAAGAGATATGCCTGTATGTTACAATATGGATGAACCTTGACAACATTAGGTTAACTGATATAAGCCAGACACGAAAGGACAAATATTGTGTGATTCCACTGACATGAGGTACCTAGAAGAGTCAAATTCACAGAAACAATGTAGAATCCTGGTTACAAGAGACTAGTAGAGAGAAGGAAATGAAGAACTACTATTTAATGGGAACAAAATTTCTGTTGGGGATGATCAAAAAGTTTTGGATATAGATAATGGTGATGACTACACAACACTGTGAATGTATTTGATTGTACACTTACAAATGGTTAAATAAATATTACATTATGTATATTTTTACCACAATAAAAAAAATATATGGTCCAAGGAGAATGTATAAAACAGGAAGAAGAGAAGGAAGACGATATTTAGGGAATAATAGAAGAAAACGAAGCCATTAGTGAGATCCAGTAAGTCAGAGCAGTCGAACGGGAATGAAGAGGGAGTGCTGTCAAGGAAACCAAGGTAGAAAGAAAAAAGGAATTTTCTACCCACAGGCCCGTTTGTGATATGCTGCCAACAATGTTCCCTATTTAAAACCCACAAGAAAGAGGTACAATCAGCCTACCAAATACGAAAAGGTAGTGTGTTCCTCTGCTTCTCCCTATTCTAAATCTCCTCCTAATCATTGCCTAAGTGAATCAAGTACCTCGACTCCCATTCTCTTCCTCAACTCTTCCAAGTTCTGAGAAAAAAAAACTTCTCATAACTCTCCTTTCTCTTAATGTTTAGGAAAATGTCTACACGACATCATTTCCACAGCAATCCTACAGTACGGATTCAAAACACATGTTTAACAGAAAAGGGGACTGGGCACGATGGCTCATGCCTATTATCCCAACACTTTGGGAGGCCAAGGTAGGAGGATCCCTTGAGGCCAGAAGTTGGAGACCAACTTAAGTAACATAACCAGAGTACGTCCTATTAAAAAAATAATAGGCCAGGTGCAGTGGTTCACACCTGCAATCCCAGCACTTTGGGAGGCTGAGGCGGGCAGATCATGAAGTCAAGAGATTGAGACCATCCTGGCCAACATAGTAAAACCCCATCTCTACTAAAAATACCAATAACATTAGCTGGGTGTGGTGGCGTACGCCTATAGTCCCAGCTACTCAGAAGGCTGAGGCAGGAGAATCTCTTGAACCCGGGAGATGGAGGTTGCAGTGAGCCAAGATCACGCTACTGCACTCCAGCGTGGCAACAGAGCAAGACTCTGTCTCAAAAGTAAATAAATAAATAAATAATAATTGGCCGGGCATGGTGGCTCACGCCTGTAATCCCAGCACTCTGGGAGTCCGAGGCGGGCAGATCACCTGAGATCAGGAGTTCGAGACCAGCCTGACCAACATGGTGAAACCCCCGTCTCTACTTCAAATACAAAAATTAGCCAGGTGTGGTGGCAGGTGCCTGTAGTCCCAGCTACTTGGAAGGCTGAGGCAGGAGAATCTCCTGAAACCAGGAGGTGGAGGTTGCAGTGAGCAGAGATCACACCCCTGCACTCCAGCCTGGGCGAAAGAATGAGAGTCGATCTCAAAAAATAATAATAATAATTAATAAAAAAATAAAACGAAAAGGAAGGTAAATCTGAAGATGGTGCTGAGACAGCATCGTTCTTCCATCTCTCCTTACCCCCACATGAAAACAGAAAGGACATCTAGATGGCAAAACCAAACACCCATGGGTAATGTTTACAGCAAAACTCGGTGACAGAGTAACCACATTAATGCCAAAGTACAGTGAGTGGGGACGAACTTGGGGGAACCAAGTGCCATAAGAGCTGTGTGGCATCAGCAGTGAGGGAGAAGGGAAACCAGGTAATGGTGGTGGGACCTGAGGAGAACCCCCAAACAGCCAATAGAGCTTCACTGGGATGCCAGTGAGCTGACATAGGGACAGCCTCTAAAACTGAGAAGGGTCCTGTCCTCCGGGGGTAGGTGAGAGCAGGGGACTGTGGTAGGAAGGTCTGAGGTAACTGGGGCAGTCTCTCTCAAAACTGACCCCCAGGTCTCCCCTTTAAGATGAGGTCTCACACTGAGGAGAAACTGTTGGGAGTGGAATCACAATTAATCAGGACATTGCCGGGCACAGTGGCTCACATCTGTAATCCCAGCACTTTGGGAGGCTGAGGCGGGCAGATCACTTGAGGTCAGGAGTTCAAGACAAGCCTAGCCAACATGGCGAAACCCTGTCTCTACTAAAAATACAAAAATTAGCTGTGCGTGGTGGCAGACACCTGTAATCCCAGCTACTTGGGGGGCTGAGGCAGGAGGATTGCTTGAACCTGGGAGGTGGAGTTTGCAGTGAGCCGAGATCACAACCATGGCACTCCAGCCTGGGCAATTGCATCTCAAAAAAAAAATTGATCAGGACAATTGATCACAAAATTGATTAGGGCTAAGAAAAAAGGGAAGGTGTAGACTAGAGTGAATGAAGTAGGAGGTGGGGGAATCTCAGAAATAAGACTCTCTATTCACGGAAGCAGGAGAGCATGGAGGTCTGTGGAGTCAAGCTTTTCGGAACACTTCTCACTCTAAAAGTCCAAGAAAACTACCTTCACATAAAAATGAGTAACTGCTATTTAAGGCAAATTAAATACAAAGTTATTGTTAGTACTATTCTGAGACAGGATCTTGCTCTGTTGCCCAGACTGAAGTGCCATGGTACGATTTCAGATCACACCAACCTCTGCCTCCCAGGCTCAAGTGGTCCTCCCACCTCAGCCTCCCCAGTAGCGTGGACCACAGGCACAGGCCACCGGGCCCGGCTAGTTTTGTTTATTTATTGTTTGAGATGGAGTCTTACTCTGTTGCCAGGCTGGAGTGCAGTGACGTGATCTCAGCTCACTGCAACTTCTGCCTCCTGGGTTCAAGTGATCTCCTGCCTCAGCCTCCCGAGTAGGTGGGATTACAGGCATGCGCCACCACGTGCAGCTTTTTGTATTTTTAGTAGAGATGGGGTTTCACCATGTTGACCAGGATGGTCTCAATTTCCGGACCTCCAGATCCACCCACCTCGGTCTCCCAAAACGCTGGGATTACAGGCATATTTTGTTTATTTTTTTGTAGAGACAGAGCCTCACTATATTTGCCCAGGCTGGTCTACAACTCATCTCAGGCAATCTTCCTGCCTCGGCCTCTCAAAGTGTCGGGATTATAGATGTGAGCCACCGTGCCCAGCAAAATACAAAATTATTATAAGAATAAAAGAAAAGGAGCATAATGATGACTGCTAAGGTCCCAGAACAAAGGACGAGCAGACCAGACTTGCCTTGGATTCGCCAAAGGGTTCAAACCTGAAAGTTCTGCAAGAAATGCAGAGGAATAAGGTGAATTGCATCCTGAGTCTGCAATCTGCCAAAGCCAGACAATGAGGTTAAACAGCCCAGGTTCTTTGAATGAGTTTCTTGGGACTGCCGTGACAAACTACTACACACAACAGAAACGTATTATTTCACAGTGATGGAGGACAAGTCCCAAATTCAGATGTCTGCAGGGTTGGTTCATTTCAACGGAGTGAGGGTCTGAGGGAGAATCTATTCCATGTCCCTCTCCTGTTTGCTGGTGACTGCCAAGTCTTTGGTGTTCTTCAGTTTGTGGACATATCACTTCAACCTCTGCTTTCTACTCCTTATGAGACAGTCTCACTGTCGCCCAGGCTGGAATGCAATGGTGTGATCTCAGCTCACTGCAACCTCTGCCTCCCGGGTTCAGGTGATTCTCCTACCTCAGCTTACCCAGTAGCTGGGTTTACAGGCTCCTGCCACCACGCCTGGCTAGGGTTTTTTTTGTATTTGTAGTAGATACGGGGTTTCACTCAGGCAAGTCAGGCAAGTCTTGAACTCACCTCAGGTAATCCACCCACCTCAGCCTCCCAAAGTGCTGGGATTACAGGCAGGAGTTGCTGTGCCCAACCTGCCTTTCTACTCTTTTAAAGACACATGCCATTGGATTTAAGGCCCACCCTAACTTAGGATGATCACATCTTGGGATAATATTTACCTTAATTATCCCGCGAAGACCACTTTATGCAGCTGTGCTTGCAAGACTACTTTACATAAGGTCACATATTCCCAGCTTATCCAGAATTGGTGGGTTCTTGGCGTCGCTGACTTTAAAAATGAAGTGGCAGACCCTCACGGTGACTGTCTCATCTCTTAAAGATGGCAGTCTGGAATTTTATGCTTTCAGATGTGTCCACAGTTCCTTCTTTTTGGTGGATTCACAGCCTGGCTGACTTCAGGACTGAAACTGCTAGACCTTCACAGTCAGTGCTACAACTCATAAACACAGTATTAACCCAAAGACCAAGCCACAGCAAGACTTACTGAAAAAGCAAAAGAACATAACTTCCACACTGTGCAAACACACCAGAGTGTGTTGCAGCGGGTTGGTTGGCTCTGGCAGCCTGCTTTTATTCTCTTATCTGGCCCCACCCACATTCTGCTGATTGGTCCATTTTACAGCAATTGGTCCACTTTACAGAGAACTGATTGGTCCATTTTACAGAGAACTGATTTGACAGAGTGCTGATTGGTGCATTTACAATCCTTTAGCTAGACAGAGGGCTAGACAGAAAAGTTCTCCAAGTCCCCACTAGGTTAGCTAGATACAGAGTACTGATTGGTGCATTTACAAACCTTGAGCTAGACACAGAGTGCTGATTGGTGTATTTATAATCCCTTGGCTAGACATAAAAGTTCTCCAAGTCCCTACCAGAATCAGGAGTCTAGCTGGCTTCACCTACTAGATCCCGCACCGGTGCTGAAGGCGGAGCTGCCCGTCAGTCCCGCGCTGTGCAACCGCACTCCTCAGCCCTTGGGCGGTTGATGGGGCCCGGTGCCGCAGAGCAGGGGCCGGTGCTCATTGAGGAGGCTCAGGCCGCAGGAGCCCACAGCAGGGGGCAGGCTCGGGCTTGGCGGGCTGCGGGTCCCAAGCTGTACCCCGCAGGGAGGCAGCTGAGGCCCGGTGAGAATTCAAGCGCGGGACCGGCGCACCCGCCGCAGCTGCTGGCCGGAGTGCTAAGCCCCTCACCGTCCAGGGTGGCAGCGCCAGCTGGCCACTGCAAGTGCACGGCCCACCTAGCCTATGCCTACCCGGAACTCGCGCTGGTCCGTGAGTGCCTTGCGCAACCCGGGTTCTCACCCATGCTGCTCCCTCCACACCTCCCCTCAAGCAGAGGGAGCCATCTCCGGCCTTGGCCAGCCCAGAGAGGGGCTCCCACAGTGCCGTGGCGGGCTGAAGGGCTTCTCAAGCACCGCCAGAGCGGATGCCGAGGCCGAGGAGGCACTGAGAGCGAGGGCTGCTAGTATGTTGTCACCTCACACCAGGATTTAGTGAACATACATTTTGGGGGAATCATCATTCAACCTCTTGCCTTCATCAAGACAGATTGTAAGGTAAATATGAAAGAAATGGATGAGGAGTCATAGAGTAAAAGAGACTTAAAAGACATCAACTTTTTTTTTGCCCTTTATTATTTATAATTAATTAATTTTTTTGAGAGAGAGTCTTGCTCTGTTGCCCAGGCTAGAGTGTAGTGGCACGATCTTGGCTTACTGCAATCTCTGTCTCCTGGGTTCAAGTGATTCTCCTGCCTCAGCCTCCCTAGTAGGTGCGATTACAAGCGTGTGCACCACCATGGCCCACTAATACTTGTATTTTTAGTAGAGATGGGGTTTCACCATGTTGGCCAGGCTGGTCTCAAACTCCTGACCTCAAGTGATCCACCTGCTTTGGCCTCCCAAAGTGCTGGGATTACAGGTGTGAGCCACCATGCCCAGCCTAATTTTTTTATTTTTAGAAGATATGGGGTTTCACCATATTGGCTAGGCTGGTCTCGAACTCCTGACCTCAAGTGATCCACCTGCTTTGGCCTCCCAAAGTGCTGGGATTACAGGCGTGAGCCACCGTGCCTGGCCTATTTCTAAATTTTAGACTCGGGGGTCCGCCTGCAGGTTTGTTACATGGATATATTGCATCATGCTGAGGTTTGGGCTTCAGTTGCACCCGTCACAGAAACAGTGAACGCAGTACCCAATGGGCAGCTTTTCAACCCCGCCCCTCACTCCTTCCCACCTTTTGGAGTACCTAGTGTCTATTGTTCCCATCTTTAAGACTTAAATGGGCAACACTAAACTTTTATTTCCTAGAGATGCATATTTGGGTGATGATACTACAGAAACACAGGGTAGTGAAAACTAAAAATGTCAGGCTAAGGCCAGGCACAGTGGCTCATGCCTGTAATCCCAGCACTTTGGGAGGCCAAGGCAGGCGGATTGCCTGAGGTCAAGAGTTGAAGACCAGCCAGACTAAGACAGTGAAACCCCGTCTCTACTAAAAATACAAAAACTAGCCAGGCATTGGTGGCACATGTCTATAGTCCCAGCTACTCCAGACTGAGGCAGGAGAATCGCTTGAACCCAGGAGGCAGAGGTTGCAGTGAGCTGAGATGGCGCAACTGCACTCCAGCCTGGGCAACAGAGCGAGACTCCATCTCAAAAAAAAAGAAAAAAAAGGCTAGTAGTTATTTTTGGTGTGAGGGGGAGGGGGTTGTGCTCAGGATGGGGCATGAGAAAGGGTCCTCAGGGTTGCAGGCAAAGTTCCATTTTCAGACCTGGTTGGTGGTTATAAAGGTGTTCGACTTAATAAATCATTAAGCCAAGCATCTGTTTTGTTTGGTTATCTTTATATTTTATGTTACAATAAAAATCTGTTTCACAAAGGCAAGGAAACACAAACCTTTGAGATAATACCTTTTCCATCCTGTGTATTTTGTCTGAATCACAATACTTGTTAACTGAGCAAGAAGAGCTTTAGTAAAAGAGGCTATTTGCAACCACAGAGTACCGTCTAAATAAATGATTCTGCTAACAATGATAATCTCAGTTGCTCAAAAGATCCTATGTACAGGCCGGGCACAGTGGCTCACGCCCGTAATCCCAGCACTTTGGGAAGCCGAGGCAGGTGGATCACGAAGTCAGGAGATCGAGACCATGCTGGCTAACACGGTGAAACCCGTCTCTACTAAAAATACAAAAAATTAGCCGGGCATGGTGGCGGGCGCCTGTAGTCCCAGTTACTCGGGAGGCTGAGGCAGGAGACTGGCGTGAACCCGGGAGGCGGAGCTTGCAGTGAGCCAAGATCGTGCCACTGCACTCCAACCTGGGCGACAGAGCGAGACTCCGTATCAAAAAAAAAAAAAAAAAAAAGATACTATGTACAAGGGAGTTTTCTATGCCATAGCTGCCAGAGAAGTCAATGGATAGGGCAGAGACTGCTAGGTCGCAGATGGCAGTATTTCTCTTAGTGTGTTCTGTGGACCACCTGCATCAAAAATATCCTGCCTATTATGCAGATTCCTGGATCCCTACTAGAGGTTCAGATTCAGAAGACATACTTGGGAACAGTGCTCTACGCCAGAAGTTCATTGTAGATTTATATTAAAACACAAGCTGTATCTAAACAGTACCTTCCGGATCAAAGAACTGAAGAGAAGACACTCTATACTAGTATCTACACTACTATCTATAATAACTATAATGGTCAATTTTCTAGGATAAGCACTTAGAAATTCTGTTATGAGTGTTTCATGTGGTAATGGCTTAAGGACATACTCCTCCTCCTTTTAAACCAGGAAGGTAAAACAGAATGTTATTTCTTTGTGGGCAACTAACTGGATTGCAATTAAAAAGCTTTAAACTCCGAAACTAGTCTTCCTCAGATCCTACAATTTAAAACTGTAGGCTCTAAATCTGATGTGGCAACCAGATTTGGCTGGACTAAATTAAAGGCCCAATTTAAACTTTCGATGTTCCAAAGAGCTTCTTTGCTTATGAACAGTTTCCTTAATCTCCTTAAACAATAATTTTTCCATTCTGAATTCTCATACAACTGTTGAATAGCATTGTTTCTTGGAAGTTGTTTATGTAGATTTTATGGATGTTGGCCAAATTGTATTTCTAGATGAAAATGAAGACTTTCAGAGAAGATTGTAATGTCAAACTCTAGCTATAGATAGTTTGTATTTACATATATATGTACATGTATATATATAAACATTTGTGTGTGAATGTGTGTATGCAAAGGAATCCAAGCTCATGTTAACAGGAAGGATAAGGAGCGAGAGGGATATCAGAAATATACATCAAGGCATTTAGGCGTGAGGGGAGGGGGCATGGGTCGGAGCAATTCTAGCTGTAGCAATGCGAAGTTATAGAAGTCCAAAGGTATACACATGACTCTGGCTCTTAGTCTCCAGTGCTCAAAGGAATTTTCTGGAGGGGCTTGTGAAAAGCAAATTTTTGGGGACTGCCTTAAAGGATTCTGATTCATTCAGTTGAAGGAATCTGCATTATTATAAGTTCCTTAGGTGAGTTTGTGTCTGCTGGTCAGCAAGTCATATGTTGGAAACTCTTTGGTAGGGTCTATAGCTCAGGCTAGCAGTTAGTATCATTGATGTCCAGCAAGGAATGATACCTTGGCAGGAATAAAAACAAGATGGGGGCTGGGTGCAGTGGCTCACGCCCATAATCCCAACACTTTGGGAGGGCGAGGTGGGTGGATGGCTCGAGTCCAGTAGTTCAAGACCAGCCTAGGCAACATGGCGAAACCCCATTTCTACAAAAAATACACACACACACAAATTAGCTGGGCTTGGTGGGGTGCACCTGCAGTTGCAGCTCCTTGGGAGGCTGATGTGGGAGGATCACTTAGCCCAGGAGGTAGAGGTTGCAGTGAGCCCTGATCTCATTGCCATTGTACTCCAGCCTGGGTGACAGAGTGAGAACCTGTCTCAAAAAAACCAAGATGAGTAGGAGTTGAGAGGTTTGAAGGTTCAGGTAGGCAGGAAGACAGGCTGTGTTCATTTCGTAGGCTGCCATAAAAATTACCACAGACTAGGTGGCTTAAAACCATAGAAATTTATTCCACTACTGTTCTGGAGGACAGAAGTCCAAAATCAAGGTGTTGGCAGGAATCTGCTCCCTCCAGAGGCTCTAGGAGAGATTCTGTTCCTTGCCTCTCCCAGATTCTGGTGGCTGTTGGCATTCCTTGGCTTGTAGCCACTCACTCCAGTCTCTGCCTCCACCTTCACATGGCTTTTTCCTCCTCTGTGTGTGCCTCCTCTGGGTGTCCCCTCTAAGGACCTTTGTCATTGGATGTAGGGGCCACCCTAGATAATCCAAAATGGTCTTATTCTGAGATTGTTAACTTAGTTACATCTACAAAGACCCTTTCCCCACAAATATCACAATCACAGATCCTAGAGATTAGGATATAGATACATCTTTTGGGGTGCCACCAGTCACTCAACCACACAGGTCTATTCTGGGAAAACTAGAAGCCTTGGGGCAGTCAGAGCAAGGGAAAGAGGGGTGATAGTTGGCAAGAACATCTGGTTCTAGTTCTAGAAAAATTCATCTTCAAGGGAAGGTGAGGAGGGCTCAGACTGAGGAACCAGTTAGATGCTGGTCACCAATAGATCAGCAGGTTGGAGTGGGATAGACAGTAGAGCTGACTTTATGTTATTATCCTGAGTTTCTCAGTCAGGATTCTATAATTGCAACTAACCAGGACATGACTGCACTCCTAGTATGGGACAAAGCTAAACTGCCCTAGCAAGTGGACATCCAGGGGCTCTAGGAAGATTAGACACTGAGAGTCAGGTTGGACGAAGAGATGCAAAGCAGGATCACACAAGTAAGTAGATTCATAAATAGCTGCCACTTATTGGGCATATCCTATATGCCTGGCACTTTACATGTATTATTGCCTCTTTCCATCATACCCTAGCAATATGGGTGTTGAAACATGGGTCTCCATTTGACATATAAGAAAACAGATTTTTTTATTTTTATTTTTTTGAGACAGAGTCTTGCACTGTCGCCCAGGCTGGAATGAAGTGGCAAGATCATGGCTCACTGCAACCTCCGCCTCCTGGGTCCAAGCGATTCTCCTGCCTCAGACTCCCAAGTAGCTGGGATTACAGGCGTATGCCACCACGCCTAATTTTTGTATTTTTAGTAGAGATGGGGTTTCACCATGTTTGCCAGGCTGGTCTCAAACTCCTGACCTCAGGTGATTTGCCCTCCTTGTCCTCCCAAAGTGCCGGGATTACAGGTGTGAGTCACCACCCCTAGCTATATAGCTGGTAAATGGCTGAGCCAGAATTTAAACCCAGATCACTCTGACTCCAAAGCTCATTCTTTCTGCTAAAACATGCTACCTCTTCCACAAATTAGTCTACCTTGGATTTTAGCATCTTATCTTCCACTATCTTCTCTCTTTGAACTTTTCTCTCCACCTACTCATCCTAGAGTTCACTAGACATAAAATGTCAAAACATCTGTTTCTCTACCAAATACCCTATATTAAAAAAACTTGGGTAAGATAGATTGATAAATATCTCAAAGCTTTCTAAAGCAGAATTGCAGGTGTGGGTCTAGAGTGTGAACACTTGCTTTCTTGTGGCTGTGTCATATTTATCTTCCTGCAATCACTTGTGGGGAGCTCAAGCCGGAATTCTATGCACAGTCCCAGTCCCAGGCTGGTCTCTAATCATAAGGCGCAGGTCTATAATTACTGTGTATGTTGCACCACTCTTCCCTCACAACCCCCACTACTGCCACCAAATGCATGCTGCCAGTGATGTTCTGCAGATGGTAATATCCAAGTAGTGACAGTACTAGTTTCCTCCACAGGTATATCCATAGAGGAAAGCAACACTGATGGAACAAGAGCAGGGAAGCAGCTGGTATGTTACACTTCTAGCTCATGCCCTGAGTACCACTTAATCTTCCCTAAGGATAGTATCACTTCTGGCCAGGCACGGTGGCTCACACCTGTAATCCAGCACTTTGGGAGGCCAAGGCAGGGTCAGGAGTTCAAGACCAGCCTGGCCAACATGATGAAACCCTGTCTCTACTAAAAATACAAAAATTAGCTGGGCATGGTGGCACACACCAGTAGTCCCAGCTACTCAGGAAGCTGAGGCAGAAGAATCACTTGAACCCGGGAGGCAGAGGTTGCAGTGAGCTGAGATCACGCCATGGCACTCCAGCCTGGGCAACAAGAGCGAGACTCTGTCTCAAAAAATAAAATAAGAAGATAGTGTCACTTCTACCAGTGTCAACAAATGTATGTTTAGGGCTATGGATCCTCAACTAGCCTGAATGTAAGACTAAAATATTCCTGAGCCTGGTGCAAGGTTTAATGGAACTTTTAACTCATCTGTTTCAGAAAAGGTAATAAGGCTAAATTATTAAGGAGTCCTAGCCTGAGCTGACACATCTTGTCAGGTGTTTCATAGCACTCTGAGTAGGAGTTTTGGGAAATTAATAATAATGAAAATCTTGTGAAAGGGCTCAAGGTGTTGCAATCCTCATCACCTATGAGCACCAATTTGCAGCTGTTTTGCACATAACTATAAATTATGACCTAGTCTCTACATATATACCTTTCCCCACATTCCTGCAGGGGTCTCTCTTCCTGCTCAGTCTCAGGAGCAAGCTTTAATTTTAAGACACTTGAATACTTGAACAAATTCAGGAGTCAGTTTGACAATCATTTTATATTTTTCTAGTTTACTTAAAACTAGATAATTTCTAGTTTACTTAAAAACAACAACAACACTATTTTAAAAATACTTTGGGATAGGTTTGAGTCGTGTTTGCTTCCAGTCAGAGAACTTCTTACAAAACCGAAGATACAAAGTGCTGATGCCCGGGCGTGCCACGTTCGTTGGGGGCACGACGTCATCGTGGGAAGCGTGTACTTTTTCGGATTACTGCTTGGCGGATTAGAAACTCGCAGATCAGTTCTAGGTTAGCCCTGATTAACTGCCCTGGGTGTTTCTGGGCCAGAGGGAATATCTGCCGGACTCAAACCAATACTCGTCGTAAGACAAAAGAGTTAATTTGTACTTTACCCCTATCCAGGCTAATAATGAAGGTACCGGGAATGATCTGGAATGTTAACTGGTGCCCTCAATCGCGTCTGCTGAACCTTCTGCCCCCACGATTCTGTCTGCCCACATGCTTCTGTCTATCAGCCCCGGCCTCGGGATCAGCTCTCGCCGCGTCATTGGTTGGATTTCAGAAAGGGAGAAGCCCACGATTTAAAGGGCTCCTTTTCCACCTGCCAGGCATCGTCCGCATGGTCCAACTTGCCTTTGGCACATATTTGGAAGAATCTCCTGCTGCTGTTCGTATATTGCACTGACTGGTCAAAGGAAAGAGAGTGTTCCCTTAGTCACCTTGACAATTTCCAAAAGCGAAACTTGCGCTCTAGACTAGATCTACACTGAGTCTGCGGGGCGCGGAGTCCCTGCCCAGGTCAGTAGCGCCGGCCCGGCGGGGGGGCGGGGACAGGGGCGGAGCCTAGGCCAGGCGTGGTCTTCCGTGGGAGAGAAGGAAAGTCTTTGCCCCACCCCCTAAAAACTGCTCTTCTCCCAGCCAATCAAGGAGACCTATGCAAATAGGGTCTCTGTCGCCCCGGTAACCATGATGCACGGCAGCCAATGGAAGCCTGCAAATCGCGGCCTTGCTCCACGATTGGGACTAAAGTAAGGAGATAGAGGCCCAATGGGCTGTGGGAACGGTCCTCGGCGGGTTGAGGGGCGGGGATATGCAAATATGGTTTGAAAAGCCGGCGGGAAATCCGAGTTTCGCGGGAGGACCTTGGCGCGTAAACCGTATCCCTTCATTCATTGTCAGCAGCAGCTTCCTGGAGCCATTTTTCAGCTGCCGGCCGCAGCACCCGGGCTGCCGCCGCCGCCTCGCAATCCGTTGCATCGGCCGCCCCCGACGCCTCCATCCCCGCTTGGGGCCCGATATCCGTGCGGCCGGGACCCTCCTCTCTCCAGAGCCCCGATTATTTTTGGCCCCCGGGGCCTGTGCGGTGCGGAAAAATAAAAAGAAAAGAGAGAGAGGGGGCTCGGAAGCGCCGGGCGGGGAGGAGAGAAGGAGGAGAGACTTGGAAACTCCGACTGCAAATAATAAAGAAATTGAAAACAATACATTAATATACCATAACACTAAAAAGATCAGGAGCGAGAGATGAGAAAGGGGATCCAGCCCGCTCTGGAGCAGTACCTGGTGACCGCCGGGGGTGGGGAGGGGGCGGCTGTCGTCGCCGCCGCCGCTGCAGCCTCCATGGACAAAAGGGCACTGCTAGCCAGCCCCGGCTTCGCCGCCGCCGCCGCCGCTGCCGCCGCCCCGGGCGCGTACATCCAGATCCTCACCACGAACACTTCCACCACCTCCTGTTCCTCCTCCCTCCAAAGCGGCGCCGTAGCCGCCGGCCCCCTCCTCCCCAGTGCCCCCGGCGCGGAGCAGACCGCCGGCAGCCTCCTCTACACCACGCCGCACGGACCCTCCAGCAGAGCCGGGCTGCTGCAGCAGCCACCAGCCCTGGGACGCGGCGGCAGCGGCGGCGGTGGCGGCCCTCCGGTAATACCCTCCCTCCCCACTGTCCCCAGCCCCGGCGGGAGGTGGGCTCGCACCGCGCGGGGTCGTGGGCGCGCTGCGGACCGCTCAGGGAGAGCAGTGGGCCGAGCATCGTGGGCCTTGGGGTCTGCCCCTCCAACGAGGGTTCATTGTTAGACCTGAGTGCTCTCCCCGGCGCCAGGAGGGTCGGGGGGCTCGGCCAGGCGCGCGGGGCGGCGGGGATTGCCTTGGCGCGAACCACATCAAACACTCCAAAACTTTTCGCAGCCCCCCCTTCTTTTCCTGCACTTTTCCCTACCCCCACTCTCCCTTCCCCTCCAACCCGAAGCTTCCTCTTTCTCGGGCGTAGGAAGGGGTCACGCCCCGGATGGAGAAGGGGGTGGGGGAGGGAGCAGTGAACTGGGGTGTGGGGGGCTCTGAAGGGTGAAAACCGGGGGACTGTTGGGGTGCTCGCCCCCAGTCTGCCTTGAAGGCTCGTTGGCGGCCGGGGGTCCCTGCGGCGTGCTCGGAGCGCAGGGGATCGGCGGGGCTGCGCTTGACACATTTTAGGATCAGTAACTCCCAGCAACAAAGGGGCTGGGGGAGGTGGAGGGGAGTCGGGCGTGGGGGAGGTGGGGCTGGAAGCCGGGTGCGGACTGGGGCGTGGGCTGTCTGGGGTGAGGGGCTCGCCGGCTGGCGCTCCGGCCTGGGCGCATCCTGGTGGTGGCAGCGGCGGCGCCCGCGTGGCCCGAGCGCCCAGGCCTTCCTCCCCGGGCCCCGGGCCTGCCCTTGACCCGCCTCTCCCCTTGCCCCTTCCTTCCCCGCCCTGTCCCCCTCTCCGCCCCCCGGCGACGGAGGGCGGGGGCAGCCGGGTTCCCGTCCCGCCGCCTGGGTCTGTCCCTCTCTCCGGGACCCGCCGGTGACGTTTCGCACACGTGCGCGCAGGACGCGCCTGTGACTGGGGAGGAGGCGGCGGCGGGAGGGGGCGCTGGAGGGGGAGAGGGGGGCACCCACTTCCTCCTGCTCGCCGGCTCCCTGGCCTGGGACGGTCCCGGCGCCCTCGCACCCGCCCCCGGCACCGCCACCCTCCCTCTCCTCTCCCCACCCCCCCCACCGGCGCCCGCCCTCGCCCTGCGCCGCCGGTCTGTTCGGCCCTCCGGGCCCCCTCTCCAGCCGGCCCCCCACCTCCCCCCGGAGCCAGGCTGGTTTCGGAAATGCCCTTACAGCAGCAGGTTAGTGACCGGGACGGCTCGGGGGCCGCCGACGCCGCGGGGGCACCGGATTCTGTTGGGGGCTGAAGCGGTGAGGGTAGGCGGTTGAGCGGGGTTTTGGAGTGGGAACGGGGGGTTGGGTGCTCGAGGGAAATGAGTAAGCAAGAAAAATCTAACTAAGTAAATGCCCCGGCCTCCGGTTCTAGGAACCTCGGGGCGGGAGTGTCTGCCCCAGGGGGTGGGTATGGTGTTTACGTGGATTTTTTTTCTAGGGGGCGGATGGATGGGCGATAGAAAACCGGAGGGGGCTTCTCGCCAATGGCCGAGTTGAGCTCTGTTTTCTGTCTTCCTTCCCTTGTGCTGGAGGGGGAGGGGGGCGGGTCAGAGGGTAGGGTGTCTGTAGGATTCCCAGGCCACCCGCCACCCCCTCCCTTTGTCCCTGTAATTTATAAAGCGCCTTTGAGAGATGATTTAGGTCAGTATGCGGCTTCTCTTTTTGTTGGTACTAGAAAGAAGTGTGGCCCAGAGGTCTCCCCTTTCTCCTTTTCTCTCCTTCATTCCCTTCCTCCATGCCTCCAGGTCTTCACCTCGTGGTGAGGCTTGGCCTCCACGGGGCTAGAACCGAACCAGACTCAGATCCATGGTAGTCTGATCATACCAGGCGTGGACCTCACCTTGTCTCAGCTCCAAATGGGTTTAATTTTTGGAGAATCAAGATTTTGCGGGAGTCTTTAAGAAAGTCAGCACATAGGCAGCACTTTGGGAAATGGGATGGGTTTGGGAATAATGAGGCGTTTTTTATTTCTTTCGTGTTCCCAATTTCTCCCCGGTTTCGGTCTTAACTGCTTTCCAGCCCCAGAGATACTTGCTGGGCATGTGTGATGTAGTCTTAGTCAAAGAAGCTCATCGTTTTTTTAGTGACTAGGGTCTGCCAGCAGGGGGGAAAGGGAGCACAGTACCTGCTTACACATAACAGTATCCAGTGTGTTGGGTTTTCAGTCACAAGAATATTCCATGCTTTTATTAGCTTCGGATACTCTTACTGACTTGACCTAAGCATGTTTGGACATATTTTAAGCATATTTGACCCCTGCAAAGTTCTGTTACTATTTCATAAACCTAACCTTAAACAACCAGCTAATTGACATACTTCTTGGATTAGATTCACAGATTTATGTGGGGTAGTTTTGATAATGGGAAATTATGAGACCTTCAAGTTGCTTTTTAAAAAATTTTAACAGTGCTTGTTGGGCCAGGTCCATAAGACTATTTTTCAAGCCAAGTTTATTATATATAGTTCATTGTGTTTAAGTATTTAAAATATACTAAATTACCCTGACCATCTTCCAAGTTATTTCAAAACTTTATTCTCCTTGACATGAAATTATTATTCCAGGAATAATAATATCCTTTTGAGTTTATGTGTACACAAAAGGTTTTTCATTACAGGAATATAAATGTTACTCATATACATATTCAGAAGCTTTTTTTATATAAGATTGCAATGTATGCTGAATCATTGGTTATCTACACTTTTTTTTTGAGACGGAGTCTTATTCTGTCGCCCAGGCTGGAGTGCAATGGCGCGATGTCGGCTCACTGCAACCTCCCCTCCCGAGTTCAAGCATTCTCCTGCCTCAGCCTCCTGAGTAGCTGGGATTACAGGCGTGAGCCACCACGCCCGGCCAGTTATCTAAACTTTTAAGAGCTATTTCTTCTGGCCGGGCGCGCTGGCTCATGCCTGTAATCCCAGTACTTTGGGAAGCCAAGGCGGGCGGACTACGAGGTCAAGAGATCCAGACCATCCTGGCCAACATGGTGAAACCCCGTCTCTACTAAAAATACAAAAATTAGCTGGGCGTGGCGGTGCGTTCCTGTAATCCCAGCTACTCAGGAGGCTGAGGCAGGAAAATCACTTGACCCTGGGAGGCGGAGGTTGCTGTGAGCTGAGATCCTGACAGTGCACTCCAGCCTGGCGGCAGAGCCAGACTCTGTCTCAAAAAAAGAGCTATTTCTTCCGGAAGGGTGTAGGAAATTTATCTAGTCAATGCATACAGAGTTCTAAGCACTGAATATAAAGTTTGATTTATTGTTTTTCTTATCGAAATTATATTAGACTTCCATGCAAGTCTTCGAATTTTGAATTTTGTTGATACTCTTTCCCTAAGCAGGAACGACAGGATGGGGAAGGCTAAGTGATTGGCTGAACAAAGACCACCTAAACACACTGTGTCCAAGAAGAGGTTGAAAAGTCTTCAGGTGGCCAGAGTTGCAGACCTATATCTGGTTCTGATCCCCAGTTCTGTCTCAAGAATATCTAAGGACTTAACCAGAAGCAA